>NC_062214.1:63164923-64392006 GCF_902686445.1 Sciurus carolinensis
AGGCATCTGTTTTACATTCTGCATATAAATCAGCATAGCGCTGAATAGCAATGAATCAGTTTCTCAATGCCTGATTTGATAACAAATCGACTTGGATCTTAGGAGAGAGAATTTACAGCCCTCACCCTCAAGACAGATAGTCAATACTTAAGACGAGTGCCAAGTTAACTTTTCTTCCGCAAGCAGGTTTACAGAATGAGAGCCTCTGGTGCTCAGGGTCAGGTGGGGGGACAGGGCTGGGTACCTCGAGGGACAGGGAAGCAGACTTCCCTGGAGCGAGAGGGTTTAAAGGTCTGCAGTTTTATATGTGAAGGACACTGTGTGGCATATCTCTGCATCTGAACGTCTTTACTCTGTCCTTTTCCTGGGGTCTCCTGCAGATTCAGTGTGCATAGACTCTAAGCATGATGGGGATGTCTTGATCATGTCACTTGGGGGGCAACCTGAGCTTCCCCCCAGGATGGGTAATGCTTTCTCCTCGCACAACTACTTCACCTGTCCTGGCTGGGCTGCGGTGACTCCCACTACTAGGGAAGGAAGCAAAGTTCTGACCCCTTTCTTTACAGACCGTTGATAATAACTTCCTGTAAAGACCTTTTATTCTACACTACAAAATGAGAGAACAGTATTTATGGCATCTTTCCAGTATCAGAGTGTTGATGGGATCAGGTCACAGAGGGAAACTTGAATGGCTCTTTATTGTCAGAGCCCTGCCTGATACAGACATGGCCAGTCACAGAGATACGAAATGCTTAAAGACCACACGGGCAGAGGAGCCACTCTAAAGTCTTTGCCAAGATAAAGGTGGCTGTCTGGCTGACTTAGGGTGGCAGAGCAGGGAGCAGAGTCCAGTCAGGCAATCTAGTGTATCCTGGAGGATTCTGGTGCTCCTTTGCAAAAAACTTAAAGATGATGTTTTATTTGCTCCCATTTTCTTTCACTTGCCCACACGTTATCATTTTTCTTTCTTTGTAAGTGTCCATCTCATTTGTAATAGGAAGCAGTCACTTACCTTGTTGTGAGATATAAGTCTTCTTGAATATTGCCTATCTCTGAAGGTTGGGCAGATATGGTATTTTATAGGTTTGACTGTTATGACCATTCCAAATAAGAGGATATTTTGTCATTCACATCTCAATCCTGAAGTGAGAAATGTATTTCAAAATTCCTTCAAATAATCCCTTTATCTGATGTTTTAAGATCTAATTGGGTGAATAGGAAAAAGCCCTCTTGGGATTGGATAACTTGGTAGTCTGAATTTTTGTGAAATCCTATTCAGTTTGATAACTAATCAGAAATCGTCCAACTACTATTTTGTTCTCCTTATTCTAGAAAATATGCATATATAAGTGTTCATTAAAGAGACTCTGGTGTTTAAAGCTCTCTTAAAATTCAAGTTTCATTATTCAAATTTGCACCTTACTCCAAAGATAACATTGAAAAATTGCTCTGAAGTAGGATCTGTTTCTAGTGGTGATTTTGTCCCCTCAAGGGACACTTTGCAATGTCTGTGGATTTTTCTAGTTGTTTGTAAGTGTCACAAGTTGGTCCTGTGTTGAGGGGTGGTACTCACACCTGACAAACACCAGGGGTGCTGTTGAGACACACTAGTATGCACATACTTCCATGGAACAAAGAATTATCTGGTCGGGAATGCCAACAGAGTTGAAGATCAGATACTCTGGGCTACAATAGAGGGCAAGCAAATGGGATTCTGGAGTCAGAAGAAGTTGAGTTGAAATCCCAGTTTTGTGGCTTGTAGGTTGTGTGACCTTAATTAAGTTATTTGATCTCTCTGTCCTTAAACATGGAAATTTACCAAATTGACTTGGTGTGAGTTTATGTAAAATATCTGACCTAAAATAAGTTCAGTAATGAAATTAGGCCCCCTCTCTACCCTAACAACAAAATGTGATGTTAGATTCTACCTCATGTGAGTTCTGGAAGAAAATAATTTTGAAATGTTCATTTTTTGTCACATATCTAACACTATCGCAAGATTCTGCCATGTTTGTTTTAAATTAATAAATACCACATAGAATTTGTTGAACTGAACATAAGTCGTCTTGTTTGAGAGATTGCAAAGAAGTTCTTAGTTCTGGTTTGGAATCTTCTGATAGCAATTCCATTGTATTGTAGTTTTGGAGTGAGACAAGCAGGAAAAGTATAGATTTGGAAATCACTTAATCATATGGACCTTATTTTTTCTTTTTCTCTTTTTTTTATTTTGGTGGGTTGGGGAGCACTGGGGATAGAATCCAGGGGCTTGCACATGCTAAGGATGTACTTTACCACTTCAATATTCCCCAACCCTTCCATTCAAATTTTACATCTGCGTTTCTTGACTATGTGACATTGGGTATAAGGTATCCTTTCTAAGCCTAAGATTTACTCATGGATAAAACGGGAGTCATGATTTTTACCTTTTAGATTTGTTGGTCCACTCTAAGATATATAAATAAAGCAAGACCTAACACAAAGCTAGAAGGTGTTGAGGATATGCCTTAATTATTATAGTTTAAAGTAGCTGTTCTTGATTCATTAAAGAGACGTAAAGGAGGCTGAAGTGAAGAAAACTCCGGGCCTCCTACATGGAGGGCATAAGTTTTATGGGACAAAGCAGGGAATAAAGCTCAGCTGTAGGTGAACAGCCTGTTCTTAGAAATCAGTCCTCCCCACTTGTATAAGATCTTTGAACCAGAAGTGGCTCCTAATATTCAGCATGTGGTTTTTAAGGAGAGGAAGTGGTTCGGCACCACATATTAACAGATGGGCTCTGTAATAGATTGTGTTTTCCAAAGGTGGCTGCAACAATCTCCCATCCCACACCACCCATTGAGAACCTCTGTGAATTAGTTCAAGGTATATTAGATAAAATAATTTTTTAAAAAAATTTTACAGACTACAGTTTGATTCATTATACACAAATGGGATACAACTTTTTGTTTCTATGGCTGTGCATAATGTAGATTCAATAATTTTTGATATGTTCATTTCTTTCAAATCATAAATGTTATAATTTCAAATCACCATTGTTCATTATGAAAATTTGGAAAATGCCAAAAAAGGTGATGTGAGATAAATCCAATTAGCAGTGAAAATGTCATTGAAAATATCATTTGGATAAATCTCTGTTTTCAAATGTATTTGGATATATTGTAAGTGATCCTAGTACTAAAGCTGTGTCTTTACAGGTAACCAAAGTGTAAATTAAAGTAATTATTGTAAAGAAATGATGCCCAGAACTTGCTTACTTACACAATTCCTATAATTAGGAAAAGGTGTTTGGGATAATTGCCTCGATTTACCACTTCATTTGTTTGAATGAATGATGTATCAGGGATCTGCTGGAATAAGGGTTTCTTTTTTTTTTTTCTGATTATATAAAGTGCTTACTTAGACCATATTTTTCCTTAATGTGTGTTTTGCTCAATGAAAAGCCTTTAAAAAATTGAACGTACTTGGAACAATTGTGAAAAGAATCATTCTGTTTCCAATATCCAAATTACCAGTCAATTCTATCAATTTACTTTTCTTAAAAAAAAAAAAATACTAATCCAGTTAGCATATTCAAACCAGATATTTCAAGATAAAAGTATTCTCTGGAATTTTTCTAATGAGTGAAATTAAATGGAAATTTTGTATTATGTTGAGTTAGGCTCAGTGAGGTTTGTAGGAGCAGATGGAGTTGAGCCAGGCTTGAACATGGTCTCCATTAGTCCCCATGATACATGTCAATTTTGGGCAGGAGGGAAAGAGGTGGCTCACAGAGTGAAAACAGATCACTAATATAGAAGAGATTATAAACACTTTCAGTTTTTCAAAACCTACCCCAGATACAAGCCTTCAACTGATGTGTGGAGGGTAAATTTTAGAGGTTCTTCCAGTTTTACTCCACGTCATATATTAAAAGACATTGAAAATTTTCTCAAGTAGAACTCATTACTAAGCGTCACAAAGAAAGTTGAAATACCATGAAACAATCAGAGGAGTAGATAATGGGCAAACAGAAACTCCCTTTGGCCTCCAGTGTAATCTGGAAGGGAAATACAGATTAAAACAATCAGAGCTGGAACCTTGAATGGCACCATTACAGTCACGGGACATAGACCATGGAAAAGTCAGGAAATGTGGATGGGCACAAGGTGGGTGGATGCAGAAACCAAACAATGCTAAAAGGTATTTAATTTCTCAAGTTTTTCTTCCTGGGCTGGTGTCAAGCAATTTTTCTACCTAGTCCTGCTTCAGATGTGCTTGTTTTTAAAAATCATGTTTGATGATGAAACTGTTAGCCAAAGTCTGTCTTGTGCTTTGTGGAACTCTGAAGTATTTCAAATAAGAGAATCCTCGTGCTTTGTGTGAAAGATAAATAATGTCTTCAAATGTAACATTTTGTTTTTGACAAAAATGCAGTGAAGCCTGATAATTCAGGCAAATGCTTTCATAAAATGTTGTTAAGAAATAACTGTGGCCAATCTCAAAAAGGTGACAGGGTGAAGCAAGCGGTGGTGGCAGATGTACTGGGCTTTTCCCTTTTTTCACAGGGAGGTGTGGGATGGAGCCAATGTCCAACTGGGATTCCCATTCTGCTCAGATCATCTTCCTCTCGTTTATGTTTCCTGTTACAGTGGTAACTGGGGGTGATCACAAAACAGTAGGATATTTATTTCCTGGTTTTAGCTAACTAATGAGCATGTAAGAGATACTTGTAACTTCTGTGGGCTCACTCACACTGTGGAATTCCTCTCTGCAGTTTGGGTAGAGAGAAATTCCTCTTGAGATCCTCTTCTTCTAAAATCAGTGGAAACTGTTTTCCCAATTGGTACTACACTTAAAGAAAACAAAATTAAGGTTTCTTCTTCAGTAACTCAGGGAACATGATAACTATTTCATTATTTAGTTTTAACAAAAGTAGCAAATATTAAATGTGGCTTCTTTAAGTAGTGAATATAAACTGACATAATTCTGCCAAGAGTAATTTTTTAAGTAGGGTGGAAAGAAAGAGAAGAAGAAAAAGAAAATTACCAAAAATAGGAGTCATATATGAAAATCAGTAGATAGATACAATACCAATTTGAGAGTAGCAATAAAAATAATAATGACAAACCAGAAACGGATAGCACTAAATTTCCCTCCCTTTTCACCACTTGACAGGATATCCCGTCTAGCTGCAGAAACAAAACATGGAAATGAATCAGTCGATAAAGGATTTTCTCCCATTGGAGATGTTGGTGATTTTGTCCCGTGTTAGGGAAGTTGAACATTAAGATGAATATTCATAATCTGTAGAGACCACAGTCACTCATCCTCCCTGCTATGGCCTTCAAACTTTTTCCATGTGTTAGAGAATGTCAGATTAAAGGTAAAAGCATTTTATCTAAGTATGATAAGAAATCACACCACAGACCAAAATAGTTAATTTTTACTACCATTAACATTCAATAGCTTTTGACTGCTGTCCCACTGATGATTTTGACTTTTCTTTCCAAATGTCAGAAAATTAACATGTATAGAAGTCTCTTTTAACTTTTTCTGAGGGCACATAGATAGAGAATAAAACAATAATTTATAGGGAGATAGAGTCACAAAGAATAATAGGAGAGTCTCTTGTATTCCAGGAGAAATTCAAAGGTCATCAAAGAATTTTTACTGTGATACTTTTCATTTTGAAGAGATACTGTTACTCTTACCTTGCATTTAATATATATATGTATATATATATGTATATATAATTTAAAATGAATGAGGATGAGACAGACATCATTACCCTATGTACGTGTGTGATTACACAAATGGTATGTATCTATCTTGTGCACAACCATAGAAATGAAAAGTTATACCCCATTTGTGTACAATGAATTAAAATGCAATCTGTAAAAATAAAAAAAAATTAATTAAAAAAAAGAAAATGAATGAGGAATGAAAAGTCTTGTACATTTCCAGGGTTGATATGACCTAGAAATGAACTTGTCCTAAAATCAGGTTTAAGATGTTTGCTCCCAAGCTCCGGAAGGACTTCAGCTTTCAGTTTTCCCCAAAAGATAAAGTTAATATTATATATGCTATTATCATGTTGGGATCAAAAAGTAGGATTGAGTGGGATGAAATATTAACAGAGAGGATGTGAAGAAAGAGCTATGTAATGCTAATTTCAGGCAATTTTCAAGGTTAATGATTGTTCAAATTTCCATGGCTAACTCTCTTCAACCAAGGACCACGTGGTCAGCTCTGCACTGCTTGTCACTGTCATCAGCCACTTGTATGACATGTCGGCAGCTATTCAATAGTAAAGCATGCATGTTCTCAACTGAGTATTTGGGAAGTTTGCAAGCAGTGAACTACAATGTAAATGGAACAAAAGAAAAAGAACGACTGTATCACTAACCATCTTAAATCATCTAGGTGTGAAACTCAGGCTTCCGTGTGGGTACTCAGGCCACCCAAACTGCTGACATCCTTCAGTGACCTTCCAAAGCATTTGTGAACCTAATGATTTTGTTTTTGGATTTTGGAACTGAACTTCACAGGGATTGTTTCCAAACCTGGGTGGTGCTGAGAATCCTCAGCCACACCAGAATTTGGCGGAGACCACCAGAATCGTTTCATGTGAGGGCTTTTTCCCATAATCTGACCAGTATGGTTTATGAATGTTCTGGGGAGCAGAAAGCAGGTCCCAGAGGCTGAGAAAGGGCCATGCCCTTCTCAGCTAGGAGACCACACAGCCGTCCTCTTTCCCTTCTGAGTATTTATAGTTAGAAAACCACACCACCCCTTTCATTCGGAAGCTGAGGGTGAAAGTGGAAAAAGCCAGAAACACAAATTGCATCCTACAGCTAAGAAAGCCTCACTCTTGGAAAAGCTAGAAAATAAATAAATAAAGGGGAAAATCCAAATGGGATCGCTCTTCAAACACACAAATGATCTTATGTTAACAGTTGGGATTAAACAGCTGTCTCGTGGTTGTGCGATCATAACAGATGCTGTGTGCAAACGTTTCCTGCTAGCTTTGTTTTGGTTATTGCTGTTTGTGCAGTTCATTGGGCTGAATTCAGCTTAAGGGATACAGGTTTTTATTATCCTTCTGTGCTGCGCAGGCAGCTTCATCATCTCCTTAAGAGGAAAGGGGGTGTGTGAGAGGGAGAGATGGAGGGGAAATGGAGGGTGGGCTCTACCCTGTCACATTGGGAATGATGTCATATTGATGAAATTCCAACATATTGGTTATAACTCCTTTACCATGAAAGTGGTCCCCCCAGACTCCTTTTTTTTTTTTTTTTGGTGTGTGTGTGTGTGTGTGTGTGTGTGTGTATGTGTGTGTTTGTGAGTGTAGGAAGTTCTCCATTCTAGTGCAGTTCATTTCATGCACTGGGGATAGAATTTATAGAACACAGAAAGGGTTTTCTTTCTCTCTCTCTCTCTCTCTCTTTTTTTTTTTTTTTGGATGATTGATGGATTACACATTGTAACTATCTCTGTCTATTCTCTTTCTCCCATACCCTCCAAGAGAAAATGTACTGACTGGTTTCTTTTGATTTTTCCTAGAAATTTCATTTTGTCCTAGACATTGAGATCATCATCTATCTCTATGTCAGCCAAAAAAGTGGTGAATGATCACTGTTTTTTTTTTTTTTTAAGTTCAAATCTGGGAGACATTTTGGTCTAAATTATGCTACTTATCAAAACCAAAATATTCTTCTGACTCATATTCCTCAGAACCCTGCCATGACTCATAACACACTTTACCTACAAACAGAATTAATTCTATTTCTACACTCCAAAGCTTAAAAAATAGAAATGATGCATCCAGGACCAAATGCACCTGGTTACCCTAAGGAGGAGGCCATGATTAATCTGATCTGAGCTGTGACTGCTCATCTCTCCCCCAGTGGAATCTTATTTCTCCTTCACAAAAGATTGCTCCTCAGACACTAAAGCATATGCCCACTGACCAGGAGCTCCTCTGTGATTATTTGAAGTTTTGGACGGGGAAGGAGGGAGAACATTTGATTGTCCAGCCTACCTTGGCTAAGTCTTTACATCTTTACTGTAGCAGAGATTTTAATAACACATAAACATATTTAAGCAACTAAGTTCAGACTGCAATCTTCTTCTCATTTAAAAAATGGGTTTAATGATTACTTTTGGGGGCTTACCAGCTCACAGAATAAAATTAAGCCTTCTTTGATAAGCTGTCAATGCAGCAATATTTCTATGCCTTAGATACATTTCAAAGCAACTTCATGCATCTATAGTGCTCAATCCTATTAATGTTCCTGGAAGTATTTTTCTAAATCTTAGAGCAAAGCAAGTCAAGGCCCATTCTATAAGGTAAGTATAATATCTAAGTTGTCCAAGCTTATACAAGCAGTAAGTTGTCGAACTTACACTTATATACACATGGGCAACAACAGTCAGGCCATGCAGAGATGAGGGAGAGTACTTGTCCATAGACCTGTGTTGGTGTCATTGTCGTTGTCATTGAGTGGCTGCTGCTGGTGGTGGAATGCTGCTCTGTGTCAGGCTACCTCTGTTGCCTTGACTTGTGCAGGCAAATGCCAGTATTCTTCCTCCACTCAGTCTGGAATCCTCTAGGCGTAAGGGAAAATGTGTCTTTTTGTGGGCCCAGAAGGACTGAATATCAGCTATTTCTATGGGAAGAAGCCTGTGGCAATCTCAAAACAAAAGGCTCTTCCAAAGAAGTTACATAAATGGCCAGTAAGCACATGATGAAATATCACTTCACACCTATTAAGATGGTTACCATCAAAATGAAAACCAGAAAATAAGTGTTGGTGAGCATGTGGAGAAATTAGAATTCTTACAAGCTGTTGATGAGAATGTAAAAATAACCAATGTGGAAAATACCTGATAGTTTCTTAAAAAATTCATAATATTTTTATCATATAATCTAGCAATTCCACATCTGTGCATATAATCAAAAGAATGAAAGCAGCAGAATCTGTCAGAAGTATCTGTACTCCCATGTGTGTAACAGCATTATTTGTAATCGCTAAAATGTGGAAGTCACCCATTGGTTGACAGATGGACAAGCAAGATGCCATGTATATATATGTATGTATTTGTATCTATATCTACATCTATATCTCTATCTACAACTACATCTAGATCTACATCTACATCTATATATCTATATCTACATCTATATCGATATCTTAGTTTGAGCTTCCACAGAGAATTCTATAGATTGGGTGAATTTGGATTTAAAAGCCAGAAATTTTATTTCTCAAAATTCTGGGTGTTGGAAGTCCAAGATCGGATTACCAGCATGGCTCACTTTTGGCAAGAGTACTCTGCAGGTTGCAGATTGATGTTTTCTTGCTGTATTGCCTCCTGGAAGAAAAAAAAAAAAAAAAAGCTATCTAGATCTCTGTCCTTATAAAAGGACTGTCGCACTCATGACCTTCAGGACAAAATTACCTCCAAAGGTCGAGCCCCCAAACCATTACATTGAGAGAAGAGTTTGACATATGTAATTTGGCAGATACAAATGTTTAGTTCATCACAACATGCAGTAGAATGTTGTATGGCCACAAAAAGGAATAAAGTACTAACATATTCTACCACATGGATAACCTTGAGGACATTATTCTAAATGAAATAAGCCTGTCACAAAAAGACAGAGAGTGTAGATTCCCCTTAAATGAGATGAGGGGCCTACAGTGTCAAATTCAGAGACAGAAAGTAGAATGTTGGTTGCCAGAGACATGGGGGAGGGATAAATAACTAGTTAGTGTTTAATGGGTGCATAATTGCAGTTTTGCAAAATGAAAATAGTTCTAAAGTTGGATAGTGATGATGGTTGCAAATCAATGTGAATGTATTTAATACCACTACATTGTATAATTAATTGAATATTTAAAAGTGGTTAAGACCACCAGGCACAGTAGCACATGCCACTTGGAAGTCTGAGGCAGCAGGATCACTAGTTCAAAGCCAGTCCCAAAGCAATTTAGCAGGACCCTGTCTCAAAAAAAAAAAAAAAAAAAAAAAAACAATAAATAAATAATGATGACTGGGGATATTGCTCAGTGGTTAAGCACCCCTGGGTTCAATCTCTGGTATCAAAAAAAAAAAAAAAAAGTTGTTAAGATCATGTATTTCCCAAAATAAAGAAAAAAATCAGTAAAATCAAAGGGCCGCTGTTGTCACCAGAGACCTGGAAGCTACCGCTTGATATTCAGTTTATGCTTGTGAGTTCAAGCATAACACACACTCAGTTATTGGCATTTTTTATGTTTTCAAATACTTTAGTTTGTACAGATTCAAGTACCTGTAGCAGAAGTTCAAATCAGACCATTAGAGAAGTTGATGTGCTCTTTAATTCATGATTAGAACTATCTAAGATCTTCATTCTTTTCTTTTCAAGCTTGATACCAATTAAAATGGAAATCTTTATTGGAGACCATGTTTTAAGTATTGTCATTTTTGAATGAATTTCAGATCCTTTAATCTTCTGTTCCTTTTTCTAAAACAATTTCTTAAATTATAAAAATAACTAGAAAAAAATGTTAATAGTTAATGTATACCAAGAGTTTTTAAGACTGCCAAGGAGAGGAACAGTTCAATAGAAGAAGAAACATGAGCTGTGAGAAGAGAGCAGACGAGTCAATCCAGATGATCCCTAAGGAAATAAGAAATAGAAAAACTCCCTTGCCAGCAGGAAAAATGAAAAAAAAAAAAACAAAACAGTAAGATCTTTCTTTATGTCCATCAATTGGGAAACATTTTAAAAAACAGCATATTATATCACCTATTAAAGGCAGGAATATGCAGTAAAATGGTGATCCATACACAGCTTATAGAAATGTGAAGACAGCTTTATATTTTGGAAAAGTAATCTAATAGCATGGTATACCCAAGCCATGGAGCTTTATGCAACCATGAAAAAGAAGAAATTAGAGGCATATCAATTAAGCCAGTTGGAATTTCATGAACAACTGAGTAGAAAAATTCTTAAGTAGGAAGTGAAGTTCATTTTAGAAAAAACAAATAATCTCTCTGACACACACATACACATTCTTTATATCAACCCATTCAGATCCATATTTGAGTATAGCTATAAAGAAACATATTAAAAATTTAATCCCCCTGGGTTACTCAACTTTCCATCACTTTGACAAAATAACTGAGACAATTTATGAGGTTTCAGAAGTTTCAGTCCATAGTAACTTGACCCTGTTGCTTTGATTCTGTTGTTGGTGTGGCAAGGCAACACAGTACGGCTGTCAGGAGCACATGGGAGAGGGGAGCCATCGCAGCCGGGAAGCAAAAAGAGATACTTGAAGGGGCTGGGGTTCCAACACCCACTTCAAGAGCCTACCCTGAATAACCTAACTTGTTTCCACTAACTCCACCTTCTAAATGTTCCACCATCTCCCAATAGTGGTGTGGGCTAGGGATGAAGCCATTAGCAAATGAGATATTGGGGACATTTCAGATTCCCACTATAGTGCCTTCCAGGTAGTACTTTTTAATAACTAAAAATTTATGAAAATGAAGATTTAAGAGAGATATTGTATTCCATCCTTACATTTCTTATCAAGTTTTCACAGTTAAAATAAAAAGTCAACATCAATGTTCCCCCAAAACACTTAAGGTCATTCACAGTGAGTTTTAGTAATTCAAAAAAATTATTTGACAATTTCCTCGGGAATTAAATGATCATCATTTTCCTGTTCTTTGTATCTCTTCTAGGAGGCCAGGGCAGTGAGGAGGCATCATCACTAGTCAGCATCGTGTCCTAAAAGCATAAATAGCATCAGCATCTGAAGTGAGAGCTGGAACAGAACATCACTGATTATTGTTTTAAGCAGTAATCAAGCCCAGGAACCAAACTGTACTGCACAAAAATTATTTCCTGGATCTAGGGAGTAGTATTTGTGAAGAAGTGTTAAGGACAGCAAAGGGGGGACAATTCTGGCATCCTGGTTGCAGGATTCACCTGTCAACATAATCCCCTCATATGGTTTTCTAATTTGTATTTATTTCTAAAATGAAAATCCAATTTGCAAAAATGTTGTTTTATGCATTTCTATTCCCTATTCCTAAACCCTATTAGGAATGCATCCCTATTGCTAATTTCTTAATTTTGATTTCTCTCTCAGTTGGTGTTTTATTCAGCTATTTACACTGCTATGACTAAAAGACCTGACAAGAACAATGGAGAGGAGAAAGAGTTTATTTGGGGTCCATAGTTTCAGAGGGTCCATAGATAGCTGATTCCACTGCTCTGAGCTCAAGCTAAGGCAGAATATCATTGTGTAAGGGTATAGCAGAGAAGGCAGCTGAGGGTGGACATGGCAATCAGGAAACAGCTCTGCTCACTTGAGAAAAATATAAACCCAAAGGCCCACCCTGCCCGATGACCCTCTCCTCCAGTCACACCCTACCTCCCTACTGTTACCACCCAGTTAACAAGGGTGTCATAACCTAATCATTTCACTTCTGAAAGTTCTTGCATCATCTCACACACGAGTTTTGGGGGATACCTCATATCTAAATCTTAACAGTTAACCAGTACATAAATGTGATTTTATTTTTAAGAATTATAATGCACAGAAGATCAATTTCCAGATGATTTTAAAGTGGACTTATGAAACCTTACACTGGAGAAACTTGATTAGTTGTAACTCATAAAGATGAATCCCCATCTTTATTTCACTGACCTAAGGAGATGGTTCTACATTACCTTCAACATTTTCAATGAAAAAGGCTGAGGTCAGCTCATTTTGTGCTGTTTTCCAGGGGTTTTCTTTTCTTTTTTATTACTCTGTGTTTATATGCCATTGACTTTGATAATTTAATTATTTCACCAGCCTTTTTATCTTTTCATTGAGTTTGCTTGTAATGTTATGGATTCACTTATCCAGATTCATATATCCAGAACATTTTTAGAACTCAATGCAGTAGTTTTTTTGTCTTAATTACTGTTTCTGTTTCTATCCCATGTATTCTTCCTACATAATCCTTCTAAATTCTTAGATTCCATCTCCAATTCATTATTATTATATACATATTCTTACAAATTAATGTGCACCATAATCTTACAATTTTTGGAATGCTTATCTTTTAATGGTGTCTTTCTTCCTTTTACCCAGTCTACTCTCTTGAATTTTTCTCAAATTTCATATATCCTAGATCATCTCCTATTTTGTTGGTCAAGTAAAACTGTTCTTATAACTTGTTTTATTTCTGTTTTGTTTTCTCTTTCTGACATCAGATCACCTGCAATTGATTGCATTTGGCAGTATGATTTTCTTGGTCCTCCAAGTTACGGTTACTGTTATTTTCTCTTCACTCATGTTCAACCAAAGTTCTCTGTATTCAAAACCAGTACTAAGTGGAGTCTTCTAGAATAGCACTCACTGTCCACTAAGGTGCTGACCAAGTAAGGTCTCTTCTCAGAGCTTTAGCTTGTATCATATTCATGTCAATTATCCTCACTCAATTCCAAGTATATTTTTTTTATTGTAAACAAATGGGATACATGTTGTTTCTCTGTCTGTACATGGCGTAAAGGCATACCATTTGTGTAATCATAAATTTACATAGGGTAATGTTGCTTGATTCATTCTGCCATTTTTTCCCCTCCCACCCCTCCCCTCCATCTATACAGTCCTTCCTTCCTCCATTCCTGCCCCCCTCCCTAAACCCAACTCCAACCCCAACACTAACCCTTCCCACCACCCATTATGTGTCATCATCCACTTATTAGCGATATCATTCTTCCTTTGGTTTTTTGAGATTGGCTTATCTCACTTAGCATGATATTCTCCAGTTTCATCCATTTGCCTGCAAATGCCATAATTTTATCATTCTTTATGGCTGAGTAATATTCCATTGTATATATATACCACATTTTCTTTATCCATTCATCAATTGAAGGACATCTAGGTTGGTTCCACAATCTGGCTATTGTGAACTGAGCAGTTATGAACATTGATGTGGCTGTATCTCTGTAATATGCTGATTTTAAGTCCTTTGGGTATAGGCCAAGGAGTGGGATAGCTGGGTCAAATGGTGGTTCCATTCCAAGTTTTCTAAGGAATCTCCACACTACTTTCCAGAGTGGCTGCACTAATTTGCAGCCCCACCAGCAATGTAAGAGTGTACCTTTCTCCCCACATCCTCGCCAACACCTGTTGTTGCTTGTATTCTTGATAATCGCCATTCTAATTGGGGTGAGATGGAATCTTAGGGTGGTTTTGATTTGCATTTCTCTTATTACTAGAGATGTTGAACATTTTTCCATATGTTTGTTGATTGCTTGTATATCTTCTTCTGTGAAGTGTCTATTCATTTCTTTAGCCCATTTGTCGATTGAATTACTTGCATTCTTGGTGTAGAGTTTTTTGAGTTCTTTATAGATTCTGGAGATTAGCGCTCTATCTGAAGTATGTCAATTCCAAGTATTTAATACCAGTGACTCTGCTAGAGAAAAACTGGTTTTATCCTAAAACTTCAGCCTGGCCTGTGACACATAAAATACATACATAATACAGCCCATAGAATTGACCATTTCTCTAAAGGACTCTTCTTGCAGGTATCACACCAACACAATGAAATTTCATATGACCATTTCCCACTTAATGCTATGACTAACTCCCATTACATGGACTAGAGAATGTTTAAGTCTCCTTTCCTCTTTCTGGGAGATATAGGATTCCTACCAATGTTAAAAGTAACTGATAGCTGGGCACAGTGGTGCACACTTAAATCCCAGCTACTTGGGAGGCTGAGACAGGAGGATAGCAAGCTTGATTTCAGCCTGAGCAACATAACAAGATCCTGTCTCAAAAATAAAATAATAAAAAGGACTGAGGATGGAGCTTCATGGTGAAGTACCCCTGGGTTCAATCTCCAATACTGAAGAGAAAAAACTATTTATTTTTATTAATTTTTTTTTATTTTTACAGACTATATTTTGATTCATCATTTGCAAACGGTATAAAACTTTTCATTTCTATAGTTGTACACAATGTAGATTCACACCATTCATGTAATCATACACACACATAAAATAATACTGTCTGTTTCATTCTATTATCTTTCTGTCCCCCACCCTCTCCTGCCTCATTTTCATCTACACCATCCAAAGTTCCTTCATTCTTCTGAGAAAAAAACTATCAATCAATAAAAATTGAAGGGGAAAAGGGAGTTCTAAGAGGCTTAGACCATTGGTAATTTCACATTGCTAAAGAGCATAAGTGACTTTTTAGGAGACAGTAGTGGTGGGAGTTCACATTTTCCTTCCGGAAAATGTGGAGAAAGAACATTTTAAATTACATTCTGATGTCTGAGCATGGGTCGTGGATTGATTTCCCCTTTCTGTACACTTCTTTAATCTTCCAGTTAGTAAGAATTATTCTCAATTTTGCTGATGGCTGTCAGTCAATGGTAGAGTTAATTTTTGCCTTATTCCATGACTTCACAGAGGAGAAGGGTACTGTTTAGGTGACATTTTAAATAAAAGTCTTTACATGTGCTCTCTCTTGAAGAGGATGACAAGCCAGAATTGGGGTGGAGAGAAGATGAACCCGTTCAGGAAGAAGTGCCAGACAGCAGGGAGTTGACAGCCACTGGGGAGTGAGTTGTGGGTACTGATGGTATTGTGTAAACCAGCTCAACACACGTCTACAAAATTAACTGCTTCAGATTCTGCCCACTTCCAAACCTATTTGTAAAGTCTCATAAGATTGTTAAATTAGCTAAAGTCTCTGTGTTCACTCCATTCTCTCTGATTTATTTTCCTTCTCAGTTTAAGACTGAATTTCTCAGCGCTATTGAACTTCCCTTTTCCCAACAACACTGTCCTCTCCTCTATGGAGATTTTTCCCTGCTCTTCTTCAAGCCCATTGTTTTCCCACCACAATGTCTAAGTGGTTGCTCCCTATTTTCTAGCCATTTCTAGCTAGCTTTTCTCTGGATACTGAATGTCCTCCTAGTGGTATCTAAAACCTGAAGCTTACAAGAAAATTATCCTGAAATTACTTTTGGTGCTATTTAAAATTTTGCTTTTGTTCTTTGTTTTTATGCCTACCATGATTAAACACTCAGTGTGTTAGTTTTCTGTTACTATGATGATGTTAGTTTTCTGATATCCGAGATGATCAAATTATAAAGAGGAAAGGTTTAACTTGTCTCATAGTTTTGGAGATTTTAGCTCATGATTGGTTGTTTCTTTGCTTCTGGGTCTGTGGAGAGCCAACATGTCATGGCAGGAGTAAGTAGTAGAAGAATGTGCTTACCCCAGGGGACCAGGAAGTAATGGGAGATACAGGAAGGGACTGGGGTCCCAATGTCTCTTTCAAGAGAACATCCTCAATGACTTAATATCATTTCACTAGACCCACCTCCTA
The DNA here is from genome assembly GCF_902686445.1 of Sciurus carolinensis. Taxonomy (NCBI): domain Eukaryota; kingdom Metazoa; phylum Chordata; class Mammalia; order Rodentia; family Sciuridae; genus Sciurus; species Sciurus carolinensis. Next base: position 63,181,303 of record NC_062214.1, read on the forward strand.
AAGATTACTCCACTTTTCAACAACCACAGGCTGTGGACATTGTACTTTTTAGATCAGATCTACAGCAGGCAGATTCTTAGCCAACACTTGTTACAGGAACTGAACATCAAAGATTTTTTCCAGTATCCCTTCCAAAACTCCATTTACACTGTGATTATTTGAGGGGAGTGTTCCCCCAATACAGATAGAGTGTTTGGACAATGAATATGTGCTACATTATTTTCAGTTTTTTGTTAAATATTTTTTAAAACTGAATCAGTGCTATCTATAGGGTAGAAAATTGTCCAACACTTTATCACTACTTGTCTAATGTGACCCTGGGTTCTTCACAGCCTGAGGTAGATTTGCCTCACATGCCTAATGTTGGCTTCTTGCAGGCCTAAGTTGTTTAGCCTACCTCCTTTAGCTTCTATTCTTCTTGGGCTTTTTTTTTTTTTTTTTTTCCCTTTCCTTGAGAAGTAGGATAAAATTACCACAGCTCTCTGTGGTCTTGTAGCTTCCAATGAGAAGTTCACAGATTCTCTAATTTTCTTTCATGACATCATAAAAAGTAATGGGGATTTTTTTTCCAGGTGATACCCAGCATATACAATATGCTTAAAACATCTATGTCTTAGTCAATCAGATACATGGCATATTAATAATAGTTGTGCAAGTTTTTACCTCTTTCTTAGATGGCATAGAGGATTTCTATTTGTGTGATAGATTAGTCTTAGTTTCTGGAATTTGCGTCTCCTTAGTTGGTGATTTGAGGAATCAAGTTTGCCTAAATTAAATGCTAGATGCTACTTGCACTAAAGTGTGAAGCAGGACTCTAGATCTGGGACGACTCACATATACTCCCAAGCAGAAACTCTTCCCTGATTTTCCAATTATATACAGGTTGCCAGGGGATGCACTCTGGTTTCACTGTATGGAAGGAATTTCCAAAAGTGTTCAAAGATTCCCTCCTTGAACTACAGAAAATGTGCAATAGTTTCACACCTTTTGTTCAGTTCCAAGATTTTCCAGAGTCAGCAGTTCACATACAGCCAACTATCCTCTATCAAATGTGGGCTCCTTTCACCTCAGGTAACTATTTCCCCAAGTGGTACAAGAAGGAGAAGTGAAACCACATTTGGAAAATTATATCAACCAGAGCTGATGTTATCCACAATTAGAAAATCACCCTTCTCCCAGGTTCCACAGACATCTAAATTGGCCTAGGATACCTGGAAATCAGCATGGAGTTAGTAACAGTTATCATTTGTTTCTTTTGTGAGGGAGTTAAACTATTTCAGTTTTTTTTTTTTTTTTTTTTTTTTTTTTTTTTTTTTTTTTTTTTTTAACAAACACATCCTGAGCAGTCCACAGCAGCCCAGGTACTAGGCACACATTGGTGACAAAACAGGCAGAGCTACTTCTCTCAATTCTACAGGCTTAGAAAAGAGACATAAAATTAACAAGTTCAAAAATGTATAATTGGAAATGATAAGTACTACACAGCAGAAAACATTTGGCCAAAACCTGGAGACAGTCTAAATGACGACCATCTGGAAAATAGAAAAACAAAATTTGGTATATTCATACAATAGGATATTACTTGGAAATAAAAATGAAAGAAATATTGATATGTGTTATAACATTTCATTGTTAAACATGTTTGCTTGTAATATGTTTTATAGTATGCTAAATGAAAGAAGCCAGTTGCAAAAGACCATATGTTATATGATTCCATTTATATGAAATGTCCAGAAAAGGCAGATTTATAGACACAGCAAGTAGATTAGTTTGTTGTTTGGGTCCAGAGTGGGAAAGGGTATGAAAGAAATGTTTTCAAATTGAGTTGTGTGATGCTTGCACTATTTAGTAAATTTATTTACTGAATATTAAGTGAATTTTAAGGTAAATAAATAATACTTCAATAAAATATTAAAATATTTTTGAAATAATTAGGTCAAAAATCCCTAGGAATTATTATTTGAAAAGCAATAATTATTGCTCCAAAAAGTAACAAGGGAGAGAGATAAAAGACTAGTGTGTGCACAGACATAAATATTGATATATAGATGTATAGATCCTTAAAAAGTTTGCCAGTGAAGATTTTGCTGAGTCAATAATAGTTAATGATAGATCTGAAGAGAAAGAGAGAGATGACTAGATAGAAGGAATAGCTTGTGCAAAGGAGTAGGAGTGGGTAATACTTCATTCTTCCTGAGAAACCGAAAGGAACCTTCATAAAGGAGAAGGATGTTCTCTAGGACCACATGGTCCATGTTAAGGAGCTAAAATTGTGTTAAATCTGTGGTATCAGTCTACTGTGGAACTTGGATCAACAGAAGTATGTATATTTTTAAATTAATTTGGAATTGTACCAGGAAGGAATAAAATTGGGGAACTCAGACCAGATGCCATTCCATGAAATAGGCAGGAAAAAGAATATGATATCTGGGATTAGGATGGCAGAAATAGACAGATGCTATTCTTATGCTTGAATAGGCTCAATCACAACTGCTTTGAGATTTGTGTCCTAAAGAGAAGAGAGTGGAATTAAAGATTACTCCTATATTCCAAATAAAGTAAGTGAGTGAATTTGCTAAGATAAGAAAAAAACAAGGTAGAAATATATTTGGGAGGTGGAAGGATCAAGAGTTCCATGTTGGGATATGTTAGGTTTAAAATGTCTACTGTACTAAAAGAAGAATAATGAAGTAGACAACTGAAATAAAGGATTGCTAAGCAGAATGAGGAGTAGCAACCAGAAAGGCCAAAGAAAACTCAGGAGTGTGCGATGTTAGAGAATATTAGAAAAGAGGGATTTTTGAGAAGGAGAGTGGATGATGTGAAATGCTACTGGTAAGATGAGGATTGGAGAGATGGAGGTGAGTGAGTCTGACATAAGCAATCCCTTTAGTGATTATGGCAATGGGTTGAGATATGATACTAGTGAACGTGTGAAGGCTACTGTTACTATCCAGGTATGAGTGGTCCTTCAAAGCCCACATGTAAGACAATGCAAGATTGCTTAGAGGTGAAATGATTAGATCATGAGAGCCTTAACATAATCAGTGTGTTAATTCTCTGATAGGGATTAACTGGGTGGTAATTGTAGGTAGGTAGGCTATGGCTAGGGGTATATATTTTGTCCGTGGTGAGGAGTTTCTTTCTCTGTGCTTCCTGGTACCATGACCTGAGCTACTTTCCTCTTCCACACTCTTCCACTATGATGTTCTGCCTCACCTCAAATACACAGCAGTGGAGTTGGTGGTCTAAGGATCAAAACCTCTGAAACCATGAACTGAATAAACTTTTCCTTTTCTAAAAATGTTCTTGACAGGTCCTTTGTCACAGCAGTTGAAAAAACGGACAAAACAGCTGCACATAGAGATGAGTCAAAGCACTTATTTATATGTGAAGGAAAGTTGAGTGGTATATAAATAATTTTAAAGAGGTCATTTCTAGGAAATATCAGTGAGGATTAGTTTTGGCTACAATTGATAAAAATGAAACTATTACAGATAAAACTAGATGGATGTCTATTTCTCCCTAATTATTGATGATAGGAGGTGTTCTAGTTTGGTTCTTGAATGTTCTCCAAAGTCTGGTCATCAGTGTTTGGTGCTAGTGAGAGGTGGTAGAACCTTTAGGAGGTGAAGCCTAGAGAAAGGAAGTTAGACATTGGTTGTGTGCCCTTGTAGGTGATATTTGGATCCCATTTCTTTCTGTTTCTTTCTTTGCTTTCTGTCCACAATGATGTGAGTAGCTTTTGCTCCACTGTGTGCTCCTGCCATCATGTGTTGCCTCACCACAGGCTCAAAAGGAACAGAACTAGGTGATTATGGACTAGAACATCTTAACCATAGATAAAATAAATCTTTTTCTCCTATTAAGTTGGTTATTTCAGGCATTTTGTCACAGTGATGAAAAGATAACACAGGAGGTAAGAAATCCAGAATTTTTTATTTTACAATTTGCCAACATTGACATAGGAGGCAGTGATGAAAAGCTCAGATCCCCTCATTAAGGATGCTTACAATGGAATGAATCTTATGTCTATTTACTCATTCATATAGACACATCTAACCACAAAATGAGTCGGGGAATATAGTTGTATTCATGGAACCAACTAACAGTATGGATGCTTTTAACAAGGGAGAATGAGACAATTGATATTGGTGGTCAAGGATCATCCTTTGGTTAATATAGTTTTCAATTTTCATTTGTTTGTTTACCCATGTGTTTATACTGCTTAGTTTGTATAATGATCCAGTAAAGAAAGCACATTGAATTGAGAAAGCAATGGACAAAGTTTACAAAATTATTGAGAAGAATGAAGGGATAAGATTCAGAACCTAAATAAAGGAACTAGCCTTTGAAATCAGGAGGAACCTTTCATCAGCTGTAATTTTGAAGGAAAAAGATGAGACAGGGCAGATATATATGAGACTGATAATTAAAAAATTACATAAAGGATGATGGATCTCACCAGCTGATAGCATCTATTTTCCAGGTGAAGGTTAACAGAAGGTAAGCTTGCAGTAAAATGCAGCTTTGCAGAGAAAGGCAAAGACATGACTTTATTTTCATGGAAGCCCAATTTAACAGGGAAACTTTGCAGAATTGCAGGACTGAGTCTACAATTCTCTTGAAACGTAGGATTTTATTCTTAAAGTAAAATCAACATTAGCCAGGATGAGCCAACATTGACTGAATGAAGTTTTGGAATAGGTATGGAGAATATGCCTGCTAGAGTTGATCCAGTGTTGGTTATTTGGCAAGGCAAGTACTAAGTAAAAGTATATAGTGGAAAGTTGTTACAGAAACTTGCAAGAACTGATTCTAATGATCTTCACCATTGCTATCATTAATTAGTTCCAATAGCAACTGCTTATTTATTGAATGTCTTATTTGCATAGGGCATTTTTTTAGTGATAAGGATTGATATCTCTTTGTTGTTCATTAAAACTATTTTTAACATTTACAGTTAGTGGGGTATCTTTCTGTACATATGAAATCGCTTCTAATTTAAGTCTGTTTCCCCAAATGTTATTATTTTACCTCTAGAGGAAAATAATCTTACAATTTTCTCATAGATCATTTCAATATATTTGTCATCTTCTACCATCCTCTCTGTAGAATAATTTTCTGAATGTCTCAATATTCTATCGCTTATATCATTTGGATTCCTCTTATGGAATCCACAAATACTTCTTCCCCTTTTGAGCTAAGAAATCAAAGCAGAATGCAGAGTTTCAGCCAAAACATAAAGAAAAATGAATCCCTTACTTAATTCTCTCCAAAGAACTATGATAGAGGTTTTATTTTTATATAAAGTGTCATTAAAGGAAAGACAGGGAAAGAGGAGGCGGTAGCTTTCCAATTAAAATAATTCCAATCTTGGTGCATGTTGGATGGCTCTCAATAAAGCTTTTTGAGGGTTAATTTATATTTCTAGTTTCATTTTATTCACTTGAAGGGATTTTTCAAGACTAGATTCCCATGCCAACACAACCTAGATGAAAACAGATAAGACAGTTAAGGGCCAGGAGTCCTTCCTCTTACTATTCTTATGCCTCTTTATCACAACATGGGTAGCAATCCTGGGTACTTTTTCACATAGAAAAATATAAAAAAGATTTGTTAGGATCTCTCACATGTTTACTTAATAATTAGCTCTTATTATAAATACAAAATTTAACAACACAGCACTGAACATGTTTTGGTACCAATAATAGCATTTGTTTTCACAAAGGTTGTATTGGCCTATTTTACCATAGTAGCACCATTTTATATTTTTACCAAGTGTACAAGGCTTCCAATTTTTTCCCCATCCTTGCTAACACTTTTTGTCATTTTGGGAGGAAAGACAATAGCCATCCTAATGGGTGTGAGGTGATATCTTGTTGTGGTTTTGATTTGCATGTCTGATGATCAGTGACCCTGGATATCTTTCCATATACCTGCTGGCCATTCCTATGTCCTCTTGGAAAAAAGTCTACTCAAGTGCTTAGTCCATTTTTTAATTAGTGTATATTAAGTATACAGAGTAGCAGGTTTATTGTGTCATATTTGTATATGCATATAACATTTTAAAAACGTCTTTTTTAATTTTTTAGTTGTTCTGCTATTGAATTGTAGATATTCCTTTTATATTTCTGAAGTTAACACCTTTTGACATATGGTTTGTAAATATCTTCTCTCATTCTGTAACTTGCCTTTTCATTCTGTTGTTTACTGTGCAGTGCCTTTTCATATTGATGTAATATCACTTGCCTATTTTTTTTTCCTATACTTTTGGGTTCATATTCAAAATCATTACTGCTCATGCCAATACTATGGCACTTTTCCCACTTTTCTTCTGAAAGTTTTACAATCTCAGGTCTCACCACTGGGTCTTTAGATGATTTTGAGTTGATTTTTGTGAATGGTGCAAGACAAGACCCTTGGTTATGGAGATCCAATTTTCCCAGCACCACTTGTTTAAAGGGACTGTCTTTTCCCATTCTTGGTATGTTTGCCAAATTGGCTGCATGTTTGTGAATTTCACTCTGTACCATCCATTTTTTCCATTGCTCCACGTGACTCTTAGGATTTCTTTACTTTTTAACTACTATTCTGCTACTGCTTGTCAATTTGCTAAGACTTATTTAGGACTACCAAGACTTTTCATGTTGTGTTGGTGATGAAATTTGTAATGACATACAATTTCATTTCAAGCTTTTTCTGTAAGAACAGTAACTCAAATTGGCAGTGGTATTTTGCATTTGATACCTAATTGTCAGAATATGAGCTTAATTTACGGTCATCTACAAAAGGTAGAAAACAAGATTTGGGGCTCAATCTCAACCTCCTTATTTCCACATTGTACAAGAGAGATGGTAGAATGGGGTCTCTCTGGGCCATAACTTCATAAGCCACTTCAGGCAGGTATCTAGTCTCTGGGAACTGTGAGTAACCCAGGTCATATTTGTGCATTCCTTAAAAGGCAAAACTGCCCTTCCCCTAAATTCATCAAGAAAAAAAGGTAAAATAAAAATATACATATAAAAAATGTATGTGTATACATGTGTATGTGATACAGAAGCACATGTAATTTGTATGTATATGGATAAATAGCTTTAAGGTGTTTCCTGATTTCCCTTCTGATTCAAATATATAGGATCTATTATTTCAGTTTTTGCATTGGTTATCTGCCAAGCAAATGAGAAGTAACAACAATAAAATCAATTTCTTTTCACTCTTGCCATTGATTCTAAAACACTTCATCAATTTATCATCAAAGTATTAGTCTCAACCTCACTAACATCTTCTCAGGTGTACTTTTCAGCAGATCATCTTTTGTACATTTGTAAAACAACACCAAGTCCCAGACAATGTCCCAGTGATCAGGGTGTTTGTGGTGCCTGGCACTTGGCTCTCAGACCATGCTCCATAGACTACACCCAGTGTGTGAAGAAACCATGTCTCTATTTGCCTTTGTCTTTAAGAAAGTGAGTAATTGTTTTTTTCTTTGCCCATTTCCTCCATGGAGAATTTACTGGCCCAAATTTTTAAAAAAGCTCCTATCACACTCCCATTTGCTGTAAGTGCAATTAGTTGCAGGTACAAAATTTGGAGCAAAGAGGCCTCTTGTGGCCTGTTGTGCCTGCAGTTATCCAACTGTGGCTGCAGTTTTTCAGTGCACAACTGATTGCACCCACAAAAAGAAAGGCTAAACTTTGAAAATGGGTCCCTTTAAGACAGTTGGGGGACTGCATGCCTCCGGTTGGGAAATTGCAATCTTTTATAGAGGTGCAGCCATCACTCGGCTGGTGCTGCAAGTCTGAAATCCAGGTTAGGCAACTTGGGTGAAGCAGATGCCTGGCTTGAACACAGGTGCAGAGCACCCCTCCTCCCCACACACACCCACACACATGCTTCACCTTGAGCTACTGGTGGATGATGCATTAGTATTCAACATTCCTGACTCCATCTCCTGCTTAGTTCACCAGTCACTCTCCAAAAAGGTTTGCAGAGAGAAGCTCAGTCACACTGTCAATATAACACATTTAACCAACTCTAAATTTGCTTTAAAGAGACAGCTACAAAGATTGACTTTTGCAAAGTGACTCACTCCACCATGTGGCAAAGGCGTCCGTTTGCTCCTGACTGTTATTAACTGTGTCACTGAGTACATAAGAAAGGGTTTTGAAGGAATTCCAGTGTGAATCTACTAATTCAATAATCCAATAACATAAATTCAAGTAATGGATATTAATACTATGTTCAAAACACGCTCACAACTTTTATGTCTCTCTCTTTCCAACAGACAGAGCATGCGTCGTGCAAGGCTCCTGATGAAATAATAAAACCCAATTCTCATCTAGAAAAAAGAATCATTATGGGAGGATGGTAATTTACTTTATATGACCTTCAATTGATTATTCTGTGGCTGCTACACAAATATCACAGGAGCTATTGATCGTAAAACCTACCAAATAGATCTCTAATAGCTTTTACTGGGCAAAAATAATTATGCTTGCACTGTGGTCAAACACACATAAACCAATGTGGAGGTATTAATGTATGGTATTATTACCCATCTGTCGACGAGGTATGGAGAAGACCCTTCACAGGAACACACTATGTCTAAGCCCCATGAAAGCTCAATATCCAAGCCAACAATTACAGCCGGTTATACTGAAAAAATTGATTACTGTAACTAAAAGCTAGAGCTGGAAAGCAGATCTGCAGCTTGCTTAATAAAAGTAAAATAATAACGAGAGAAATCCTAATTGAGGAGTCCTGCAGCAGTGGCAGGGAGGACACAGAAATTGAATTTCCCTGTGGCGTCCGCCACAGCGTAACTTTTCAGAGTCAAGAGCTTTCTATCCAGTCCAGATCAAGATCAATGATCAACACCCGTAAAAGGTCAGGGTGTCTAATCAAAGAACAGATCATCTATCTCTGAAGGAAAAGTGTACAACATAATCCAGAAATGTGGCACTGCTAGATGCAGACAGCAAGAAAAACCAAGGCAAAGAGAAACTTCAGTTCCACTTTGATGAACAGGAAGAATGTTCTGCTCATACAAAATGTGCAGGCAGACTTCTGCCCGGCAATGTGCCACGATTCAGGTAGGCCCAAGCGGACAAACAAAGGACACAAACTGAAGAGGTAGCTACTTTCCCCATTTGGCCTGAGTTCTGAGAAAGATATTTTAGATTGTGGAACTCCATAGTAAGTATATCACTTGTTCTTCATCCTCCCCAAAGTCAGCATTTTAAATAATATGAATACATGCATCAATAGCAAAATACAAAACACCCCAAAACTACTATCAAGGGGCATACATGAGGAATGATACGTTTTTTAGCAGTCAGAATGAATAGAACAGAATACTGATAGGAGTGAGTTACGGATGAGAAAAAAAAAGAGAATTTTGCTAATGCAATGTGGGTTCAGTATGTATGAGTGGGGAAGGCTGGGAAGAGCAATAATTGTATCCCATGAGACAGATCAGAATAATATCCCATGAATCCCACTCATGTGTCCCATGAAACAACAGAATTGGAATGTGAAGCTGGAGTGCTGTGCATTCGAATGATTGGAAAGGTTTTGCAAAGAATTTACGTCCTGACCAATCAAATTAGAATATTGATCTGGCCATTAGTATTTCTTTAAAATGACCTAGGTGAATCTCAGGTGAAGCTAGGAAAAACCCTCCTTATGGATGGGAAGCCCCTACAGAAGAAAAACCTTGAACTTCTTGAGTGTGCCCCTCTTCTTTCTGCACAATATGTCTCGCTTCTCACTTGTTTATTTCCATTCTTTTTTGGCATTATCAGTTCTCTCTTTTTTATGATTTATGATTCAGAAGCAAGAAAGGATCAGGGGTTTAGGTTGACGCTTGGTGCTGTATTTGCTGTTATTATTAATATTATTTAAGAAACATACTTTCCTAAGAAACCTTGAAGCCACTTGCAGGACCTTTGTTTTCCAGGATCTTGCAACAATATAATCAACATGTACACTGAAGCACACTTGAAATATGTGGGTTGGGGGCTAGATCGAATTCTGTTTGTCCTCATTTGTTCTCAAATTACGCGACCAAGTAGATATTCGGGATCCTTTAAACCAGAGGAAGTTATCAAGACCAATTATAAAATCCATACCATGTTGGCAGGGCTTACTATAGCTGCCTCCACAGAGCAACTAGGAACTCAACACCACCCTTTACCCCCACCAATTCAAGATGGTTGGACTACAAATAGTTTGCCTACTTGGAAAAGGAAGGCATTCCTGTGGTTTGAGGTCTGGGTCCTCTTTGAAGTGTTCCAATCTGGTTTTATGGTCTTTGAAATGCAGGTTAGGTTTCTGTTTGGAGTATTTTTTGTAGCCTGGGGAGACTATTTAATCTTTAGTGTTGTGTTAACATTGTTCACTTGGGTCTTGGGGCAATAATGCCTGAAGTATACCCAGGCCATACCTAATTCAAACTTGGCTTGCAAACTCCATCAAGGAAGAGCAACAGATCAGAGGCAACACATTCTATCACTAAAATGTGTCTTCAGTTACTCTTCCCTTCCAAAGGTAAGTACAATTCCTCAGCTTTTTACAGACTAAACCCAGTGAGAGTCCTTGTGTCTACACACATCGATGGCAGACTTACACAAACCAGGAGTGTGCACATTTCAACCGCCCCTGTGGCTGCCAGCCACAGGCTCTGCGCTAATATGGTTCCTGTCACCCGAGCATACCTGTCCCATTCTGGCCTTGGAGAACGCAAGGGCACGCGTCAGCATGCGAAGAGAGGCGAGTCGAGAAGAGAAGAGGGAAGCGTAGGACTGTCCCGCAGGTGCGGCCCCACCTGGCGCACGATTGGCCGCAGCCGCAGCGCTCGGCGGGAGGAGGGCAGATGATGGATGGCCTGTCGGCCGCCGGGGTCCGAGCAGCGGGGAGCTGGCGAATGTAAATACGAGCATGCTCGCTCTGCTCGGTGCCGAGCAGAGAGAGCAAGATGCCAGCACAAAGGGACCGGGATTGGAATGTTTAGATTTTGAAGATTGGTTTCTATTATATCTCTGTGGGAGAAAGGAAAACGCACTATGGGAAAGTGAAGGGAGAAGAGCCCGCATAATTTCGGACCGATGTTTGACAAATCATTTTGTATCGTAATCATCCACGAACCTTCTCTTCTTAAATTACAAATAGTTTGAAAGTCTTATTTGTCATTAACATGAATGATGCCTTTTCCAAACCTGAGAATCAATGTGATGTCAGACCTGAACCGCTGCATTTTCTTTTCTCAGACACTATTAAAACCACAGAAAATTGATTAAAGGGAGATTGGAGGATACGTTTTAGATATTCTATGCTGGATAAAAATGACTCTTGGCTATTAAGTGCTAATAAAACTTTTCTCAAAAAGAATACAATGAAATAGCATGTTCTAGATATGCATTTTGCACATTATAAAGTGTAACATTTTCATAATTTTTCTGGCTTTTACATGTTTAAAAGTCATAAGCAATTTGTATAGGTTTTGTTTGTCCTTGCAAAAGATGACAGCACATGGTTTTGGGCAATTCGATTTTAGAGGTATCGTTTTAAAAACTCGTTATGTTGAGAGTAGGGATTGAAGCAGACAGATGGATAGCAGGAGAAAATATGTCATGAACCACCATAGAAATAAGACTGGTAGCGAGCTATTGTATCACTTGGTCTCTTCTTTGGCAACTGAAGGACAGGTCCATTCACTGCAAGTATTTCTCCTGCTCCAGCCCCTGCGCTGAAGGTAATACATCTCATGTCAAGGAGAAAGCCAGTCGTGCCTGTATGTTGATTCATTTGCCTCTGAGAGCGAAATAGTTGAGAGACACCGGTGGATTTTTTCATATGAGAAAAATGTTATTCTAATTGTGCTTTAAAGTACCCACCATCCCCCTCTGGCCTCACCACTATCTGCGCTAAGAAAGTGAAAGTCATGTTTAAAATAGCAATAAGTGAGATTGAAACATGCCACAAAGGTGTATGTTTTCTAAATGTGGTTGAAAAAGTGGGGGTAGGAGAGAGCTTAAGTACATGCATTTCTCTTACAAACACCACATTTTAATAATATAATGGTAACTTTTTAGAAAGAATTTCAATAATGTGGTAAGGCCAACATTGACAGCATACAAACACACACACACACACACACAAAATGCACATGTAAATTAAATTCATGCATGTTTCAAAAAGAGTACACTGGATGGATTCCTATGGATTTCATATTGACAATGATGCTTTTTAATATTATTAGTGAATAAGCATATCAATCAATTTTAATGGCAGCATAATCTCTCATTGAATATATGTGTAATTTGCTTAAACATTTTTTCTGGTGTTGGCTACTTAGGTTGCTTATAGGTTTTAGGAAAGTAAATAATACAGTAAGGAACATCTTAAGGCAAAACTTCTGTGTTAATTTTTTAAAAATGTAATGAATGAGTTGTGTTTTATAAACATTTTGATAGTTCTTACAGTAGTTTCCCAGCTACTTTACAAAAAAAAGTAGCATCCCATTCTACCAATATTGAAAAAAAAAAAAGCTATCACATTTTTGTTAGTGCACTGAGATAAAATTAACAAATAAATATTGTACACATTCACAGTATGCAACATATTTTGACATGTATACATTGTGAGAAGTATCAAGTATTTGCAATATGTTCAATGTTACTGAGACTTATTAGTAAAATCAATTGTAATGTAGCAGGTGGAAATTACATCTTTGATATCTATTTTCTTTAGATATTAATGAAGCTATTCTTTTGTTCCTTTTTTAAATTGATTTTTCTTTCTTGCTTTGACATTTCTAGATTATTTTTATTCAGTGATTGAAGTAGTTTAAAATAATAACCTACAAAATAAAATATACCATTTGCACAAATCATGCTTTCCCAATGTTGATTTAGAACTAAGGTTGAATGCCTGGTAGAAATGGTTGCAATAAGCACAGCAAGAAATTCCCAACAAAATTGGACTAAGTTTCAGTTTGAAACAATCTACTGAATTTGGGTTTCTGGCAAGCTTTTGCTTTCTTTTTCCATGGTGATACATAAAATGATATTAATATCATCTGTGAAATTACCCAAAAAACTTAAGGTGCGTTATAGCAAATCATATCTTCTCATTAGGAAACTCAGAATCATTGATCCTTGCACTAGATTTCTTTCTAGTTTGAAAATGTGTGTTGTTTTCTTGAGCTGTGATACAGTCATTTAAAAATGCCTTCCTGCATTCCAGCACCTTCCAGAAGTGCACCAATGCCCAGTAAATAAAGTAGCAGTCCATGTCCCTTTTAGCAAAAGCTATATATCTGTTCAGACTTGTAATTTGCTCCGTTTATATCCTTTGCCCTTGAACTCTGGTTATTAACGCAATGTTTCTCCAAATGATGCCATATAACTCTGCTCCGAGCACATTCACGGTGACACCACGCAAACATTCTAAGGGCCAGGGCCAGAGGAGGAAGGGAAAAAAAATGTCAACTGAATTGTGGGAGTTGCAGTGCATTACTGAAAATGGAGCGGCTGTAAAGCTATGACTGTTAATATTCAAATTGCAACAAGGCCAGAGTCAGACTTTGCTAATATTCTGAGGTCTGCTTGGAAAGCAATTTAGCAAAGTAGCTTTGATTAAAAAAGAAACAGCCAGAACACTTCTCCCAAGAAATGATCTAAAAATCTATCAAAGGATTTAAGGCAGGTGTCCTAATTACACATCTTAAAAATTGTTTGTACTGGATTTCCAGGGTGGGGGTGGATTTTCTTTCCAATATAAAATGCAGATTATATACAGGTTAAATTATGGACCAAATTCCTTCTTGCAAATTTTCATAGAATATACCGATTTTTGTTCTAAGTAGATTGTATCCTATGATATTTCTTATGTAAGACAATTAGACATTCATTGGTTTAATACTGTTTTTATAAAAACCTTATTAATTAATATCATACAAAATTTTGGACAAGGATTGGGACCATTCTCCCTGCAGAGTATCTGTGAAGGGAATGCACTGATTAACCAAATTAATAATTTAGGTGAGAAAGAGCACAGAGGATCTGAACAACCTACTTTGTAACGGAAATTGTTTTTCCATGTTTTAGAAAAGGGCATTTACAAAAGAGTCTCTTTGCTTTGAAATGAGAAAGTCACACATTTGGAATATTATGCCCAATAAAGAGCTTGTACTTGTTAGCCTATTCCAAAACTGTATTTGTTTCAAAATGATAGCTTCCAAAACTGTTATTGTTTCAAATATCTTTAATAGATTCACTTTAAAGTGATTTTACACCAAAGTATTTTGTTTTCATTTTACCTTGAAACAAATAGTTCATAGCAGTGGGATTTAATATATACAACTCCTTCCACAAACCCTAGGCTGAGCCTAATGCTGTTCATGTAGCACTATCGATGGGAATAGGAAAGTAATATACCATCAAATACTGAATATCATGCTGAAAGGTAAGCTACTGTGAAGACTTTGGCCACATGTCTTTATTCTTAATTCTCTGTTACTTTACAAAAAAGTAAAGAGAAAAAAACATTTCTAACCACTCCAATTGACTATACCATCCCTCAGTCTAGCATAAGACATGATTTGAGTACATTTGCACGTTCAAACACATGCACATGCGTAATGCAAACAGAAAATAAACAAGTCATAGGTGTCCCAGAACACCAAGCATACTCATTTTAAAATGTTAGCTGTTCTCAGTTGAGTATTATTCCCAGATGAAAATGAATTCTAGGTTCCAAGTAATATGTATCAAGGATTCTTGGGAAAACACTTGTGTCATGAATACAGACCTGACTATTTTCTTCCTATTTTCCAGTGCACTATACTTAAAGAAGTTTTTCCACATTTAATCAATGCCACTGATTTGTGATCCTAATTTGAGGAGGCTATTTGCCTAAAAAAGATAAAAATTATAGATAAAGTTATTTTTAAAGATTTCTAAGAATGCTAGGATTTCATTCTTACTGACTGAGCAAACTCAGAAGGCAAACATCTTAACTATATCATTCGTCTCTGAATTCCTACATGATGAGTACCTAATGAATGACCACCACACCTGTTTATTGAAATAAATACAAAAATGAATGCTTTTGAATGTCTATATCATTTTTCATCATTTTATTGAAGTGCAACCTGAATTATTAGATTAGACTATAAAGTCATTTTAATTAAAGTAGACCTTATATTGTGGTTATTTTTAATCTTACAACTTCAGAGTTTCTTTTTATATATTTCATTCATAAAACGATGATCCCATTGTGCTAGTTAAACTAAGTTTGAAGACACTGGATCTTACATTCCCTTCCATTATCACAGCTATAACTGAGGAAAGAACATGAAACTAAACTATATGTGATGTTAGATGTTTGCTTTTCTACAATTGATAAGTGGTGTTATATTATTTGGTCGGGAGCATATACTTAGTTCTTGAGAGAGTGAGAACATAGTTTATTAACGATTCTGAATGATTTGAACTTGGCTGATTGTCCAAAGATGACAATTTAGGTTGTCTATCTTGCTCTCCTAAATACATTTATGTACATTTCAGATTACTTTTATACCAATCATAGCTTCAAACATTTAGTTTTGAAATATTATGAAGAATATCCATCTCTGACTCTCTCCCCTAGCCTCATTTCCCTTTTTCTAATCCCAACTACTTCTGAAATTTCTACTGTATTCTTTTATTTCACTTCCCTATTCAGAAGCAACATTGCTAGTTTTCTCTTCTCCTTCTCAGTGTTAGTACTATTTACTTTTACAAATTACATTGGCTTTTAAAGTAAGAAATGAAGATGTTTCTCTTTTTACCATTCCTGTCCCTGTTAATCAAGATGTCTTATTTTTTCTGAGCATGTTTATATTGTAATTTTTGTTAAATTAATATCTAGTGTGTATTGTTACTAACAAATCCTACTGAGGACTGGGAAAGGAAGTTGTTTGTTTGCTTGTTTTAATTTGTTATTACTGGTGTAGACAATTGCTTCGTTTTTAGAGTTTTTAGCCCTTTTACTAGCTTTCCAGATAGTTATTGCTAAGCCATCACTAATGTTCTGCCAATCTCTGAATCCCAAGACCTTCATGTTATGTTATTAAGACTTTCTTGGAAAAAAATCTTTGCAGAGCCTTCTGATCTTCCTCCCTCTAATCTAATTGCCCTGGGTGCACAGCTATCCTTTGGAGGCCTTCCTTTACAATTCTCCTGCTCTGAGATGTTTTGGCTATCTCCTATTTTCTGTATTTCTTCTTGGTTTAGTCTTTCATCTATGTGTGGTCCAACCTCCAGGGACTGATTCTCTATGAAAAACTAGGGAAGCTGAATATGATTCTTCTCCTACACATAGTTTACTGGGAGTCTTGGGGTAGAACTCCAGGATAGAAACTCTTCCTTCTTCATTTTACAGAATTTTCCCCATTTTAGCGTTGCTACAAAGAAGTTTGAATCTATATTGACTCTAAACTTTTTAGTGTTAGTTTCACCCATCTGGAAACTTATGGCATATTCTTTTTGTCTAAGATGTGTATTGTTGAGAGTTGGTTTTCATACATTTTCCTAGGCACCTAGGAGATCCCTTTAATATGGCAACACGTGTCCTTAAATTCCAGACATTTTCTTGTATGAATTCTGTGACAATTACCTGCTTTTTTTTTTTTAATATTCTAGTAAGTTTTGCATTTTAAATATGATTCTTAAAGATTTCTCTGAGTTACTAGTTTTTATTTTTGTTCCCACTTTTACAGCACCTTGCATATTGTCTTCTTTTGTCTCTCTGAGGATATTAATGGTGGTTAATTGATATTTCTTTTCCTAAAATAGTCTTATTTCAAACAGTACTGTTTTTCTCTGTTTCATTTAGTCTCTAGTTTTTATGCAGAAAGAATTTGTAAAATACCAGATGATCCTTGGTCATCTGTTCATATCTAAAGGAGGACAAATGAAAACGTAAATTTATAGCTAGCTCGGGGTATTTGAATCAAGTTTCCAATATCTAGCTGAGCCATTTCATTGATAAATTCAGTGTTATTCCTTTTTACTGTTTCCCAGAGAATCTTCTGGAGGTAAAGGTGCAGTTTCCAGTGCTTTGCTTCCCACTGAAAGAAGACATTTGTGTGTCTCAGTATCTACCCTACTTCTGTGAAGGGATCCACAACTTGAGTTTACTACATCTCAGATAAAACAAACACCCTCTATTCCCATGCAGCTTCAAAGGGCAAAGGAGATCTGGAACTCTATTGCTTAAGCAAATTTCAAACTAACTTCTTTATTATTACTATAACTCCTATCTTACTCTTGCAGTGGTATGTGGTGATATCAGTACTTCTTAGTGTTTGTTAAGGTTAGGATTCAAAGTTCTCAGATTCAGCAAATCAGTTATCACTCATGCTCCTGCTTTTTTGTTTTCTGATTCCCTGCCCCCGCTGCTGCTTCTTGCGGAATGCAAACAGAAAACACAAAAACCTCTTGGCTTTATTTTAGCAGTTTTTAGATGGTGGTCATAGGAAATGTGCTCATTCCACCATCTTTATCCAGAGGACAATTTTTTTTGCTTGCTTTGATTCATTTTTTTAAAAATAGTTAATAAAGTTGAGTTGATCTGTTAAAATGAAATAAAAAGTTTTCAAAAGAAGAGTGGTTATTTAAGATTATAAAGTGCTTTGCAATTTTTAAAAAAATTTTAGTAAAAATTCTGAACTACTATGATTTATGATTTCCTACCTTTCTAGAAAAGACAAATGTTGCATACAATATATCCTGTGTTTTCCAGAGATGATCCCAATATTTATATTGTTTACATGCTTTTCTTTTTGAAGAAACGTATTATTTCAGTAATTGTTGATTCCCACTATTGGAATAACTGAGTAAAACGTGAAATAGGAAGAGTAGAATACACAGAATTGAGGTCTGCATTGGCCAACAAAGCACAAGCTACCACATATTAAAGAAGATTAATTTCTATTATGAGATTATTGAAGGGTGAAAATTAAAATAGGCAAAACAGATGATAGAAGAGTTATATTCAACGATGTAAGATTTAATTAAAGCAAGTTATTCCTAATTCAACTTGCATATACAGACTCTAATAAACTGAGTGCTAGGCCTTAAATACATAAAACATTAAAATCTGCTGTGCAGCATTGAAATATTGAGGAAACTATTCTTCTGAATCTATAATTCTTTGCATTTCCTTTGAGTAAACCTTCTACCTTATAGTGATTTATTGAATTAACCTCAATACATCATAATTAACTAGAAAACTGGTAGGTATCTAAGAACTCTTTATAATATCATTGCTTCCAAGAATTGTACATAGTGGAGTAAAAATTGAAGTGGATATAAAATAAGATTTTAAAAATATTACCAACTTTAATATCATTCTCATAAGCTTTACAAGTCCAGCACAATATATTTCAGGCCTGTGAAGGTCAATACAAGATGACAGATTGAAATATGTTACGTGACTTGCAAAAGTCATTTTTAGGCGAGCTGTTTCCTAAGACTTAGATTAAACATACCTTTCATCAGAATTTTTTTTTTTTTAAATACTAGACTGTGGCTTCGTTTTCTAAAGAATATCACTTTTTATCCCTGATTGTCAAATAAATATTACCATCGTGAGAAAGAGTTTAATGGCATGCAGCAAATACTGATTAAGTTCAGGTCCTTTTCCTTAAAGAAATAACATTTTAATCATTAGAAATTAAATGCCAAGGGTTTTGCTCATAACTTGAAACTTTTTCCTGAGGTTATGATTGAGAGAGGGACTTTATCCTGGTGTTTATCAATAAAAGATTTGAGTCAGACACAGTGGGGTTTGAACTCCACATATGATAATTATTAGCAAGTTACTTACCCTGTCCCTGGTAACCAGTTATGTAAAAATAACTCCTATGTAAAAAGGAGACAGTAACTGGTGTGTGTCAGAATTCAACAAGGCACAGTGCCTGGATCAGAGAGAGCACAAACATAATCCCAGTGCCCAAGTTAGTGATTTTATCATTGGCTCCATGGCTCTTATTATTGCTATTAACTTTTCTACCAATTGGTATTATAATTCTGGTGCCATTGGGTCTTGTATGCTCATCTTAGGGTTGAACATCCTGCAATGAAATATTTTAAAACCAGATTGAACTGTTTTCAATGCATGGTTCTCTAGAGTATTGTAGAAGATAGAACCCTCATCAACCCATGGTTGAAACTTCCAAAGTGTGCAAATCCTGCTGCTATGAGCTTTTTCTTGATAAATCTGATTTAGAGTTTAGCCCTTACCCTTACCTTTCATCCTTGTTGGTTAATTAGATTTCCCTTTTTTTTTCCTTTCTAAGGTCTACCATAGGTTCTACTGAGAAGCCAGCTAGACATGTTGATGTGGCCAGTCTCCCTGCTGATATCTGGGACCTTGTCCTGTGTCCTGGCATGGAAAGAATCATAAGAGGATGGATGGGCTGAATCTAAACAATCAGTCCTGCCTCTTTCTGCCACACTACTTCAGGCTAGGTCTATTCTTATGGGGCACAAAGTAAAGGGAATTTTTGGTTATGTTTTATTAAATTCCTCTTTGACTTATTACTTTTCAGAATAAAGATTTGGGGCTGAGGAGATAGCTCAGCTGGTAGAGCGCTTGCCTCACAAGCGTAAGGCCCTGAGTTCGATCCCCAGTACCAAAAAAAAAAATAAATAAATAAATAAACAGAATAAAGATTTGGTTCCCTACCAACCTCAAAAAATGACTAGTGAGACTTCTCGTTTTTAAAGTTTTCTTTAAGTGCCACCATGAATTTATAGATTTTTATATATTTGATAATTTTAATTCAATTATCAGTCACTCAGAAAAAATGAAATAAAAACAAAATATTATCACTAAGCATAACACATACATAAAAATACACAATATAAATGTGCAGTTTGATAAATTTGGTGGTAGGAGGTGTTTCCTGGAGGTTGAACCAAATGCTTCACACATGCTAAGCATGCACTGTACCACAGTAATGCTTTCCAGCCCTCTCAATAAACTATAAGGAACACACCCTTATTTAGAACCTTGCCAATCACCTCAGGTATCATCCATAGGTCTTTTACCCACTAAGAGTAACCAAGAGTTTCATTTCATTTTATTCACATAGAAAGTAAAACTAGATATTTAAGACCATCAAACCTTCAAGTGCAGATATTTGAGTGTGTCTTTGGTGATGTGAATACCTCAGAGGTGGAGGGAAAGTGTCCACACTTGATCTGGTGAGATGCTCTGCTTGGTAGTGGGAGCAGGAGGTTACAAGAGAGGCTGAATCAGGCACAGGCCAAAGCTGGACCCAGTTTTCCTTCTCCACTCACCTTCTACAGGAGCTTTTCATGTTTAAATAGCACTTTTATTTATTAAATAATGGTGATAGTAGATAACAGTTAGAATTTTAGTTAATATGTTAGCTTTCTGTCACTGGAACAAAATGCCAGAGAGAATCAACCTAAAGGAGGAAAGATTTATTCATGCTCACGGTTTCAGTCTGTGTTTGCTTGGCTCCATCACTTTGAGCCTTTTGGCAGCACAGAACACCATGGAAAGAGCATGTGATAGAAAAAAGCTGTTCACTTCATGAAACCCAGGAAGAAAAGAAAGAGTAGGGGGTTGGGGTCCCAATATTCTCTTCAAGGCCATACCCCCAGTTACCTAACTTCCAGAAGACCTCATTTCTAAAAGTTTCTACCACCTCCCAATAGTACCACAGGCTGATAACCAAACCTTCAACCCATGACTGTTACTCATTTAAGATCCAAACCATAATAAATAACCTTCATTTGAAAATTAGAACCATGTTATACTTTGGATCTTGAATATTCCCAAGAGACCATGTGTTAAAGATTTTGTCCCCAGGCTTTGGAGCTATTGGGAGATAGTGGAACCTTTAGGATATGACACCTGTTGAGAAGTTCGGTCACTGGGGACATTCTTTTGAAAGAAATATAAGAACTCTGATCCCTTCCTCTCTCTCTCTTTCTTTTACCTTTAGGTCACCATGATGTGCTGTGTTGCCACAGGCTGAAACCATGAGCCCAAATAAACTTCTCCCCCTCATAAGTTGATTTTCTCAGATATTTTGTCATAGCGATGAAAAACTATCAACAACAATAAACTAAACAAAAACAAACAAACAAAAAACAACAGCAATCTGCTCTGTTTCAATCACTATGATTTTTGTCTTTATTCTTGCTGCTACTTGTTCACTAAGTCTCCAGTTTGAGATTCACTAAACTCATTTTTTTTTGTTGTTTTTTGTTTTTTGTTTTTTGCCCACCTGCTAAAGTCAGATGCCATATTCTGAGCTAGTAACAACAAGAAAAGGACATAGTCCCTGAACCTGTAGATCAGATCCATGAGGTCAGGGCAGTAATTGTTTTCTCCTCCGTGGTTACAGTTCAAACTCTGTGTGTAACAAATGGTAGGTGATAAAGAAGTATCTTTTAAATGAATGAACAGGTGCTACATCCTTATAATTTCTGATCACTATTTGGTATCAATTAGCAAATTTGTTAAACCTAAATTTCTTACAAAACAAAATAAGACATTCCAAAAGATGGTTAAGCAATGAACCTTTATAGGCAAATAAAATAGAAAAGAGGGATAGAAAAGTCTGATACATCTTCCTTACCAACTCTTAAGCTTGAATGAGTCATTTAATGTCATCAAAGAAAACATACTGATCTTGCAGTTTTTAAAATGTCACCTTTGAGGGTTAAGGCATATGTGGAAACATTGCTAGACACCACTAACCCTTTAAATGTTAGCAACCATGCTCTTAGATAGCACACTTTTAATCTTCTTTTCTACCTTCCCTCCCCAAGCTTATTTCAACAAAATCCCCCTCCCCCTAGATACCAGCAGTCACACATACACACACACACATATATAACTTTATTAAATTATATAAAATATGGAAAACAGCTGATAGTTTTTACTTTTGAGTAGGTCAAATTTGCTCAGACCTTATATATACCAAGTTCAACAAAATACTAAATTGTGCTGTTCTTGTAAAACTTGTAGCCTTTGTTCAGATTGCCTTAGGAGCTCTCTTGTGTTCATATTTTGATAAAGTTGTCCTTTTTACCTGAACTTAGTAGAATAAAACTGTTTACCTAACTAAATTAAGTAGCTAAAATTTTTTCATGCCTGACATGTACTTTCTCCCTACCCTAATAAAATTCTAATTCTCTTTGAAAATTTACTGTGAGAAAATATTTGTAATGATTTGTCATAGGGCTAATGTTCTAGTATACAAAGAGTTTTTATAAATCAATAAGAAGTCTCATGGAGAAATGGACAAAAGAAGAACAGTGAATTCAGAGGTAAAATGCAATAGACACTATGAAGCACTAGTTATCAGACAAGAGCAAGTACAGAAACCATTACCAAAATTATTGATTTTCCTACTGACAATAGTTTGTAAAATAGTGATGAACAAATATTGGCATAGATACATGACCAAGATTGTCAAGAACTTTAGCATGATCAAATATAATCTGGCCTAACAATCCCAGATCTAGATATTTATTCTAATCAGCTATTATCAAGGGTCCACAAAGGTTTATGCATGGGTACTTTCAAGACAGACTTGTTTGTAACAAGGAAACACTGCAAATAACCTCAATTTTTATCAAGTAGGTGATTTTAAAAATCATGGTGTATCTGTTGTAGAACTCCAAGGATCCCTTAAAAATGAATGCCTTGGACAGACCTGTAAGATATATCAAGTGGGAAAAAAAAAAACAAAACAGCAAGCAATACTTGTATGTTTGTATGCAAGGAAGAGCATACATGAAAGAAAGAGTATAAATGTTTATGCAAATTTACAAAAAGAGAACTTGGAAAGATGCACACCAAATTGTAGAAAGTTGACATTTCCTGGGCAGGTAGGAATCAAAGAGAGGAATAGAGGGGAAATTGAGAGAAAGGAACTGGGAAAAGATGAAAAGAACACTTTCATGTGTTATTCTGGCAATTTTAATCTTTAAAAATAGAATATTTTTATTTTGGGGTATTATATAATTGACAAAAGAAAAATAAGCTATTTCAGTTCAGTGTAATAAATCATCAAAAAGAGAATATTTTTAAAATTATTTGTAGCAGTTTCATACATTCTGCATAGTAAAAATTTCCCCAGTTACTACATTCTAACAAACAGGCCCTTGTGCTTTGTTTTCTGTTTTTGTTTTTTGGTTTTTTTTTAATCCAGAAATGTCTAATCTTTATGTTATCAGAGTGAAAATTTGCTAAGTGAAAATTTTCCTAAGTGAAATTTAGTTACAATTCAATATTATAAAAATATTGCACAAAAGTTTTTTATAAATTTTATATAATACACCATAATTTTGTATTAACATCATTTCATATAACATACCTGCCTGATACACCTAATGTCTTTTTCTCTTCTGCAAAGTAGAAGTTTAACATGATTTTTTTCCATAAGGGCTTAATCATCCAACTCAAATTTATTACATGTTTTTCCTTTTCTCATTAAGTTAAAGTGTACATTTCCCATAAATAAATCATCACATACACAGAGGTGTGTTTTCCAGATTTTCTCTTTCATTGATCTATTTTCTATTACTTTGCAAGTACCACTGAGTTTTAATTATAAGTTTACAGTATGTTTTTCAATCCAATAAAATAAGGTCCTATCACTGCTATTAGTTTCTAAAACTTCTTGGCTATAATTAGATGTGTTTTCTTAAAGTTAACTTGTCAAGTACCATTAAATATCATCTTACAATTTTGATTTGAATTGTACTTAGATTATAGATATATTTAGAAAAAATTATATATAGTCATAAAATTTACTTTTTTATCTGATATACATCTCTACATTTCACTTAATTAGGTATTCTTTTGTCTTATTGAATAAAGTTTCATTTGATTGCTTTGTTCACATAGAATTGTTTATTTCTAATTAATGCTCTTCCTAGGAATAGTATGATGTTACTCCTATTAAGAAAAGCATTCTTTTTTTTCATTGTATTTTCTTGCTTTAGGAAAGCACATTGCTTTTATAATATTGACCTTTTATCTTATCATCATTTGATGAATTCTCTTATTTTCATCACTGGTTTTTCTATTCTTAAAAATCCTTGGTAAATAATCATGGAGTCTCTAAATATATGATTTTTCTATTTTAATATATATTTCTTTCATGTTTGTCTCATGTAATTCCATTAACCAGAATCTTTGATTCACTGCTGAGCAGTCAGCAACCTTCTCTTGTTTGTGTGCTTGAGTTTTGATGGGAACAATTGTGATATTCCAGCAGTAGGTATGCTTGGGCACCCCTTTCTGGCACACACCATCTTTCAGTTTGACTCATAATCTTCTATCTCAGTTCATGTTCCATGGTTGTTGCCATTTTCTTGCTTTCCATTTAAAACATGAATGGCATTTATACAGAGGTGCCATAATATATTAGTTATGTTTGGAGCATGTTTCAGGTCAGAATTCTGCATATCTTGTATGTAGTTTCACCTCCTTACTCTCCTGTGCCTTTAAGTGTTTCATTGGAAAAGTGGAAGAATTAATACCATCTAGTTCATCAGATTATTTCAGAAATGAAAGGATCCCACTGTAAAAGAACTCACAACAGTGGTAGGTACAGCACACTTCAAAATTATTATTTCTGTTATGGAAACTTTCATTTACACCCTTGTTTAACATAGTGGCTTATATCAATGAATTTTCCTTTTGTTTCATATTTCCATATCTAGGACAAAACCTGTTTGGTCTCAGTTCAGTTGACCCCCTGATGTATTTCCTCACATTTGTGTCTTTTTACAGCAGAAATTTTGGTGTGGTGTTTTCTTATTGTATGAATGAATGAGTTCACATCAGTTTGTATGTATGTGTGATCATCATACAATTTTTTTGTCAAGTCTATAATAGCATCATCTAATGAGGTAGAAAGATGTCCATCTCTTTGTACATCTTGAGGCACTTTCCATAACATAAATCCTTATATAAAGATTCTACAGAACTTACCCTCAAAAGCGTGGAACCATTTTCAGGGACAGATATCTAACAAACTATCATGTCTTCAAAAATTATTGATGTATTCTGGTTGTCCTGGAATTGAAAGACCCTCAATACTTTATACTTTTCTAGAAACAATAATTTTTTTTCCTCTGATTTCTATTTTTGGCATGAAGGAGTACATACTATTCTCCTATTAATTATTTTTAAACTTTCTCTAAATCTATGGAAATGTTTTTTTTCATATGTTAATGCTATTTTACCACTTTATTTTAAATATTCTTTTAAAATTTCTTGCTTGGACATGCTTGGACATTTGTCTATTTTCTTCATTTCTTCTGAGACTAGCTTTTGGGAGGACTGTCATCTATTTTATTTTTAATTCAATCTAATTTGTTGTTTTGATATTATTGGTTCATTTCATCTACTTACAAAATTAATATAAGGCTATTGTTTACAGTTTTTGCACAGTATACTTAAATCAGACTTGTATAAACTTTCCTTTGCCCCATGTTTCATCATTTCTCCAATTCCCTCAGGAGTGATGGTTGAACATTCATGCAATGACCATGAAATGTGTATCCACTAATAGTGTATTGAAGTTGTTTTCCAAGAATGATACTAGGCCTTGGAGATAAAAATTTAGCTGGGCATGCTGGTGCATGCCTGTAATCCCAGCAACTCTGAAAGTTGAGGCAGGAGAATCACGAGTTTGAAGCCATCCTCAGCAATTTAGCAAGGCCATAAGCAACTCAGAGAGATCCTGTCTCTAAATAAAATATAAAATCTGGGGATGTTGCTTAGTGGTTAAATGCACCTGGGTTCAATCCTGGTACCAAACAAACAAAAGAAAAGAAAGAAAGAAAAAAGAAAAAAAAAAATCCCTACCTTCCAGTAGCTCAATTTGATGAGGTAGTCAAAGGAAGGAAGGAATTAAGGAAGGAGGTTGGACAGATCTGATGTGATTACTCAATCCACCATTGTAGGCTTTGAACATGCAGGAAGGAGGTTGAGAGTGAAGGCATGGCAGGCAGAGTCAAGATGATGCAAAAGGCATAGAGGTGCATTCTCTCCTAGAGACTGCAGGAAGAAAGGAAGGAATCAAGAAAAGAGGGAAGGAAGGAAGGAAGGAAGGAAATAAAAGAACTTAGGAAAAGGAAAAAAATTATAGTAGAGAAATACAGACATACAATAACAATATAATTCAGGTACTATAAAATGACAAATGTGTAACTGAAGGACAATCATAATTGTTCTCCTTCCTCTAAGGATTGTTATAAGGAACAAACTAGTGTATGAGAAAGCATTTTAGAAAACTGTACAGAAAGATTAAACACAACAGGTCAGGTAGGTGGGATGAACCTTTAACTTCCACATGCAGTCAAGAGTGCTATCATTCTCAATGTCATTTTCATAACTAATTGTGTCTCATACTTTTAAAAATTCCATCCAGGAAGTTCTTACTTAATGTATGCCCAGTGTTTCATCTATATTATTCTTCCTCTTTTGAATACTATGCTTTGAAATATCCATATCTGGTATAACATTGAGTACTTCTGTTTGTAGCTTGACTGCTCAATTACTCATTTCTTCAAATAACTCTCTTCAAACCATTATCCAAGCCATGGTGCTCAGTCTTCTCCTAGTGATAAACCAAGTGATACCCCAAGGTCACATCAGTAATACTGGACCCTTATGGCCATGATTCTCTCTCAAAGGTGCATGATCTTCCTGAAGGTCACTTTTAGAATTTGGGGATTGTGTGGTTTGCAATCCTCTGCCCCCCACCATTCTGCTTCCAACCCCCATGCATTGAAAGGCATCTGCTTCTCTCTGCCTCTTTTCACAAATCACTCTCTCATACTAACGCACATTATCTGATGTTTGCTATTTGGGGAACATAGTTATAAATAGATAATATGGTACAGACTTCAGATACTATATTCAGGGAAACTCCTAATCAAGTTCTTCAAGATGTTAAGGGGAATTCGTTTTAACCTGCTGTCTTTTGTCCTGTGACATCCTAGGAACATTCATTTGCTTTGTATCCTTACTTATTTTAAAGACATCAGTTCCTCAGTGTAGTTTGCAAGTATTCTATCAGGAAGCATAGGATGGGTACTTCTGTCTGTGTAGCAACCCTTTCCTCCCTCCTTCTTTGAAAGAACCACTTCTTTGTGGAGATAGACCAGATGTTCCTCTCCCCCATAATGTGGTTTCAGCAGGTGCTGCTCATCAGGTCAATCATTCCCCCAGTGAGAGGAGTAAAACAGATCTCAGTTGGGTCAGTCTGGGTACTTAATTTCTCTTGCTAAAATGATTGGTTCAAGAGGGTTATGGAAGGCAGAAAACCAAGACTGTCAAAAATGTTTAAAGCCTAATTATCAGAACCACTGAATATGCTATGTTCCATGGCCAAAGAGAATGACATGACAGTTAGACTATGTTGCTAATCAGCTGGTCTTAAAATAGATTGCCCCAGGCTACTGAGATGGGTGCAGTGTAAACATGAGGATACTCAAAAGTGGAAGACCATCATGAAGAAGAGGGTTGGATGGGTATCATGTGAGTACTCAATCCACCATTGCAGTCTTTGAAAACCGAAAAAATGGGGACCCTCATGAGTAAAGCAATGCAGGCATAGTTTTGATGCTGGAAAAGGAACAGAGATACAGTTTCCCCTAGAGCCTGGAGGAAGAAATGAAGTTGTTCTGACTTCTACATAATGATTCAATGAGACCTGTTTTAGACTTCTGACCTCTAGGACCATGATAATGCATTTGTCTTATGAAAAACACTAAGTTTATTATAAATAGCTATAACAACAATGGGAAATGACTATAAGAGTATTGATGTAAACCAGGTTGGCTAGAAAGACCTACTTCCCGAGGAATTTTTAAGGCATAGCTGGTGGGTGATGTATAGACTGAGGAGATATGAGCTGAAAATGACTGAAGAACCCTTTGTTTGAGGAAGCTGGTTCACAAGAACGAACTGAAGGAAGTGCAATTTAAATATGAAAAAATTTTCAAGTCAGCCTTACCCTCACCAGACTAGGTCATGCAGAACAATACATTCTTTTTCTTATTTGCTGGCTTAAACTGAGATATTCTGTCACCTACAGTTAAAGGTCCTAAGGAACACAGGGACCAAGTGGTTACATGGGAGAGATTCCTATCAAGCATAGCTCAGACAGTGTAAGGACACAACACAGTCCAGAGTGCTTCCAAAACGAAATCTCCTACACATGGTCTCAACATCTTTTAAGAATCAGAAATATGTATCGTCTTTAAACCTGTCCCTTGCCACTCTAGAGTGGCTCAACTCTTGGTCCATAAGGAATTCAACATCTCTGAAACTTGCGTTTATATTGGTTTAAATGAAATAAGCAAGAGGTTATTGAGCTGAGGTTGTCTCTGCATTTGACTTTCTATATAATGAATCGAAAACTAACAGTATGTTAACAAATCAAAACCTAACATGAGAATCTCATTTTTTAACACATACTCGGGTATTAGCCAATCACACATAGCCATGACAGACTGCCAACTGACCAGCCCATGTTCTATTAAGGTGGATCCCTAAACAGTCAAGCAATTTCTATACTTTATTTCCCTTTTATGTCTTTAAATACTTCCTGCTCCCCTTTGCATTCTGGCATTCTCTGAACCTCTTCTGGTTCTCAGTGCTTCCGGGTTCACATTTTGTGCACAAATAAATTCTTTTATATTTAATTTATTGAAAGTTTTTCTTTTAGCCTATATGACATGAGCATATGTAGGAGGATGTCAGTTACTCACAGAACTCTTGTACAGAGTTGATATGCTTTCTTCATTTTTGCATTTACTTATTTATTTCTCATTGGCCCTTATTCCCTCTTCTTTAGAGTTAAAAGGAACATAAATTTGAGAAGAGTCTAGTAATCTCAGTTTATCACCATAATTTGGAAAGTTTCTTTAGAAGATGTGGTCCTTTAGGTATGCC
The DNA here is from genome assembly GCF_902686445.1 of Sciurus carolinensis. Lineage (NCBI taxonomy): Eukaryota > Metazoa > Chordata > Mammalia > Rodentia > Sciuridae > Sciurus > Sciurus carolinensis. The sequence continues at coordinate 63,210,316 of NC_062214.1, forward strand.
CTAAAGAGACAGTGGCATCCTTGTATCTTTCTCTGAGCTGTTCTCTACCATATTAAAGACAACAATTTCATTTTTAAAATTTGAGGAAAGACAAGGTCACTGATGGTTCCCACCAAGTTTCTGTCCTGGACGTCTTTCTGCATAGGGGGCACTCATATGAAGACCACACCCCATGACTGTAGCTATTGTCTGCTCGAACCTACAGTTGACTTCAGAGTCTTGTTAGGGACCACTGGTGCTCCCTGATGTCCTCAGGTCATCTCTCACAGTACAGACAACTCTTACAAGAAGTCACTGCTATGATTCAGCTGGCTCCAAGAGTCAACAATGCACCTGGTAGTTTCACTGTAAAGTCATGTTGTCTCCTGGCCCTGTAGAAGACCTTTTGTGCATTACTCAATTACTGTTTACCCAGACCTCTTGGGCACATATGAGCATTGACTCTAGTCCTAGTTTAACTAAAGGCGACTGAAAAAAGTCAACTATACTCTCTTTGCCTCTAACTCTACTACCATCCAAGGTTCACTGTGATATGACACCATCCCAGGTGACTTTTATGCAGGCTTTGAGGGACTTGCACCCAAGTCTCAAATACTGAGCTTAACCAGTGGATCCTTACCCTTGGAGTTCCCCTCAGCTTATCAAATGAACTTCTCTCTTTTGGTCAAAACTTGGAGGAAGAGGGGTTTGAATACTTATGATCTTCTTTCTCTCCAAACTTTGGCATGTCTTTTCTTCCTTGTCCTACAGAACCAGGACCTTCAACTTCCTTCATGTCTTTTCCTCCTACATCCTAATTCTAGACTCCAGACTAAATTATAACCTTGGTAGGGGTAGGAATGGAAATTGAGCAAGCCTGGTGGAATTTTCACTGGTCAAACATATTTATAATGGATTTTTGCATGAAACCTACAGAGGAAATCACATTCAAAAATACTACACATAAGATTGGGAGGAGAAAGTGCTCCCTCTTCATGTAAATAGCCATAAAACATACCATTTAGCATTGTTGTCAATGTACTCTCACTTTGCTAATGCATGACCATGGTGCTAGTCAAGTGATTACGAGGTAGTCAAAACAGGGTAATTAAAACATCTTACACTTCACTAGTGTGGAGATTCCAAGGAATGTGCTAATTTTCATCTTGACTTACAGTCCCATGGATGGTCAGAAATATAAGAAGTTGGTTCTCTGGGGAGAAAATTTTTTTCCCAAATGTCATCTAAATATGGAGAAGAAACAGAAAATTAATCAAGATGGTGACAATTTTAAAAGAGGACTAAATAAGAAAGAGAAAAAGAAAATACATTTATAGTTTAATAAGTGTATTGGCAAATATTCTAGAGCCTACAAAAGTAGGGCTGAGAAATTGATGCCTCAAAAGTAGAATGACATTGACAGATAAATCAGCAAAAGGATAGCTAAGTGATAGTGTGATTCATGCATCTATGTTGTGTGGGCATCAAGAGGTAGAATACCTGTATTCTTGGTGATTTGTAAAGAAGAGAATCTAAGCATTAGAAGAGAAAAAAAATTAAAGGTCTAAGGTCTATCTTTACATAAAGATTTGAACAGATGCATAAATCACTTTTCTTCCCTTCTAATGTTTCTCTCTAACTTTTTTCTACATTTTGAGAATAATATGTTAAACAGTAATTTCATTTACAACACAATTATATCTATAATTTTTTGAGGGAATTGTTTTATTTGTTTGATTTTTACATCTGAACATGTTTTACAGAGGCCCTTCCTTGGGATCCTACAATTCTGCAGCAGAATCATTCTCCCACAGAACCTCACTGAACACTTGAAGAACCCCTTGATCTGCACCTTAGTTCTCATTTGATGAATGTCAGACTGGACCTGATGATGTTGGTTTTCTTACTAAAGGGCAACAGCAACTTGCCAAAAATGTCCTTAACTGCAAAATCTCATAAAAACAGTTCTAGAAAGGGAAGTTGACCCTCCACTGTGCGCTGGGCATCCATAGGGGCTGTTCCTTCAGTGTGTTTGTGGTAGTATGCAAAGTTTGAGTTAATAACTTCAAAGCAGTTACCTGAAACTTGTGATCTGAATGAACTCTTGCAAGATGGAGCCAGACATCCAAATCACAAACATGGTAGAGAGCATGCATATGAAACTGCACCCAACCCATACCACTCATCAGTTATGTGGCCTTGCAAAAGTTGCATGCTCCTGGGGAGCTCAGTCTCCTGACCTGGGGAGAATTACCTTATGCTGTCAGCATTAAATGAGATTATATAAAAAAAATCTTTAGTTGACTATTCTTATAATGTCTAGAAGCAGTTCTACCATTTAGTTGTCTCATGAACTAGGAAATACTTCTTTGAGCCTCAATTATGGTACCAGATTTAGTAAATAAAAATCTATGCTATCCACTTAAATATGTATAGAGAATAAGCAATTTTTACTATGAAAAAAATTCCATAAAATAGTTGAAATATACTTGTACTAAAAAATGTACTCAGTGTTTATTTGAAATTCATATTTAACTGGTTGTCTTGTATATTATCTAGAAAACCCCTGCATCCATTCCCTTATCTGATAAAAAACTATAATCATGTTTACTGTAGCTTTTGTAAGAGGATGATGGTGAGATTGAAATGAAAAGATGATGCATACAAAAGCTTTGTAAAATGTCATGTGATCCAGCCATCGGGGAACACCTTCATTGCTTGTGTGGCATCATTGAATCCCAAGAAAGTTGAGGAATGTACAATGCAAGTCAGGGAGAAGGGGTACCATGAGTTATAGACCAGTTAACCTGTTCACCTCTTCCAAGGGGCAAGCACCTCTGGGTTACTTGTAACTGCCTGCCTCTTCCCATTAGCATGCATATGTGGATTTCACTGGTAAGTACTTCTTGTACTTGGAGAAAAGAGAAGCATGAGAAGAACTATGAAGGGGACTGCCAACCTTTGTACAAGGAGGATTATTTCCTTTTAAATTAAATTTCTAGACATGCAATTTGCCTTTTCCAATGTATTAGGTTTTTCATAAGCTTTTTTCTCATATAGTAGCAAATCAAAAATGGCTTATTATAGGAACAATCACAGGAGGGACTGTTTCGGTCTTCTGTCATGCCAAAGTTGCATTTTAAGCATAAATATTTCTTAGAGAAAGAATTACAAGCAAAAAGTCAGCATACTTAAAAAAAATTCCAAAGAGATTTTTAACTCCTCTAAATCAGGTGCATTCAATAAAAGGAACACTGAAATTCTTTCATTTTCAAGGAAAAGAACATATTTCCATATCTTCTTGAAGTCTGGAACCAAAGCCCACAATAAAATAAGATCCTGTGAAACTTGGGAGATTTTTTTGCATTACAACAAATAATAAGGAAATATTCCCTAAAATGCCCAACTTACTAGCTAATTCTGCCCCTTTCATAAATCATATAATTTGCTATGTAAAAAATATAGTTAAATCAGTCATTTGGTAGGACTCATTTAAAGGAGGGATAGTCTTGGTCATATAAATACATTTTTATGTTTAAATCAATCCTGCCAGCTTCACCTACACACTCCCTGAGAGATGGGTAATGCATAGAGCCAAGAGTGGAGAAACCATCCTGGCAATTTCCTACAACATATAGAGAAATAAATCTCCGGATCCCCTTGGCCTTTGACTTTGACATGCAAAAGCCTTGGGTAAAGAGAATCCTGTGCTGAGCACCTGCTGGCTCCTAGGCGAGCAGACTCCAAACAAATCCCGCCCCTGAATGAAATTGGTGATTTCCCCGCTCTGGAGTCTTGATTCTTAGTTGACAGGCACAACAGACAGGATACAGGTCTCTGCATCGACACTCAGGGCCATCGCATTTTATGGACACAAATTGAAGATAAGATCTAGTGATGGAGTCTCTGGCCACAACTTGAAACCAGCCCATCAATGTCAGGTTCTGTTAAGTACCTGAGGCTGCCACATTGCAGCAGCTCCAGTGGATAAAGGTTCTGGCAGGGTCAGTGTTCCAAGTGAAGTTCAGACTCTCATTCGCCATAAATGAAGAAGATGGGAAGTGAGCTGTGAGATTTTCAGACGAATATTTAGATAATTGCAATTTATCTCATCTTAAGGATCAAGCTGATTGAACCTGAGCCGAGTTTGCACCAGGCTATGTTTACAAGCTCTCCTTCCTTAAAGGTAGATGTCTAAAGAAAAAAGGAGTGGGAGCAGGGATTTCCTGCTGACCTTGGAACCACGAATGACCAGTACCAATAATAATAATAGCAAGAATAAACAATCATTAATATTGCAAATGCTCTAGCTCCAGTGCTGAGAAAAATTAATTTCCTATTTGAGTCCCATTCACATAAATACTCATAATGATGTATTTAAATCCAGACTCTGTTAAATCCTAAGCCCACGGTACCCGAGCCAACAGCATGAGTCTTGCATTTAATCGGTTACTGTAATAAACATATAAAATGTTTTTTTTTTTTTTTCATGAGAGGACAGAGCAGTGGCTACATAAAAGGACATCAAATGACACATCCTCCATCTCCCAGCAAATAAAAAAGCCATCAGCTCATAACAAGGCGGTGATAAAAGGTGCTGAGGCCAGTAAGATTAAGACTTTGTAATAAGGTTCGGGCGCCAAAACTGACAGCCATTTTCTTTTATATTTATCATGTCCTCACATTGGGGTGAGAAGCCATGGCTCTGTCCCATTGCTGGCTAGAATTTATAGCAGCTCCATTATTAGGAGATTGCAGTGAAATGGGGTAGAGGTATGGTTTTCTGAGAACGTTACGATAGCCTCCTACATTATACACTTGACAGGTTTGTCAGCTCTTAGTAACAAGCCTTGTAAAGTACTTTAATATCATTAGCACTATTTTCTTAATGTGTCTGCTCTCCTCACAGCCTGAAAATATCATATATCATAGCCTGGAGGGTAACATGAATGGCTAGCTCCCCTTTTCTGACTTCTTAAATGTGATTTTATACATACAGTTGATATTTTAATCAAAATAATGCAGCCATTTTCCTTTATTGATTATCAAGTAAATATGTATAAATATGTAGTTAGGGGTGGGCAACCCTTTTAGAGGATATTGAAAGCACATAATGAATGGCTTCCTGGGGGTACTTTCATTGCCTGCTTACTTTAGTTATTTATTATGTGCCAGAAGGTTTTCCATTCTGCCCTCTTTGCCCAAGATCAGGAATACACCTGCCAGAGAGAAGAGCCCAGGTCAGAACCGAAATTCTGCAAGAACGTTCCAGGCAGGCAAGGCCCAAATCAGAAGCCTTTGAAATTTCTGCACAGACATGTCTCCCATTTTGTAAACTAGCATAAATTATAATCTATTCTGTGGTTCATGGTGCATTTAAAAAAGACCCACATTTATTTTGGGTAAATCCTGCTAGACTTTCCCTTGCTTTCAGTGATGAGCATATTGACTTAGGAATGCCTATCTACATTGCTAATGTAAACTCAGAAACAAAAATCCTGTGAGTTGTCTCAATGGTTCAAGAGTTTTATAAGTGTTTTAAATTTCAAAAATAAACATTTATTGCTTTGTGAATGTAATAAAAATATGAATGCTGTTTATATCTCATTTTTAAACAGGATATAGATCTTAATAACATTGTAAATATTCTCAAGTATGACTTTGATCATAAAATTTCAGTTACAGTCAAAATAGTATTATATATATACAAAAACTAAGGCCCACATGCACACACACACATACACACAAACATGGAATTTTATGATTATCTGTAAAATCTCAAATAGTGTTATATCTTAAAAGGTTAGAGTCAAATGCAAAATTTGCTTAAATGGTAGAGTTCGGACAAAACTATCAATCTCATGGAGGCAATATTAATATCATGTTGTTAATACACACTGCCCTAGATGTGTATTCAACTCTTACTGGAGGTATGTGCTACTGCTATTCCCTCCTAGAAATGAGAAGGTCTATAAAGAGTTTTCCTTTCAGTCAAAATAACTGGAAATAGCTCAGTGCCTAATACATGGTAGGCAATAAAAAAGTGTGAGAAGTTTGAACAAATAAATTCATTACATCCCTTATCTTGGAGATTTCCATTCCTGTTGACTCATGGTCATTCAGATGGTTACCTGCTAAGAACCACTCAAGCACCAGGAAGAAGGAGCAATGAGCAATGACAGGTAGTTTGTGCCTTTCCTCTTCACCTTAAGTCTATGCTTCAACATTTACCACTGGGTCTCATGCAGACAATGTCAAGGCAACAGCACTAGGCACTGGCAAATAGACAACCACCAAGTAATCCAAAATATTGGAAACAAATTGCTTTCATGAGTGATGAAATTACTCATATGATGATATTATTATCATAAGTCATTTAAACTATTATTTGAGGAACAATATGTTAAGAACAACCCAAGAAGAATATAGAACTTTATAAATCTATATCTCCATCTCTGATTATGATCTTTGAGTTTCTTGGTTACACAAATATTCCCAGAAATGTTTCACAAAGTAGAACTGGCAGCTTAAATTTTTCAAATATAATAGTTTTGTTTCAGTTTGTTTAGAAATATTCTGAATGATTCTGTATTCTTATTGCATTTGCTCAATTTAGGTGAAAAGAAAACAATTTGTATTTGGGACCATCTCTCTAACTACCTGAACAAGAGGATAGGGCAGGGTCGAACCCATATTTTTGTCTATTTTTATAGTCAATGCAATAATTGCCTATGATGGATTAATTATGTAGTAACTAAGGCTGATTTTTCTTGGGATAGAAATGATTAAATTGTGTGTATTTCAGTGGGGTCGTATCACCACAGAAGGACCTAACCTAACCTTTTTTGACTATTTTATGCCACTTCATCTGAAGGAAAACCATTAATTTGATGTGCTGAGAAATTGTCCTGTGAAAGTACTCATGTTCGTACAGTCTAGTTAACATGAATAGGTTTTTAATAACTGTCGATACTTGATTGTTCCCCATCAGTCACATGGCAATTCATAAAATCATTTAGTCTATGTGTTGCTCGAAATGACTATGAATTAGACCTATTTAAACCAGTAAATTTACCAAGTCTATAACATTTGATTTTACATAACAAAATATCTTTTAATTAAGTCTTTATATGTAATATCAGACTAATTAGTTAATATCCTTCAAGATTTATTGATAATCATGTATCTGAACAGCGCTATAGGTTCTTCATATTGTTGTACTTATATTTATGTTACATAAATTTTATTATATATAAATATATGCATTTATTGGCATATCTAGATAATATCTATCTATATCTAAATCATCTATCTATCTTTTCACCCACAAATTCTTCTATATATTATGATGTTTAACATGTTAATAAAGCTTTTTGGAAGATATACAAATGGTCAACATGTATATGAAAATTACTCAGGGTTACTGATCATCAGGGAAATGCAAATGCAAACCACAATGATATACTACCTCATCTCAGTTGGAATGAGTATAATCCGAAGGACAAAATCTAACAAATGCTGGAAAGGATACAAAGAAAAGGAACACTTATATATTGTAATTGGGAATATAAATTAGAATAGCCATTATAGATAGGAATATAGAAGTTCCTCAAAAAGCTAACAATAAAATGACCTATGACCCACCTTTGGGTATGTATCCAAAGAAAATAAAATTAGCATATTAAAGAGATACTCTACAGAAGAACCAAGGTATAGACTCAACCAAGGTGGCATTGAGGATGAATGATTAAGAAGGTGTATAATCACAATGGAACATTATTCAGCCATAATAAAAAAAAATGAAATTTTATCTTCTGTGAAGACACAGATGGAACTGGAGAACCTTACATTAAATGAAATTGACCAAAAGCAGAAAGACAAATACCAAATGTTATCATTGATATGTGGAAGTTAAAAAGTTGATTTCATAGAAATACAAAGTAGAATGGTGACCACTAGAGGCTAAAGAGGTTAGGGGGAGGGAGACAATTCAAGAAGGTTGGATAACAGTTACCAAAATAGACTTCCATAGAAGAAACAATTTCTGGTGTCTTTTATAGCACAGTAAAGTGATGATAGCTTTCAACAAATCGTTACACATTTTATAAAGAATTAGAGAAGAGGAGCTTGAAGATAATAATAATAAATGCTATTATAATTTAATAATAATTAACAAATTATTAAAGTTTAATAATAAATAATAAATGTTTTAAGGAGATGGAAATGTTAATTACCCTGATTTGGTCATTATACATTGTATATATATATCAAATCATCACACTGTATCGTATAAATATGTACGATTATTGTGTCAATTAAAGTCTAATTAAAATTAAAAAAAAAAAAATAAAAGACAATCATACCAAGGATGAGAAAACCTGTCTTAAAGGATCATATACCTGCATGGTCTTTAATTGTTCAAAACTTTAAAAAAAAAAATGGAGAAGAAAACAACATTTTGTCTAAGGAGAGATTCTAACTCCAGGGGCTGGTCAATTCTTATAGAGAGGAAGGAAGGACTCAGTCAGCAGCACACCTTTGTTATGCAAGCTAACCTTCAGTAGGGATACCTCCTCTGTCAGGTCCCCCGCACCCCAGGAGACAATATTCCTCTGCCTTAACCTTCCCAGAGCCAGGAAGCAGACAAGGAGGAGGGGCACACCTGCAGTTAGGAGTCTGGCAAATAATTCAAACTGGTCAATCCTAAACTATTCATCATGTCCTACCTATGGAAACCTACACAAAGTCTCTGGTCTTCTTGCTCCTATCTTCTACCTCTTAACCACCCTGGTGTCTTCTCCACGTGAACCTGATTGATATGTCATGTGTCATTCCTACTGTCTCTCAGACATGGGAAGATAAAAATTTCATGACCCTGAGCCTCTCCTTTGCTTCTACTTGTGGAAGTTTCTTCTTGTGACTAACCAACGTATTAAATAATACAAAACAACATTCAAAGACAATATCACATTATTAGAGCTAGAAAGGCATTTCAGTTTCACCTAGTTGACATTGCTGAATCATTATATCAAAAAACAACAAATCAAAATTTTACTGCTTTGACCTCCCTTCCTTGACAGACCTCCTGGGCAGGAGCTTTCAAATTCCTTTTCCCCTAAGCTCAATTGAGCATGCAGGGAGAAAAGAAGACTCTTTTTCTGTCCTCTTTCTGTCTTATGTTCTAATTTACCTCCCTACTTCCACTTTGAGATTCCAGTTACTGTAGGATATTTTCAATGACTGAGATCGTTGGGGACAAAATTCTGGCCAAGCATCTTGACCCTATTTTTAAATACTTCACAGAAAACACAGAATATTGAGTCAGTTAACTAAGTCAATTTTAGTTAAGTACTACTATGAGACTTCAAAAAAATTGACTTTAAAATCAGTATGTCACCTTGATGTTTTATTGCATGAGGATAAAATTTTTTTTCAATGAATATGCTCATTATTTTGACTTGTGAAGATGTAGAACAAAAGGAGTTCAATTTACTGTTGAATAGAATATCAAATAATATAACCATTTTAGAAAGCAGTTTAATATTATCTAATCAATTGCAAATGTGACTTCTAGATGTGTACCTGCAGAAATTCTTACACGTGTCCAGCCCTATTCAAAGTCATCTCAACTGGGAAAAAGCACCCAAACCCCATGTGTTTATCAATGGAAAAGTGGAAAAATAAATTGTGACATGTCCCTTTAATGGAAACTATGCATTGGAGAAAAAGAAGGAACAACTATGTGTATGAACATCACTGAATCTTACTGCTGAGCAAACAGAAAGATGTACATATATGATGGTTCCATTTACATAAAATTTAGAAAACTAGCAAATGCAAATCCCCTACTGATGAAAGATCCATATGAAAAAAAAAATGTAAAACAGAAAAGAAAGAAAATGATTAACACAAAATTCAGGACTGTGGTACCATGAGTTGTGGGCTGAGAAATGGGAAGTGATTGTGAAAAGAGATTCCTTTAAGGTACTGATAATGTAATATTTTTTAACCTTGAAAGATAAGCCCAAGGATGTTTTTAAAAAAATAATTATTTTGAAGAACACATGTATAATTTATGCATCTCTTTAGTATAAATTTCAAAATTCACAAAAATGTAACAATAGATAAATAAAAGTAGAGAAAAGGTGGAGATGATTCCAAAGAGACACCTCTGCTTCTTTGTCTTGCTATAACTTAAAAAAACTGACAATGACCACTTAGTATTTAGTGGCAAAGAATGGGCAGTCCTCTAAATTTTGCATTTTATTTCATAAATAAAAATGTATTACTGTAGCACATGAGATTTAAATCAAAGCTAGGCAGAGATTTTGCAATAAATATGAAAATCATGTGAGATCTTCATGTGTTCTGTTTAATACTTTCCAAACACACTTAATAGTTAAGAGTATGTAAGAAGATGATGATTTTAAATCAATTATTCACACATTGAAGTTAGACAAATGCAGTCCATTAAAATGCTCATTGCTTTATGTTCCTGTCTCCTTTTAAGACAATTTTCATAGACTGAATCAGACACTTAAAACACTACTATCCCATTTCTCCCAGGTGTGTTCATGATGCAGCTGTAAGGTCACTACTGCTGTATAATTTTAAGAGATTTAGATAAATCTTCTTATTCTTGTATTTTAGAATAGTCGATATCACTTGAATAGTTTTTATCTTTGCCCTATTTTCTAAAAGGAAATAGAAGAAAGTGGCAGGCACCCCATGGTGTTTGCTGAACTGGACCACCCATCAAAAACAATGAAAGGCACACAAAGCATAATATCTCATGATATCTCATAATTTCCTCTCCCAAGGAAACTAAAGCTCCAATCACCATTACGTAACCCCTTCTTCCAATGGGGGAAATGAGTTTGGACAAAGAGACATGCCCCAAATAAGTGACTGTTCTCAGGTCTGAAATGTGGTTTGTCTTCATCCCTCCTCTAATACATTGCCCTCTTCTACCACCAAATGATTGAGCAAAAGATTTTTTACTGTAGTTATGAATATGTTAGGTATGTATGTGAGCTAAAGACTGTTTCCACGATGTTTAGCATAGTTCATGTGCAGTACTAAATTATTTTGCAAATTTTCATTCCGAGTAACATTTTTTTTCTTTTTGGTACTAGGGATGCAACCTAGGGGAACTTACCCATTGAGTCACATCCTCAACACTTTTTATTTTTTATTTTGAGACAGGGTCTCTCAAAGTTGCTTAGGGCCTTGCTAAGTCGCTGAGGCTGGCTTTGAACTTGTGATCCTCCTGCCTCTGCCTTCTGAGCTGCTGGGATTAGAGTGGTGTACCACCATGCCCAGCCTGAGTAACATTTTCGAAAGGCAAATTATGCCCAGAAAATAATGTTGCCATCTCTTTAAGATATCAAAGATTTTTAATAGAAATTATAAAATATTTTCTCTAAAAGTATTTTGTTATGCTTCTGCTTCCTGGATGAAACTGACATTTTTAGGAGATGATTGTCATGTGCTTATTTCCATTTTCCAGGGTCCTTCATCGTCACACCAGCCTGGTAATTAGTGAAGATAAAAATTGCTATTGGAGAATGCAACATTTCAACTGTCATCCTGCTGGAGTGGGGGAAAAAGTTATTTTGTAAAATGAGAGCCCAGCGGTGCAGTCGTATTGACTTTTATGTCATGTTTGTTTCAGTTTACTAGTCAAAACAAGTTTCACAGCTCCTCCTGGTCCAGAAGGTTCCGTTTGCTTTATGAAAATGAAGCTGTCTTGTTTTCTGGTTCATAAATCATTGTCAAGCGGAGCTAGATAACAGAAACAAGTTCAGATTCCAGAATGATTATCCTTAGAGATGATGTATTAAATATACAGAATGCAACTTGATTTTCATAAGCCATGTTGACTTTGCAGAACAAAGGCTGCAGGGGGAAATTATCTCATAAGAGGAGATGTGAGAGCTTGTGAAATCGAGCCAGGTGGGAAGGATGAAGAAGGGAAGGCAGGGAGCATCTTCACATAGAAAGTCTGCATGATGGGCTTTCTCCACTCTGCTCTGCATTGTTTTCCTGCTGTCATGTCTTTAAGCATTTGGTGCCTCTCTCTCTGTCCCTCTCTCTCTCTCAACAATTTGGAAATGTCTTCAGAAAAATTAAAATATCCCCTTCTTCCTCTATTGTCTGTCACCTCTCTTTCAATATCTCTTTCATCCTTTTCTCTGACCATTGTCATATTTTGCAAGATCTTCTACCTCTTTATGCCCTAATCTCTTTTCCCATGAAATTAGTCTGGTTTGAGCTGTATCTTTTCTGTATCATAACTCCTGCCCAGGAGGCTTCCTAAAAATGAGCCATAGTCAAATGAGGAGTTACAGGAGCAAAATCTGGAGGAACTTTAGTGGACCTGGAGAATCACGGGAAACCCTATGATCAGAAGTGGCCCTGTGGCACCTCAGGAACAGGTATCTTGTATATACTTTGACTTAGCATAGTGCTCAATCTGACTGTTAATTCCTACTTAAGCTCTACAGAGTGCTAAATTTGAGTGCTCAGTTCCTACTGGAACTCCAAATCTCATTTCAGAAATCACTTGTCAGGAAACCTTGCCTCCCTTCCAGAGGCCATTCTGGGTCTTGATTCTCTGGGCATTCCCTTAGAACATAGCCATCACTGTTTTATTATAAGGACAACAATTATTAATTTCATTATTAGCTTTTAAAATATTGGTCTCACTTGTTAAGTGGAAATCTCACATGGATAGGTGCACACAGTTGTGCCTAGATATATGACACATAGTAAGTTTGCATTAAATAATTGGAGGCAAGGCATGAAAAAAAATAGCCATGTACCCAGATTCATTGGAACTTCCGAGTAAAGCTTGGGCTGCCAGGACATTTGGGTAGAGATCCAAGGTATATATAATATTTAACTCAATATCAATCAGTGTTTCTTAAAACAGAAACGTCTCCAAAAACACAAAATAATATAAAGCACAAGTGTGCTGCCATGTGTTTCCTCTATTATGAAAAGGATCTCCAGCTACCAGGAGAACTCTGATGTTCTTAAGACAAGACACTGCTAAAGAAGGAGACTTGTTGGACAACCAAACCCATCATCACCTTGAGCCTTCATTTTACAGTTCAGGTAGCAAGGGACCCTATGAAGTTGTAATCTTGTATATTGGTTTATTGGGATAATTTATGAACCTATGTATGATTTTTACTCATTTATTCAGTATGAAGGCAAAGAAGGGAATTAGAAAGTTTTTTAAAACTTTGATAAATACTGATGATTAGTTCCTCTCATATGTCTGCTTACATGGTAGATAATATCTGAGTAATTATCTCAGTTCATCAGTTCATTGTAGTTGCAAGAAACCAGCTTGTGGATTTGTAAACAAAGGACAAACTATCTACTTGAACTTTGGGTATTCTAAGATACATGAGATTTTCTGGCAGTTAGTTAACTCACATGGACTTTTCACCTTTTATATATATTTAGACATTTGTTAATATGCTCTTATTTCCTATACCACTATTGTATGAATTTGGTGCTTCTCTCTTTAGGAAGAATGGGTTTCTATGGAACAACCAATAGAGAAACCCTGCTTGGTTTATTTTCTATTACATATACCTTCCAGGTCGTTGAGTCAAGTACTGTGGCAGGATTTCTAAAAGGTTGGTGATTTTTAGGAAAGATCATCAATAACATATGTAACCGAGCAAGTTAAAATAATTACAATCAAATTTCACGCTTCAGGGCATAAACTGATTCCTTGCAAGGGTCAGGGCAGAATTATACTGGCTTCACCAATGTGTACAACATTGGGTAAAGGGCTCTCCTACTTTTATTTTGTTCTGCCCTTATTCCTGAGCCTAACATACTGATCAGAGTTCTTAAGAACCCAGATCAATTTAGCCCAGGCCTCTCCTTGGGGACATCCTAATCAGGCTTACTTTCTTCATGACATCCGGAGATGGAGCATCCATTGAAAGTGTTACCTATGATGAGGATGCATCTTCTTAGACCTATTTCTAAAAGGTGAAGGTCTAGAAGGGAGAAGAAAGCAAAATGACATGACTTTGACTTTCAACCATGTGATTTTAAAACTCACTGAGGTTCACATTTTCACTTTGAGGCCCTCTAAACTCATCTCTTTCCACTCCTGGATTTTATTAATCTTGTCTCTTTTTCTCCAGCTAACTTTTACTACAGACTCTCTCTTATTAAAAAATCTCAATCATAAACACGCATCTGCTCTACTCACAATAGCTTCAACATCATGAACAATAGATTTTTAACCTTTGCCACCACTGTTTTTAGGGGCGTGGGTGGGAGGGAGAAGGAGAGAGAGCAAATGGTTATTTTCAGGCGGTACTTCTACTACAAACTTAGCATGGAGACCTTTCAGCTAATTACATTCTGCATATCTGAGCCAACTAGCGGAGCTTCACGCTGACACTCGGATACATCTGGGCCTGATAACAATTGCAAATACTCAGGGCACACTTTAAAAAAGAGCTTATGTTACCATGTGAAGCAGCATGTTTTACAGTACTCAGAACAGTGAGATAAATAAAACAGCTCTGAGCCCAGAGCTTTGTGGGGGGAAACTGTATTTCGTAACATTTCATTTAGAGCAGAAAAATTTCCCCACTGACAAGGGAACATTTGACCCTACGAAAATGTTAAGTTCTGCCCACAGCTGCTTGAAGAAATGGGCAATAGAATACTCTGCACTGCCGTTAATGAAGTTGGTTTTAAGAAGACAGTTTTAAGGGATGGTTTTGGAGGTTTTAATCTGATTTGAAAGTGTAGAGGAAAATTTATAAAAGAAAAAAGAAAAAAAGTCTACCTCTACATACATACATCCAAGGAGAGAGCAGGGATGAAGAGACTGTACTTTTCTAGAACACATTCAGCATCCACGCTGAAAAGCTAGTTTTAGTTCATTTGGGAACCATCTTTGAAGGCAGGATTAGTGTGCTGAACATAGCTAGGTGACTTGCAAAATCATCCTTCATGCTTTAGAGTGTTGTTGGACAGAGGGAGCAGGAAGGGAGAACTCCTGGAGACAGAGTTTTGCATGAGATGATAACAATTGTTAGTTTCCATGTGCAAAAAACTCCCAAGTAAGTCCTTATGCTAACACAGGCTATATGTCAGCAGTCATCTTCCTTCCTCCCATAGAGAGTTGTGAGGTCATAAAACGAGGG
Organism: Sciurus carolinensis; assembly: GCF_902686445.1. Taxonomy (NCBI): domain Eukaryota; kingdom Metazoa; phylum Chordata; class Mammalia; order Rodentia; family Sciuridae; genus Sciurus; species Sciurus carolinensis. Next base: position 63,225,486 of record NC_062214.1, read on the forward strand.
AGAGGATTGACTTTCCCCTGGCATACTTCCCTCTGCTCTGAATTTGCATCTTTTTAAGTGGAGCTTTGACACATTAGTATTTAATACTCTTATCCTTTCAGTATGTGGTTTTGCAACATAAACACCCTCAGAACTCATGTTCTTCATCTCAGGTCTCCAACTCTTCCAAATATATATATATTTTTAAGTTGTCTATAGTGACTATAAGTTTATCATGCAGGAGAAAAAAAAAAAAGGATGGCGTCTCCCATTTGTGGGGAACTTGGGGTTTACTCTGTAGTCAAGATTTTCTTTCCTAGTTTTAAAAACATTGTAAAAGGGAACTAATTAGCCCCATCTGGCAGATGTGGCAACTGAGGCTTTGATTCATATAGTTACCTGTTTCAAATTCCATGGCTGATGCTCACATCCGCTTGTTACTGGCATATTTCACTAAAGAAAATGCTTTTATTCATTATACAACCTTACAATTATGTAACGATTTCCATTTTCAAAATAACTTTTCTTTCCTTCCCACAACATCTCCAATTAAAAATAAATTCAATAGAACCCTCCCATGTTTTAAAATCACCCTGAACTCAGAGGCATAGAAAAATCATTACATTTATTCAAGATAGAGTAACTAACATAATGTGAACTTGATATTCCATTTAGATGTAGTCTCTTACATGCAAGGATATTGAATAGGCCTATGAACATGCATTATTTTCATGATTATATAACGTATCTCCCAATTTATTCTCTCAAGGAAGAAAATAAACAGATTTTCTTGAATGTAATTAATGTGTTTAGAGTCCACACTTCCTGTTTTACTGAATCCCTTATGCATTCAGCTCCCGAGTTCATCTCTCTTGAAGACAAAATACGCCTTTTTGTTAAGTTGTCCCGAGGTTTTGTTTGTTTATTTGTGGGGGCTAGAGGAACATCGGTTTCTCTGGAAAGCTGGCTTCTGGGTTCTCAGGGGTTATAAAAATGGGAATCATTTTTATTGGCAATCCACGGGAATAGTGCTGAGACAAATGGAAACCTGAAGATAAGGATCCTCCGAGGTGAGAACATACAGCTGTTGGGAATTGCGAGAGAATCTGACCAATAAAGGAAGTCACTATTTTTCCAGGCCTGAAGTGAGTTATAGGGCGAGACGGGTGTTGTATATTTATGTAAGGCAGCAGCAGGGAGTTTAAGCGGCTGTATATTGCTGAAAGAGCATCATTCACATTCAGACTGAGACAAAAGGTGGAAATGAAGTAACATCCTGGCCGAAGAAGGCCTCACGACAGAATAATAACATTTCAGAGAGGGGGGCCGTGTGCGAGGCTGTGGGTAGGCCTCAAAATGAGGAAATGATCAAGATGCCTTGTCAGGCCTTCAGAAAACAGTTACACACGCGCGCGCACACACATGCACACATACACTCAGGATTAAGGCCTGGCCAAGCGTCCTTGGGAAGGAAGGTCATTTATCTTTCACAGAAACGCGTACACAATTACTTGCAACCTTCATCACTATAGTCAGCAAGATAGGTTTGCCAAAAGTACTAGAAAAAATATATATCAATACACATATTACAGTGGCCCCCCGTTTGGTATTTATTATTGTCATGTACTCTAGCCTTACTGCATCAGTGTAGATACTAATTCAGGACACTATTTGAAGGACTGAAGTGGTTCTGGCTGCTCAAGAGATTCAAAGGAAAGGGGTGGGCAGGGAGGAAGAGATTGTCTTATCTCCTGTGTTTATTTATTGTGTCCTTTTGTTTAGAGGAAGTTGGGAGAAGAAGAAAAGGGTCATGAAATTACACTCTAATGATAAATGGCTGGAGGGAGGGAGAGCAGATCCATTTTAGAAAAAAGTGATCGAAAGAGGAGGGAAAAAAGTTTTCCCATTCAAAAAGTCTGTATGACTCAAAAAAAAGAAAAAGTACTTCTATTTAGTAGAATTGTCTTGGTCGCACTTGTGCTAATTAAAATGTTATTCAGTTTTTCAAGTGATGGGTTGTAGTGAATATCTTAGGAACTTTTTATTCATTTTAGGAAAAAAACAAAACAAAACAAAAACACACAGTGTAAAATGAGTTTCCTGTCACACAGGGAGCTTTCCATTGCACTAAGTTAGAATGGTTATTGAAATATAGAATTACACAGGATTAGTATGAAAATAGTACATCTTAGCCTTGCACTTTATTTATCTTGAAAACTAATGACAACTATGAAAAATTTAAGTAAAATTTAAGTAAGTCAGGTTTCCTATTAAAATGTTTATGTTGTCGGTCATGGAGTAGATCTGTGAGTTTACCATATTAGGAGTCGGTACAGTGAGATGTCAAAATAATGTTAGGCTTAAAAAACAAATATTTAAAACCTCAAGAATAGTCAAAATTTTAAGGGACTATTAGAATCACAGTGTGCACAGAGTTATTTTTCACTTACGTTTTCTTCTCTAGAGTTTTACAGTTAAATATTAAACTGCCATGTCAAAAAAAAAATCAACAAGAGAGATGATAGACTGGAATGATTTAATTTTCTTCATTGACCCTCTAAAATTTTTGTACCAGGATGTTTCATTTGAACCTGACAGTTTTCACATTCAGACCCAATATTATCAAAACATGGTATGTAGCAAACTTTCCAATAGCCAAAGGCAAGAAAGACCAAAAAGAAACACAAAACCCTCCGTATCCCTATAAAATGAACAATTTGCAAATGGGGACAGCTCATGTCCCATTCACAGGTGAAATTACAAGTCACAGAGCTAAAACCAAAGTTTTCTAGGCATGACAGCTTCAGTGTACCTGTGAAAGGATCCCACTTGCCTATTTCTTATTTTTCCGCAGGGGACTTCTTAGGGGCTAGGGTCATGCAAATTCATTACTGACTTCTGAAACATCAGGTCATGTCCACACCCAGAGGCAGGATTTCCAAAACTATTAGCCCACTGGTCTGATTGGGTATGAAAAAGCCTAATATTTTAACTACATACACCCTCTCCTGGTATCTTACCTGGTACTAAAAATGTACTAGTGAAGAATATATTGCAACAGACCACTCGCTGAAGTATAGCCTGGAAGTGTTTTAACAAAAATACCGTTTCCACAGAATTTGAACTCCATTGAGAAAACCAATATCTTAAATGCACGTTGTTCAGTTTCCCCCTGTATTTACTGTCGATAGATGATCGATAGATCATATATAGTTTTTTATCAATAGGACATTTCTTTGACTAAAAATTACTGGTCACACCTGCAGAAATTTATATAAAAACAAACAAACAGAGGCAGGAAAAGAAAAAAAAAAAAAGAAAGAAAGAAAGAAAAAGAAAAACTTCCTGATTTTGGCTTCTCTCTTAATTATTTGAGTAAGAAATCATGGGTTCCTTTGCAAGCACCCATGTGTTGTGTGTTGTAAAAAAAATCCCTGCACTTAAACAGGGATTTTAACCTTTCCACCTTAGCCTCTTATATTTTCTTTCCTTCTACTCAAAGCATTTAGGTAAATTAGGATGAGATCTCTCCATAAAAATGCGAGGGGATCAGTTAAACTTTCATCTCTAATTTATTCATGAAGGAGCGAGGTCCTGCCTGCCCGTGCATCATCCTGTCAGAAGGACTTTCTCTCTTGTGGAGAAGGGAGATGGAAAGACAGGAAATCCAGAGCTCAGGCTTTCCTAGTGATTGCTGTGAAAATAAGAAAAAATGCCAGAACCTTCTTGCATGGTTAAGTGAATGTGAACCGAAGTTTCAAAAGAAAGGATGAGAACTAAATTAGAATTTATCTGTGTAAGTAAATATAGGAATAAAAATATACATTATATAAATGCTTCCATATTTAAATTCATGGTATATAAAACATATACATTATTTAATAATATATAATACAAATATATATCCCATTTTACCTCACCGGTTTATCAATATCATATGAGTACACCATCAATTCAATGTACAAAGGGGCACAAAATGTTTATAACAATGTAGAATGCTCCTAAATCAAATTTCTTAAAATAGTCTGTTTTTGACTCTATCAGCTTGTTGCATTTTTAACTTAGTGTAAGCTTAATATTGTGGATGGTTCACTTTAACAATTATGATTTCTGTGCATAAAGATTAAGCTTTCTATTGCACTCTCTTCAAGAAAACACGTGTACATACCCTATGCATTCTTGAACATGTACATGTTCAGATTTATTAGTATTTAAAGAAGACTATTTTCTCTTTCAAACTTCTCTGTGGTTTAATATGTTTAATGTTCTCTCTTAGCAGTTCCTCATATTTTTTTTTTTCTTTTAAAAATCATTTACTGGTTTGTGTGTTTGATTTTTTTTTCTTCTTTTTTTCCTCCACTTTCAAATCAATGTCACATTTGGAGGCTTGTGAGAAGGGAGAGCAGAGTCTTATAAAGTGAAAGACCTTATTCCAGTTGATGAATAGGTTGCTCGTTTTGCCATTCCCACCCTAGCATTCAAAAATTATCATCTTTTATACATGTGAAAAAGGGAGGGGGTGGGATCTGGCATTAGTTCTTTTAGTCGTCAGGAAATTACAAAATGTACACTTGCGAAGTAAGCAATTTTTGCAGTCTGCCTGCACATCCATCTTTTTAATGAGCCTTGTTTATAACCCGACGCCATGTTTCTAGTCACCTACCCTGTTTACGTCTTTGGCCCCTTTAATTAAGAGAAGAACCAGTTAAAAGAAAGTAAGAAGAAATATTAATATGATCTGATTAATTCAGCTAGCAGGAGGTTATGGGGTAGCAAGGTTATTATAACCTATAAAGGCAATGTGAATAAAGCTGTATCCATTTGTAATTTTATTAGGCGGAGCAAATTAGTGAGACCGCATAGCAGTGACAAAAGACCCATTCCTATTCTCCCTTACCCCCTACCGCAAGGGCCAGGTGCCCAAAGTTAGGCTCCATATTAGGCAAATGAGATCTGATAAATCTCAGCTGCACATCTAATGAGAACCTCCAGAGCCGGTGCTATGCTAATTTGGAAAGATTAGCTAGGGTGTTTGTGTATGGCTGGTTAAAGTCCAATGAAATAAAAAAGTGAAGCACAGGGCAAGTGGAAGCAGAACCTACAAAGGGTTAAAGACAGAAAGCCAACACCCTCTTGGAAAAGGTAAGGCAAAAAATCATTGATACTGGGTAAAACACTAGAAACAAACTATCAAGAGCAGTTTGAGGAATGAAGTAAAAATAGAATTTTAAAAGAGATATCAGGGGCAACTACTCCCTTTTAATGATAAAAGCAATCAAGTCCACCTGTATAACCCTACTGCTTGCCTCCCTGAACCTTCCTGCTCCTGCCCCTCTGACATCAGCAACCTACCTTTGTCCAGTTTTATGGAGTCAACAAAAATTGCAAGGCTTATTTCTGGCAAAGATGTAGTGAGTGCTGACAAGTTACAGAGATTGCAAGGTAAAAGAATTAGGTATGTGGTGGTTTTTAATACGAAGATTTTAATATTTGTCAAGAGGCAGTTTTCATAGGCTGGTCTGTAGACTTTTGAAAAGAGGTTTCATTATTCGAACCTGACTAAACAAATTTTATTGGGACTCCAATGTACAAATTAATGCTTCCCATGTTTGTTTCTTCCCATCAATCCTTCTAAACTCTAATTTCAGATTTTCAGCTTAACTTGTAGTTGTTCTGTCTTGATTAGGCATTTCCTGCTATGGTCCCTGTCCTTACCCGACTGTGCCTTCCTTCTCTACTATGAACTCCACTCTGAGAGCTCAGATAGACTCCAATTCCATCATGGTCCAGGTTTCTAGTTAGTCATCAATAAGTCCTATTCTCTTGTAATACTTGAACTATATCATTATTGTTTAGTCTGATATATGTCTTGGACAAAAATGTGTAAAGCTTCATTTGAGCTGTTAACAAACCCCAAGTTAGAAAATTAACCATTTGCCATTAGTAGGATCTTCTATTGAATGGTCGCTTCACACAAGAAAAATCATAATATTGTATGATAGTTTCAAAATATGACTGAAGAAATCTAATGGAAAAATGAAGGACATTCATTTTAAACAGGCATTTCAATTGTGGGAATTATTTAAATATTTTAAATTATAATAGAAAAGAGCATAAGATGTTTAAAAACAATTTTGAAATCAGTAAAGGAAAGCCTTCTTGGCTCAATAGAGAAATGACTTCTAAGTTCTCAATGTTCTGTCAACATTCATATGTCAAATCCTAATGCAGTAGTATTAATAGGTGAAGCCTTTGAGAGACCATCAGGTCATGAAGATGGAGCTCTCATGAATAGATTTGTACACATATGAAAAAGACCTGAGGAAGTCTGTTGGCCTCTTCTGCTATGTAAGGACACATAGGCAGTGCCATCTACAAGAAATAAGTCCCCACAAGACATGGAATCTGCTGATGATTTTATATTGGTTTCCTAGTCTCTAGAACCATGCACAATAAATTTCTGTTGTTTATAATCTATGAAATTTTTGTTACAGCAGCAGAAATGGACTAAGACAACTTCTTAAGAAAAAAATACCTTATTGGAAATCAAGGAAAAGATAGTGCACTATCACATTATGTTAGATACAAACAATCAGCACCACATGTAACATAATATAGGAAACCTGGAATGATAAAAATCAATTAGGGAATTCCTGCTCTTTAGACCAATGTACCACTGAAGTTTAAACAAATCTATGTAGAAGTCAAAGTACATTCATACATTGCATAAAAATGTTTCAATCAACAACAGACACATACAAGACCAAGGTCCCATCAGATTGTATTACATAGTGACATCATAGCCTCTTTAGTTTGTAAAAGTACACTCTATGATGTTTGCATATGATGAAACACCCAAGGATGCTTTCTTAGAATCTGTTCCCATTCTTGCATGACATGGCTGCCTATGAGTTTGGAAGGTGATTTCATGATGAGCACATTTAAATACTTCCCAAACTCATCGGGGATTTTTACTCCTGGGTGAGCTCTCCTTATTTAAAAAGAAAATTGCTTTGGCCAGTATGCCCACTTTTTCAGTGGAAAATATTCATGGAAATTTTAATATTTATGTAAAGCATAAATGCCCCCCTATCCTTCTAATCAGATCTTTGCTTCTACTGGTCAGATAATAAATGGTTTAGAAGGCTCCTTAATAGCAGAGATGATGCACTACTCAGATGGAGCTAATACAATCACAGGAGAGACTCAGGAAATATTTGTGGAGTCAAATTAGTGTTCAAATGCATATCCCTACACAACTTGGGCAAGTGACCTTATGGTTTTAATCAGAATTTTCCATCATAGGCACAGTCCTCAGAAGAGAACACTGTTAGAACATTTAGTTCATGGGGTTTATTATGAGTGACAGAGGTTTGGAACATCTTCTCTGATGGGAATCCCCGCTCTGCCACTAGTGCTTTGTGTTTTGGGTAACTTGTTTAATCTCTCTGTGCATTAGTTACCTCGTACAAAGGGTGAAGTAATGGTAGAGTTCATGTTTTTTTTTTTAAATTAACTTGCTAAAACACGTAAATCACTTAGAAAAGCATAAGGCAATACTCAGTAAATGTCAGTTCTAATGATCATTTTGCCTTTTATTTTGGATAGCAGTTTTTATAGCAGTCTCAGCCCCACATGCAACTATGAACTCCTTGAAGAAAAGGAAAACAAAAGTCTTATTCACCTCCATGATGCTTTAGTATCTGGCTCAAAAGTTCTGCCTTAAAAAGAGAAACTCAAGCCATGTCTACATCTTCTAATGTGGAGGGGTGGTAGTCCCTGAAACAAGTTGACTAGAACATTCCTTTCACTTTCAACATAACAGCCTTGACTTCCCCTCTGAATCTTGTTTTCATTTTGAAGAGCAGTAATAAAGGGTCAGATGAGTACATAGAAAGCCACATGGAGTATTGAATGTTAAGTGCCACATAGTGCATCAAGGATAAAATGTTTACTTTGTGTTCATACCTGTTACCTACAATAGGGGTTCATGAACATATGTGACCTTATGATTTCTCTCTCAAACAAAACGCAGTTGTTGATGTTAGTATATTGGAAGACGCATAGATTTTGAAAAACTGATCTTTGCCACCTTCAAAGCTATTTTCTGCATTATGAAATAGTGATAACACTCAGTTCGTAGGATGGTGGTGAATCTTGGTAAGATAACATATGCAAAGAACCTGGCACTTAATAAATGATAGCTAAGTCTGTGATCATTATTTTCAGAAAATTTCACCTTGAAGGCTCCCACAAGCAGGAAAGAATTAGAACAACCATCAGTCTGTGTGTTTGTTAGTTTTCTGTTGCTATGATAAATACCTGAGATAATCGAGGAAAGAATTTTTTGGCTCATAGTTTCAGAGGTTTCAGTCATTGGCTACTGGGCCCTGTTGCTTTGGGCCTGTGGCAGCACAGTATATCACAGCAGGGAAAAGGGGCCAGAGTTCCAATATGATTTTCAAGGCCAGGTGTCCAATGACATAACTGCCTTCTTGTAGGCCTCATCTTCTGAAGGTTCCACACGGGCTGAATACTAGGCCTATAATAAATGAGCCACTGTGGGACATTTAATGTATAAACTATAGCATTCAGAAATGATGGCCCTTATACTTGGTAATAGTGCTTTGATGAGAAGAATTCTGAATCTGAGCCCACACACAGGGAAATACTATCTGCTTTGCATGCAGGGCAGGGACGGAAGCACTGTCACACCTTTTCCAGGTAGACTCTAAGACAAGGGGTTATTCCAAAAGAATTCGCCCATGGATTCCTTTGGAAATCTGAGGTAGCCTACTAACCTGCCTCATAAAAAAAATATTTTAATGAATTATTTAAATGAATAAAATAACACATATACTTAAAGTCATTAAAATATTTTAAAAATAAACTGCGATACCATAATACATGTTTCTTTATGAACACATTGAAAAACAAGATCTTGTGGCAAGTCTAATAACCACCATCACATCAAAGGCATGTGGAATCAAAATGCTGCTTTTGATATGTATGTCCATGTAATGCAATATGAACATATCCACAATAGTACTTGCTAAAAAAAATCATGGGTATCATTAACACTACCATGTCATCCACATTCATAATGAGAACAAATTCAAAATTTCAGTTAGAAATTTGTAAAAGTAGGCATATAACTTTTGTCATTCCTATTCCATACCCCCCTAACTCGGGAAACCTAGAAAAAGAATCTCGAGCTAGAATAACAAGTTAAGAAGCTCTGGTCTAAACCTAGAAACTTCTTTCTACTCAGTTATCTTGCTGTACTGTTTTTCCATAATCGCCCTCCATATTTGTGCTTTCCAACATACTTTTTCCTCTTATGAAATTCGCAAAGTCCTTAAAAGTTCAAGTCTTATACACTTTTGTGGATACTTGAATTGTTTCTCCTTCCTGGAGTCAGGTTACCATCATAGTTATTATAGAGTTTATGTTTCTAGCAAGTTGGAATATTTTGATGTAAATATTAAATTATAAATGACAGTCAAGTTTGAAGGTAGATAAAATAGAATTCATACTAAGCTATGACAATACTTTCAGAAATGAAATGCTTTGGGAACAGTCATAAGCAGGAAGTGCCTTAAGTCTTGAGAAACCTTATACCCAATTGTGCAGGGCAAAAAGATTAAAATTAACTGAATAAGATTGCAAACTTGAGTTATACTTAATTCAACTCTTAGGTTTTTTGACATTGACCCATATTCTTGAATAAATGTAGCAATTCATTCTCCTAGATATGAAACAGTCCTTCACATTTTTGAATTAAAAACCTGGAGAGTATTATATGTAAAATTGTCTGCATCAGAGCCATTTGAAACAGGCTGGTGTGTATCACCAAAACGGAGACAGAGTTTCAGAATCCATTGCAAAGACAGGCTACAGGTCTAAGTGGGTACTTTCCATGTTTACAAGGATTTTACATGCTATTGCCTCCCCTTAAGAAAGCACATGTCCACAAGGCACAGTGTTAAACTCCTTTTCACTTCCCACACCAAATGAGAAAGAACTCAGGATGGGAGTCTGCTAAACTTGACCTTTCACAAGCAGACACACTTGAGGCTCTTCCTTGATTGTTTATATTTGCAGTACTAAAAAGATTAATTGATTGTTCAATAAATTATCACTTTACAAATCGGGTTAGTCTCTTAAAAACTACCAATCACCTTGTTAACATGAGATATAAGTGAATTGTTTTCAATAGTATCACCACTATACTCTACTAGGTGTGGCAATTAGATTATTGATTCTAAGTAAATGTCTAGTTAATTATGCAATAGGCTCTATTTCTTCTGTTAATTAAGCTGCTGCTCTTTTAAGTCAATAAACAATAGCCTCAAAAGAAATGAGATGATTCCCATTAGAAGTGTCCAAGTGCTCCCTCAAGAAAGGGCAGAATGTGTTACTTCACCTCTTCTTCAAAATGAAGACCCAAATGAAGGAGAACAGCTAAGGGTGTATTGTATTTCCAGTTCAGTCATGGTCCATTTCTAGAATCAGAAAGAAACAGAAATATGAATAGAAATCTCTCCTTAAAAATAAAAAAAATCAAAGTTGGAATGTTTTCTCTGATATGCGAATGTTAATTCACAATAAGGGGGGTTGCTAGGGAAGAATAGAGTTACTTTATATTAGGTAGAGGAGAGTGAAGGGAGGGGGAGGGGTATGGAAATAGGAAAGATAGTAGAGTGAAGCAGACATTATTACCTTATGTACATATATGACTGCACGACCAATGTGATCCTACAATATGTATAATCAGAAAAATGAGAGATTATACTCCATTTACATATCAAAATGTGTAAATGCATTCTACTGTCATGTACAACAAATTAGAAAAAATAAAAAAATTTAAAAAATAAATAAACCACTAACCTTTTATAAAACTCCCTATATGAAACTCACAGGTCTCCATCACATTTTGTGTCACAATGATGAACTTTAATCTACCTTTCAACAGAATGCACTTAGGATTCAACCGCTTCTGAAATGGTGTGGTCATTTAGGTCTTAACCCTGATATGTCTCTCAGGAAGAAAGGGAGACTACTTCAAGAATTGCCCTGAGGATCTAAGTTTTAGTGCAATTCAAGGCAAACTCGTCAGAATGCCTCACCCCCGCTTCTTCCTCAGGATCAAAAATTGATCCATAAATATTGACTCTTGCCAGTATCTATGTGGGATTGTTTTTGTTTTTCTTTTCTCTTCTCTTCTCTTCTTTTCTTTTCTTTTATTTTTTTGTGGGATTGGGTAAGGACAAGAGGTGGGGGATTTCTATTCTTGGACACCTAGCGTCTGAAGTTCGCTATTCCCATGACTCTGATTTCATAATTTGGGGAGGTTTCTGACTGCTTGATTTAGTACAGATTTTGCATTGTTTATTTTGACTTCAGTGTCCATATCTCACATGTCCTCTCTTGAAAGGTCGTAACATTTTGTACACAATAGATTCACAATATTAACTTAATCGAGTAAATGATCTTAGAGCCAAATTGTACATTTGAAAAAAAAAAAATCCAGGGTAAATTCTATGCAGGAAAGTTCTAGCTCCCAAACACTAATTAAATAATTATTTTTTTCTCTAGGGTAGTGACCTGAGAGTTGCCTTCAGAAAACAATAATTGCTGGGATAATCACTAATACTTATCAGACACTGTATTACAGATAACTTTCTAAGTTAAATGACATGTGTTATATCATCGAATCCTCACAAGTACTTTCTAATGCATATTCTATTATTTTTAGTTTACAGATAGAGAAACTGAGGCATAGGACCTAAAGTCACACAGGAACTAAGCTAGGCAACTGGACTCAAACCCAAAAAATATGACCACAGAATCTTTACTCTTAGCAACTATTCTATATACAGAATACCCAGAGACCAGGAACCATTCTTTATAGGCCCAATGTCTGATCGGAGTTGCAGTGTCAGAGTGTGTCCAACTGGCCCACTTGACCTTAATCTCTTTGGAAAAAATAATAGCCACAATTTAATAAAAAACTTACTGAATTTTCTCAGTTCTAAAGTGAACATCTGAACTGACATGCTACTAGTCATAGCTGAACTGCTCAAAAAGAGATTGGTGTTCTCTGAAGCAGACTGGATAATGGCCCCAGGGACACTTATGAGTCTAGTATCAGCATCCCTCTTCCTGATAATGATTCTAGCCCAAGAAGCATGAATAATCCAGTAAATAAAAATTCTCTTCTCCTGACCATATCACTTACTCATAGCATAGTCATCCCTACAGGGCCAGTATACGTTACACTTTTACTTGAATATTCCCAAGTAGTTTACAAAAAAGTTGAACATAGTCCTATTGACCACAGAATGACTTTTGTTGCTTCTTCAGAGTCAGGCAGGGTATTTCCTTTTACGGAAAAAGTTACAATTATCTGAAGAATCCTAAACTGTACTTGTTTAAAATATTCCCCACATAAGAAACCTGGTAAAAAGTTGTGCTGGTGTTTGCACGAAGCCTGTTATACATAATTTTCTGAAGCTGTTTTCAATCATGCAAATGATTTTTTCCTTTGCAATATGCTAATGCAATCTGATTTATTTCAGTTGTAAAAGTTAATTACAATGTGTTTGTGAGTCCCTAAAGATGATGTATTAAATGTTTATAACCAGGATTATTAAAATGTCCTGTCTCGATTACAGAGCTTCTCTTTCAAACACTAGAACTAATTGTAGCCTTAAATCACAACAACCTCACCGTTAAAATTAACACAAGGGCAACATTGCATAATTTTAATTAATTTTAATTTGGCCAAAGCAAATTAATTTTTGTTTTCTAGAAGGACAGCTAAACTCTTTTGTAGCCTGCTTCCGCTGAACATGGAGTTCATAAACTTCTTTTATTTCTTGTATTTTCATTTCTCTGAAGCTTGTGCCTTGGGATTGACTTCCTGTTTATATTTTGGTTCCAATTTGCATATCTGGGTCTCTCCTCCCTTCTTTGCATTTCAGTGAGGAAATGAAATCAAAGTGGAGTGTATATATCTGTATAATGCTATGGTCAGGGACGAACTTTTCATAATCTTCATGCTCCAGGTCTTTGAAGGTAATGATGTTCAGAGCTGAGGATAGATATATGCTGAGCTTCTACTTTTAGCACCCATAGAAATCTTCCAATACCTCTTTCCAAGTTGTAAAACAATTTTAAGGGGAAACCAGACTTAGAAACTATCATGTGTAAATTCTTTCCTCTTTCTCCTTGTACCTAACATATACACACAAATTGACTATTTTATATGAATTGCTAGTACACAGAATTTGCTGGACCTGACCAATAGCAACAGGATAAAACTCTCTTTATTCCTAAAACTGAGGCATCCTTCCCCCAAAAGTTTTTAGTTTGTCAGTTTTGTAGTGCTTGGGATTGAACTCATGCATGCCAGGCAAGCACTCTACCACTGAATTATGTCCCCAGCCCCTGCCCTGGAAAGTTTTGTCTTCTATTCCCATGTCTCTGAATGTCATGTTCCGTCTCTTCATTCAAATTAAATTTGCTTTAAAATTAGGGATAGCAATGATAAAGAATGATAAAGATAGCAATGGCTACATCTCAGAAAGTCAACCTAAAGTCTCCAAGGTCAGGGATAAGTATTGTATAGGATCTAAGTGTTTTATCTCACTGATTATAAGTTTTGAACAACTGGACAGATTATTACTTATCTCAATTTGCATGTAGAATCTTTGAGATGATGTGAGTTTTTATCTTGACTGTTCATATAAATTATTTTCCTACCTATCCATTCCTATAGAGGTTTTCTATGTACTTGGTACAGCAAAATCTTAGGACCAATTGCATTTTATGATCAGCTAGTAATAATCACAGTCAAAATGAACAGAATTTTAGTATATAAAAGTTATTATATACCAGTAAATAAAGTAAAAACAAATAAAAAATTTATTGTCCAAACCAACATGTAATTTTTAAAAGTGGGAAGTTGAAAGTAAACAATTACAGGAGAACATTGGACATAAGTTGGAATCTCCTGGCAAACTAGGTTTGCTCACCCACTTCATGGGGGAATGGACTTCATCTGTCTGTGTGTGTATCACAATTCTTCATTTCCATCCCTTCTTTATAGAAGTGGGTCTCTGGAAACCATGACTAAACTGCCTGAGCCTATGTTGGATATGACTGACTAGGTAGGTTATAGATGCTTGATTAAATTAGTTCCTTGAAAGTTTAATCTCAGATGTTTAATCAATCATGAGGAAAACTGAGATAAACTCTTAATGTGGCTAGACCTGTAACAGGCAAAATTCAGAATTGTGGGAGACGTATTCCAGTCCATATTGTAAATTCATTTCCTATGTCGCAAAGATGTGCATTTTGGTCAAAGATCAGGGAACGGGAACAAACAGTTGTGATGTTTTTTTTCCTTAAGGTGACTTGCTTATCAGTAAAAATATTTACCGTTGCTAATATTTACTTTTACATAAAGGTTAAATTTCATTCATAAAATTAAAAAAAGAACTTGAAAGATGAAACTTGATTAAAAATAAATAGTATGGGACCAATATTATCTTAGTGGAAATTTAAAAATAGAACAAATAATCTTTCACTCCAATTCAATGACTTTTAAAATAAACCTACCAGAAAATATACAATTTTTTAAGACTAGATTGCTTCAAAAATTAAAAATTTAACAATTGGCTAGTTCCATTTTTTTATCTTGAGTTAAACATGCATAATGACACAGAAAATGTATAATTCATGAGAGTTCACTTTTGGGGGGTTCTTTATGAGTAAATATTTGCAGAAAACTTTGGGGCCGTTTTATAATCCCATACTTCTAAGATATATTGGTAAGTGTGAGAAGGGGGGATTAATCTGGTGATTCTGAGTTGCTATTTTTATACTGGAATGTTTGTTATAACCATGAAAACTTTGAGAAGGAAGGACATTATTTTGTTTATCTTTGTGTTACAAGTGCTCGCCATAATTCCAAATACAGTTGACCTTCCGTATCCATGGATTCCACATTTGTGTATTCAACTAACCAAGAATTAAATATACTTGAACTGAAAAAAATGCATATATATCTGTGTGGAATATGTACATATTTTTTTCTTGTCATTATTTCTTCAGCAATATAGTATAGCAGCTATTTGTAAAGCATTTGCACTGTTAGGTATTGCAAACTATCTAGAGATGTTTCAGAGTGTAGCAGAAGGATGTGGGTAGGTTATATATACATACTATTTGATACTGTATGACAGACTTGAGCATCAGCAGATTTTCATATCTGCTGGGGGTCCTGGAACCCATCCGTCATAGATGTCAAGGGAAGATTCAACATATTGTTGTAAATGGAAATGACTGAGAAGATCTGGTATAGGCTAGAAGTATATAAAATCAATTTATCTAACATTCTAACTGTTATATTAGCAAATAAAAACAGAACAAATTGTTGTTCCTTCACCTAAGCACCAGATGCTCTAGTCTCATCACTGGAAAAATTCCCTAAGACTCTTAAATGCAAGGAGATATAGTCAGTGAGAATCAGTATGAGTGAGAGTAATTGGAGATGTTCAGGTTCATCATAGAACTCAGGAAAGATCCATGACCCCCTGCTTTAATACAGAAGAGTTTACCATTTATTCTGAGAACTATGCTGTGGAATAGATGCTTAAATGCAAAGTTTTGAGAATTTTATAACTTTTTTCCACAAACTTTATTTTAAAGAGCTAAATGCATTGTACAGAATTCTTTGTTCCTCCTAAAACTGCACTTCATAGTGTGCCTATGATACCCTGGGAGGACTCATGTTGCCAAGTATTTGGAACAATTTGCTCACTAACTTTACAGATTACACTTTCTGGCAAATGAGTGCCAAAGACTTTGTGATTGCCATTTATTAAGGAGACGTTCAGATCTACCATCAACTGAATCTTTTCTTCTTCTACTAGTGAAAGGACACAGATAAGAAGAATGAATACACTGATGCAGACACCCATGGATTGGAGAACTAAATCTCACTTGGGTTAAATATGCCAATGATGAGACTGCCTTCTAAAAATACGGTCAGTTTATCTACTTCAGTTCCAAAGTCTGTGGTAAATGACTGGTTCAGACCAGCAATTTTAACTGAGATCATACGGTCTATCTTAATCCCAGCAAAAATCTTCTGGGCCATGAAAAAAGTGTCTCCTTAGAAACAATTACATTTTATTAGATGGTGCAAATGTTTGCCTGATGGTTTCTGCTAATAGCCACCAAAATTTTAGGGTCATTTCTGGAAAAACATATTGAATATTAACACACCAAGGGAATATACTGTTTAGACTGATGGCCAATGGAAATGGTGACAGAAATCATAAGTTCTGGTCTCAAGTCCTCCACTCATATACTTGAGAGATATAATTTTTCATTCAGTTCTCTAGGTATACTATGGATAGGTTAAAATGAAATTCAACACAAATATTATGCTTTTCTACACACCAATAAAAAAATTGAAATTTAAAATTAAAGTACATTAGTAATAAAAAGGAAATACATATACGTAAATATAGCAAACTATGTACAAGATCTATATAAAGGAAACTAAAAACTCTGATGAAAGAATTTAAACATCTATATAGAGAGACACTTCATGTTCGTGAAAAGGAAGATTTAATATAGTTAAGTGATTCCTTCTTCCTGACGTAATCTATAATTCAATACGATCTCATACAAAATCCCAGTAAGTTTCTTTCTTTTTTTCCTAGGTATCAAACAAACTAGTTCAAAAGTTTAAAAGATGAGGCAAATAATTCGGAATACCCAGAAGCATATTGGAACAGAAGAGCAAAGTTGAAGTCTGACAATACTTGACTTTAAGTCTTCATATAAAGTTACAATAATCAAGACTTTTTTTATTAGAGAAAGAACATACACCCTGGTTTAGTGGACATAATGGAGAGGTCAGAAAGAGATCTTCACAAATATATTCAAATGACCTTTGATAAAGGAGCCAAAGCAATTCAAAAGAGAAAGAACAGTCATTTCAACAAGCGGTGATAAAACAACTAGACAGTCAAATGCAAAAAAGTGAATTTAGAGATCCAAGATGGCGGACTAGAGGGAGGCTGCATTCCTTGTTGCTCCGTAACTACGGTTTCAAGCAGAAGATACCTGTTTTTTGGTGAGGCAGTTTTTGCTGCTTATCGATCCCCTGCTGTTTATGCCATTTGTCTGCTGTGACCACCTGCAGTCTGCCAGCATATCGATGCCTTTTTTGAGTGCAGATTGCTCACTGTCAGACACCTATCATCCGCCATTTGCCTGCCTCTCACCTGTCCATCCCCTGCCTTACACCTATCCATCACCCAATGCATGAGGTTCACCTCCCGATTGTCCAACAACAGTCAGCAAACTGATCGCCAACCGCCAGTGGAGCACCAGCTGCCTGTTGTTGCCTGGAAGTCACTGTGACAGTACCTGCAGGTTTGATTACACGTGGCTGCCGCCATTTTGAGACAACAGCCAGGCCCCATAGAACCCCTGGCCAAACTGACTGAGTCCCGTCTCCAGGATCCCTCAGCCCGACGGATCACTCCCTGCCTCTGGGACCCTCACATCGACTGACTGCTCCCTGCCACCAGGACCCCCAGACCAACTGACTGTGCCCTATCACCAGGACCCCAGACCGACTGCACCTGGCCTCCAGGATCCCGCAACCACACCAAACACACCTGACCTCCAGGACCTCCTGATGACCACCTCCACACCCTGAGCTGTGGCTCTCCATTTGCCAACACATTTCGAAGCCAGAATGGCCATCTTGGATAATCCTGGAAGCCATAGTTTCAATCTTTAGGTGGGGCAAATCCCATCCTGAGACACCTGCTGGAGACTTGAAGCTCAATGTCATGCACCAAGCTACTGAACACTGGGAGGTTTCATTACTATATGACTGTTACACTGTAGATTTTCTTTTTCTCCTTATTGAAAAATTTTAAGTTTTTATTTCTTTACTTTTCTTGCTCTCTTTTCCTTTTGTTCACCTGTTCCCTCAGAGTCTCTTTCTCCCTTTTTTGCATGCTAACATCCAATTTCTTTTGATTACACTCTCACCCTTTCTATTATCTAGAACTTCTGTATATTATTTTCTTATTCCATTAACAGCCACATTCTACATCCCTCTGCATCCTCTTAGTCCTCCATTAGAAACTGCAGACCTTATTGAAAATCTGTTTGTTTTATTGAAGATAATATTTGAACTCATTCTATGTATTATGACAATTTTGTTATTGTCCTCATAGGGGCTATTTGGTCTATGATTGCATAGCGTCTGAATTGGGCACTGCTAATATTGATCTCCCCTTAAAGAAAAGGTTTTGGAAACCTATAGGGCCACTATAAAACTATAGGGGGAAATCTGCAATACCCCAGATCTACACTGCTAGAGGGGAAGATACATGAACAACATGAAAAAACAAGGGAAGAAAATGATCTAAACAAATCTAGATTCTATATTAATAGAATCCAATGACAGTATGTTAGAAGAAATGTCAGAAAAGGACTTCAGATTATACATGATTAAGATGATTCATGAAGCAAAGGATGAGATAAGAGAGCAAATGCAGGCAATGAATGATAATACCAATAAGCTGAAAGAGCAAGTGCAGGAAGCAAAAGATCATTTCAACAAAGAGATAGAGATTCTCAAAAAAAACCAAATGGAAATTCTTGAAATGAAGGAAACAATAAACCAAATAAAAAACACAATGGAAAGCATCACCAAAAGACTAGACCTCTTGGAAGACAGAACCTCAGACAATGAAGACAAAATATTTAATCTTGAAAATAAAGTTGCCCAAGCAGAGAAGTTGATAAGAAATCATGAACAGAATCTCCAAGAACTATGGGACATCATGAAAAGACCAAATTTAATAATTATTGGGATTGAGGAAGGCACACAGATACAAACTAGAGGAATGAACAACCTATTCAATGAAATAATATCAGAAAAATTCCCAAACCTGAAGAATGAAATGGAAAATCAACTACAAGAGGCTTACAGAACACCAAATGCACAAAATCACAACAGATACACACCAAGACACATAATAATGAAAATGCCTAACATTCAAAATAAAGATAGGATATTGAAGGCCGTGAGAGAAAAGCATCAGATTACATACAGGGGGAGACCAATACGGATAGCAGCAGACTTCTCAACCCAGACTCTAAAAGCTAGAAGGGCCTGGAACAACATATTTCAAGCTCTGAAAGAACATGGTTGCCAACCAAGAATCCTATACCCAGCAAAACTAACCTTCAGATTTGAAGATGAAATAAAATCCTTCCATGATAAACAAAAGTTAAAAGAATTTACAAATAGAAAGCCTGTGCTACAGAATGTTCTCAACAAAATATTCCATGAGAAGGAAATGAAAAACAACAATGTAGGTCAGCAAAGGGAGGTACTACCTTAGAGAAAAACACTCAAAGGAGAAACCAAGCCAAGTCAAAAACCAAAAACAAGCCTAAATGACTGGGAATACAAATCATATCTCAATAATAACCCTGAACGTTAATGGCCTAAACTCATCAATCAAAAGACATAGACTGGCAGAATGGATTAAAAAGACAGACCCAACAATATGCTGCCTGCAAGAGACTCATCTCATAGAAAAAGACATCCACAGACTAAAGGTGAAAGGATGGGAAAAAACCTACCACGCACATGGACTCAGTAAAAAAGCAAGGGTTTCCATCCTTATATCAGATAAAGTGGATTTCAAGCCAAAGTTCCTTAGAAGGGATAAAGAAGGACATTTCATACTGCTTAAGGGAACCATAAATCAGGAAAACATAACGCTAGTAAATGTTTATGCCCCAAACAATGGTGCATCCCTGTACATCAAACAAATCCTTCTCAATTTCAGGAATCACATAGACCACAACACAATAATTCTGGGTGACTTTAATGCACCACTGTCACCACTAGATAGATCTTCCAAACAAAAACCAACCAAAGAAACCATAGAACTCAATAACACAATCAATAACCTAGACTTAATAGACATTTATAGAATATTCCATCCACCAACAAGCGGATTCACTTTCTTCTCAGCAGCACATGGAACCTTCTCGAAAATAGACCATATGTTATGCCACAAAGTAGCCCTTAGGAAATGCAAAAAAAATAGAGATACTGCCTTGTGTTCTATCAGATCATAATGGACTGAGAGTAGAAATCAATGACAAAATAAAAAACAGAAATTACTCCAACACCTGGAGACTAAATAATATGCTATTGAATGAAACAGGGATAACAGAAATCATCAGGGAGGAGATAAAAAATTCTTAGAGGTCAATGAGAACGATGATACAACATATCAAAATCTCTGGGACACTATGAAAGTGGTACTAAGAGGAAAATTCATTGCATGGAGCGCATTCCAGAAAAGAATGAAAAGTCAACAACTAAATGACCTAACATTACAGCTCAAAGCCCTAGAAAAAGAAGAACAGAATAACAGCAAAAGTAGTAGAAGACAGGAAATAATTAAAATCAGAGTTGAAATCAATGAAATTGAAACAAAAGAAACAATTCAAAAAATTGACAAAACAAAAGGTTGGTTCTTTGAAAAAGTAAACAAAATAGACCAACCCTTAGCCACACTAACAAAGAGAAGGAGAGAGAAAACTCAAATTACTAAAATTCATGATGAAAAAGGAAATATCATGACAGACACCACTGAGATACATAACATAATGAGAAGCTACTTTGAAAATCTGTATTCCAACAAAATAGAAACTACTGAAGACATTGACAAATTTCTAGAGACATATGCACCTCCCAAACTGAACCAGGAGGACATATACAATTTAAACACATCAATATCAAGCACTGAAATAGAAGAAGACATTAAAACCTACCATCCAAGAAAAGCCCAGTACCAGACAGATTATCAGCCGAGTTCTACAAGAACTTCAAAGAAGAACTCATTCCAATACTTCTCAAAGTATTCCAGGAAATAGAAAAGGAGGGTACCCTACTAAACTCATTCTATGAAGTTAATATCACGCTCATACCCAAACCAGGAAAAGACACATCAAGGAAAGAAAATTTTAGACCAATATCCTTGATGAATATAGATGCAAAGATCCTTAACAAAATATTGGCAAACCATATCCAAAAACATATTAAGAAAATTGTGCACCACAATCAAGTGGGATTCATCCCTGGAATGCAAGGATGGTTTAACATCTGTGAATCAACAAACGTAATCCATCATGTCAATAGACTTAAGGATAAGAATCATATGGTTATATCAATTGATGCAGAAAAAGCGTTCAACAAAATACAACACCCCTTCGTGCTCAAAACACTGGAAAAAATAGGGATATTAGGAACATACCTGAACATTGTAAAGGCTATTTATGCTAAGCCCATGGCCAAAATCATTCTTAATGGAGAAAAACTGAAACCATTCCCTTTAAAAAATGGGAACAAGACAGAGATGTCCTCTTTCACCACTTCTATTCAACATTGTCCTTGAAACTCTAGCCAGACCAATTAGACAGATTAAAGAAATCAAAGGGATACAAATAGGAAAAGAGGAATTTAAGCTGTCACTATTTGCTGATGACATGATTCTATATTTAGAGGATCCAAAAAACTCCTCCAGAAAACTTCTAGACCTCATCAATGAATTCAGCAAAATAGCAGGCTATAAAATAAACACACATAAAAGTAAAGCATTTTTATATGCAAACGACGAAACAGCTGAAAGGGAAATGAGGAAAACAACTCCATTTGCAATAGCCTCAAAAAAAAAAAAAAAATTCTTGGGAATCAATCTAACCAAAGAGGTAAAAGATCTCTACAATGAAAACTACAAAACATTGAAGAAAGAAATTGAGGAAGACCTTAGAAGATGGAAACATCTCCCATGTTCTTGGATAGGCAGAATTAATATTGTCAAAATGGCCATCCTACCAAAAGTGCTATACAGATTCAATGCAATTCCAATTAAAATCCCAATGATGTACCTTACAGAAATAGAGCAAGCAATCATGAAATTCATCTGGAAGAATAAGTACCCAGAATAGCTAAAGCAATCCTTAGCAGGAAGAGTGAAACAGGATATCGCAATACCAGAACTTCAACTATACTACAAAGCAATAGTAACAAAAACGGCATGGTATTGGCACCAAAATAGACAGGTAGATCAATGGTACAGAATAGAGGACACAGACACAAACCCAAATAAATACAATTTTCTCACACTAGACAAAGGGGCCAAAAATATGCAATGGAGAAAAGATAGCCTCTTCAACAAATGGTGCTGGGAAAACTGGAAACCCATATGCAACAGAATGAAACTAAACCCTATCTCTCACCCTGCACAAAAATAAACTCACAATGGATCAAGGACATTGAAATCAGACCAGAGACCTTGCATCTTATAGAAGAAAAAGTAGGTCCAAATCTTCAACTTGTTGGCTTAGCATCAAACTTTCTTAACAGGACTCCCATAGCACAAGAAATAAAAGCAAGAATCAATAACTGGGACAGATTCAAAGTAAATAGCTTTCTCTCAGCAAAGGAAACTATCAGCAATGCGAAGAAAGAGCCTACAGAGTGGGAGAAAATCTTTGCCAATCATACTTCAGATCGAGCACTAATTTCCAGAATATATAAAGAACTCAAAAAACTCTACACAAAGAATACAAATAACCCAATCAACAAATGGGCTAAGGATATGAACAGACGATTCACAGAAAAGATCTTACAGGCAATCAAGAAACATATGAAAAAATGTTCAACATCTCTAGTAATAAGGGAAATGCAAATCAAAACCACCCTAAGATTCCATCTCACCCCAATCAGAATGGCGATTATCAGGAATACAAGCAATAATAGATGTTGGAGAGGATGTGGGGAAAAAGGTACACTCATACATTGCTGGTGGGGCTGCAAATTAGTGCAGCCACTCTGGAAAGCAATGTGGAGATTCCTTAGAAAGTTTGGAATGGACCCACCATTTGACCCAGCTATCCCCCTCTTTGGCCTATACCCAAAGGACTTAAAATCAGCATACTACAGAGATATAGCCACATCAATGTTCATGGTTGCTCAATTCACCATAGTCAGATTGTGGAACCAACCTAGATGTCCTTCAATTGATGAATGGATAAAGAAACTGTGGTATCTATATATAATGGAATATTACTCAGCTATAAAGAATAAAATTATGACATTTGCAGGCAAATGGATGAAATTGGAGAATATCATGCTACGTGAGATAAATCAATCTCAAAAACCAAAGGACAAATGATCTCGCTGATAAGCGGATGATGACACATAATGGGGGGTCGGGGGGACAAGAATGGAGGAAGGAGGGACTGTATAGAGGGAAAAGAGGGGTGGGAGGAGTGGGGGGGAAGGAAAAAATAACAGAATGAATCAAACACTATTACCCTATGTAAATGTATGATTACGCAAATGGTATGCTGTTATTCCATGTACAAACAGAAACAACATGTATCCCATTTGTTTACAATAAAAATAATTTTTAAAAAAAGTGAATTTAGATATAAACCTCACACTTTCCCAAAAGTAGACCCAACTTCTTACAAAATTTACAACATCTTACAAAATTAGATATGTTACTATATGATCCAGCAATCGTGCTCTCTGGCATTGACTTAAATGAGGTGAAAACTTACTTTTATGTAAAAACT
This sequence comes from Sciurus carolinensis, assembly GCF_902686445.1. Lineage (NCBI taxonomy): Eukaryota > Metazoa > Chordata > Mammalia > Rodentia > Sciuridae > Sciurus > Sciurus carolinensis. The sequence goes on from NC_062214.1 coordinate 63,249,177, forward strand.
AGAATGTAAATGTTTATATGAGTTGGTTTTTTTTTTTTTTTTTTTCGCATGATTGCCAAAACTTGAAGGTAACTAAGGTTTCTTTCAGTAGAGGAATGGACAAAAAAATGTGGTATATCCTTAGAATGTATCCATTGGGTCATAAAAGGAAATGAGTTTTCAAGCCATGAAAAGATGTGGAGAAAGTTGTAAACATAATGCTCGCTGAAAGAAGTCAATCTGAAAAAACTGCATTCTGCACGATACCAAATACCTAACATTCTGGGATAGGTCAAAATATAGAGGCAGTAGAAATATCAGTGGTGTCCAGGGGTTGGAGGAGGGAGGGAGGGAAGAAAGAATAGATGGAGGACAGAAGATATTTATGGTGGTGAAACTATTTGACATCATTTTCTAATAGTAGATACTTGTCATTATACATTTGTGAAAATACATAGATTATGGAGCACAAAGGGCGAACCCTAATGTAAACTTGAACTTTAATACTATTGAATAATAAATTGAATAAATTTTTCAATAATAAATGGAATCAATATTGATCCATCAGTGTTGACAAATGTAGCACACAAATGCAAGATATACCTTATAGAGGAAACTAGTTATAGGGGAAGGGCTATATGAGAAGTTCTTTTCTTTCTGAAAAATTTTTCTGAAAACATGAAAATGCTCCAGAAATCATTAATTAATTTGAAAAATATATAATTTCAATTGCATTTTAAAGGACTTTTTCCAAACAGAGCATAAAGAATTTTCTAACTCTTTCCAGGTGGAGCCCATGTACTTGGTATTGTTGCCATATGAACTTGGAATCAGAACTATCCAATTAGAAGCACCTTTCCTTGTAGCTCAGGGGAATTTTTCTCTAGTGTGTGTATCTTTCATAATGGCCACTCTTCCTGGTCTTGAAGTTACATTACATATCAGTCTACAGATAACAAACATTACTGGATATGCTTTAAATACATATGAGATCAGGTTCTTGATGATTGGCAGTGATTGTGACATGAAATCAAACATCCTCTGATGCCTTTACTGAATCCCCTAGGCAGAATTATTTTTCACATGATTTTCATAAATTTTTTAATATTGAATTAACTTGGAATTTATATAATATATATAATATATAAAATATAGAATATATATATATATATTTTTTCTTTTTTTTAACATACTAGTACCAGGGCATATTTTTTCTGACTCTTCAACCTTATGTTTAGTAGGCACTTGTATTAGTGCTTCCTAAAAATAATACCAGAAGCGTAGAGTTTAAAAACAACACAAATGTACTATCCTAGGATGCTATAGGTTAGAAGATGGATATGGGTCTTACCAGCCTAATTAACGTGTAGGCAGGGATTTCTTTATTCCTGGGCTCTGGGCTCTGAAGGAGGTTCTCTTTTCTTACTCATTCAGGTGTTTCTGACAGAATTCAGGTTCTTTGTGACTATAGGACTGAGGTCCCCCTTTCCTGGTTGGTGGTCAGCTCAGTGCCCTTTGTACAATCCTTGGATCATAGCCATCTTTAAACCCAGCACATGCAGGTCAAGATCCTCCCAGCGTTGAATCCTATTGTATCTTTTTCTGTTTCCTCTTTTGACTAACTTGTGCCTCTTTCTTACACTTTTAAGAACCCATGTGATAACCCTGAGACCAAATGGATAACACAGGATAATTTTCCCGCACTAAGCTTCATAAAGTTAACTCCTTCTGCAAAGTTCTTCTTCCATGTAAATGAACATCTTTATGTACTTTGTTGGTCATTATTCTCTTAAACACAAAACTTGACATAATTTAGTTGACTTTAAATTAATTTGGTCACCAAATAGGAATAATTTTATGGAGTGACATTGACTATTATGTCCTGGGCGCTTCCCTCTAAACTGATTTTGCTCACTTTCAGTGACATATATTCTTTATGTAAAAAAATAAAGCAAAATAAGTTAATTTATTCTCATAACCAGGAGAATCCAAGTAAAATTTGGATTCATTTACTTTTATTTATTACGATATTTGTATAGACATATTCACATTTCCTTTTATTTACCTAGACTTATAAGTTTTAATATTTCCCCAGGTCACATTATATTGTGAATGTTACCCAAAACAAATATTTTTTTCAAAAATACTTTTCAAAGCTACTCAATAATTCATTTGAGACATTGCAGAATATTTTATAAAACTGTTACCTTAAGTGAAGGCATGCGGGTTTTTCCCATTAAAAATCATCACTGGAATTATTATTTTGCAAATAGCTATGGGTTTTATTTTTTAAATTATTTTATTTAGTAAATATTATTAAAATGAGTCTGTGTCAAAGAACTCCTAAATGAGAATTCAAAATATGTTCAGTAATATAAATCCTTTTTAATACTTCTATATTTTATAAAATGAGGGACTAAAAGACAAAGAAGTAACTTAGAAATTAGAGTAATTTTGATAGATAAAAATGTAACACACTTAATGTTTAAAGAGCTTTTAAAGTCAATCAGGAAAAAAAAAATCTACTATACTATTTACCCAATGTAAAAATTGGAAAGGCATGTAAATAGATTGCCTACAGAAGACATTTGGATAGTCAATAAAGTTGAATCAGTGCTTAATGTGATGAATCTTAAATTAATTTACTTTATTCTTATTACATTCTGAATGATGAATATAAGAACATAAAGTGATAAAAAAAATGTGGTTAAATCAGCAGATTTATCAATTATTATTAATTTAAATTGATACAGTATATTTGGGAACTAACTTCATAATATTCTTTAAAATACCCTGAATTTGTTATAAAATACCTATGAAATATTGTTATGAACAATATCTCTGTAGCTTTGTAATAATGTATGAGTTCATTGTCTAGTTACTAAAATCTCCCTTATTTATTGTCTAATATGGTGTATTCCTCATACACATTATGGACAGCAAGGAATACTTCATTAGGTTGATAATGGGAGCCTGTGCCCAAAACTATCAAACTGATGTTGAGGGCACAGTCCTCTAGATGGCCAATTTTTCACAAGAGTTCCAGTTCTAACTGTAAGCACTTAGGATCTAATTACAAAGTTAGAGATAAGAATGGACATAAGACCACCTCTTCTGACACCATATGACATTTCAGGATTTTCCCAACCATCTCAATCTTGACAATTTACAGAAAGACTACTATATTATATTTACAGAAATCTATTATATTCAGAGGAGCAATTAATTACAAGGAGAGGATACATTAAATCGGTCAAGAAAAATCACATAGGGCAGAGTCCAAAAGTATCCCAAATGTAGTTTCTTTTGTCCTCTGAACACCTTGCCCTCCTGGCAGCAAGGTAGGATATACCTAGGTGTATTGTTAACTCAGTAAGTAAAGCTTACCTGAACTTCAGTGTCCAGAGTTCTTTCTGGACTTTTTATGAGGGCATGATTGGATGATATACCACACAGTCTGCAGGGCTTTTCATCATAAACTATCACTTGGAAAATTCCAAGAGTTTGGAAGTTATCTTCCAGGATGCAGTAACAAAGACCAATTTTTCTTTGGGTAACACCAGTTTTTCTACTACATACCCTGTGATGTTTTGTTGTTCTTGTTTGGTTAGTTGAATTTTTCTTTCAATCTCATAGAATGCTAATAGAACATGAAAATACATGAAGCAAAAAACTAGTAGTCTCAAATAGAGAAAGAGAGAATCTGAAATTATTCTTGGAGACTTTAGCACATTTGTCTCAGTAATCAAAAGAACATGTAGACAGAAGATAAGAAAAAATGTAGACTAACTCAATAACAGTATCAGCTGACTCCACCTCATTGGAAAATTATAAACATTCCACCTAAAATGAGAAGAACACTTTTTTTTTTTTTCAAAAATACTTGGAACATAACAAAGAGGGATTTTATTCTGGGATGAAAAATAAACCTCAACATTTAACATAAATGATTTTAAAGAAATTTAAGAATCATACAAAAAAATCATTAAAAAATCTGTCCTCTGACTATAGTCATTAAACTAGAAATCAACAACAGAAAACTACCTAGAAAATTTCTAAATACTTGAAATTCAAATAACACACTTCATAACTTACTCATAAGTCAATAAGGAGGTCTATATAAAAATTAAAAAATATTTTGAATTGAATAAATATGAAACACATTGATCTGTTAGAGGAAATATATAGAATAAAAACGTAAGAGATTAAAGTTCTCTAATCAATGAAATAAGCCTCTGTATTAGTCAACTTTCTATTATTATAACAAAATACCTTAGATAATCAACTTATAAAGAAGAAATATTTATTTTGGCTCACAGTTTTGGAGGTTTGAAGCCATGGTCAGTTTGACCTGTTGCTTTTGGACACATAAGGATACAGCACATCATAATAACAACACATTGTGGAGGGAAATGCCCACCTCATGGTAGCCAAGTAAAACAAAAGAGAGACAGGAGGAGACCAGGGTTCCAATATCCCTTCCACATGACCTAACTTCCTTCTACTAGGCTCCACCTCTGAAGGCTTCACTACCTCTCAGTGTGACTTTGGGGACCAAGTTCTGAACACGTGGTCTTTGTGGGATACTTATCTAAATCATAACAGCTTCCATCTTAATGATGATAATAGAGAAAAGATAGATACATAGATCAATGGAACAGAATAGAAAGCAGAGGTTTCACTAATAGACCCTTGCATAGGTAGTGTTTTTAAAAATCAAATACTACCACAGAAAAAAGATTTCATTAACCAATGGATATAGTCAATTTGAATATTTGCTTGAAGAACAATAACCTTTGACCAATATCTTACACAACAAACAAGATTAACTATAAATGAACATAGATTTAACTGTACAACCGAAATTATAAAACTTCTATGAGAAAACAGGAGATATTCTTCGTGACTTTGACTTGGACATAATAATTTAGATAGAACACAAACAAGTGCAAACCAAATCAGAAAATATCAATACCTTGTACTTTTTCAAAATTAAAAATGAAAATTTGTGTTATTTTACAAGGCACTAATAATAAAATAAAAATACAAGTGCTACTCTAGTCTGAAACAATCACAAAAATCTCATAAATAAATGATATCCAAAAATGATAAGGAATTATAATAACTTATTTTAAGAGATCCAATACAACAATAGAGCAAATTTTTGAGCAAAAACTTTATGAAAGATGAGAGAAAGATGGCAATAAGCAAATGAGTAGTGGTTGAATGCCATTAGGAAAATGCAAACTAAGGCCAAAATACAATAATTCTATACGTATATTGCAATCATTAAAGAAATGACAAGATCAAACGCTAACAAAGATGTGGGCAACTTGAATTCTCTTATATTCCTGGTGGTAATGAAAATTTAATCATGCACTTAGCAAAATGCTTTAGCAATTTTTTTGACATTTCTTAACCTACTAAGTTCTCCCCAACTCACCTGTTTTCACTGAAGAGAAACCAATACACATAGTTACACAAATGACTATGCATGCTTTATATGTGTTGATCACAATTGCTCAAAACTGAAATAATACAAGTGTCCATTAGTGGGGAATGGATGAGCAAGTTCTGGCACATGCCTGGAAAAGAACACTGCTAAATAATAATAGGGAATCATTCCTTGATACTTTCAGTAATGTGAACGAATCATAAAAGTACTGTACTAATTGAAAGAATATTTCTAACTAAAGACAAATATACTCTAGTTATATTAATCCATACTAGTAAACAAACAAAATAAACACCAAAAACAGGTGGATCAGAAAAGTAAATATCCATGAACAACAGAACGAATAACAAATTGTGCTACATTTACACGAAAGAATATTGCATAGTGCTATGGACTGAATACTATTAACTCCCCACACAAATTTATATTTTGGAAATTAACCCCCAAGTGACAGTGTTTGGAGGCAGGGCCACTGGGGAATGATGAGGCCACAAGGATTCCAGTCTCATGGAAAGAAAAGGTTTAAGAAAGTAAGCTTGTCTCTTTGGCCCCGCCAGGTGAGGATGCATCCAGGGGTATGACCTGTAAAGCAGACATTTGAGCCCATTTTTGTACTTTCTTCATCTTGGATTTTCCAGCTTCCACAACTGTAAGAAGTAAATTTCTATGGGGTATAAATTATCCAGTCTAAGGTATTTTGTTACGGGGGCAGGAACAGACTAAGACATTATGTAAATAAAACTACTGATATACTTCATAATATAGCAAATTGTTAAAGACATTATGTTAAGTGAAAAAAAGCAAAAGTACACACTGTGTGAGTCCACTTAGATGAACTTCATGAACTGACAAAACTAAATTAGGTGACAGAAGTTGGAATAGAGGAAGTCTGTGCATGAGAAGTGATTTGAGAGAACTTTCTAGAGTGCTGAAAATGGTCATCTCTTGGTCTAGAAGTAGTTACCAGTGTACACAGAAGCAAACATTCATTGAGCTGTACACTTAAAATTTGTTCACTTTGCTCAGTATGAACTTCATCTCTGTGAAAAATAGAGAAAGAGTCCCTGGTGGAATTGCATCTTCCAGGTCAGGGACAGGTAAGCCTGGGGTACCTTGTAGTGTCAAAATTAAGAAAATCCTTGATGAGCAAAAGAACAGAACTCAGACAAGTCGAGAGGCTGCAGGAGTCAATCTGAGAGAACTACAAATGGCCAAAGCTGGAGCGATGGGAACAACAAAATAAGTAATGTAATATTGGGCCAAAATGAACATAACTAATATCTAATAAACACACATGAGTGAATGCTGATATTGAAATAGATTGAATAAATAGACAAGAAAGGAAGGGAAAATCTTCCTTGTGGAATTCCAAATAAGATGCAGAAATTCCCCACAGTAGTGAGCGAAGCTTAACTAATTCACTTTCCCTTGAATGTAGGTTGGGTATAGTGATTCTCCTCCAAAGAATAGCGTATTGAAAGGAAAAGATACTTTTTAGGTGAAGAAACCTAGAAAAGACTACCTTTCTCAGGAGATCAAGGCTGGTATCACAGGTAGAAGGATTCTAATATTTTGGGGTTTTTAACTATCATCTCAATAATTTCATCTTTCTCTCTGCTCTCATCTTTAATTAGTTTTTTTTTATGATTGCTTTTCTATTATCTTGGGAATAATGACTTTTTAATACTTTTAAAAGATATTTGCCACAGCGTAACAAGTATACTTGCATTTTCAAAATTAAATATTAATATTTATTACCCTCACACAGGGCAATATAAAGAACTTAGAATATTTTATATCCATTTTCCTTACCTGCTAACTTTTATATCACCATGTTCAAATATTTTAATAGTTATATTTTAAAATTCATATAAAATTATTGTTGTTTAATGTACATGTTAATCACTTCTATTTGTCCAAATTCTTACCAGTTTTTCTGCAGTTTTTTGTTTCTTTCTGCATTTCTCAGATTCCATAGTTATATTTAGACATGAGGTGTCCACGGAAAGCTCATGCATGAGACAATGCAAGAAGGTTCAAAGATGAAATGACTAGGTTATGAGAGCTATAACCTAAACAGTGGATTAATCAGTGGGTTGACTGTGTGGTAACAGTCAGCAGGTAGGGTATGACTGGAGGAAGTAAGTCACTGGGGGTGTGCCTTTGGAGCTTATGTTTTGTCCCTGGTGAGTAATGGAGCTATCTCTCTGCTTCCTGGTTGTTATGTCCTGAACTTCGTCCTTCTAACACAACATTCTGCCATGATGTTCTGTCTCACTTCAGGCTAAGAGCAAAGGAGTCCCCTTACTGTGAACTGAACCACTGAAACCATGAGACAAAATAAGCTTTTCTCCCCTTAAGTTTGTCTTGTCATGTTTTTTCCTCACAGTAATGCAAAGCTGACTCAAATACATATGCAATATATTTTTCTTTCTGCATGAAGAATATCTTATATATTTTTTAAGGTAGTCTGCTGGTGATGATTTTTCTCTTTCCCATTTGTTAATAAATACTTTTCATCTTTGTAGTTTTATTAAGTGCAGAATTCTTGTTCTGCATTTATCTACTGGCAACACTTTAAATTTATAATTTTATAACTTTCTGGTTTTCATTACTTCTTTTGAGAAGTCAGTTGTCAATCTTACTCTTTTTCCTCTGATGATCATCTGTTTTTATTGGCTTCCTATATGATTTCCTTTTGCTGCTGATTTTCAGCAATACTAACTTTTGAAAAAAGTTTTTTTTAGTTGTAGATGGACACGATACCTTTATTTTATTTATTTTATTTTTATGTGGTGCTGAGGATCAAACCCAGTGCCTCACATGTACAAGGCAAAGGCTCGTCCACTGAGCTATAAACCCAGCCCCTAGCAGTACTAACCTAAGCATAACTTTAAAAATAATCTTCAAGGGATTTATCTGGGTCTTTGAGTCTGTAGCTCATTTTCTCTCCTAAGTATTGAACATTTTCATACATTATTTCTTCAACTATTTATGGGACTCATTCTTTTTTTTCTCTTTCTGTGGTTTTAACTTGAACATTTTATATTTTGTTTTTACTGAAACCATGAACTATTTACTCTGAATTGTTTTTTAAAGATTTATTTTTGTTTGTGTTTTTCTTAACTTTGTATATGCTCTTATAAATTAATATTCAGTACACTAATTCTTTCCTTAGTTTGTTGCTAAACCAATCCATTGAATATTAATGTACTTCCTATTTTTTACTTGGTCTTTTTATGATTTTCAGCTTTCTACCTAAATTACTATCTTTTAAAAAATATTAAACATATTTATTTTAAACTGTAAGTCAATACCTGGAATACCAGCAAGATTATTATTATTTCCAGTTATTTTAGCTACTTTTCCTCATATTCTATTGTTCCTTTATGTTCCTTTTTCATTTTTTATCATGTACTGGATATTTGATAGCATTATAAGTTCTTGATTCAAACCTAATGATTTAAAGAGTCCACTCCTCCTTGCATATAGCACTTAATTAAGGAGGAACATTATCTAAAGCAGGGCTAACCCTTCTTTCCCAAGTGATTTTTCCACTTGGGAAAGTTAAAGATTTCTTTCTGTCTATCTTTTTTTTCCTAATGGAGTAGCAGTATACTGAAATTTTCTATCAGTTTTTTTGAATCTATCTCATTACCAATCATGAGATTCTGAAAAATAAACATAACTAATCAAGGTCAACAGATCAAAAGAATTACATAGTCCTGATTATATCCTGGTAAATGATCTTATGAGCCATATCTTTATTAACCATTTCTACTCCATTTGCATGACTCAAAATATACCTTTTTCAAATTTAGGTAATTTTATGTTGCTTTCTGTCACTGTCAATTAACATCTCATTCATTGATTAAACTAAGATACAGGTCACAAAAGTAACTGGAGGACTTTGTTACTAGAGACAAGAAGACAAAATAGAGAACTATTAAAAAAATGGTGATGTTCTAAATCACACACACAATGGAAACAGAAGTAGAAATAGTGTATGAGTCTGAGAGCTCTATATTAGGAATAGAATGAAAACATGCTGGGTGTAAAACATTCAATGATACTTTATTATAGCATCTATATAACTGAAGAATGGCACATTCTCATGACTGTTCAGTACTTGCTTGAAATTAGACTGTGTACAAATACTAGTTTGTTAATTCAAAATACTTCACCTCAGCATAGTTCACCTACATTGGCAATTTTACTTTTACTTTTTTTTAACATAGGTTTATCTAAATGATAAAATATGTGCATTGCCTCTGTAAACAAAGAAACTGTCAATCGTAATCCCAGTGGCTGTGGCAAATCCATTTATCATTGCAAGCAATGGTATAAATATAATTTTTGTTTTTATACAGAAACTATTTCAGCTTTTTAAAAAAATATGTAATCAACTGCCTTCCTCTTTCGTTTAAGGTACGTGTGACCAGGGAGACCTTTCCAAAATAAGAATGTAAAAGTGCTTAGATAACAGATCATTCTGTCCAAACTAGAATACATGCAAGGAGGTTATGATAGACATCTTGCCAGAGCCCAGTGTTTCTAGATAAACATTTTGGTCCTGGACGATTTTAAAACACATATCTGCTTTCCTGTGTTTCTTCTATTCACTATTATTGTTGAATGCAACTCTAAAATTGGAATTTGTGGCAGACGAGCAACTTGTTCTCCATGAAGGGTTATCAAGGCCATAATATGCAGTTTTCCTCTTTCCAGAGACTTAATTGTACTAGCAATCTCACAATTTACTTTGAATTGTGAGAAATAGGAAAAAAAAAAAAAAAAAGAAAGAAAGAACAACAAGAAGAATGAATTGAGTTGTGAAACATGGAATTGTTATGTCATAACTATAGTATTTCTCATCAGAAAATCTCTTCCCTATCTATGGGAAAAAATAAAGATTGCTTAGAAAAATCCAAAGGAATGAGACCCTTCTCCCCTCCTTCTCTCACATCTTTGCAGAGTAAAAGAAGCAAAGAACTCCCATGTCAGAATGAATCACCCAACTGGAATTCACACACAGATGAGGGGACTTCAAGCTACAAAACGCCAGATGCAAACATCGGAGTTAAACCATATCTTCTAAAAGGCAACTTAAAGTCAGCCCCATCCTACTCACTCTTTCCAAACCCTGGTTTGTGTCTTGTCACCTATACTATAAACAAAGCAGTAGTATTCATAAAAATAAACAGAGATACGTAAAGACCAAGCCAGGAAACTGGTTGGGTAAAGGGAAGACAGACAAATCTTGTGTGCTTAAAGCCAAGAATGAAGAGCTTACAATTATGCACACTGAAATGAGGGAAGAGTCTTCAAACCTTGTTAAAAAGAGTTCAAACATTTTTCCATAAGGACTGATTCCAAAAGTTCCAAAGTCATCTGGTTGATGCTTTGTGCTATGTGTGTTCCATCAGTGACTGTGCTATCCAGGCTGGAAGGAAAATCTGAAAGTTACATCTGGCAAGAATAGAGCAAATCCCCAGGAGGTCTGTATTAAGGTGCCATTTGACTAGCAGGTGTCTCCAAATTTGCATTGAGTAACACTTAACTCCATGTGTTTTATGTTAAAAGAACATGTATGTAAATTTCAAACTCATATTATAAATTGTTGATTGCTTGATAATTGTTACATTTTTAGATACATTTTTCTTATTGCAAATGTGATGTATGTACACAATAGAATATTTAGAAAATACAAATGTACACACAGAAAAATATGAAAATCACCCCTATGATCTTATTTATTATACTTTTTTAAAAAGTCAATCTGTGCAATTTTTTTTTACAAAATTATATACATTACTTGCAATATCCAAGCACAAGTTGTTTTAAAATAGCAGTGGGAGAGGGGTTTCTGAATGTAGCAATAAATATGAATAAGTCTCTACATTGAGGGAGTGAGTGAAGACGTTTCAATCTAAATCATTGGCAAAATGGGGAAAAATTAATAAAAAGTTTACAAGAATCCAGAAAGATTTTGGCTTTACTTAATTATATTGGTTAATTCCTCATGAGAATTTTAATAAATCTGGGTTTTCCTTTAATCTCAGTGTTTTTGTCTTAAATATTTAAAGCTTTTTAATTGAGCTCCCATATTTAAAAGTCTCTGATTGGAACCTATATTGCAAGTAACACACAGGAATTTGAAAGATAACATGAATCAACAAATGCAAGTTGTTAAGTTTGGCTGAATTGTGAGCACTGGCAGGACTTTAAGTTGGAAAGATATAGAACAGTATGTAAATCAGGAGGGAATCGTAAACCATGCCAAAGTATGGTTGTTACATTGAAGCTGTTGAAAGGGACTCAGGCAAAAAAGGGACATGAATGTGTTTGTTTTAAAAAACATCTTTTGAGAGTCAAGCGAACAAGGTACCAGAGAATGGAACTTGATTAGATGCCATAGTCCAGATCCCCACTCCTCCAACAGACACAATACACACAACCAAAATGAGGATCTACATGATAGCAGCATCAGAGAAGCAAGGTTTGAGGCAGATTGGAGGAAAATTTTATATTAGAAATAATAAAACTTGAACTGGGGATGAAGCTCATTTGTTAGAGTGTATGCTTAGAATGAATGAGGTTCTAGTTTTGGCCCCCAGCACAAACGGAAGAAAAAGAATGAGAAGAAGGAAGAAGAAGATGAGCAAGGAGAAGAGAAGAAGAAGGAGAAGGAGAAGAAGATGGGGAGGAGAGGGGAGGGGAAATGGAGGAGAAGGAGGAAAGAAAGGAAGAAAAAGAATAGAAATTGGTTGGAGGATGGAGAGGAGGAAGAAAGAAAAGTCTCAGTGGATAGATGGGTTGATCCTTGACAAACTATGATGCAAATCTTTCAGAGGAAGGAGTCAGAGGAAAGGTTTTATGTTAAGAAGATGATGATTTCAACTTTGGATAACATTTTGGGACCTCTGTGATAATAACTGATCTTAAATATGGAATTGAATTTCTGGGTGGTGGTTATTATAAATCGGAAATTTCTAAATGATTTTTACCTACAAACTCATTTAATCCTCAGTACAAGTCACGCTTATTTTGTAGATGATAAAAATTCAAGTAGAGAAGTTAAGTGACTTCCCATGGTTGCATGACTAGAAAATAATGGCACCATCAAATAAATCTGACTCTTTCAGCAGTGAGTGTACTTTCTTAAGCACAATACTGCACTTGCTGAAGAAAAACAAAGAATGGAAAAATGAGTTTTGGAAGTATGACAACAGGTAGTTGAAGAGTTGAGGCCAGAGATCTCTTATTTTCTCTCAAACATAGGAGATGAGTTATATGTTACAAGAAAGGTAAGAAGGGAGATTTGATCACTGTATCAGTTTGCTTGAGCTGCCATAACAAAAGCACCACAGACTGGGTACTTAAAGAACAGATTAATTGGACCACAGTTATGGAAGCTGAAAGTTCAAGGTCAAGTTGAAAGCAGAGATAGTTTCTCCTGAGGCCTTCTTCTTGGCTTGTACATGGCCTCCTCCATTTTTCCTCATGTTTTCCTTCTCTGTGTGTCTGTGTTCCAATCTTTTCTTATGAAGACACTACTCATATTGGATTAGGTCCCAAACTCATGACTTCATTTTAACTGAAGTAATCTTTTTTAAGACACTATCTCAAAGTTTAGTGAGCCTTCCTTATGTACAGGTTTTGTTTTTAGAGACTCAACCAATTATGGATCAAAAATAATTTTTAAAAATAATTATTTATTTACCAAACAGATAGACATTTTTCCTTGTCTTTATTTGCAAAAAATATAGCATAACAATAATTCACATAGAATTTATATTATATTTGATATTTATTAGAAGTAATGTAAAGATGATTTAAGTCCCATGAGAGGCTAGTGCAGGTTATTTGCAAATACTATACCATTTTATATAAGAGACTTGAGCATTTGGAGAGTTTTGGAACCAATGTTCCAACCTCTGATCTACTGGACAGCTACACATTCACATTTAAAGTTACTTGGATTTGGGACTTTAACAGGTACATTTTAAGATGGCACAGCTTAGCCCAAAACCCTGATAAAACTTTGGAATATCTTTTGTGAAGGAAGAGAAGTCTCAGTCCACATATATAGGTACTTGAGTGGTACAAAATCTAGTTGAATTTAAGAGTCACTAATTTGTAACAGGACATAGTAGTTGATAAATAAGAACAGATGGAAAAATAACTGGAGGGATTCATTTAGGTGGGAGTGTACAGTAAGTGTCCTGTGGTTTTGAGGAGGTTTTGAGAAGGCAAAGAATTGAGGAAATCCTCCTTAAAAGTCTGATTAAGAAAGTAAGTGAAGAGGGGTACTGTAGATTGGAAAAAACAAGAAATTAAAATGCTGAGGACTGTTGGTATTATGTGTAGATTCTCTAAGAATGGAAGACCTAGAAAACTGTAAAGAATGGGATAGTTAAGGTTTTTTTTGGACCAGGGATTGAACCCAGGGGTACTTAAACACTGAGCCACATTCCCAGTCCTTTTTCATATTTTATTTAGTGACAGGGTTTCACTGGGCCTTGCCAAAATGCTGAGGCTGACTTTGAACTCGTGATCCTCCTGCTTCAGCCTCCTGAGTCACTTGGGATTATAGGTCTGAACCACCGCAGCAGATGATAGTTCAGATTTAATGACTAGCACAGTTCCTGATGTTAATGAGGTCAAGGTGAAGGTCATCACACTGTGTTAAAACTGAGATCAGTACCTATGAGTCAGGATATTAACCATGCAATTCATGTGGATATTGATGTTGTCTGGGATGTGATTCAGACTTCTCTGTGAATAGGAAGAAGAGATGATAAGGTTGGTAGCTGGTATAATTTGGCATGATTTTCAAAAGAAGAGTGATTTTGGCCCTTATAGTATAGTGTGAATCAGTCCAGGGTCACCATAGTCATGAATGTTGACACTGACCAGGTGACTATATTCACACAGGGCTACCACAACAACATCGTCATTTGCCATAGTCTTTGATATTTACTATTTAAGAATTGCTCAACTAAAACCTAATCCACAACTGTGGTATACTGGTGAAGACGTTAGGCTCTGAACCCACACTGCTTAAGTTCAAATCCATTCATTATCATCATGGGATCCCTGACCCAGGCAGGAAAGTCACTTAACATTCCTGAACCTCCCTCTCCTTGTCTGTGAAATGGAAATAGCACTGGTTATTTCTATTTCACATTGTAGGGCTTTGAAGATTATTGAGACAATTCATATCAAGCACACAGATCAGCACTTAGTTCACAATAGGTACACAATCCTTTTTTAGCTCTTGTTATTTAAAAACCTTCTTCACATTCAACACCACTCACCATCTATATTTGCCTCTTATCAAATTGCATTGCAATTGTTTGTTTGAACCTCTATCTCTCTTTGAAGCTGTGAACTCACTTTGGCACCTGAGTTGTTCATCCTGAAAAAACAAGTACCTGCTGCATATTAGCACTTGAAAACATTTTGTTAAGTAGATTAATGAAAAAATGAGAGATATTTTTCTGTATGTGGATGAACAACATAATAGTGACAGGGTAAAGTGGTTCTTAACTATCTCTGTCTACCTCCTCAGATGAAAGCTTTGTTTGCAAAGCCTTCTTTGAAATGGGCTTTAATTTCTACAGAATAAACAGATATCCTGAAATTTGTTAATTTAAAAACTCCTTCTATTTATAAACATTAGAGTTGGTTATGGAAATACATTTCATGGCTCTACTCCTGTATCATAAAAATTATATTCCTCAGCTGTATCAATTATCTGTTATGGAACAACTGTCTGAAAATTGTGAGGCTATAATAGCATTTATTTTCTCTGTACCTGCAGTTCTGCTGTGGGTTGAGGGACAGGCAGATATAGTCTGGACTCAGCTAGGCTACTCTGCTTCTAGTCAAGGGTCCAAATTGACATGAGTTCCCTGCTCCTTATGACCTGGGATCTGGTGTGCTCCATATGTAATCATGCATAGAAGAACCTCTTTTTATGGAAGATGGCAGAGGTGCCACTAGGCAAGTCAATGACATAAACACATTTCAATCTCCTGCAAATGGCAGACTTCCTTACTTTCTTTTTTTTTTTTTTTTTTTTTTTTTTCTTTTTATTGTAAACAAATGGGATACATGTTGTTTCTCTATTTGTACATGGCGTAAAGGCATACCATTTGTGTAATCATAAATTTACATAGGGTAATGTTGTTTGATTCATTCTGCCATTTTTTCCCTTCCCCCCCTCCCCTCCCACCCTTCCCCTCCATCTATACAGTCCTTCCTTCCTCCATTCCTGCCCCCCTCCCTTAACCCAACTCCAACCCCAACACTAACCCCTCCCACCCCCACTATGTGTCATCATCCACCTATTAGCGATATCATTCTTCCTTTGGTTTTTTGAGATTGGCTTATCTCACTTAGCATGATATTCTCCAGTTTCATCCATTTGCTTGCAAATGCCATAATTTTATCATTCTTTATGGCTGAGTAATATTCCATTGTATATATATACCACATTTTCTTTATCCATTCATCAATTGAAGGACATCTAGGTTGGTTCCACAATCTGGCTATTGTGAACTGAGCAGCTATGAACATTGATGTGGCTGTATCGCTGTAATATGCTGATTTTAAGTCCTTTGGGTATAGGCCAAGGAGTGGGATAGCTGGGTCAAATGGTGTTTCCATTCCAAGTTTTCTAAGGAATCTCCACACTGCTTTCCAGAGTGGCTGCACTAATTTGCAGTCCCACCAGCAATGTAAGAGTGTACCTTTCTCCCCACATCCTCGCCAACACCTGTTGTTGGTTGTATTCTTGATAATTGCCATTCTAATTGGGGTGAGATGGAATCTTAGGGTGGTTTTGATTTGCATTTCTCTTATTACCAGAGATGTTGAACATTTTTCCATATGTTTGTTGATTGCTTGTACATCTTCTTCTGTGAAGTGTCTATTCATTTCCTTAGCCCATTTGTCAATTGGATTATTTACATTCTTGGTGTAGAGTTTTTTGAGTTCTTTATAGATTCTGGAGATTAGCGCTCTATCTGAAGTATGAGTGGCAAAGATTTTCTCCCACTCTGTAGGCTCTTTCTTTGCATTGCTGATAGTTTCCTTTGCTGAGAGAAAGCTTTTTAGTTTGAATCTATCCCAGTTATTAATTCTTGCTTTTATTTCTTGTGCTATGGGAGTCCTGTTGAGGAAGTCTGGTCCTAAGCCGACATGTTGAAGCTCTGGACCTACTTTTTCTTCTATAAGATGCAAGGTCTCTGGTCTGATTCCGAGATCCTTAATCCATTTTGAGTTTAGTTTTGTGCATGGTGAGAGATATGGGTTTAGTTTCATTCTGTTGCATATGGATTTCCAATTCTCCCAGCACCATTTGTTGAAGAGGCTATCTTTTCTCCATTGCATATTTTTGGCCCCTTTGTCTAGTATGAGAAAATTGTATTTATTTGGGTTTGTGTCCGTGTCCTCTACTCTGTACCATTGATCCACCTTTCTATTTTGGTACCAATACCATGCCGTTTTTGTTACTATTGCTTTGTAGTAGAGTTGAAGATCTGGTATTGCGATACCCCCTGCTTCACTCTTTCTGCCAAGGATTGCTTTAGCTATTCTGGGTTTTTTATTCTTCCAGATGAATTTCATAATTGCTTGCTCTATTTCTGTAAGGTACATCATTGGGATTTTAATTGGAATTGCATTGAATCTGTATAGCACTTTTGGTAGTATGGCCATTTTGACAATATTAATTCTTCCTATCCAAGAACATGGGAGATCTTTCCATCTTCCCAAACTCATTCTATGAAGCCAATATTACCCTGATTCCTAAACCAGACAGAGACACATCGAGGAAAGAAAATTTCAGACCAATATCCTTAATGAACATCGACGCAAAAATTCTCAACAAAATTTTAGCAAATCGCATACAAAAACATATTAAAAAGATAGTGCACCATGATCAAGTGGGTTTCATCCCAGGGATGCAAGGTTGGTTCAACATCAGGAAATCAATAAATGTCATTCACCATATCAATAGACTTAAAGTCAAGAATCACATGATTATTTCGATAGATGCAGAAAAAGCATTTGATAAAATACAGCACCCCTTCATGCTCAAAACACTAGAAAAAATAGGGATAGTGGGAACATTCCTTAACATTGTAAAGGCCATCTATGCTAAACCCATGGCTAATATCATTCTTAATGGTGAAAAACTGAAAGCATTCCCTCTAAAAACTGGAACAAGGCAGGGATGCCCTCTTTCACCACTTCTATTCAATATCGTCCTTGAAACTCTAGCCAGAGCAATTAGACAGACCAAAGAAATTAAAGGGATACGAATAGGAAAAGAAGAACTCAAACTATCCCTATTTGCTGATGATATGATTGTATACTTAGAGGAACCAGGAAATTCCACCAGAAAACTTTTAGATCTCATAAGTGAATTCAGTAAAGTAGCGGGATATAAGATCAATGCACATAAATCGAAGGCATTTTTATATATAAGCGATGAATCTTCAGAAAGAGAAATTAGGAAAACTACCCCATTCACAATAGCTTCGAAAAAAATAAAGTATTTGGGAATCAATCTCACAAAAGAGGTGAAAGACCTCTACAATGAGAACTACAGAACACTAAAGAAAGAAATTCAAGACTTCCTTACTTTCAAGATAGTCATGTAGCCAAATACAAAGTCAATGCATGGGAAGTACCCTCTACTTCTGAGGAAGTGGAATACAAAGTCACTCCGTAAATGGTGTGCACATAGGGAGGCCAGCAAAAAAATATATATATTCTACAATTTTTCTAATACAAGTCAGTAAAGCAATGCATTTTAGGACAATCTTCAGCATGTACTTTCAAGTCAGAAATAACCAAAGATGAATGAATTAGACCTCTGGAAGCCTCATTAGGTATTGAAATAATGAAATTCTATGTTAGTTTCCTTAACCCACAGAGAATGGAACACTCCATTCCCCCAATATCCTATTGAACCCAAAGATCACTGTCAATCCTTTTTTGTAAGATACACTATAAATATGCAAGTAGCCCATAGAATAAGTCACCCAAAATTTATTTTATTTATTTATGTTTTCTGAATTATGGGGACAGATATAAAATGTGAATAAACTGCACACTCACAGATAAAAAAGTATGGCCCAGTGGGAAGTTGAGCCTTGGACCCCAAAAGGGACAGATGTAACATTTACCCCAATGCAACCCTGAGAATTGACCATCTCACTGAAAATAGAGATGCATCATATCAAATGTTTCCTTATTATAAATCTGAGGTATAACTACGTTTATTTACAAGTAAAATTTTTACCAATCCCTTACTTATAAATGTAGTTTTATTGATGTTATTAGATGGAAATGAGAATACCTTTCTTAGAAGACTGTGTGTAAGGTTTATATGTATCACAGTGAATAAGGAGTTTTACAGCCTTTCCCTTTAAGTACACAAGTGAAAAACTGAAGCAGATGTACCTTCACTGAAAGTTACATTTTTTATTCTCATTATTCAAAAAACAGGATACAGGATACTTTTTTAATGTATTTTTATTTTTCCGAGAACAATTTGGCAAAAAATATATTCGTGTGTGTGTGTGTGTGTGTGTGTGTTGCACTTTAAAAAACCTTGAGCTGGACTCCTGGCTTCTTCCCTTGTGGGAGACAAATGTGGGTGATATCTGTCCCTTTTTGTCAGAAATGGGAAAATTGGTAATGAAGCAGCCAGGACAGGCCCTGGGGAGCAAGCAGAGCACTGAAGGACAGAATCTCTCTTGTACACACAGGACCCATCAGAGTGGTGACTTCTGCCTTCCTTTGAACTGGGACATCCTAAGGGCACTGGATTGATAGATTTTGAGAAAAACTCATTCAGAGTTACCATAGGGAATCAGTCTAATGTTTTTAACAAGTGAATGAAAATCAGCTCTTTTTCGTAAGAGTTCTTAAGATAATCCACAATCATTTCTTTTTTAGACTGCTAGATTCTCAGTCAAAAGAAAGTCAAAGAATAACAAAACTAATTTATTGAATACTGACCTTGTTTGATGTACTGTTTATTTATTATAATGTAGATAATAATTTCCTTATCTTTTAATAAAAAATGCAAAACTCAAAAGAGATTGGGTTGCAACATGTGAAAGTCAATCCCCAGGCACACAAGGGTAAGAGCTGGTATTTAAACCTAGGTCTGGAGATAATAGAATGAGACCTTTCTGTATAAGACCTCGCTTTGGCCACTAAGTGAAAGACATTCCATTCTTATCTAAGAAGGGACAAAATGAAATAAAATGTGCATAAAAAGGACAACAGCGTCTCCATCTTATCCAGATTGTTAAATACAAAAAAAAAAAAAAAAAAAATTCTTCTTTTTACTTTTAATGGGGATATTTACTTACCTTACACTGAGGCCTGGGGACCTAACTGATATGCATGACAGAGTTTGCACATTTCCTGCCATAGAGTAGAGAGCAAGTATGAATGGAGATTGTGCTGGTTAATTTTGAATGTCAATTTGACTGAGTTAAGGAATTCTCAGAAAACTGAAAAAGCAGTATTTCTGAATATATTTGTAAGGATGTTTCCAGAAGAGATCAGCCTTTGAATTAGTGGACCAAGTAAGGAAAATTTGTCCTAACCGATGTGGGCAGGCTCCAATCAATCTACTGAGGATTTTGATTGATTTTTTTTTTTTAAAGGCAAGTTCAAATTCTCTTCTGTAGCTAGGACTTGTCATACCTCTCTGCCTTTTCTTAGATATTAATACTCAATATGCTCAGGATTTCACTTGGGACTTATACCAGTGAAATCCTAGGTTCTCAGGTTTTCTGACTCAGACTAAAAGTTAAACCATGAACTCCTCTGTTTTTCAGACTTATGGACCCTTATATCACTGACTTCCCTGGTCCTCCAGTTAGCACAGAGCTAATCATTGAGTTCTTCACTTTTGTTGATCACATGAGCCAATTCTCATACTAGATTATTTTTGTCTCCCTTTATATCTGTCTTTCTATCTACCTACCTCTCTGTCCATCCATTCATCCATCCATCCACCCATTCATCCATCCATTCATCCATCTATTCATCCATGTTATTGGCTCTATTTCTCTGGATAACTCTGACTAATGCAATCATGATATCATGTTAACACTGATGACAATGACAATGATGTTGATGGCATAAATACTTGTTTGCATAGACACAGCATCTATAATTCTGAATTGGTTTCCAACTGAACTTTTCGACCGACTTTACATAAATGAATTGATCAACTGAAACTCGAGGCAAGAGTTTCACTAGCTCTTTGTGGAAAATCTGATCATTGCTCAGATCATTGTTTCTATTCCTTACTTCACGTAGACCATGCACATTTTGGTCCATGAACCTCAACCAACAACCTCACCAACAGATGGAGAAATTCAGCTAATTGGGTATACCAGCTCTGAAATCATATTGAGAACCAGCTGGATTACCTAAGGTTTTCAGCCTCAGGGCTGGTGAGGCCAGACGTGAAGGAGACCTGGATCTCTTGAGGGTATTACAAAGGCCTTGTTTCAGGTGTCACCTGGCCATTTCATCTTTATTTTTTTGAATAAAATGTATACGGGTTTCTACAAACTCATGCCTCAATTTATTGTATGTAGTATTTTTTAAAAGAAAAGAGAGAAATCATATGGCTTTAATCATAATTTATAGATCTTTTATTAGAATTTGGAAATGTACATGTGTTCATACAGTAGTATCTGAACAACTAAAAAAATGTATATTAAGCATAATTACATGGAAATTTACTAAGCTCAAGTGAACCATTATGTTTGAGTGCTGACTTGAATCACACTATTCTGTTATTTTAGTGGAAAATATTCTAAAACTTACGTTTTCATATTTTGTTACTTAAAAAAGAAATGACTTCAGAAATTGAATACATAAAATAATTGATTTCTCTTTTTACAAAGAGAAATTAGATAACATCCTCTTTTTACTGGAATAATAATGGATTGAGAAAATATGTTGCAGGTTTTTTTTTTTTTTTTTTTTGCACAATTCATTCTTTTCTGTTACATATATGTAGGGGTTCATTTTTTTTAATGGCCACTTTTTCAACACTCATGCTATGAAAATTGTGACCGGCCATACACCAAAGTTAACTTTTGTGTCTCTTTCATAATTTACTTGAAACAGAATGGAAAAGTACTTATCAGAACTGCTTTTTTGAAGTATCATCATGTTAGGAATTTCCACAGGCCTCCACACTGGCCTGCCCACTTGTGGTAGTAAGTGAAAGCTGATGGTCCCTGGATAACCAAAGCTATCATAAGCAAAAAGGACAAAGCTGGAGACATCCTACTATCTGACTTCAAAATACATTGCAAAACTCTGTTGGTCAGAACAGCATGGTGTTGGTATAAAAACAGACTCATAGACCATGGAACAGAATTGAATGTCCAGAAATAACCTCTTGCATCAACAGAAAAATAATTTTTGGCAAAGTTCCTAAGAACACACATTGAGAAAAAGAAAAGTCTTTGCAATAAATGGTGCTAGGAAAATCAGGTATCTACCTGTAGAAAAGTGAAAGTAGACCCTTATCTCTAAGCAGTTACAAAAATCTACTCGAAGTAGATTAAAGATTTACATATAACATCTGAAATAATGAAACAAAAAGGAGAAAACTGAGGGGAAATGCTTCAGGACATTAGGATAGGCAAGGAGTTTATAGATAAGACACCAAAAATACAGTAAATAAAAGTAAATATAGAGAATTTCATCAAACTGAACATGTTTTGTACAGCAAAGAAAACATGAACAGAGAGAAAAGACAATCTACACAGTGAAAGAAAATATTTGCAAACTATACATCTGACAAGAAGTTGATATTCAAAATAAAATAAGGAAATAAAATGAGACAGCAAAAAAAATTATAAAATGGGTTATAGACCTAAATAGACATCTTAAACAATGACATACAAATGTCCAACAGTGTTTTAGTCACCTTGTTTTTTTGTCCCTGTGAACAAAATACCTGACAAGAATAATTTGAGATGGAAAAATGTAAATCAGAGCCATACTGAGATAACATCACCTCACTCTGGTAAGAATGACTGTTATAAAAATACAAGGTAACAAGTGCTGGTGAGGATGTGGAGGAAAGAAAACCCTTGCACATCATTAGTGGGAATGCATATTAGTATAACCATTATGGAAAACAGTATAGAAGTACCACATAAAATTAATAATAAAATTACCACATGATGCAACAATCTCACTACCAGGTATATATCTGGAAGAAATGAAACCAGTATGTCAGAAACTTTCACACTCCCATGTTTGTTACAGTGCTATTCATGATAGTCAATAAAAGAAAACAACATAAGTGCCCAACAAGTGATGATTGGATACAGAAAATAGGGCACATGTGCACTATAGAATACTATTTAGCCAGCCAAAGAATGAAATTCTTTGATTTGCAATAACATGGACAGAACTGGAGATTATGTTTGGTGAAATAAGCCAGGCACAGAAAGAAAAGTCCTGTGAGATTCACTCATGTGCAACATAAAAAAGTTAATCTCATAGAAGCTGAGATTGAAATGGTGGTTGCCAGAGACTGAGGAGTGGGTGAGGAGGCAGGTATTGGGGAAGGTTGATCAATGGGTACTAAGTTACAGTTCAATGGGGGTAAGAAGTTTTGGTGTGCTGATGCACACGAGGGTGACTGTAGATAACAATTATGTACTTTATATCTCAAAAAGCAAGAAGAAATGATTTTGAATGTTTTCATGATGCAGAAATGATAGATTTTGAGGAGAAAGATATATTTACCCTGATTTAAACATTGCATAATGTATACATGCCTTGAGATATCAGAATACCCCATTAATATGTACAATTTTAATGCCTTACCATATACAATAAAAATAAAATAAAATTAAAAAAAAAAACACAAGGGCTGAAGGGAGTAACTCTCAGAACTTTTGGAAGAATTTAGAATTCTGTCTTTCACCTGGGAACTAAGACTTTTTTTTAAAATATAAATTCTATCATATCACAGACTGTAATCTAGCATAAGTTTGTAGGAAAATAAAGAAATATTATAATCTTATTCACATTCTATTTCTAAGAAAAACTATCATTTATTCAGTAGCAACTATGTGACAGGCCCCATACCAAGTGCCCCATGCATTTCCTCATTAAAGAATCACAAAATCCACAAGAGAAAACTCACTATGTCCATTTTATACATGAGTTAGTTTAAGACGAGTAAGGATCAACAATTCACCAGTATATCTCTTAGCTAGGATTCAAACTTTGGATGATCTGACCACTTAATTTTGTCCATTCCTTTTTCTGTCTATGCTGAGCTAACCAGATACCCCAGTACTGTCAAGTGCATCCATACAGAAGAGGAGAGATCATTTTTCCCTTTCTATAAAACAGAAGGTTCTTTAAAGATCACACACCCCATTGTATATATATACCACAGTTTTTCTATCCATTCATCAATTGAAGGACATCTAGGTTGGTTCCACAATCTGGCTATTGTGAACTGAGCAGTTATGAACATTGATGTGGCTATATCTCTGTAATATGCTGATTTTAAGTCCTTTGGGTATAGGCCAAGGAGTGGGATAGCTGGGTCAAATGGTGGTTCCATTCCAAGTTTTCTAAGGAATCTCCACACTGCTTTCCAGAGTGGCTGCACTAATTTGCAGCCCCACCAGCAATGTATGAGTGTACCTTTCTCCCCACATCCTCGCCAACACCTGTTGTTGCTTGTATTCTTGATAATCGCCATTCTGATTGGGGTGAGATGGAATCTTAGGGTGGTTTTGATTTGCATTTCTCTTATTACTAGAGATGTTGAACATTTTTCCCCTATGTTTGTTGATTGCTTGTAGATCTTCTTCTGTGAAGTGTCTATTCATTTCCTTAGCCCATTTGTCGATTGGATTATTTGCATTCTTGGTGTAGAGTTTTTTGAGTTCTTTATAGATTCTGGAGATTAGTGCTCTATCTGAAGTGTGATTGGCAAAGATTTTCTCCCACTCTGTAGGTTCTTTCTTCGCATTACTCAGCCATAAAGAATGATAAAATTATGGCATTTGCAGACAAATGGATGAAATTGGAGAATATCATGCTAAGTGAGATAAGCCAATCTCAAAAAACCAAAGGACGAATGATATCGCTAATAAGTGGATGATGACACATAATGGGGGGGGAGGGGTTAGTGTTAGGGTTAGAGTTAGGGTTAGGGAGGCGGGCAAGAATGGAGGAAGGAAGGACTGTATAGAGGGAAAAGAGGGGTGGGAGGGGTGGGAGGGGTGGGAGGGAAGGGGAAAAATAACAGAATGAATCAAACAACATTATCCTATGTAAATTTATGATTATACAAATGGTATGCCTTTACGCCATGTACTAACAGAGAACAACATGTATCCCATTTGTTTACAATAAAAATAAATTAATTAATTAATTAAAAAAAATCACACAATCTGGTTAAGCAAGGTATTAAGCCAAAATGGTGTAATGATCTACCTACTTAATAGTGGTCAATTCTAGGTAGGGTTGGATGGTGTGTGCCAATAATCTCTGTAAAAAGAAAAATATCATTGGTGAAATATATGAGATGCCAGTTCAGTTCATTCATAGCAAGAAGAGTGGATGCCAAACTTAAGAAACAGTCTTTGCTTTTAAACCTCTTCTTCATTCTTCTCCTATACTCACTATCTATATATCTGGAGAAATACCTCCCTACTCTATTTTAAGACAGTTATGAAATGGACACAAAGATTATCTTTGGGTGTGCATACATGTATATATGTGTGTATATATATATAGATATATTTGTACTGTCATAGTGTTCACAGTACAAATGTGAGAGAATAAGTTTTTGAGAAAATACACTCTTTACATTCATCTGGTAGAAAAGTAAAGAGTGTTCAGAATATAGGGATCTAAGCTGCACTGTGGATAACCACTCTTAAGCTGCACTGTGGATGACCACTCTGCTTCTCACCATGACTTCTCAACCCTGGACGTTGCTGACATATTTCTAAGTTGTCAACTCAATGAATTTACCAGGCTAGAAATCAGCCTTCTCTTGAAAGATACTAAAAGAGATTGTAAACAAGAAATTTGTGGAGCAATCAATGTTCAAGGGAATATTCATTTAACAAGTGTCAACATTTATTTCTCTAATAAGCCCAGAAAACAATAACACACTGACCAGCTACCATTTGTTTCAATTGGAATCTCGGAAGGTTCTGGGGACGCTGACAGAATCAAACAGCTAATTGTGTAATGTGAAGTGGTGGCTTGTGGGCCTACTTTTTTGTCTGCATATCTATTGATATATTTGCTTCAGGAAGGTGAACTTCCTGACAATTTGTGGTAGTGCACTGCTGTGTCACCAAACTGGAGAGGGGGAGATATAAAAGATCTCATCAAAACCAGGGCATCTAGTCACATGTTTTCAAATTTGTGGGCCCAAGGGGACTACAAAGAGAAGTATTCCATTTCCTTGAAGAACTTTAGTGATTGTAGATTTCACACCCCCCAAAATTAAACTAGATAATTATTACTGTCAATTGCAGAACTGATAGGGTCAAAATTAACAGTGGAGAAGGAAAGCTCTCAATGAGAAGTCTGTTCATATTTGCCAATACTAACTGGATAAGCATACTGTGAAGCTAATATCTGCACATGAATTACACAGGTATGAAAATGCATCTGTTTAGCTCTTAAACATGGACTTTTTTCGGGGGTGGGCAACTGGGGATTGAACTCAGGGGCACTCAACCATTGAGCCTCTTTCCCAGCCCTATTTTGGACTTTTCAGACAGTCTTACTGAGTTGCTTAGCACATTGCTTTTGCTGAGGCTGGCTTTGAACTTATGATCCTCCTGCCTCAGCCTCCTGAGCCATTGGGATTACAGTTATGTGCCAGTGCACCTGGATTCATGCAGCAATGAAGATGAAGCATGTTCAAGGGTTTATATTGTGATAGTGACAGAAAAAAATTTTAAGTAAAACTTTATAATCTGTATAAGAAAAGCTAAATAGTGGTTATTGATAGGTGGTGGGATAAAGGATAATTTATTTCTTTCCTTATAATTTATATATTTATCCATTTATAATAATAATATAGCACTATAAATTAAACATTCATAAGTTTTTTCCTAGCACTTTATAATTAAAACACACCATGATGACAGTGTGATATTATATAGAAAACTATGCATAAATATAGAAATGTGTGAGTACATTATTTCATTTCAGTGATTCTGATATTCAGAGTTTCTATTATATTTAAGAAAAAATATGTATGATATTGCCATGATACATACATTTTCAAGTGAGTTTTTAGTTGACTGTCCTGGTTAAATTCTAAGCTTACTTGATTACAGTATTCTTTGATTGCTTTTATTTTTTCAGCAAAATTAAGTCTGGCACAGTATGTTTTGTTCAGATATAGGTCACATATTCTATACAATTTTAAATGTACACATCAAGAAGTCAAAACCAGAAACATCTTCATAACTTGTGATGACCGGAAGGGCAGAGATGTTATGACTTACCAGTGCACACAAATATATTCTGTTTCAAAACTATTCTGAACTATTTCTCGTCTGATCAGAAAATATTCTTTAAAAATTCCTTTTCTTTAAGATAGTTGGTCCAGTCTTTTCAGTCTTATGGGACAATGCTGGTCTGGTAGATGGAGGAAGGCTCTAGTCAAATTTGGGACTTCCTCTGAGCCATGTTCCAATTCAAAGCCCTCTAAATTACTCTTACTAACTGCCAGCTCCTTTGAATTATCAACAACTTACTGTTCTTTGAATATCCTAGGCCCATGCTGTGAAAGTTTGAGTCATCATGATATGCTCCGTATTTAAGAGAAATTGAAATCTTGCTTTTGTGATGGTGCCATGAAGGGCAATGGCAGAGAGGCAGACTGAGAAACACACATTTTGTGGTTCTACTATTCGACCTCTTTGCAGCTGCTCCCTCAGATAGTAGGGTACTCCCTTGTGCTCTCACTGGGTATTTTCATTCCTCACTGGTGATTGCATGCCATCCTGAGCATTTAACCTAACACCACTACCAGAGTGTCAGGCTAGGAATGACTTCCTATCCCAGAACATAATTATTTGAGATTTGTTTGGGCTTACGATAGAAGCAGGCAGCTGGGAGGCATTTTGGTCAAGGGGAAAAAAAAAAAAAAAGACACATTTCTGAACTGCAGTGATAGATCAGATCTTTGTTCATGGTTCCTTCCTGGGAGGGAAAAAAGAAAGACCAACTAATTGCCATAACTAATTAAAAATGAAGCTGATGGACTGCTCCCCCGCACAGAATTTACAGGGTAGTGATAATTCCAGTTAACTGTAAACATGCTTTTAAAAATCCAATTTCTCTTTTCAAAAGGCTTTCAGGGGCTGAGTACCACAAACTTTGTGATATATAAGTACCAAATATACTGTGGTAATAAAATTCTTGCACTAGGTTAACTACACAATTTGCTAATAACATTGGCTGACACAACCCATGAAAATCATTGGCAGACTGAATTCTGGCATGTGTACAAAGGTTTTATTGAACACATGCTGCCAATGAAACGTGCCTTGCTTACTCATGACCAGGCAGCCATGGTGAGTGTGTGGATGTGTGTTGGCGTGTGGGTGTATGTTTCTAAGTTCTCCCACCCTGCCATGATTTCCTGCAATCTTTCTGATAACTGTCTCACAGATCATGAATACCTCCTCTCCTTTTGTCTTAGGTAAGATTTTGTTTGGGTGTCCATATGTTTCAAATGGAAACATCCAAACTTACTTCATATGTGCTGTGTTAAAAAGGTGTATCTACAGATTTCTCAGCTTCACTAAATGCCTCTGTAATCTTACACCACAGACAGCCTGGGTTCACCACCTGGCCACCAGATCAGTATGACGCACTGTGACCAGTGGCTTCAACGGGCAGTGGCAGGAAGGCATCTTGAACATTGCTGTGTGATCATCCCTCCAAGAGTGCTCTGTGGAGGATGGCTAGTACCTTTCTGAGGTACACCAGAAATGTGTAGGAGGATCTGTTGCTAGACAAAATCCTCTCTTCTATTTATTTTGATCTCATCCTGCAAAAATGTATATATTTAGATATTTTAATAATATACATGCACATAATATAAATAATTTTATGTGTAGGTAATATTTAATTTTTATTAAAAAATGGGGGCACAAGAAATGTGTGGATAATATTGACAAGGGATTTTTTAAGCTTTTATTTCCCTGTCTCAATCCATATTTATGGAACATTTCTCAATATCAGGAAATTATATTTCTTAATTTGTAAGTGGATGTTTTCAAAGGAGACTTTCTTCTGTGTGGAGCTAAGAAACAGCACTGTGGCTGGTGTAAAGCCAAGAGCCTGAAAGAATCTCTTCTTAGAAGTACTTTTCACATCTACTGTGGTTGAGACCCACTGTCTTCAGGCGGGAGTGCTGAGGGCACAGAGCAGGGCAGTGTGAGAGAGTGTCACATCAACAACAGGCTGATTGCATGTTTTAAGAGACTCAGCAACAGCCAACATGTGGGTGTTCACAGAAGTGAATGGGGCTGATCATCATCAGGAGATTAGAAGCTGAGCCCGGAGGTATAGATGCAAGCATGGAGCCTGGGCTGAGGGACCTGGGGTTCCACCCATGCAACAGGATTTTTCCAAAGGTCAAGTAAAGTTAATAGTTTTGGAAGAAGTAAGAATCAGAATATTGAAGCAGAGACTGGCCATAAATGGAAACCCAGCTGGAAGTGGGGCTCAGACAAAATGTTAGGATTCTTTTGTTCTTTGTGGGGTGGGGAGCTGTACCAAACACTTAACCCAGGGGTTCTTAACCTCTGAGCCACATCCCCAATCCTTTTGATTTAATTTATTTATTTACTTTATTTTGAGACAGGGTCTGGCTAATGTAGCCTTGCTAAGTTTCTGAGACTGGCCTCAAATTTATAATTCTCCTGCCTCAGCCTCCTGAGTCTCAGGGATTACAGCTGTACACCACCACACCCAGAAAAATGTTAGAATTCTTACCTTTAACCTTTTTTCAATTAGAAAAATTTCCATGGTTCAAATACTAAGAGCAGCCTGAATACAGTAGGGTGCAAAAGCAAATTTGATTTGGCTTATCTCAGAGTTTACCTCACTGAGGAAATTCTGGAATTAATACAATCATTATGCTAATAAACTGAGAAAGAAGTGACTTACTCCTGTAAGATATACAATAATAAGAAAGAAAAAAACAGCCCATTCGCTTTTTTGGGGGGAAAGAGGTATCAAGGTACCTTCTAACACTATCATTTTAATGTCATTGAATTTGCAAAATGACGTGACACCAGTTTGTACAAAATAGTGACCCAAAGTCATGACCCCATGTACTTTGTGCTTACATAATAATAATGTTTATTCTGTGTGTGTAAAAATAGACATTAAAAACAAAATGTTCACAAGAACCATTCAACAGAGTAATTCAATACTGATAATTTATTTAACAAATTGAATATTATTTTAGCCTCGAAAAAGAAAGATGTGTTTTTCTCAGGGAAATTGCCTTGTAGTGAGATAGGAAGAAAACAATCAATATGATTCTAAACTGTGATAAAACCCCAAGAAAATAAAACGTGGTGATGTTGGCAAATATACTCAGAGACTCAGGAGTTGCTCTGAACTGACTGGTCAGGGAAGGGTGCTCTCCAGAAGCCACATTTGACTTGAGACCTGAATGATAAGAGAGACCGAGGTGATGATATATTAAAGAAAGAATGTTCCAAGGAGAGCAAGAACAAGTGACTGCAACTTCCCTATGGCAGGAATGATCTTGGCTTGAAGAACAGGAATCTCAATGATCTACCCCTTATCTCTGTGCCATTTGTCCTTCCCATAGCCCTCCTTTCTTTCCTGTGTTTGGAGGTGCAGCAAAAGATCAGCGAGATTTCAACATCAATGCTGGCATATTGCAGCCCCCATCCTGGGGTTCCCTAAATTCCCAGTAATCATGGGTCTGACTGATCCATGAGCAGGGACAAAACTACACCTGTAAGTGGAAGAGCCACTGGTTTTAATTTTGGAAACATAGAGAACCAATAAAACATACCAAACTGAAACTTGTCTGGTCAGTTGGAAGAGCCATTTCTGAAAAACATTTCTGTAGCTTGGACATCATGAAATAGTTTTGGGTGGAAGTTGCAATACCCTTCCCCACAGAGAACGATTCAGTCTGAGCATCTGCCAACCTCAGGGAAGAATGAGCCAAAATGGCTGAGGGTGAACGTGCTGATGCAGTTACTCTGATAAATAAAGGGAAAGAGTTGGGTGAATTCCACATTAGCAGCTTCTGAACTCCATGAAACCAGGCTTTCAATTTTTAAAAGCTCCAGTCTATTCAGCATTTGCTGCCTCCACTTGAGTAATTCCAAAGGATGCTGCATCCATCGCTATGAGAAATGCTGGGTTTTGATAACTGGAGAAGGATTGCGGATTTCTTCAAAGTGCAAAGCTGTGAAACCCCAAGGGTTATCTTTATCCTTTTCATATCTCTGCTGACAAGCAACATGGGGTGTGTAGAAATAGTTTGAAATGTTCATGTTGAGAAAACATCTTCCCTGAGTGATATACTTCACACATCCAATTCAAAAGAATGTTATCCTCCTCCAATTCCTCCTCTTTCCCCAACCTCTTACTAGCTTACCATTAATATCCCATCTTTTCCCTTTTATTTCCTCATTTTCTTTAAAGATTCATATTATCCAGATTTTGGGGGAGGGGCTAACATCTTCAAGTTCTAACTGACCCTGTTCTTGCCTGTGTGTACACCTACACATGGTGCATGCACACACCTAGGCTTTGGAGTGACAGGTACATATCCAGACTCAGCCATGTGATAATTTTTAAAATTGGAGTTGCAATTGAACTTTTTGATTTCCAGTTTCCTCTAAGATAAAATAGTGAAAACTATACTCTTTCAGAATTTTTTGGGAGGGAGGAGCAAAAATTACCTACTTAAGGGATTAATATGAATCAAAACTCAGCAAGGCAAGATATTATAATACTTTGGCTATGTTATTTAATCTGAAAATTGTAAGGATGTCCAGTCTCAGATTTTATGAAAATTTGAATTTTTATCCTCCCTATCATTTTCATTTGCCACGGGGTCTAATAGCCACATAAACTTTGAGATATTGGAGCTTCATAGTGCCAGCAAACTGGAAAGTTGTTCTCCTGAGGTCTGTGTTCCCAGAACTTTGGATTTTGTCCACAAATAAGGCTTCCCTGAGTCAAATGAAATCTGTAATTCTGGGAATATGCAAAAATAGATCATTCTATCACTCTGTGTCATTAGAAAAATTTGCTACTTAATTGTGCAGTTTTTCAACCCAATCCTAATTGCTCTAGAATAAAAAGATGCAATTAAGATATGGATCCAAGACAGAAATCTGCTGACCCACTGGAGCTCAATATAAAAAGTTCCTTTCTAGAGAGGAAAGAGATTAGTATTTATATTCAAGCAAAGAAACCTGCTCCAAATGTTCAAAGCCTATTCTTAGAACCTTGTTGACCCAGAATGAGAAGACTGTGGTGCAGGGACTTTGAAGGGGATTCAGAAGGGGATTTTTAAAACAGGGTGACCTCTCTTCAAACCAATCATTTCTCTTCTTATTAATACCAAGTTCCTGTTACAATGTTTGCAAATTGGGTAGCTATTGGTATTTCTATATGTCTAAACTCAAATGACTTTTCCTTCAAAAATGCAACTGCCACAAGTAAGATAATACAAATCCAGATCAGTCTGAGGTGGGGAGATGGCTCTTGCAAGAAAGGGAATAGTTTTAATTTAATTTAAATTTACCAAATGAGTGTACTTAGCTTCATAGTGAATACTAAGGCAGGTAGAATATGAAAGGAAAGGCAAAAGTTCCCAACTTTAGGGTTTGATGATAAGAATAAGGTATTTAAGCTATTGTCCTGCATTTGAATACTTAATATGTTATTCTGCAGCTTGACAGCGGTCTATGTTATAGCTTCTCTGTGTGCTTCAGTTTTCTTATTTTCAAAACTAATGCTATAAAGGAACAATTTATAAAAAGGTGGTTGTAGGTTCCTGTCACCTGGCATGCATAGTGAGACTGAAGCTTCTACAAAAAGATACCAGGGGATGCTTATTTATATTGATAATCTTTATAATTTCTAATTATTAAAGTAAGGACCATGTGGTGTCTTTCTACTTCTTGGGCGTGTATTGAAATTGAACAATTTGTATTTGAAAATGAGAAAAAGCGGTTTTCAGACCCTTCTGAGGAGATGGGAACCAATGAATTTTCTCCATGATAGCCTTTGTGTTCTCCAGAATGGCTCAGTCTCAAAGACTTCAAGAAGGTAAAGGGTTTTTCCTTTCAAGTGTGACTGAACTCTCCACAAACCTCTGCCTTGCTTATAAATATCACAGGCAGCCAGCAAGTTACTACCTGGTTGAATGATCCCCTTTACAAGCCTCTTTCTAGGTTTTTGAGTAAAGGTTTCCCTTATTAATTTTACCAGCCAGCATTCACTTAGCATTTACTTTGAGGCATAATTGACAGTCAGGGTGACACCCGCTTGAGAGCAAGCCATAAATCAGAAATAATTTCCAAAATTGGCTGAGGGGCTGAAGTGTTGAATAGGCAAATACAGGTAAAAATCTCTTTATTAGGGCTGACAGGGACAGCAAATGTCAGCGAAGTGTTTCCTAATGCACCAGGCGAGATTAATTTGGGGGCCTTTCCTGAGCTGGCGTTAAGCCGTGTTCCCTAACGAGTCTACCGCACTGGGGCCCTAGGAGGGGAGAGAAGGGGCTGTAGATGCAGAAGATAACTCCCAAAGGCAGGGAGCTTCATTTCTGTACCAATCCCTTGCTACTGGAAAATTACTCTTCTGCTTTAGACTCTATTTGCATTTTTCCTCTTTAGTGGAAAGGAGTTATAAGTCAAGATCCAGAGAACTTGGCAAGATAACGAAGCTAAATATGGCATCCAAAAGGAAAGAAATGGTCTGTTTTGCACGGAAGTTGAAGTAAAATGCCATGAAAAAATGGAGATTTGGGAAGGTTGAAATAAAAATGTGTGTGTAGTTTCCTCTGTGGAAAAAGAAAAAGGTACTATGAATTAAATCGAGTACATGGGAAAAAGAATAACAGCAGTTCCTCTACTAGTTCAGTTTCATGGAGATTCTGGCATGGGGCCTTTCCAATCCAGTTCTACAGGCTTCTCCTGAAAGAATAAACTTTGGTCAGTTTGTGTACTGTGTACAGAAGTGCTTGTGCCATAAAATTTCTTAAAAAGTTCATTGCTTTTCCCCCCCTCCAATATCTATTTAAAGATGTTTTCTAAGTTATATCCAAAAACGGCAAGATGAAAAAATAGAAAACAGGATAAAAAATTTATGCTGGGAAAAATTACACACCAGTACATTCTGAAAAATCTACACAGAACAAAAATGTTAACCCTGCTCATCCTGATAAGTTCTTTTCCTAATGTTTTGTAAGGGAGATTAGTCTAGAGAATTTAATACACAGATGTCATTAACAAAGCTTATTTTCTAAAAAAGTTAAAGAATGGAGATATTTACTAGGTATCACTAACAATATAAAATGCTCTTGAGTGTTGCGTCATTGAGCAAGTGGAAAATTCTGGAGAAGAAAATGTTAAGCTGCTATCCATATTCAATATTGATTCTATGCCAAATGTATCACTGGGCATCTGGAGTTGGTCTTCACCAAAATCTACAAGGCTTCAGTCATTTGTACTAAATCTGGTCTAAGTAAGAGAATCTCAAAATACTAGTAATTTAAATAATTATATAGGAGTAGTTGACCCAAGATTGACACTGTGGCTTTGTTCCTCAAGACCTCCCTAAACCAAGAGACTTTAGCCCAATGATTCCTTAACCCCTAGTGTGGGTCTTCTTCCCTGTGACCCATGATGTCAGGTCTGTGGCATTTCTTGTGCATTTTGGGCATCGAGATGGACAAAGTTTACATCTCGCCTACTTGACATAACTGCAAGAGAAAATGGGCCTTGTTTCCCCACTACCCCCAGGTAGCTGCGTGCCCAGCTACAACCAGGAAGTTCTTTACTACAGAGGAAGGCAAGAACAAATATGGGGAGATAATTAGCTGTCTCTGGCATAGTATTATTTGTACCATTTTTCAGGTTAGAAAACAATCTCAGAGAGATAAACCAACTTTTTCTAAGTTAAGAAAAAAAAAGTAGTGCATAATTCTAAAGCTTGCTACATTCTTCTCATTTTGCCATAAGGCATAAAAAGTATAAGAACTAACCCAATTAAATTTTTTACACTCTGTCAATTAAATTCAGTCCAATCTATCTAATTCTAAAAGCTCATATCATGTGCATACCATAAGTCAGAAACTATTTTGAGTGTAGGGCACTGTGCTGGTTATGAAAGGATTTATGGAACATAAATATGGATGAAAATATAGATCTATCTTTTTAGTGTATCTATAGATGACAATGTACATGAAAACATACATATAGGCAAAATCAGAAGCCAATTCATGGTGAAGTTAATGAAGCATAAGTCTGGGGACCTCTTACTTGCTTAAGCCTTAGAAAATTCAGAAAAGGGTCCTGCACTGCAATCACATAGTCATCTGATTTTGAAATGTAATGGATTGAAAATTTCTCTCTTTTCTCTTTGGCTTTGCCTGTTTTTCATTTTTCCTTGTGTCAGACAGATTATTGACGTATTTCCACCATTTGAGTGACCTATCTTAAGGGATGGTCCTACTTAGTCTGGGTTTATGGGACGACTGTCACTTCTATGCACAATTTACTGTTAGCAATCCTGATGTCAGAACCTGATGTCAGAATGGCTTAAAGTATGCATTTCTTTTTTTTTTTGGTAAGGTTTTTTTTTTTTTTATTTATTTATTTTTTTTAATTTTTTTACATTTACATAGGGTAATGATGTTTATTTTATTTTTCCCCTTCCCCCACCCCTCCCACCCCTCTTTTCCCTCTACACAGTCCTTCTTTCCTTCATTCTTGCCGCTCTCCTTAGCCTAACTCTAAACCTAACCCTAAACCTAATGCTAGCCCCTCCCACCCCCCATTATATGACCTCATCCGCTTATCAGCGAGATCATTCGACCTTTAGTTTTTTGAGATTGGCTTATCTCACTTAGCATGATATTCTCCAATTTCGACCATTTGCCTACAAATGCCATAATTTTATCATTCTTCATTGCGGAGTAATATTCCATTGTATAAATATGCCACAGTTTCTTTATCCATTCATCAACTGAAGGGCATCTAGGTTGGTTCCACAATCTGGCTATGGTGACTCAAGCAGCTATGAACATTGATGTGGCTGTATCTCTGTAGTATGCTGATTTTAAGTCCTTTGGGTATAGGCCAAGGAGTGGGATAGCTGGGTCAAATGGTGTTTCCATTCCAAGCTTTCTGAGGAATCTCCACACTGCTTTCCAGAGTGGCTGCACTAATTTGCAACCCCACCAGCAATGTATGAGTGTTCATTTTTCACCACATCCTCGCCAACACCTATTGTTGCTTGTATTCTTGATAATCGCCATTCTAATTGGGGTGAGATGAAATCTTAGGGTAGTTTTGATTTGCACTTCCCTTATTACTAGGGATGTTGAACATTTCTTCATATATCTGTTGATTACTTGTACATCTTCTTCTGTGAAGTGTCTGTTCATTTCCTTAGCCCATTTGTTGATTGGATTATTTGTATTCTTCGTGTAGAGTTTTTTGAGTTCTTTATAGATTCTGGAAATTAGCGCTCTATCTGAGGTATGGTTGGCAAAGATATTCTCCCACTCTGTAGGCTCTCTCTTCACATTTCTGATAGTTTCCTTTGCTGACAGAAAGCTTTTTAGTTTGAATCTATCCCAGTTGTTTATTCTTGCTTTTATTTCTTGTGCTATGGGAGTCCTGTTAAGGAAATCTGATCCTGAGCCAACAAGTTGAAGATTTGGACCTACTTTTTCTTCTGTAAGATGCAGGGTCTCTGGTCTGATTCCAAGGTCCTTGATCCATTTTGAGTTGAGTTTTGTGTAGGGTGAGAGATAGGGGTTTAATTTCATTCTATTGCATATGGTTTTCCAGTTTTCCCAGCACCATTTGTTGAAGAGGCTATCTTTTCTCCATTGCATATTGTTGGAACCTTTGTCTAGTATGAGAAAATTGTATTTATTTGGGTTTGTGTCCATGTCCTCTATTCTGTACCATTGATCTACCTGTCTATTTTGGTACCAATACCATGCCGTTTTGTTACTATTGCTTTGTAGTAGAGTTGAAGATCTGGTATTGCAATACCCCCTGCTTCGCTCTTGCTACTGAGTATTGCTTTAGCTATTCTAGGTTTTTTATTCTTCCAGATGAATTTCATAATTGCTTGCTCTATTTCTGCAAGGTACATCATTGGGATTTTAATTGGCATTGCATTGAATCTGTATAGCACTTTAGGTAGTATAGCCATTTTGACGATATTAATTCTGCCTATCCAGGAACATGGGAGATCTTTCCATCTTCTAAGGTTTTCTTGAATTTCTTTCTTTAGTGTTCTGTAGTTCTCATTGTAGAGGTCTTTCACCTCTTTTGTGAGATTGATTCCCAAGTATTTTATTTTTTTCGATGCTATTGTGAATGGGGTAGTTTTCCTAATTTCTCTTTCTGAAGATTCATCACTTATGTATAAAAATGCATTGGATTTATGAGCATTGATCTTGTAACCTGCTACTTTACTGAATTCAATTATGAGTTCTAAAAGTTTTCTGGTGGAATTTCCAGGTTCCTCTAAATATATAATCATGTCATCAGCGAACAGGGATAGTTTGAGTTCTTCTTTTCCTATTCGTATCCCTTTAATTTCTTTGGTTTGTCTGATTGCTCTGGCTAGAGTCTCAAGGACGATGTTGAATAGAAGCGGTGAAAGAGGGCATCCCTGCCTTGTTCCAGTTTTTAGGGGGAACGCTTTTAGTTTTTCACCATTTAGAATGATATTAGCCATGGGCTTAGCGTAGATTGCCTTTATAATGTTTAGGAATGTTCCCACTACCCCAATTTTTTCTAGTGTTTTGAGCATGAAGGGATGCTGTATTTTATCAAATGCTTTTTCTGCATCTATTGAAATAATCATGTGATTCTTAACTTTAAGTCTGTTGATATGGTGAATGACATTTATTGATTTCCGAATGTTGAACCAACCTTGCATCCCTGGGATAAAACCCACTTGATCGTGGTGCACTATCTTTTTAATATATATTTGTATGCGATTTGCTAAATTTTGTTGAGAATTTTTGCATCGATATTCATTAAGGATATTGGTCTGAAATTTTCTTTCCTCGATGTGTCTCTGTCTGGTTTAGGTATCAGGGTGATATTGGCTTCATAGAACGAGTTTGGTAGGGTTCCCTCCTCTTCTATTTCATGGAATAGTTTGAGAAGTATTGGAATGAGCTCTTCTTTAAAGGTTTTGTAGAACTCGGCTGAGAACCCATCTGGTCCTGGACTTTTCTTTGTTGGTAGGCTTTTGATGACCTCTTCTATTTCATTGCTTGAAATTGGTTTATTTAAGTTGTGTATGTCCTCCTCGTTCAGTTTAGGTAGTTCATATGTCTCTAGAAATTTGTTGATGTCTTCGAGGTTTTCTGTTTTGTTGGAGTATAGATTTTCGAAATAGCTTCTAATTATGTTTTGTATTTCACTCGTGTCTGTTGTGATGTTTCCTTGTTCATTCCGAATTTTAGTAATTTGAGTTTTCTCCCTCTTTCTCTTTGTTAGTGTGGCTAAGGGTTTATCAATTTTATTTATTTTTTCAAAGAACCAACTATTTATTTTGTTAATTTTTCCAATTGTTTCTTTTGTTTCGATTTCGTTGATTTCGGCTCTGATTTTAACTATTTCCTGTCTTCTACTACTTTTGGTATTGGTCTGCTCTTCTTTTTCTAGTGCTTTGAGCTGTAGTGTTAAGTCGTTTATTTGTTGATTTCTACTTCTTTTTTTGAATGCACCCCATGAAATAAATCTTCCTCTAAGTACTGCTTTCATAGTGTCCCAGAGATTTTGATATGATGTGTCTTTGTTCTCGTTTACTTCTAAGAATTTTTTTATTTCCCTCCTGATGTCTTCTGTTATCCATTCATCATATAATAGTGTATTATTTAGTCTCCAGGTATTGGAGAAGTTTCTGTTTTTATTCTGTCATTTATTTCTAATTTCAATCCATTATGATCTGATAGAGTACAAGGTAGTATCTCTATCTTCTTGTATTTGCTAACAGTAGCTTTGTGGCATAAATATGGTCTATTTTAGAGAAGGATCCATGTGCTGCTGAGAAGAAAGTGTATTCGTTCTTTGTTGGATGGTATATTCTATATATGTCCGTTAAGTCTAAATTGCTGATTGTGTTGTTGAGATCTATAGTTTCTTTATTCAATTTTTGTTTGGACGATCTATCCAGTGGTGAGAGAGGTGTGTTAAAATCGCCTAGTATTATTGTGTTGTGCTCTATTTGATTTCTGGAATTGAGAAGGATTTGTTTGACGTACGTGGATGAGCCAATGTTCGGGGCATAGATATTTATGATTGTTATGTCTTGCTGATTTATGCTTCCCTTAAGCAGCATGTAATGTCCTTCTTTATCCCTTCTGACTAGTTTTGGTTTGAAGTCCACATTATCTGAGATGAGGATGGATACTCCAGCTTTTTTGCTGTGTCTGTGTGCATGGTATGTTTTTCCCCATCCTTTCACCTTTAGTCTATGAGTGTCTCTTTCTATGAGGTGAGTCTCTTGCAGGCAGCATATTGTTGGATTTTTCTTTTTAATCCAATCTGCCAGTCTGTGTCTTTTGATTGATGAATTCAGTCCATTAACATTCAGGGTTATTATTGTGATATGATTTGTATTCCCAGTCAATTGACTCATATTTGTTTTTGACATGATTTGGTTTCTCCTTTATTTGGCTATTCCTTTAGGCTAGCGCCTCCTGTTGCTGATTTGCATCGTTGTTTTTCATCTCTTCCTCATGGAATATTTTGCTGAGAATGTTCTGTAATGCTGGCTTTCTTTTTGTAATTCCTTTAGCTTTTGTTTATCATGGAAGGATCTTATTTCATCGTCAAATTTGAAGGTAAGTTTTGCTGGGTATAAGATTCTTGGTTGGCATCCGTTTTCTTTCAGGGCTTGGTATATGTTGTTCCAGGCCCTTCTAGCTTTTAGGGTCTGGATTGAAAAATCTGCTGATATTCTTATTGGCTTCCCTCTGAATGTAATTTGATTCTTTTCTCTCGCGGCCTTTAAAATTCTGTCTTTATTTTGTATGTTAGGTATTTTCATAATAATGTGCCTTGGTGTGGGTCTGTTGCAATTTTGTATGTTTGGAGTTCTATAAGCCTCTTGTACTTGGTTTTCCATTTCATTCTTCAGATTTGGGAAATTTTCTGTTATTATTTCATTGAATAGATTGCTCATTCCTTTGGTTTGTTTCTCTAAGCCTTCCTCAATCCCAATAATTCTTAAATTTGGCCTTTTCATGATATCCCATAATTCTTGTAGATTCTGTTCATGATTTCTTACCATCTTTTCTGTTTGGCCAACTTTGCTTTCAAGATTAAATAATTTGTCTTCAATGTCTGAGGTTCTGTCTTCCAGTTGTTCTATCCTATTAGTTATGCTTTCTATGGAGTTTTTAACTTGGTTTATTGTTTCCTTCATTTCAAGTATTTCAGTTTGTTTTTTTTTCAGTATCTCTAACTCTTTATTGAAATGATCTCTTGCTTCCCGTATTTGGTCTTTTAACTGTTGATTGGTGCGATCATTTAATGCCTGCATTTGCTCTTTCATCTCCTCCTTCAATGCCTGCATTTGCTCTTTCATCTCCTCATTAGCTTCCCTGATCGTTTTAATTACGTACATTCTGAACTCCCTTCTTGACATTTCTTCTGCTGTGCTGTCATTGGGTTTTATTGATGTAGTATCTAGGTTTGTTTGGGACATTTTCTTCCCTTGTTTTCTCATATTGGTCAGTTGTCAGTGGGACCCTGAGATATTGCAGTTTTCCGCTACTGGCTTATAGTGTTCCGGTAGATTTCCAGTGTATCACCTCCCAGCCTTCAGTAGCCTGATGTCTTGGAGGAATCTGATAAAGCAGCTCATCCGAAGAAAACTGCCCCTAGCCCCCTACTGGTTCCACGGTTTGGAACTGGCTCTGTGCGGAAATGCTCTCACTGTGGGCCTGCGCCGTGCAGCTGGCCGGCCGTGTGGGAGGAGCCCACTGCCGGAGTGTGGAAGGCTACCTTGGGAAGACTCTAGCTGCCCTGCCTGGCTCCAATAAGCCACCTCTATCTGGGCCTGCCACCCGGGCCAAACTTTACCTAGTGGGCAGACTCACCCGTGGCTCTATTTCAGTCCGAGTCTCTCAATGCCTCCCCTTCTTAACTCCAGGGTTCTGGAGCGACTGGGGGTGCAGTCTCCCTCTAGGCCGCCATCTTGGATCTCCCCGTGAAGAGAGCCTGCAGCCGGAGTGGGCAGAGCCGCCTGAAGAGGTCTCTGGCTGCCCTGCCCTAATCCCAGAGGCTGTTTGCGGATCCCGGCTCTCCGCTGGTTTGTTGCTGGAGTACGCTGCGCTGCAGGGGCTGGGGACTCGGAGCTTGTTCTGGTCGGAAAGGCTCTCACTAGCGGGCCAGTCCGGTTCCGAGAACCTGGAGAAACTCTAAAGTATGCATTTCTCATTTTCCTTTTCCCTTTTTTTTTTTTTTAAGTATGGAGGACTGAACCCAGGGTCAAGTTCGTACTATGTTAGCACTCGACCACTGAGTTCCATCGCCAGCTGCCCCCACCAAATATGCTCTTCTAAATAATCAAAACTGATAAATTGTATCAGTATTTGGTGATGTGACAAAACATTCACATTGAAGAAGAGACAAACAACTCTTCACAACATGGAGGGAAGCTCCTGTTTAAGGAGTGATGTCAAAGAATATTTCATTCCACAAGGAAATCTAAAATTCCTGCAATATTCTAGCTCATGTATGAAAAAAGTTCAGAAAGATTTCCCCAAATTTCACAATAATTCTGAAATTTTATATGAAATTGTCCCTAGTGAAAATTAAGGACTTTGATGTCGTTCTAAAAAAATCAGTCCCACAGATGTTCCTTAACATCCTTCCCTTCCTAATGGGTTTTCCCTACTGCCAACTGCCTCACCACCATCACTAGAGCTTACTTTTATTTTTGAACTTTGACATATAAATATATTCTATGTATTCTTTTGTATTTAGTCTTCTTCACTCAGAAAAATGCTTGCAATTTTTATATACACTCTGATATACGGAGTCATTTATTATTTTTTATTGTGGAGAGTATAACATTTTAGATCAAATGACAGTTTGCTTGTCAATTTTATTGATGGACTTTAATTAGATCCCCATCTTCCAGTCTTGGGCTATTGTAAATAAAGCTACCATGAATATCCATGTACATGACTTTTTTGAGGACATATGTTTATGTTTCTTAAACTATACAAGAGTTGGAATCACTTGTTCATGAAATAGGTATATGTTTAACTTTACTGGAAACTTTTAAACAGTTTTCCAAAGTTTCCAAATGTACCCTCTGACACTCCTCCCAGCAGTGCATAAGAGCTCCAGGTGTTCCTCATCTGCACTAATCCTAGATGTTCTCAGGCTTTTTAGTTTTAGCCATTCTGCTGAAATTATATCTTACTGTGGTTTCAATTTTCTTTTCCCTGGTGTTTAATGAGATTGAGCACATTTTGTATAACTATTAGTTACACACATACTTTCTTTTGGGAATTGTGAAGCATATATATTGTTTCTGTCTCTGATTTGTCCTTTTAGTTTTTTAATGATATTTTTGAAGCACAGTCACTTTTGGTTTTAATGAAGTTCAGTTTATATTTTTCTTTCATTGTTAATGAATTTGTATACTGTCCAAGTAATTTTTGCCTACTTCAAGGTCACAAACACATTCCTATTTTTCTTCTAGATATTTTAAATTAGTAACATTTATACTTAGGGATATGATCAATCTCGATTTTTTACATTTTATTAAGGTTGTGAAAAACATTCATTTACTATGTGCCATAGTAAAAATTTTGTTAAATAGACTATCCTTTTCTAATACCTTAGTACCTCAGTTGAAAATTAGTTGTATATAAGCAGATATATTTTCAGATTCTCTATCATGTGCTATAGATCTATATGTCTTGATTTTTATTGTAGCTTTGTGGTGTCCTATAGTTGAGGTCAAATGATAAAATTTTCCTCCAATCTCTTCATTTTCAAAATATTTGGCCTTTTCTTTTTAACACAAACTTTACAATCAGCTTGATGGTGGTTACATTAAAGTCTGCTTAGATAATATTGATTCAGCATGCATTGAGATTATACTTGAAGCTGGGAAGATTTTTCATGTTAAAAATATTGTGCTTCCCTATTTGTTAACTCGATATATCTTTATCTTTATTCACCTGGTCAATAAATTTACCTTTAAATTTGTTTATATCTTATTTAATTCCTTCCTGAAATATTTTATAGATTTTACTAGAAAGAACTTGCATAAATTTTTGTCAAATTTATTTCTTAATATTTTGGTTTACTTTGAAATTATTATACTTAGCAGAATCTTAACATTTTATATTACATTTATTTGTTGCTATTAAATAGAAATGTCATCATTATTATTTTTGAGATGAGAATTTTTCCATGTTACCCAAGTGGGCCTTGAACTCAAAGCCTCCTGCTTCAGCCTCCTGAGTAACTAGGAATTTCACTGCACTCAGATGAAATTCTATTGATTTTGTATATAGATATGGTATTGTTAAGATTTCAATATGAGGTGATCCCAAAAATGATCATGTTTAAGACAATACAAGAAAGTTTAGAGGCAAAATGATTAGGTTATAACCTTATCAGTGCATTAATCCACAGAAAGGGATTAACTGTACACTGGTAAGATATGACTGGACAAGGTAGGTCATTGGGGGTGGGCCTTTGGGGTTTATATTTTGTCCATGAGGAGAATTCTCTCTTTCTGCTTCCCGATCATCATGTTCTGAGTTGCTTTTCTCCACAAACCACTTCCACCATGATGTTCTGCCTGATCTCAGGTCCCAAGGAATGGAGTGCGCCATTTAGGAACTGAGACCTCTGAATCCATGAGCCATCAAAGAAACTTTCCTCCTGTGATTGCTCTTGTCAGGTCTTTTCATCACAGTGGTGAAAAAGCTGACTAAAACATGGTTCTAAAAATATTGATTCTATTTTGGAGGTAGCTTCTTTAGTATTTTCTATGTAAAAATTTTGTCTGAAAAAAGACAGCTTTCCATTTTTCTTTATGAATTTTAAGTCATTTCCTCCTTTAATTTCATTGCCTGGGTCTTTAGTAAAATTGAAATAAATGGCTTTTTATTATGAACAACTGTTGATATCAAATTATTTCTTCTGTGTCTATTAAGATAAACATGTGAATTTCTTCTTTAGCATATTAAGTTGAATGTTGAACCAACTTTGCCTTCCTGGGAAAAAAACATGTTTATAGTGATGTATTATCATTTTTATATATTGTTATATTTTATTTCTAAATATTTTGAAGTTAGGATTATGTCAAAGTCAGAAACCAATTAGGACATTTTCTCTCTTTTCCACTTTATGAATGGTTATTATTTGATATTGGTATTAATTCTTCACATGGAACTTATCTGAGTCTGAATGGATTTTGTTTTTGTTGTTGTTTATTTGTTTGGAGTCTAAAGAAAATAAACTGATAAGTGATTTTTACATTTACTGTTATATTTAACATTTTAATAAGAAGTATATGGGTTCAATGTTTGTGTCTCCACTAATTCCATATATGGAAACCCTAAACTCCAGTTGAGCTGTATTTGGAGATGGGGCCTATAAGGAAGTAACTAAGGTTGGATGAGGACAGGTAGATGGTCCTGATCCATCAGGATTATAAGAAGATACACTGGAGAGTATCTAGCTACCCCTTCCACCTCTTCCCCCTATACCTGCCATACCAAAGGTTATGTGTAGCATTAAGGCAGCTGTTCTCAGGCCAGGAAGAGAAAGCCTCTTTGTGGGGACAAACCAAAACTGTCTTTCAAAAATTAAAGATAGCAACACCCACTTCTGTTATTTCTTCAAAGAAAATAAATCCCTAGCTGGAAGAGATACCTGAACTTCAGAGTTCACGAAAGCATTATTTGCAGCAGGCTATATATGGAATTAACATAAGTATCCATATCCATCAATAGAAGAATGGATGAAGACATTCTCCAGTGTGTGTGTGTGTGTGTGTATGTGTGTGTGTGGCAGGGGGATCAGTCCTAAAGAAGAAATATTATTCAGGCTTAAAAGAAAAAGGGGATCTTGCCATTTGCAACAATAGAAATGAACATGGAGAACATTAGGCTAAATAATATAAGCCAGACACAGAAGAACAAATACATCATAATCTCATTAATATGTGAGAT
Source organism: Sciurus carolinensis (assembly GCF_902686445.1). Lineage (NCBI taxonomy): Eukaryota > Metazoa > Chordata > Mammalia > Rodentia > Sciuridae > Sciurus > Sciurus carolinensis. Next base: position 63,294,176 of record NC_062214.1, read on the forward strand.
CTAAAAAAGTGGAACTCATAGAAATGTAGAGAAGTATGGTGGTTGATGGGGCTGGGCGGTGTGGGGCTGGGAAGAGATGCTAGTGAAAGTTTTGGAGACCTAATTTATACTGTTGTTAAGAATAATGTATCGTATACCTGACATTTACTAAGCATGTAGACCTTGAGAATTTTCCCCATACACACATACACCAAGCAAATGGCTGAGGAGAAGTATAATTTGTTAGTTTGATCGTGACAATCAACTCAGTGTATTTAAAAAAACATGTACAACTTCAAGATATACTGTTTTTATTAGTAAATCACACTTCAATAAAGCTGAGGTGGGGGAGAAATAAAGTTGACCAACATCTTTATCATGGACTTCTAGTCTCCAGAACTGTTAAAAACCAATTTGCATTGTATTTTGTTAATGGCAGTCTGAGTTAATACACAGGGCCATTCAATATTTTCTGTTTCTTCCTGTTGACCATTTAGAAAGTTGTGTTATTCAAGCAGATTCATGATATTTCTAAACTATTGAATTCATTGGCAAAAAATATTCTGAACAGAATATCCCATTGTTTACCTTCTAATATCTATAGGTTCTACAGTGATGATCACTTTTTTCTTTTCTGATATTGATAATTACTCCTTTTTTTTTGATCAGTCTAGAAACCAGTTTATCAATTTTTTGAAAATAAATTTGTCATTTTAATGCTTTTCTTTATTGTTTTACTATTTCATCGATTTCTGACTTGATATTATATCTATGCTTCCACTTTCTTAGAATTTACTTTATTCCTTCTCTAGTTTCTTGAAGTGCAATCTTAGATTATACATGTTTAACTTTTATATTTTTCTCTTTTAAGCATTTAAAATATAGTTTTCTCTAAGAACTGTTTTGGATCTGGCATATTGTCCCACACCTGTAATCCCAGAGGCTTAGGAGGCTGAGGCAGGAAGATGACAAGTTCAAAGTCAGCCTCAGCAAAAGTGAGGTGCTAAGCAACTCAGTGAGACCCTGTCTTTAAATAAAATACAAGAAATAGGACTGCGGATGTGACTCAGTGGTTGAATACCCCTGAGTTCAATCCCTGATACCCTCCCCCAACTAAAAAAAACCCAAAACTGTTTTGGCCACATATCACAGATTTTGATATATCCCATTTTTATTTTCATTCCATTAGAATAATTTCCAATTTCCTTATGAATTTTTCCTTCAACTTCCAGGTCTTTTAGATGTTTATTGGTTAGTTTTCATCTATTTTAGGATCTCTTACTTATTTTAGTGTTTTGAATTTTTAATGTAATTTCATAGATGTGAAGAGAAAATAGTCTGTTAAATTCAATGTTTTAAGTTTATTGAAATGTTTTAAACCATATTCTTTGTTTTATATGGTATATCTTATTGAACATTTTCTGTATAATGAAAAGAATATGTATTCACAAATGTAATCAATTATGTCATGTTGATTGGTAGTGGTGTTCCAATATTCTATTCTTGTAATTTTTTATATTTAATTTTTCATTCAATTGCTGATTGCTAGCTCTCAAAATTTCCAACTATGTGCATTTATCTAATTCTCTAAGCTTATTAGCTTTTCCTTCTTTTATTTTGAAATTCTATGGTTAAATAAATATACTTTAAGAACTGTTTCATCTTTGTGATAAATTGATCCTTTTCCATTATGAAGTAGTGTTCCAATTTATTTCTAATAGTAATATTCTATGTGTTTAAATCTATGCTAACATTAATAAAGTTATATACATAAACTGTATCATGATTATTTTTTCCATGTTATTTTTTTTATTTTTCATTTACTTTAAACTCATCTTTAAAATACATCTCTTGTAAAGAGTGTATCTTTGGGTCTTGTTTCTTTAGCTCATTCTAAAATTGTCTAATTTTTCACTTGGGTTGTGTTTGGCCTATTTATATTTAATATACTTATCTATGTGTTTGTAGTTAAGCTTCATCTTTTGCTACTGGTTTCCTGTTTTTTTTTCATTTGTTGTTATTCTTATTTTCTTCTCTTTCTCTTATTTTGTTTGACAATACAGTAATTTTCAATATTTCGTTCTACCTCTTCTACTGGATTTTTAGAGCTACCTCTTTGCCTTACTATTTAGTGGCTGCTTTAGAGACTATAGAAAGCCTTTGTAATTTATCAGTCCATCATGACTTGGCTTTACACCAAAAGGTGGAAGGTGCTTATTTTGATAACATCTTTCATCTTTGTATATCATAAGCCCCACATGCATTGTTATGATTAATTTCTTAATGAGTCTTTTGGATATTTTTTGACTTTTAAATAATTTTAAGAAATTTAAATGTTTATATAGTCAGTCCTTCATATCCATGGGAATTTTTAATTGAATCTGTTCTGAGTATGTGCAGGCTTTTTTTCTTATCATTATTCCGTAAATAGTGCAATACAACAACTATTTAATAGAATTTACATCATATTGGTTATGATAAGTAATGTAGAGATGATTTAAAGTATAGAGGAACATGTTCATAGGTTATATGCAAGTATGATGTCTTTGCATATAACAGACTCAAAGAGAGTTGGATAAATGAGGGGGCCCTTGAAATCTTCCTCCATGGATACTGAGGGGACCATAGTATTTACTATTTTTCTGGGGCCCAAACATGAGACCACAGATTATGGAGCTTCATGATGGTGGTAGTGAGATACTGGATCACCAGGATCCTGATAGCTGTAAAGGTGTGAGGATGTGAAGTCTGCCTCTATATCCAGCCTCCACCTAATCACCTAAATTCCCCTCCAAACAACTTGACTCAGAATTCTCTGGACTTTTGGACTCCTTTGGATACAGTCTACCATGGCAACCCCTCAACTCTTCAAAAAGTCTGGTTCTTTTACTGTAAGCTAATGTCATCAAAAAAAGACATTGTACAAGAAAGAACAGTGTTGCTTATTGGCTCATTTATCTGAATCTTCAGCAATCCACTTAAGGTCTGAAAGGAACCTATATTTTTCAGCTTGAAAAAGACTTGTCTTTTGGGACTTAAGTATTTTGTGTCCTCCACTATTTGGTGATATTAAACAAAAGTTTGATTTTCTTGTTGCTGTTCAGTTTCTTTGGAAGCTAAAATCTTCCATTTTCTTTCCCATCCTAAGATGAAGTGAAAGCTTCTAGACTCTCTCTTTCTCTTTTTCTCCTCTTTCCTTCATCTTTCCCTCCCTCATTCCTTCCCTCTTTCCCTCCTGTACTCTCTCCCTCCCTCCCTTTTTCTTCCTGCAGTAGATTTTTCCCCCATCCCCATCTTTGCACAATCCATGATCTGCCAGTCCTCCACAATCTAGTTACAGATTCTCCACTCTGAGAAACTCTTCCTCAAATATACGCCATGCATCCAGTCCACATGGCCTTCTCCTGCTTCTATTATAATTCCTTCTATCACTTCTTTGGTATGAATGTAAACTGCTCTGTGTGATTAGTTTTTCTCTCATATGCATAAAACATGTATACTTTCTTGTCTAAGAAGAACACTTCCTTGAATCCAGGGATCCTGTTTGTTGGTTGGTCTTGTTTGTTATGTGTTATTTATTTTTTAATTCATCACAGCTCAAGAGCCAGCAGACTGATCACCAGTGAGTTTGTTTGAAGATAATAGTGAACATAATGATGACAATAGTTTTCTTGTTTGAAATGGTAGGAAATAAGTGATAGGAAGTTATCTTTTTCACATAATAAATCTTCTTTGGAATAATAAAAGACATAATGAAGCACCCTTCAAGTACACATGCACTTACTGTGTATACATTATTTTAACATAAACATAAGTATCTATAAACATAAAGTCAGGATGTCTGACTCTGCCAAACATAAATATACTCAAATGTATTGATAACCTTCTGTGCGGTGACCATTTGTTTTACTTTGTGTTGGGTACAAGTGTTTAATGTAGGCTTTAAGAATTTACAGAGTATCATAAACAAAAGCATCAAATTATGGTGAAAGAGCTGAATTCAGTTCAGGAAATTCAACTATCACTGTAAGACACATTAAGGAAAGTTTTAGTGTGGAAACTTTTTATAAAAATATGTTCTAAACACATACCCATGTATCTCCTTCTGAAAGCAATCTTTATGCAGTGACTCTCCTTTTAGGATCCATCTTACTTGCAATGATTCTTCTTCCAGATCAGTGCTGTAAAGTATTTTTTGAGCAAATGGAGGTTTGTGAATGATGACCATAAACTAGAAAATAACTAACTTGTATTTCTAACATATCTAATTGTATGGGCATCAGTTGATCAATGTAAAGCATAATTTGGGTAGAGATATATAGCATCTAGAGAACAATTACCAAAAAACCTAAATAAAGATTATTTATTCTAACCCAAATAATGTTTTGAAGAGATCCACAGGCAAAGCCATCATCTAGGACTGGCGCCCTGGCAAAGTCTGAAGCAACTTCATAGCTCACCGTGACTTCAGAGACTCCCCAGGACCTGTCATTTTCTCACTTCCCCTGCAGTCCACGGTTCCTGGCTCTGTTTGGTGCCATGGAGAAGTGTTCTTAATTCACCATTCTCTCACATTCATTCTCTAGCCTGAAAAAGGCTGAAAGAAGAAAGAGAGATAAGTATTTCAAAGCAGCCAATCTTTATGGTTAAACTTGGGGTCAAAGTATTCTGTTTTCAAAATCAAACCCAAGACTAACTCACCTCACTTGGCAATAAAGTAGTATTTTTCATGTTTGTCTTCCCCATTATATTATACAATAATGAATAAGGACATGAGGAATGTTTTAGTCAGTTATTTTGCTGCTGTGATTTAAAAGCTACCAGAAAAAATTTAGGGAAGAAAAGTTTATAACAGGGCTCACAGTTTCAGAGGTGTTAGGCCATAGAAGGCTGGCTCCATTCCTTGGCACTCCAGGTGAGATAGAACATTATGGTGTGGCAGAGGGGCAGCTCACAGGATGATCAGAAGCAGAGAGACAATCTCTATTCTCCAGATACAAAATATACACCCTATAGCCACACCCACAAAGAACCACTTCCTCCAGCCTCACCCTACCTGCCTCTAGTTACCATTCAGTTAATTCCATCAGGGATTAATTCTCTGATTAGTTTAAGACTTTCACAACCCAATCATTTCTCCTCTGAACTTTCTTGCATTGTCTCACATGAGAGCTTTTGGGATATACCTCACACCCAAACCATAACAAAGAATATCTTCATTCATAATTGTGTCTTCAGAACCCCACAGAGGTTATGGGCTAAATACTACCTAAACCTACTGCGGGGAAAAAAAAGAAAAAGGGTGAGAGTGACAATCTTTTGCTGGTAAATGGATGGAGTTGGAGAAAATCATGCTAAATGAAATAAGCCAAACTCAAAAAACCAAAGGCCGAATGTTTTCTCTGATATGCAGAAGTCAATTCACAATAAGCTGCGGGATGGGGATAGGGAAGAATAGAGTTGCTTTATATAAGGTAGAGGGAAGTGAAGGGTGGGGAATGGGTAGTGGGGAAGGAATGATAGTGGAGTGAAACAGACATTATTACCTCATGTACCTATATGACTGCATGACTGATGTGATCCTGCAATATGTATAATCAGAGAAATGAGAGATTAAACTCTATGTATGATCTATCAAAATGTACAAATATATTCTACTGTCATGTACAACTAATTAGGACAAATAAAATTTAAAAATTAAAAAAGTAAATGCAATGATAAGTTAACCAACTTGGATTAAAATTAGTTTAGACCGAATCCTAGTGCAATTAAATCATATTTTAATTTAATGTATTTCTAAAGGCTTTATAGGACCATATCACAAATTTTTTTTACGAATCTATTCAGAAGATTGCCCACTGATTTGAATGAGTTCACTTGTGAACTATCTTATGATCTTTTAGGTAGTCATCTGAAAGAATTATATGGATTGAATAAATGCTGGTGTTTTTTGCATGCCATTATCTCCAGGAATATTCTCCTTAAAGGCTGCCAGTCATTTGTCTTGCCACTTGTTCTCTCCTCTGAGGGAATCCACCTTCAGACACAGACCCTCTTAGGGGCACAGTGTTAGTCATCTACGTTTATTCAAGGAAATGGAAAAGTCATTTCAGACTAATTAAATGACAACAGAACTGTCTAGAAGTAGAAATGATTCAAAGTTGGCCAGGTTAAATTCTCAGTGTTGTTGCTAAGCACCTGAATACCTCTTACCTCTCTGCTCTGATTTATGTAGAATTGGCTTCATCCATGATTTCCATACGGCAGCCAGCAACTCTCATAAAAGCATTCTTCCTCTTTATGTTGAGAAAAACAGAAACATGGATTTGTGTTGATTCAAAAGCAAAAGAGAATTTAGCAAGTAGAAGCAATAACTATGAAGGAATATTTTGAAGACTGTGCTCTAAGGAGAACAGAGGAATAGCGTGATAATTGGAAGGAGACATGGAGGCAATGGGAAACGAGAGAGTGGTTTGGATATTATAATTATGATGAGGATGATTTTTTTCAGTGGGTTGGTCCAAAAAGTAACTTGGTCAAACATGTTTTCCTTTGTTTCACTCACCATTTGCTTCTCTTTTCCTTTGATTTATTGGTTCTTGGCCTATTTTATTGGGTTGACTTAATTTATTCTTAACACTGACTTTTTTTTCTATATATATCATAAATGTTTCCCTTGAGTTGTATTTTGTTTTTAAATTAGTATCTTACTATATAAAAGGGTTTAAGGATGAAATAAATGATTTTTCTCAGAAAGGACTTGAACCTGGTCTAAAATCAATAACCTCTTAAAAAATTAGTCTGATACCAGAATTTAGGAGTGCAGCATGCAGTGTGGGATACTGTCCTCATAGTACTTTATGACTTATAGCACTAAAATATCAGCCACTATTTGTTAAGGATATAACTAGCTAGGCCCTCTGCTTAAAAGCTGCTTACATTTTCTTATTCAATCCTCACAATCCTATGAATTAAATATGGTGACCTCAATTTTACAGATGAAGGAAATGAACTTCAGAGAGTATAAACACATCACCCAAGGTTATGCATTAATAGCTAGGAAAAAAAAAATCCAGATTTGAACCCTGGTCTGACTCCAAACCACTATTCTAACCCTTTCAAACGTAGCTTCCAAAATCAATGATCATTAGAATTTAAACTGACCTTGGAGGTCTCTTCTTGCAACTTCCTTGAGATGCAGTAGAGGATGATTATTAAAAGTTTAGGGTTGAATCCTGGCTATGCCTTTTACTAGGAATTTTCTCAGCTTCATATTTTCATATTAGAGATAGGGAGATATCATCAGCCTCATAGGATAATTCTTGGACTACTTGAGATTGCACGTGATACACTCAAAGTTGTGCCTGGTATGGAACCAAGTTCTCAATAACAATCAGCTGTTATTATCATTACTTTTTATCCCCATCAGGTATTCAAATCTCTTTGTCTGTGGATGTAACATTTGATTACCTGGAGTTGAGATGAAAACCTCCTGTAAGTGGAACTCATTAGCTCCTGTAGAGATCCATTTTGTCCTTGGAAACTCCCAGTTACAAGAATATTCTTTCTAATACCAGCTGAAAAGTGGCCCTTTTCAAAATCGTTTTTAACAATGCTCTCTAGCATGATACCCAACAGACAACTAAAGTTTTGGAGACTATTAAATCTCTGCAAACTGTTTTCTATCCCAGAAAATAATTAGTATGGGTATCTTCTGTGTGTTTCAGTTCATTGTTGGCCCTCTGAGGTCCTAAACAAGACCTTTCCTACAGGTGTGATTGGGAGAGCCCATAAGTAAGCACAATTATGCTACTCCCTGCTCTGGGTCATCTGTCCAAACATAGTCAAGTTCACTCTGTTTATTTATGTAGTCACATTACACACACACACACACACACACACACACATGTTTCAATAAGTCAAATCATGCTCCTTTTACAACTGAAGTTTTGGACCCAAATGTATAATTTCTGTTTGGCTAATCGACTCAAATACCTGGAGTAAGTGGTTATTTCCAAGATATTATGGTTTCCCTGTTCTTACAGTATAATTAATCCCTCAATTATAATCAAAAGCATTTAATATTTAAAATCATGGAAGAATTCCTTAATAGCTTTTTAAAAATGATTTTAATTAATTCCATTTACCTCTTTAGGATCATTAATTGTTCACATACTACATGTGAAATTGTAAAATCCTTTGATTATATCCATACGCTGCCATATTTCAAGAAACAGCTTGATTTTATTTCTTTTGTCTTCTCTTTAGGACAGTGAATTCTCACAAACTGTCCTTCCTCCCCCAGCCAGTCCTGCAGTGCCTGTTCTTGCCATTCATTCATTCCATTTGTTCTTACTACATAAGGACTGGCTCAGTTCCTTCCTCTGATTTCCTTTCTCCCTCCTTTCTCCATTCATTTATTTTTTCCATTATCTCTCATTTTTCTCTATAAATCTCAGTTCCAATAAAGTCCTAGGATTTTGTAGTTATGTGGGGCAATAAATATTTCAGAGGAAAACTCCAAGGAAGGTAGGTGGTGACTCCTGACATTGCTTTATTTTCCCATTTAAGAAAAATATACGAAGTCCCATATTAACACTCTTCATTTAGTTTTTACTCCTCTCTGTGCTTCTTCATGATCAATCTTGGAGGAAGGTTTCATTTCTATCACCTCCAGTTTCTTACTTGCAAACGCACTCTTCAATGTGTTTGTGCATGTTCAGTGTCCCATGTGTACAAGATGTTGAATAAACATATCAAGCATTTATTGCTTATTAGATCATATAGTATGAGGTTTGGATGTATCCAATTGGACCCTCACCATGACTTCATATGGTAGGCACCACATTTATTCCCATTTTCAAGATAGGAACCTTCAGATTCAGAAAGATAAATTATTTGCCCAAATTTACACTATGGGTTAGTGGCAAAATTAGACCTTGGTCCCATGTTTGCTTAACTCCAAAAAGCATATTCTTAAGTTCGGTTTTAAAAAGTGTTGTCATTAACCTTCCTGCTAGCTTACAACATCTGACATTAATACTGGGAGACATATATTACACATCAGATATCAAAAAAGACCTGGTAATGGTAGAGGTAAAAGAGCATCTTCTTTTCCCTATTCTGTGGCTTTCAATTTAGAGAGAGTGAAAGGACCCTAAGTTCATGATACCAAAACTCCAGTTTAACTTGGTATTCATTCTCCATTGTGCATTTAAAATTTCTGTACATAGGTGGTAAGTGAGAAAAAGACTATACCTGAAACTTGGAAGAAAATAAACAATACTTTTTTTTGAAAAAATAGTCCAATTAACTTTGTTTTCTTAGAAAACTAAGCATAACATAGAAATAAGAAAGAAAAAAATGCCTTTAAACAAAGTAGTTCTATGTGTATTTATAAAAATCACCACACCCATATTTGGTCAATTTCATAGTCACCAGATTTGTTTCTGTGGGTGCTTCTACCCACATCATACTTGGCTTTTCCTATTACCATGAACACCCAGTCTGAATTCTCATCCTTCCACTAATCAACTACCTTCCACAAATACAGATCTAATTACAAGATCTCCCCTACCTTCCTATTGCCTATAAGACATACCATAGATTCTAAGAGTAGCATAGAACTTTCTGAGTTGAATTTTAAAGAATCTTGACAAAAAAAAAAATTGTACCATCCTTGCCATTTTACTTTTCCTCACTCTAATCATAGGTATTTGGGGATCCCATGGATATATCTGCATGATTTTAATTCAATACCTAAAGATCTAACTTCATATATATTTTCGGTCTTTCATATCCATGGGTTCCACATCTGTGGATGCAACCTACAACAGATTGAAAATAAATGGAAAAAATTATATCTATACTGAACAATTATAGGCTTATTATCCCCTCATCCATGTAGGATAACAACTGTTAACCTAGCATTTGTGCTATATTAGGTATGATAAGTAATGTAGAATAAAGTATACAAGAGAATGTGCACAAGTTATATGCAAACACTGTGCCATTTTCTATATGGAACTTAAGTATGCACAGAGTTTGGAATCTGTATGTGTGTGGGGGGGGATTGTTCCTAGAATCCTCCACAGATACTGAAGGATAATTGTATATGGGCATGCATCCTTGGATAAATTTGCAATCTCTCCGAACTTTAGAAGTATCCTCATCTCTAAAATTGTAATAATAATGATTATGATAATGATAATGATAATATTCCTCTTGAAGGACTGTGTCAGCATTAGACATTTACAGATCCATGCTTATTCCTATACCTACATAGATACATATATATTTAGAAATCTATACAAATCCAGGTATATTTATAGAGGACATATCCATTATAGAGACTTACAACAATAGCACCAAATACTGTTAATTATGTCACAGAATTGAGTACTTGACTTACTATTATAACAATCATCACTAGTGTATGTCTCCCAAAAGCTTGGCCTATGTCTTCCTCTACTTATCTCTCTGGGTGTCTCCAGCTCTTTGTATCTATGGCAATGATAAGAGCTTTCCATCTTGATTGTGATCACTAGCTTATATAACTAGCTGTCCCACTAACCTAAGATCTCCTTGAGGACATACCCAATCCAAGATCTGCTCACCAGACAGAAAATGCCAAGTGTTTTCTCGGATCAGATTCACAAAGAATGCTGACTCAAAGAATTTTATATTCCTCAAAGTCATCAGGAATAGTGTGAATTACCTGACGGTGGAACACCTGAGACTGACACATTGTCTATTTTCACTCAGCCTTCTGGAAAAAAATGGAAAACTGCTCCTGAAGAGGCGGGGGGTCCCATTCCTATGCAGCTCTGTGCATATCTCCCTCAGTTTTGCCATATCCTGGGTTGCCTTTCTTCCAAGACTTCAGTTTGTGTTTCTCACTAGAGCACACTCTTGCTCTTCTTTTCTTTCTTTTACTCCCTTTTTCCTATGTGCCTCACCATCAACCCTCTGTTAGTTGTGTCATTCTCTATGACAGTTCAGTCAGGAGGTCCCCATCTCTTCCCCAGCCTGTGCTGGTGGTCCACCACCCACCTCATCTCACTCACAGTCTCTTGCTAATGATGTTTCAGCAAAACTCTGATCCAGAATCCCATGCTTTAGAAAAAGAGGTAGGTGGGTTGTGTATAGATTTATTTCCCCATAATTCCCCATAATTACCACAAGTGACTTTTTTTGTTGTTGTTAATGAGCTTATAGAAGAATAACAAGTGATGTCAGTTCAAGAAAGTCAGTGTGTGTTTGGCTGGGAGAGGTGAGGTGTCCAGAGAAGGCTTTATCAGGTCACATAGCCAGACACATGAAAGGGCAATTTCTCTTTCTTAGCATTAACCCTTAACTGGGAGTTAGTGCAGAGAAGGCCTCTCTCTTCACAAACACTCCAGGATAAGGTGATAAGAAGATTACAAGTAAAGCCTCTCTTTAGTTATTCCACATCTCCTGTCAGACAGAGCAAGTTAAATTACAGTGCAGGCCACAAATGCATTGATCATGCACTCAGTTTGTGCTACCCAGGGTTTCAAAGATCTATGCCCAGGATAAGTGAAGTCATCTCATCAACAAAGTTTATTTAGTAAAGAAGTCTGACCTTGTTCCAGGAGGTGAGGTTTAGGGGGATGGCCCTCACCACCCAGTGCTGAGCTCCATTTGTGCATGATCTTCATCAAGGAGTATTTCCCTAGAGTCCACAAGAGGTGTTGGAAGAACACAGACGACAAAGCCTCTGCACTGAAATGACTTTCATGTCTCTGTTAGCATCTGGCTCCTCCCCCAGCTTGTAAATTCAGGCTCAAAACATAGAAAGCATTGCTAAAAATGGCCTTTTTCCTACTGAGAATTACTATGTGAGGGTTCAAGGTAAAACTCTGGTTAGCCCTATTACATTTCAATCAGTCTGTTCTTACAAATGCATAAAATGCAAGGGTTCGTTTGTTTGGACATCATGTTCTCTTACCCTTCAGTTACTCTCTTTCAGCTTATAAAATATACCATGTACTCTAACAAAGATATAAATTCTTCCGTTGTTGCTGATAATCCAGTCTTCATACAAATAATACAGGCCTTTTTGAAGCTATAACAGAAAATAAAAGAATAAATCATTAGAAACCCTTTAAAATTCTGTACATGACACTCTTCTTTATTAAAAAGACCCATTGTAAATTGGAAAGTTCTGAAGTCTTTGTGGTAAGGGGGAATGAATTATAATGACATCACTAGGTCGTGAACTAGGCCCACTGGCTACTATCCAGAATGAAATTGACTAGGGGAGATCAGATGAGCCCATTCGTAGCACAAGACATCTGGGAGGCAGCCAGGGAATCGAGGATCAAGCCCCCTATTTAGGACACACTTCCTCTTCCTCTTCATCATCAAATCCGACCGTGATTTCCCAGGCAAGGCGCCTAGCCTAACAATGCATTTCAATTCATATTCTAAAGAACACCCAAAAAGTTCTCTGTGCTCATTCCTCAGTGAAAGACCTCATGAAAAATATTAACATGTCAACATCTGGCTGACACCTTTGGTACATTTTCATCATGTGGCTGATGGGAAGCATTTTGCCTTCAAATAAGCATAATTTGCCAGTCTTTTCCATCCTCTTTTTTGTCTCTCTTCCAGCGTAATAAATGGTGTCTGAAGCCCAAGAGAAACTCATTTCTGTTAACAGATCATTTGTAAACCTTTAAGGGCAGCTGGTGAGAGAGGGGCATTTTTTCTTCTGTCTTAACTTTCCTGGTTGTCTCTCTAAATGCAAAATGACACCTCATTCAAAGCTTTCTGGTGTCATCTTAATCTCCCTTATTTTACACTTTCTACCTTTTTGATATTGCTATGGACTGCATGGAGACTTTTTACCTAATACTGTAATACCTATTATCTGAGGCATTTAGGAACATAGGCTCTTTCCAGCTAAGAATAATACAGATCAATTGCATGTCATCAGCCCTGTAAAGTCGGCTAGTATATATTTTTTTCACAGTGGGGAAAAAAAGTATCTACCTACCTGACCTTATAGGCAGCACATTTCAATATTAATATATTTTATTCATGCTTGTGATAATGTTTTACCTTCCTTATGGTTCTGCAGGGAAGTCTCGCTTCTCTCTGCAGAGGATTATTACCTATTCTGAGGGGGTTATGATTATAGATACTTACTAAGACAAGAATAATTGACCATAAAAAACCTTTTATATTCCCACAATTATTTTTGCATTGACTAAAAGTGTCAAGAATATCTGATTTTACTAGCAGGCCCCTAATTTTGCCTTCATTTAATTTTTATCTGGCTTTTTCCCCCAAAATGTTTTTAGTCTGAGATATTTGGCAATCATACAAAAGAACAATTTGTTACAGAACCTTTACTGAATGGAAGTTCTATAATCCAAGCATAACATCAAGTATCAAATAAAATAAAATGTATGAGATCAGCAAAAAGGGACATGCTCCAAGGTAAGGAACTGGTCTAGGGCCTAGAAAAAAAAAGGAAGTTTAAATCAAAATTTGACTGCTCAGCTATGAAGTAAGTCTATGGAACAAAGGGTCAAATGCAGCTCTGACCCATCATTCCCCTCCACCCACCAATAGGTCAGAACCCGTCAGCACTGATCCTATTTCCAGTAAGGCACAAAAAGCAGAGTTGTGCTTCCGGAGAAGCACGTGGACAGCTCTGAGGGACACTGGAGGGGAAGATGGAGGAAATGCTTTGGTTGCTAAGGAAAGGATGCTGTGGACAGAAGTGACATGGTGCCCATTTGACCCTGGCAATCAAAACCTGCTCTGGTTACATGTTTGCTCCCCTCCATGCCTTTGCTGTCCCAAACATTAGAAACAAGGACAAATAAAAGATCACAAGTAGATATTGTGGTCAAAAGCATGACTACAACTGGAAAAACTCTGACCAAGGCAAGATGGGAAAGTATTCTATTTTCACTGGTAATTGGTGGAGGGTGCTTGCAACTCCTTTAGCCAGCTCTAACCTTTTTATTTTGGAGATTCTAAATGCTCTGAGTTTTCAGAGAGCATATGATGCAATAGAAAGTAGTGGTGGCAGGAGCATGATATCTATTTGGCCCTCAGAAGCAAAACCCTTCCTGGTTAGCTCACATAGATATGTAGTGGGTCTTGACTTTATTTTCCCCAAAATTGACGACCAGGTTCACAAATAAAATCAAGAATTATAGGCACTCCATATACTCAAATCAGCAATTAACCACCTGTAGGAGAAACCTTCCCCAGGTGATATGAATGGTGACCTGCTCCCATGGACCACCACCTCCACTTCATTCATTGTTCCCAGTCTGTTGACAGAGGACCATGGAGAGTACCGTCTCTCAGCTTCTTGAGGAGTACAGGTTCATGGGAAAGGGCTGTTTTCTGTCCACTTCAAAATTAACAGCAGGGCAGAATGGGGACTTTGAGAGAATAACATGTAGATTTGGGGGGCAGCTTTGAGAAAGTAGAACTGACTTCTTGCTCCCCAGCAGAGTGCCTGCTGGAACTGAGAAGCTGTCACACATGCCAGTGTTGCCTGACAAAAGGGAAGAACACAGTGAGGGAGATTTCATATGACCTTAAGACAAGCCTACTTGAGTTTGGAGGTGAAATACTCACTGGGACTATGCCCAGGATGGATCAAAAGAGGTCGTCAGAGGCAGAAAGTCTATGAGTATATTGATTAGAGTAGCCCAGGATAGTGTGTTCTCCTGGGACTGTAATGTATAGTGTGACTGGGAGGAAGGAAGAACTTTGCTCAACATGGTGTTCCTGGATCTCAGAGTGTGCAGAGGACTCAGAGGCTCCTTTGTCTCCAGGTGAGGAGGTACTGACATTAAAGAGAGGTTGAGAGACTTCTAGGCCAATTTGGAGGAGGACAAAACCTTTCAGAGACATCCAAGGAGGGTGTAAATCTTCCAAAGATTTCCTCTAAGTTAAGCTATACAACTCCAGAGAGAAAGACAACATCATAAATCCTGGTTACCAAAGAGAACTGATGAAACAAAAGATTCTGCACCAGACTGATAATTCTAGCAATTCATATAAATCATTCATCATTTCCCTTCCTGCCTGACATTCTCCCTCCAATACCCAAATATCAATCAAAGACCAGGAAAACCAAAGGTGCCTTCACTTCTTCCTGGTGAGTTAGGCCAGGAAGGCCAGAATAGCTTGACTAAGAAAAAGGGAGAAAGATAAAAGTATAAAGAAGATTTCATGGTTTCCTTTTCCAATCCAAGCAACCAGGATCTAATTGGTTCTCCCAGCAATTAGTGGAACAGAGGAGAAAAAAACTTGACATCATTATGAGATTATAACTTTAAAATAGGCTAACCTAAAATATGTTAGTCTGTTTGTGTTGCTATAACAGAATGCCTTAGACTGGATAATTTAAAAAGAAATTTACTTCTTATAGTTCTGGAAGCTTGGAAATTCAAGGTCAAGGTCTCCACATTTAGAGAGAGTTTTCTTTCTGTGTCATTCCATAGTGGAAGTCCAAGGACAAAAGCACATGTTCATGAGAATGAAAGGAAGACAGCCAAGCTCAGACTCTTATCAGAAACCACTCCTAAGGTAACTACCCCTTTCCTGAGATAAGGGCATTAACTTATTCTTGAGGGCAGAGCCTTAAGGATCCACTCACCTCTTGAAGTTTGACCTCTTAACACCCTTATATTGAGAATGGAGTTTCTAAAACATAAATTTTGTGGGACACATTCAAACCATAGCACTAATTTTTAGCATTTGAAAGGGATTAGAAAGATATAGAACCCTGCCAAGTTATTTTTAAAGACTAGGAAAGGGGAATTTTGACAAGCATAAAGGTCAACATTGGAATAAAAAATAAAACCACAGACAACTAAAAAGAACCTATTTTGTTCTGCACCAAATGTAAGTAAGCTTCTCTGTAAACCAATTACATGGCTAAGGATTTAACTATACTACCTGCCAATCTGACCAAAATAATTGCCTTCTGACCTGTTCAATAATTTAATATAAGCAACAGGAAGACTTAATTAGGTTGTAAAAGGACCATTTGTCGAATAACTAGTTGTTGCTGGTTACAAGGCAAAATGTGACTGCTTTGCCAAATTTAGTTATATGAGTGGGAAGAAAAAGTCTCTTGCTTCCATGTAACCTTATTTATTTAGCTGCACTTACTGCCACTTTTTAATCACCCTTCCAATTGTCAGGTTTCATCTGAAGGGACAATTGTAGGAACCACCTATAAATAAACACATCACTGGTTTCATCTTGAATATAGATTAAAAATAGTATCTTGCATTAAACCCTGTTAAGTACATTTTGGAACCTCAGAGACTAAATTGACAATTTTATCACATATTGGCAATTTTATCATATATTTGGCTGAAAGAAAAGTGACGCACAAGAGAGATACATAAAGAAATTACCTCAGGATAGTTAGCAGGAGTTTGCCTGGTGATCAGATTCACTGGGTCGTTTTCAAGGTTCCCTGACATGTGGTGTAATATAACCCCAACCACCATGATGAGAGAAGGAGTTGTTGACCATTAAAGAGTCTGCAAACATAAATTATTCTTGTATCATGAAATAAGTGATATTGTGCATCATTTATTTTCAACTGAAAACAACTCTCATCCCATAGCTGGAAAGAACCTTCCTTCCCTCTTCTCTGCCAAATCCACACAAGAGCTCTACATGCCTTGTTCATGGGCTTAAGCAATCAAGCCAGCCTTGATTCTGGGCATGAGGAAATATCTGGCTTTCCCAGTTTTTCTATAACTTATATTGATTCAATATTTCCAAAGGTAATCATGATCTTAATATGCTGTTCTCTGAATCTTAACCTCATTTCAGCATTTTTTTTTTTTTGCACACTTTGACTTGGATTCTTATCTCCTTCTGTCCCAAGGCATAGCCTCAAGACTAGATCATAACTAAATGTTGCAAAGTGACTGCATTTTTTACTGCAGAACTCAACAAAATTCAGAGGAAATGTTCCTAATATCTCAATTATCTAGAAATTAATCTATTTGTAGAGTCAACAAGTTCCTCTTTGGTTGGTCTCAATGACTACAGTGTTGGAAAGTCAACTCATTCCTTTCTCCTTCATCCAAGAAACTATCACTTGATAGAA
Organism: Sciurus carolinensis; assembly: GCF_902686445.1. Taxonomy (NCBI): domain Eukaryota; kingdom Metazoa; phylum Chordata; class Mammalia; order Rodentia; family Sciuridae; genus Sciurus; species Sciurus carolinensis. The sequence goes on from NC_062214.1 coordinate 63,311,286, forward strand.
CCTATGGGTGAGCAGGAGCTACCATATAGTTTTAGTCGAAAATTCTATAAACTTTGATCATGAGTGGGAAGCAGAGTTCAATGCTCAGTCTTTAGAGACAGAAAGATCAGATTCCAACTCCTGACTCAATTATTTTTCAATGGGCATATTCTTTAAAACCTTTGCATTTTATTTGTAAAGTAGAGACAATAATATCTTCCTTTATTGAGTAATTCAAGGAATTAATAAGATGGTATGAAGGATAAAAGCACAGGTTCAGTAGCAATATTGCTCTTGGTTCAAATCTGAGATCCAGCAGTTACCAGATGAGATCTGTGGGCAGGTTACAAATATTTCAGTTCTCTGTACTTCAGTTTTGTGATGTATTAAATGAGAATACTGATAGTAACCAAGACATAGAATGGTTTTGTATTTTCATTTAGTTAATATTGACAAAGTGTTTAGAAATTGCCAGGCCATAGAAAATACTTAACTAATGCAACCCATTATGTATGATATTATTGTTGTATGGAATTGCTTATATTATTTTCCATAATGATCAAAATAATAATGTGAACATTAGCAGTTATTTTGGCAGTTATGACTTAGAGCCAATCATAGGCCATTCATTGAAGAATATCTAAATCCAAAAGAGAGAGGGACAAATTGTCCCTGAATTTGCCACACAACCATCCAGGGAGGCCCAGACACTCTTTGCTACCAATTTAGCAAATTATAGCCTTCTGGGGTTCCTTGTGAATTCCAGACTCTGCCTGAGGAGCTCTAAGTAGAGAAGGTGGAAGAGGAGAAGGCTCTATTTCTCTAATGTGGGTGCATCAATTGCATTAGGAAGATCTCTTTCTTTAATAGGAGATCAAAACTGGCTCAGCTCATTTTCATGGGTAAAAGTGGATGGCTGTTCAACCATCAATGCTTGGTGTGCAGTGAGCTGTAAAACACAAAGACAAGTCCCTTTCCTAATATGTAGTTCAAATATAAAAAAAGGTGAGAAAACATAGTATTATGAAGAAATTAAATATAAAACATATTTGTTTTTATTCATATATGTATGTACATTGTGTGTGTATGTTGAAGGCACTGTGAGGGATACCTGTATAAAATAGTCCCTCTACTTTCTAGTAGTGTAATCATAGTAAAACCTGTACATAAATATAGTATCCATAATGCAAAGCAGGAAGTAGTAAATGTCAAAGAAATCCACAGATGTGGTGTAATTGAAGTGCTAAGGCAGTACAGAGGGTTTCCTGTATAAGAGACTGGAAGGGACTTTTCAGAGGAAGTGGTATTTTTAAAATAACTTGTAGCTTCTGCTAGGGACTCTAACGCTAACCACTAAACAGTTCCTCACCACCGTAAGGACCAAGAGTTAGCCTTTCCAGGAATGGCCACTTTCCTTCCCTAGCCTAGCTCAAGTGTATGTATCTGGTAAGACACACATCAAGGGCTACTTTTCTGATGTCTCCTCCAAACACATTTCACCCTCCCTTTTGTGGGACACAGACCTCTGTACTAACTTCTTCTATTCCTTGACGTATGACTACATCACCATGTTGTCTTTCCTGTCTTTTTCACTGAACACTGATGTTCATAAGGACCTGGGTAATGCCTTTGAATCTACAGTGCTCAGAAATTCAAAACTTTGCGAAATGAATGAACTATACTTTTTCAATGAAGAAAACTCCCGTAGAAAATGAAGAAATATTTTGCCTTCAGTGAATAGGAAAATGGTGAAGGAAAGAGAAAAGTGTTGGTTGTGTGACATTGTCTAATGCTGGATGTTTGATTAAATCAGCATGATCCAAACATTCCCAGCTTGCATTTTTATTTCCTTTTACCACATCTACACTGAGTTTCAGAGAAACTAAAGAATGTGTCCAAAGCCACAGAACTGTTAAATGAGTAGCTAGTACTTAAACCCAGGTGTTCTCCACTGTGAGATACTTCTAAAGGAAATGCATCAGCAGAGCAATGTAGAAGCACAGTCAGTCAGTATTACTGGACAATTAAAATAATAACAACCCATATCTTTGAAAAAATCTGAAATTGATCACTCCTACCTCCCTCTAGGAATATCGGGAAGTACAAAAAAAAAAAAAAAGTGGCATACTTCAGAGGATGCATCTGCCTCTCAGAAGGGGAAACTAGTGTTATCTTTTTCTTTTCCATTCTTTGTCTTCTCTTTCTCAATCTCCTCTCTCTGTTTCTCTTTTCTGTTATTTCTCTCCTTCTGATCCAGAAGAGTAGTGACTTCAAGTGATGATAATGGTAGTGATGCTGCTGCTGCTGGGTCAAGCTTCTGCTACCATGTTGGTTTATCCCCTCAAGAGTCCAAACTGGGCTTCAGTTCCCAGGATGGCCTAAGAGTTAATCTGTGATTTAAATTTTCTATATCATGGGGAATTAACCTAGCTGAAATTGTTGTTTAAAAAATGTTTTTCAAGGAAGAATCACAGATGAACAAAACAATTAACTTGAAAGTTGGACATCATTTATTGTAAATAAAAGCTATACATAATTTCAACATTCAATAATCTAAGCTTTCATATTATAGTAAGTTATGTGATGAATAGTCAGTAGCAATTAAAAATATAATTCCAAAGACTGTATAAAGGATGAAATCTGGCTGGGATTTATTTTTAATTCAGACATCAGACTGCAAAATATTAAAGGCAAAATTCTAATTTTATAAAAGCTGTATATACATGAATATGTACCTATTTAAAGAAAATGGTGAAAAGATTAGAAGAGGATACAGTAGAATGTTAGCAGTTAGTTAGCTCTCATTGATTGTATAACATAATTATTTTCATAGTTTCCTAATTTTCTAATATTAACAGGGAATACTTCTGAAATGGAGAAATAGGTTCATATTTGACAAATGTTTGTCATATAGGAGGAATTTTGCAAGCCTGGAAAACTTTCATTTTTATTTTTGTATTTACTGCTTCATCTCAACCTTTGTTACCAGAAAGGAAGCTCTGTCATCCTGAAGCAAGTGCTTATTCACACTCTGTCACTCTTGCTCCTCTAAGTTTGTCTTCCAAAAAACATACTTGATACAGTTCAGTGCATTTAGGACATAAGATTAAAAATGAGGCAGTTCTAAGCCAGGAACCATTGTCCATATTTCTTAGCTGTGCAATCTTTGGGAAAACCGTACGTTCTCTGAGCTCCAATTTCCCCATCTAATGAGAATCGAATGGGATAGCATTGTCAGACAACCCACACAGGCCTTGAGATATAATACAGAAGCCATTAACACAGGTCATTACTTTCTTCTACCTTTCTTTTCCCACATCTGTCCAAATTTGCTCATCCTTTAAGGTTCAACTTGCATTCTAGGGGCTTTTCAAAGTCTTCCATGACTCAGGCAGGCTTTTTACGATGTCTTCGATTTCTAAGAATGTTTTTGGCAGAATTCATCTAGTGCTTATACATAGCATCATGTGTCTAAAGAGTGCATAGTCCTCTCTTAACTGTAGGGCACACTTTCCAAGCATCCTGAAACCGGGGATAGTATTGAACTCCATATATTCAATGCTTTGCCTATAACAACGTAACTCTCAAGTGTAATTCATAAATTAGGCAAAATAAGGGAATAACAACAATGATTAGTAACAAAATAGAGCAATTATAGGTATACTATAATAAAAGTTATTTGAATATGCCTTCTTACTCCCATTCTGGAATTTTCTATTTAATATATTTTGAATTGCATTTGACTGCAGGTAACTGCAATCACAGAAGGTGAACCCACAGATCAGGGGCACTACCATATTTGGCATGTTTCCAGCAAAATGAGGAGAGCACGGTGCACCCAAGGCATCCATGTTTCTTATTTATTATAAGCTTTCAATCAGCAGCTTCTAATGGAGATCTGAATCTTTTGGAAATGAGTTTTGAATGTTAAAGTAAATTCATGAGTCATAATCTAGAGTGGCAAAAACCAAAGTCTTTAATCACATTCCCTCTCAGTTCACCTAGAACATGCTGAAAAACTACCAGTGGCCCGTGGGTGGTACCTTGTGACTTGATTTGAGTTGTCAAGATAGAATGTCAACATCCCAAGAGACAAGAGGCCTCAAAAGCCCCAGAATAGTCCTGATTCTTGTCTAATGGTGGAAAAGTGCCAAGGACCTCAATTGCTGAGTGCATTTGATAAGGAGAAATAAAGTGGATGGGTCCTACACTCTAATGTCCTCTCCTTACAGGCCCATCAGTCAAACAGATTGCTTGGAAACTAGGTTTCTATGTGAAAGAAGCAGAAAAACAGAGGGAGAGGAAGATGTGCTCAGTCATACCTTTCTTGATATATTTCTATTGGTATTTTCAGTCTAAAATCATTGACATACCAAATCTAAGTGCCTTTATTTGATTTCCAACACGGCACTAGATCTTGTATTTTCACATGCTTGCTTGTCTTATAAGCAGTGGATCACATAAATAATTATATTTTGCAATCTGTTCATTTAAAATCAGTCACTTAGTAATATATACATATATATATATATATATATATATATATATATACATAATATGTAATATAATACTTTTCCCAGAGCTCTTTTCAATATCTTTTTTTAAATCAAGGTGAAAATAAAGTACCATATTTATCCCTTCCTGATAGTGTCCAGATTGTAATAAGAATAAATATGTAGGTAGGAATTTTTGCTTTGGGTGTAGATAGAGATCTGCTCTCCTCAAAAAATTGCAAAAACACAATAAACAATATGTGGAAAAATACTTTTTTATGACATTATTCCCATGAATGAAAGTTTAATTGTTTGATTTCAGCCAATTTTTAATGAAAACATAAATGAAGAGGAAGACAAGCTTTTAAGAAAATTTTATCATAAATATAAATAGGACTTTGATGCCAGAGAGTAATTAGTTCTTTGTCTTTTGAATAGTAAGAGATGAAACTTTTTTGGCTCTGTCTCTCATTCAGTTCTATGAACCTGCCAAAATTTTATAAAATTTAGTAACATTCATTATTTACATTTACCTATAGATATTGTTGTGCCTTCTATGAACTTGTACTTGTGTTGTCTAATGTTTCTTCCTTCCTTGTTTTTATTTTGTATGTCATAAAAATGCTGAATTTGTACAACTTTCAGATAATTATTTTTATGAGCTCACAGGAGGTTATCTTCAATGTGATCGAAAAGTCTTTCAGTGGTCAATGAATCATACAGATTATTTCATTATCCTTTGTCCAGAATTGTAACAGAGATCTAGGTCTCTCCACAGAAACAAGTTCAAAATTTGGGAGCAAAGGTATTTATTCTTCCAACATTGGTTGATTTCACTAATTATTATATAAGCAGTACCCATATTGCAAAATATTTGAGAAGCAGAAAAAAAGCATAGCAATTTAATTCCACCCCTTAAACATTATTAGCATTTTAATTTGTATCTTTTTGATATTCAAAATACATACACACACAAGTGTAGTTTTGTACTCTGATTTCAACATACTTTGAAGAACATTTTTCTTTATTATCAAATAGCTCTCAAATAATTTAATAATTATTGATATATTCATTACATGAATAAATAATAACTTTAATGATATTAGATTATAAGACTATTATAGATTTTACCTGAAAAAAAATCTACTTTTAAAGGTAGAAAGTCACAATTTTGTGCTCTTTTACTTGGTGTGGTTATTCATTTTCTCCTGAATGCCTCAGTTATACCCATTTAATAATCTCTTTTAAATTCAATGAGATTAAAAAGTTTAATGTGTCTTTTCTGAAATAATAAAAGCTTCAAGTTAAAGAAAAAGACATTTATTCACCTGAGATGATAGAGAAATGGTGCAGCAGTTGTCAGTAAATTGAGAGGTAGCCAAGAAGAAACTATCATTTTATAAAATATGATTCCAAACCTGAACTTGAACTTCTGGACTCTAGAGCAGAAGGAAGCAAACACTGGCACAAGAACCAAATCCAGCCCATGAATGCATTTGCATCTCCTGTCAGTCAAGAATGAAACACTTGCAAATGGTTAGGGGAAAAAAATCTTTAAGAATATCATTTTGTGTCATGTGAAAAATTTACAAAATTCATATCTCAGTGTGCATAAAAAAGTTTTTGTTTTTTTTTTTTTTTTTGAATTTTTGGTAGTGGGGATTGAACCCAGAACCTTGAGCAAACCAGGCAAGTAATTTATCACTGACCTACATCTCCAACTGCTGTAGTTAAGTTTTAATGGTGCAGAGTGCACACTCATTTGCTTATGTATCATCAGTGGCTTTTCCTACACTGCAACAGCAGAGTTGAATAGATGTGAAAGTGGCATAGCTCACAAAGTACAAAATATGACTCTGGTCATTTGCAGAAAAAGTTTGTTGATCCTCACTTTAGATGATTAGGCTCTGTGTAGGATAGCATTAGAAAGGTAGCTTTCAGCCTACAATCCAAATCCCCTTCCTGTTTCCAGAGGGATAATTTGTGCCATCAAGGAAGTTGGAAGGATTGCTGTGTTCATTTGCTATCAGAGCAGCCTTTGAACTTCAGGAAAGTCGCCATCTTGTTTTTGTTCACTCCTTTTCTAAAGTTTAGTGTCTGCAGCATGAAACACTAGTATGTTCTTTAAACTTCTTGTTATCTTGAGACAGGGCAAGACCTTTACCCAATTTATTTAGTTATGGAGGAGGAGGATGAAAGATTGGGTCCTAAGTGTTATTCAATGGCACAACATAGGTTTTCTCTGGAAGGCAGCCAGAGCTGATGCTTATGAGGTGTTTGTCTGATGAACTGTACCCCTGTGACACTAAGCAGAGCCTGGAGGAGGTGGCAGTCCATCTTTCTAACTCAGGTTTGATTTACAAATCAGAAGAATGTGCAAAGCCCATGGAAGCCAGACCCACCTCTTAGACAGACTAACAAGGAAATAATGACCCCTGCTTGTGAATAACCATTTGGAAGGTGGGATGATTTGGACTGCTGTTGAAGTATATTATAGTATTTTCATGATAGAAAAATGGAGCCCAAGCAACCACTGACTGTGATGTTTGTTTTAGTAACTGGAAGTCTGGAAAATAATTATTAGCCAATGTCTGTGGTTTAGAGAGAAACTATCTAATTAAAGGAAGTCATGTTGTAAATGAATGGAAACTTCTAACACAACTCAAATAAAAAGAACAAAAAGAGAGTCGCGAGGAGGGAAACAGTGTGTCAAAAATGACTTCAGGATTTAATTCCACATTCAGAAATAGAAGATGAACACAAATATTTGGCATGAAATTCTCTTATAATGGAATTTCATTACTTCAGAAATTTAGATGTACCACGAGTCAATTTCTAGTACTCCACTGCCCTCATCTTCAGTATAACAACCAGAATGGAATTGTACATGCTGTACACAATTTCCTGAGACTCTAAGAGCTGATTTTACTTCTGGTCCCCCAGATTCTTTAATATTTCTGTAGTATTATGTAGAGTATTTGACCATGTTTACAAAAATCAAAAAGCTGCTTATCTGAGCTCAGTATAAAATACATATATATCCATATTACATTAAATATAAACAATGTTTTAGCTTTCCAATGAAAAATTACTACATTTATTATCAAAAAACTTTGAAACTACAGAAACTGAAAAAAATTAAAATAACCTCCACAATTCCTCTACTCAAAGAAATTATCATGTCACTGTTCTTTCCTTGTAGTCTTTTCTGTGATTTTTTCCCCCACATTTTTAATTCTGTTCAAAAGTGAGTGGAGCTTTTTGTTATTTCACTTGTTTAACATAATTTTTGGATAAGATGTTCATAAATATCCAGAAAAAAGCCTTAACAGTAGATAGGTATTCATCCCATTGGAATGCTTGGATGTTAAAAATAAAACTAGATTCAAACCCCAAAACACATTTTCTCAAGTTACAAAGTAAGCCAAACTTTTGTAACTTTCTTTTTTATCTCATGACTTCTTTTTTGGCCCTGATCTCATGGTCTGGATAAAGACTAAAATAAGAAAAGATGGGTGGGAGGGGGCCTTGTGGAGGAAAGAAAGAAAAGTCAAGCAAAATGAGAAGGAAGAGTCAGGGAATTGAAAAGAAAATACCACATTCCCCAAATACATCTGGTCCTGCTGAGAGTAATAGCATTTGTGTAAACGTGTAGACAAGTCCCTAAGCTGAATTTTTTTCAACAGCCTACCTCTTTGATAAGTATTCTATTAATTTCATGGCACACACACTTGAAATTTGGTGAAGTAAAAGAGATCTGGATCAGTATTCTGTATTTAAAACACAAAAGATCTTAAACTCAGTTTCATATTTTCCTTTTTCATCTGTTATTTTATTATAGCTAACATTACTGGGAATAGAGATTCAGAGTAAGAGAGATGTGACTGAGGAAGCTGTCTTCATACCACAACTTCTTCTCCCAAGCCAGCTGATAGGACGCATTACACAGCTGTGACCCATCTCAGAAGCAGTCTAGCCCAGCACAAAAGTCATAGGCTCAGATGCCAAAAGGGACCATTTGTTCTTGATGCTTGACCTTCTCCAATTAGTTATGCTGTCCACAACAAATTTTTCCTGGAGGTCTTCTTTCCTAAGAAATCTATGCACTGTGGCTGTGTTCATCCATGATGCAAAAACCCCAAGTGATACTTGCTGTCTTCATGAGAACTGAGAAATGTAATCTGAGCTTTTTTTTTTTTTTTTTTTTTTTTTTTTTTTTTTGGTCTATCTCCGACACAGCAACATCATAACATTGAAGTGTAGATTTATAGCATGCCTTATGTATATTTTCTTAGTCCCAAGGCCCCCCTTTTCACAGATACATACACAACATGTCATGTAGAAAATATAAATTGTTGATCGTACAGGCACTTTCTTCCTTTTTAAACCTTTCCAAAGGTCTTTTTGTTAAATACACCCAGATGCCGTTTGACAGATGAGGGGCTAATTGCTCTGTGAATTACCTCTATCGATTCCTGTTTCATGTTGAGCCAAACAAACAAAAGATATTAATGCTTTGAAAAAAATGAATGATGACCTTTCTCTGCAAACACAGCTTGCGGTCTCTGATTATTGGTGATTCCAGAGAGCAGCGGTCAATCGCAATAGCTGTAACGCTATGATCACTATAATAAGCTTGCCTGACCTTCTCTGCCATGTTAAGTGGTTTAAATTTATTTGCCCAACAACAGAAGAGCTTTCATTTAAAGTCACAGAACATTCAATTCAATTTAAAGATGTAGTGTCTACTTTCTTCTTCTCTTCTGGTCTCTTCCCTACGTCATGCATCTAACATGCCAAGTTTACTAACAGTTTTACCATTGTAGAATAAATATCATACCTGCAAAACAGGTTTCATTCTTCAATCTGTTTAGGATTCTGGGTACCATTTTCTTTTTTGACTTGTTCTTTCTTATTTTAAAGGTTGGAAATATTTTGTTTCTTTATCTTTGTAAATTTTGTCCACAATTCTGGTTTTAAGTTCTAGATAATTTAAGCAGAGTACAAAGTCAAGAATTCAAGGAGCATGGCCCTGAGCACCCAGCATGGAAAGCAGGGACCCAGCTCCATTTTTGTCCATATTTAATGGGAACAACTTTTTGCCTGTCATTTTTTTGTGTGTGTCCTGAGAAGAGATCATTCCAGCTTGATAAATGGGGTGACACTAGGCCCAATTACCTACTTCAGAACATCTTTTCTATTAGAACATACTTACATTCCAGAGCTCTTTACTTGATGACAGTTTTATATAAATGGTAGACTTCTAACTTGGCAGCTAAGATAACATGGTAGTGGGGCCTTTAAGGACTTCCTGACCTTTTTCTCAACAAGGCTTTATGGTGGTGAAAATGTACAAACCACAAATGTCTTGAGCCTTGAAGGTTAGGAAGTGGATGCAGCCCCCCTCCCATGGCTTAAATGAAAATCTCTCGATAAGGGAACCCTGACACTTCCACCAATTTCCTGGTAAGAGGCATGCCAAAAATACCAAGGAAGTAGTTTCTCTAAGAATATTTTGGTCCCTGTGCTATAAGATCAAAGCAGGAAGTGAAGAGAAAAACACCACAAATAATCAAAAGGCTTCCTGTGTCCGTCTGACATTCTCAAGCAGTTAGAGCTGAATTTAGATAGAAAGCTGAGCAATTTAGGGTGACTTTCCTTAAGCATTGTCTCTACTTTCCACTCAAGATTGTGACCAACAATATGCTAGTCCACTCTTTAACCATACTCACCTTTGTTATGTGAAGTATGACGGGAATTGAAGAAAAGAGTAAGCATGGTTCCTGCTTGGGTCAGATTCCTGGTTGTGCATTCAAAGCACCAGGATCTTTCTTGGCATCAGAATATTTGCAAATGTGATGTGCATGCTCTTCCTAGAATGCCTTTCTACATATCTTCCCTTCAATTTCCAACTTCAATGTCTTCCTAATCTCTGCTCTTTAAAATCTCTTCTGACCTAATTCTTTTTCTTCAAGGATGTCTTCCACAGCACCCTATTAAGAACTCATCATAGCAAGCAATGCATACTTTGAACTCAGCACTTTGCACATCTAGCTTATTTACTACTCTATTTCTCTCTTTCTCCGGGAAGTTCTCACTGTGCCTCAGGCTTTGCCTACAGAACTTGGCGTTCAGCCGATGTCCAACTGATGTTTAAGAATCAATAGATCAATATGAGTGAATGAATGAATAGACTTATTGCATCACTTAAAAGACTGCTGTACAACAAACCATTCCAAACTGCAGTGGTTTTACACAACTATTATCTATTTTCACTGGTACCTCTGTAGGTCACTTGGGACTTAGTTGAACACCACTAAGCTTGGCTAAGATGGTTCAGTCAGGATGACTCTGTTCCCCATATTCTTTATCTTCCCTTTGGGGAACATGCTGCCCAGACATGTTCTCATGGCCACATCAGACACACAAGAGGAAAAGTAGAAATTCACAAAGCCTCTTAAGACATGCTCTCATTTCTAGTTTATTTTTTTTGAACTTAACAAGTCATATAGGAAACCCTAATTCAAGGGACCAGTTCATATATTCTTGTCCTTCAATTACATGAAAAAATCAATTTATCAAAGAGTATGAATACAAAGACAAAAGAAAAATTAGAGTAATGAAACCAAACTTATCAAGAGGAAATGCTGAAGAATAGAATATTTAGGTGCCAACTGTTGGAGCCATTTGAACAAATGCCAGTGTTATCTCCTTTATTTTCATATCACCAACACATAACTCAGCAACTTAAAGTGGTCCATAGACATTTACAAAATCTGTTTGGATCGTAGATGATAAAGAGAGAAATCACAATTGAAAGAATCCTGATAACTTTATTTTTATGCATTTTTAATAGAAAAGTGCATGATGGGCTGAAGGGTAATAAACACAAAATGAAAAAACTAAATGGTAAATGATTAATTTTAATGAATAAAAATGTTTTTAGTTTTGCTCACATATTTTAACAAGTTGGTTTAAAAATTGCCAGGACCTCAATAGGAATATACACAATGACCCCTTTCCCTCTCAGATGCCTTCTTATTTAATTTCTCCTGCTTGGAGACTCAACAGGGTAGGCATTGAGGGCTTCTTTACAGAGTTTTTGCTCTATCAAAGAGTTGATGTTAAACCTCCAAAATTCAGGCGCTGATTTACCAGGAAGAACATAGTTAACTTAAAAGCAGAGAAAGCCCTGGCAGTAATCAAGTCCTATGAATTCCTGGCCCTCTTCCCTGGAAGCCCCGTGGGGCCTGCTCCACGGGGCCAACCCCACACCACACACACTGGATTGGTGGTCCTCTTATCACAGAAAATTCCACCCGTGGAGCCAAAACATACAGAAGGAAGCAACAAGAAAAATGGGAATATAATATGCAGACCTGTGGATTGAGTTTATGAAAAGCAAATAAAAAAAAAGAGTAGGGGAATTTTTCTTAGCTCTTTTTCATATTTCACAGGATGAGAAATCATGGGATGGATTGCTTATCAAATAAGAAATGTTTTACTAGTTAGTGGTAAATTAGGTACTGAAAAGGCAGCTTTTAATCTTTCTTCCAATATTGCTCTGAAAACAGATAATTTAAATTTGAAATAAAAAAGTGACTTTTCCTATGATTTGTCATTTATTCCTATTCTGAAAGAGTTGCATGTATAAAGATAAGCAAATCAAATATTCACAAAACTTCTTTCTTGTTGAACTTTAGTTTGTGATAAAGTAGTATTAGAGCCCTGGCTGCAAGCTATGCAGCACTTAAGTTCTTTCAGACAATAAGATGCTTGCTATTTCGATACCTTTTAATTCACTAGCATTTCAGAATTTCATACTTCAGATTTCTGGAAATATAAGTAAAAGATGAAAAAAAGAACCATCCTCTTTGCCAGGCCCAGTCAACTTGACTGGTTCGCATTTGCACAACCTTTCTTATGTGGTACCATTTTTTGTTTTCCCACATTTCTCTATGTTCATGGTTCCTCTCCATCTTCTGCTAAGAAAAAACTTTTAAATAACTGGTTGAAGAGTGTGCAAATGTTGAATATGTGGTAAGTATGCAAGGGTAGTTGTATTATTTTTAAAAATTTTATACAATGTGTGGTACAATTTGAACTACATAATTGTGACAGGGTTTTCCTGACCATTAGTAAAATTCTTTCTAATGTGAGCCTGGACCTAGCAAACACAAAATAAATGATAAATTTAATGGAATCATCAACTTCTTATCTAGAGCCTGCAAAACATTAAAAAATAGTTCGTATGTGGGAATTGAAATGATCCAAGTCTTCATTCATTTTTCCCTGTTCTGTCATACTACTCTACAACATGGTGAGACCGCGGGTAGGGATGCAGAGTGGAGGGAATTGATAGAGATGGAAAAGCAAGAGGCTTTACAAAAAAATTCACAGCTGCAGTTTTCAGTAATCATGCTTCTTTTTCCAGTGGACTTTAAAAAGACAAATTCATAAGAGTTATTTTGCCTTAAAAGGTAATCAGCTCTTAAGTCCAGCTTCCCAAAGACCTCAGAAACTGAAATGACCACACCACTCCCTGAGGTCCAGAGCACAAACTTTTGTTCCCCTCCTACATCCCCATCCCTAAGAGTTTTTTTCCACTAGTTAAAATGATTAAAAACATTCTCAGAATAGAATACAAAATGTTGATGACTTGAATAGGAATCTGTTTTCAGGGAAAAAAAATTAATGTATTGCATGTTTACAGTTTGATAATATAGCAGCTGTGAAACCATCACATTTAGGACTTAGTTACATAAAATATAAATAAGAATGCCAGGGTAGTTGTATTATTTTTTAAAATTTTGTCTTTTTTTAAAAAAATCCCAACTCTTCACTTAGTTAACTACCTCTAAAGAGAATCCTGAAGAGGTACAAACATTAGCCTATATGAAGTCATCGGCTGTCTCTGAACTGGAACCTGGCTTCCTTAATCCTGTCTAGGTAAATTACCTTACCAGTGTGGGGTATTTCCTTTTAGAAGATTCCTTGGGAAGAGCCTCCAGGGAACTGACTAACTTTTTAATGGTTCACTCAGATTAAGAGGAAGGAAATGTGAACTCCTTGGGGGGAGGCACTTCGGTAGGCCGTCTGCATCCTGTAATTCTTCCCAAGTCTGTGAATCATACTTTTAAGACTCCTTTTCAAGGGCATTTGTCTTCCTTTAAGAGAAGTCCTAAGCAGAAAAGACGAGGTTTAAAATAGATCTCAATCAAGCTTTCTCTATAAAAACAATTGCATGATCCTTGCTCTCTAACCGACTCCTTCACCTGCATCACTCCCCCACCAGGCACAACATTTGACTGGGCTTTCTGATTTGCTTTAATTTCAGAATTAAAATGATTTCTCATATCATCTCAGTGTCTTTGAGTCACAGTTCTGTACCACTTCTATCACAACCAGCCATGGAGACTTGAGCCATTTCCTCTGTGTCAGAAGAACTATTTTAATAATATTTTTCAAAATCATTTTAGAAAGAAATCTTTTTTTCAAAACCATGTATTTAATAAAATAATGAGTGTGTAGACAATTATAGGCTGCTTTTGCCCCTTCTCCCTCAAAAACCTGAGCACTTCTCAAAATTAATTTCTGTGGTCAATAGTTTTTCAGGGGTTAAACTATTCAAACTTCTGTAGAAGTATGAAGTAACAAGAGCAAATTTATAAAAGGTTTACTGCTTTGCAACTTCAATTGCTTAATTAGTAAACTACATGTTTTGAGTACCTTCTAAATGGTTATTTCTGTTTTTTTAAGCCACTGCCAAGAGTAGAAAAATCCTAGTGAAATGTGCAAAAGGGCAAATTTATAAGTCATGGAATACCCACAGAATATACGACATCAAGAAGGCACACAAATATAAACCATGCACTCTAGGTGATAATGATGTACAATATAGGTTTTTCAGTTGTAACAAATGTAGCCATTGGATGCAGAATATTTGCAATGGGCAGCCCATGCATGGGAAAGTAAAGGGGCATATGGGGAATTTACCTTTCTCTGTAAAATGTTGCTGTAAACATACAACTGCAAGAGATGCTCTCTTTTGAAAAATTAAAAACGAGATCCCACAAAGTAAATTTAGGCTAAATTTAAATTAACACATTTCTCAGGATTGATTTGGGCAATTCACCAATCCAGTGTTGGTAAATTCTCAATCTGAAAGTCTCTAGAATTTCAGGAGTTATTTTTTATGTGGTGAGGGGAACCTCTGGCAACCTCAGTCTGACCTAACCTGAACTTATTTGTAGCAAACTGTGACCCCAAACTGATGTGCAAGATACAGAATCTTCATTTATCCTACTTATCGCAAGTGTTACATTGCAGACATATTATTGGGTGGTGCCCCAGACCACTGGTGATGATGAATAATATATAGATTATCTTGTATGGATAATATATGATATTTGTATTCAAATTACTAACGGTTCTGAATTATAGTACACATCTTACCCCCACTAGTTTTGGACAAGGAATTGTGCACCAAATCCACTGAACAATAGAATGCAGGGAAGAAAGAAAGAGCAGAAAATAGTAGAGTACTATTTCACTCTTATCCTGATTTCTTGAGAGTTTCTGTTCCTAGATTTTCATGCTGATCCCCTTATTATAATGGTCACTTTATAATTAAAATGTATTGGCAGTATAATGTACAAAAACCTAGAAATGGAATTGTATTTTCTACTTAGACGTACCTTAATAATTTTTATATGGATGCCTGTAAGTCATGTTTTGTTTCTGTAAACCTATTCCAACAGCATACCCAGAAATACATTTTTCTTAACTCTTATTTTGGGTAGAAAAGTAAGAAATGTGAGAATAATGATTTAATGTATATATTAGGGTGTTGATAAAAGTAAAGGAAAGAAAGGGGGAAAAGAGGAGAGAAGAAAAGAAAGGGAGAGAGAGAGAAAATGAAGAGGACAGGAAATGATAAAAGACAAGAAAGAATGAAAGAAGGAAAATTACTTCAGTCTGCAGGATCTGTTACAATGTTTCTCAATGCTTAAGAAATCTTGAAAGAAAAGATGTCACAGGCAAATTTTAATATTCTAGAACTGCAATCCAAATGCATAAAGGCATAAATTTAAATCTAAATCATTTGGGGGAAATATTTAAATACCCTATATTTTGGTTAGTGCTGATATCTATAAAAATCTGCTGTATTACACAGATCCATATTATAGAGATTATATATACAAATATTTTATTACTTATGCATAAAACATGATTTGTTAGGGGACATAAACTATGGCTTTCTCAGGTATCACTGCTACTTGATTGTTCTGAGTATTGGCTTTCTGACAGGGTTTGGAATGAAGCCATTTTTATTAATTTAGTTATTTTTGCTGATATAAAAGGCCGTCTATCATGTTAATGATGTATCGGTCTGCGGTCCCACCGAACAATAATTACAGAATGTTCCTAATAGTAAATCATTTGTCACAATCACAGCTCAGTACAACAACCTTTTGTGGAGCCGGGGAAGACATTATCTGAATAGCAATACACCTTTATTCGAACCGATTAGAGGGCATCCGGCCAAACATGGGAGTCGAGTCTAAAATGCCCTTCTCCAAATCCCAGCCCAGGGCTGTGCTCTGGGAGCTGCTGGATCTTCCCAGCGCTGGCCTCCCTGACATGATAACACCCATCACCTGGTGAGGGGAAAGAAGAGGAGGCATAACAAGAACCTGAGAACGGGACTCCTCTGGAAAGGGAGAGAAACAAGATGATGAGGAAAGGAAAATGTCAAAAGTTCCTCCGTGTCCTTTTTTTTTTTTTTTTTAATTTATCAAGAACAGGAGAAAAAGAATACAATGCGCAGAAAGAGTGGGGTTAACGGAAACCATAGATATCTAAATTTAGTGAAAGTTTCATTATCAAAATAAAGGTCAGATTTTGCTTTGTGAAGATTCACGACTAGATTTCAGTTGTTCTGGAGCAGTGTTTATAAATCACGAGAACAAACACTGTAATGTTTCTATGTGCAGAAACATTAGGATGGTTAAGTGTAGGCTCACAGCTTAATTAAGTGGGAGCTGCAGACTTCCCAAACCTTCCTTTCCAGGCTTATGCGCCTCTTAGGGCTCTACCAACAACCTCCACCTGAGTCCTGCATTTGTTGACCTTGAGGGACCCACCTGGACACATCTAGTACAACGTACTTCAAAAGCTCTTTTGAGTATTTGTTATGCATTAATTCCTTTCACAGTCCCAAAAACATTACCATTAGCTCTGTTTTGGGGATGAAGAAACTGAGGCACAGCGGACCTGAGTCAGACAGCTGTGAGAGAAAAGGGGGTGATTTCTGAGATTTGGTCAATTTTATCCCCCAACTGGGTTGTACCACTGCACATTTGGGTACCCCAATGAAGTAAATCAGCACCTTTCCTAAGGACTCATAGATTTATTGATTTTTTGGTGAAATGATGATCACCATTAATAGTTGGTAGCAGTATCCCTGTTTTATAGAGAAAGTAACCAAAACCTCAAAGGAGGAAAAGAAGGATTTGGGGTAGGGTTCTTTGACATGAACCTGAACTTGTTACCCAGCCTCTGTCCTCACATTCTGTATGAAAAGTTGCCCAGCTAATGAGTAACTGGGTGATGTATAACCTTCACTGGAGTGATTGTGGTTTTTATAACAATGATGCCCAAATGGAAGGTCCATGGATTTTGGAAAAAACAAAAACAAAGAACCACTTCACTTTAAAGGTATGCACTTATTTTAAGGGTTATTTTTATTTTCTTAAATATATGGACTTTTATTAGAAATTTTGTTGAGAATGGAGAATTACATGCATACACAGGAGGAAATTCTTAAACACTTGTTCATTAAGTCCAATGACTTGAAAACAGCTTCAGGATCAATTAAAATATAAGGAATGGAGGGAACAGGCTGTGAAAGGTTTTGAAAAGATCACACATTGCAGAAAAAAAGAGGTTTCTTGAAGCATTCAAGAAGTTTAGGCAGAGAAAAGTGATGTGAGGTACAAAGTCCATGCTTCCCAATTTTCTTTGGATTTTAAAAAAGCCACAAGTAGAGTTGTTGCTTTCTGATTGCCAGAAAGCAAATACATAAGCCCCAAATTAACATTAAATGGAGTCACATGTTAGCGCCCCCTCCCCAAATACACTTGCCACCTCTTCTTTTTGTAGTATTCTGTTAGAAGCAACCAAGGAACCCAACGGGGCAAACTGTACTTGTTTTACCAGTATTAAATTCAAACTACCCATGAAACTGTGCAGTGAAATGCATACTGCTACAGACATTTGATGG
The DNA here is from genome assembly GCF_902686445.1 of Sciurus carolinensis. Taxonomy (NCBI): domain Eukaryota; kingdom Metazoa; phylum Chordata; class Mammalia; order Rodentia; family Sciuridae; genus Sciurus; species Sciurus carolinensis. The sequence goes on from NC_062214.1 coordinate 63,329,043, forward strand.
TTACTGCTAACAACAAAATCCTTGACCAAAATCTGAAATCAGTTGTAGCACAGAACTGGATAGGACAGCTGGATTTTTCCAAGCCCTTGTGCCTCTTCTTCACCCTTTGCTCACACCCACCCCGTAGCTGATTGTAGAATTCACAGACTCTTCTCAAAGCAACCCAGTTCAAACACAGACATCTTTGACACTGACCTGCACTGCTTTTCTAAAGGGGAGAAGTTCCGTACAAAAAAGAAAAAGAAATCAAATGGCTTCCTCTTGCCCCAACCCCGCTGTCCCCTACCCCTATGTTCTGTCCAGAAGAAAAATCCCTCGGCCGCAATGGTTGTTTTTATTAAATTCTCCTCAATAAAAAGCTCAGGCAGGATTTATTAGGTACTCAGGGCGGACGTTTAGTATTTCGCCAGTTATTAAGTGAAAATCAATAGAAAGCAAAGAAAATGGAAGTCACCGCACTGTTAGCGCACCGTTGTCGCCCAGATATTATGTCGGCTGTCTTGTAGATTCATGACGGACGAAAGAGGCCGGGAGAGAACTTTCTGCTTACATTGCACGAGCCAAAGTGGGGTTATTCATTAGAGCAGGCAGCCGGCCAGATGGATTTCCAGTTCAGTTTTACCATTTATCTTTAAAACGCCTGTATCGAGTGAGAAAGAACACTGATATTATGTGATATCAATGGCAGGTTTATGTATCTAAATCAGGATTTATTGTTATTTTGTTCCAAAGACCTTTTTTTCTCAAGAAATACCATTTCACTGGAAGAAAATAATAGCTAAAACCTTGTCAAAGATAACCTTTCATGCTGTCCGTGCACTACTCGCTGTAAAACAAATAGAACCCAGTATATAAATAGTTTTAACCACATCCTTACAAATCATTTCTTCTGAATCTGTTTCCCCCATTTCAATATCATGGGTTTTGTTGTTGTTGTTGTTGCTTTTATTTTCTATTTACATCTGCGAGCACAATTTTGGATCATCCCATGTTTTCTTTTGCTGAGAGTTTGACTCTAATGTCAGAGATTGTCTTAATTACATTTAAAAGCTTTAGCTGTTTTGCACCCTTATGTGGGATGTTACCTTGTTCAAAGAGCACTCTTTCAGAAAGCAAAGTGATCTGTTGTTCTCTTCTTTCTTCAGTCTCAGAATGAACTTGAGAGTCAAAAATACCTACCATTTCTTTAATTTTTTTTTTTTTCCAGTTGCTTCATGTTCTTCAAAATCAGAAGTATGTTTTCTTTTCACTTGAATTGACGTGTTTGGTAGCTTCTACTTTGTTTTGGATTTTATTTTATTCCTTTTCATTTAAAAGACATATTAGAGCAGACAGGATCAGTTCTGATCTTGAGCCCATCCTGCTAAGTAACTAAGATGGCCAAATGCCAGAATGAACCCTGGTACACTCCCTTATAAATAGCTCTCAAGAAAGAGAGTGCAATCCATATATTTGTAAAATGTCATTAGTGACACTTTATGATTAGGAGAAAAATTACATCTGGGTTTTGATTGAAGCTCCTGCTAATAGGAAAATGAGAGCATAATTTTAAACTACTTTACTTTTACTGATTTTTTTTGTTTGTTTTGTTTTAGGAAAAAGAGAAGTTACATTTAGTTTTATATGGACTAATAATATAGAGTAGTTAGACATGTGTGGTCATTTAAAGTTCAAAATTTACTATAAGTGAAACCAACTTAGATGAATTTTCTGAGCATCAACTGAAGCTTTTGTGCACCCTTTGGACAAAAGTGATAATATGTTGCAAAGTAAAAAAAATTGAAGTATAAAATACATTATAAAACATTTGTCTCTGATATTTTTTTTTATCTACTTAGGTAAAGTCCAATTAAAAAGCTTAATTATACCAGAAGTGTTTTCTTCTATTTTCCTACTTGGAAATGTACTCCTGTTTTCTTTTCTTGGTTTTTGGTATCGGGGATTGAACTTAGGGACACTTGACCACTGAACCACCTCCCCAGCACTATTTTGTATTTTATTTAGTGACAGAGTCTCATTGAGTTGCTTAGCACTTCACCTCTGCTGAGGCTTTGAACTTGTGATCCTCCTACTTCAGCCTCCAGAGCAGATGGGATTACAGGTGTGTGCCACTGTGTCCAGCAAAATGGACTCCAGTTTTCTGTTTTAAACATCTGTATTAACAATTTGAGTTGCATTTTTTTCCTTAGATACTAGCCTCAAATAAAAATATTGGAAAGTCTAAGGTCTTTCTAATTCCCCTTTGACTTAAGAAAAGTCAGGATAAAAGTCTCTATGTAATAATACATGTGTGACTGAACCTGCTGATGGAGAGACAAGAAAGGATAGTGGTTAAGGAAATGTGTTTTGAAGCTAGACTGCATGAGTTCCAAACCCAGATCTGTCACTTTCTGGTGATGCTTCAGTTTTATCATCTGCATTTTGAGGAGAATAATCTTATAGGTGCTTCACCAAGAATAAATGGGTTAATATATGCAAAGTTCATAGACTACCTCTTGCTTAATATTATGTCTTCAAAGATCTAGTTAACTGTTAGCTCTGATTGTACAACATTCAGAAAATCACGTTTCCCATGTTAATACTTTCTTTTTCTAACACCAAAAGATTCAAATAACCCTGTTTTAGCACTTACCAGTATATTTAGACATTGCAGAAAGATATGATCTTAAGGTTCAGTCACACTGAGAATCCCACTTAACCAAAATTTTGTCTTAAATAAACTGGCTTCTTAAAAAAAATCACTTTCATGGGATCCACAGTCTGAAATAATAATGATAATGATGATGATGATGATGATGATGAAGATAATAATTGTCTATGAGCCTAACCATGGTATTGATTTATTAATAGCTATAGTGATTCACTAGCCATGAGGCTTTATGTCTGATTGGGGACCTATTTATGGACATCTTAATTTGTTGAAAACAATGTCTGGTTATTTCATTCTAACAAATACTATCAGTAACACATGCACTTATGAGAAAGAAATGATACTGCTAATTAATATGACTCGGGCAGTGAGAAAATGAAGGCATTCACACCAAGGAAAATGAAAGACGATGACTTGGATTCATTGCTGTGTGCCTCATGTCACTTGAATCCTTGCCAAAGCTGTCTTACCTTGACTTTATGGTATTAGCCCAATAGCTTTTCATCTTGCTTACCCTCTCTAGACTTTAGGTGTCTTAATTGTAGAGTGGGTATAATATGCCTCCTTTATTCACACTGCAATTGAGAGCTGAAAGGAGAGAGCATAAAGCACTTATTAAAAGAAAACAATACTTTATATAGTCAGGTTGGTGGGAAAATCAGTACGATTTTAAAACACAGGGATATTATGTAAGAGTAACTACCGTCTGCTTTCATGACTATTGATAGGTACTCCTACATACTTGCAATAAAAGTGTGAGTGCCAAGGACAGGGAGGTTTAGAATCTAAACTGATATCAGTCTCCCTAGCTCCAAACCCTCTCTCGCCATTGGTATCCACAAAACCTGGGCCCTCAGGTTCTTCATGTGCAGTGCTGGAATAGCAAATGCTACTCACTAAGATACTGAGATAAATAGTTCTCACTCATGTATTAAGTGAGATCATACATATAAACTGCTTAGAACAGTACTTAGTAAACACTCAAAGAATGTTTTTGATGTTATTTGCTTTCTATGGTACTGATCAATACTGAAGACAAATCCCTGATTTCACTGAGCTGATGGTCAGAAAATTCAAATAAGCATTCAGGCAACTTCCATATATTGCAATAGTAAAAAATGACAATTTAACTCATATTGAAGGCATCAGGTAGGGGTAGAAAAGACTTCCTTGTGGAAGTGACATCTAAGCTGAAAAGTTGGTAATGAAATCAGGGAGCAGAGATGATCACTGTAGCCCTGTGGTGTCCAGTGCAACTGTCTGCATGATGGAAAGTCTATAAGTGCATGGTCCAATAGAGTGGCAAGCAGCCACAAACATCTCTTGAAGTCTTTAAATGCTGCTAATATGTAAGAAGAATCAAATGCTTACTGCTATTTAATTTTAATTTTTAAAATTTAAGTATTTAGTCACATGAGCTAGTGGCTAACATATTGGGTAACACAACCTTAAGCAGAAGGGAAAACATGCACATAAATACAGAGATGAAGGAGTTTTAATATATTGAAGAACTGATATTTTAAAGAGCAGAGCGGATTCCTAAAGGTCTAGTCTGGGAAATTAGCAGAGGCAATGCCTAGCTTACTGAGAAGTTCAGGCTTTGACTGAGGCCATGCAAAGTCATTGAATAGTGCTTAGAAGTAAAACAACATGATCAGATCTGCAAAATCCCTCAAGGTGTAATTATAACAGCTAGAATTATTGACACTTTATAGTTTACAAACTTATCAGATAACCTGACCTCCTTTAATCTTCAACAGTGTGAGATATCTCAATTATTATATTTCCTTTTATATAATTTTATTTACTTTGTTTTCAACTTAGAAACCTATGTTCTTGCTACTACCCTCTCACTGCATCTTGAATGACAGGCCTGATAAAAGTAAACCATACATATATCAGTGCACAGACTCATTCACGAGAAGGTTACATCCATCAATTTGGAAAACAGCAATGGGTTGTTTTCAAAGAAATCTTTTTCCTAAATGTGACCCATTGGCCAAGGTACATGAGCAATCCTGTCTTTGTCCCCGGGGCCAGCCTCACCACTTCTGGCGCATTAGTTATCTTCTCCTGTGATTGCCCGAGATTGCGCTAAGCTTCTCTATCACCCAGAGTGTTGAGGGATGAGCCTGCCTCTCTCTGTCTTGGGAGTGCTTTGCATCTGAATCCAACCTGTCCTCCCAGACAAGTAGCAAAGAGCACCTGGGCTAGACAAGGGTATCCACTGCAATATGCTGACAGTCCATGGCTGCTGACCTGACTCTCCGTGGCAGGTCTGAGTAGATAAAAGATGGCATTTTTCCAAGTGGAAATGAGAAAGCAGCAGAGTTGCTCAGCCCTGGGCCCCAGAGCCAGCCCATCTACATAACACACACGCGCGCACACACACACACACACACACACAACTTTAACTCTGCAATTCTCAGCAAGAACATTTCAAACAAACACTAACATCCACTTTGATTAGATCAAGTCATTTTCTCTCTCCTTTTTTAAGGAAGATTATTAATAAAATCACACTTCCTTAAAAGAAAGAAAGAAGGCAGGGAATGTAAATGCGGCACTAATTTAATTACACACTGGCACTGTAAGACACTAATGTAAATATTCTGGTGAGCAGGCCTAAGACACTTGAAGTAATTACTTAAAGGCTCCCTTTCAAAGAATCTCTTCCTTTTTTATTAAATGCCTTTTAACATTAGAGCTTTCTTCCTGACAAATTAAATGAAATTTCATTACTCTCCCTGACTTAATGGCATGAGGCTCCAACAGAGGTGTGAGTTAACCCTCCCCGGACAGCTGACAAGGGCTCCTACATTCTGTCAAAATGCCACTGTCCTATCACACATGAGAAGGAAAAACTCCTAGAATCTTTTGTGTTTTTACCAGAGCTTCCAGAATCCTTCATTTCCTTGATGTTTTTTCAGCTGTGATCCTTGCAAAAATCTAAGAAACCAATAGTATTGTTTTCCAGAGCTCTCAAGTTCACAGTTAAAATATCATCCACTGAAACTCTAAAAATGACCACAATGAGAGTAACAATAGCAAACAGTTATATAGTCCTTATTAAATATTTTCTAAGCAATTGATCTCTCTAAAATTATTTAAGCACCTACAAAAACACTATAAAGTAAGTACTATTAATATTCCAACTCTAAAGTGAGGAAATTTAAGTGGAGTGGTTAAGCAATTTACCAAGGTCGTACAGTGAATAAGCAGAGGAGCTGGGATTCAACCCTATCAGCCAGCCCATTATCATACACTTTTCTACAAATAGGTGTTGAATGCTCAGTCCTACAGACACAGAGTTATTTCTATATCCTCATTTGTGCAAACTGAGACTCAGAGACCTTAAGTAATAAGCTCAAGATCATGTGGTTCATATCTGTCTGGGATCTGCATCAGCCAAGTCTTGCAGACAAATAAGCTTCAAAATTAAGTTTTGAAAACGTGACCTCTGAAAAGTTCTATTTCTAGACCTGCTTTATTCCACCGACTAAGGGAAAAAACAGTGCAATAATTTCCTTTGAAAGATGAAGAAGGAAACAGTAATTACTGTAAAATTAAATTTATTTTTAATATCTTCGGAGTCAAGACATAAAGTTACAAGAAAATTGCAGACTAACTACACAGGGACCAAGGAACTGAAAGCCATGTCCAACCGGCCTCATTATGAGTTAAGAATAAGTCTATGTTCATTTTTTGTTAAAAATGACAATTGAGAAAGGTCTTACAAAATGAACACTGCCAAAGTTGTACTTTGAAAGAGCATGTGTGTTTGAGAATGTTCCAGAGAGATACCATTGAGAAAAGTTTAACATTGATAAGGATGACTTGAGAGTGTGCTGCCTGCCTGGGTCACTGTAGAATTTTGGTACTCTATCATTTTCAGAAGGAATGCTCATATTTTCTGCCCACTGAGTTTTACCTTCTACATTTTTTTGAGTCCACTGCTTTTCCTTGTATAGACCTAACTTTCCTTCACTCTTTTCATTTTGCATTTAATTTTATTCTACTTTCCATGGTTTCAATACATTCTGAGGTGTCTGGATGGCACAGATGCACCAGGAGAGAACATTCTCTCTGGTCAATTTTGAATTTCAAGAGATAGTCAACTTATAATGAGAATTCATTATGCTTTTGTATCCCTTCTGTCTGTCAGATCCAGTGATAGTTCTCTTTGGCTGAAAATGTTTTCTCTGAATACAGTCCTTTTATCTGCCCATGTCACCAGTAGCTGAGACTTCCTGATGTCGTGTTCCATTTTACCAAAAGGGTGTCCTTTGTAAGACCTCAGGACCTGTGGAAGAAAAATAATCAGCTTGTAGTTTAGAAGATAAACGTTTCAAGGGAAATTTCTCCCCTTCTCTTGGTTGTTCTTAAACATTTGTAGCTTTAGAGATGGTAGTGTTTGGAAAGAAGCAAAGACTTGAATTTATTTTGGTGCAGTGATCAAATTTGGAGGGGCTGGATCATTTGTTTTCCTCTTGTGAGGTCCAGGTAAAAGTTCATTCCCTCCATGGCCGGGTGCTTTTGACAAACAAAAATCAAGGACCCAAAATAAGTATTTTATCTAAAAAATGTGAACTATCCCAAAACAAACATGAAAAAGCACAGCTGCCAAATTCCACAAGTAAAAAGAGTTGGAGGTTGAGACAGCACAGAATCTCGCTGGGGACTAATGGGTAAAGTTTGGCCAGCTGCCCTTAAGGCCTTGAGGGACACTCAATCCAATTGCCGTGTCTTAGCGGATGTGAATTTCAAGGTTACACCTGGGTGTTCAAGGGCAGGGCCAAGTGTAATCGGCACTTAGATCATAGATTAATCTTATTTGCCATCTATTAGGTTTGATTCCTCTTCCCTCTCTCCCTCCCTAAAGCCAGGATTATTGTGATAGTTTAAGATAATGGATTCTGACGGAAGAAAGGTCATGCAGGCATGGAGATTTGGAACCTTAAGATAATATGATTAATCTGAAAGCTTCTCTCTCAAAGGGGAGGGCCGCACTTTTCATATGTCTAATTGAGAGAAGAGAGCTGAAAGACCAAGAAAGAGCAAGGGAAAGGGAGTGAAAAGAACTGAGTCCTTGTCAACAACTGCAATTAATTATCATTGTCAGGATGATCTTTCATTAGTTTTCACACTAATAAGATAGATTTGCCTCATGCCTGAGGCCGATAAACCCTTATTGGCAATGTTGATAAGAATATGTCAGTATGGAGAGCCATTCATGGATATCTTCATTTTATTTTTCTAATTTTCCAAAACTCAATGAGTAAGTGGATATGGCTAAAAAGAACTACGTGTAGTTCATGAAATGCAGCAAAAAGTCCTTAGCACAGTGGTTGGCATGATCTAAGCAATAAGTAAATGCTAACCATTGTTATGCATGTTATCAACACATGAGTACTCATATATTTTAAGGTATGGGGTTTAATCTTAATCCTTTCAGAAATTTCAAGGTAACCTTAAAACTACTGTGCAGAGGTCCATTAAGAGAAATTAAGAATGATCTTTATTAATTTATTTATCATAGTGAATCAAGATTCTCTTCTTCTGGAAAAGAAATTGCTAGTCTTGGACTATCTAAAAGAAAATTGGAACTTAAATGCAAACATGGATCTCTACAATTTTATTTTTCCCTCACCTTCCTAGAATAGAAACTATTTTGTTTTACTATTTAGTTATGGTGACTGGTAAAATATTTTCAGTTCATTAGATGGGTTATTTAAGATGTGTGGAAATACGTATCTTATAGCTTGAAACACACATATACGTTTCTATTTCTGTGGATATGTGTACCATAACACCATTTCCACTAAATTCAACTTACTCTGATTTCCTCACTTTTTAAAGTAAAATGTGCTGTGAGATTGTTTAAAGTGAACAATAGAGGAGAGGAAAGATTTTCTCCCTAAGGCTTAAGATTGGTAGCCTTACAAAGAGGAATATGAGATTTTAATCTATGGTTTACAGTTTTCTAAATAGATTCTTCCTTTTAAAAAGTGGAACACCCTTGGTTTGCTAACAAGAAATATAATCAGACAACATGGTTATTCCTTCTCTAAGATGAGGAGAAGAGGACCAATCCTGGAGGTACTGGATCAATACAATGATTGTACTACAGTACAATTAAAATGTGAAGGAAGTCTTCCTAATGCAATCTATGTGGTCATAATATATGCCCTTTATAATCCACTGAGATTTTGAAGATGCTGAACAGTATCAAAGCCATATGAAATAATTAGTTCTTAATAAAAATTCAGGGAACTTGGAATGAAAATCATTTGTGGTACGCATGGAAATGCTTATGTTCAAATCTCACCAACACACAAGCCCTTTAGGATGGAATACCGACAAACTAGAGCAAAATGATGTTGAATGTGCGGAAAAATAAAATACTTTCTTCTAGGATAAAGTCCCTTTTTCTGAAATTTTGAATCTTTTCCTTAAATAATGCTGTAATTAGTTGAAAATATAGTAGTCAGGCACAAATTCACTTTTTTGGTCAGGGTGGAGTAGGAAAAGATATTTCTAACTTCCTAAAAAAAAATCACTGTTTCCCTAAACCAAATTTTGATTTATTTTTAAAAGTTAATTTCAAGTATGTGCAAAATGGAGCATTTGAGAGAACACAAAGTCAAAAATCTGCAGATTTGAACTGTGACTCATAGTTAATTCCTGAGTTGAAGTTGAAATGTCCCAGACACATGTGTAATATGACTTCTGAACAGAAATGTTGAATTTCAGTGTTTAATAATTGTAAGAGAAATTGAATGTTCACCAACTTCATTCCTGTCTTCAGAACAATCAGCACAAAAAATACTGAAGCAAAAAAATGCAAGTACCACTTTCACCCACTCAGTTGATTATGATCTGTAGAGTTCCAGAAAGCCTTGCTAGGTCCATCTCTATCACTTTTTCTCCCAACATCATTCCCACTTTCTGATTTTCCCTGTCCTCAGAAAGAGGTGTTGGCATTCAGCAACCCCATACATCAAAGCTTTACCTAATATATGATGTGTTTATTCTTCTCTGGCACAGGGCATCTCACTCTCAAATGACTGACAACAACTCTAAAATGAAGTGGGTCCAAAGTGGACTCTAATAGTTATGGGAAGCCTCTCTAGTCAAACATAAAGCAAATTAATGTGAGCCCCTCCTGCACCTTCTGTCTAGAAATGTCATAAAGTAATAAGCAGAGAGACCCTTGCAATGTAGAGTGCTGGATTTTAATAGGTTTACATATTAAAGGTACAGGACACGTTTAATTTGCTCTAATATCAAATTTATAAGTTTCTAACTTTGGTGTTCCTTATTTTTAAGAGTAGTTCTCACTGTGGGCTGAGTATGCAGATAAAAATATTGATTCCAATCAGTTATACATCTATTTTACCCACCATCATTTCATTTTAAAGAGTTAATTAAGCAAGACCTGGGAATAATTTGAAGGGCTATGTGTTATTAGTATTTATCTTGTATCAGAATGTTTGTGTGTGTTTTTTATACGTAAACATGTCCTAAGGAAATGATGTAGAGAAACAAATAAAATAAAAGAATAGAGAGAAGTACAATATGGGTTTGACAATACATTTTTAAGTTTTTACATTAGTTTTGATATGTTTTCATAATAATTCTGATTTTATCTAATTCTACCAATACTGGGGAAAGTGTTTTAAAAATTTGTTCATTAAATTTAATGATTGCTGAACTGTAGGAGAATTTTCAAAAGCAAACTCATTATTTTTCAGTCTTTGAAACTTTAATATCTTAAAATATCAGGTCTAAAAATGTGCCACCAAACCATCTCCTCTGTAATTAGATGGCTGGAAAATGAATAAAGTTTTGTATCCCTGATTCCCAGATTGTACTGATAAATTCCTTTGTTCTCCAGTTATGTTTAATATGATTTTCCTACCCTGTCAGTTATCAATATCATCCATCAGACCAACAAAGTTATAAGTATTTTAAGTGACAGAAAACACCACATACACATCTTCTCTCTCTCTCTCTCTCTCTCTCTCTCTCTCTCTCTCTCTCACACACACACACACACACACACACACACACACATACACACACAATTTTAGGTTATCTCTTCCAGAAGCAATCAAAAAATACCAGAACACTGTGCATAAACTTAGTAATACAAATGAACATACAAGATTTTAGGTTTTTTTCCATCACTTCTTGTGTATCCTAGTAGAATTGTTTATTTTAGATGTTTCAACTTAACTGAGACATAAAGGTGTTTTTCTGAGTAAATAAAAGACAATTGAGCTCTTCTTAAAGAAACTGAGCTTTGTTTTCAAGCTATGGTAATTTTAAGCAGGAAAAAAGAGTTATGAAACAGAAATTGTGGAAAAAGTTTGACAACTTATCCTCCAAATTGTTCATTATTTGGGATTTGTTTATCTTTCCTTAGTTCTTCTTGTCATGATTGCTTAGAGGTACCACCTTAATATTAAGAAAATTAAATAAAATGCAATTCCTAAGAACTTCTCAAACCCAAAATCAAATAATTGCATTAAAATGTGAAACAAAACAAAACCACATGTGGCACAGAATATATTTTATTAAATACTTCTCAAATTTTCCTGTTTTTCTTTTCCTTTATATTATGAGCTTTATGTGAAAAATTAAAAGCTTATCATGTTGTGACATTAAAAGTAAACATTACTGATATATTTAGAACCTGAAAGACTTTACTATTTTTTTGTGTGTGTGTATATGTGTTTGGTCAAACAATTATTTTGATCCACTGAACCCAAGTACATTCTTTCTTGTATGGGAAGATTATTAAATAATCCTCTCATTACAGAGTATAGACCAGGAAAAACTCATTTTAAAGAGCAGATTCTATACAATAGGTTCTTATTGTCTATATCTAATTTATTTCCATTTTCCACAACCAGTAAACTCTGCCGTTGTGATTTGGGATTGCAATTTTTTTGTTTCTACTCATTTTTGTTAATTTTGTTCTTATATCAGAGAGTAGTTCTACTCTTAAATAAGAACTTCCCATGTAAGAACTCTCCTTCAAGTTCTTAGTAAACACGTGGTCTGACAAAAGGAACATGTGTTAAATGTTTATTCCTCTGTTAAAACAAAAATCACCTTGTTTTCTTGGTGAATAATCATGGAAGTTTTGAACATCATAAGTGTAAAAGAAAGAAAATCTTTTCAGAAGGCCAAATCTTTTAATGTGGCATTAATACAGCAGTATGAAATAATAGCCATAGGCATTCGAAAGTGTTGTTATAAACAAGTAATCCCAAAATTAGAATTAGAATTAGGTGAAATTCTAGAATTGCTATTTAAAAAGAAGCTAGAAAGACTTCACCTATTAATAACAATAAAAAGGCTGGAGCTAGACACCGAAGACCCTCAAAAGTCAAAAGATCTTTTTCCCTTTAAAATCTATGGGGGGAAAATGACAAAAATCTAGGATAACCTTTCATAAAGGAGAAAAAACACACATACATTATAGACCATCTTACTTTGAAGTGCATTTTAAACTGAAATATATCCAAAAATATATTGAGCAAGGGTAGGTAAGTTGGTGTGCATTGCATCCCAATGAGTCAGATCTGGATTTTAGAGGAGGGTGGTATCCATTATTACTTCTGAGGACACACAAATAGAAGATTAGTTCTTAATAAAGAGATACAAAGTTTTAAGTGTACATCTTTTTTTAATCAGTCACTCTTTGCAAGTAAAGCTTTATTACTTCTGAGCTCTTGACAGGCACTTTAAAAAAGGTCACATAATAAACGGTGCTAACTTCTCATTGCAGAACAACAATAAGTCATCTCTGCATCCATTATTTACCAAATTGTCTTCATTTTTCTTCACCTGCTGGGTTTTCAGCAATAAAGATAAATAATATTATTAAACCAGCCTAGATATTTTCAGAATGATCCAGAATTTGACGGTGAGTTAGACTTCTGGAGTGGAAGAGAACAAATGCATAAGGAAGAATTGGCTATCCAAATTGTTTACAGAAACATTAAAGGTGGTTTTTCACAGAAAGATCCATCTGGAATCACAAATATATGGTTTAGAAAAAATTCTTTAAATAAATAGTGATACAATAAAATCTTATTATACCATTTCTATTCAAAGAAATATTTTCATAGGTAAACATTAAGTACTTTCTTTGCCAACTCTTTCACTTTCCACTGCTGTTTCGTTAGTAATTCCTACTCTGATTAGAAGTGCTTGTTAGATAGAAAGGAAATATTTTTAAATGTCAGAAGAAAGAAAATAAAATATTAGAATGTGTTTCTTTACAATTCAAATAACTTAGTGGCACAGAGCCTATGCTCAAGTGCCTCACTACAAATCCATGCATGCCCTAACCCATGCAGACGATGAACTGATTATTGAATCTCTCCCTCTATGCTATATGGTCTTATACAAGCAAAATACTGAGATTGCAAATAATGCCTGGTGTGGAGTGAACTGTTGAAGATCACATAATAAGAGTGGAAGCTGAGATTTGAGCACAGGCAGCTGAGAGTCAGCACTTGTGCTCCTAACAAAACAACCTGGTACACTGTTGCTGCTGTCCTGACACTATTTTATTCTGCTGCTCTGGCCTACTTCAGTTATAGTATTGCATCACAAAATTGGATAGCACAGGACTCGAATGGAGAGAACTCATCATCTGCATGTTCAAGCTGACTCTCTGTGAAAGAAGAGAACAGAGCAGATGGAGACCTGGGCAAACACTGAGATCTGAAAAGCCTCCTAAGAAAGAATAGGACAGAAGTCTCCTGGGTTCCTCAGTCTTGCAGACTCTTCCATGATGCTTGTGATTATGCCTGACTCCCCATCCTGCTCTTGGTCAGGAAAAGAAACTCATGAGCTGAAGAGGTGCATGGATGTGTGTGGAGCAGGTCATCAGATTTAAGCCAGTTTGAGAGAGTTTCTATTCCTATTCAAGTAAAATGTTGATAATATTTAGCTATTTTAATTGAACTTCAAGTTTTATTTTGCTTTCATTCCTTTTTTGATTTTTATGGTTTCATTGTGCACATGGGATAACTTTTTTCTAGGTTTTCTTTCAGATCCTCTATTACTTGATCAAAGAACCATCATCCCTCCTCATCCCTGCCTAGCCCTCTCTCTCTCCCTCCCTTTCTGTGCTCCAGCAATTTTGTCTTGACTCAAATCTTTCTAACCCTACATTGCCTGTTGCTGATTTCCCAGGAAGTCTCCTAACAACTCAGAACTCAACAGTATATTCCCTCCCTTTCAATGTTTCCCTAAGGAAGAAGCAATAATTTTCTCATCTGTAGCCACACTGCATTTTATATTTGCCTGATAAAATATATTATCATTCATTATTAAAGTGATTTTCTGCTAAAGACAGAGACTGAACAGTCTATGCACTTAACCAGACCACTTAGGATGGTGTCTGGAATATAATAGGTGCTCACAAAAAATAAACTCTGTTCCTGTGTGACTGAATATAGCAAACCTCACTTGAAATTTATTTATGTGCACATGAGATTTATGTATTCATGCGTATATATTTGTGAACTCTGGAAACAACGTATGTCATCTTGAAGTAGTACAAATATGTAAGTACTGGATATGACAGATGGTACTTAGGATAATCAGTAAATAGTGTGGTTAATGGAATCGGAAGGATGCATTTTAACAAAGTCTTCAACAGCCAAAGATGAAAGAGGGTTTTCTCTCTCTTTTTCTAACAAAACTAAAATATTACTTAAAGATATACGGGTTAAGAAATAAGATTTTTGAACTAAACTTTCTTTCTCCAGTTGGAACATGGATTAATGTTTCATACTATTAAGAAACATATATTTATGTGTTATGTGCACATAGAAGAAGATTTTGACATATGAAGTATACATAATTTTCCTTAATTCAGGTACAAAGTCTCCATAAGGATTTATTCCACTTATTTTATTGTGAATGCACTGCATTTGGGAATATGTTCCCGTTATTTAATCATTAGATAAAGATCCTGGCAAGGCACTTTCTCTAGGGGAAGTTGTTGGTCAAAGGATACAAAATTTTAGTTAGATAGAAGAAAGAACACCTGCTTTGTACTTTTCTTCATAGAGTGTCTCCTTGGCAGACAGAAGGTGGGTGTTCCACTTTCCTATGTTGGCACATGATTTTCTTTGGAGCCCTGTGCAAGATGCTGTTGTGAAGTCACACTGTGACAGAGCTAGACTGGAGCAGCTGAATTAAACAGGATGGCAGGACCAGCACGCCATCTTCTTTTCTAGGGTTCTTTATTATCTGTCATAGGACATGATGACTATGCTTTCATGATGACATATTGGGTTATCGAGAAATGGGGTGGGGGAACCCTCCTGGATGAACTGAGTAGCCATACACTTGGAGGGATATTTAACCTTAGCGGACAATTGTTTCTGGCAGGAGTAAAGAACAAATCAGCTAGAAAAAAAAAATAGAAGAAGATGAAACTCTCTTTTTATGCAGTATCTAACTACTCATTCCTGGAAAGAATGAATATCATAAAATCTCGCGGGCCCGGCAGCCAGGGGAGCCTGGCTGATGTACACGCCCATTGTGAATTCACTTCCATCTTGGTTCTGCAGACTGCAGCACAGTCCTCCTCTCCTGTCTTCACTACTTATGTCTGGCAGTTGTTGCAAAGATAAAATAGGCTAATGTGCATGCTAGTACTTTGGAAAGTATAAAGCACTATATAAATGTAAGATGTTATTGTAAAAGGGGGTTTAAAACTATAGCATAAAAGACTTGTTATAAAAATAAAATAAAAGTGACTCTAGTCACTTATTTTTATGAGGCACTTTTCTCTCTTTGGAAAAATATAATTTACTAATTCAAGAGAGAGCTATTAATTTCTCAGTCCTTCACAGCCATTAAAGCAGGGATGATGACTTCAATTCAGTTTACAAATGGAGTGGGCATACTGCAGGGGAATGCTACTCTCAGGTTACATATAAATGGAATTAAATTAAATTAATGAAAAGAGAAGAAAAGCATGTGTAGATAAACAACTAACTTATCCCCCAAGAGGCTCGATCAAAATCTGAGATAAGATACTTGTTAAAAAGTATTAACTTTCTTACATCTCTTCCCATGTTCCTCAGATGTCATTTGGAAATTATTTCTCAAATACTAACCATTAATAAAAATAATACCTATATGGCACTTTCAACACCATTATGAATAAGCCTATCATAGGGTTTTAAATTCAAAGGATATGGTCAGTCTCTGATACACCTACAGTGATATATGGATGAGAAGACTCCAGAATTTTGTAAGTGCTTCCAAAATTCATCACACAAATGACACAGTTTCAGAAAAGTTGTCTTGGTAAGTGGTGGAAAACTGAACTTATGGCAATAGTGGTGTGTTTGTCAGCTTTCTATTCCTATAACAAATACCTGAAATAAACAACTTAGAGAGAAAAGGTTTATTTCAACTTGTGGTATTGGAGGTCTCAAGTATGGATGATTGGCTGCAGTGCTGTGGGTCTGTGGTGGCAGATCATGGCTGGAGATCATGACACAGTAAAACCACTCACCTCCTGGCCATGAAGTTAAAAGGAGAAAGAGAAAGAGACCCAACCCCACAATCCTTTCAAAGACAAGCCCCCCAAAACATAAACCTCCCACTAGGCCTAATGCTCACAAAGTTTCCACCACCTCCCAATAACAACACCCTGGGGACCACACCTTTAACTAATGTGCCTCTGGGGGGGGGCACTTAAGAATTAAATTATAACAAGGTACTTCTAAATAGATCAGGAGATTTTCTTTATTGCTCTATTATATTAAGCTGCTTTGAATGTTTTTAATCGATTTTATTGGTGCATTATAGTTATACATACAACTGGGGTTCTGTAATTATGCAAGCATGGACTATAATTTGCTCCATTTCAGTTCCCAGTACTTCCCCTTTTTTTCCCTGTTCCCTTTCCTCTACTTCACTAGTTTTTTTATTTATTATTTATTTATCATTCTTTAAAATTAGTGCATTGTAGATATACATCAAGGTGACATTCACTGCAGTATATTTATATACTGATATATATGTAGGATACATACATAGGACAGTTTGGTCATTTTCATTCCACCGTTCCTCCCTTTTCCCATCCCTCCCCTTCCCCTCAGTCCTCTTCCTCTACTCCACTGGTCTCTTCTATTGTCATGGGATTCCCACACCCTATAATTTCCAAAATATCATGGCAGATTCAGCATTTGGAATACAAGGAAACAGAAGTGATTCTCTCAAGGGCGGCTTATACCCTCATTTGTATGTTTATAAGTTATCATCTAATGCTTAGTGATAATTTGCTGTGGCACCAAATCCTGTTAAGGACAGAAAAAGATCTCTGAGTAATGCTGGGAAAGTTTGTGGCACTCTGTGATTCAGTTTCCCTAGGAGTAAAGGAGGGACCTGTGATAGTTAATTTGTAAGAAAGAGTTAATGCTTATAAACCAAATTGCACAGAGACTCAAATGTATCTCTTGTTACCATGCTATGATATTCTGTAAATACATGTTAAATAACAGATCCTAGAACTGGAGAATGATTTGATATTCCATAGGATACTTCATATGTTGCTGTCTTTGTCCCTGTTTTCATTGATGACTTGTAGGAAGATAAAGAACACAGCTTTCTGGTGGCATAAAATAATGGGATCAGAAATCGGATAACACAATTGATATCCAAATGAACTAAATTTAAGAAGATAAAACTTAGAAAATTGTAAGGCCTTATACTTGGTTTTCAAAATCCAAATTCTGAAAAACACTTTAAGGAGAATATAGTTTAGCAGTATTAAGACTATCTGTAGTTCTGTCTATTTACCTATATAGTGATAAAAGGAAAAAAATCCTTAGGGCTTAAATTAAAAATAAGAATAATGTAAATCATGAGAAAGATGTGGTTATAAAAACATCAGATTTTAGTACTCAATAAAGCATTACATCCGGGATAGTCCCACTATCCTCACACCTGGCCACACACACCTGGGAGCTTTTTTTTTTTTTTTCCTGGCACAGTTCTGGGTGCCAGGATCTTGTAGGAGAAGAGACAAATGGGAATACTAGAGATGAGTAAGGAGAGCACTAGTAACCACCACCGCTAAGTATGCATCAAATCTGTGCTGAGCGATGGTGGAGATGATGCCTTCATCACTCACATCAGCCCATGACGAAAGATGTTGTGTTCACCTTCAGACTCGGAGGATTGTCACGTTCTCATAACCGTGCAGTTAGCATGTGCCCAGTCTAGATTTGAAACTAGGATGTCTAACTCCAGAACAGGTACCATCAGCTCTCAGGATATTCTTCTTCTTGTTGTACAGTATGGTGTGACTAAAGACTTCCTTGTGGAATCTACTTAAGAAACTAGAAGACTGGAACAAAGACTTAAGAGAAAGCCTGAAGATGACAACTGCATGCCATCATGGAGGTGTATGTCTGTTAAGGTTAGTGGGTTGAAGCTGTAGATGCATATCTGTTATGTATTAAGTAACTAGTTATATGTCCAAGAGAGAAAGACACACAAACACACACATGCATGTGTGCGTGCGTGCGCACACACACACACACACACACAGATGGGGTGGGGGCAGAGAAAGAAAGGGTAGGGAGATATTGAGCATATCATATCTGCAGCATAATTTATAGACCATCAGATTGGGCTTTAGCAGCAAACAGACTAATGAAAGCCTTGGAATTCAGGGCAAGTGATTTAATGTTTATAAGCCCAGTTTATTCTTCTCTGAAGTGGGAATAAAGACATTTGAATCATCATAATAAGTGGGTTATGGTGTGGTCCCTCGAGACAGTGGTGGAGTGCCTTCATGCATTAAAGCTCATTGAACCAAGTTTCACCAGTGCAGAATCTTGATGGAGAAGGTTGGTGATGATTTCCTAGTGAGGCTGATGGGCTAAGAGAATGTCTAACTCAGTGCTTTTGGAGGAGTTATATATTGTATTTTATTTAAAAGTATCAAAAAGCTTCTTTTGATGACATATCATGTTCATAACCAGCACATTTATAAGACAATGATATTGCCTTTAGCTTCTGCTGAGAAATCAGCTATTTTTAAGTTTTCCCTGTCTTTTTCAAAGATAAATCTGATTTCTTGAAATGGACAATTTTCATAAAATGTGCTTCAAGCATCTACCAGAAACAATCTTTAAGTAAAAGTAGCACTGTTTAGTCTTAGAAATCATTTTTGAAAACATAAGTGAGCAAACACTTACCCTTCCATCTAGTGTAATATATATCCTTGGTTGTCGAAGTCTCTTTTTATTCCTAATGTCTTTGATTCCAGAGATGTAAATAGTTTCCTTTTACAAAAGCATGCAGGCTAATATCATTCTTAATGGTGAAAAACTGAAAGCATTCCCCCAAAAATCTGGAACAAGGCAGGGATGCCCTCTCTCACCACTCCTATTCAATATCGTCCTTGAAACTCTAGCCAGAGCAATTAGACAGACCAAAGAAATTAAAGGGATACAAATAGGAAAAGAAGAACTCAAACTATCCCTATTTGTTGATGATATGATTATATACTTAGAGGAACCAGAAAATTCCACCAGAAAACTCTTAGAACTCATAAGTGAATTTAGTAAAGTAGCGGGATATAAGATCAATGCTCATAAATTTAATGCATTTTTATACATAAGTGATGAATCTTCAGAAAGAGAAGTTAGGAAAACTACCCCATTCACAATAACCTCGAAAAAAATAAAATACTTGGGAATCAATCTCACAAAAGAGGTGAAAGACCTCTACAATGAGAACTACAGAACACTAAAGAAAGAAATTAAAGAACACCTTAGAAGATGGAAAGATCTCCCATGTTCCTGGATAGGCAGAATTAATATTGTCAAAATGGCCATACTACCAAAAGTGCTATACAGATTCAATGCAATTCCAATTAAAATCCCAACGACATACCTTACAGAAATAGAACAAGCAATCATGAAATTCATCTGGAAGAATAAGAAACCCAGAATCGCTAAAGCAATCCTTCACAGGAAAAATGAAGCAGGGGGTATTGCAATACCAGAACTTCAACTCTACTACAAAGCAATAGTAACAAAAACGGCATGGTATTGGTACCAAAATAGACAGGTAGATCAATGGTACAGAATAGAGGACACAGACACAAACCCAAATAAATATAATTTTCTCATACTAGACAAAGGGGCCAAGAATATGCAATGGAGAAAAGATAGCTTCTTCAACAAATGGTGCTGGGAAAATTGGAAATCCATATGCAACAGAATGAAACTAAACCCATATCTCTCACCGTGCACGAAACTAAACTCAAATGGATTAAGGACCTCGGAATCAGACCAGAGACCCTGCATCTTATAGAAGAAAAAGTAGGTCCAGATCTTCAACATGTCAGCTTAGTACCAGACTTCCTCAACAGGACTCCCATAGCACAAGAAATAAAAGCAAGAATCAACAACCGGGATAGATTCAAACTAAAAAGCTTTCTCTCAGCAAAGGAAACTATCAGCAATGCGAAGAAAGAGCCTACAGAGTGGGAGAAAATCTTTGCCAATCATACTTCAGATAGAGCACTAATTTCCAGAATCTATAAAGAACTCAAAAAACTCAACACCAAGACTACAAATAACCCAATCGACAAATGGTCTAAGGAAATGAACAGACACTTCACAGAAGAAGACCTACAAACAATCAACAAACATATGGAAAACTGTTCAACATCTCTAGTAATAAGAGAAATGCAAATCAAAACCACCCTAAGATTCCATCTCACACCAATCAGAATGGCGATTATCAAGAATACAAGCAACAACAGGTGTTGGTGAGGATGTGAGGAAAAAGGTACACTCATACATTGCTGGTGGGGCTGCAAATTAGTGCAGCCACTCTGGAAAGCAGTATGGAGATTCCTTAGAAACCTTGGAATGGAACTACCATTTGAACCAGTTATCCCACTCCTTGGCCTATACCCAAGGACTTACAATCAGCATACTACAGAGATACAGCCACATCAATGTTCATTGCTGCTCAATTCACCATAGCCAGATTGTGGAACCAACCTAGATGCCCTTCATTTGATGAATGGATAAAGAAACTGTGGCATATATATACAATGGAATATTACTCAGCCATAAAGAATGATAAAATAATGGCATTTGCAGGCAAATGGTTGAAATTGGAGAATATCATGCTAAGTGAGATAAGCCAATCTCAAAAAACCAAAGGAAGAATGATCTCGCTGATAAGTGGATGATGATACATAATGGGGCGTGGGAGGGGTTAGTTTTAGGGTTAGAGTGAGGGTTAGGGAGTGGGGCAAGAATGGGAGAAGGAAGGACTGTATAGAGGGAAAAGAGGGATGGGAGGGGTGGGGGGAGGGAAAAATAACAGAATGAATCAACCAACATTACCCTATGTAAATTTATGATTACACAAATGGTATGCCTTTACTCCATGTACAAACAGAGAAACAACATGTATCCCGTTTGTTTACAATTAAAAAAAAAAAAAATGCAGGCACAGCACCAGGACAGTCTGTCAGTCTCTACACTGATTAGTTTTCACCTGAATAAAATCCATTGACGAAGTCATTTTTTTTCAAATTTGATAATTTTTACAAATGATTAAAACTTTCTTTTTGTTGTTTTGTTTCTTATTTGTTTGGTTTAATCTTTTCTTATTCACTCAATCATTTCAAGCTTTCTGCAACGTGACAGCTTTAAAATGTACGTAGTGAACAAAATGATACCTTTGGAATTCCCAAGTTTTTGTGCTCTGCACCACCAAAAATATTTGGAAGGAAAAACAAGAATAAGAAAATTACTGGAACCAACTTTGTCAGAACACTGAAACACATTCAAAGATTTATAATAATCAAGAGAACAACAAGTGAATAAAAGACATTTTTAAAAAGATAGGGGAATTATGCATTATTTTCCTCTTGCCCTTACCCTTTCCCTGATGTGCCATTGGTCTTGAGTTTGGGACAGCAGTCTAGTTCCACTTCCCTTCTTGAACTAAATCAGACCACATTTTAAGATTATTTTATATATATATATATATATATATATATATATATATATATTGTAATCTGTCTGGGGGATACATGAAGAACTAACAGAAGGTGTTTGTCTCTTGCTTCTTTATTCCTTACAGAACTTAAGTGGAAAAGTGGCAGGTACCACTTGTAAAACCAATAGCCACCCAGGGAAAGAGATTATGAATGAGATATATGATAGGTCAACGAAGGTCTGGAAGAAAAGCTGGAAATTAGGGTATTCAAAACAAGTCATGTTTACAGGGAAATTTAGAAGTTCATGTACATGGTCAAACAGATGTTGTCCCAGGAAAGTCCTACGAAAACCTTAAATTTTCACCTCCACCTTCTCTCTAGTTTAGAACATGCTTAAGTTTGAAAGTGTCAACTGTCCCTGAACAGAAGCAATCTGCAAAGGCTGGGGGAGTTTGCGATACTCAAGGAAATCTCTATTAAACATTAGTTGAACACAAGTCAAAAGAATCAAGATTGAAGTTATCACAGACAAAAAGAAATGGATTTTGCACTGATCATTTGCAAAAATATCAGAATAAATACATTATTACAGCCTACAACAACAGACTCAAACCAAACAAAATCAAGAAGCACAAACATGAGAATGAGGAGATTCTGATTTCCAAAGTTACTACGTAATAGCCAAATGCCCAATTTCCAACAATGGAAAGTATCACAAGGCACATAAAGAATCAGAAAAACATGAACCATTGAAAGGAACAAAATTAAAGAGCAGAAATAAGCTTTTTCTCAGCAAAGGATACAATCAATAATGTGAAGAGAGAGCCTACAGAGCGGGAGAAACTCTTTTCCACATGCCCTTCAGATACAGCACTAATCTCCAAAATTTCTTAAGAACTTACAAAACTTTACACCAAAAATACAAATAACCCAATCAATAAATGGGCCAAGGAACTAGACACACACTTTACAGAAGAGGATATACAGGTGATTAATAAATATATGAAAAAGTTTTCAATATCTCTAGTAATTAAAGAAATGCAAATTAAAACAACTCTAAGATTTCATCTTACTCCAATTAGAGTGGCTATTATCAAGAACACAAACAATAATAGATATTGGCATGGATGTGGGGGAAAAGGCATGCTTTACATTGCTGGTGAAGTTGCAAATTGGTGCAGCCACTGTGAAAAGCAGTGTGGAGATTGCTCAGAAAACCTGGAATGGACCCACCTTTTGACTCAGTTATGCCACTCCTCAGTTTATATCCAAAGGACTTAAAATTAGCATACTACAGTAACACAGTCATATCAATGTTGATAGCAGCTTAATTCACAATAGCTGGATTGTGGAACCAAGATGTCTTTCAACA
The DNA here is from genome assembly GCF_902686445.1 of Sciurus carolinensis. Classification (NCBI taxonomy): domain Eukaryota; kingdom Metazoa; phylum Chordata; class Mammalia; order Rodentia; family Sciuridae; genus Sciurus; species Sciurus carolinensis. Next base: position 63,352,095 of record NC_062214.1, read on the forward strand.
GAAGGCTGGATAAAGAAACTGGTATATATACACAAAGGAATATTATTCAGCTATAAAGAAGAATGATATTATGTCATTTGCAGATAAATGGATGGAATTGGATAATATCATGTTAAGTAAAATAAAGCCATCCCAAAAAACCAAAGGCTGAATGTTTTCCTTGAAAAGTGGATGATGATATATAATGGAGGTGGAAGGTGGGGGCGGATGAGGGAATAATGGAGGAACTTTAGATTATGTAGAGGGAAATAAGAGAGAAGGGGTTGCAAGCGTATGAAAAATGGTAGAATGAGACAGACATCATTACCCTATGTATATGTATGATTACAGGAATGGTATGAATCTACGTTGTGCATAACCATAGAAATGAAAACTTGTAACCCATTTGCGTACAATGAATCAAAATGCAGTCTGTGAAAATAAAAGGAATAATATAAAAAAAGAAATCTTAGAGAAAGTTCACATTGTGTTTCAAACTACTGATCAAAGTGCTAAGGAAAAGCATAGGCAAGGGGAAAATAAATTAGGAAAACTACATTTAAACAAAAAAGATATTATCCAACAAAGAAATAGTAATTATAAAAAAAAGAACCTAACAGGAAGTATGAAGTTGAAAATACAATCACTAGAATTCAAAATTTACTGGAGAAGTTCAACAGAGATTCAAGCAGGCAGAAGAATCATTGAACTTATCAACAGAACAAATAAAATTCTGAAGTCTGAGGAGCATAATATAACTAAGAAATATAACTGAGGAAATATAACTAAGATACTTGTGGCACATCAAATTGATCAATCTATGCATTTTGGGAATTTCAGAAGGGGAAGAGAGAACGTAAAAGACAAGAAAGATTATTTAGAGAAATAAAGGCTAAAACCTTCCCAAAATTTATGAAATTCATGAATCTGCAATTCCAAGAAGCACACATGAACTCAAGTAAGATAAACTCCATAGGCTGGCATGGAGATATAACTTAATCAAACTTTAAAAGTTAGATACAAATTTTCTTGAAAGCAGCAAGAGAGAAGTGATTTATCACATACCATATTCAGCAAAACTCTACTGCAAAAAATGAGGGAGAAATTAAGACATTCTATGATAAACAAAAACTGATGAAATTTACTGCCTTATAAGAAATGGCTAAGAGAATCCTTCAGGTTGGAATGAAAGGAGGCTAGACAGTAACTTAACGCTCTATGAAGATATGAAGATCTCCAGTAAAGATAAATGTATGAGTAAATATGAATTTTAGTCGCTGTAATTTTGGTGTGTAACTCCAGTTTTTATTACAATAGGATTAAAAGATTCAAGCATTAAAAATATTATAGATGTATGTTATTGGCCACATTATGTGCAAAGATATAATCTGTGACTTAGCATAAGGGATAATGGAAACTGAGCAAAAGTACAATTTTTGTGGGGTGGGTAGGTACAGAGAATTGAACTAAGGGTTCTTGACCACTGAACCACATCCCCAGCCCCATTTTATATTTTATTTAGGGACAAGATCTCACTGAGTTGTTCAGCACCTGACTTTCATTGCGGCTGGCTTTGAACTCATGAATCTCCTGCCTCAGCCTCCCAAACTGCTCGGATTACAGGCATGTGACACCATGCCCAGCAAGAGTAGAATTTTTGTTTACAACAGAAATTAAGTTGACATCAATTAAAATTTCATATATAATCATCATGGTAACCACACAAAAAAAATCTCTCACAGAAGGAAATGAGAAGGGATCAAAACATATTGTTACCAACCAACCAACCAACCAACAAACAAACAAACCCAAAAAACAAAAACAAAAAAAAAAAATTCAACAAAACACAAAGGAAGGCACTAATGGAGGAAATTAGGGGTGTATCTATGAGACATTTAGGAAAGAAATAGAAAAAAGCAGTAATAAGCATCCGTTATCAATTATTTTAAATGTAAATGGCTTAAACTCTCTAATCAAAAGACAGATTGGCAGACTATATGAAAATGAATCAAAATATGGTCTAACTATCTGTTGTGTACAAAAACACTTGCTTTAGAGATAAAGAAATTTATAGTAAAAGATATTTCATGCATGTAATAACAAAAAGAAGCTGAAGTGGTTATACTATCATACAAATAACATTCTAAGTTGAAGGTTACTTTAATAAACAAAGAAGAAAACCATATATTGATTAAAGGATCAAGTAATCATGAAGATATAATTGTAAACATATATTCACCAAACAACAAAGCTCCAACATAGATCAAACAACCATTTGTATAATTGAAAAGAGAAACAGTTCTATGATAACATATGGAGACCTCCATACCCCACTTTTAATAAATGTCCTCTTTTCCTAACTGCCAATCATGTAAACCCACCTATAGTCTCTATACTGCATTCTCTTCTTATCACACATTTGTGAATTTTCCAGTTTTTCTTCCCTTGTTAATTCCTAGTTTCATTCCATTGTATAGGAAAAAAAGATGTTGTATAAATCAATCTTTTATAATTGAATAACACTTGTTTTATAGCCTAACATATGGACTAAAGTGGAGAATGTTTCATGTGCACTGGAGAAAAATATGGATTCTGCTCTTTGGGTGGAATATTCTGTATATGTTTGTTAAATCTCATTGGTTTATAGTGTTGTTTCATGCTTTTTTCCTTTATAGAACCCTACTAGAAAATATAATGAAATAAAAATACAATCTAAATTCTACTTCTCCCTTTTTCACTAAACCAAAATTCTTGAAAGGATACTGATAGAAAATACAAGTGATTTTACATGGTTGGCAGTAGGGGAAAGAAGATATTTCTTTATAAATATATTTCTTAGAAGTGGGCTGTAAAGTAATCTGCAATGGAGAAATAAGTTGTGGTGGCACAGATGCTAGACAAAAGCAGGAAAAGTTTTCAAAAGCTGTGGTGTAAAAGTTAGACTAATATTGAAGGTAACTGGAGGTTAGGACACACAGTCCTGGGTTTAAGAAGTCAAAAAGCAAACAAATGTGCGTTAGGCCTCTAGTACGAAACCAACATCCTTGATCTGTTCAATTATGAACAGATAATTCTGTTCAATTTATGACTAGTTTTGTCCTTATTTTCTACCCTCATATACCTATAAAAACAACTGAAGCAACTTGAAAATATCAAGCATATTTTTTTTAAATTTTAATTACTCTATTTCTATAAGTCCAAAATTGAATTTTAACAATAAAAATAAATTTAAAGCATTATAAGTAACAGAAAAATATATGATCCATGTATCTTAAATCATTTAGTTAACAAATTGAGGTGAGGGGCAGAGAGAGCACAAAGGATACATATTGAAATCTAGATTTTGATCATCATGTAAAGGAAATCTCCTGGGGAAAAACTATTTATTTTTCTGGTGCTAAATGTCTAGCATGTAAAGTGTCATATAAATCTTCATCTAAGGGATATTTGGTAATATAGTGGGCAATGTCTTCAACTCTGATCTTCCCAAAGTACAGAACATTCTTCAAAAGGACATTTCTTATAATATCATTCTGTGAAAACTGGAAGTATAATGTTAAATCTCAACTCAGAAAAGACATTGCTCTGAAAAGTTAAGATGTTATTGCCATGGTAGTAGTGGTCTGATGATTTACTATAATCTGGGAATAGAAACTGAGCATCCTAGAGAAGGGGAGAGATGGTTAATTTGTGCTTTCAATCACCTTTCTGAAATATCTCAGGTCTCAAACTAGTCTTTGTCAAGAGTTAGTATAAGATCCATTTCTGGTGGAATACTCAGACAGAAGCCTGTATAACCATTAGGAATTTCTCCACTTCGTTAAACATGTTCTTCAACGGTGCTTATGTGCTATTTGCTCATTGGATCAAGCACTCATTACTAAATTTTATCAGTCATATAAATAATAATATTTTATGATTATAATTTTTATTTAAAAATTGTTAATTGTCCTTTTAGTTGTTTGCATAGTTGCTTACATCCTTCTATATGGTATGTTAAATATGTTTGCTCTATGAACTATTTCCCTAAGTGAACTTTGTAGAGATAGATGCCATTTTTTGTCTGTGCCTAACTGTGTGTGCTTTTGAGTTGTATGCACCAGTTTGTGTACCTTAGTATAGAGATCTTCCTCCACTGCTGGTATAGTCAACCAGCATGTATTGCCTGATGAGAAGAAAATACCCAAACTTGGTCTTTTGAGTGTGGAGACATCCATTTCAGCCTGGATATCACGCTACTGATTTTTTAATGCCTTCAGAAAGGTTGAGAGTTGTGGAGGGTGTGGCTGCCCATTACTCCAGGTGTGGTATCCAAAATCACCCCATGGTTTCCCCTCTTCCATTCTCTTGGGAGTACCTCAGGAGATATTTCTACCTGATAGATTTCTGACCCATTTCTTTGGCCCAGTTATACCTGACTTCCATCTTTAAATATATGTGTGTGTGTGTGTGTGTATGCATATATGTATGTGCATATATATATATATATATATATATATATAAATTTCTGATGCTATATGAGTTTCCCTTTTTTCAATTAAAATAAATTTTTCAAAAAATTTCATGCAATTAATAGGTATTTGATGAAGGGCATAATGAGGAATGCGTTAGTTAGCCTTTTGCTGCTCAGATCAAAGTTGCTGACAAGAACAACTTAGAGAGGAAAGGTTTATTTCAGCTCACATTTTCAGAGATTTCAGTCCATTTTCAACAATTACCTTATTCTGGGCCTGAGGTAAGGCAGAACATTATGTGAAAGGGTGCAGCAGAGGAAAGCAGCTCAGATCATGGCAGTTAGGAAGCAGAGAGCTAGTGAGGTGCCAGGGGCAAAATATAAACCCCAAAGGCAGACCCTCAGTGACCTCCTTCCTCCATTCACACCCTACCTGCTCATAGTTACCACCTAGTAAAGTATTTTTTCCAAATTATTAATATCAAATGAATTCATCCACTGATTAGGTTATAGTGCTTATATTTTAACCTCAGTTTTTGAGGGATACCTCACATCCAAACTACAGTAAGGACTTTGCTTCATAGGTTACATCTACCATGGTAGTTTCCATGTGGTTTAGAATATTAGACACTTAATTAAATTGCTCTATGCAAAGATACTTCTGATGAGTAAAAGTACCCAAATCTGATTTTAAACATGACCAGATTTTACTTACAGAAAAGTGTAAAGGATTTACTCTATTGATTCATGAAGCTGAAAATGAACAAACCTAACATTTAAATTATGATTTTCTGTAGCTGAGTTGTCTCTTTCATAGCTCATTGAGTATTTTGTAGAGTATAACTGCCAGCATGGAAAATCCTCATTCAATGATTTTTATATGGATCTTTTTATTTAGAAAAATAGTCGTCAACTGTTTTTATATTCAAACCTTCTGACAATTAAGTTTTATTTTTCAGATAATCTAAATTCCTTTCCTCTCCTGCAGTACTCCTCATAACAATAATGCTTACAGTAATTTAACAGGGATTTTACATTTGTAAACTGTAAAATGCTGTTAAGAGATGACATGCCATTTTAGTTTCACAGTCTGCAATCTCAAAATTTGATAAAATTATTGTTTGATCAATTCCAGACCTGAAGAAAAACTAGATAAATGCTTCCTTTCACAGATAATATGGAAATGTTTCCTTAAGTTATCAGATTTCAAGACTTTCCAACAGTGTCTGGGTCCCCACCTTCACAATAAAGAGCAAGAAGCAATGGTGTGTGAGACTCTTCCTGTCCACTCTCCCAGCACAGGTGAGTTAGCTTCATTCATTCTTTTTTCTCTCAAATGTTTCTGTACTAAGTCCATTTTAAACACACAAGCATTCACATGTACATTAAGAAAAATTATGTTCTTCATATTAATGCCACTCCATTCCTTCCTTCCTCCCTCTTCCCTTCTGTCCTTCCCTCCTTCCTTCCTTTCTCTGGTACAAAGGATCAGAACTTGAATGCAGATTATTCATGAGACAGATCTCATATTAAATAGGAATGTATGCTTTCAGTATGAATAATAGCCTCTAAAGAAGGGAAAAAAATCACCTGCTTTCAAATACAGGTGACCTAGTCAGCACTTTATAAACGACTCAGGGAACTCAGTTTCTTACTCTGGAAAATGGAATTGATAATATTAAATATTTGGTGAAGGGCTATTTGGATGTGGAACTGCATAAATTACATTCATGATATTGGTATCTGATAATTGCATTTCCAATAGGAATTACAATTAAGACTCTTGCAATATGACATACTTTTGATCATTTTAATTTCCTTTGTGATTGCAGAGAATAATTCTTTGGGGGACTTGACTCCAATTTTCACATTACAAAAGAGAAGTATGGATAATGGAATAATGCAGAGACGAAGGAAGGCTTGATCTCCAATCTCTTATTTCCCCCTTTCCCATTTCTGCAGTGGGGATGCCACCTGTGTTCTGCTCATTATAAAACTTTTAGCAAGAAGCTAATGAAATGCAAAGCTTTCTGTAAGACCAGCACTAGCCTTCCTATCAAATCATCTGAAATATTTATTTGCCCTCTTGAATAATTGATAGGGGCATCAGCTCTCCCGGTCAATTGATTTATTAAGGGACTGTTTGGAATTAAACAGCTTAAAGATATTAGATTTAGCAGTGATCTTGCTTGTTAGCATATTCATTTACCTACGGGAGCCCCCATTAGATATTGTTAATACATGACGTTTCCAGTCACGGCCTGGATCTCCTCAAATTGCATTAACGCCAGGCTGTTTAGCCACAGAATAACAGGTTTGATTGAGTGCTTGGGTTTGGTGTAATTAGATTTTCCTAGAAAAGGGGGGACTACTTTAATGCCATGTGCATTAAACGAGATATGTCATCAGCATTACTGTAATTGGCGAACAGGAACACTGGAGACCTGGCTGTGTGTGCATGTTTGTGTTTATGGCTCACCCGTCCATTCTCATAGATGGCACATAATGGCCATGCTTACTTACATATGCATGACCCTGAAGTGGGGGAAAAAAAGAAACTGACCTCTTTAATAAGCATCTCTTTTGAAAAAGGTGGAAAATTCTATCCTGAGTAATGGGATCAATTTTTCGTTTGTTAAAACTGCCAATTATTTCTCTTACTGAAAAGGTCATGTGGCTGGTTAATCAATGATGAAAATGGTACGTGAATATATGTGGGTATATTCATGTATTTGATTTGCATTTCTCCCTAAGCTTATCTACTTCAGTTTCCAACTGCTCTTCTGATTAGGGGCCACAACCATACTAGCAAAATTCTCTCACCAAGGCTTTCTCCAAGAAATTACATCTTCTTATTATAGAGGTGCATATGGAAAATAAAATAATTTCTAGTCCATTTTTCCTTTTGGAGAGGATTCATTCTGTATACAAAAAAGCACTAACTTTCCACATTAGGGAACAATGTGACCCCCCATATTATAATGTGCACAGTGGTTTAGTGCACTTCGTCTGCCAGACAAATAGGATATTACTATCCTATTTTTCTTCCTCATTTCCAATTTTATTTACCTTCTATTATCTCCAAACTTAAAGTGTCCTTGGATTACTTCTCACTTGTCCACAATTTACACTGGGATGCCTCATGTAGCTTTGCATTTTCTCTTTATTTGAACTGCATTTTTTTTTTAGTGTAAATTTATTTTAAAAAATACCTCTCTTCTTTTTAATTCCTTAATATCTTAGTCACAATAAAAATATAAAGCATTATTTCATTTTCATTTTATATTGTGTATACACTAAAGAGTAATAATTGAACTTTGCACTTTGTAAGGCATGGTGGACACAAAAGTGTTCTCATTTACTGCCCTGCCTTTCTATTTAGTGGAAGAACTTGAGGCACAGGGACACAAAGCTACTTTTCTAAGCTAACACAGTTAATAGGAATTGTGTTATTTAGATTTAAGTCACTGTGACCAAAGTACCTGACATAAACATCTTAAAAGCAGGACGTATTTACTTTTGGTGCATAGTTTCAGAGATTTCAGTCCATGGTCAGCTGGCTTCATTGCTCTGGACCTGTGATGAGGCAGGGCATCATGGAAGAAAGGCGTGGCGGAGGAAACCCTATCAGTTCATGGAAGCCAGGAAGCACAAAGAGAGAGACAGGAAGGGATCAGGATCAATAAATATCCTCCAGGACCCTAAAAGTGACCTACTTCCCCAACAGTGTCCACTGCTTCCAGTTGCCACCAACTCCCAGTAGCCCATTTGACTACTAATGGATTAATCTACTGATGAGATCAGAGCCCACATAATGCTATCATTTCTCAAAAGCCCCAGTTCTGAACATTGATGTACTGGGAAACTAAGACATTCCAGATTCAAACCATAACATTTTCCCCATGGTCCCCGAAGACTCATATCCATCTCATAATGCAACATGTATTCAGTCTATCTCCAAGAGTTCTCATAGTGTTAGCATCCAGTTTTGCTCAAAACTTCAAGTCAAAAGTCTTTTCTGATACTCATTGCAAACTATTAGCGATAAGCCTTTATAAAAAGCAAGTTACATATGTAACTCCCAATATGTAATGGCATGGAGTAAATAAATATCCCCACCTTTAAAGAGAGAAACAGGGGTATAGAAAGAAAGGATGAGACCAAGGCAAGTATCCAGAGAACATAGTGGCAATATGTGTGTTTCTAAAGAGCTGGAGCAGCCCTGTATCTATAGCCTTGCTAGCTGCAGTCCACATGACCTTTCTTTTGGGCTAGCTCTGTTCATTGCCTGCAGCTTTCCTGAGAAGTCATTTCACATTCCTGGCATCTCTAACTTCCTGGGGTTCCCCTTGAACCCTGCTATTCTTGGACTAGGGACAGAACCATGATCATTTTATGGCAAAGTTGAAAAAAACCTCCCCTTCCAGATCATACTCATTCTCTGAGAGAGGAGGAGGTTGGTACCATCTTCAGGGTTGCCTGCAATTCAGTTGCACTGACCACTTGTAGGACTGACATGATCCTGCCTGGTTGTAAACAGAATTAATGTAAATATTTTTGCAGAAGACATCTCCTCCAATGTTGCAGTAGCACTCTAGGTCTGCAGGTCCTTGTTCCAAAGCAAAACAATTCCTCAATTTAATAGAAGTTTATAAACAATGAATTATATCAGTGATTACCCATGAGTACAGGTGTAATCAAAGGGAGTAAAGAGGTGGTTGATGTTTTGTTATCACCTTATGACAGTTTCAGTGTTATTTATCATTTCTCAAACAAATAATCTTAATTGGATACATTATATCTAATAATGGCTGTGTAGTGTGTTTGTCTATTTATATAGAGACTAATGATGATGTGTTTCCTAAAAAAGCAGGTTTTTCTAGGAATTAGAATTTGGAGTTGATATAATTTATTTAAAATATGTAATATTTTATGTACAGAAAAAATGTGATTATTGTCTGAAAAGAAAGCCAAGACTTTCAAAAATGAGATTGTAAACTGGCTTCCAAATGTGAATAAATAGGCAGGTCCAAACTATTCTTAGTGTTGCAGGAAATAGTTCACCACCTCATACGGGAGCTATTATTCAGGGTATTATTTACTTAGGATGATCCTGCATGGCTTATTTTATATAAATATAAAAATATTTTTATTTTCCTAGAAATATCATTGTTTCTTATGATAATCATGGTCAGCTTCATGGGGACTTGACCAGAACAAGTCCCAGTTTTTCTATAGGGCCTGGATGCAGGTTTGAGGTAGGTTGGGATAGATGCTTGTCTAGAGGTGTCTTGCACCATTATCCTGTTGTGGCAGCACTGTGATGCACTCAGAGGATAAATTGGCATGTTTCAGTCCAGTTAAAGAGCATATCCTTGTAGGGAGGTTTCAATCCGCTGAGTGTGAGAGTGAAGTGGGGAGCTGTTCTCCATGTATCAGGATGTCCAAACCTTTGGGTAGGGGACTTACAGGTCTTCAGTCAAATCCAAATTTTTCAGTGGACCCTGCAAATCATGTAGCCAATTCTAAGCATACACACTCACAAAGAGGCTTGATATGAAGCATGCCATCAAGTATTAACTAGAATTACAACTTCAATAATTATGAATGTTCTAAACACCACTCAAATCTTAGACACAAACATAATTTAGAATGAGAAATAAAAATACTTTATTATAGTTCAGCGATTTACCTACATGTACAGAATTCCCTTAATAAATATGTTGCTTCCTGGGAAGCAATTAAATGTGAGTCAAAATCCCTAAAAATAGTGGGTTGGAAGGTTAGTTAGACACCTTGCTAGAGACAGTTTTCTCATCACCAATTTGGAGATAATAGTAATTATTAATGACCATTGAAATTTTTGACATTTCTGTGGGCATCACTTATTATTATCATTACTATTTTTATAGCACATTGGAAATTCTGGGCCAAATAATGCATGTGTTCACTTTCCACATGGCCTCTGATAGTATCATGGATGTGGATCCATAAGTGCACTTAAAACCTTTTTCTCTTTCTTCCCGTGTTGAGTTTTCCTTCCCACCTCTTTATTTCATCTTCTTCTTGCCCTGTCTGGTTTCCAGGACAGGGTGCCATCTATTAACAATGCTCAACATTGCTTTAGGGACCACGAAAATGCCTTATGTCCCTGATGTTGACAGTTCCTCTTACAATAATTTGAGTGTTTTTTTGTTTGTTTGTTTTTGTTTTTTGTTTTGTTTTGTTTTGTTTTGTTTTCCCCATAGCCTATGGTTAGAGACATTTGGGAAGGAAACTACACACATACTGGTAATTTTCTTTGATTCTATCATCTACCTACATGAAACATTAAATCTTTGAGGGTTATTTTTCTCCTTTTTTTGATTAAAAAGTTCTACTCTCATAACTCTTTCTAAGTAACCTTGAATCGTTCGACTCTAAATGGGGGATCAAGCTGGGTGGCCCAAGACTGGACACAGTCCCTACCCCGGGTGTGTCAGGGTGCAGGGACCTCAGGAGACCACCAGACACAAGTCCACACTGGCTTCTGATTCACAGTCAGCTTGTCAGCTGCTGTGAGCCCTCAATTCCATATTTGTGGAGTTCATTGCTTTTTTTCGTCTTCTGTATTGTGTGACCCTGCACTCAGAAGACCTCATTCTGCTTGTTTCTGACCATTTCTCCAACTTGTCAGAGTCCGTTTGAATTATATTCCTGTATTCTGGAGTTCCAGTCAGCCTTCTCTGTTTGGTTCAAAGCACAAGCACAATGGATATGCTCCACATAAAATCATTTCTATGTGAAACCTACAAAATATTAAAAATTTCTGGCTCTAGTATTATAAACATTAAAAGTAAGAAATTATATACATTTGTTATCTTTCTATATCTGTACTTAGGTAGGTAGGAGGATTGGTATGTATGGACACTTGAGTGTCGAGAGTATTCTTCCAACTTAAAAAAGCAATTTGATGAAGTGACATGTTTCCACCAAACAGCACATATCAAGGCTTGTTATGCTCCTTCTGATTTATCCCACCTATGTGAGGAATTTAGATTATGTTCTACACATTACTGAGTCTGACAAATAGGGAATGGATGTTGAATTGAACAAACTACAGCTTACATTCATTGCTTGATGTTTTATTTAGAAAGGCAATTCTCATCACCACACACACACACACACACACACACACACACACACTCACACAAGGTAAGGGGAATTGAATATCCTGAAATATTCATTTTATGTTTCAGGAGCATAGAGCATCTCACTTTCAAGCAACATGAATTCTTCTTGCTCCCTAAGTCATCGGCCAACTCCCTCTCAATGTCAACTTTGGCTCTACTGAGTTTTCCTTCTCTCTTTTTCTTTCTTTCTTTCTTTCTTTCTTTCTTTCTTTCTTTCTTTCTTTCTTTCTTTCTTTCTTTCTTTTTCCTGTGTATGTGTGTGTGTGTGTGTGTGTGTGTGTGTGTGTGTGTGTAGGCACAGCCATGTGTCTGCGGTGGCAGCAACAGTCAGTGAAGGCAGAGCCTTAATCACTGTTTACTGATTTAGTCCATTTTACTAGCAGGCAGTGCTTTTCCAGAGAGCTGTTTTCCTGGCGGGGTGCAAAGACTGCTTTCAGGGGCAAAAGTGTGTGTCTCGAGGCTGTCTCGCTCCCCATCCCTGGCGCTGTCTTGTCACCCCTGGCAGGGCCACTGCGCCAAGGCAATGGGCCGGCATGTCAGCCTCTGCCTCCGACGGTGCTCATCTGGTGGTGGTGTTAATGAGCGTTGGATAGAAGCAGGAGGCAGGGCACAAAGGACCCGACGGGGCATCCAAACAATACCTATGGCAGGCAGAGCCAACACATTTCACACTGCGTCTCCGCTCATGTGGTGAAAAGGATTGAAAATGACAGATCGAGGATTTTACCTTTCCCTCTGATGGGCTTTTTTTGTTTGGCTTGTTTACACTGCTTTGGGGTTGTGTGGCTGTTATTGCTGTCTCTGCCTTTTCTTGTGGCTTTTTCTTACAATTGTCTACGTGTTACCTTTAAAATAATGGATTAGACATGAAAAAGAAAGAAGTCCAGTTAGGAATTGCTCCTATTTCTTGAATAGCTCTTCTGTCACCTTTAATAATCCCCTTCCCTATTCCCCTATTTCCCATGGTCAACCCCTGAGCTCTTTGATGAAATGGCAAATCCAGGTAATTGTGGAGGGGTTAGGCTGACCTACAGGTAGAAGGGAGTTGGGTGGCATGGGCTTTGGACTAACTCAGAGGGTATTTGTGTAGGCATGTGACCATCAAAGGTATCCCTGGATTCTCCTGGGTAACAACTCAGAGTACCAAATGGTTGCAATCTATCCTCATTCACACATGCCACATTCAAAACTGTTCAAGACAAAAGGACCAGTCAATTGTCAGATGTGGGTGTTTCTATTGGTTCTGGGCCTGAGAAAATTTAAGTGCACAACATAAACCAGAGATGAGAGCCCTGGGAGAGTGGGGCTCCACAAGGTTCCTCAAAACAATTCCCAAATTTGAAAATCCAATTTTCCTGTCAGCCTCCTTAGTCTACTACTGCTGAGTCTCGGTGCTTTGGAGGTGGTTTCCAGTTCTGCTCTGCCTGCATTTATTTGCTCAAAGGAATAAGTTACTCATGCCAAATAAAGTGGTAAATGTTAGGTTGGAAAGTCATGCTGGCATGCAGCAGAGTGAAAGAAGGGAGGCCACGAGTGTTTTGAAATGTTCCCAGCTACCACCTTCATCCTCTCACCAGCAGGATGAAGATCCTGCCCAGCAGTGCACCTCTCCATCTTTGGTCCCCATCCTTGTCCTCCTCCCACCAAACAGAAGTGGCAATGCAGTGCGGTCGGGCCACATTTTCTTTACAATTGATGGTCTCCTTGGACATTTAACTATTTCTTTTCCAGACTCCCAGTCTCCCATAGACTCTAAAAACTTGGAAAAACTGGGAATGATGTGAGTGTCTGTGGAGCATCTTGAAAACATCCATTGCAGACTTCACTGGCTATCTTAAATCATTCCAACTGTTCATAAAGCTTGAGCCTAAAAAAGCAAGTTTTTTCTAGATCAAGAGAATTTATCAGGACATATGCTGGTGAAGTGTTCCCTCCCAAATTCAATAAAAGGCACTCCTTTTATATATGATCATTATTATGAATATTAATAACAATTAAGTAAAATGTCACTAATACCTTTAGAAACAATCATCAGGTGATGTTATCGCTGAGGACAAAGGTTTGGAAAATCAGAGAAACGTCTGGTCTTGCTTTAACCCTATTAATCGCCACCCCTATGGGGGTGAAGAGGAATTGAATGCTCAAGTGTGACTATTATGTGCAGTTAAGCATCTCCCAGACATACACAGTTTGCACTTTAAGAAGCACAGAGATAGACACTAGAACCTCGTACACTGTTTTCCATAATTGTGTAGGTAAGGAACATCCTGTAAAGGGCTCTCTGCTTCACCAGGGATATTGTTACACACATTAGCTGCTTTGCTTAAAAGTTAAAAGCAGAGAAGACCTAAATCAAACTAGAGACATTTCTTAAAAGTAGACACTCTATTAGGTGACGAGTAATGGTGATGGATACGACTCTGGATTTTACAGTACTGAATTATCTCACCAGGATGTCCTCATCTTCACAAACCTCAAAACAGTGTCTTAAGCGTAAAGTTTAACTTTTTTTTTTCTACCTAAAGTAGATAATAAGGTTTGAGGTAGAACAGGGGCGGGAAAGAAAAGGAGGGAGAGAGAAGAAGAGAAACAGGGGAGAGAAATAGAAAGGGAGAGAAAAAATGGAGAAAAAGAAAGGAAGGCAAAGAGATCACCTTTGAAGCTCTTCTTTTCTCTTTCTTTCAAATGACACAATAGAATTTTTTTTTTTTTTTACTAAAGTTGTATTAGGGATTCACTTAAGCAGAAATGAACTGTAATATGCAAATAGTTCTAATTGGACTGCTAATAGAGCGTGTCTCTGTTGTTTTTTTGTAGGGAGTTTTATGCCTATGTAATCAGTGCAGACAGCCGTTAAGTAAATGAAGAGGCAACTAACAATGTCAGAAAAGAGACCGGGCGGTTCCGGCTGACACTACCCTAATCTTCCAGGACCCATTAAATGGCAGTTTCAACGCATTACCTACCATAACATCCTTGAATATCACTGATTTTATTTGCAGTATCAAACATTCCATTTCATGCCCCATTAACAGTGGGAGCCTGAGCTTTTTGACGCAGCTAAACATTTTACTAACTACCTGGACTAAGTAACCAATTAACTTTTGGAGACAATACGGCCAATTAAGCGCGAAAAGGTAAGGCTGTCATCCCCCACGAAAATTGAATTTCCTTTTCCTGATGGCACTTATTGTCGCTGCTCAATTGTTAATGGGGATTCGGTCCCTATTAAAGTATGAAGGCAAAACGGAATGGAAAAGTTCAGGGGACTTGGTTCCTAAAGAGTAGGTCACAAAGTGTCCCCATTGGCCACTAATTCAGTTAACTTTTCTTCATGCCAGATTACTTATTGGATGTGACTGTGGCAGGGCTCTAATATGACATTCTCTGATAGTGTGTTGCACAATCTGGTAGCTTCTGAGGAACCCATAGGCCCAGGGCTGTAGTTTAAGATCTTATATGGCAGGGTTATGGAAAAAAAAAGACTGTTTTTTTTTTTTTTTTTCTCCCCCCCACAGCAGAAAGATTAGGGTCCGGCAAGATATTGCCCTGCTTATCACTCGTGTGGACTCTTCAGAGAGAAAAACAAACCCGTGGATGAAGAGGTGTGCTCCAAATTAACCCTCTGTGGTTTGGAAAATCATTTTCTAAATGGCAGACAAGGTCTCGGTGGTGATTCTGCTCTGTGGATTTCACTCCAGTTGACTGGAATGGAGCACAAGTAATGAACCTGGATATCACATTTTGAAAGCTGGAGGCAAATTTCCTCCCTTTGGTAGGAGTCTTTCATCTTTGAAGGTACAGAAGAAAATTTGTCCTGCAGGGCATCTTCCATAGGCCTTGTGTGAGTGAAAAACATGAAGGTTATATAGAACCATAGTCCAAATGTGGAATTCAGATCCGTATATCTGTTAAAAAAAAAGAAAGAGAAGCATACAGCTTTATGAATCACATCAGCTTTGTGAAAATGATAGTGTTCTAAATGTGCAAGAAATCAAGGGTTTTGAGAAATGGGGACAGAATAGGATTCTAAATGCTGATCATTCAAATCTTTCTTATGAAAATATCAAAGCTTATGTGTTTGATGTCACCAAATTATTACTAAAGAAATACAATATTTTTGATGTTTACTTAATATCTGTTCACATACACTTAGAATCTGACATGGGTCTGAAAACACATAAAGTAATGATCTAAATTATGCTTAGAGTTATTAATTTCCTGTATTGTTTTTATGGTAAAAGTCTTTGGTATGCCCAGACTGTGACTGACTTGCCACAGGGAGGAAGGTCCTTGTATTCCATTGTTATGTTAGTGTCCTAGGTTCATAACTTTTTTATGTGGTTTCTGCCAGATTCTGTGGTGATAGGAAGCAGGAGCCAAAAGGATTAATGTTATATCCTTTTAACTTTAAGTG
The DNA here is from genome assembly GCF_902686445.1 of Sciurus carolinensis. Classification (NCBI taxonomy): domain Eukaryota; kingdom Metazoa; phylum Chordata; class Mammalia; order Rodentia; family Sciuridae; genus Sciurus; species Sciurus carolinensis. The sequence goes on from NC_062214.1 coordinate 63,368,116, forward strand.
TCTTTTGAAGAATTTGATAAGAATTGTTACTTCCAAAGAAGATTTAAATAAAAAATGCCTTTCCTATGTTAGTGTGGATCAATTAATAATGTGGATGGAAATTCTCTTTTGAAAGTTTCCTTGGATTTTTAATATCTTTTCTCAAGAGACACAATTTTCTTTACAGAAGTGATTGCTGTGGGCTATTTATTTTAGCCACTTTCCCATGGCAGTGGATGATTTAAAAATGATTACAATAGTTTGAACTTCCTGTTATTTAAGATAGAGGAGTAAAGCCAGATTGCAAATGCTTCCCACTCCCACCCCCCAACATCGCTGCATGAGAATAAGGAAAACAAGCAATGACAAAATTACATCAGCAGCACTCACACTGTGGAAAGGGCCGGTGGCCAGGAGTTTCCAATAATCCACGCCATTAAGTAAAGGCGGCAGGAGACTCCCAGGCTGCTTAGCTCTTGCCAGAGCCTGAAGAAGGTCTGTGGAGAGGAGAAGGAGGTGGAGAGGCACTTGGGAGACCCAAGTACTGTTCCCTCCAGCACTTGGCACGATAAAGGGAGAAGCCAAAAGTTCTTTGCCTCTTGGGTTAATGAGTAGTAAAAAATGAAGAGAAAAGTGAACCTTCGATGCTCCCACTAATGCAAAATCTTCTTGAAACCCGGCACTGTATCTCCAACTAGAGTAAGAAACCTCCCGAGAAGACAAACTTGACATCAGACAATGAACAAGAAGAGAGGATTGATACCAGATGTAGCCACAAAGCTTGCCTAGAAATCCCAACCCCAAACTCCTATCTGTGGGCTACAGAAAATTCATCTCTCAATCTCTATGGAGATCACAGGATACATGTGTGGAGTGGGGAGGGAGGAGACAGTTCAATTATATGGGAAAACAAGAAAAAACAAAGGCCCAGAAGCACTAACAAACAAATAAAACAGAAGAAAGAATAAGTGAATTTGTTTATCTTCTTGGAAGGATAGCTCTTTCTAATAAACACAAAATTCACACATTTTAAGAAGGTGCTAGATATATTTGACTAAAAATATTCTGGAGAACAACAGTACTATATTTTTGGTAGAAGTCAAATGATAAAACCAACCTAGGGAAAAATTTGTTCTTCATTTCAGAAAGGTCTGTTCTTTTAGTTAATATAAGTTTGGACAGATCAATAAAAGATAAGACTCCAGCAGTTTACAAAGATACAAATACAAATGGCCAATATATATATACATATATATATATATGTATATATTTATATAGTTTCTCAATTTCACTCACAATTTTTAAAAGTGCAAACAAAAATAACAGTAGGTTACCATTTTTCACCTCTCTAATGAAATGAATGCTAAGGTGGATTATTCCCAAAGCAAGGGTGGCAGGAGGCCAAATGCAGCCTCCTCCAAACTTTCTGGAGATCGATTTGCTGCTGTGTTTCCATATTCAACATACAAGCTCTGCTAGAAGTACTACAGTCTCTCTCTCGCTCTCCCTCTCTCTCTCTCTCTCTCTCTCTCTCTCTTTCACACACACACACACATACACACGTCTTCGATATATAATCTCTCTCTATATATATATGTTATATATATGTTATATATATATGTTATATATTTATATATAATATATATAGCAAAAATAATCTTAAAAGTATTTTTGGCAACAGTCTAAGTATGTGTCCATAGGGGAGTGATGAATCACAAACTCCATCAAATAGAAAAATTCTTAGATATGTTGTGAAAAATCACATGCACTATGATAAATATGTAAAATACTTTTTTCTGAATTAGATATGATATTTTCATTAGGTATGCTTATAAATACTCACATACATTTAATATGCATTTTATTTATTGTGTATATAGATACACAGATACATATATATCCATAGGTGTTTCATAATCAACTACATTCATGAATATTTAGGGAGTCTGGAAGAAATCATGAGAAATGATGTATACTAGTTGCATTCAGAAACTAATAGCCATTTTGGGGAGAGAAATTCACATCTTTTACTTTGGATATTCTGAGTCTTAAAATTATGCCTATGTATTTTGTGAATTACTAATAATATTGTTAATTAGACTACTAAGCTTATGGGGACATTTGTCACATTTGGTTTTTTTTTATATCTCAGTTAAAAAAAAGTTACCTTTTATTTAAAAATAACTTTTGTCTGGCTATTTATGTGGTTATATAGTCATTGTAGAAAATTTAGAAAACACGGTCTTTTCCTACCCTGGTGGTCTGACATAATCAGTCCCTATGGGTGTTCTATGTAGGTTTATCGTGCCCAGCACTGAGTCAAAACTCAGTCAAAACTCACGCTGCTTCCCCTGAAAACTCACATTTCAATAGGAGTATATATATATATATATATATATATTCTAGTGAAATGTACAAATGATAGTAACTGTGTGATTAATGATCCTTTAAGGGCACTTTTGAGATTGCTATGACCAAATATAAATGAGATGTCTAATCATGTTTGGGCTCGAATTAATATTCAGCTTTTTGAAATAATATTTTCTGATTAATAAACTAATTCAGTGTTCATTTACCAAATTTAGAAAAATGCAGACTCATCAAAAAATGCCCCGGTTTGAACAGTTTTAAGTCTTTGTTTTGCATAAACATTTAAAAAGGGAATACAGTTGATGTGCTTAACTTCAAGGAAGACTCAGTACTAACATGACTACTGGGATTATAACATAGCTTATATATTTTCATAACTATTTTCCCATAGCAGTAAGTCATCTCTGCAAATATGATACTCATGATTCAATGAGGTAATTTACTTAACTTGAATTGTTCCTGGTTGCTCAACAATCATTTCAGACTTTACTTTTTACATATATATTAGACATATTTTTAGTTCTGGCTTACATAGGATCTTCACTTCATAGGCATTGGGTGTATACATTACCTTACTAATGAAACTGTAGTATTTCTGAAAAGGAAAATAATGAAATGGAGGTGGCCTTACATAAGACTTCAAGAGCTAATGCACTCAAAGGCCAGTTTTGGTCCATACACACCCTTTGACTTCCCAAACAAGCCTGTTCCACTTGGACAAGTATCTTGGATATACATTGTACACAATGCAGGGTGAGCCTGCATTATAGAATCATGTTAGGAAGTGCTGTTAAACCTGCCTGCTTTAAAAACGTTAACTTTTCATTTGTTTGTCCTAAGGAAGATTGGACTTGCAACATACACAAATAGAATCTGAAAGATCATTGCAGAAATGACTATGGACACCAAGGCATACAGTGGTACAGGTTTGAAGGAACATGAACACAACAGACAGGAGAAGACAAGGATAGTGTGAATGAGCACAAGGTGGGACTCAGTGATTGGCCAGAGAGGTCCCAAAGGATGGGGATAGAGGTCTCTTGAGCTTCAGTCTTGGTTAACTTTATAACAAGATCTTGACAGGCATAAATGAGAGCAGAGGAGAAACCTGCTTCTTCAGATAAACTGATGAGTTACTATTTGATGTAAGAGTCATTAAGATTTTTCAACACTAAAGAAAAGGAAACATGACCACTGTGATTGAAGAAATTACAGAATTGTGGATCTGGCATCTTTGATGCCTACTAGCTGGCTTTGAATCTCCACCAGGAGTAAAACTATTGAATTTAAATCAGGTTTACAGCTGTAGAACTGGATAGAAGAGTCCGAGTATAGTGAACCTGTGGAGAGCACTGAGCACGACACTAGCCCAGATCTCTTCACAATGACGAATGAAAGACAAGATACTTCAAAGTGCTGAGTATGGGTGCGGGGTTATAGGATCACAGACAAAATGGAGGAAATGGAAAGGGAGACTCAGACATTTTTTGTTATGGGTTTGAATTCATTCAAAGTCACTTAGACTGTAATAATGAGGTTCATTTAAGACCTGGGACTTGCTGAAATAATATGGTTAAAGCCATGAAACATTAAGATTGTACTTGCCATAACAGAACCCGTTTGGGCTATTATTAATCTAATCTCATAAGTGCACATAATACTCAAGCAAGCAAACCAAAGCTTTGAATTTGGTTTACACTAATAGTAAGACTATCTCATGGGCTTTTCACTGGGATTCTCTGTACCATTAAGCAATTACTAGTGGCTAGAACACTAGCCCACATGTCGCTATTTCTGGTTAGGGGATTTTCTTGCCTGCCTGGCTAAATCTTCCAATTAAATGCAATGGTACTATCTTCAGTTCAGTTCATCATTTACAATGCACAGTGGAAAGTATTGTTACTTTAAGTAAACAGCTTTAGGAACTCTGGAGCCACACACATCGCACCGCTGATCTGTAACATTCTGCCAGTGCTGGGATGCCACTGTGTGAAAAGCAAAGGTGAGACCTGAAGACAAGGAGTCTTTTCTTGAATAGTATACTGATATCTATCAACAAAGTGATTCTCTCCAATGTCACCTTCCCACTATTTCTTTTTCATCTCTCCCTTAGTTTCATCAGCACAGTTATATCTGAATTTATTCTATCTAAATTTCTACTGAAACTCAAAGCCAAAGGAGGGACAGAGTAACACAGTATCAGAAATACAAAATTCCAAATGAAATCGTGATGGTAACAATGCTGCTGCTACTACTACTACTACTGATTTACTATTACATTTATATGGAGATGAAAAGAGGAATATAACTGCATCTTTTCAAAACCAGAGAGATTCATATCTGAAAATAATATATGTAGTGGTAGAATCAATTCTTGAGCCATTTTTGGGTATCTACAGTAAGGATTTTTTTTCCATAAAATTATGGTGATATATAGGATCAATATGTGTTTTCCACAAATCTCAGAAAACCAGTACAGAGATTATTTCTGAAATACAGAGTGTTAAAATCATAATATCTGAATTCATGCCATAATTGCAGCATCAAGTATCTCTGTACACTTTGTATATTTACTCACTCTGTCCATGCATCCAATTTATCTGCGACAAAAGAACAGTGACAGTACTTACCCCACGGAATTACTGAGAGAATTAAATGAGATCCTAAATTAAAAACTCACTACATTAACTTAATCATTTATGAGCAAGTGCATTCTTTGAACCTTAGGGACTGTACTAATGGTATAAGATAATGAATATAAAGTATAGTATTCAAGAAGATTTAGAGAAAGTCATAGATAATGGTAGTTCAGACTTTTAAACAAAAATAGAATGGAATCAAGGATCTATGGGATGTATTTCATAGCTTTTAATGATATCATGAAAATTACTGGAATCCCTGCCTCACTCATGGTGTTGCAGCAGAAGTGAGTTTGAAGACCCATCAATGATTCAGAAGGATCTTAGTTACTTGTAGAAGGAAATATCCATCAAAATTTGAATTGAGTATAAGTGAAGTATTGAGTATAAGTGAAGACTTAACTGAAAATACCATCCCTATCCCACTTCTGAACTATACTTAGAACATTAGTATCTCCAAAATTCTCTTCTTTTAAGTGAATAAATGTACTTTTTCTGACTTTTGACTCGACAATTGAACAGTCCTAGAAGTGTCAAGGTAAATTTTGCTGTGTCTTCAATTTTGTGGTATTATAAGTGTTAAAAATCCAATATAAATCTAGACTCTATTTTAGCAAATTATCTACAATTCCATGTAAGACTACCATTGTAATATTTTAGCTGCACATAAGGCCCCAGGAAAGTGGGGAGTGAAAAACTGACAAAAAATTTCTTGAGCATCCAGTTAGTTTTTTTTTTTTTTTTAATAGTTAACTATACGATTCAAACACACTGCATGTACACTTAACCATAATTAACTCATATTTTTGTTCTTTTGCTTTTTCTTAAAGAGTATTTAGTATTGAAGAGTTTAAGTTTTTATGGGATGTTATGGTTTGGATTTTAAATTGTTCCCAAGTGCCCATATGTTGGAGTCTTGGTCCCCAGCTAATTGGGAGGTAGTGAAACCTTTGGGAAGTGTGCCCTAGTGGGAGGAAGTTAGGTGACTCAGAACATGGTCTTGGAACCCCAGGCCCTTTGCGTTCTATGTTTTCTTTCCAGTGGCCATAAGGTAAGTCACTTTACTCTACTTTACCTCCTGCCATGATGTTCTGACTCACCACAGGCCTCAAAGCAACCAAATCAACAGCACATGGACTTGAAACTTCTGCAAATGTGAACCAAAATAAACTTTTCCTTCTTTATGTTGTTTACCCTGGGTATTTTATCACAGTGACAGAAAACTGAGTAATGCAGAGGCTTTCTCTCTGCTGTACAACTTCTTGTTTTTTTTCTTTTGGTTTAATCTTTGACTCTAAAAAAAAATAATTATTTTAATCTTTTCAAAGACAAGAAAGTGATGTTCACTAGTAAGAGTCTGGGGGTTTAATAAGATGAGAGAAACACTATTTCCCATTATAAAATATTAGAACTATTTCTTCCCATTTCTTTCCCAAACTAAAAGCCTTCTTTTCCTTAGAGCCCTGGCAGAATGGGAAACTGCAAGGCTCAAGTCCCTGTCTGCAGAAGCATTAGGCATTGACCCTGTGGCTTCCTAATAGATCTGCAAAGTGCTTTGTTCCTGGAAATCATCTGATGAGCAGTTCAGTGCTATTGTATATCTTGTTAGAGCAGCCAAAGTGCCACAAAATGAACTAAAATCTCCCTGCAGAGTTGCTGTATCATATGCTGAGAACATTCTGAACTTTCAACAAATTCATGTTACGATCGTGGGTAGCCATGGTGAAGTCTGTACAGGGGTTAAGTGAGAAATAGAGGTCTGCTGTTAAGTGGCTTTGAGAGTGACAAAGCTCTGGGCACAGGGGGTGGGAGAGGAGGGATTCCTTCTCAGTCCTTTGCAATGGTACCACAGGCAGAAGCAGCAATGCGAAGGGGATCAGGCCCCAACTTCCCCAGCCTCAGCAGGACCATTGACCTCCACCTTGGGGTGTCAGCATGAGGGCTTTCCTCCAATATGAAGTTTATTGTGATAGCTGAGCAGCTGAGAAGGAGGGCAGCACGTCTGTTATAACTAAAGTCTTCTATCTATCTATCCATCTATCTATAATCTCTCTTATCATGTGTGTATCTATTTACCTATTTAAGCAACACATTTCTTTCCTAAATTATAAATTATTCACTTTTTCTCCCTCCCTCCTTCTCTTCTCTTCTCTCCTTTCCATTCCTCTCCTTTCCTCTTCTCCCCCTCCCTCTCTCCCTCCCTCTCTACCTCTCTCTCCCTCTGTCTCTCTCTCTCTCCTTCTCTTTCGGCACCAGCCTTTAGATTCCATCATGCCACGGAAACAAACATTGCTCCATGTGGTTCTTGTAAATCATCACTTTAAAAACTTTCCAGCTATCTTCCTCCCACTCTGCAACTTACCTTTTCAGGTTTTGAATAGTACATTTTGAAGAACCTAAGTTTTAAATGTGATGAAATTCAGTTATCACTTTTCTTTCCCTTAAGGTTTATGCTTTTGGTGTCATTCCTAAGAAATCTTTCTCTATCACAAAGGTTTCAGTCCTCTTTCTTGTCTCTTCCCACATCTACTGAAATCTCTTAGTCTCCTATAATGGCCATAAATTGCTCAAGAACCACCAATACATGAAACTGTGTTTGTCCTTCTGTTAATATACCATGTACTTAAAAACTGCTGGCCACTTCCTGGGCTCTCCAGTTCTCCAGATGGCATTTGGCACATTTTGTTGAAGCAATGGCTTATTTGAAAATCTTGGGACTGCAAGTTGGAAACCAATGTTTCCAGTGCCTGGGACTTTCCTTGTCCATTTGCCCCTTATGCTGTACATCATAGAATCAGCACACCATAAGCTTAGCAAGGCTTTGACACAATGGAGTCAAATTTGGATCTTCTGGTATGTTCCAGTCATCCTAGCATTGGACATCCTGACCAACAAATTTTCCCATCTTCTCATTTATTATAAACTATTAAGCCATTACCCCAAAATTGTCTCCTGTGTAAAAATTTCTGCAAATCTCTTTCCTGACAGATACCCAAAATATAAATCAGAATCACTCCCATCTCCATGTGTTCTTAGGTGACAATATAAGACTTTGCCAGGACTCTCCTTATTCCCTTTGGAGGTAAAAAATATCCCTGGTAGCAACCAAGACTCACATTTCATTTTTCGAAACACAGTGTTGGACTCTTGGAGAAGCATTCACTAGAACTTTCATGTTCTTAATAGGTCCCATATAACAAGTTCAATGGAGAGGCATAATGCTGTCCTCAAATACTCCTTTTAAATTACAGTCTCATAGATAAACTCCCAAATGAGCTTGTATGTTGTTGTAGGCCTAAATTATCTTATAAATGTTTGATCTTGCCCAGATTCCATAAGGGGCAAAGGCCAGATTGAGGGCACACACTCTCCAGGGACCCATTTACCAGTAACTGTCCCATAGGTCAGGCAGCAGCTGCTCATAGGATTTGGGACCAATCTGAACCTAAATTCTCCCCAAAAAGCAAAAACAAAAATCCCAACTATTTCTGGTACACAAAGTTCTGTGGACTATCTTATTATTACTGATCTGGATACTTCCATTGGTTTCCAACTTGCAGTCCCAAGATTTTCAAATAAGCCATTGCTTCAACAAAATGTGTCAAATGCCATGAGCCATATCAATGAGTCGGTATCCACTTAAAAAGGCTGTTGCATTTATACTTCCCAGCTAACATTGTCCTGGCCCAAAAATTCACTGCTGGAGATGATGTCATCTTAGAGTTCACGGCCCCAAACCACAACCTTATCCATGGAGATGACTTCAACAACCCTCCTCCCAGCACTCTCTGCTACTGCTCCACTCCAACAAGGCCTCCTGCTCTGTGTCTTCACCCATAGTCCTTTTTTCCCTGAATACTCACAAAATATTTACATTTATTTTACTAAATCATCAGTTCATACCTGCCAACAACATGACTAATGGTCACAGTATTTTTATAACACCTTTACCATTCCATCAAAATATTATTAGATACACTTCAAAATTTCAGGTCTGATTTCCTGGATAGAGGCAATATAAATGGCAAATCCAGGATTCAAACCGCAGGATCCCATATGCTTCTATTCATGTGCTTCCTTTCTACTTTTACAATAGAATGTTTTCTAGGCTGTTTAAGACAACTCATGCCCTAAGTGTCTTCATTGTCCTTGCTCCAAAGTTTCCTTAATATGATGTCAAAATATCAAAGGACTAATTGTATCAGTCATATTTTAAAATTTTCTATATTTTATCATAATTTGTGGTCTTTGAAGGGCTTTGCTGACTGGGGAGAGACTGTCCCTCCAAGGGCTAACAAATTCCTAGAAACAGTAATCAACTTGTCTTGTTGGTAAGTCTACCTTCCATTTTCAACCCAAATAATACACAGTTCATACCCTAACTGCCCCCTTTATCCCACAACTCTCATGTACCAACACAATATGTCTGTGACCCTCTACAAACCTAGGATTAGCCACCAGATAATGTGAGGCAGTTCATATTTCACAATGTCTGCTGGAATTATTTAATTTACCAGCCCTTTGGATGGAATTATTTGACTTACCCTACTTGCCCCTTTTGTAGAATACACAATAGCAATTGTGGCCCACACATTTCCCTCAGTCCATCTGCCCCGAATGGGCTCCAATGCCCATTGGTCCTACATGGTTTGCCATGTCTCTTGTTTTCAGGAAGGTTGTAAAATTAAATTTTCCTTTGAGTGGCATTGACCTCTCCATCTTGTCACATAGTCAGTCACTTTCAAAAATTAAGACCCTGGAACAGATTACCAAAGAATTTCCCTCATTTTTTTTTTATCTTTTATATATGTCTAATTGAGAATTTACTTACTTTTGGTTTTGCAATACATGTTCTATAGATACATAAGTCAAGATTGATCATTTTTTATTGTTTTTTTCAGCACTTCAAAGATACTATGCTGGCTTTTTCATTTACATTGTTTTGGAAGAATTCTTTTGGCCAAATTCATGTTTCTTTACATCGTCTGCTTTTAGAACTTTTTAATATTATTGGTTGTATTAGATAGCATTTCATGACAAAATGCCTGAGATTTATATGAAGGAAAGGTTTATTTGAGTCACAGTTTTGTTGGTTTCAGAACATGGTCAGGTGGATCCATTGCTTTTGGGTTTATGAAGTTAGCAAAGTACATCATGGCAGTAATGCATGGCAGAGGGGGCTATTCAACAGTGCCAGCTAAAATTCAAAGTAGGGGGAAGGGACTGGGATCGCATAGTTACCTTCAAGGACATGTCCCTAGTGACCTAACTCTCTTCCACTAAGCCTTATCTCTTAAAGGTTCTACCACCACCCTACACCTCCAGTGACTGAGAAATGAGCATTTAACATATGGACTCTTGGGGTACACTTATTCAAGCCATAGCACTGCCTTTGGAAATTTGATTTGGATTATATGCCTTGGTATATTTTTCTTCACATTTCTTGCCCATGGGTTTTATCGAATATTGGGTCTGGGTGTTTATAGTTTCATTGATTTTGGGAAATTGCAACTAATTATTTGTTCAAATATTTATTTCCTAGTTCCTCAACTTCTTCAATAACTCCAATTATATATATGGCCTTTTAAAGTTATCTTTTGGCTCACTGACACTAGTAACTTTTTTAAATCAAATTTTAGATTTTTTTAAAAATATAAACAGGTCTCTTCCATCTAATTTAAGGACCATTGCTTTTTTCTTACTTTATTTTGGCTTTTATTTCTGATCGCTTCCAGCAAGAAAGTAAATCCATTTCCTGGTACTCACTCTCACCTTACTTCCTTCCAATGTAACTCAATAATATTTCTATTTAAATACTCCTTCCTGTTATTTTTCTTCTTTCTAGAGCTGTAATTCCCTTCTCACTCTCTTTTATGGAATTCTTTTGAATATAATAATCTTTCTTTAATTTTCATGTGTTTGAACCAAATGACTTCTTTTTTCTTTTTTTCTTTTCCATTTATCTCTTGCACTTTGGAAATAAAATTGTTTCTTAATTGTCCTGATCCTATTCTGCATTTCCTACTTTTCTTGCTGTTCACACAGTTGGCAAGTTAATACACCAGTGGAGGTTGGATAATAGCCTGATTCTGTATGCACAAATGATGATGACCTGTGTATGCTTAATCTAAAGTTTCACGATCAACAATCAATATATACTGACTCTACCATGTAGATTGTAGTGGGAAAGAAGTTGGGACACAAGTGCCATCTTCTAGGACCTGGCAACCTTTGTAGTTTGACAAACATTAATTTTTTTTTATGATTACTGTATTGACTACATAGATGCTAATAGAAAGTCAGAAAGTTTTTGTTCATTGGAGATTATAGAAATAAATGAGATAAAATATGATGAGTACCTATGCACTAGTTAAATTAAAAATAGTGAACCAATAGAGTAGAATGTCTTTGAGATTTAAATTATTACAGGAAAAAATATTTAATGACATGCGAAAGGGTTCATGATATTGTTAAGCAAAACATCAATTAAACTGCTCACATACTATGATTGATACATACTGTTAAGCCCCTTTGTAAGAAATTCTGGAGGAAATGACTTTTCAAAATGTTAATGTTCATTTATGTTTAACTCCAGATAGTAAATTTGTAGGATATTTTCATTCCTTTATTCACATGTGTTTTTGCAATTTTAGAAATTGCAATAAAATTATTTTTATCATGCTCTTACTAAAAATATTTTTTCAAGTTAAAATATAACAAAATTATTTTTATTGCTTTCTTAGTAAAAATTGAAATATGCCTAGCACAAGATCTTCCACAAAACATTAAATAAGTGTAGACTCTGCCTCCCTTCCAATATATAAGTTGTTGCTTGTAACTTGTTGTCTTTAGCTTTTAAGTTTTTCTTATGTACACATCTTGAATAATAAACAAGATTATAAATTACCAGAAGAGGGTTTTTCTTAAGACTATCCTTTTTTTTTTTTTTTTTTTGCAGTGCTGGGGATCAAACCCAGGGCCTTGTGCTTGCAAGGCAAGCACTCTACCAACTGAGCTATCTCCCCAACCCAAGACTAGTCTTGATTTTAACTAGTGTCATTCTGGGCTTAATGTAGGGATTAAATATATATTTATTAATTATTTGGAGTGCTTTTTTAAAATCTTTAAATGATTTCACACTAAGTAATGAAGGATTTCACAACAAACTGATTTCCTCCAATATACCATATTTGTAGAAGTGGAAAAATTTGCCATGATGCCATTGTTTAAACTTAGCCACATTTCAAATACTTTCAAGAAAATGAATTACTTTGGTTTCTATGTGCTAATCCTCTACCCCCTCCCCTGCTTTTTTTTTTTTTTTTTTTTTTTTTTTTTGCACAAGTCATTGGATGTATGTTTTGTCGCTCTAGGAATAGGCTCTTTTTAATCTATTGATAAAAGATTCAATTTCTGCCTGTCATAATCCAGATGAAGGAGAGAAAACACATGAGGAACTTGCCACTTCAAAAAATAATTTCATTCTGAAACCTAAAATCATTACTTAACTCTGTAACACAACACTTACTTAACTAAAATTACTTCAGTCATGGGAGTATGCAGTGATATAGGCTCTTAGTAGTTACACACAGTTCCACCTGAAATTCAGTTAAAACTGAAAGATATTTAAACATACATCAATGGATGAGAAATAAAGATACTGTTGAATTTTCTTAATCATTTGCTTCTTGTTTTTCCTTTGTAATTGACAATGATTTTTTTTCCAAATAAACACTCAAACTATAGGCTAGTAGACATTAAGAAAGTATAAAATGTTGACAAATCTTAGTTATAACATTTTATGGTTAAAAATACTAAGGTTTGGGCTGGGGATATAGCTCAGTTGGTAGAATGCTTGCCTCACAAGCGCAAGACCTTGGGTTCAATCCCCAGCACCACAAAACAAAAAAACAAAAACACAAACAAACAAACAAAAAAACTAAGGTTTAATTCCAATTCATTTCCTCAAAATGATATTGTTTGAATAAAAATTAAATTTGTTTGATAAATACAATTATTGAGAGGGTCATCCACATGACTGACATGAAACTCTTGCTAAAACAATGCTATCCACTGAAAATACATGATTTATTACAGATTTATGCAAAATTCAAGACCTCTAGAGCTTAGACCAGGTCTAAGCTAAGCTAAAACACAACAAATGTTTTCCACATAGTCTTAATCTGTGAGATCTACTATAGATCCTGAAAAATAGTGACCAACATTTAAAGATGGAAGCAATACCACAGTGGCAATTTGATATTTCTTTGGTATGTCTCTTCCATCCTCCCCTGAGTTTTAATCCCATAGCCACAACCATGATTATATCCTCTGTTAACTTATACAAGTACCCTGATTTCATTCTCCTTCACCTTTTGTATTAGTAACCTTTCCATTACTATGACAAAATACCTGAGATAATCAAATTATAAGAAGGAAATGTTTATTTTTGCTCATGGTTTCAGATGTTTCAGTTCACAATCAAATTGTCCTATTGCTTTTGTGCCTGTGGCAAGACAGAGCATAGTATTGGGAAGCATGTTGTGTAGCAAAACTGCTCACCTCATGATGGCTGCGAAGCAAAGAGAGAACAAGGAAGTGTCCAGGGTCCCATGATCACCTTCAGGGGCATGCCCCAGTGACCTACAAAACTCCTCACAAAGCCTTCAATAAATTTGTATTGCTCTGGTATGAAGACTTTAACCATCATATAATGCTTTCTTGCATCTCCCCTAATCTTTATATCCAACACTTTTCATTCTAACCAATTTGGCCAACTCTCTCTTGAAAGACTTTGCACAAATATTCCTCAAATGCTTAAAACCATCTGGTAACCATGCTGGGTCCTGCAGTAGTTTATCTGAAAAAGGAATGTCCTTGCCTTCAAAGAACTAAAAGTGATGTGATAGATAAAGCATAAGATTGTTTCAGCACAGGATGATTAACTTCTATGAGCAGGGTATTACATGCAGCCTCCTGTCACAAAAAGAACATATCAGTAAAATTTGGTACTGGCTGCACAAATAATATCTCTTGTCACTTTTCTTGATCAATGAGAGTAGTTACATCAAGTATAGGATGGGTGGTGTAAACCCTTAGACGTGAAGGCAGATGTCTCTTCAAGCACAAAGGAGATATCAAAGTCTGTGAACTCACAGACATGAGGTACAACATTTTAGCATCTCTTCTGTTCATCTGTACTTTGTTGAGCCTTGAGGATAAGGTGAACTCACAGAATTTCTAGAATTCCCCTACCCACCCTCAAAAGCTATAAGACTACTGGAATAGTTCTAAAAGTGACAAAATAAAAAAAAAAATAGATAAAGCTATGGGGAAGCAGTGTAGATAAAGCTAAGTCCTATATTCTTATGTTCAGTAGGAAAGGTGACTCTTTGTATTTGTCTCACAATTTTTAGTTTGCCTTCCCCACTATGACCTCAAACGAGCGTGCAAAACAAGCAAAACTTTGTAACCCCATATTTTAAAGAAGAAATAGAGAGGTTGCAACTTTTATTAAGCTCATCCTGCTTATATGGGCACATCCAAACAGGTTTCACACTTGAATCTTCCTACTTTGAACCCAGCAATTTTTCCTCATAGCAGTAACTATAATTAGAGAGTTGATTGGACATCATGTTCTGTAAATTTCCAAGATTTAGAGCTCATTTTTTATTAACATTTAGTTTAAACTGTCTTCAAGATGCAAAATAAAAGATTTGTGAGACTTGGTATCAAAATTTATATAAACAACTGAATTTGTATAGCGTGGTTTGGGCTTGACGTGTCGATTTGGTTGCCTAGAATGATGGATATAAAGATTGTCTCAATGGATTTTATATGTATTTATGGTTACATTTCCACCTATATATATTTAATAATGATCAGTGAAATTGCAACTTATTTTATTTAGTTCTCCTACAAAGTCATAATAAGCCAACTGTACAGAATGTAAAGCCAATAGCAACACGTACTCTCACCACAGTGGTCCTAGACAACTCGGTCCAGGGAAGGAAGGCTAGCAGTTTGGATGTCATCCTTGCAGTGGATGAACTGCTCAGGAGGGAGACTATGGAAGGGAACGAGCAATGCCATTACTGGGAAAGTCAGAGTCAGATGACTCTGTCAGCCCAGAGTCATCATTTTCCTTCCTTTAAATTCAGATAAAATTCACGAATTATACAGAATAAAATGATGAACAAATACAATAGGAAGGAGATGATCCATATATTGCCACCATTCTGATCCTAGTTTCATTTTGAATTGTTGAAATAATTTTGTTAATGCTGTGAAAGAATATAACAGAAATTTTGAGAAATCAAGGAAAAAAAAAGTTTTATTGTACCATTAACCCACCAACACAATTATTATTTGTGTTCAGTATCTGAAGACTTTCTATCACAGGCATCTGTATTTTATAATTGTAATCATAGTGCAGATACAATTTGATGCTGTGCTTTTTCACATTTAATTATATGATAAGTACTTTTACAAGATGCTAAATCATTTTCATAATTACATATTTAAATGGTTGTGTGGTACTGAATTCAATACCATTTTGTTGGGTTTAGGACTGCAAACTTCAATTTTGTTTTTATCACCTTTTTTGCTTTGAAAGTGTTGTGAATATTATACATGCATTCTACCAAAATTCATGGGTATTTCTTTAAGATAGGTTCTCAGAAATATATGTTCTGTTCCAAAGGGTCTGAAAATTCTACTAACATTTCATATATGTTCCAAAATTATGCTTCAAGTGAACTTTTAGTTTACAATGTGACTATATATTGTATTTGTTTACTTACAATATGTTTATTTCACAGCAAAATCCTCCCCCAAATTATATTAAAGCTATTATTTAAAGCTAAGATACAAAAGCAGCAAAGATAGAGAAGAAACAGGAAGAATCATATGTGCAATAAAATAAGAAAAAATGAAAAAATTGGTTTAGCAGAAAGTACCGAAATTATCACTTTTGAGGTTATATTACAAGGACTCAAGGATCTTTCTGAAGATGCCGAATGTATAACGATTTTGGCATTAATAAAAACAATAAATGAGATTTTTGTGTCCTTTCCCAAACTAGAATTCCATCCAGGACCACTTGTTTCCTTTATTTTTTTCACTTCCTTTTAGCCTCTAACACATTTGAAGAGTCCTTACCAATAATTGCATGACTTATATTTAAAATAAAACAATAAGGTGATTGAGAATTATTTTGAGAATTTAGAACTTGGTGCATAATGGTCACTTCATAAATTTGAAAATGTAGAGTCATGCAGCAGCTGTCTCAGGAAGTATTAGCTTTTTATCACTTTGTGATAAATGCTATTGGTTGCCTATCTTAGCCTGTCTCTCCCAACTACTTTGCATATAATTTTACTATGCTGCATCTTAGAATGAAAAATTTTGTTTAAAAGCATGATTGAAGTGCTATGTCCTAACTAATCCAGTTTGCTCTGAGGTTCTACTAGTGGCATGGGTGATAGTCCTGGCATTGAGGTCTTGCAAGGTCTTTTACTCTTTGCTGTCAATCTTGCTTAGGAAACAGGGTTCTAGGGACCTTCTGAGAACTGAAGGACCTGCAGAGCTGGCCTGGTGGAATGTGCAGTTCTCTAACTAGTGTGCCTCAGACCTAGCAGGAATTCTTATGATACGTAGATTGTCAGATCCCATGCTCAGAATGCTCAGAAATTTTTATCCAGTAGGTCCATGGTGACCTAGAAAGCCTGATGGGGAAAGTTTAGATCCCTGAAAAGATGTGGTTAATCCACTGATACATACTTGTGCACAGCCTCTGACATGAAGTTATACTTTTAACAAATTCCTAGGAGATGTCAGCCCAGGGACCACACCCTAAAAACCAACAATGAGGTGCAAAACACAAAGTCTCTAAAACAAATGAACCTGAGTTTAAACCCTTATTCTACCATTTATGGTTGACAGAATTTAAGTTCCCACCACGTGTAAAAGGGGATGCTAGTAGATATTTAGTTGAAAGTACTATGAAGCATCAGAGGCATGAAATTTCTGAACACCGTGATTCCATGAATGCAACACATTTTTCTACCTTGCAGCCAACCTGGGGCTAGAGTGGGCATGATCTGCTGAATTTTATCAGTAATCTGGAATATTTAGCATTACTTCAGTTTATAATCTGAGTTTGATTCAAGATTCCAAAATAATAGCTCAGAAATTATTCAGAAAAATTACCCATTCCTGCCAACAATAGGGAAGGTTTCCTTCAGGCCCTCACTCCTAAACCCTGCCCAAGTTCTTGATTCTGGAGGTGTCTGAGGGCTCTAGAACACTCTAAGGGTGAGGAGACACAATGTCAAGTTCAAGGAACCCACTTGGAGATCCATGGGGTCACTAATTGAGCTCAGGCCAGCTGACAATTGGCCAGTTACATTATAATCATGGAGAAGCAGTGGTCACTCCTCTTATCATTTGATTATCAAGCCAAATAATATAAAGCTATCTTCTTGCCTACAGGTCTGTATGTCTTTCAGTTCATCTTCAAGTTTTAGGTCCAATACTGCCTTTGGTTTTTAAAACAGGTTGTTGAATTATCCATAAAGCTCAAACAATTATATGATGGCAATAACATAACAAGAAGCCTCCTCTCTACCCACCTGTTCTTCAAAGTACTTCCTCTTTTAGAAATCACCTAAACCCTCTGTCACTACCCTACCTTAGTCCCTATTGTTTTGACCTGCCTCTATCATGTCTTTTATCTGGAAGTTCCCCATTGAGAGTTCTTTTTCTTTGAAAACGTTATAATACTTCTTACCTAGCTTGGGCACATTGCTGCTATGGATAATAAGAATGATCTTAATGAGGACCAACAGTAAATAACAAACATGACAATAGATACAATATCATATGACAACTCAAATCACAAACTCGACCTTGTAACCAGAATCCTTAGGGACTGGTCCAAAGCACTCTGTGAGAAATGGTAGCAGTGGGGTCTCTGCAGGCTTTTAATCGGGACTGTACCAGAGGTCCCTGACCTAAGTCTGCAATGTGGCAGAAGTGGTTGGCTCTGCAGAAGACAAATGCAAGGCCACAGTCTGTGTTAAGAAACGCTCTGGGCTTGGTGCTATAAATAATAATAAAGATAAATAATAAAAAAAAGTGAAATGTTTTAAATGAAAGGTGATGCACTGTGAACTTAACAGACTGACCCTCTAGCCTTTCTGTTAACAAGGTAATCTGATTGCCATTGATTTTTTTCACCTCTGTTACTAAGAAGGTGATGAAATGGTGTCCACACAGATGTATTGAATCAGATACTAAACAAAGAGCAACATAAAGAACAATTATCAGCAACCTTGCTTTCAGCCTGCTGATTATGACATTACTGGAAAGACAAGGACTGGGTGACTTAAAAAATAAAAATAAAGCAGCCGGAAGGGGTGTGTAGATAAAAGCAATGAATGCAGGGAAGTTTCTCCCCAATACTTATGTGGGTGTTCATTTCAGAATTTCACAAGGAGCCTTTCCTTTGCTCCATGGCTTTAAAAAGGGAGCGTTTCTACTTCTGCAGTTTACTGATAGGCATTCTAGTGTGATCTAATTAGCTACTTTTATTATGCCATGGACAAAATAGCATAGTATAGATGAGTCACTAATGCACATGTTTTGGCTGTATAGATTGTGGCCGGGTGTTTTTCAGGAAAAAAAAAGTGTTTATTGTTCTACTGGGGTTCTCCAAGTAACCCCAAGAGTAAAGTTAGACCCTAAAGTACTCTGAAACAAAGGTCATGTTTCTGACCTGTCAATGAACCTTCTAGATGTGTTTTGTAATGAATGATTAGGAGACTTTGATTGAAATGTATGACTAAGATGGAATTAGCGTTCAAATGCTGACTTCACATCCTTGCTGAATTCATTTGCTAATCTCAAATATTTCCAGATTTGATTGTTTGTTTCCTCTTCATTATCCCAGTTGCTTAAAGTCCATAGTAAAGATATGTATAGCTAAGCAATTTTCATACCTTCAAGCATATGCTCTTGCCTAAATAAAAATGCCTCCATTATCTGACTCCTTTGATGATGCAAGCTTCTATGCAGTATCTCACCAGGGCATTTTCTCAAGGGCAGCGCTCCAATTCTTCCGCCCTGCCCAATGTTGGCAGCCATTACTAATTGACTGTGAAAGTGGAAAATGCAGCGGTGTGAAGAGATCTCCTTTTGGAAAGTCCAATACAGTTTGGGTAAGGGAGTCAACTGAAGCAAAACAGGCTCCAAAGTGCTTCCCATATGGTGGTTCTAAAATAACACATGAAAACTCACAAAGGAAACAACTACTCACCACACTTGGCCACTATGAATCCAGCCTAAGTATTGAGTATGTGTCCATGAAAACATCAGAATTGGCATTGTTGGCCCTGACACAAATTTCTCTTCAGTTTCTCTCTGGAAAGAACCTTCCAGAAATCATGCTTAGCAAGAAAGGAAATATAGAAAGAGGTATAAGAAGTCAGAAGAGATCTCCAAATTGGAGCACAAGAAGTAAGAATAAAACTGGAAAAAAATTAAAAGAATATTTTGTAAAGTTGGATTAGAGAGAGAAAAACCTTCTTATATTTGACACATGCACAAAAATGACAAGTCTACTTTGCACTTCCTCAGAATGAACACACATACACATGCCTTACACTACTTAAGCTAGAAATGGGTAGAATATGGGAAATTCTGTTGGGGACCAGTGATTCTCAATCTTTAGCAGATATCAGAATGAGTTGAAGGATTTGCTAGGGCAATTGCTGGACACCACTCTCAGAGATTCTGCTATACATTCACAGAAAGTTCTCAGGCATAATCAGTGCTATTGGTTATAGAAATATTTTTTCTGGTATTTGTAAGGTTTAAAATGTTTGTCAGTGAAAATGTCTTTGAGGTCTGTACAGGTTTAGTTCAAAGTATCACTGTTATTACTTTCTAGTTTGTGAACTTGAATAAATTATAACAATTAAATCTGTGCCCTAGTATGCTAAATATAAATAATAATTGTTTGCATGTAGATTAATGAGAGAACTTATGTAAAACTGTGTACCCTGAATCAGGTAAGTGCATAGTAAGACATACTTTTTAATTGCTCTGTTCTTGATTGAATTGCACATATCTTGCTCTTGGGGAGAAAATGAGGCTATACCAGCAGATTTTATCACAATACAGATGTTGACTCATTTCAGAGTGTTAATAAAAATTGTTTTATTGGCCAGAGCTTCCCCTGGGAAACTAACAGTAACCCATGAGATTTGGAAGAGCAGGGACCCCAGTAATTATTAGTAGGCTAAATATAGCTGAGGTTAATTGTATTCTACTTAAGACTTGTTACACTGATGAAATTATTGTGCTTCTATATCTCAAGGGGCATTTTTAACCCATTTGGATGTTTAAGAGCCACAAAACTTGAAACTTATTCCTTACAAACCTCCAATAAACTTAGTAGACAGGGACAAAAATAAGACATCTTCATACAAGACTAGTTAGAATACAAATTGGTTCAATTAATATGACAATGTATATCAAAAGTCTTAAATACTTCAGACATTATGACTCAAGTTTCAGTTTGGGGAACATAGCACAAGGAAAATCATAAATATAGAAGAAAACAAGATTATGTATAAAGAAAATGATTAAAGTGTTATTCGTATTAGCCTAAAAAAAGAATGTTTAATAAAAAGAGGATTGGGTAAACCAATTATAGCACAAGAGAAATGAGAAAAATGAAATGCAGAATATATGTGGACATAAATTTACAACTAAAGAGAAATGATATAGGTTTTTCTTTCTGCTTCAATCACTTACTAGAATGTGACCTTGAACTGGTCCATCTTGACTGGGACCAACTTATCTGTGAAGAGGACATTTGACAATGCCTAGAGACATTCTTGATTATCACAACTAGAGAGGGCGTGCTGCTGGCATCCAGGGGTGTATCAGTCAGGGTTTTTTAGAAGAATAGAACCAATAGAAACCATATATGTGTGTCTACGAAAGGGGGTTGTCAGATTGGCTCACACCACAAGAGGCTGAATGGCCCCACAATGGTGTCAGTAGGCTCGAGAGCCTGGGAACCAATACCTGCTCAGTCCAAGAGACTGCAGTCTCGGAACAAGAGGATCCAATGATACAACCCCAATTTGAGACTAAAGACCTGGAAACTCCCTGAATTACAACTGTTAAGAATCCACATTGGAAGAGTGAAGGAGATAGATTTCAATGACCACTGGTGATGGCAGCAGCAAGAGACACACCTGCTTGAGAAGAATCAAGCTTGCATCTACTGTGGCACTCCTTCCTTCTGCCTGTGTTCCGTCTGGTCCCCAGGCTGTTGGACAGTTCAGCTCACATTCAGAACAAATCTCCTGCCTCCGTTTGCCATTCTACATGCCAGCTTTGTCTGGAAATCCTGCAGACACACCAAGAGGTCTCTTCCCCAATCATGTTACCAATCCAAATTAATAATCACAAATGGATTAAAGATGATGCTAAACATCCTAAAATTCACAGAATAGTCACACAATAAAGAATTATTTAATGCTAAATCTAAATCATGCTGAGCTTGAGAACCTATTATAAACAAATTTGGTAACTCCTTTGTATGTGTTTCTAATCTAAAAATCAGAACAGTCACCTGTAATCCCAGTGGCTCCAGAGGCTGAGGCAGGAGGATAGCAAGTTCAAAGCCAAACTCAGCAAAAGCTAGGGGTTAAGCAACTCAGTGAGATGTTTTCTCTAAATAAAATACAAAATAGATGGCAGAAGATTGGACTCACTGGTCCAGTGCCCTTGAGGTCAATCCCTGGCACCAAAAATAAAATAAAATAAGAATCAGAAACAATATCTGAGGAGTAAGATTGGAAAATTAAATGAGATGATCTGCATGGTAGATATAGACTAGCTTTGAGTGAATTCCCAAAGAAGTTTACTATGATTTATCTACTATTACTCAGTACCATTTCTAAAAAATAATAAAATAAATTATAGCAGTTAAGTAACTTTTAGCCACCTTACAACTTTTTAATACCAAATTTTCTCCAATAAACTTGTTTAACTTTATAATAGAAAAGCATATTTTAAATGTTATTTTTAAAGAAGACTTTGTTTTGAAGATAGTAAATATGAGTTCATTTTCTCATTAAGAACTTGAGAAATTTGAGGTCTTATATAATAAAGCAAATTTAGCAATGTCTTTTCCATTTTAGAAAGCATCCAGATGCTACAACATATCTTGTGAATTCTGTTAGCACCCCATACCAAACTATAATTATTTATTTTCTTTTTTTTTTTTTCCTTTTTTTTTCTTTTTTATTTTTTAACTCAGGGGCACTCAACCACTGAGCCACCTCCCCAGCCCTATTTTGTGTTTTATTTAGAGACAGGGTCTCACTGAGTTGATTAGCCCCTGTCTTTTGCTGAGGCTGACTTTGAACTTGTGATCCTCCTGCCTGAGTTTCCTGAGTTGCTGGGATTCCAAGTGTATGATACCATGCCCAGTTAATTACTTATTTTCAATTAAGAGATAATAATGTTTCTCAGCATCACCTTGAAATCCATTGTATGCAAAAATATTCTTGCTTTGAAAATAGCAATTGGAATTGATAGAGAAATGCAAATTAAAACTACAATGAGATTTCATCTCACTCTAGTCAGAATGGTTAGAGTGATGTTGACAAGGATGTGGGGGAATGGTACACTCTTACATTGCTGGTGGAACTGCACAGCGGTGCAACCATGCTGAAAAGCAATATGGAGATTCCTCAGAAAACTTGGAATGGGACTGCATTTGACCCAGTTATCCCCCTCCTCAGTCTATTACCAAAGGACTTAAAATCAGCATACTATAGTGATGCAGTCATATCAGTGTTTACAGCAGCTTAATTCATAATAGCTAAGCTATGGAACCAACCTAGATGCCCTTCAACAGATGAAGGGATAAAGAAAAAATTACATATATATAATTATATATATAAAATTATAAAATTATATATAAAATTATATATATATAATTGTACTAATATATATATAAGTACAATAGAATATTACTCAAGCATTAAAAAGAATAACTAGGATTTTTGTATGTAAATGGATCAATCTGGAGACTAGCATACTAAATGAAATAAGCTAATCCCAAAAAAATCAAAGGCCAGATGTTGTTTCTGATATTCGGATGCTAGCACACAATAAAGGGAAGCGGGAAGAACAGAAGTTCAGTAGAGTAGAAAAAGGTGAATGAAGAGAAGGGAGTGGGGATGAGAATAGGTAAGTGAAACAGTGGAATGAATCAGACATAACTTTTCTATGTTCATATATGAATACACCACCAAGTGAAACTCCACATCATGTACAACCACAAGAATGAGATCCTAATTAGAATGTTATGTATGTATGCTATATCAAAATATACTCTACTATCATGTAAATCTAAAAAGAATAATTTTTAAAAAAGAATAATAAAAGAAGACAGCAATTGGTTAATTGCTTCAAAAAGTTACAACCATTTTATTGTGATCTTAAAATGTTCTTGAGAGATTATCCTGGAAAAAGAAAAGGAGAGAGAAGTAGTGCTTCACAGTTCTTTCTCCCCTTTCTCCTTTTTCTTCCCTCTTCCTCCTCCTCATCAATATTGAGAAGAGAGGGAAATTCTTTCAATAACTTTCATGTCAGAATCTATTAATAAGAATGAAAAATTAACATAATCCTCTGTCATAATCCTCTGTTCATTCCTGCTACTATAACAAAATACCACAAACTGGCCAATTTATACATAACAGAATTTAATTCTCATAGGTCCGGAACAGGGACATCCAAGATCAAGGTACCAGCTGGTTCAATGTCTGCTGAGGGCTCACTCTCTCCCTCCAAGATGGTTCCTTTGATTGCTGACATGGTAGAAGTGCAAAAGGGTCTAGGGTGTACCCTTACACTTCTTTTATAAGGTCTCTAATCTGGGATATCAAGTGGCATCATCACTTTTAAAGACCCCACCTCTTCATACTATCACATTGATAATTAAGTTTCCACAAACTCAGATACAAACTTGTGGTCTTGTTGGGAGGGTACATGGAACTGGTAATAGTGCATTAGAACTCCCTCCCTCTCCCTCTCTCTATTCCATAGTAATTAAAGTTCCTTCCTCCTTCCTTCCTCTTTTCCTTCCTTCCTTGCTTCTCAAACCCCACAGCAACATACATACCTTCCTTGTGCCTTTGTTCATTTTGTCCTATCTTTGGAAATGTCACTCAAGTGACAACTCTATTGAGAAAAACAATTTAAGCTTCCAAGTCCTTCACTCAATATGCTCATCTCCGTCTTCTCCTCACATTATCCATCTGTATCAAAAGGATTTATCTACATTTAAACACAAGACAAAAGTCAAAAGGAAGATTGCCATCACAGTGGCTCAACATCCTGTTACTTGGCTACCATGGGGGGTGCATTCTCTTTCTGCTGTTTGGTGAGGAACTTGTCAAATGTGTCACCTTGGTTTTCTGTGATTTTTGTCACCATATCTTGATGATTTCTATTCAGAGTTGACTTTATATGCTTAAATGCTCAAACTGTGTCTCTACCCAGGAGTGTTGCACATGTCTAATTTATACTGAGGTATTCTGCTCTTCAATACACACTTTCCTTTCCTTACCAATACCTGCTAGGGATGCCAACATTCTTCAACTCCTCCTGTTGTGAGTTTTCTTAGACATCTTTAGGTCTTTGCTTTAGTCTCCACATAGAAACAGTTACAGAGCACTTTTTATTCTTCTCTTAATGAGTTCTTAAGTTGGTCTTCCCCTCTTTAATCCTGTTATTTTATCTTTGCTTTTCTCTTGCACAATCACAATCATCTCCTAACTAGTCTGCTGCCTCCCATGTCATTTCCTCAAGCAAATCCACGAACTGCTGTATGCAGAAGGGGAGACTTCATCACAGATTGTTATTCATTGTAGACAACTCCAGAATCTCAAATAACAAAGACATATTTCTTACACAAGCAACATGTCCTTGGTCTACAGGAGTCTCTGCTTATCATAGGGACCACCACAGATGGAGCCAGATGGAGCAGCCACCATCTTGGTTATCAGAGACTGGGAGGGGAATGGGGAGGAGTGAGGTAGGGCAATAGGGAAAATGCTATTATTTGATAGAAGGAATAAATTCTCCTGTTCTATCACAGAATGAATGTAATTAGCAATGTTGTATTATATCATCTCAAAATAATTACAAGATAGGAATTTGCATGCACTCACCCTAAAGAAATTATAAACATTTAAGATGATGGATATGCTAATTAGCCTGAGTTGATCAGTGCCCAGTTTATATATGAATCAAAACATCACATTGTGCCTCATACATGTGTACAGGTATTATCTGTTGATCAAACAAATTTTAAAATATAATTTAAAAAAGAACATGAAGGTGAGTGTTACAGTATAAGAAATAATGCAAATTTTTTTACAGGAAAATTCAAGCCAACAATTTAAGTGAATACGTGAGGTTATCTTGAATATCTCTAATTTACATTTGACACATGACAATTATTCTCTTATTTGTAATAAAAACACTAGGCATATTCACTCTCATTCCCAGTAAAATGTTGGTTTCATTAAATCTGTCTTGCTTATTTTTTTATCTGTGGCAAATACTATAGTGCCCAACACATAGTATGTTCTTATTAAATAAATCAGTTAAGGACATTGAAGAATAAGCCAGTACAGCATAATATTAAATATTAATCTTTTGCACTCAAAATATTGAAGATCTTCATGGACAAAAAAAAAAAAAAATCTACATATACTCATACCCCTACAACAAATGGGTTTAGGCAAAAACTATATAGGAAGATGATGTTATTCTTCCTATTTTCTATTTTTGAGAAAACAAAAAGAAATTTATTTTATTTTAATATTTTATAACTTTTATAACCCTTTTCAGTAACTAAAAAAGCACAGGCATTATGAGGAAATACCACATTTGTGTAGGGCATAAAGGAGGGAAGAATTGATTTAAAATCTGGCATTAATTTCAAGGAAATATACATAGAAAGAAAGACAGATGAACAGATAGACAAAATACATATACACATTCCTTTGGATTCATGGTCTATATTGGTTACCATGAAAAGATGGTGAGAACTAATAAAATATTAAAACTTTACCAGAACAATTGTTTTTGTTTTTCTAAAAATAAAAAAATAGGAATACAGGACAGTAGAAAAATATAAAATATTTCTACATTTACATTCAAAATCATCACTTTCCTTTACTAGGCGATCTATGCCTTCTTGTATTTTCATATTGGTTTTTTCTGCTTTCGTTAGAGGAGGTGGTAAGAAATATTCCAAAGTATTATTTTCTTGGAAAGTGTACAAAATATAGTATATATCACAAAGTTAAAAACAAATTGAAGAAACTGAGTTTGTGGGAATTTCAGACTCCTTTGTGAAGTTAATTAAGCCTGACATGTAGGATAAAGTAAAAGTGGATAACCACCCATAAGTGGTTATCCACTTCAAAACTCCAGGCTTATGGAAGTGCCTTACTAAATATTAGTGTTAGAAACTGTACTGTCTTTCAACAGCACCTGATGGGGAAGCCCTAGAAAAATGCCAGTCTAAACTGGGAAAGGCTTCTTATTATTTTTTAAGTAAATAAAACCCCAGAATGGATTTTCTTTCTAAGATGTGGTTTTGTTTTATCACAATGACCTTTCTAAGAAAAGATGAAGCCAGCCTCAGGTAAAAAGAAATGGCCACATTTCATCTACAGTTAGCCTCCATGACCCCTGAACTTCGTTTTTCTATCTGAACCTCTTTTCATGCACCATTTCTTCTGGTGTCTGATAAGGGACACCCAAGTGCTTAAGCAAGGCCAGATTGGAACTTTGACTTCCATAAAATAGTCAGCAAACAAATTCTATTCCAATTTAATTGGTGATATTATTCCTCTGTAATTTTTTCTTCTTCCTAACACAGGCTGTTGATAAACTGCAGAATTTAGGACAGTTGAATG
Source organism: Sciurus carolinensis (assembly GCF_902686445.1). NCBI lineage: Eukaryota > Metazoa > Chordata > Mammalia > Rodentia > Sciuridae > Sciurus > Sciurus carolinensis. The sequence goes on from NC_062214.1 coordinate 63,395,126, forward strand.
GAGTCATTAAATCAGGCCCCATTACCCGTTGGAGATCCCCAAGTCATCACCTATGGTATATAAGTATTTAAATACCTACACAACCACACACTTGTGTGTGTTTACACACGCAAGCAATATCGTCCCATCTGTTTTTTTTTTTTTTCCCCCTATCTCTAACACAAAAGTCAAGGGGTTTGAGAGCACGCACAAAAAAAGAGATTTCTAAGAGAGCAGGCGATTGGGCCGGGGTCATTCGAAAGGGTAATTATTGTTAAATGTCAGGTTAACTCTGAAGGCCTCAGCTCATCCAACTGAGAGCAGATTAGCCCAGATGGAGACATTTTCAACACGGTGCTGTCTGGCCAATCAGAGACAGCTGGGATTAGCCAAATACCTTCTCTCATCTGCTTGCTCACAGAAAGGTCAGTTTCTGCTCATTGCTTCTCTTTTAAGATGGGCTTTTTTTTTTTTTCATTTTTTTCTTTTTTTTTTTTTTTCTTTTTTTTCCTTTTTTATTTATGGCAGCCGTGTGCTGGAAATCAGGTCCCTTTTATCAGCGAATTAAATATTCAACATCTAAAACCCACTTTTTGAGAGTCAACTTCATTCACTTTCAAGACCACTTTTATCTTGTTTTAAGTGCTGAAGATACACCGGGCGCATGTCCTCAGTGCATATTTTACCCCCGCCCTCCTGCTAGGCTGGAGGTCTGCCTGTCCTGTTTTGCGTATTTCTGAAAGCTTGCTTGTTCCATTTCATGCATTTTCTTCTTTAAGGGTACCGGTTTATGTTTCCTATCATTTTCTTCATAAAAAGAAGAGGAGAGAACGAAACTAACCCTGGAGTGCTCTAAAAGATAATCTGTTTTTATGTACAGCTTTTTCTTTCCCTTAGCAACATAAATGAGCACATGCATAAAAATCAGCAGTGAAATGAACAGTAAAAGCGACAAATATTGTGAACTTGTGATTCTTCAAAACTGCATGTATGTGTGCCTGTGTGTGTGTATGCACACGCACACCCGTTTGCTGTAAATTATCCACACTGATATTTGCTGAATATATCACTTCATATATTCTCTATGAATATGTGTGCATTTAGGAAAAATACATGTTACATCCTCCACGTGCCTCTTAAAATGTAGTCGTTTTCCCATTTTAGAATGCAATCAGTGTGGGACACTAGAACATTTGTCTTCTGAAGAATTTGTCATAAAAGCTGATGGAGGACTCTGAGGAAACTGTTGTTGCTGCTAATGTGAACCTCTGTTCACTGTTCCACTTCTACCCTGCAGTGTTTCAATCCAACCTTGTCCAAATTCCTCCCATTGTTTTTATGAAATGAAGATATTTCTAACCATACTACAAAAATGAGACAAAGTCTCTTATCTAGACGAATTATTACTTTTACATAATATAGTTGCTTTAAACAAATATTAGGATAAGATGCAGAAGGCAGTCATTAAAATGATTAATTCCTTTAAAGAATGTCTACTGTGGTTAAGCTGCATTAACTCTGAGATCTAGCACCCAGATCTTGGTTTTTAATAAAATTCTTAATAAAAAAAAATTTAAAAAACCCATGTGTGGTGGCATGTGCCTATAGTCCTAGCTGCTAGGAAGGGTGAGGCAGGAGGATTAGTTGAGCTCACATGTTCAAGGCCAGCCTGAGAGATCTTTGTCTTAAAAAAAGACAAAGAACAGAGAAAAGGAAAAAAAAAGAAAGAAAGAAAAGTCAGAAAAATAAAAATAAATAAATAAATTGATTGATGTAGTTATTTGGGTAAAGAGTGAACCTCTAGTGCTTCAAGGTAAGGAATTCCACAGAACAGAACTCCCTGTCAGTGGGGCTATGGAGAAAAGATACAGGAGCCAAATAAAAGAGACCCCAGTGGTCAAAGCTGGAGAAATTTATGCAATAAAATAAGATAATATTGGATTTTAACTCAAAGGATGAAATTCATATCCATGACCCATAGTGATATAAATAAATGAATGGGGAGAATGAATAAATTCCTCACAAAGGAGAATTGCAAATTATTTATATAGGTACTTAACCCTCAGGAAGGAGCATAACTGCCCTTCCCTAAGTGTAGGCTGTGCATGGTGATTTCCTTCTTCAAACACAGCTTGTAAGGGTAGAGAATGAGTAACTCTGGCAGATAAGCCTGAGGAACAAGGACCTTGTTAGCAGAGATAAGTCATATTGGCTAATGCCCCCTTGACATAGTATAAAGAGGGTAGCACTTTACCTCTGTGCTCTTCCTTCCCAAACACAACTCCAGTTCATTGAGTCAAATCCCAAGTGAAAAGAAGATTCTACAAAATCAATATTCCTCAAAACATCCAAGGTCATGAAAAGCGAGGGAAACCTAGATGCTACCACAATTCAAAGGACCCTAAGAAGACCTAGCTAACTGTGAATGGTGTCCTGGATGGGATCCTAGAACAGAACAAGGACACTAGGAAAAACCTGGAGAAATCTCAAAAAGTGTAGACTTTATTTATTATTATACACTGATGTTAGTTCATTAATTATGACAAATGTAGCATACAGTACCAAGATAAGAAGATAAGAGGAACCTGGGTGTGGCGTATGCGAGAACTCACTATACTACATCATAATAATTCTATAAACCTAAAACTGTTATCTAAAATGCTTGTTAAATAAAATTTAAGTTATTATTTTGAAAATTAAAATCAAATCATATCAAATATCTTAATTTCCTAGGAATTTCAAAACACATCAATTGCATTGAGAAGAAACAACTTATAAGTGTTTGAAAGGAAAATGGAGGTTGTTAAAGAGCTATCCTGAGAAATAAAAGAAGGAAATATGGTAAAAATTTTTTTAAAAAAATCAACCCATAATTTTAATGTTTCTTCTCAGGTGAAGTCAGAGTCCAGAGGATCTGTTTCTCTGGAAATGATCATTGCAACCATGGCAGTCCATTCATACCCTGCTCTGTGAATTGGCTGCCTTGTCTCATCTCCACTATGGATTTGATTGAACCCAAAGTCTGATGATTGTGGGCTTCAATCTGAAAGGCAGGTCCTAGGAAATGCAGAAAGTTGATGTAACACAAACATTACCTCTTAAATGCTGACAGTCTTATATGTTGGCATTAGTAGTTTAGAATTCATAATGCCCAGAGATCATTCAAAATACAAATAACATATCACTAAAATATTTGACTGGACCAATAGTTCAGGGAGAAGCATTTTAGGTAATAGATACAAATATTTATTGCAATGCTTACGCCATTCATGGGAACACATAACTTTCATGCCAAATTTCAACCAATTGTTTCTCATTTCATTAATAATAACCATTTTTCCAATCTTTATACTTGTTCAAAGATGAACTACCCAAATAATTTCATAAATGTCATCAGATTTTTGGTTCGCAGGAATGGTCAAATGGAACTTTAATGTCCATGAGACAATTGACTTCTAAATAGTAGTAGATAGTATGGTTGTTTAACTTCCATTGTGTTTTGGAGCTAAAAATGCATTAGGCTACTTCTGGGGTTTTTTTGAAGGGGAAGGCTGAATAAGCTCTATTGCCAATTTAACATCTTAAGATTAAGCTGCACAATGTCTATGGTGTTAGGAAATACTAAAAGTTTTAGGGCTTTAAATGATGCTTGAGCACCAGTGAAAAATCAAAATCTCAGAGAAGGGGTTTACCTATACAATGACTAAAAGAGAACTGGGTGTTTAGGTTCACAAAAGAAATAGAAAATTCCCGAGTTTGCCCAGTGCTCTCTTGTAGCAAAAGAAAACCACAGAGAAATATCTTTTAAGGCAATAAAAGGAAGGTGTCTTCTAGTACAGACATATTTCAATTGTTATTGTTTTCTGAACCCACTGGATGATGCTGGATCATAATGGAGGTATTTTTGACAGTCTCTTATTTATGTGTCTCTGGGTGAGTTTGTGTATGAGAGTGGTGAGCACAGGTACCGCTCAAAAGAGTAACCGCTGAGGTTAATACGTTGCAATGAGTTTGTTTACTCCCTAATTGCATTGATTTCTAGATTCCTTTAAAATAACTTCAAGTTATTCATCCAGCCCAGAGAGCTTATTTACATAAAAAGCTAAATAAGAATGCAACAAATGATTGCAAAAACAAGATTCCAGAGGAACAGTTTAACTCAGCTTTGTTTTTTGGACCTCCCAGCTTGAAAAGTTGTTGAACTGAATTCATACTAATTTGTTGTAGAAATAACTTAATAAATAAAGGTATTTGAGTATTTGGCCTTTCTGGTGCAAATATTTATTAGTGGAGTTGAAATTCACTTAAAATGAGATTAGAATATTTGCAGGACTTTACTTAAGATAATAAATTTGTAACCTATGTTTAAAATAATATTCTGTGAAACTAAAATGCAAGGGAAACTGCATTTGACTGCATTTGATCAGGCTTTGACTGGTATAGTTACATTATGGTTTTGGTTTCAGAAATTCATATGAAAACCAATTCCCTTAAATATCTGATAAGTTGGGTTCCAATCAGAAAGTACATCTGTCCCCACAGGTTAACTGAACATGCTATACGTAACAAATCGATATAGGTATTGAAAGAAAAGTTCTATTCTGCTTCCAAGAAGCATTTTTTTGTGTTTTTTTGTATCATTTATAACCATAATAATTTATTCATTTCTTTCTTTCTTTTTTTCTTTCTTTCTATTTTTGATACTGGAGATTGAACCCAGGGACACTTCACCATTGAGTCACATCCCCAGTTCACTTTATTTTTTATTTGGTTGAACAATCTTGCTAAGTTGTTTAGGGCCTCACTAAGTTTCTGAGGCTGGCTTTGAACTTGTGATACACTTGCCTCAGCCTTTTGAGCTGCTGCGATTATAGGCATGCAGCACCATGCTGGGCTAATTCCTTAATTATTCTTGTCAAACTTTTCTTTCCTGTAGGCTTTATGCCTCCAGATGGCAAAGTCCATTCTGCATTTTGTCTACAGTGCCTAATGCAGAGTCTAGCATACAGCAAATATTTAAGAACTAAATGAGAGCCTGTGAGTTGTGAACACAATATACATCCTTCTTTAACATTTTTTCATATCCAAAAAACTGAATAATATTTCATCTCAAAAATGCGTTTCCTAGCCTGTCTTCCTGCTTCTAGATAGTTGTGGGGCTTTTTGTAATGTTCCCCGTGCTCCACTTTGCCCATCAGTACTTGCTCTTGCTTCCAGTTGAGAACTTGAACAACTCTGCAGACTCTCCAGTGACACTAGTCATGAAAACCAGCTCTAGGCAAGATAAAATGAGAGAGATGGTGCCCAAGTCCCTGACAGGACCATGGTGTCCCAACCAGCAGGGAAGCACCTACTTTCAAACTTATTTAGAATAATAGAAATATAAGCCTCTATCTTATTTAAACCCCCATTCTTTCCCTGTCTCTGTTGCTAGTAGCTCAATGCAATTTTTATAATTGATTCAGATTATTATAGGTTCCTATTGCCAATAATTAGACATGCATAGCAGACAAGCTAATCCCACTAACGTGAGTGTGTTGGAGTGTGTTATTTTCCCAATACTGAAGATCCTTTGTCACTAATTTAAATCAGTGGTGCTTAGTTGGGGGTGATCCCCCACAACATCTGGCAATGTCTGGATACATTTGTGTAATTGCGGATCAGGGGCAGGGGTTTTGCTAGTGGCATGGAGGGATGGATGTTGCTGTGGTGCATAGGAGAGACCCCTACCAAAATAAATAAATAAATAAATAAATAAGAAGTGTAGAAAGAAAAGAAAAACAAAATCAGAACCAGAATGCTAATACAGTCAGGATTTACAAACCGTAGATAATTTTTATTAATTAAATTGACAACACAGCCCAGATGACCATTAACACATTTTTTGGAGGTGATAGGGGTACTGGGAATTTAACTCGGGTTGCTCTACTGTTGAGGTACATCCCCAGCCCTTTTTATTTAATTTTTATTCCGAGACAGAGTCTCACTAAGTTGCTGAGTCTGTCCTTGAACTTGTGATCCTCCTACCCCAGCCTTGGGATTACAGGCTTGTGCCATGGTACTGGCCTTGACCATCAACTCTAGATGGATGTGGTTTGTTTTTATGTGAGCTTACCTGTTGACTTTGCCTACACAGCAAATGATCATTTTTCTTCAAACTATAAAATAATGTTTACTAAATAAAGGTATGTTTTACTTTGTGTGATCAGATTGGTGGTGGGGAAGTGGGTTGCAGTACAGAAAGTTTTCACCTCATGAATTCTCCTACATAAAACAGTGATATGAAGAAACACAAAAAAGTGACAAGTCATGAAAACAGGCCCATGGTACAGAAACAATAGTTAGGAAACCATACTGTGCAATGAACTAAAGAGGGTCATGCAGACCAAGGAACGTTTTACTAGAAATAAAGCCATGGCTGAACTGGAATTGGAGACATTGGAATAAGAACTCCAACATAAGATACAGGATGAAGTTGAAACAGATCCCTTAAGAAATATATCTTTGATGTTTCCTTATTGCTCTTCTGGATCCAAAGACAGAAAGATGGAAATGAAGAAAGATGGAATGGAAGAAGGAAAAAAAGGGAAACAAAAGAGAAAAGGAGAGAGAGAGAAGGAAGGGAAAGGAAAGGAAGAAAGGAGGGAGAACAAATGAGTTTTTCTTTTCTACAAAAAGTCAAATTACACTGATAACAAAATACTCAAACCCACTTCAAGTGTGAAGTGACTCTATCCTTGCCAGTAAAGTAAAATTTTACCTGACATGGAACAGTTAATATTTATAGGTAACTTTATAATCATTGCTATCAGCAGAAAAAATGCTATGTTAATCCGATTGCCATCACTTTAACCAAAGCTTGTGTTGTAAAGCTTGTAATTTTCTACTGTCATGCTCAGCCACTTTCAGCACATTTAAATTAGAAAGGACTATGCTAATTTTGCTTCATAGCCAGGGTAATTGTTGTAAGACATAATTATCTTTTTTTTTCCCCAGTTGTTTTATTCTCCAGTTTTGTTTAAATTCAGTCTCAGTTACCCATGTCCTTTTAAGACTGAGCCATCTCCAGCTCCCACCTTGCTGAAAAATTTCCTTTCATCTTTCTTAGCCATAAAGAGCTTAGATGTCCTTTTCCAATAGCCGGCTTTTCCTCTCTGATCTTCCCGAGGAAGAGTGTGTGAGTCTAAGTTGGGGAGTTAACTCTACATTTAATTAAAAAGGGCTGCCCTTTATTTTCCCTATATTAATGCTTAACATACCATAGAATTGACTTAAGAAAAAGTAGTAAAAGGATAACAGTTGAAACATTTTGAAAAGAGATGTGGGGAGAAGGGAGTTTATTGCTGCTTTTAAATACCTAAAAGTCAGAAGAGATTTATATAAGGTATACCACCAGTGAACTAAACTGGAACAAAATGAGTGGATTTGACAGCAAAGGAGGACAGGTTCTGACAAGAAAAAAACAAAAACAAAAGAGCTGCAGCTGGAGTGGGTTTGTCTACAGAGTTCAGCACAGGAAGTGTTAACTGCAAAGTTAGGGACACCCAAACTGAGAGAGAAGAGGGACCAGACCGGCAAGCTCCTGTGTGTGAACTGAGATTTATCTCTAAGAAGCTGTGTCAAAGTAAGGTTGATATTGATCACACAGCATCAAATATGGCCAAAAGAGGACAGCAGACGCATGAAGAAATAAATACTATTTTACTGGCTGAGTGGGTATCTTCTGACGGCTTTAGCATGGGACACAGAAGAAAAGATGAATCTTTAAGTGCTCAGTCATCTGAGAAATCCATGCCCATTGAATTCACCTCTGTTTATCTGTTGTTCTTCTAATGATTCCTGGTGTCACTAGGCCAAGACTTTCTAAGTTACCTGCCTCTTGACACAAATCTGCAGCCCCCAATAGAAAAAGGAGTGTTATTCATGACATTGCTTTAAGGGCTTGAGCAGATTGACTTATGGAGTGTCATATGTTTATCATTTATGATAATGTTCAAGACAATCCCCAGGTTTTGACACTAGTCATGAGAAGTCTCAGTTCAAGTATTGAATTCTCTATTTAGAGAACAAGCACCAAAGGATGCCAGGGAATATGCCCACAATATTGCTGCTCAGAATTCCTGTTTCTCTGTGAGTCTTGCCCCTTTGCATGCTGTGCATCTGAATGTTGTGCGAGGTGCAGTTGAAGGAAGGAGACAAATGCAAGGACAGAGAGCCACTGAAGAGTCACAGAAATTTCAATTCCATCACTGTCTGACTTTTCAAGTGCTAACATCTGCAGCTTGTTGTCTCAGGGTTTCAAGAGACACCTGGATAACGAAGGTAGTTGGCTAAGTCCAGACTCCCACAGATTTGAGTAGGTTCTTGTCTTTTCAAAGCATATATAAAAAACATGTTCAAATCATTTCCAAAATATAAAATCATGCTCATTACACATATGCAGCTGGCAAGCATGTATGTAGTTCATTTGCATTTATATAATGCCATTTGTATAACTGGCCCACTATTTAGACAATTTTGCTATAGTTAGTATAATGTAATTTTAGAATGGAAATGTTTTCTGGAATTCTTGAAATTAGTATTTTATGCCTGTGGATGTTGGCACATGTGACATAAGAAGACAGACATGCAGGAGGGTTAAACTTGGGAATGATAGACATGCTTTTTTTAGGCTTTTTAATTCAAGGTCCTGGCCTAGCATTCTCCCTCCCCTGGTACACCTCAGTTTCTCTGCCTGTATAGTGGGGGTGGCTTTCTACCTCTCAAGGGTATGTTGAAGATTTATGAGATCACTTTTCTAACACATCTTGAACATCTTGGGAAAAGGTACTATGAAAAATAAAGTATCATTATTCATTTTGTTCTGGGACAGGACCCTTGGGGGTCCTTTAAAAAGAACAAATAGAGTCATTTTTACTAGAGACAAGAGAGAAATGTTCTCATCTGAAATTCCAAATTCAGGGGAAAGCAAGGTTGCGAAAGATCTCTAGCTGAGGTCCATTCTTAAAGCACTTCTTTTTGCATTCCACATATTTTCCCCTCTTTTGGCATCCTGGAATATTAGAATCACAACTCTTTAATTGTGTGTGTGTGTGTGTGTGTGTGTCTGTCTGTCTGTCTGTCTCAGGGTTGAGGGAGGGAGATTAAACAGCTTCATAACCAAATACAGCTACAGAAATTCATCCTGTTTCTCTGCATTACTGTCAAGCACACATTTGTGAAAGTTCTTCAAGTGGCTTTTTTGATGGTTTCCTTGAAATTAAAAAAGGAGTTTTGCTTTGGATGGTTTAACTTCTCCTCTGTAAAAGGAAAAAATAGTTTAGATGGATCACTGGGCAATCATCATTATTAAATATATTTCTGTTCATGGTGATAGACTAAAATTGGATGAAAGTAAACATTTTTCTCTATATAGGATTTTAGGGCATCAAGGATAAGTTATTTGGAAAGAAAATACAGCCTTGAAAAGAAACAAATTTCGTAGGATTTTTAATTCCCAATTATTCTTATGTGCATTCCTTGCCCTAAAGAAACATCCAAAGTCTGAAGAAATGCTCTATAATATCACCTATACCACCAGCACTCTACCACTGAGTCACTGCCCCAGCCCTTGATTTCCTTTCTTAATTTAAAGAAACTTAATGCTAGATAGTTTGACAGTTCTGAACACTGAACTGCCCTCTTTACCCATAGGGCCCTCTGACCTCCAGCTTCCTTTTCACATGGACAGGAACCAGAGGAGGTGTTTTATAGTCTTTGAACTCTACATGGAGCATTATAGGATATTGACAGCAACAAATCTGATTCCACCTTATCGTTCCTGTCCTGAGGAAGGAACTTGCCTGAAAAATTCAAGTTGCAGCTTCAGGCCAGGGAGCAGCTGCCTTGTTGGGTTTCGGGTCTTTTCTGTTTCCCAGGACATGCCAACCTTGTCTTCCTCTGTCTACTGAGCTCTCTTTTACCTCCAGCTGCATTAGATACTTGTATTACAGATTTTTAGAAGATACCCCACTGTTTTAGAACTGCAAAATCTAAAGATTAAAATCAACTTCAGAAATCACCTAATCCCTTGCTACTCAAAGTGTGGTCCATGGATCAACATTACCTGCATAACCTAGGAGGTTATTAGAAACATTGTCTCCTAGGTCCCTTCCATGCCAAATAAATTACCATATGATTTTTCAATGTTTCCAGATAGTTCATAAGCACATTACAATTTAAGAAGCATTGACCTAATTCAACATATTCACTGATTTAAGGATGTTTAAAAATAATATGCCATGCAGGTAAATGACCTGGAAATTTGGAAATATTTTATTCCTTGGTTGAAGTAGCCACATTTTAAGTTTTCAATAGCCACACATGGCTAGTGTCTGCATATGAAACAACATAGATGTGGAACATTTCCATCAACAGAGAAATTTCTAGGGGACAGTGCTGATCTAGACTTCAGATCATAGGGACACAAATATTAGCAATCATAATCATAGCAAAAACACAATGACAAAAATAATAATTCACATAAAGTGGTTACTATGTGCTGGGTATTGAGCTAAAATACCACTTGATCTCTTTCTAATGTACAGATTCCCAAAATATTATTAATTTAATTGTTGCCTTTGGGTCTATGAAGAATTTTAGTGGTATTGAGGAACAGGAAGAAGAGAGGGGAAAAGAGAAGAAAGAGAAGAGTTATTCTCCACCATTGAAAGATTTCATTTGAGGAAATGAGCTAATGTTTATTCAAGAGAACAGTTGTTGTAGTACAAAGAAGTTGTCAGACCACAGGAAGATAAATCATTAAAATACAGCTTGTATAGCTTTTCTCTCTTTCCAATACTAGGTGTTCTATGGAGTATTAGAATCCAAGAACCACTAAATAGTCCATTCGGAATTCTGTTGGCTGAACCTTTTTGTGCATTTGCATCCAGAGTTGAAGCTTTCCTCAGTTAACCTGCTATAATAGATGTATCTGCTCCTGTCAACAGAAAAACATTGCCTTTAGTTGTGTGCTCAATGTTATATTGCACAGACAGTAGATTCCCTTCCTCCTGCCCCCAAGCTACTTTGGTAGGCTTACATATTGTCGCCTCATTGTGCTCTGCGACAGATCCGATCTGCGCTCTCCCAGGTTTTAACATGCAGTCAATCTGTGCTCTCTGACAACTGCTAGGCCTAAGGATGCAACTGGCATCATGGCAGCTCCTTCTGTCATGGAGTTAAACTCTACTGATCACCCCTTTGAGATCAGAACTCACTGGGCATAGCTGCTCTCTTTTCTGGATTCTGGAAGGCATGCAAGCTGCTTCCTCTATCACCTCTGAGACTTAAAACCAAACATTTACAAGTACTTTACCAAAATCCTAGGAGACAGGAAGTTCCATCCCATTCTAGAAGCCTAGAAGTGATGATTCATTGTTCTTCTGGGACACAGCTTTACCAAAACCTCCACTTTTCATGATTACCCAGCATGTTTAACAAATCACTTGGAAGCACTGATGCTTCTCCAAGGAACAAAAGGTTGATCAGAAGGTCTCACTAAAGTGGTACCTTCCATTATAAACAGAAGGTCTATCTCAAAGGCACATTCCAGTCTCCACCTGCTTGAAAACCCCAGGGTGCGGTGTTCCCACTTTCCAAAAATTAAGGCTTGGTCTTCATTATAATTTTTATATTTTACCTCCCACTAACCAACCAGTTCATCTCTACTGAGACCCAATACACAGGTTCTCTCCCCTTTTCACAATGAGAAGTGAATAAGACACAGAGGGAATGTGTTTATCAAGGTGGGGAGGGGCGTGGCAGTCCGGGGCTCCCAGGAGAAACTTTATTGCTTCCTCTTGTGAGTCATGCCACATTTTTATAATTGTTGAAACTTCTGTTCCACATCCTGGGTGCTTAGCAACAGACGCATAGAAGTTTTATGCTCAAAGCAACTTAGAGGTCTTCTAGTCTTGTAGATTTTCAAATATATTTTAAAACAAAAATCTATCTTAAAACAAAAGCTTTCATGAACACCCAATATATGAAGCAGAATAAGGCAATGCTTCTCTGGTAGAAACAAGGAGAGTCAATGGGACTGTCCCACCTTCTCCCAGGTCTGACTTTGAGCTCCATCTGAAGTCATTGATCTCATTCAACTTCTTATTTCAGATATGCAGAATTTAAGATCAAGTAAAGTTAAGCAACTTTAAGAAGCTAAATTTGGATGAGCCTAAAACAGACTCATACCTTTTGGTCACCGGTCCTGCTTTCCTTTGGCTACCCCACAGTGCTTGTAATAGGGTGATTGTTCGTATCTCAATAAGAAACTCTCATGAATGACATCCCTTCACTATGAAATGGGAAAATTGCTGATTCAATCTTTCCAAATCTAGCTATTAGGTTCTGACTTATCATACCTCCTATGATAGCAGGTATAGAGTCTTTAAGTTTTGTGGTAAAAGGGGAATATATGAATGATCTTACCTAGAATTTCAGATACAGGTTAAATTTTTGAATGCCAATTTTGCCTTCAGATAAAAAAAAGACTTTGGGAACCCTTGAAATCTTGCCATATATTTTAACCCATTAAGGAAATGTTTAATACTTTCCTTAAATGCACTAAGTTACATACTTTATGGAAAACTGTCAATATGCCATTTTCTGTGTTAAATTTTTCACATATGGCTTCTCATTTTTTTTCCTACAACAGCAATGTGAGAAGGTAGATTTGTAGTTCCCATCTTACTGATGAGACAACCAAGGTTCAGGAAGTCATGCATGGTCAAAGGCACTTGGTCAGTAAGTTAGATGGACCTCCATTGTTTGGATCCGGAGACTGACCCCTTGTCAACTTTATTACACTACAACATTGGAATACATAGCTTCTGAGATATTCTTTTTATGGTCACCATTCAAAAGGGATGCAAAGAAAGCCAAAAGAGTGGGTTTCTCACTTCTCCTTTCTTCACCCATGCCACTAGTTCTGCAAAATAACCTGCTAGTAATACCTTGGGAAACTAGTCTATACTGCTTTAATCAGGAATAGCAACTTTTACCATCTCACCTTTTTTATGGCCCAGCCTTGTAGTTTGGGGTTAGAATGAGGGATTGTAAACCAAATTGAGCCTCTTTGCCAGAGATGCTCTCATTTCTATGCTCAGGACTGTTTCACTAAGAGGTTTAGAAAAAAAACAACAAGACACTATGCAGGAATCATATAAAGACCTAGAGAACTCTATGAACCACTGGTGTGACCAAATTTGTAGACAGGGGTTAGACCAGTACCATGGTAGAGAAGGGAGAGACCCAGTAAGCATAAAAGCTCTTCCTGAGAGTATTGTGAGATGTGACTTGATGTTACCCTTCTCTTAAGCCCACATTCTTTAGAGGTTTTAACAGTTTTCTTGTTCCCCTTTTCTACAAAATACTTAGTTATCTGTGCTTACTGTTTGCATTTTTTTCCCTCCTATTTTTTCTTGAACTCACTTTACTTTGGTTTGTGTTTGTTCCAGTGTTTTTCCAGCATGGGGAATTGAACCCTTCCCAGGTGCTTTAACACTGAGTGACATCCCCAGCACTTTTTATTTTTTTACCTTGAGACAGGGTCTTACTTCACAGAGAGAGCATTGGGACCAATTCCCTGTTGCAGCATCAGGCTCATGTTCTTCAGTGGGGCCCCTTAGGGACAGTGATCATTATGGCTGAATGTATGCAATTTGAAAAATGCTTATAAGAGCAGCAGTAAAAGACAGTTACAGGGAGGTTTCAAAGGCAGGTCCTCACAGTGGTCTTTACCACGGGATAGTCATTACAATGGCCTTAAAGGCTATTCACTCTCTGTGTCCACACTAACAGTCTGGCCTTGAACTTGCAATCCAATTGCCTCAGCCTCCCAAGTAACTGGGATTACAGATATGTACCACCATACCCAGCTCTAGTCAGGTTTTTATCATCCCCAACTCTTGTTAAAGTCATCAATGGATTTCACACAGCTAACCCAAATATCATTTCCCAGTCCTCAGTTACTAACTTGAGCTGACTACAAATTGTTCATTCCCTACTTAATAAACATTCTTCACTTGGCTTCTAGCATCCTATTCTGCTCTGACCTTACTGCCTGGTTACTCTTTCTTTTGTTCTTTCCCTGGTTTCTTCTTAATTCTTCAACCTCTAACCCTTATCATGCTCTAGGAATCAATTCTCAAACCTTTTCTCCATCTCTACTAACTCTAATTAATCTTGAGAAATCCACTCCTATACTGGTCACTCCAAATATTATCAGGAATTCCCTTTGAAATAGAAGTTTCATACCCAAGAATCTACTTTTCTTTTCTACTGGAACATCTAATGGGCATCTTAAACTTAACGTGTACAAAACCAAACTCTTGATAACCACTCCATCACACTGGAGTTCACACGAATGATTCTTTCTTAAGAAATGGCAACTCCCTTTCTCCAGTTGCTCAGGAAAAGAAAGAAGACAGGAAGAGAGGGCGGGAGGGAAAGAAAACAAGAGAGTCACTTGGTTGATCTCTAATTCCTCTCATTCTGTAGACCATTGTTCATCCCTCAGGAAACTCTGCCCTCAAGCTCTAACTGAAGCCTATTTCTTACAACTTCTCCTACCCCGATCTAAACTTCCACTTATTTTCTGTTGCCTGCACCACCATGTAATAATTTGTACCTTACCTCTTTTTCTTCTCTTCTTCAGCAGTTACTCAATATAATAATGCAGACAGAGTCTATTAAATAAGTCAGATTGCATTATTCTATTTAAAATCATCAATTGACTTCTCACATAACTAAAAATAAAAACCAAAGTTCTCACCTGGTCTTTAAGGGTATTCACTCTCTGTGTCCTCACTACTTTTCTAACTTTGTTCTTTACTTTCCCGACTAGCCTGTTTTATTCCAGTCACTGGGTCTCCTTGTTCTCTCCAGTTCATGAATCCTCCTGCCTCAGGAATCTTGTTTGTAGTTCCCTGTGCTAGGAAATCCCTTCTTCCAGATACCTGCATAGCTTGTTTCCTCACGTCCAGATTTCTGCTCAGGCATCACTTAATCAGCTATTCCTTTATCGACTCCAAAGTCCCACTGAACCACCTCTTCTGTTATTCATGCTTTGATATCCCTCTTTCCTTTTATCCAAAGGTCTCTGTGACTCTGACTTGCTTTTCACTAGCAGAATGCAGAAGGAAGGAGTTATGCTTAATGACTTTGCAACTTCCATTTGGATTTCTCCTCACCCTTCCTCACCCTTGCTCTGGTGGGAGGCGAATACTGTATAATAAATCTCATGACTGAAGTGCACTGTGCTATAAGAAAGCTCAGGGAAACCATGTGGAGCCTGAGGAACAAAGAAGAGTCATATGGAGGCTGAGAGACACCTGACCAAACTCCAGTTGTTCTAGCCATACTCCAGTTGTTCTAGCCATCTCAGCTGAGGGCCCAGCAACTTGAGTGAGGAAGCTCTGGTGAATAACCAGCCCATTCAGTCCTTCAGATGATTCCAGTTCTGGTTTCTGAATGACTGCAGCTGCATAAGAACTGTTGAGAACTGAGAACAATTGAGAATTGTCCAGTTGGGCTCAACCAAGCCACAGACCTTCTCTAGGTCCTAACACACTGACTCTGAGGGAAAGGCAACTGAAGGAAATGATTCAAGAAAATTCTATGAGAGACGTTCTAAACGTGACCTGAATGGAGATAGCTATCAGAACCCACTTGGACTCTGGTGAGGAGTTTCTGTCAGAGACCTGCAGGGTACCGGCATCTCCTCCACTCATTTCTCAAAGGACTTGCAGGTTCCTCTTCACTCCACAAACACTTGTGGAATATCTCCTCCTGATCAAACACTGCAAATATAGTGATGGAAAAATAGTTTATTTTCAGTGCAGAAAAATTAAGAAAGAGAAATGTGAAGAGAATAAAGAAAATGCTTAAATTGAAAATAAACTTTGATATAAAATTTTAAAGATTATTTAAAAGTTTGTGAATATAGTCATTGGTTTTGAAGTGTAATTCAAGCTATCTTCTCTCATTCCAACAGTAGTGAAGTTGACTTTGTTTACTTTTTCTGTGTATACTTTTAGAGATTGGAGAAGCAGTCTCATGTGTATCCTGCAGTGGAAGAAATTCAATTAAAAGTCTCTTGGTTCACTCTTGATATGGACCAAGAATAATGACTTCACTGGCTTGATGCAGATGCACCCATGAAAACCCATCATTATAATGATGTCAACAATGTGCAAAATAACTGCACTTCTTCATTCCTCATGTTTGCCAATAGCATCCATGTGATCCTAGTCTTTAACTAGTTAGGAATGACCTGGCTACAGCTAATGCCAACTGCCTCCCACTTCCTGTTCTCCAGAACAGGAAATATCAGAATGCAATAACTCATGCACAGCTGCCAAGAAATGTGTTGCCACTCCCTACCCCTCACCCCTTCCTCACAGCTCCACACCCACGGAAGTTTTCCCACATCAATTACACCCTGAGTTAGAGAGCAGCTAGTGATTCAACAGGTGTTTTACCTCTTCCTAGGACTGAGAAGATTTTATGAATAACAAAGTTTTGTATTTCTATCCCTCAGGTTCCTATGGGAATTAGTGGACCAAATCACCCATGAAATGGGAATGAATACAGTCTGAAGGTTTTCCTTCCCTCCATCCCACAATGGAAACAGGTGGTCACTCATCCACACTGGCCCCAACCTGCTCTGGCTCTGTGTTAACAATACTCGACTCCTTGGCTGCTTGGATATTGTGGATTAGTGCACCATGTCTGAAGGGATCTGCCTGTGAGCTGGGGGCAGCCATGGACCTGTCTCTGGAGTCTCAAAGGAAAATTTACAACATGTGAGTCAATGCCCAGATGAGCTCTTAACAAGCAGTTGCAAATGCAAGATAAATGGCATGCTAGAGTCACATTCTGGTGACGTACACCACCTTGACCTCTCTACTACTTACTCTGAAGTTATTTTTCCATGCTGGGGTGCATCAAGGAGACCACCCATTGATTCATTTTACTTTCTTGAAATGCTTATGATCCTTCATCCATGGGGTGGGTGGGGGAGAGGCTGTCCAGAGACACAGCAGAGGGATTTTCTTTTCTTAAAAGGGGAAGGTAATGATTATTTTTATTAACTTTGCTTGGCTCTTACTTCCCCTGGAGTTTCCTTCCCCATGTGGTGGAACAAGAAGGCTGGAGGGTTTCTCTCCTGTTGCTGCTACCATGCCAGCTAGAGCTTCCTGCTTGCTTTTAACCTTAATGGGTTAACTTCATAAAACGGCAGCTCTTTATTCCAGCTTGAGATTTCCCATCATACTTTAGGACCAGCGAACCGTCCCTTCTTTGATGGCACCTTTTGGCTCCACAATAGAAGCCAATTTGTTAGACTTCTTTACAGGTCAGGGGCTGCGGGAGGATGTGGAGGGCGCAGCAGTGGGCACTGGAAAATGAAGTTGTATTCGCTTGGCAAATTATACGTCTGCTGCACTTTATGGGCCCCGATTTCCTTCCCTCTCCCTTCCTCTCCTTCTCTCCATCCCCTGCCCATTCTCCTGCCTTTTCTTTAAACTGAGGAAGCGTGTATATGAGATATCGTCACATATCCAGTTAATGTAGGTTAATAGATTGATTCCAGTGACACGGATCATAATGAACAGTAAATTGTTTTATCTCTTAAGTCTTATTTGGTCAGCCAGGAAAACATATGAGGTAATATGGCTTGGACTAAATGGACCGTATAATAGATCTCCTTCTAAAGAATAAGGACAGGGGTGACAGCGCCTCTTATGATTAATGAAAATAATAATGGTCCTGAAATTGAAATTTTTCTAATTTTTTTCCCTTCTCCTCTCTTGACTGCCACCAAAAACTTCAGCCAAAGGATGATTTGTGTACAATAACTAGCTCTGATTTCTTCGTTGGCTAAAAATACACATTTAGGCAAGGGGGGGCGGGGTTAGGAATGAGTTGGCTTATAGAATTCAAAATAAACCACTTGGCTGGGGGAGGTTTAGCACAGTTTTTTTTTTTTTTTTTTTTTTTTTTTAATAGAGTTCTGATGCAAAGATCTCATACACAGTGTGAGATTTTGGATAAAAGTCTTTGGCATCAGATATATTATGGATCTATCAGATTATTTACCTAGACTGACGCATGCTCTGCCTTTAGATTTATTTTTAAACCATGTCTTTTCCCCCTTTCCGTTTTCATTTTTCTTTGGGCAGAGCTTTGTTTTGCTCCATATCTCCACATCAGGGCTTATGTCTTCTCATTGCTTATCAGAAAAAGCAAATACTGGTGTCAATTTTTCACAGTCATACTTAGAAATTCCTTGGGAAGAAAAAAAAAGAAGAAAATATTTTGATTGTTTATGAATACAAAGATATTGACAGTAAGTTGCCATGTATGTTCTGCACCAGAGGTTTGCTCTATGAACACATGATGGCAGACCATGGGCTCATGATGCAGTTGGAGAAGGATCCTGTTCCTTGAGAGATGATGGGAGAAAGGGATCAGGCCTTCAGCTTTCACCTGAGTAAGGACCATTACCTTCAAGTTATTTCTTCCACACCGTGGACCACATATCATTTGGACAGCTGCCTGAGAAATGTGTTCAGGCAGCTGGGTGGAAGTGGTTCTCATAGCTGAGTCTACCTATCTTTCCCTCAGATTCTGGGCAAATCCTATACAAATTGATTTCCGAAGAATTTCACTTGTAACAATCTTAAATTGCTGTTTCTAGAAATTCTTCATGGTGATATGGTCTATTTTGTTCAAGTTTTCCAAAGCAAAAAGGGACAATTGTGGAATCAGACAGCACCAATAGCTAACTTTTGATTGCAGGTCTTTCAGTAGTCATTTGAGGAAAACATTTTCTTTGGCCAAATGTTTGTCATCTATGTAGAATACAATTAGGAGAGTAGCATTAATTACTAACTATGATTATTCAGTGTTGTTGAAATCAAACTTCCTCTAAAGAACTCTCCAAATCAGTTCATTGATATTTTTACTTTTCAACCAGTTATCATAGCAAGATATAAAACAAAAGATTTCACATATAAATAAAAATGTTAACAAGTATGAAGTCTATTTGGTACTTAAAAGGTAATATGTTTTTACTAAATTGATAATTAAAAAAAAACAACAAAATAATAGATGACATGATTCTCTTTATATTTACAAGCTTACATATAATTAAAGATAAGATTATACATGATTTATGTGTTTACATATATGTACATATACTTATTCATGCAATTTGTCACATTATAAAGTATAAATGGTCATATATTTAACTTTTGTTAAACTTTGTTTTGAAAGTTGAAACGAGGAATTAATTATAAATTTTTTGAATATTTTTCTTGTTATCATAAGCAATCATTACTTTTACAATAAACTATAAAAACATCTACATCTTATCTATTGTTCCTCTAGAAAAGTGAGACCTGTGAGCAGTGTTTAGAAAGTGTTCATTCTTTTAAAACCATTTGGTAAATTCCCCTTCCAGGACTTTTCTTAATATTCAAAGATTGTCAAATAGCAAGAAGTGTTTCCTTGAAATAATAACATATTCTTACAAAATAAATTTGATCTGAACTTAAGGAATGAGAAAATCCATCAAGCATTCTATTGTGATATTTTTATATCTGTTGTTGAATGTTATCATGTCATTTTGTTTTTATAAGTATACTTGAGATTTTTACACCTAACTCTTCTCTTTCAAAAGTGTTTTTATTAATTTGATTATTTTGATTATCTATACTATACAATTTTATTAATTGATTAATTTGATTATCTATACTATCCAAATTTGGAAATACTCGAGTTGCACTTAGAATACTAAATATACTTAATGTGAGGGCCTCTTGGACCCAAAAGGAATACTTTGGATGTTTTGTAGGTTTTTTGAAATTGGAATAAATTCCTAATGGTCCGTAATGGTTAGTGCTCAGTATCTCCCAAACTGCAAGGAGCACTGCCTCATTTGTGAAATCAAGTTGTAGCCTGTAAACTGGGAAGAAGTTTTGGTTTGAAATCTTCAAACTGAAATTAGATTTTATAAATATTCTTAATTTTAAGTAGAGATGTTAAAATTGTTTATGATCCATGATGTTTAAAGTCATTGAACATCTTTGGAAACATCTCATACCAGAAATTATTGTATGACATGGTCACTAAGCACCAAAATTCCAAGTAGGTGAGTGGTGGACTGTCCATCTTAGTTTATACTTCCAGGTGTCATTAATAGAGGACCCAGAGGAACTCAGATAACACTTATTCAACAGTGTCTTTCTTTCATGTTTTGGTTATCCAATCAAACCATTAATACTGGCTTTTAAGTAAGCTCATATTTGTCAATATAAACAACTCTCTCTTAGATTTTCAATAGTTTATTTGATGAATTTAAAAAAAAATGGAGGAATGAACTTTAAGGGAGATATGAAAAAGTATGGCTAGACATCACTGACCTCCTAAATTTGAGTAAAAACCTCAGGGACTCAACTTTTGTTGTGTATCTGCTTTCAAATTTGAAAATATTTTGTCACCATTTTCTTTTATTATTGGCATTTCTTATATACTAGTCAGATATTTATTTTTAATCACCAAAAGTATATAGAAAAAATAGAAATGAGATTTTACTTAAAATGGCCTACATGTGTAACTATCCAAAGTTTTTGATTAGCAAATCTTTGTTACAAACATACACATACGTATGTACGCATTGATAAATATGTTCAATTTTTAATTAGAAAGAGGCTAAAAGAAAGAAACAAAAACATGCATAAACTGTAATTTTAATTTTGTTTAAAAAATACATATGGAATAAAAAATAGTAAAGACAGTAATCATTTCCAGTTGTTAGGATTAAGATACCATTTTAATAAAGTGCATCTTTGCATATTACAAAATTTTGACAGGGATGTATTATTTTATAATTAAAAGTAATAACAACTAATTATTCCTATGTGCTAGGCACTATTTTCAATACTTAAGAAAAATAGTATGTTTAATTCTCATAACCACTCTTTGAGATAAGTATTATTTTACCTCATTTTAAAACTAAGGAAATAGAGTGTCAGCGATGTTGAGTAATTTGTTCAAGGTCATATAGCTGGTACATGATGTAGCCATGATTTGAACCCAGGTTGTCTGGCTCCAAAGCACAAGTTTTAATACACTTTTAAAATAACATAGACTCTCCAAGCAGCATATTTGTGATTATACAATTCTCTAAACTAAATGTTGCTATCCGGGAGGATAACATTAGCTCAGGTAAACCCAAGTGTAAGACAGCTTTGGTCTTCTGTTTTCCTGTGAAAAGAGGGCGTGCCATTAAAGACAGGGCTCTGTACACATGTTACCAAATAAAGTGTTTGATAGATCAATGTGGATGAACTTCTCCAGATGCCCAAAGGAAGCAATTTCTGACCTCATGTCATGAAATGAATTACAAAATTGTAGAATCTCTAGTTCAGCTCCAAACGTGGATATCCCTTGAAGACAACAACCTGATTTAAATACATTTGCTCTTAGGAAAGAGTTTTGCTCAATGAGAAAAATTATATATGAAAGTAATCCCATGAGTCTATTGATCCCTAGTTTTCTCTTGTTAGGTTCTTTTGGAGCTCCAAAATTCTGAATCTGAATATGTTTCCTTGCCCCCCAAATTTGCCCTATCATCTAGGTTTCCAAGTGAATAGTACAGAGCATATAGTTCATCTTCCATTTTTGTGGGATGAGGACATCTGAAGATTCAATGAATTATGGATTAAAATCTTAAGGAGGAAAACAATTGAGTCTGTACTGAACATGTTCAGATTTTTTTCCTGTCATTGTTCCCTTAACAATTCAGCATAATACTTGCAAAGCATTTACATTTTATTAGTATTATTAGTAGTGGTGATTTAAAGTAAACAGGAGGTATGGATAGGTTATATGCAAATATCGCAAACAATTTTATCTTATTTATCTTATCTTATTTATATCTTTGGGAATCAATTCCCAAAGATATAGAGGGATGACTATGGTTGCAAATCATGCTCTTACCTGTTCCTCTGCCCAGTTTGGTGCATCTGTGCTCCTCCTCCTGAGCCCTAAGTGTTCTAGGATAATCATCATGTTGTCATTTGAACCAGTCTTGCTTCCTGACTACCCTAACCCAGAGAGTATGAAAGACCAAGGAATTTAGTCTGTTCTTTAGACTTTCACCCATGACAGCTCAGTTTTTTCCATCTGAGGCTACTTTGTTCACCCTGTCTAGCCTTGTCTCTACTTTCTTCCAGATCTTTCCCATTTATATATCTGACCCTTTTCATCCTCTGAGAGAGAAAAAAAGGAAATATTTTTTAAAAAACTAATTATGCCTGATTAGTATAAACATAGCCTTCATCTGTATCAGGGAAAAAGAAAGCTATAAATTTTTAAATTTAACTGTCATTTAAAAAAAATAAAACAATGTCAACAAGCATTGAAACTCTTATAATTACTCTGAAAAAGCTGTTCAAAATCTCAAAACTTTTCTCCTCCTTCTCTCATGCTACTTAGTTTTTTCTGAATTCCATATGCATAAATCACTACCTAAATATTACTTATTGCATATGTGTTACCAATGCTGCAGAAGAATTGCTCAGAATTTCAACCATGTTATAAGTTTTATTTTATTTTGAGCTTAACTGGGAGCTTGCATAGCATTTAAGCATTTTTTTCATGGAATTCTCTGTTCTAGATTTCTATGACACTGATGTATTCTTTGCTTCTGGTACAGAATGTATGTCTTTCCATATTTGCAGATTCACATGTGAAACTTGAGATTAGCCTTCGGGAGCCTCGTGTTAATTAAAAACGGGAAATCAATGGGCCTGTGAATCCACCTTTTCCTGAGGTTGATTAAAATCCAAGTAGAAATTAAGACCAAGTTAAACAGAAAAAGAAAAAGAAAAAAAAAAAAAAACCTACATGGGTGGGAGAAATACATACAGTATACACACAACTCTCTCTCAAGTGCATACAAAATATGTTTTTTTCTTATTGAAGAAAAAAGATATTAAAAAATCCAGTGACTGATTTTGCTTCTTGAACCAAATCAAATATTTTCTTGTCAGAGCGCTCATAACTGCAGCCTGCAGAGGTCATGGCCTTAACTTTCTCCTTCAGATGGTCTGTGAGTGGAATGTCCTTAGGATTAAGGCTCCTTTTGTTTTCCTTGGGAGGGTTTTGCTTACACTGGCAAGCGCCTGAGACGATCCAAGGTTCTCTAGACTCTGTTTATTAGATTTTTATCTTCTTATCAGAGCCCTCCTTCTTAAATCATGTCAGCATTTTACCCCTCTTCAGGGATTCCTGGTGTTTTATTGTCTACGAACTGCTTGGGGGGTGGTTGGGGAGGGAGCTAGCCTAACAAATATAACATTTATATAATGGTAGGAATTGGGAGGATGCTGCCTTCTCTTATTATTCCCACACTCACAGAGACTTCCTCTCCTCCTGCCCCTGAGCCCCGGGGAATCCCATAGCCAACTCAGCCCTTGCTTATTTGTCAACAGGCTGACATGGCTTCTCTCCGGATAACCTGCTTTTCACTCGTTTTGAGTGACTCTTTAAACCCACATGTACTTGCTTAAGCCATTTTCAATCATCCGAAGAGACTATAGGCTGAGTGGCTGAGAGCTCTGAACCTAAGAATGTTCTTAGGTTTTAGTCACAGATGTAAACTGGTTGGAGAGGGCCCATTCATGTGCCTGTTCTTTCTCTCCACATTGGACTAAAATTATAAAACAGCCTCATGCAAAAGTACCCCAAAATGTCCCAGCTTTAGATAAGGATGGGATTTTGTGGGACAGTGGAGAGAGAGGAGCTGGAAACCAGGAAACCAAAAGGAATTTTCTCTGCTGGGAAAGTGAATCATGCCTGTTCATTGCTACCCACATGACTCATAATAGTATTATTTTTTTTAACCATAGTCTGAACACTCCAAGTCACATGTGCTTTTTAAAAAATCTCCTAACCAATAAGGGTAGCTAAAGAAAAAATTCTTGTCAGAGAAAAGATGTACATCTCTCCAGCCTGGCCGTAAAGTGACTTTACTGTATTGTTATCCATTGCTTTCAATATTGGCCAAAACAGTAAAACAATTAGAATACAGCAATTTCTAAAGAGACATGAGGCTCAGAGGAGGTGGATTACTTTGGCACAAAAATTCACTTGGATATGAATTGATTTTTAGCTATGTCCCATACACTCATGTGAGAGGAGAATTTGATCTACAGTGGAAGAAATATAGTTATTAAAGAGCATTATTGTGCTTCCGAATGTTCATCCAGCCTTTCAAAAAATATTTATTGAGTGCTTACCTGCATGAGGCATTGTTTATCTTGGAATCCCCAATCTACCAGGACACTGGAACAACCGCACAGTGTACACACAGCGGTGTGTGTACTCTGCCTTACTGAAATGTCCCTAGGAGCACAGGACTCTCTTTTCGGTGACAAGTAGCTGGTTTGCTCCTTGCCTTTGTGAAGGTCTTAGAGTGTGTTCAGCATTCTATGGCAAGGAAGTATGAATTCTATGGAGAATCACATGGGGTTCCCCCCCAGTGAATCTTGAATGGCAGTTTTGTTGTTGTTGTTGTTGTTGTTGTTGGTTTTTTTCCTTAACAGCATTCTCCCAACTTATTAAAGCAATAAGTTCCTGTGGAAAAGTGCTTAACATAACAGTTTCACGGCCAGCTTTCTCTTCCAGGCGATAACATCACATCGAAGGAAGAACACAGGTTTGGAAATTTGGGACCAAATACTACCAACATGTTTTTCAAGATAAAAATGAATACCAATGAAAGATGTTTGAAATTTTTATCATGGAGACTTATGTGCATTTTTCAATTGTGCTTCTGCTTGTTTTATTTTTCTCAGTTCTCTTATTACTATCACTCACATTTTGGGATCTCACTCTCTTAACTAACCCATATTCAAATTTCATTTCTGATGACTATTTCGGTTCCCTTTATTTCTTGGACATCATCACATATTTCACCTTCATCATTTGATTTCTTTTATCTTTCATAGAAAATAAAATTTTGAATACAAGTCTGGTTTTCCCTGAAATACAAAGCATAACTACTAATGAAATATAATAAAAACACTGGGAAGGACTATGAATCTTATGAAGTCTGTTTCCAGGACTTTCTGAAACTAGTGAAATTTGTTATCTTCTTGGTAGTACTATTTTAATTATTTCTCAAAGATGCTCTGGTTGACCCCCAGTCATTCAGTTAGTCATCATTCATTTCAGACAACATTTATTTATTAACTACTATCTTGCAGAGCTAATATTGGGTTTTATAAGAAAGAGGAATTAGATGTAAGAACTATTTTTATTATGAGCTCCAACTTGAGTTTCTTTGCCATTGGAATATGAACAAATATTTACAAGGGTATAGTTAAGTGTGATAGGCATCACAATGAACAGTCTTCCATTGCCTGGAGAAGACTCAGTCAAACACAGAGGTGGGTTCCAGAAGAAGAGGAGGAATTTGGAGGAGGGACTAATATTTCAGGTTAAAGCAAGAGAAGCGGATGATCAGGAATCTCCCTGAGAACAGCAGAGTTTCTAAGAGGCACCTAGGGATTGATTGGAGGTAACTTCAAGGTCAGGCTTGGGTTTGGTTATAAAGGGCTCCTGTGCCATGCTAAGAGTTTTGTGATGTTGGCCTCATCCCTGTTCCCTTTCCAATGAAAAGAAAGTTAATTTTCTGACCGAATATGGTCAATAAGCCTTAGTAATATTTTTCTTATTAATTGCAAATATTTTGCTAATTTTTGTTAGTACAACAGGAGACATGACCATATCCACTTTAGCTGTGGCTTTTATCAAACAGTAGCTTTTCATTGAGTTATGAGAATAGAAGAGTTAAAATTCTCCTTCTACAATTGCATAACTCTGCTCCCTGATACAGAGGTTCTGACCATTCCAAAATAATGTCTTCTTGGAATACTAATTTATTCCATGCATATAGGATAAAACCAAAAACATAAACAAACAAAAAAGGTAACATAGTCCACAGAGCCACAAATGTCTTATTTTCTGCTTTAGATCTGTGGGAAGAATGTGATCTTCCTATAGCAGGGAATATATAAGTAGGATCAGGGATGTATTTGTGTGTGAAGTTTTAAAAGTTATTTCTATAGCTATGTAAGAATATCTATGTTAAATATTTATGAATATCTATGTTAAAAATTTAACTCATATCCCACATCCTCCATAAAGTGAAGCCTACTTAAAGTTATCAGCCTATAGAACAATCCTTGTGCCAATTAAGAAATAAACTGGCAGATAAATTTGTGTGTGTGTGTTTGTGTGTATGTGATTAAAATCATTTTTTGTCTTTATTTTATATGTCAAAACCATCCTTTTCCTTTTAGATTAATCATAGACCCACACTCAAATTGTTGTCCTAGGGTTGAAAAATAAGATTTCATATTTTAGATGGCATTTAAGTAAACTTGAAGACAGAGCAACTGTAAGATTTAGAAAACAATGCAGACTACTGAGCACCAGAGAAATGGGACTTCATGAAGACCAGCTTAGGGCTTGATCATTCAACTTCCAATGAAGATGATTATTTAAATGTCAGATTTCACCCAGGCCTGAAAGTGTTTTGATGACATGAAGTTTTTCATGGGTACTACAAATGCAGCCAACTAGACAAAGTATTACAATTCTATGTGAGATTAAGAAACATTTTAAAACGTATAGAATACTAGGATTATTTTTAAATCATAGAACAAAAAATTAACTGTCCTTTTAGTTACTAAATTCAGGGGAAACTTAAACTTAATTTGTCACTCAAGGTAAACAAGACAGAAATCTTCTAAGCTATGGCTGAATAATTTTACAATATCAATGGGACATTTACACACTGTCAAATAGACTTTGGTGACTTTTCTGCCCAAATCTTCAGTCATATGTTTATATTTTTCCTGCACAGATAATTTTGCAAACTTGGTTAAGTAAGATTTCTCAAAAATACAATCTTTTCAGAGAAAAGACTTTATGAAAATACAAATGTAGTAGCTAGTTGCATTAAGACTGATTTCAGTCCAAATGAAAATGTGAAGAAATTCCTGGTGCAGAATTCACTTAAAATTTTACATTTGAATCATTTCCCAGTAATCACATACTTCAGCTTCAAGTTAAATAATATATGGACCATATCTCCCTTATCACCTCTCTCTCTCTCTCTCTCTCTCTCTGTCTCTCTCTTTCCCCCTCCTCTCTCTGTTTTTCCTTCCTCCTCTATTTCCACCTCTTCCCAATAACACCACATCTCCCATTGTCTCTCATGGGTGTGCACACAGACACATACCACTCCTTCACGCTCAGACACACATACACAAATCACACACATACAGTGCTCCTTTACACATATTTGAGGGCGTGCACACACACACACACACACACACACACACACACATTTAGATCTACTATTTATAATTTTCTCCATTGCTAAGAATTATAACTTGGTTATTACAAGTATTTGGAATTGGAAATGTGCTGAGCAGGGACTCGTGTTACAAAGGGAGAAATTAAATAAAGTTTTTGTAGAAAAATGGTCATCTATTCCTCATTCCTTCCTTGCATGCTTGATGATTTCTCATCAGTCAGTGAAGTTCATTTCCACTCCAAAGTATACCCACAGAGAGATGGGTGCCAAGGACTCCTTCCCCTGGGCCTTGGAACTAAAGTGAGGCAGCCTGATATTGAAAAGAGATGCTTGGATTGTAGACCTTGTGTAGACACTGGCTTCACTCCAGCCTCTTTCTAAGATGGTGGATTGGAACATCCCTGAGGAGAATTTTTTTAATTTTGTTATCTAATTATAATCTTCAAAAAATGTAGTTACTAAAAAAACTACTATAAGTATAAACTAGCATACACAAATTTTTAAATAAAGCAATTGACAATATACATCAAAAGCTGGAGGTAATGGCACCTGACATAGCAATGCAGGTTTTTAGACTATAGACCAAGGAAGTTTTCTGAGGTAAAGAAATCAAGTTTTATGCTTGCTGTTCCTATAGTGATCATTAGCATATCATTTATAGCTGCAAAACTTTAGTGTAAAAAAAATCAAACAATAAGGTAACAGAAATAAGAAGTATTCTCATAATGGAATGAATAGCCATTAAATTTCTATTTATGAATTGTTTGTAGTAACAAGAAAAATGTATATGATAAAATTCTAAGAGTTGCAGCAAAATTTAAAATTCTATATACAAATTGACCTCAATCATAAAAATGTTCTAAATAAATAAAAAATAAATTTAAAAGATTGATATCAAAATATCAAAGTCATCTATAGATAATATGATATGATTGTGGATAATATTTTTTTCTGATACTTTTAAGTATTTTCTAAGTTGTTAACAACACGAATGTGATTTAATAATAAAAAATAAATTACATAAACCTTATCCAAAAAATACAATGGGATTGATTAGTTCTGTTTATTGAGCTTTACTAGTTTGAATTTTTCCAGTAGTATTACTATTTAAATTGCCTTGTAATTAGAGTGAAATTCTTGGAGACAATGCAGGTGCTTTTGATGCACTTAAACAGATATCCTAGAAAAGTCTAGACAATAGAAGAAAATGCATCAAATATTATTTAAAATGTGTAAAATTTAGGCTAAACCCAGTTTTTCAGAGCTAGCATCTAATTCACAGAAAATGTGACATGTCTTTATTATTGTTTACAGATTTCAAACACTCTAGAACATTTCTGGTTACACCCAAAACTCTAATGGTAGAAAGTTAAAGTGAATTATTAAATTTATTTTCGCATTTTTTTATCAAATGTGAAATATGGATATAGGCCCTACAAAACAGGAGTTTTTCTCTTCAGTGGTGAGGGACACATATATTTATTAACTGCCTACATTTCCAGATGTATCTACAGCTGGTTTAAGTCCAGAGATTCAACACAGAGGTAGAGGTAGAGCAATAGGTAAGAGCCTCTGGAATGACAGAGAATTGGGTCTATTTCTCCACTCTGATAATGGCCGTGTGATTCTGGGCAAGGAACACACCACATATCAGAGTCCTTGTCTCCAAATAAGTATAGCAGTGGCAATGATTTCATTTTTCTCAAACATGAACAGAACAAGATATTTGGGCAAAACCTTCCCACAAACACGTGGCCCTTTCCTAAAAGTCACCCAAGAATACTGGAGGTGAGGGTAAAGATAGGAAACAAGAAACAGGGAGGTAAGGTCAGGCAGAGCTGATGCCAGACAGCACTGGAGTTAAGGTCTCCAGGTTTTCACTTTATACTGAGCACTGAAGCATCACAATTGGATGAAGTGAAAGGGATATGCTTTGTAAGCATTTATAGAATTTAGGACAGAGTGTTAAAACCTGCTCTGACTAAATCACCAATTGCATATAAATCAAGCCCGAGGTCATGTTTCCAAATCATGCCATGGTTTATAAAAGGTAACAGAGTGTTTTTAAGGCTGACTTCTCTGACTTCCTAGGTATTAGGAAGTGGGAGGGTCCTGTCTGGGTCCCCTGTTTTGCCACAGAAGCCCCATGGCAAAACCAACCAGTGCTTTCCGTACCTCTTTTCCCTCCTCCCTCCCTCTAACCTCACTCGAATAATGGTAAATTTTGATCTCCAGCTACACAATTCCTGTCCTCCTAAGTTGCTGGGAATTGGTCCACCACACCCCAACAATGATGCCAGTAGCAAAATCTGCACCAGCAACTTTGGTTTTGAAGACCCACCACACAGAATGAATATATTTAACAAATAGAGTAGAACAGCTTTATAATATTCGTTAGGGAGACCCTAACAGCTGTCTTATATGCTAGACATATTACAGTATGGCCATGTAATTATACTTCAAGGGACAAGATAGGATTCATTTTCCATCTAAATCCATGTAATGATGAGCTGTGTTAGCATACGGTTCTTTTGAATATGGGAAAATTCAACGCAGCACAGCTTTCTTGTTCTTGCATGCCATTAAAATGCTGTCAGTTTGTAACAACAGAATTGCAAAAAGCCCCTGATGTCATCAGACACTATGCTAGCGTCAGCCAAGGAATCTCTGACAATTTTGGCCATAATGGCCACAGTGTGTTCACTGCTACAGAATGACATGCTGTGGCTTATGGAATTTTCACTAATATAATTATGCTGTTTGCTCTGCAGTAATACCCAGTGGATGAACAAAAGACTAAGTTTCTTTGCCAAATTCATTATCAACAATGAAAAAGTAACTACTATTTTGAGATTATTACCAAAGTTGATTCTGCACAGCATGACATTAGTTCTTAAGATTTTTTTCAATCATATGACATTTCACCCAAGTAGAAATGCTATGTATATTTTGCAAAGTTATGCTTCAATCATCATAAAAGGAATTTGGGGGTCATTTAGAGAGTTGGACGTCAATGAAGGGAGTTTGTTCTGTAGTCTTCATTTAACAGGATTGTCGGGATAAATGGACAGAACAAATCATCTCTACAGCAGGATACTGACACCAAATTCCTAAACTATTTGAAGTTGTCACATTGAATTTCTATGCTAAACAGCAAAGAACCAAACCAACCAGTAAGATTTCAATGACTTAGAAATTATCCTTTTTCAATCCTCCAGTCTTCCAGTAGAGATTCTGTCTCTTTACACCTTAATGTGTTTTATATTTCTAAATGACATGATGAAGCACATTAAATTGTTTCTCCACCCCTGGCTTCAATCCACCTAAATTGGGGAGAAGAAATTCTGGTTTTAGTCTCTCTGTCTCACTTAAGGATTTCTTTGAAGATCAATTGACTCTCTATGGAGAGTAACAGTACATGTGTGCATATTTTAAACACATACATGCACAAAAAAGACACATTTGTAAAGAAACAGGCAGAAAAGTTATCTTTTCCCCATCCTTTATCAATTCTTTAATTTTGCCATTAAAAGTCTATGACACTTCATAATAAAAACAACTGCAGAGAATGGAGACACCTACAATAGCATAGCACTGTGTTTCAGTAATTCATCAAGGGTATGATTAATTCAACAGTGGCACTACCAAAAGAAAATGAGCAACAATTACCCTTTTATTGCAAATACAAATGGTTGTCCATCATCCTTATTAATTATTGTTATTATATTATAATAAGAATATTTGATGGGGAAGGGATGGTTAGGCAGTGAGCTGTATTTTTTCCCTCCTTCAAATACAGCTGCTTTCTTTCTTCCATAGAAGTAGTCTCTACAAAACATTTGGCTACCTCTTTTGCATGAATGAATTTGCTTACAAGTACAAAATTTTTCCTTACCACAAATATGATACACAGATTTTGGTGGAAGCAGTATTCTATACTCTGTACTTCTGCAAGTTATCAGTATTCCTACTTGTATGTACTCTGTTCCCTCATTCTGAAACACTTTTCCCTCTATCATCTATCTTTCCTGTTTTTGACTGAACAACTACTACCTTAGTTTCAAGTATCAGCTTAAATATTGCTTTTCTTTCTTTCCCTGGGCTGCATTCATTTGCCCTTATACATAGTTTCATGGCATCACTCTTGTGGGACCTAAAAAGCAATTGTAGGGTTTTTTTGTTGTTTGTTTGTTTTGTTTGTTTGTAATTTTGTTTTGTTTTGTTTTGTTTTGTTTTGGTACTCATAGAGAATTATTATTTTCCTTGGAAGGAAAAAAACCACCATCATGGTTCTCTTAGCACCCGTATGAGACCCTCTTGCTCTTCCAGTGTCCAGGGCCTTCAGCTGCTGAACCCCATCTCAGTCAATACTGCAGAGACCACACAGCAACTTGGCCAATAGCCATTCACTTCATACCTATCTCACTCAGTTTTCCCTACTGAGGCTAAAGCATGGGAAATCCAGAAATGCAGAGGGATTCACATCTTGTATGGGAAAGAAATGGGAACCTGGAGCCAGAGATTAAAAGCTGCCTCCTTCCCACTCCAGAATGAACCTTCCTGACACAAAGATATTTTGATGATTTCATGGAAAGCAGTTCTTCGAGTTCAGTTTTAATAAATAGCTGACTGAGGAAGAAATATTTATAAGGGCTTCTCATTTCACCCCCCCCCATCTTATTCTTCTTTTCCCTCCCTTTTGTTTTCTTGGGATTGTACTAAAAAAAAATGGGAGTGTGGAAATTATTGTCTCAGGCTCTCAGTTCTGAGAGCCCCAGGCTAAGATAGATAGGCAGAAACCATGACAGAGTTGTTGAACAAGTAGTTATTGCTTTGCTTTGAATGTTAAATGTCCCTCCAAATACTTGGAAGAATTGGTCCCCAGGTATTGGTGCCGTGGGGGGCAGGTAACAACATTAGGAAGTAGGGTCAGTAGAAGGATGTTAGGTCATTGGGGGTGGGGATGGGTCCTTGAAGGAGATATTGGGACTATAGACCCTTCTCTCCCTCTGTTTCCTGGCTGCCATGAGATGAATAGGTTTCTTCCACATAGACTTCTGACCACAGTGCACTGATTCGCCACAGGTCCAAAAGTAATGGAGTCAAGCAACCATGGACTGAAAACAATAAGCCAAAATAAACCTTTCCTTCTTCTACGTTGATCATCTCAGGCATTTCTTTCACAGCAACAGAAAGCTGATTATCATAGTTATCACAGCTATTAAACTGAATCAATAAGAACTTTTAAAATCAAATTGACAAATACAACTTTGGAAATAACTTGTTAGTTTAGTCTCATACACTCAGGAAAAAATGATTTAGTATTAGAGTTATCTAATGTAAAAGTAATATTGTTATTACTAAATTTTAGGTTTGTGAAACTCTTGCCTAGTATGGACAAGGCCTGGGGCTCTATCTTCAGCACAGCAAAAGAAAAAAATTGAAAAATAAAAACAGAAACAAAAAAATAAGTTTTAGTACTACATAGCTACAGATAATGCTTTTTCACTTGATAATTTACATAAGTATAATAGTTGGTAACTCAGACCTTCCTCTGAAACCATCCTTAGCAAATCCCAAAGGGGAGAAATATAATGTTAGAATTCCTGAGCTATACATCTTCAAGAGGACTGAACAGAAAATAATCATGAAGTAGAACAACCTACCTCCAGCACCAGCCAGTGGATCTTTGCCTGGAACACCAGTCAGGATGATGTTACCTATTTCTTTCAGATCCGAAACTCCCCATACCACTGGAATACTTAAAAAGAAAAAAACTACTGTCTATTTCAATTGAAAAGACTGAATTTACATTAGTTAAAATAATTTTAAAGTGTTAGATCAATAAGCGCAGAAAGGAAACAATCCACATGAGTACACAAAGGTAAAGAGAGGCATACCAAAAAAGTTTAGTAGGGCACAAAGTCTATTTCAAATGCTTGGTATATTATCACACACCACACATTATCGTAACAGATAGGATTTGTTTTTTGTGGTGGCATGGATTGAACCCAGGACCTCGGCTATATTAAAAATGTTCTCAAGCACTAAGGTACACAGAAAGTTGTCTTTGTAAGAGGAAAATCAGCTCTGATTTTAAAATAGATGTTTGGCAAGAATTTCAACATGCCACAAAGAACATGTATGTGTTCTATTAAATCTCAATTTTTGATCATTATAATTTCTTATTCACTCTCAGACCCACTTCTGATCCACCATAAATTAATGACACACCCTAAGCAAAAATTAGGGTCTAGTTATATGATGACAAGAGAAAGATTTATGTAAGAATCTGTATCAAGATGGCAGAATAAGCATAAGCTAAAATGCTCCCTTATGTTTCAAACACACAGCAATACTAAACAAAACAAAATATTTTAACATAGAAAAATCAAAGCACAGCAGAACTAAACAACAAAAAAGATATTACAGTTTGTATCTGGAGTATCCCCCAAAGGCTCATGTGTTGAAGTCTTGGTCCCCAGCTCGTGGTGCTATTGGAAGAAGATAGCAGAAACTTTAGAAGACAGGACCTTGTTGGAAAAGGTGGGTTAATGGAAATGTATCTTTGAACAGTATATTTTGCCCCTGGACTCTCCCCATCCTCTTTATCTGCTTCCCAGCTGCCAGTGAGGTGAGTAACTATGCTCTACCATGCCCTCCCCAACAGAATGTTATGTCTCATTACAGGCCCAGAAACAATAGTGTCAAGTGATCATGGACTAAAACCTCTGTAAACATGAGCCATAATAAATCTTTCTTCATTTAAGTTATTTTTCCCAGGTGTTTTGTCACAGCAATGAAAAACTGACTAGCAGAGAAGGTTAATCTTCAAAAATTAAAAACAAAAGAAAATACTATTGAGAAGTGCATGAACCAGTTATGTGAGAAGTACATGAATCAGTAATATTCAGTCAGGAAGTAGGGTACTTTTAATATGGGTAAAAGTCATGGGATCTGGGGTTACAATGCCCAGGCAGGAAATACTAGATTTGAGATTATAGGTTCCAAGGATATAAAGGAGTTAAAATTGAGCTTTTTCAGACAGTTAGAGCTGGGACTATAATACAAGTCCATAGTCTGTGACAAGGAATTGCAATATTCCACCTTCTAGTTCAGAGATTTATCCAGGATATAAACCATGCATTTCAAACTATGATAGAAAAGATGTACAGCAATGACATTGGAGCATTGAGTCTGCATTGCAGGAGCATACATGTTCTGAATTCAAACTATTTGTGAAGTATGGCAGTCCCAAGGTGAGGTGGTAATTTAAAACTAGGTTAAAGTTGGTAATGTAGGGATAAGGCAGAGATATACTCAAAACTGCAGAAGAGAGAATTTCTACAATCTTACATAAAATAACCAGTAGAAGATGGACTCACTTAAAATCATCAGAATTATAAAATTGAGGAGGTATGATGCCTTAGAAACTAGTTTTTAGATACTTCAAATGGGTGATTGACTCCAGGAAACTAAAAAGCAAGGGAAATAACAACCATAAAGGTTTTAATTATAATCATGTTTTAAAATATTTAAAGATATACTGGAAAGCCTGACATCCATAAAATAAGATTCAGGAATTATGCAATTTAAAAATATGGTATACAAAAAATTAAGTAGAATTCTGTTAAAAATAATCTAACCATGATAGAAAATATTCTCAAAAGATTGTTGAAATAGTAGATTAGAAACCATACGAAAGAAAATCAGAGAATTAGGAGATAAAAAACTGTCACACAGACATAGTGGTAGAACATATGGACAAGAGAATTGGAAGGCAGAAACAGGAACTGGAATGTATATCTTTGAGGAATCCTAGAGGTAGAAACTAAGGAGGTTGGTGGAAAGTCAATATTCCAAGTGGAAAAATGATGCTAAATATCAAAGAAATGAAAAAAGTCAAGCCATTAAAAGTTTTGTCAAGTACTATTTGGGGAAAAGCTTAAGTATTTTGTATTAATGTCATAATACCTCAAGAATGAAGAAAAAGGCTGATTTCCTATAAGACATGACAATCAAATCAACAGCAGCAGACTTTGGACACATCCCTGATTGGGTCAATGTCATTAAATATCAGATTAAAAAAATATATAGGAATGAAATTTTATGTAATACAACTAAATTTGGAATTTGAAATATTGTGGTCTTATTTAATTCAGCACTTTGTTGAGCTCAGAAATGCCCAGTCTTGTTTCAGAGTTTATTTTTCCAGAGCGTGAAGTGAGAGGTTGGGAATTACAGATCCTACCATTGGTAGTTTCCTAGACAATTCCTTTGATGTGTATCCTGCTCTGTTCACCCATCCAGCCTCCCAGATCTTCCTCTACTGCATCTCCCTGATCTACTGCTTTCATGCTCACTGGATAAGAACATGCTCAAAATGCTTCAGACTCTGCTGTGCCATTGCTCATGTCGGCCCACAGGTAAGAGAGATGAAACTCTGATAACCCAGAGCAGGTATCAGTCTTTAGATAATTTCTGAAGTGTTTGTGTTCCCCTCCCATCATCATGTACCTAAGAAAAGCATTTAGCATTTCACCAGCAACACAGGTTGTTCACACATTGGATTTTATAGTGCATGCAGATTTGAGAGTCTAGTCCCAGAGGCTGCTGATCATGGAAAGGATTAAAGGATTAAAACCACACACACACAGAGAAAACACATAGTTAAAATTCATTCTAAACTGTTTTAAAACTTTGGTGTGTGCAAAAATTTTTTAAGTGTTATGTTTGCATGTTAATTATTCACACACACATGGATTTGTATACATATGTGATGCTTTCTCTTGAAGGCATTTATGAATTTCATAGTCAGTCAAAACAATGTATTGGTTATATCCAAATACATGTAATATCCAAAATATATTTGTGTAAATAACAGATATTTTTTCAATTAATTTTCTAATTCTCATTTAACACATCTTAAATGGAATCAAAGATTCAGTTTCCTACATATCTTATTACAGACAATAGATCTTCTCAATTTCAGTATCATTGAAAAATGCAACTTGAGTTGGAAATGGCCCACATTTTCCTTGTTTATATACCACAAACCTGAAACTTTAGTGAAAAAGGAGATTTCACAAAGAAGACCTGTTGGTTAGCTAGTTGTAGAATGACAGACTTTGTGATTTACAAAATCAAACTATAAAAAAATCCTAACTAAATAAATGAGGCTGCTTTAAAATAAGTATGTAAGACATTATTGCCAGGAATGTTTAAATTCTGATATATATTTTGGAAATCCATGGAGACTGAAGCATATATAATGTCACTCTAGAAAAGTCCAGCAAAAGCCAGTTGGATGTTCTGGAACCACTGATTAAGTAGCTGCTGCAAGTCTTACAACCTCCAAACAAGGACTTCTTAACCTACCTCAGAGTCCTAGGCTTGTTGTCTTCCAAACAGAATGTGTGAGAGAAAGTAGGAAAATCAGCCTTCTCAAAGACATGGTAGACTGTTGGCTTGTTTGTTTAAACCTGCTTTCTGGGATTAGCTCTATCTTACTTTGTGCGTTTTGGGCTGAAGGTTAGACAAGGGTCAAGTAGGAGATTTCAACACATCTGATAGAGGTTTGTTCTTTGAGAGACAAGGAAAGCTTTTCCCCAGTGGAGCTAATGCCCTCTTCTCAAACTCTTTGTACTATTTGTATGTGTAAGGAGGCTCAGGGCAGGATAGGGCAATTTTAAACACCAGTGCACAAATCCATAACATTCATCATTATCTATCTTTGGGAACCATTCTACAGCCTAAAAGCTCCCTGTTCAAATATGGCCTCGCATTAGCATTGGTCAGGTCATGCTATTTGGAGTTAGTGGATTAGAAACTGCATGAAGATTTTTTTTTTTTCCAAAGAGAAATTAAATTATTGCAGCTAACTATTTGTGAAAGCCAAACAAAAGAGTATTGTTAGATAGTCAAATGTTATATTTACTTGCTATTCTTTTAAGGAAAATGTGTGCAATGATCTTAATATTTTTTTTTCCACAGATGACTGCTCATTCTTTAAACGTGACTATTTGTGGCAGTAGATTCCAGTTTTAAGTACTTCAATAAATCCAATTGACTGACATTAAAAGTTCCACCTGTCTCAATAACATCACTGTTTTCACAACTACA
Source organism: Sciurus carolinensis (assembly GCF_902686445.1). Classification (NCBI taxonomy): domain Eukaryota; kingdom Metazoa; phylum Chordata; class Mammalia; order Rodentia; family Sciuridae; genus Sciurus; species Sciurus carolinensis. Next base: position 63,432,663 of record NC_062214.1, read on the forward strand.
TTTAGCAGGGAGAGAGAAGAAAGTGGAAGAGAAATGGTTAAAGAGAGAGGACGGTTGATCCCTGCTTCATACCTTCAGCATGCACCAGGAGCTGCAGCCACACAAAAGCACCAGCTACACCAGGAGGGTCAAGAGCTGGGAGATGTTCTTTTGCCTGCATCTTCCAGTTTTTGCATCATCTGGTATTCTTCCTCTGGATCTTGGTTAGAAGATGGTTTCTGAATGTCCACTGCATATTTCTAATGTGACGTTCATCACCATTGTTTCCTTTTGTGTCTTCCTTGCTCACTATGGCTAACTTTAGTAGAATCTCTGTCATCAACTTGTATTTCTAGACCTTGGTACAGTTCTGAGAATAGAGAATGTGCTTAATAAATATTTAACAAGTGAGTAAATGAACACTCAAGTTGCAACTACCTGATGTAAAGAGAGACATCCACTGCCTCTCATCTCCCTATACACATAACATTCAGGATCTATGCAAGTGAATTCTACATATTTGATTAGTGACATTGTCTTTTAGACACAGTTCTTCTGTCCTTCAACTGTCTCGTATAGAATGGTGCCCAACCCTGCTCTCCTAACTTGTCTGTAACTTCTTCTGAGTTATGTAAGACATCTGAAACAGCTGGCAATAAAATATTTATATGCTTCTTTTCACCCTTCATACCATAGCCATAAATGAGAGAGAAAATGATTTAAAATTATGTAATAATATCATAAATAAGGTCAAATTGCATCCTGTGGACAAAACAGATAGTAAATAAAAGTAAGGTAGACACCAAGGTTGTCCAAGATCCAATACCGAAAGAATATAAGACAAACAGGCTTCAATTATATGGCAAGGCAAATTGAACACAATTGTATAATAATGGCATAATTAAATATTTTCTTTTGCAGCACTTTCTAATTAAATTCTGAAACTAACCACATTTCAAAATGATCCTCCACCAACTTCCTCAGTATGGAGACCTATGCTAGCACACAGCTCAAAATATTCTTTATCCCCTGTATACTGTTTTATTTTAAAGTTGAAAAGACCATGTGTTAAACTGTGCATTTCTTATGCACTGTGATTTTATTAGATAATTGTTATGGATTAACCATGTAATTAAAATTGTAGTGATCACCTCATCAGATATCATAAGAGTTCCAGAAAAAATGACCTAAATGCAATATAAAACATGGTGGGTTTTTACTTTAGGATACCATCACCTTCTTACCTTATTTTGCAGATCAATAATATCCTTGCTGATCATGCTACTTCTTTTTTTTTTTTTTTATCAGTCGTTTCCTATCTTTTCAAAGAGGATTAACTGTGTCCATGACATTGAACACAGATCTTTCGTTCCTCAGACTGTCTTTCCTTGCTCTCGATTTTACTTTTAAATTTCACATTTTCTCTTCTCAGTGATTCTCCTTTTATTCCTAAATATCAAAATCAGAATAGAAGACAATTCATTTGCCCTTGGTATTTTAAATAACCTAGACTTTGCACTCCCACTGAAGATCACAAACACCTTTGTTTTGGAGCCTCACTTTGGCCAAGCCAGATACCAGCTCAGCTCCTCTCTCCACCCTGAAACATGTTTCTTGCTGCCCCTATTCATGCAAAACTGACCATCCTAATCTACTCCTGTCCTCTGTTGCTTCTTGCGGCCTTCTATAAACAAAACGATCCTCAGTGACATTTATTTTCCTAAGTCAGTGTGTCAATTTTCCACAAAGTGTCCATTCAATAACAGGTAATATACTGTATTTCATGGTTTATTCATTATTTAACTCTTGATAGTAGTGGCTCGTCATGAGCTAGTAACAGGGGTTCCAAATTCTTTCTGTAAAGGGTCAGATAGTAAATTTTCAAGATGTTTCAGGCCCTATATTCTCTGTGGCAACTGCTGACCTCTGCTGTGAAAACAGTCATAGACTGTATGTAAATGAATGCGAATGAAACTGATCCAATAAAACTTCATTTTGGGACACTAAAATTTATATTTCATGTAAATTTCATAGGATGCAAAATATCGATCTTCTCTTAAATTTTTCTTTCAACCACTTAAAAATGTAAAAAAATTATTTTTGGTTCTCAGACCACAGAGAAACAGACGGCAGATTGGTTTTGGCCCATGAGCGGTAGTCTGCTGATCCCTGAATTGTACCATTCTTGAAGGCAGAAACTGATTTTCTAAACGTGCATGTCTCCCACTGTAACTAGAAGTGCAACTCTCTTTTCTCATTCCCAAGAACTGTCTTTTCTAGCCCAAGGCAAGAACTGCTGATTTTGGCTGGCCCCTTTGGGAACAGTAAGAGAACATGTAGAACTCTGAAAAAACTCCATATGGTAGAGGTTGATATTCCCAAGGAAGAGGAAGCAAAACCTCAACCTCTCTCCAAACGGGGCAAAGCTTTCAGGATGTCTATATTCAAACACAGTATTTCTTTGAACTAAGTAGAAATCTCTGAAAGGGCAGAAGGCAGGCTCAGCACTGCAGATGCCATTTTGAATGCAAGCTTCATATGGTCTCCGTGGGAGTCTGTAAAACCCAGCGCTCTCCTCTGTGGGAGTTCTTCACTTTTAGCGTGATGGCTCTGTATTTAATTACACTGTATATTTTCTTCTTTAGTGCCGTGATACAGAAAGACAGAGATCCAGAGAGTGGAAGAGATAGGAGAGGGCTGCACTCCAGCCCTGTAGATAAGGAACACCCTCAACATCCAAACCACAAAGCACACTAAGAGACTCCCCCTCAACATTATTTATCTAGAATGTTCACTTTGAGTTATAGTACCAAAGGGGGGGAAATACTCATTTAATGAAGAGAGAGTTTGGTCCAGTTTAAAAGCCATAATTTTGTATGCATGTCAGAAAAACACATAATCTGAACAATAAATTCACCCAGCCAGACTGAGGGCCCACTTGCCACTGGAATCTGTTTTTCTTTTTAACATAATGAGGCGACATCCCTTTCCTTGGAGAGGAGAGTTCAATAGTTTAATTTTTGTTAACTGAGATCCCTTGTACGAAGGTAAATTACATTGCCTTTTCTATTACTAGCTCTGTTAATTGTCAAGCAATCAGAGTTTATGCACTCATCCAAGACAGCGGAGAATTTCCCATAATGTTACAAAATAAAACCTGACAAAGCACAATAATCTTTAGTTTATTGATGTGCTACCAGGCTGTTGAAAGCATCAGATCAGTAATGTGCTTTGGTTAGGAAATTGGGGTCTAGGGAGAAATATTGGGAGTTAGAGAGAGAACATCAGGGCTTGCAGAAAAAATATATTAGGAGTTAAAAGGGGAAAAAATGTTTGTGGTGGGATTTTAGATTTCATGGAAAAAAAAAAAAAAAAAACCACTGTGATCTTGTATGGATTTTGAAGAAAAACACATCTGGGGTGGACAGATGAACTTTGGCTCCAGCGGTTGAAGAAGATTTATTTATTTATTTTTTTGTCGGGGGGGAGGTGCTACATATCATCATGTAAATAACACACACAAATACCAGATTTCCAAGAAAAACACCCTGAAGAGATTCAATGCAGATAACAAGAGCTACTACATTATGGTTTAATGAACAAATTAGGTGGTCAGGATAACAAAGCTTTTTAGTTTTAAAAAGTTAAAAATGGGGATTCAATAAAATATTTCAAATGGTTTCCTACTTTCCTCCAAAACATCAACTTCTCGTGGTAAGGAAAAAATAATAAAAACAAAAAAATGTGTTTTGAGGCTCCAAGACCTTTGAGAGCTGCAAAATTAATTTTTCAACGATGATTTCCATCTCATCATGCTCTTTCCTGTGAGGTCCTCCACTTTCCCCTGTCCTGTGTCTGATAAGGGCTCTGCCCTGGACTTCCCAGGACAGACATCCTCAGGACTTGCAAATGCAAGCTACAATGACAAGTGCTGTGACCACGATGCTGGCAGCAATGGTGCTGTGGTCTCAAATGTTTCCCTCTTAGTATTTGAGTATGTGAGTTTTCATTTTAAAAGTCTGACTTTTGTATTCATTTTGACTCTAGGAATTTAGAATGGAGCTGCCTTACTAAATTGTTCCCTCAGATTGGGATTTTAAACTCCAAGAAACAGAACACTTTACTTGCTGACAGAGAGCTCACTTGAGCTCTCAGTGAGTTTTATATTAATATTAAAGTCATACTCATACTTATTTTAGGAGTCAAAGGAGTGTCACATTAAAAAATCTCCAACATATGTAAGGAAAATGTTGATCAAACATCTATCTTTATACACCCAAATGCAGCCTAACTAAAGGTAAAAAGATTATACATTTCTGGCCTGGCAGGTTGGTATTTTGTTTAATAAAAAAAGGATGAATTGATTTTAAGTTTGTGAATGTGTGCAAGAGGTAGGTGTGTGTGTACAAGTGACTGTGCAGGAGTGTGTGTGTGTGTGTGAGCGTGTGTGTGTGTGTGTGTGTGAGAGAGAGAGAGAGAGAGAGAGAGAGAGAGAGAGAGAGAAAGAGAGAGATTGAGATTCTCTACCTTGCAATAAAAGATGGCAAGGTGATAAATTAGGGCTCTCAACTGAAATTGATTACTTTGTGTTCCCATCCAGTTCATATGGCAGCCACACAGATGCTCTGAAACACCTTAATGACACATTGGAGAAAACTTCTCAAGTGGGCCCCTTGCAGTGTTCTTTCCTTTCCCCCCTCCTCCTTGGCTCCCAGAGTGAACTGCTATGTATGCTGCATACATTAGGGAAAGCACCATGCAAACATTCCTCCGCTCCCTCTTGCACAGAGATGTCTTCATTTTATGTCTCAGGAATCCTTTAGACAATCCTAGGAGCCTAAATGCTAAAATGACGAATGTAAGTGATTTTGTCTTCTCAGTGCTTGGATCTATCTATCCCTAGCTCTCTGGAGAGGCGGCACATATAGCAGAAAGATGAAGCAGCATCGAGCCACCTAGAGGCAATCTTACCCAAGTCTGCCCAGCAAAGCAAAGCAAAATTATGAAGCTTATTGCCATAATTGTGGATTAAATGAAACTGCCTAGTTTACTCACAAGGGATTGAAAGGGACAAGTTTCCAATACACATGAATTTAAGGAATACTAGATAAGATGAAACCTTTTCAATCAAGTCCTCAATTTTAAACAATTTAGGACATCTCCTTATGGTCAAATCCCTGGTGGGATGTATTGATAACTGCTGAGATGTAATCAATTCCATTCATTGTGAGAGCAGGAGAAAATTTAAGAAATGTCAAAAATATTCAGAAATATCTAAAGAACCTAAAATTTTCAATAAATATTAAATTCTCAGTTACTATAAGAATCTTTCCAGGTCTCAGAGAAATTTAAAAAATAATGTTTCACTGTTTGAAGATCCTAAAGCTTTGAAAGAAGACTCAGATTTCAATGTCCCTAGAAGTCTGTAACTGGCTTTACTGAGTTACAAAAATACTCTGAGTTATTCATGCCTTGTTTTCCATAGATTTAAGGATCTCTGTGTGTGTTTTGAATATGTATACATATATATGTGCTTAATAATTTTAAATTTTTATAAACTACTTTTTAGTGTTCTATATAATCTTTATCTCATTTTCATTAAGAACAGAGCAGTTGTCACAGAGTGATGGTAATTTGATTAACTATAGTCCATGTAGGACGTTCTCATGGTTGATAGATGCAAGCAGTGGTTCAAGTGCCTTTAAAACAGATCAAGCCCATTACTTACTACCCCAATAAGTCCAAAAACCCTGGTGCCCCTCCCACAGCACTCTGCAGCCCAGAGCACAACTCCTTCCTTCAATTTAAATCCTCTCATCTTCAGAAGGGTCTTCTCCTCTTCTGGCCCCTTCCCCAACTCTTCTGAGCCCTAGCTCCATCCTTCCATCCTCACCTGATGAGAGAAACACTCCCAACCATGTCCCTAAGTGTACGACCAGGTGACACAAAGGTCAGAGTCTGATGACACCATCCTCCATCAAGGCTGAGTGACAGTCACACCTTCTTCCTGCTGCTCCAAGTATAGTGTGGTATTAACCCCAGTGACATCCACACTAGCAAATTTTCTGCAAATAACATATATTTTCTAAAAAAATAAATCTTAAAGCACATATTGTTAAAAAAGCATTGGTTGCTGGCAAAGTAGAACTAGTCTCTTACTAAGTTAAAAAACCTGGATTGTTTTTCTACCCTTATTCCTCATCATCTAGAGAAAAAACCACTTGTTTAAAATTTTTCAAAGCTGCATTTGTGTCTTTTCCCCTTTTTCTGAGGGTTAGGGTGAGTGCTGGGTATGGAAGGCAGGGCCTTAGGCCTTCTGTGTAAGTGCTCTATCACTGAGCCACAACTTCAGCCTCCTTACAAAGAACAAAGCAAAACCCAAAAACAATAGTAAAACTACATCCTTGTTAATGCAAACTAATAGAGATGATCATGTTTTTAAAGGCCATACTTACACAGACAAACAAAAGTTTCCCAAAATATGAAACTACTTTGTCTAAGCTTCAATACCAAAGAAATTTGGTTGGCTTAACAAAAGTTACAGTTACATGATTATTGCTATTTTTCCTTTCTTAAAATAGTCCTTCAGTATTATCTTAGTTGCTATTCTCAAGATAAAGGATATTGTACATTTCCTATTCAAAGATGAAGATGCTAGGAGCTCAAATGACTGGCCCAAACTAGGTGGTGATAAGCCTGGTCAAGTGCATTCAGACTACACAGTGTAAGAAGTATAGGAATGGGTAACTCAGCTGTGGTGTAACCAACATGTGTAAATGAGTTTTCCAATAATACCCTATTTTGCGTATGTCAGAAAAAATAAATCTGTGAATTCTATAATGCAATTTCATAGTTATATTCAGGTAATTCTGATGTCTTTATATTTCTAAAGTTCTATACTTTGTTCCCTCTGAAGTTCAATGTAAAGTTGACCCTTTAAACTCTTTGATGTATAGCTCCTAGTACACCATGAAGCCCTAAGCCTCTGTCTCTCAGAATGTCACTGCTGCTAACAAAACAAACATTTGGAAATTTTTGAAGGAGAGTGGAAACAAGACTGATGAAAAGAAAGTTCCATATATTTGTGTCTTGCATCTCATTTTGATGATACAGACCATTTATCATGCCTTACCTAAGAGAACCACCATATTCTAAACAAATGGTTGCCAAACAATGCTTTTAGCAGCAAAACCTTCCCACAAATGAAATCTTACCTTGAGCTCCTTTTTTATAAATAAACAAATGATGCTTCCCTTAATAAAGATGGCTCTTTGCTCCATTGCAGTGTCCCACTCATAGCCCTAGAACTCTGGAAAACCTAGTATGAAAATAACTCTCTTAAGCAATCAAATTAGAAGCATGATGCCTTGAACAGAATCCTTCTCCCATATGTTATTGATGAGTTGATTCATTTGCTCACCTCATTCACTTCCTTCTCCATATTTCTGTCCTTGAGCCCAACCCAAAACCTTCTCTTTGTATATGTGTGTGTGTGTGTGTGTGTGTGTGTGTGTGTGTGAGAGAGAGAGAGAGAGAGAGAGAGAGAGATTTGATTAAATAGTCTTTCAGAACACTGAATGCCTTCCCTACCAAGTTCCTTTTACCTTCACCCTCATTAAACCGCCAAGAATACCCTTCCCATCCAATGATAATTTAAGGAGTGTCTTTACTGTGCCAGGTACTCAGGATTTGTGTTTAGAAGCCAGGAGATTCAATTCCACTGTTCATAACTCTTCCTTCTTTGCTTTCTACTTAAATGAACCTCGGATTTTTCAGAGATACTTAACCAAAATTTTTTTTCAAGAAGAAAAATGTTCATATCCATGGGAATCTTCAATTTAGTAGTACATGTGCAATTTTTATAAGAGGGAAGTCACATCCAATTGTACTCAGGAGGTATAAGCAGACTTTGTAAAATAGTTGTTGCATTTCCTCATATTGAATAAAATAATAAATTATTTGAATAGTTCTATTATCTATCCTTGGCTGAAACATACAGTGCCTGTCCTATTTCTTCAAAAAGCTTGTTAATATGCAATCACCTAGTACAACTGCTAAGTTTTTAAAGGTCACCCATGTTTTATTCATAAAGGGTGGTTTTCTGGAAGGAAAAAAGGTTACAATGTCATGTAATACCAAATTCTGATGGAATCTTTGCTTTCCAAGAGTTGTTCTAATGGATTGGATGGGGAACAAGTGAGATTTAGGGACAGGGATGTGAATTGTTTCAGAGATATCAATGAAATGTCATTTGTAGTCAGAAAAACTTTGAAAAGTAAGGGAGAAAAGGATAATTCTAGTGTTTTCTTTTCTTTTTTTTTTTTTTTTTTTTCCTTTTTTTAACTATGAAGTAAGCGTGGCAGCCTATGTTACTGATAGAAATATTTGGTTGTCTTCTAAGGTCAGGTATCTGAAAGTAAATAGTTTCAAGCCCCCGAGAAGTTAAGCATGGGCATATCACTAGTTCTGTCCAGTAAAATGTGAGTAGAAGTAATATATGTTGCCTTCAACAGCAGCTTTGTCTTGACAATGTTTGAGTCACACCAATTCCTTCTTCCATCAGGGCAACTGAGGAGGAGAATGTTCTAGACACATAGATTAGTGTCTGGGGTCAGAGTTACTGCTTGAAAAACAATTGCTCCAGAAGTTTTCCCAAATGTAAACTTGATTGGAATGATTTTGCATGAAGAAGAAATGAACATTTGTTGTGTTGTCATGAATGTTTTAAGGTTGGTAGTACCCTGCAACACTGGCTTTTCCTGATTTTCTGACAAAGGTACTGAGGAAGATAGATCTTTAACACATGTAAGTGGAATGTCCTTTTTTGTGGCTAAACTTTTTTTTTTTTTTTTTTTTTTTTTTGGCTAAACTCATTCACCAAAAGAAGCACTAAAATTTGCCCAACATGTATTACCCTTTTGTGGATATTAATTTGATTTTTCAATGTTATAAAACTTTTCCAAAAATTGAGAAGAAAAATGATTCATATATTTTATTCCAGGTTCAAAGACCCTTGTATAGTGTGTATGCTGTATTTTAAGAGGAATAATAGAAGCTGGTTGTCATTCTGGGGTGATCTTATCCTTTCCATAACTTTGATCTGTCCTTCTATCTAGAAGACAACAAACCTAGTACCTCTGAGAATTTCCCCTGAAAAGTTCTTGAATTATCTCAAACTCAACCATACATAAAATATCATCCTCACTAGGAACCATGCCATTCATTGTCAGAGTGTTAATAATGTCAAAGATTTCTTTGTATTAGAGCTCAATATATGTTTGACTTTAATAGAAAGAAAAGTTAATTTTTTTTCACCTTGATTCACCTTCATTATATCTCTGTAATCACCAGTGTTAGACACTTCAAGGTCATCCTCAGTTTCTCCTTCTTCCTTAACACCAAAGACCAAAAGACTACCAGGAATGCTACTGTTATCTTGATTTTGGCTTCAAACTCTGTACTCTTCTTTCTTGACTACCAGATCAGCTCTTCATTTCTCACCTTCAACCTACCTTTCTCATTTTCATCTCTGAGTTTTCCAACTTCAGTACTAGAATATTTCCTTCCATTCTGCTTTATTTGTGTCTCCTTCTTAAATTTTTTTGATCAGAAAGGAGATACATATACTTTTGTTTCATAGAGAAAGAGAGACAGAGTGTGTGTGGTGAATTGGTTAAGAAGACAAGCCTTAAAGCCTACATATCTGGATTTGCATATTGAGATCCAGGTTTGTAGTGCATTCCCTGGGTTCCCATGGTATACTCAGTTAGGATTTGGGACCTTCAGTTTAATTTTATTTCTAGTTGTGACCTGATCTTAGCAGTTACATTTGCCATATTTTTAGAGGTCTTCCAATAAAACCTAGTTATATACAAAGGCTGTGGCATACATACATACACACATACATACACACATACACACACACACACAGAAATGAGAAATTATTCTCATTTGATAATTTATGGAAATGAAAAATGTAGAGAATTGTAGAAATGTAGAAATTATTAACAATTAATAATTGTTGGGAGAAATGAGAAGGCTTGTGCATTATTTCTACCCACTTTCTGTTGGCTAAATCCAGTCAGGTAGCTGCATGCAACACTAGTATAAAACACAGTGTTTTATATTAGAAGAGGAAATGAGATTAATGGTTAAATCCTTGATCTAATTCTTAGTCATAAAACCATCACTAAGAAAATCTCCCAAATTGTATGTGCACACATTTTTGTAATACTATAATATTGGATCAAAATAAAGTAAGGTCTCCTGACATAATTTGAGTGAGATGGTACTTGAGTTTGGCTCTATCATCTTCCTTCCTACACATTTTGGTAGCCTGTCAATTAAAGAACCCCCAGTGGTTCCCACCTCCTGGCATTCAACCTCTTATGTAACCCCCTCCCTTCAAGTGAACATTAGACTAGGGATTGAGTCTTATCACTCAACTATGATAAAAGTGATAGAATTTCACTTCCACGATTAGATTAAAGAAGCGGAAAGCTTCCTTTTCAATGACACTGTTTTTGATGCCCTCTGGATTTCTATGCTTAATAAAAGTATGCGGCTTTATTGCCAAGACCCACATGATAAAGACTGAGGTCTTCAATCAAATAGCTCTCCAGGTACTGAACTATGCTGGCACCCTGTGCTAGCTTAAAGGGCCCCCTCCCTTGAGGTGGGACTCAGATGATAATCTAGCCCCAGCTGATATTTCTATTGTAGTCTGGTTACATAACTCGAAATTGAGGAACCAGTTAAGCTAGATGCCTAAGCACAGAAACTGTGAGATAATAAACATGTGTTGCTTTAAATTGTCAAATTTGTGGTAATTTGTTACACAGTAATAGATAGTCCATGAATCTAGTTAGTATTAAGATTACCTAACATTTTATATATATACATATATGTGTGTGTATACATCTGTGTACATATGTGTACACATATATGCAAGCATGAATACAAATATGTACGTATGCAAGTACATGTATCTATCTTCAGATTGAATTCAATTTAATGGTTTATAACCTATCTATAATTTATACAGAGAAATAGAAGTTTTTAGATTATCAGAGAGCACTCACTATTACACTGAAAAAAAATGTAAGCTGACTTGTATGCTGAGAAACCCAGGTTTATGAGAAAAGGGAGAAGAAGACAAAATTTAGGTTAGAAAAAAAAATGAAAGTCCTTAAGTCTGCAAATATTAGTAGTGCTTAGTAAGAAAGGTGAAGCTGTGTCAAAGTTTAGGAAATATGTAAAATATTAGCAAAAACTCATAAAAGTGCTTATCTGTTTCCCTTACAGCAGCTTAAAAACTGACCAGTTTTGGTAAACTTTTTTATAAGCCTCTGTATATATTTAAATTCTATTTAGCCAAAGTAGCAGCCTATCAATTTGAATTTACAAAAACCAGATGCATTTTCTTGAAAACCACCCCTTTCCTCAGCAGTCCCCATTTTCCCTACATTTTCCCCAGTATGACATCATAGGCCAGGAGGTAAAACTTAAATTATAAGGAAATCATAGAAGGTAAAACCTGCCAAATGAAGTAATAATACAGAATACATTGGTTTAGGGGCTAAGTTTTTATTTGTTAATATTGCTGCTGTTATATTTTAAGAAAAAATTGTAATAATGATTTAATTACACTTCTACCCAGAGGCTTTGCACCAAGGATGTAATTTGAAAATGCAATAAATGGTTTAGATAGTGTGTGTGTGTGTGTGTGTGTGTGTGTGTGTTTGTATAAAGTATACTCATTATGTGTCTCTGAGTGAAAAGAACCAGTGTGACTGGTGATTTGATGGTTGATACTCAAATGTTCAACTTCACTTCATTCCGTAATTTTTTTCCTTCCAGAAACCAGAGGATAGTGCAAAGCATAAATAGTTTCAGAATTTTTCTCTAGATTTATTAATAAGAGAAAGAGCTGACAACTTAGTTATTTTTGAGTTTAATACTAGAATTAACTATCAAATTTACCCATGTTTTCTTAACTCTTGCCCCCTGCAGATAACAACAAGAAGACCAATTTTATCCAGAACATTAGATTCTGTGACAAAAAAAAAAAAAAAAGCTACCCTGAGGTGCTTTTGCATACTTTTCTATATAAATGTCTTTGCGTGTGTAAATTAAAAAGAGGAAGAAGGTACCAGTCTACAAGTTCTCAAATGATAATATGCAGGATCCTTGCTTAATTAGCTTAGTCTCCAAATTAAAAATGCAAAGTGCCCAATAGAAAGTTCGTTGATATTGTCATACCATAATGTGGATGAATTTACTCTAAGATGCATTTCTGAGCAATTTGGATGAGATATGCAGAGCTGGGGAGGGTGGGGCTTTGGACAGAGCGGGATAAAAAGACAGTGATAATTTAGTAATGGGGAATCCCATTCAATGTGCCCTGCAGTGAGTGGGACGAATGGCCTGAAACAGACTTGAAGTACAAGGATAGGAAAAAGAGCTGTGAGTGGGACCACAGATCATGAATTCACAGGTTGACAAGTGTAACAGCAGTACTCTGGAAACGAAACAATGAGGAACGGAGGTCATGGTGTACAAAACAAACACTCTCAGGTTTTCAGATGGAATTTAATATAAAATGTTGTCTTTTGAAACTCTGTGTGTATGCATGCGTCTATGTGTAATCCTAAAATTCAAATGGTTCTTGCCTTGATCAATTTTCTGATGTATAATTCTTGAAAAGTTCTGTAAAACCCATCTTTCATTTTGTTGGTATTCAAAGCATGCACTGTGGCCAACTCTGACTCCAAATATGTGGTTGTTTTCAGGCTTTACAAATAAAGCCCCAGAAACAACATTTCCTGACAATTCATTATGCCATTACCATTTTTTTTGGTCATCTTTACCATGTTGTTCTCTGAAATGCAGTCTCCACAGAACAATTTCTTCATCAAATACTAATGTGTTCATCACTTGCAACTTCCCACCATAAAAGGTCACAAGATGAATCAGAGGATGCCAAGTTACATATAAATTCTGGAAAAGCAGAAATTATCTTTTCAATATATTTTCATGCCAGATATTTGCCAAATTTACACCTTATAGCTGAAAACGTCTGTTGCAAGTTCCTATGGACTGTCTCAAGAAATAAGAGGTCCAGAAACAGACCATGCCTGTGACATAGGATCTGTAGTCTCATCTGCCTCACTTACTCAGCAACTTTAGGTACACCAAATATTTCAGAACAAGTGGGCAGAACATCTTCTGTATACTTGGGAGATGCTTGGTGTTAGTTTAGGTGATGGGCACACCAAGACTAACAAAGCAATGGTCCCACTGAAAAACTGTGCTTTCAGACTCTAAAAATACCATTTTCAAACATTACTCTGTGAAGCAAAGAGATATTGCTTTTTCTTAACAAAAGTTTAAAGTGGAGATGCAATATATGCAGAATATAAAAACCTACCTGCTGTGATTGAGAATAGTGATATGACTTGGGATATTTTGACTCCTTATTCATTGAAGCCTGACTTTCTGCAGTGACCTGTTTGAAACATCCAGGACTCCAAACTACACAACATACAGATTACGGCTTTAACCCCTACCTTGACTGCCAAGCTGCAAGCAGGAGAACACAGTGAAGCAAGAAAGTGTGAGTCATACTGCTGGTGGTGAACCTGTTTGGCTACTTTTTCTCTCAAAGTTTAAGGGAGTACCCTTCACCATGAATGCCAACTATAGAAAGGTTCTTGTTTTGCTTTATTTTTATTGACTTTTCTCCCTATTTGGCAGTATCAGGAATTCTTTGCCGATTCCATTATTTACTGTATAGAAAATTCCTAGGCCCAGATTTGGTAAAACAGCCCATCTGAGGACATCTTGGCAAAGACGTAGTATCTGTTGGAAGATAAAATATCAGTATGAAGTATCCTAATGTGATTGGCCAGGTATGCAAATTCTCTAAGGTATGTGTTCTGTATGTACTTTATATTAAGAGAAAATGTATCAAATGAGACACTGAGAGAGAGATTTTGTTTTGGCCAGGCTTCATTAGGGACAATTTTTCAACCTCACTTGGCTAAAGGCAAAACTAAAAGCCACTTAACTCAAAGATCTGCCTGTGTTTGTGTAGGTGTTTTATTATTACCACTTTATTCAAGCCTGAGAAACGTGACTCTGAATTGTAAGTGAGTGAAGCAACTCTTTACCTTTTACAACTAGCAAGGTCCATGGAGTTATTAAACCAGTGAAAAAACAGTTTGTTCCAGCATTTAGACTCCAACTGCAATTACTAAATAAATCTCAACATAAATAAGGTTCTAAATCTATGTATTCATTAGGACTGTTTGCCAGGAGTGACATTTCTTTGGCCTCTCTTAGAGTTTCTATTCTGCTCTTTCATTTAGACTTTGGCACTATGAGAAAAATAGAGAGTTGAGTCGCTACCTTTCCAAGCATCCCCTTTTTGTGTGATTCGTATCACAGATGCTGGGTTCAATCACCAGCACCAAAGGAAAAAAAAAAATTAAGTGTGATTTGGGAAGATTCCAAAACATGTCAATCAAAGGAAAGGGATCAAAGAGCCAAAAGCCCAGGACATTTTAGAAAGGAAGCATGTTACCAAACTATGTTTGCCTTTCTTCTGCATCATCACTTTTGCTGTAGGTACACTTCAGCCACAGAAGTTGAAGAGAGCGAATTTCCTCATCCACTCTCATTCCCAGGTCTCATAATCTTAAACCTGTCAAAGGTGCATTTATTTTACTGAAAACCTAGTAATTCAATGTCAGAGCTTCTCTCCCCATTTTTACAAATGGAACCATACATCAACTTTCAATTACCAGGGAAATCTGGTAGAAGAGAAAAATTCACAGATTAATCCCGAATCTTAATTTGGCAGTTGGCTTCAGTCTTCTCTTATTCACAATGATGCTCAGTGAGCAGCCAGAAGATCTAAAAAGTGACTGAACAGAGTAATAATAGTATTAATATTAATAGTATGACTTTATGGCTTTCAAACTGTTTTCACATCCATCATCTCATTTGTTTTACAGAAACTGTGATGGAGATAGAAAGTGTATGCTTTATTTTTTAAGTATGAGGAATGAAAGTTTTAATCACTTAACACTATGGTTTAGATCTTGAATGTTCCTCAAATGCCCATGTGTTGAAGACTTGTTCCCCAGTTTGGTGCTTTGGGGAGGTGGTGGAAACTTGATGAGTTCAAGCCTAGTGGGAAGAAATTAGGTCATTGTTGGTGAGCCCTTGAAGAGTATATTGGAACCCCAGAACATTTTGTCTCTCTCTTCTTCTCAGTCACCATGAGGTGAGCAGCTTCCTCACCGTATGCTTTCACCATGACATACTTCCTCACCATAGGCTCAAAAGAAATGGGGTCATTCAATCATGGATTGACACATGCCAGACTGTGATCCAAAGCAACCTTTTTCTCTTTGAGCTCATTATCTCAGGTACTTTGTCACAGTGATGGAAAGCTGCCTGACACCCTTGCCTACAAAATTGACTTGATTTTCTCTCTTCACTATATGATACCAAGGCTGCAAAGCCACAATATCACTTTTTTATATGTACTCATATTTGATGAACTGACAATAAACTAAAGAACTGGGGATATGAAAAAAGCAAACCTAGTTTTTAAGCAGGTATTTTTAAAGTTCCTCAAGATTCTCTCCCAAGATCCTGGGAACTCAATTTCCTGAATTACTAATCACTATCTGAATTTACTAAGTCCATCTTTCCTGTCCTATATCTATTTACATATGAAAAGTCCTGGTCTATAGAACATCATAAGTTTTTTATTGTTTGTAACTTGAACAGGCTGAAATATAAGACATTATTTCCAATGCAAAATGGGACAGCAAAGCTATCATTCCAATAAAAGTTTTCCATTCATCTTATGTATTGTTCTACCCTGTTCTATTTTTTAATCAAGATTCAAACATATGATCTAGAAATTAAGTTCTCCAGAGAATCAGATGTCCTATCTGAGGTCTTTATACTTCTTCCTACTATGTACAAATAAGACATTTTTCAGGTATGAAACTATGAGTCAAACACTAATTTGTCTTCTTATCAACTCCCTGGTCTCTTCCTGTTCAAGAATCCAAAAAAACACTACTCTATTCCCGGGTTTGGCAGAAGATGAGAAGCAGAAAAAATGAAATGGAAATATCTGTCAGACAATACTGCCCTTATTATATTTTCTTTCCTAAAACTAATTATTCTGGCTTAAAGGGAAGAAGAAAAACTAACAAAAAACTCTGTGAATCTTTATTTGGTTTCAACATTCGCTTAGAGCCAAAATATCAGGAGGGCTTACGTGAAAAGTCTATTAGTTCCCTTTATATTACCCACAAGTTCAAATCCTATCACATGGTCATTTTCTGTTAGATTATCTCATGGAATATTTTCCCTTTTCAATTAAAAGTCTGGTTTTCACTTTTAAAAAGAGTTAAGTTTTAATTAGAAGGAACATGTAAATTGATATCATCAAAAGTGCAAGCAGCCAAACTCACCAATTTACACCTCAGGCATTTTCAACATACTAGAAATTGCAAGCATCTTGTCACCTCTTACACCTCCCCATTAAGAGACCACGTTCTGTACTTTCCACACCTTCTCTCTGTTCCTGAGTAAACTTTATTTATCTTTCAAGACTTAGTTTAGGCCTCACATTCTTGTGAAGTCCTCCCCAGCTCCCTCGTGCACTCTCTTAGTCCTCTATATCCTGTGCACTTCCTTGGTGCTGTTTCACATTTTATACGACAAGCCTCCAGGGTGAACCTCATTTTTGTCATTTAACACATAAAGAATTGGTGTAGCAAGGCAGAAGAACCTGCCCAAGGTTATACTGTTGGACCAGGATCTATTTATGGTTTGAATACAGAGCACATCTGCAGACTGGGTTCATGGACTGTTCCTGGGAAGGCAACCTGGTTTATATTACATGAACCTGAAGAATTGGATGGGATTTTTGGTGGTGGTATGGGAAATGCCCACTGGGGAAATGTTCTAAGCTGAAATGCTTACTGACATGCTATAGGTTTCTGCTGCAGAAAGCTAGTTCAGTGAGACACTTCATGCAAAGAGGGGCCCATAATTGCTTCAGCATTGGAAAACTTGACTACTTTTGGAGATTGCAACTTTCATGAGCCTAGGAAAGACTTGGAGGAATCCTGTGAGAAAACAACTTATTGTACCTTCTTTTGGTCATTGACTCCTAAACTTACTCTTGGAGTAGCCATAACATTCTTCAGAAATAACAATTGCTGAGGAGCACAATTTTGTGAGTTTAACCTGGAGACATTGCGTAGCAGTTTCCCCATCTGGAACCAACTAGGATCAACTCCTGAAAGAGAATCTGGCCTTCTCTGAGAAGAAGTAGAGAAAACGTTCACTCTATGATGAAAGTACATTCTCACACCTCTGCCTAAAATTAGTTGTCAGAGTGTTAGGATGCTCCTTTATCCACCTCTACATAGTTCCTACCCAAGATTGTCACCTTGAACTCTGCTCTTTAACCCTATCAAGCATTTTAACATGAGATGCCCCACTCAGTAATCTTGTGTACATTAAAAGTAAAAGACAACAGTTTTCTTCATCAGAAATGAATGCATGAATACTCGCTCCTTTGATTCATTAACAATCATCTCTCTTCCCACTGGAATGATCAGTGTAGTTTAGTTTGAAACTCAGTTTTCTAAATTCTACAAGAAAGTTATAATTTTTCTGTGAAGCTTCACCTCTCTGTAGGTTTGCTTTTGCTATATTTCACATGGGCATTAGATCCCTGGTATACTTTAAGAACTATTAAAGAATCAAAATATCAAACTGAATATTTTAACTACTGTGCGAATGTTGGCAAGCCTCCCACTCACCGTATAGTACAACATTCTCTCAATGAGCATCTATGGAAGGATTTTTCTTCTCATTGCAATATCTGAAAAGTCTCTCCCATTGGTTTAACTAAATGGCCTATCATCTTAGAAGTGTCTGTATCTGATTGAGTGCCCTACTTTGCTTTGCTCATTGGCAAGCAACTTGAAGTCAGAACTTTTATCTGCTCCTAGTGACTTTACAACATTTTGAGAATGTTATGCTGTTTGTTAATCTTCTGTTGTCTTTCCTCTATATATTTGTTGTCCCTTCACCAGGAGTTTTCCAATTAACTGTTTTTATCCTTTAAACACACATACACAGTACCCATATACAACCACATAAACACACACCTGTGTATAAATGTTCATGAACAATCATAATTCCTCTATGGAATGGAGTTGAACCTCAACAAAGGTAGGTATGTGGTGTGACCCTATGTGTGCACAGTTTTGCTGTCTAGTACAATTCCTTATACATAGAAAGTACTAGATAAATATTTTCAAAATGATAACTGAGGAAATGAGATTTCCTGGAAACATCTATGTTAATTTCTCCAGCAACTTTATTATTGGGACTCTTTGTGTTTTGTCCACATGGGAAAATGTTTTCAAATGAGCATTTACTTTGTGAACACTTATCAAAGAAACTTCAGAAAGATTATGCTAATGGCTGGCAGGAGCACAGTGCTGAGGAGTCTGAGGCTGACTTTAGCCTCCCAGGAAAGAGCAAGATTGATTAGTGCTGTCTGGGGTGAGTAGAGAAGAAGTGTGTGTGGGGTGGATACATTTGTCACACAATCACCATTCCTATGTAACAATGGTATTTAACCTCAACAAATAACTTATTTTACTTTGTATCTATTTAATTGATGACACAAAAAGAAACCAATATCTTCCATTTTACCACAGGTATATGAATCCACCAAATAATCTCCAAATTGTCATTTGTTTCTTTAGTTATTCCTCCAAAGGGTGTCACAATCAATGGAGGAAGTTGCCTTTAGCTTGGCATCATTTTAATTCTGTGAGCACATTAATCTTCTATTGCCCAAAAGGTTTAGAATATCACTAAAATGCCTTCCCGTGGATTCCCACATGTATTTTTCACACAAGGAAGATTGAAATCTATGTAAGCATGTTTCCGAACATGCTGGTATAAAAACAGGGATTAAATTTTACTCACCACACTTCTAACTAAATTTCACAGATGTTTTATGTGAATTAAGGATTGTAAAGCACTTAGAACAAAAGAGCAAGTGCAGTGATTACCTTAAACTCAGTTTTAATGCCAGACAAGTTATTGCATCTGTTACCAAATGGAATTTCAAATTAACAAATCTCTACAACCTGTTCATACCATTAAATGGAACTTGGTATTTAAATGTCTAAATTGTAAAAATTTCAAGTGATAGGCATGAATTAATTTGTTTTGAGATTTAATACGTATGAAACTTCTATAGTGGAAGGAAAGTCATTTTGTAAGACAGATCATTTTACAGAGTCTCAGCCTGCCATGCAGTCTTTAACTAAATCATGCAACCCTTCTGGCTGATTTGAATATTTTGGTTCAGTGTCATAGAATAACACATCCACTACTTTTCATATAAAATTATTTTATTACCACCAAGAATTCATACAGAAAATCTTTTAAGATACTAAAAAATCTTTGGAGTGGGAGGGAAATGGAGCATAGGTAAGTAGTAATCATTTTCCATGAATAGCTGTATTTCTGAATTTTCAATATTTTACATTATCCAAATATACCTCACATAGCTACATTCTCTAAAAGGTACAAAATGAAGTATATTGAGATGGATTAGACTAGTTAATGCATATGAACTGGCCTTTCACCCCAACAGTTGTAGACTAGTTCAATCTAAGAACTTAAATCACAGTTTGCTGTTCTAAGTCCTAGTGGACATCAATTCACATCATATAATTTGGCAGAATTGGCCCAGAAATGAACTTGCAATGGATCTGATCCTCCTAGTCATGGTTGGGGCAGCACAAGGAAAGAAAACCAGAGCACACATGTGCACACTCGCTGCACATACACACTCCAAAGTGCTGCAGCTCTCTGGAGTTGAAGAAAAAGATTGAAGGCTCCACTTTAAAGGATTCTAGTTGAATTCATTGGTTACCAATAAAAGTCATATAAAATATCATTGTTCTTTATTCTGATTATCATTGATTTAGAGAGAATAATTCCGGTTAAGACTCAGAAATGATCTTTATTTATATCTAATTTAAGCCACCTGGACATCCAGCCTCTAAAACAAGGAGAATTTTATGCATACAGTCATCAACAACATTTACCTGAGTTCCATGTAGCTTGGTTCAAAAAAAAAAAAAAATCATAAAACAATAAAA
Source organism: Sciurus carolinensis (assembly GCF_902686445.1). NCBI lineage: Eukaryota > Metazoa > Chordata > Mammalia > Rodentia > Sciuridae > Sciurus > Sciurus carolinensis. The sequence goes on from NC_062214.1 coordinate 63,452,873, forward strand.
TTTCCCCAAATAACACATCTTTTAAAAAACATGTATTTCTTATTGCAATTACAAGCTATACATTCTTTGTAAAATTATGTAAATATAAATTTGCATACATATATGCATGTGTGTATATTTCTTTTATTCATAACTAGCATACAGAACTGTTTTTCTATGAGTTCCCAATTTTTTCCCAAAAAGGAAATCATGGAGCATAGTCCCAGCAGTCTGATTCAAAAGTTAGTCCAGGACAGAGGTCCCCTGAGGAACTCCCTGCCAACTGAGTAGGACAGGACAGAGGGCAAGGGGTCAGCCAGCCAGTGTGGGCGAGCTGGTTTGAATCAGAAAGCTGTGGATGACATGGCAGAGGATAGAGTTCAGAGAAACCTCTGACACGGCAGCCCTGCAAGCGTGATGAAGCACTGCTCTGGGCCTTGGAGAATAAGATTGCTGTTAGTGAATATTTGTACATTTGGCAGTAAGAATATTATTGTACTGTTAATGCAATTTTCTTAATGCTTGGTGGCTGAAGTATACAGCACAACCTCTTCTTAAAGGTCACATAGCCAAAATAAAAAAAAAAAGAGGTAATGTAATTTTCAAAAAACAAAATATTCTTTTGTTTAAAAAAAGTGCTATATGAATTCATGCCAAGTCTGAAGTATTTTAGCTAAAACATTTATCAGTCTATAGTTGGATGCAAAATTTAAGTTACTCATTTTTAAGCTCTAAATGCAGAATCCATTTGAATAGATGTTAGAGGCCTCTAAGGGAAACATCCACATCCAGTCGTTACAAGCCTCTGATTAGGATGCATTACAGACACTCGTAGTTGATTTTGCTCATTTAAACTCTGCTTAATCTGTACATTGCATTTTTTTAGGGCATTTGAAAATATGCTCCTTAAAGTAAGTAACAAATAAATCAATACCAAGATACACATGCCTCATTAATAAAAGTATAACCATTACATATAAGGAATACTGGCTACCTTCCTTAGCAATAACTTCCAAAATTGTCCTTAAATTTATATTTAATGACTAACTGCTTTAGGAAGAGCAAAATAAAAAATACTAAGTGATTTTATGTAATAATTTTATGAAAAATCAAACCACACACCCACAGCAATGGAAGTTAGCAAAAAATGTACAGCCCCCCAATAGAATTATCAGATAACTATGCATTTTGTTTCTGATGTGTAATGGAGCCAACATAAATTGTGTTGGTTTATAAGCTCTTTTCCATTATCTCTCTTTGTCTGCGCCACCCTGCTAATTTTTGTCCTCCAAACTTGAGCAAGATTTAGGCCACCTTTGTGTTATTAAGAGAGAGAATGAGAAGTCGTGAAGATTATAAAGATTTATAAAGATCAATCGTACATATCCTTTTTCCTTTAACACATGGTTACAAAGAGTTTCTGCATCAAAGTCTATGATAAATTCATTCTGATGAGAAAGTCAGAAAGTTGGACATATTTATACCAGTCATGGGGAACGTGCATGTAGTTAAATAGGTCATTTCCAAATTTAACAATTCCACCCCCAATTTCATTCAGCATCTTTGACACAGAAACCCAGTTTAACTCCTCCTGGGAGGGGCAAAGCCCTGGAGCAGCAATCCCCGAGTGGGGCTGCATGTCCCTGGGATACCTCCTGTACTTAAGGAGAGTCTCTTCATCGTGCCTGCTGCTCCCGGCAGATGTGCTGCTGGGACACCAGGGAAGGGAAAATTATTTAAAACATAAAAGGAAATTCACAAAATGTATTAACGGCTATGACTGAAGGAGACTAAAAAGACACCAGTTGTTTTAAAAAAAAAAACTTGAGTAAGACCCTGGATTTGCGCTCCTATATGTTCATTCGTCGCTGAGAACACTTAGCATGTGATCCATACATTTATTTCCTTTATAAATTTGATGGTGAGTGTTTAAGCTCCAGGATTTCTTTGAAAAACAATGAGTTCATAATTTGCAAGTACACCACTGGTCATGTTCCTTCTCGATGGAGGCGCCACCTTGGCAACTGCTAAGACGACAGGCAGGGATTGCATTCAGTTCCCTTTTCCCTGTGTTTACAAAAAAAGAGAGGCCCCCAAACCTCTTGCCAACTTTCACCAAGTTGCTATCTGCAGTCACCTTTAACTGCTTGCATAATTTGGTGAGACTACACAGTGAAAAAAATAATGTAGGTAGTAAAAGCTTTGCAAGGAATAACAATGGTTACTGCTACAGAGGCGGATGGCAGAGTAAATTGGGTCATTGACCTCGAACCTCTGAAGGCCTGGGGTTAGATCTGGATTAAATCACGAGTGAAATGATCACAGAGGTTTTGCCTCAGAAATTAGCACTCAGGTTGATTCACTTTGACAGGAGAAGGCGAGGATGCCAGCGACTAAATTAAATAGAATTAGATTGTTATGCCTAAGTGGGGCATCTGTTAAGGATAAAGCTTTATTCTCATCCATCTTAACCTAATGAATACCCAAGTTGGATTTTTTTTTTAATAATGCATGGTTTAAAAATAGTTTTGAGATGGCATAAAGGATATCAAGGCAGCAGAAGAGACTAAAAATGTACAGTGGCTGCACTCATTTGACAAAAATAGTTTTGAAATTAATTACAGTTGAGTGCCAGTCCTTGAAACCTACTAGATACATCCATGTTTCATTCTTCTCTAAAATTTACTGAGATTCTCTTTATATTTATATTGTTTCCCCCTTTATCAAACATCTCGCTAGTATTTAGGAATATATCTCCATTTGTCTGATGGGTATTGAGTTTGTATGGGACCTAGCATCTTAAAAGGAAGATCTATTTTTAAAAAGAAGTAAATCATTATCTAATAATTGGTAACATTTATGTATTAAGTATTCCTAAAGTTCCAAAACCCGTGAAATATTTGGTGTTTATTGTTGCCTGCTTGTCAAAGAACAGCATAAGAAAATTTTAAGTGGCACAAAACAACAATGAAGGCTTTTTATCAGATAGTTATAATATCACTCTATTTTCAATTAATTCACTTAAAAAATTACATGTTCTCTATTCTTTATATAAGTACCACATTCACTTGATTTGGTTTTCTCAAGTTTATTCAGTAAAAATTTCTCTTTCACCCCATGTTCCATTTATTCTTTTCCCATTCTGTAACTTTTTTTGTTAACCTTTCTTAGCAATAACTTATGAGATTCTCCTTAAATTTATATTTGATAACTAAATGTTTAGGAAGGGTGAAATATAAATTATTATGTGATTGTTCTAACTGTAAGATTTTCTAGATATATTTTAGTTCAGATAAAATAAACAGATGTATATATGTATGTGCATGTATGTTTATATGGTTGTAAATATACTGTATATATTGTTTTGATTTTAATAATATATATTTAAAGTTATTTCATATTAGTAATCAAAAGATTTCTTAATGCTTTTTTTAAGCCATGTAATATTCTACCCTGCTTTGTTTCAATCCTCAAATATATAGGGAAGGAACTTGTGGTTTGAGATTATTATGTCTGAAATGACTTTTTAAGATGCTTCAACTTTCTTTCTCTCTCTCTCTCTCTCTCTCTCTCTCTCACACACACACACACAAACACACACACACACACACACACACACACACACACACAGAGCCAGACCTCAGGTACCTGGTCTTAGGAAAATGAACACAAAGCCTGGCCAAGGTAAATAGGGACCAATAAATTCACAAAAAATGTGGTAACAGAAAGTGGGGTCATGTTATAGGGAGGATACTGAAGAGACCTGGGTCATTTTCAGTATAATTCCACCAGAAATTCCCAAGGTCTCATTGCAGGATTTGTCTATCCGGGTTGTAGAGACAGTTTGGTGCCTCCTGATCACAATTGTTAGTTATTGCTTAAATATCAGTGAGGATGATCCTCTACCTTGCTGCTGGTCAGAATTTCTAGGACAGTGACCATGATTCCAGGATTCTCCCACTAAGTTTGTTTCCATTTTGTGCACCTGATACACAGAAAATAAGTAGAGGATTCCTAAAAATATTAGCTTTCTGTCACTAAAAGGAAATACCTGAGATAATCAACTTAAAGAAAAAAAGTTTTATTTTTGCTCACAGTTTTGGAAGTTTCAGTCCATGGATGGTTGACACTGTTGCTTTCAACTTGTGGCACATGGCAGAAGTACCTAGTGAAGGAGGCTGCTCACCTCATGGTAGACGGGAACTGAAAGAGAAAGGAAGAGGAAGATCTGACAGGGTCCCAATATCCCTCTCAAGTACATTCGCCCATGACCTAACTTCTTTCCACTAGCCTCCCTCACCCCAAAGAATCTACAAACTCAAATGGTTCCACCAACTGAAAACCAAGCCTTCAACACATGGAGACTCTGCTCTCTGTGTCCTAGCTTCACAAAAGCAGATCTATTATTTTCCTATGTTGGAATGAGTATGAATTCACAACTTACTTGTCTTTATTAAAACTCTGAAATTCAAATTTTCACTCTATTTAAAAAAATCTTAAATTCTTATTTCACAGAAAAGAAGAAAGGAAGGAGAAGGGAGGGACAGAAGGAAAGGGAAAATCTCCCATAGTAGCTGATTTACATAGTAGATGCTCAACTAATTGTGGTTCACTTTTGCACTTTTTGAAGTAAGTCATTTCTTTTGTTCCTTTCTGCTCTTTCATTTGAAAGCATGAATGATTATCCTAAGAAATTCCAAGGGACTCATGAAGTCCCCCAGTTATCTAAATTCAACCTTTAATAAGCTCAGATATGTTCTTAGAAGAGGACAGTGAACCAAGAGTCCCAAGCGCAGAGGGAACTTCATTTTTAATAGTATCCGTGGACCTCTTGATTATCTTATTACCATTCAAGGGACCCCCAAAGCTGGAACAACATTTTGTTTGTAGTACACAGCAACACTGAAACTCATAATCACCAAAAGTGGAACATCTGCTTGCATAGTCTGTCTTCTATAAATTAAACTGTTATTGTCACATTGATTACAAACGAATATATAAGGAAGTCAGGAGATCAGAAATGTGGTTCTCTGGGTCATAGTAGGTAAATTAAAACTTTCTAGTATCCAAAATGCATACAACTAATGTCTCCACCAATTTTTATTTTGAAAAATGTTCGTGCCTATGGAAGACCAAAAAGAATAAATCAATGAACACTTGCATACCTGGCAAATAGATGCACCAGTTGTTAACATTTTGCTGGGTCATTTTAAAGGAAGTTGTAGATATCAGACCTGGCACATCTAAACACTTCATCGGGCATCTCAAAGAGCAAGACAATTCTTCCACATCACCACATAGTTGGTCCACCCAAGAAAGTTATCATCGATTGAAATTAAGTACATAATAACTGCCATTTAAACTGCATTCCTAAGTGTACATGTCCTGGGGAATTTTGCTCTTGGAGAACTCTGCTCTATTAACTATAATGACAGTGCTCAGAATTCCAACCCTTAATAGAAACAGATAGGCAGGAAATTCAGAGGACAACACTGAATCTTTTGGAGGTATACCACCTTGGATTGGAATCCTTGCTCTGCCAATGAACTTGACCCAATTTAATCATAACTAGCCTCTATTCTCTAGTTATAAAAAGGTGTAAGAACACACAACCCTAGATTGTTATGAGCACATGAAACAAGAGATGCAAAGAGTCTGACCAATCACTGATCCTCAATAAATATTGGTTTCTATGTGGTCCATACCAAAAACAATCACAAAAATAAACAAATAAAAAAGGCACCCTGAAACTGTCAAAGAAAAAATGTTTCTATTTAAATGAAAAAGATGAAAGCAAAAACAGAACAACAACAACAAAAAAAAACAATAATCAAAATACAGTCTTCCAAGGTTTCCAATGGAACACAGAAAATAGGAGAAAAAGGAAACCCATGAGTTCTCCGTGAGCTTCATCGCTCAGCTTGTCTGAAATATAATGACGGTGAGTCTGCCTGCTCTCCAGTTGGAGAATGGCTCAGAATTTTAGGAGTAAATACACAGATTGTTGTTCATCTTACTTAAGCGGTTTGTCTAGATTTAATAAAACATTAATAATGTCAACAGTGGTAGAATAAATGAGCAAGAAAAACTGCCTTCTGCCCACTTCTATTTCAGTCTGAATCATACCAGTCAACACAATGGGTTCCAGCATAGGAAAAGGGCTTTACTGATGTTTCTGAAAAATCCCAGCTTGTTAGAACAGGTTAGGTCCACATTCTGAGGGAGTGATGGAAAAGAGGTGAGCACCATAAAAGGGGTTTACATATTTTTAATGTATTTTAGGGACCAGACTCCATCTGAACTCTTCACACCCATGGTAAAGCAATCCTAGTTCCACACCCTTGTGCACAAAGGTATCATTTTACCGTTTGTCAGATAGGCAAAGTGAAACTCAGAGAACTGAGTGCTTTTTACTTGTTATTGCTTATAGGGTTCTTTGTTTTGCAGGCTTAAAGAATGTTTGAGATTCATCTATAAACATTTTGAAAAGACAGTTATGTATTTCTGTTCTCTTTTTTCATTTAAATACATTGCATTGATCAGCAAAGTATAAGATGGTAAGTTTCTATTGGAAGAAGAACTAATGGAGGCTGTTGTTAATGTCAAATACTGCTTCAATTAAGCCCTCGATTAAAAATTTTTGAAGTTCCAACTTTATCATCTCTCTGTGGTTATGTGACTTAAGAATTCTTCCCAGATAACTCTGATCTTGTTCTTTCATATAACATTATATCTTAAATAGGGAACTGAAATGTTAGCATGGTTTTAAGTAGATAATAGATGATATAGGCATTTTTTCCCCTGCAGGACCACCAGAAAATTCAATATTTCTGAAAGTCAAAACAATGTTGCTATGACTGTCAATTAGTTTCCATTTCCATGCTGCCTCCAAACTTCCTGATTCCAGCTGGGATTGTGATCAAAAATGCAAAAACATATGTAGAAAAGTTATTCTTGTGGAACATCTGACCGGAAGCAGGAAATGCAAGATATCTCATGGGACTGCCTGTTATCAAAATATACTCAGTCCAGCATTACAAAGACAAGAGAAGTTTGTTTGTCAAATACCCAGATAAAGAGAATTGTGGAGAATTCTGCTGTGGACACATCACTTGGGAAATGGGAGGGACCAAAAATGCCCCTGGTAGGTTCTAAGTCCCTGACCCACTGTGTTATCACTGTGTGACCTTGCAAAGTCTCCCTTGACCTCTGCATGCCTCATGAAACACATCTACAAAACAAATTTGAATAACTAATGTGCAACTTAGGGACTGAAGTTCATAAAACTATGTTATATGAGAGATTTGTATTAAATAAGTAGACTTCAGCTGTTCCTGTCACAAACATCAAGCTGTATGAGATGATAGATATTTTAATCTACTTCACTGTAATAACTTGCTATGTATATGTATCCCATAACATCATGTTGTAAAAATAAAATATACACAATAAAATTTATTTTCAAATATAATAATTTAAAACATATATCCTTTAAAAGATCTTTCAAATGAGAAAATCCTATTATTATTACCCACTGATAAATAGATTTATACTGAGAGTACTAACTGATAAAGATTGACACAGTAACTTACTCCATTCCTATGCACAAAAGAAATATGACTGCTATTTGAATTTGCAATCCTACATTTGGTTTTTCCTGGTAAGTCTTGTAAATATTTATTTAGGCTTTTCCAATAAAATAAAATTTCACAAAAACATGTATTTTAATTTAAAAAGTGATTAAATTTTAACTTTTTTTTTTTTTTTTAAGAAATAGAAGAGAAATTCCCTTTAAGAATTCTAGTCAGGTATTCTAAACTCATCCATCATAAAATCATTGGCACACAGCAGGCAACTGAAAAAAGGATACCTTTTAACCTCAACTGGCATAAATGTGTGTATTTATTTTTAAGAAGTGAAATATAAACAGACATGCTGAGAGCCAAGTGTTTTATGAATTAAAAAAAAAAAAAGATCCTATACACACACACACACACACACACACACACACACAATACATATAAAACTTTCCCCAGTGGGCCACTGAGGATTTATGTGGATGTGAACTCTATTTACTGTTAGTATTAAGGAAATAGTGGCTTTTTAACAAGTTACTCATGCCTGGAAAAAATCCCAGTTTTGCAAGTTATCCAAGATTCTTTGCCAACTGTCCGTGGGAATCACTGGGATGGGAAAAGTTCAAATTTGTTTTAAAAGAACTTGCTTAATGGAAAGTTAAAAAAAAAAAAAATGGTAGAAGAAAACCAGCAACCCACTGTGCTAATCTTTTGGTTAAATAAGAATAAAGTGTGACCCAGCTTGCCTTATTTTTCTTCAGTATTATTTTAAGAAAAAGACTAAAATAAAATTTTTTTTCCCATTTTTATGTTGTCTCATAAAAGTCACTTTTAGAACTTGGTTTCAGTTATCCGAGGACATGATGACTTGTTGGCTTTTACTCAGATTGTACCAAAAAAGGGCTCTTGTCAATGCCATTCAACCTGTTATCTTCTGCAAGTTCTTACAGTTCTTTCCTGTTTTGTTCAAATAGCAACATCTAGTTACTTTGTTGCTATCAATCTTAAAGTTACAAAGGACTAAAGAATCCAACATTAAAAGTTGTGCTATTAACAATTTAAGTTTTTCTTTTCCTTTTTCTTATTTTTTTACCCTTATCTGGATTCTAAGGGATTCCAGAGAGAGTGGTCAAGTGCATTTCTAGATTGACTCAGTTTACTTGTCATACTGTTAATGTAGCTTTATTCACCTTTTCCAGATGTGGAAACAGAAACAGACAGTACTTTCCTGCTATGCACAGAGAGTAAATAAGTGGCAAAGCTGGGATGGAAACCCAGGTGGGAGGTTCCCAAGTCCTTGATTTTACCTCTTCAACTATGCCGGTTCTGAGAAAGTGCATTACATACACACACACACACACACACACACACACACACACACACACATTTTAACCAAGAGATGTTGTTAGAACATATCACAAATTAGTGTGATTCTAATTTGATATGACAGAACATACTTTTCATAAAACAGGGAATGGGAAAGTGGCAGCTTTGCTTTTCCATTTATGATAAAATAGATGTGAAAGTTACCTTGCAGCCATCTTTCCAATGGGCATGCCTATTCTAGTTTTATTTTTCCAAAGGACACTTGTGCAGAAATGACAAATGTAGACAGACTTATATTTGGGTCAGTTCTTAACTAAGTAAACAAACAAACGAACAAAAAAACCCCACTATGTTCCCCCAAATAAATCTAGACAAAAATAGTTACTTTTCCTGTCCAGAAAAGTAAGATAGCAAAAGAAATATCCCAAATATGTTCTACTTCAAAGAGATTGTTAAGAAAGCTAGTTCTCCTGGGGTAGATATCTGATTAAAAGAATTTTTCACTGTCTTAATATTTATATATTTAAAAAAGACTAGTTGAGCATGGTCTACAGATTCTGCCCATCAGTTATTTTTAGTATTCATATTCTTATGGAGAAATAGTGCTGCAGGGTCTTTTTTTAATTCCTGTGCATTTATATTCCTTGACTTTTTTCAGAATTTAATATCTACGTGATTGCTTTTGCTTGGCACAATTGGGAAACACTGCCAGGCCAAGTCTAAATATTTTCACATACAACAACAACAACAAAATTATACTCAGCTAAGCTCTGTTGATTTATAGAGCTTCAAAAAAAAAAAAAAAATGGGTTTCAGATCTGATTTTGCCACATTGTAAACCAAGGAATCTTAATTTAAACTTTTTTCTGACAGAAAACTAATTCTTCATCTGAAATAAAGTATTTTAGTATTTTTCACATGCATAAAATAAAGCTTTAAAATTGCATTCAAGCTGGTATTATTTGTACTGTGCCTTTTTAATACCTTGATAGGCAACGTTAATGTACAATATTTTCACTGGGTACAATCCCACTGAAATGACTAGAACAAAGTGTGTGCCAGTGATTCAAGTTGTAATTTTTATGATAAAAATAGTTAGTATTTTTCTATATTATTGAGTTGAAATTTAGATATGCTTGAGAATTGAGGTTGCAACTTCAATGATAAAAGTAAGTTTAACTTTCTAATTAATATCAATGAGTTTAAGAACTATACAATTGATAAAAATAATGAGCATATTCTTTTATTTAAAACATAAAATTAACAATACTATCTTCACAAGTCATGGAAGAATGTCTTGTCCTACTCAGTCACTTTCCATGTAGCTATTCAAGTATGCAAGATAAAGAAGGCAATTCAAATCAGATTTTGAAAGACTGAATTATCCATTAAATCCCTGTTGGATTGAATTGTTAACATTTGGGCAAGAAAAAAAATATTAGAATCTTTCTTTGCATTGTTTACCAAAATAAAGTTCAGAGATATCAATATTTAAATAAAACAAAGAAAAGAAATGAATCATTAGTTTCATTTGATTGACATGTCACTCAACACAAAGTAAGTCTTTAAATTAATGTTAGTTACTATTAATGTTAGTTGCTGTAAGGGTGAATCCTTTTAGGCAGGACACCACTGGAAGAGTGATTGATGGATTTTACTAAATAAGAAAAAAGAAGTTTTCAAACAAAAGATCACTATAAGATAATGTCAGGCAAATAAGATTTGGATGTAATATTCAAAATATTTGACACACTGTAAGATAATGTTCTTTATAAATAAAAATTTTAGAATTCAGTAAGAAAGTAACCAATACAAGTGTAGAAAATTGGTCAGTACTTTCAGTACATTTATGCATATAGATACAACTTCACAATTAAAAATCTAATTAAAATGATTGGTTACAATTTTTTTCTTTTTCTGATTGGTTTGAATGAATGTGAAACAGTGTACCTGGTGGTATAATGTGCTACAGTCTCTTCCACAGGACTTCAATTAGTTACTTCACTTTTGGAATGCATACTATGGAGCGGGGCAGGATGGATAGTCACTAAGGCATAGGTTCAAGGACCTTCCTTGCAATAATCTGGATACTAGCAAAAGTTTGAAAAGAGAAAGATTTATATTCATATATTTATAGAAATATTAGATGATTTGCAAAACATTTAAAATGTCATATAGTAAATTATCCAATCAAAAATAATGTCTAGAGGAATACTAAATGACATAAGAATGTATCCAGGATGCATTTCACCTAGCATTAGTTAAGTGAAAGATCTACTTGCAAAACAATATGAATACATGATTTCACATGTGTTCTTATGAGTGTGTCTAAGAGATAGTCCCTCCCCTCACACATGCAAATTTTGAGGAAGAAAGTTGAATAACTGAATTCTGTTATCTTCATTTCTGCATATCCTGTTTTTCCTCAATGAATCTTATATTGCCTTTTTTATTCTAGAAAAAGACTTTAACATTCTTACTTTATTGATACAGATCTTAAAATACTATGTATTCTACTGTTTTCCAAAACAAATATCTGAAAACTGAAATCTCAGTTAAATGTGAAAGTTTAAATGTAGTTTTCACTCTTTATTAAAAAAAAAAGTGGGAGTTTAATTGAATCCTACTTACTAATATTTTTATGTCCTAATAATAAAAGTCTTAATAAAAATTCTGTCATATGAATAATAACTGAGACACATGAAGGTGAAAAGCCAAGAGCCCACCGTTACCTCTCTTATTTCTCACCCCCGAGAAATTGTAACTCGATGATGTTCTTAATATTGGAAATGACATGTTGTGAAAACCCAGGACAACAATTAAATTATCAACTACTATTTCCTTTATTTTTTTTTCTTTGGGGGGGGAGTCACAGTATTATTTTAACCAAGGTCAGTAGGTCTTTTTGTGTTTTCTTAAATTTTTTTATCCTGTTCTTATTTTGTTGGTGTAGAAAGTAATTATGGTCCATTTGAACAAGATTCTTTACATCTGTGTGTGCTTGAGATTTTTCCTACAGTGCTATCACTTCTCAAATCCTTCCTTCTTGCTTGAATTTATTTCCATTGTAAGTTTTCTATTTTTCACTTTAGTGAGTTAAAAATTAGAATTTTTTTAAGCTTCTCTACAACTGACTTGTTTTTTGTTTTTTTTTTAAATGTGTATGTGTCCTTGTCTCATTCCTGTTCTTTTTCATTGTTTAGTCTTTGACACTTAGCTTTTTTGAAGAAGGAAATAAATTCAAGTAAGCATTGTGCTGCTGGAGAAGGTTTTAATTAATCTACTTAAAGATTAGTTCAGAAAATCATACCACAAATATTATTATTGAGGATATATAGGCAAAATATTCCTTTGAAAAGTTTGATTTTTGATCACTAAGGCTGAAGAAAATTTTAAACTTAAATTAGGTCTTCAAACCTTTAGTGTAAATTTAGTTTAATTATTTTTAATTAATTTATTTACTCTTTCAATGGTGCTGGCGATTAAACCCAGGAGCTTGCACATGTTAGGCAAGGATTCTACCACTGAACTACTATCCCTAAACTTTCTTTTAAATTTTGATTCCAGATCTTCTTTGAGTTCTAAACTTCTCACTTACTCCGATAGCACAGGGACATTTTCTATCAAAAATTAAAATTTCATGTTTATGCAAAGTCATATTTCCAAACATAAAACCATTAAAGATCCCCTAACATTATATTTGAAAAATGAGATATTTATGCAGCATGTGCACTGTGGTCACTGGACATTCTGCCTGAACACTTCCTGATGAAATTGAACATCATTTCCTGTCAGCTGGTCAGTACAGCCACATTTTCTATTTTACTCTCTGTGATTATATAACATGTTTTTCTGGAGAAGAATTTTAAATGAACCATTAGCCTATTAGTGACGCACAGGATAACCTGAAAACTTTTCCATCCTTCTTTCCTTTCAACCTCCCAAGTTCCCTTGTCTCTGAAAAAAATGTCCTCAGTGGTGGAAGTTTGAACACTGATCATGGTAGATTTTTCTTACTTTATTTTTACATTCCTTGCAATTCTAACTTTTTCATAATTTTAAAACTTCATGATACTGTTTCTTCATGTCCCTCTCTGATCATGCCTAAGATGCACAATGAAGTTGCCAATGCCAGTTTCTGTACCTTTTCTTGTTTACTAAAAACCAAAAATAAAAAGATCAGCAACTGAAAGAGCAAGTTGTAATAAATGTTAATATTAAAAAAAAATGGGAGGAACACCCATAAAGAATAAATGGCTTAACCCAACACTAAATCTTGAAAAATATAGGACTGTTCAAAGCTCTAGTGATTTCCACCTAAGGTTATCCCTCTTTCCATTAGAAAAGACAACATGGAGCTTAAGTGGTTTGTACAAAAAAGTGATCATGGGTGGTTGCCTAGTAGGGGTAGCAATGAAAGAATTCCTTCTGCAGAAATCAGAAGTAGCCCTGCTGTGGGGTCTTACATAAATTTTACTATGGGAGAAATCTCCCCATTGTCCTTCTAAGTGGAACCTGATTCAGATAAAACAACTATTTAATCTAAACAAGTTTATTGAGAGTGGCACTAATTATTGGTCTTCATTTTTCCATAAACTTATATAAAACTTGCAAGCATTACGTGTTTTGTTCCTATTGACAACTGAATGGGGCTAAACTTCTCGGGAAAAGATGAAGAACAAAAATAGAATACAGGCTGTAAAACATCGTTTTTCGCCAGAGGGAAACTGTTGCTTCCAAGTTCCTGGAGTGCATGCAAGTGTCTTTTGTATCAGTGTTCATGGTTTAGGATTGTAATTGTAGATTTCCAACTGAGGAATTTCTCCCCAACTCTGACTCAACCCTTAACTGCTTTTGTCATGATTATTTGTTAAGAGGGGAATGATTATTCTCACCTATGCCCTGTTACTTAGAACCGTGCAATAACATTTCCATAAGACAAATTCATAAGTAAGACCATCTAGCATTCTGTTTTCTAGAACAAGATGTAACAGATATTTTATTATTTGGAGTAAGACAAATTCCCAAAATAAACTCAATAGGGGAGAGGGGGAATAAAGCTCACTCTTGGCAGATGCATTTGCAATGCATTACGATTAATATTGATATAATGCCTCTATAGATCTACTTGGCACCTGTTGAATCGTTGTACTTACCCATTAGCACTCCATTTAATACCAGAAGGCAGTTAATAAATTCTTCCTTCCTGTTCAGGAAATTGACTAAAAAGACACAAAATTAGCTTTTAAATTTTAAAGAATTAAGATCTGTATAGCTGACGTTTTCCTTTATACAGTTACCTAGAGACTGGATGTGCAAACTCATTCTTTGTATAGCTAGAACCCCTTAGATCGTCAGACCTCAGACTTTGCTTCTGAAAGACACAATATCTGTTCGTTTTCAGATCTTCTCTGCAGCAGTTCTCAGGAAAGATCCAGGCTTGGATGATTGTCTAGGCCTCAGGCCTCAGAGGCCAGAGAGGTCAGGCTTTTGTGCTGGGATGTTGCCTGAATTTCTTTACTTCCTTTGTCTGATAAAAGATAGTAATGGCTTTTTGCACTATCCACACTCCACCCCCAACTGTATGACAAAGGCATGTCATCTCAAAAGGAGATGATCCAAAGGAGGACATCTTTATGGCTTCCATGGAGATTTTATATGGCTATTTTGAATTCAAGAAACAAAAAGCCAAATTGTCCAAAAAATACAATGCAAGGTTTTTGATTCTTTGCAACAAAGCCCCAATGTAAGAAAAACGCATATAACAGTGCTGAAGTACAAAAATGGAACCTCTGAGTTGATAGCTCATAGAAAGAGTTATGAAGTTTTATAAAATATAAGGTCCACGTAAATCTCTTGAATTGGTGTTACAGATACCAAAAGAAAAAAAAAAAAAAAAAACTGTGATAATCTAGAAGGACAATGTTAGGACAGTCGTGGGTTTTCTTATTTGTTTATTGTTGAATAGATAATGTATCTGTTTACAACATTTGCTTAGTTAACAAGAAAAGAGAAATATTTATCATTTTTGTGTGTTTTCACAGAAATGTCTTAATTATTTGTCTTTATGATTCCATCCTTCCTCAAACTTTGTCAAAGAATGCATTGGATTAGAAAATCCTACAGAAATCATCATTTTGTTTCTCTTGTATTGAAGGTCCCATCTTCCTTCTGTTTCCTCCAATGGTAGTAAAAATCTACCAAATCCCACCATCATCTACTTTAGAAGAGGATAATTTATATCTCCCTAACAAGGAGCCCCATTGTCTCTGAAACACCTGTAAACTGAGAGGGCACCACTGAGAAGATGGACAAGTGTTTATATTAAGTGACCCTCAAGGTGACCTTTGCCTACCTGTCATGCGTGTAGTTGGCTTTTGAAAACAATTCTCTATATAGAAAAATAAATGTAGAATGTGGGCAAAGAGAATAAACTTACATATATTTTTACACTTTAGCTCTATCGATTTCTCCTGTACACTATTTTAAAGTCTCATAATGGAGAAAAAATTCACTTTGGTGACTTGCTCCTAAGCATGACTAACTGTTGCCTCTACCATTCTTGAGATACTTTCTTTCACATCAAAGTGGTATATATGTAAGAAATGCATATTTCTCTTTAGTAGGGTTAATACTCTTTTTCAAATATTATAGAGTAATCAATTATGATCATTTTAAATCCTTGGCTTCAGGGCATTAGACAATGTTCCAGCATGCAGTCATTCCTTGCATCTTATTTCCTCAGTTTGTTTTTTTAATTCCATTCTTCCAAGTTGACTTCTTTATAGGGTAATAAGGGAGTGAGTTATCAATTCTCCAGTAAGCACATAATTAAGAGAATTTTCCTGAAGGTTCTGGAGAAACTTACCAAGGAACTCGCCATTGGGCGGAATTCTCCAGGTAATTATCACCTGAGCAGGAAAGGACGTCGGTGGAGTGCACACAGATCCTCTGGAGGGTCTTGCTGAGCATGGTGCTGAGAGCCAGCAGCTGCCACAGGCACACTGCATTTGCCCTTAGTATTGAGCCCTCTGTAGACTTTCTGATTCCTTAAAATAAACATTGCATCCAGGACTGAAACATAGCCTTACCCTGGTCCTAACTGCAGCCAGGGAGTTGTCAGATGATGCATACCATGCCATTTAAAGGAAATTCTTGTCTCCTCTTGGGCAAGAGCCTAGCTGTTTCTGGATCATGCTCACAACTGCTCATATGCATCCATCATCAGGGCTTCCAGTGTGCCATGGCTCTTTTGCTCTGGCCTGAGGAATCTCAATCAATCATTTATTCATTTGACAAACATAATTAGTTTCTACTTTATTCTAAATACTGTATTAAATAATGGGGAAAAGTCTTCAATAAACTGATATGCACATGTGACCAATGCATAATTAAGATGTATCAACCATATGACTAACACAATGATAAGGAGATACAAAATGATTCAAAGGATTCCTCCATCTGTATAGTTTTTGTAATCTGGTTGAGAAAAAAATATATATATATACATATATATTCATATGTGTTTGTACATATATATATATTTACACTGAATTCTATTGTGAAATAATATAGGATGGTATTCCTTTCCCCATTATAAGACAATTTTCCCTCATAAATTAAAAAGTAATAGTATTACTTCATTTCTCTGAAATGAGACATTTCTAGGATGATACAAAGAATAAATGTATCCCATTTCCACAGAGATTTTAGAAGATTGTCTTTTCTTTGAATCCTGAGCCCCCTTGTGCAACTGAGGGAGCAAAAACTTAGCTGGAATATTGGCTAACTTTCCTAATTGTTTGTTTATTGGTTGGTTTGTTTATTGGTACTGGGAATTTAACGCAAGAGCAATTTACTCCTGAGCCTCATCCCAAACCATTTTGATTTTGTATTTTGAGACAAGGTTTCACTAAGTTGTTTAAGGTCTCACTAAGTTGCTGAGACTGGCCTTGAATTTGTAATCCTCCTATCTCAGCCTCCCAAGCTGGCTGCCACCTTCCTGTTCATCTGGCTGCCACATATTTAGACTTGGATTTCTTAGTCTCTTGTTGGTAACCACTTACTAACTGCCCACCGTTCATTTGAGATTTGGGCAAATTTAAATCCAGAGAACATTGGTTTCATCACTGCCATGTTGTTCAAATCATAAAACTACATAACCAGAGCATGGAAAGTCATATTTTATAAACACCCTAATGTATGGCACATGACTAAGTGATAAATCTTGACACATTTACCAAACAAAGCAAAAATCTTCATTTGTCTTAGGAAAAGAGAAGTGCTCCCATATGTTTGGACATCCACACAGTCAACATGTGGCAACTATTGTGCAAAAGATAGAATCACCCCAATTGCTGTTGCAAATTGTGGCCTCATTGATCAGTATCTTACTCCCCCTAAAAATCTCCACCTCATCTCAAATAAGGAGACAGAAAAACTCAAGGCATTTGAAGGATTTGCCCCAGATTATTTACTCCCAGCAATCTATTCTGCATCATTACATAGTCTTTGCTATTTGTTTAAGGATATCTTGAGAATTTCTTTTACATCCCCAATATATGTTCACTTCAGCACTAAATTAAGTACACATAATAAAGCCATCTTCAGCAAAAAGAATTAATCAACAGACGACCTCTTGCTACATAGATGGATATTCCACAAGAGTGTAAGGCACAGGGTTCTCTGTGGAACTTAGTGTTTGTCATGCTTTGCTGAGAATATTTGAATGGATCCCAATTTATTTTGGTGTCCTGGGATTGCATACCAAGGCTGGAAACCTCAGCAATAAGTTCATCCAATACCTTGTATAAGACTTTCTAACATGAAACTATAATGTGATATACACATGTCATAAAATTTGGGAAATTGATCAAATGAGAATTATAGATGCCAATTGTGACTTAACTCTGAAGATGTTTCTTTTCAGATTTTCATTTTATTTTCCTTCTGCATTCTCCAGACTTGGTTTGGAGTTGATTATTTTTCAAGACATATACGAGGGACATTCTGAGATGATGTCAAACTGCCCTACTACATCTATCAGAATTTTTTGGAAAAGCAAAGAAATAAAGTTTGAAGCAATTATCCATGAGCTGCACCTGGATTCTCTATAAACATATGAAGGATTGATTATTTATGCCATTTCAGTCAAGTCTGTGTTTGTCTTTATTTCACAAGCGAATTTCATATTATGCTAGAGATGCTACAAGGCCTGGCTAAGGTAGGGAAATGGAATTTAGCCTTTGAACCAGTTGCAGGGGTAAGTTAAGCAGAAGTTCAGATTCATTTGCTTCCTGTCATCCTTATATAAAAGGGCACGAGCTGATATGTGTTCAGCAGGGCTCCTGTCTTAGAAAGTAAGGATAAATCTGATGATTGGAGGTGCACCATGCAGACTGCTCAGGATAAGCAGATTCAAATTAACCAGAGCAGTCTTTCTCCCAGTTTGCATAGTACAGTTGTTCTGCCCTAGTGGCTCCACCAAAGAGTGTGGCCACTCTTTTTAGGATTACTTGCTGCTTTCATGCAAAATTTACCACTACTATAGTATGGTTCTGAAGTATTCACCCAAAGAGCCCCTAAGTTAAAGATTTGGGTGCCATTCTGTGGAGCTTTCCAGAGGTGATGGAACATTTGGGGCATGAGGCCTAGTAGAAGAAACTTGAATTATTAGGGGTGTGCCCCTGAAGGGCATATTGGGACTCCCAATCACTTTTTATCTTTGCTTCCTTTTGACCTGGGGTCAGCAGAGCTCCTTTACCATGTGCTTACCCCATGATGTACTGTGCCACTGCAGGTCCAATGGGACAGGGCCAAATGAAACCTCCAAATCTCTCAGCCAAATAGACCTTTCCCCCTTTTAAATTTATTCTCTCAGGTATTTTGTCACAGTAATGGAAAGCTGACTAACATAATAACCAAGCCATCCTTTGACTGGAACAACAGTGAATTCTGTAAATAGCACATGAAAGAGAAATTCAGAGCCCACCCCTCACAGCCTGGCCAGAATATGGCATGCTCATTTTTCAAATCTCAACATTTCCTTGGCACAGGGCTTGGGTTATGTTTCTAAACAATTCCCTTTCAAACACCTGAATAAAAACCCTTTCCCTAGCCCCTTACTTTATCCACTCCATGGAATAATTCCCATGGACAATACAAGTACAACAATTTAAAGTTGAGTCTTCTCTGAAAACTGGGCTCACTTTGCCTGTGTCCTCCTCCCATTGCTGGAGTTTCAGTTCAACTGACACTGTCCTTGAGAAGGTTTCCTAATGGTTATTTATCACTGTGGGCCTCACTACAGGAAACACTGGAAAATGGTTTTACTCTGGAGATGACTGACATGGAAAATTTAGCATCACCTCTTACTAAAAGGATGGGAGAAGAAAGAATAGGAAGCTGTCACTTGTTGAACATTCACCATTGATGACACTGAGCTGGGCACTCACACAAATGTCCTCATTTGGTCCTGTAGTACCCCATGGAGAGAAGGTTAGATTTACAAATGATGAAACTGAGACTCATAAAGACAACCAGTGGGAAACCCTGAACTTGAATTTTATGTGTCTAAATTCAAAGCTCTTGTCTTTGCTTCAAATTGCTTCTTATTGTTTTTAGTGACTTTTTAAATAGCCCAGCCTATAGCTCATCATTGGAAAGACTAACCAGCACAGTTGAAGGCTAATTATGTGAAAAATCTGCTGTGTTATGACAAAATGCCCTAATGCCAAAAGTGAGGTTGGCAATCAGCATGCTGGGTGAAAGATCAAAGCAGCTGGCACAGAGGTATATAAATGGCTCCATAATTGTCCTTCACTATGGCTTGCCTCTTGTATGATGTAAATGTGATAAACCCTATAGAGAGCTAATCTCAGTGCTTGGCACCTAGGAGATACTTGCTTCTCTGTAGTTAAAGTCCCAAATGTAGCAAGTAAATATACAGGATAGCTATTAAACTTTAATTCCAGATTAACAGATGAATTTTTTTTATTATAAGTATGTCCCACATAATATTTGGGATACGTTTATACTAAAATATAAATCTTTTTCTAAATTTAGAATTCAAATTTCATCAGGCATCCTGTATATTACTCTCCACTCTACCTTTAGTGAGATGAATACTAAAGCCTACTAAGATGCTCATACTCTCCAAAGAAAGATACCTGTCTTATAAAAATAGAGAAGTAGCAATTCATAGGTTGCCAGGAAGGTGGTGGGTGATCCCATATATAAAGCACTTTGTATGTGGTTGGGTTTTAGTACAAAACATCAAAATGTTTATTTTACTTCGATTTAGTAAGTTCAAAGTTCTGAGTCCCTGAAAACTGTGCTTAATTTGAGATCCAAGTAGAAGACAAAGACAAGCTGGCTGCCACTCTGAGTTATCTGCTATACTCTGTCAACCTTCTGAGAAACTCTGTAGCTATTGGAGACTATAGCTTTTAATAAAACAGACAAAAATCTGTGTCAGACACTGTTTTAAATAAGCTGCATATATTAAATCATTTAAATCCTTCAACAATCCTATACAGTTACCACCTCCGCTTTTACAAATTTACCAGTAATAAAGAAAGTGGCTCAGAAAGTAACTTAAAGAACAGAGGCATCTGGCTCCAGAGGACAAACTCTTCCCTGTACACTAAGACACAGGACACCGGTGGTGCTGATGAGCAGGAATTTTATCATGCTCAACTGCATGGAATTACATGGGGTCTGGCCTTTGCTGCTTCTCCAGACAAGAGTTTTACAAAGATGGGTGGAGATGGTGTGATTTTGGAACTGCCCATGAATGACGAATATTAAATCTCCACTTGTTAAGTCCTTACAAGTGGTTAGCTGGGAATCTATTTTCTGTGTGTGAAACTGGAGGTTGCTTATGGGCCTGGGAAAGCTGTCCTTGGATACACAAGATCTTGGGGGTAAGCAGGGATTGTGCCCTACAGTGCTTTGCAGTCACTCACAGTGAAACATCTGTGTGTAAGTTGATGCTTCCTGCTGCTGAGAACATCCTGACATAGCAAGGGCTAAACTCTTGCCAAGTGGGCACTGGCTAAATAAGCCAGAGTGGTTCCAGAGGCTATGCTGCAAAGGAGCAGTTACAATCCACTGTGCCAAAGAGTGGCTGATGAGCTGAGCATTAGGGGTCTGAAGGGCCTCCTTGAACCCAAATGGATTTCAATTAGACCCTTTCTTTAATACTGTTAGAAAATAATGCTTATTTTAAAGCACCATTAAACTACAAAAACTGCTAGGAAATCAAATCAATTCCATCCACAATATACACACATTAGTTGATGTAGTTCTGAGGCAGTGGACTAGGTACTAGGAAAAATACCCTGTATTCCTTTCCCAGGTAAATTTCCAGTCATGGATCAGAGTATGTGGGAAATAGGCTTTCTCTGCAGTAGGACTTAAGGCAAATAAGGAAGAGATGGGATGAAGAAATGCCAAAGATCTCTTCATAAGGATTCAGCAAAGTTTGTGTTTCTAATGGAAAAAGTCCAAGATTTTTTCATTTGAAAACTTGGATTTAAAAAGAAAATTTACAAGAGCTACCAGGTAGCAGTACTTGAACTCTTTACCATTTAACATTTCTGTAAAGTCCATGGGGAATACTTTACAGAACACATTACTTGCCTATAAATTCTGTATTATACTCCAAAATTCTCTATTTCTATTTCCAGATCAAGAGAAATCAGGTACGAACTGCATTTAATTGTACCACCTCTCTCCCTAGGAGAATTCCTATCAACCATCAATTCACATTAGGAATCTTGGAGGGAATACCCCTGTGTTACCCATCTTTTCTCTTTCGGGTGGTTGCCTGGAACATTGTTCACTCCAGTATTCAGTATCATATTTGCAAGATTTTCTGGGAGGAATGCCTATCTGAAATCAGAACTGATAATAGTTGTGAATCTCCAAAGCAACTGTTGATTATTTCTTGCACAGACGCTGTGTATCTGAAACATCAGAATGGTAATTATGTGAGAGTATGAAGTAAATTGTGGATTGCTTAATAAATATGATGTGTTTGCACTACTGGCAGTAGTAGTGCTACCCAATAATGGTAATGTTAGGGGACAGACAGATGAGGATGGTGGGAACACAGGTTAAGAGAATAATTCTATAAAATGGGCCCACTGTGCTGTTCCCACAAGCTTTCTTTTTCAAGAAGAAATTTACCTGCAGCCCTGCCTGGCCTAAGTGGACAGGATATGTCACATTCCTCAACCAACTACCTCTTCACTGCAGGAGAAATGCAGGCCCAGGATAATGTTGATAAGAAGAACCCAAGTAATCCTGAGGGAGGAGACTTTTGTTACCAGATTCTGAAACTCTGGGAGATAAGGATAACTCCTCCTAACCATAAAATCTGCAAGAATATATCCCATTAGGACTCTGCATGGGCCAAAGTGACATAGAGTTGTCTTGGCAGTGTGGACTTGAAAGTCTGATGTCATCCTGCTGTTAGTCAAAAGTGAAGAGGTGGACCTGGGTGGCACTCTATAGGAGCTTCTCTGGGATCCCAATAAAACTGGGATGCAGGAAGAGAGGCATGTTGTCCTTCTCCTAAGAGGACCCATTCTCTCCCTTGAGAATGTCCCTTTCCCATTTACTGACCCTTCAATAAACTCATTCCTGTTACCCTGAGCAAGTGTCTGAAATCTTTCTGACTCAGTTACAAGAGTGAGGGCTTAAAGAAGGAGTCTTCATGCTGCCTCAGTTTCCAGAAGGCCTCAGCTCTGTAACAGTATTATTACCGTTATTATCAGGATTTGTGTTTCCATTTTATTGAGAAAGTGGTGAATGGAAGGAAGAGGGAGAAGAGATTTAGCATAAAGTCAGTCAGGACTACTGTCAGTAGATGATTTCATTCAATCCTCAGGGACAACTGGTGAGAGCAAGTGTTAATAGTCTCAATGTCTAAATGAGGAAAGTGAGGCTCAGGAGTCAGTGCTCAGGTCCACATCTGACACTGGGACTGGTGATGCCCGCCATGTCTGTGCACCTCATCATCCCCGTTCTTTACTGCACCTATGGACAAACTAGTTATAGCTAGTGTTTTAGATGACTTTTTTGCTGCTGTGACTAAGAGATTCTATCAGAACAACTGTAAAGGAGGAAAAATTTATTTGATGGCTCATGGTTTCAGAGGGCTTAGTCCATAGAAGGCCGGCTCCATTCCTCAGGATTTGAGGTGAGGCTAAATATCATGGTGGAAGAAGGTGGCAGAGGGAAGCAGCTCACATCATAGTGATCAGGAAGCCTAGAGAGTCTCCACTCAATAGATATAAATATATACCCAAAGTCATGCCCCAATTTCCACCTCCTCTAGCTACACCCTATCGCTTTGGTTACCACTCAGTTAATCTTTATCAGGGGATCAAATCACTGATTGGATTAAGTCTCTCACAACCCAATCATTTCTCCTCTGAACCTTCTTGCATTGTCTCACAAGTGAACTTTTGGGGGGGGCACCTCACATCTAAACCATAATGTCTATCTTTGTTTCCCCTTCTCATAAAATAGATGGAAGAGGGTGGCATATGCTGCTTATTTCACACACTTGAAGCTTCAGAAGACTCTCCTGCTGGGAGGCTCCCCTGAGGACCACACAGGGTCCTTCCACTACCACTGCACTCTTCATGCTGCATTTGCCTCCATTGCCCACTGGCTGGAGCATCCTGCAGTCAAGGGCATGGCTGTCTTCTCCAGCATGGGATTTGCGGCACTGATGGCCAGAGGTACTAGATAAATGTGGAATAAGAACATGAACAGCAAATTGAGACTCTGTGGCTGCCAGGGTGTGTGACTCACATTCTCTTCTCCCTGTTGGCCTCTCTTCTGTCTCTGGTGAAGAACTATCTCTTCTCACAACTGAACCTTCCTACTTCCCATTGACAACTTATCTTCTGCCTCCTTAAACATCCTGTTACTTTTCTGCCAACATTATAAATTTTTCACTCCTTCTGCTGGGCCTGGTACCCATGATTTCACATATTTCTGACTGATCTGTGTTAGGTGTCAATTTAACTTATCAAACAATCTCCCCAGAGAAAAGTTAAAATCTGGTCTTGTCTCACACTGCCCAGGATTGGGCCCAAGTATTCATATTAAAAACAAAACAAAACCATTAAAAGAAAAGAAAACCACAAACAACCCCACACCCCCTGAAATACGCCTCCCTTGGGGACACAGAATCAGTACCCTACTGGTAACATAAGTCAGACCAGATAAATGTACTGATGTTACCCTTGAATTATCACTCTTGTTATTCTTTCCTGATGGATTGGAAATTTGAAGACACTATTTTTCCCTCTCTCTTCAATAGTGGTTTTCCATCTCCTGTTTCTATCCTGTTTTTCGGAATTACCAAAACAAAGGTGTTTAAAAAGGTAGAATGTTCTTTCAACTCAAAATCTAAGAGAAATAGAAAAAAAAAAATGAAAGGGATACAAAGCAAAACTAAAGTGCTCATTACTACTTTCCATTTGTTTCCTATATTTCCCAGACTCTCTTCATGTGAGGTCAGGACCACCAGATTTGGCCAACAGGCAATGAATTAAACTAATGAGCAGGTGTTTCTTCTAGTTGAGCATTTTTAAGTAAGAAAGTAAGTTCTTCCTCCCTTGCCACAGAGACCAGAAAGATGGGTGTCCCAGAAACTTTACCTCGCAGATGCAAGTAGTATGGCAGTATGAATCCCTGGGGATACTGCTAAGAAGTGGGTCACCCTGAAGAGCTGCTGAGCCTATAGGGGACATTGAGTAAGCAAGAAACCATTTGTGTGTGTGTGTGTGTGTGTGTGTGTGTGTGTGTAAAACCACTAAGAGTGCAGGATTTGTTATCAAAGCATAGCCTTTCCTCCTAATCAATGTAGAAATTAGAACCAGATGTGAAAAATCTATCATAACAAAAATTAAGAATACTAGATGCTTGCTGAACAGTGGGGCCATGGGGGTGAGGAAACAAATATGTGTTGGAAATACAGAGATGGTTGTCATGCAAAGCTCAATGTATTATATACTTCAAAATTGACAAAAGAATATATATTAGCTATTCTGCCTCATAAAATTGGTAAGTGAGGTGATTGACATGTTAATTAGATTGATTTAAACATTCTGTGATGTGTACATATAACAAACTACTATATAGGAGCCCATAAGTATTTTAAATTATTTGTCTGATAAAAACACAATAATAGGGGCTCGAGTGATGGCTCAGTGGTACAGAATTTACCTCGCCTGTGTGGGGCACTTGGTTCAATCCTCATAAATAAATGAAATAAAGGTATTGTGTCCATCCACAAAAAAAAAAAAAAATTAAAAACACACAATAATAAAAACGAGTCTCTTTAAGCACTTCAAAAAGTTATGAGGAAAATCAGTCACCTATGTTCATTTTGAGAGATGAATTCCACCTATTAAAATAAGAGAAAACATTGGAAAAGAGGATGTTTAACTGCTATTAATTGAATATGTCAAGATATTATAAAAATGAGATGAACAGAGTTCAGGAAAGAATTTGCCATTGTGTAAGGGGCAATGAAAACATGGTTTCAGATAATCCAGGGATCGTGAGATTAAAAAATAAAAGGATGTCTAGAGATGGGTTTGACTAGACTTGGAGGCACAAGAGCTCAGTGAGTATTTCAGTTGGTTAGAGATGACCAGGTAAAGGTCCATTACAAGGAGTGGAATTCCTCAAAGCAAAGATTATAGATGCTTCTCAACTGACTAAGTAGTTATTTCCTTAAAAAACCCCACCATAATTTGAAAGTATTTTAAGACAAAAATGCATTGAACATGCCTGATCTACTGAACACCCTGGCTCACAGTGCTGCTGACTGTAAGGCTTTGGGTTTTGCCCTCTTGAGATCATGTGGTTGACTGAGAGCTGTGACTCACTGCTTGACTATCATGCCAAATGTTCATAACGTGTGTAAAGATTAAAATTCAGAATTATAAGTATGGTTTTTGCTGAATGTATATCATTCTCTCTCCATCATTAAGTCAAATGGTTGTGTCAGATCATCTCATAAATTGAGACCCATCTGTACACTGTGGTATGTTCCCCACAGAGAAATTCAAAAGTCACCAAGTAGGTGCCAGGGAGTTCAAAAAGAAAGACCTAAAAGAGAAGCAGATGAGTAAAAAAATAAAAACCTGAGGACATTTTGGAGAGAACTTTGCAGGTAGCTCAGGTATATAAAATGTATAGAAAATAGTAAAGATATAACTGAATGCCTTGGAAAGCCCGGAGATTGGCACGGAGAGACAAGATGGAATAATAGCCAGCTCTTCCCTCCCTCCAGGCTTGGAAACAGCTCGAACATGGAAGTAGAATATTAATAGTTGCTATTATTTATTAAAGTCTTAATTGATGCCAGAGTCTGCACTAAATCCTTATCTTATCCCTGTGAGGTAAGCATCATCATACAGATGAGCAAAGTGAGGGCTTCAAAACCTTAATTTTCTAAAGAGCTCTTAACTGTTGAGCTGCAGACTGCGAATACTAACCTTTGTTAAAGAAAAGCAGTGCTGGACATGTGTTAAAGGTAGTGAGACAGAATGCATTCAGACTACTGCAAAGTGTGTGTTGGTGGGGGGATCGGGGTGGAATACCAGTTTGAATTGAACTAAATTCCCACTAAGACAAAGATGACTGAGGTTTTAATGGGAGAACAAAATGGGACCAAAATAAATAAAAGGCTATGGGGAAGTTATGGGGAAGTAACTGTTGAAGCTGTATATTACAGTTTGACAGCATAATTTTTTTTCAAGAGCAAAGACTCAGCATGGGACTTGGAATCACCATTAGGGACATAACCAAGAACTAGATGAAGCCAGGCTAAATTTGGTCAAGTCTCTTAGTATAGCACTGGGGCAAGTCCATGTGCCCTCTTGGAGTCCTCTTGCACTCCACAGACATTCCATTGTACTGGCAGTGGGCAGCTGCCTCATGAATCCAACTTGACCTGGAAAAGTAACTCTCACTCGAGCCACACTCAGTGTTGAGATATGAAGGAGAATGGAGGGTACCACTCTCAAGAACCTGGGAAATGCTTTTTGAGACCAGGGGTGCAAGCAGTTGCCTAGGAATTAACTTGGTGGCAGGACTGAAAGCAGTTACCCAGACATTTCCTGCCACTCCTTCCCCAGCACCACCCATAGGTGCCTGTCACTAACAGAGCAGGGAAAGAACTCCTTGGTTTCACTACTGCCCCACCCACAGAATACCGGGGTATACTCCAGCAATGCCACTCTCCACTGTCTCACAGCCTAAGAAGGTTCACAGAGAAACTTTGTCTAGCTCTGGTTGCTTCCCACTCTTGCTCTCTTCCACAGGCACGTTAGTTGAAGAAGTTGTGAGTGGGGGATAGCTACCACCCTGCTCCTGGGGACACACAACCCATGGAAGGCCCAAGAAGAGCCTTACCATGCTCTGGCTATAATTCACTTCCACTCATTGATACCTGGTAGACACTAGAACTGAAAGAGTCATGGGGAGAAAAACCTATGCCTAGTGGTAGCTTGAAGTCCTACTCCTGGGCAGGTATGCCTAAAATAACATCAGGGAGGGGTACAACAACTCCTGCTGCCCCCACACCTACACGATTCCCAGTGTTGGCTAGCCCAGTACCTTGTCTGACCATGCACTACTGACAGGACTTGATGTAAGCACGAGAGTGTATCTGTAGTTCCTATATCCACCTCTTCCTGTGAGGCACCTGGGTCTACACCACTATCTGTTCAGAGTATAAGTCCTCAGGTCCCTCATCCTTACTAGTGCATCCAATGCCAGAGACTCTAACAAGGAACACAGTCAGTATCAACCATGACTGAGAATACCTCCACTTGGGACACCTGATGGGGATATCACTCCCACTGTAGGAGTAATTATAAAATGAGCACCCCATTCTCTGCTGTCTACTCCATTCCTACCTGAATGGCAGAGTCTCACAGCTTCTCTGTGAACTTCCTTAGGCTATGTGCACTGTGGGGAGAGCAGTAACTGTGGAGAGATACATTGCTGAAAAGTACCTTAGTGTTCTTCTGTGGGTGAGACAGTAGTGCAAGCATGGATTTCTTTCCTTCTTTTCCCTCTTGCATGACCCTCAGAAATAAATGTTCTGTCCAATACCAATACAAGTATCTGCTGTGCCCAAACTTGCTAATTAAAACAAAAGAAGTAATAGGGAGACAATTTTTGGTGCCTAGGTGAAAATAAATTCAACATTTAATTACAAATGCAGTACTGCAAGGAACATCTTCAGGAGCTAAATGCTTATTAAGAAGCCCATCCCATAAAAATGATAGAGATATCTGACCTACCAGATGCACGTATCTCAAGGTAAGACTGCAAAATAGATAAAAATATGAGGGATTATGACACCTCCAAAAGATCATAATTCTCCAATAACCAGATTCCAAAGAAATCAGTATGGTAGAAGTGCCAGACAAAGAATTTAAAATAATGGATTTTGGACTGGAGTTGTGACTCAGTGGTAGTGCACTTGCCTGGCATGTGTGAGACCCTAGATTTGATACTCAGTACCACATATAAATAATAAAATAAAAGATCCATTGACAATTAAAAAATGATTTTACAAAGATCAACAAGATCCAAGAAAACTAAGTTAAATGAACAGTTAAATTAACTTTTACATAAAAACAATGAAATGAAATTAGAAAAGTAATACAGCACATTAATGAGAAATTTAGCAAAGAGATTGATATTTTTGAAAAAAGAACCAAACAGAAATCTTAGAAATTAAGAGTTTCATAAGTTAAATAAAAATTTTAGTTGAAAGCCTTAACAACAGACCAAATGGAAGAAAGAATATGTGAACTTAACGTAGGTTTTTGAAATACTATAATCGGACAGAAAAAAAAGAAAGAAAAACAATAAGAAAATAATTAAAAGGGTATTCAAGATCTTTGGAACACCACTAAGCAATCAAATGTCCTCATCTCTAGAATATCCAAAGGTAAGAAGAAAAAGATTAAGAGCACAGGAAACCTATGCAATGAAATAATAGCAGAAAATTTTGCTAACCTTGGGAAAGACATGAACTTTCCCAAGGAAAGGAAACCCCAAATAAACATGATCAGAAAAGTTATTCATTATAACATATTGCAGTCAAATTGTCAAAAGTACAAAATATTAAAATCTGAAAAAGAAAAGTGCCAAGACACATTTAAAGGTAACTATATAGCAGATTTATTGGCAGGAACTCCACAGACCAGGAAAGCATGAAAATATTTATTTGAAGTACTGAAGGAAAATCATTACCAACCAAGATTGCTATGCCCAGCACCCTATTTTAGAAACAACAAGAGGAATGAAGAATTTTCAAGATAAGAAAAAACTAAGGGAATTCATGAACACCAGATTAACCTTACAAAAGATGCTTACTGGTCCTACACCTAGAAGTAGAGTAAACATCACTTCCATCATGATAGCATATAAAATTATCAACTCCCCTTGAAGAATACACTAAAGAGAAATATAAAAGAATCAGTAAATTCAACCAATAAATCACAAAATGAATAATAGAGGTTAAAAAGATCAAAGATTTTCCAAAACAACTAGAAGAGAATCACCAAAATGACAGGTATAATAACCATGAATGCGAACAGACTAATTTCTTCAATTAAAAGATACAGACTGACTGAATGGATAGCAAAGGAAACAATCAATAACATGAAGAGAGAGCCTACAGAATAGGAGAAAATCTTTACCACAGGCATCTCAGATAGAGCATTGATCTCTAGGATACATAAAGAATTCAAAAAACTTAACACCAAAAAAACCCAAATAACCCAATCAAAGAATGGGCTAAGGAACTGAATAGACACTTCACAGAAAAAGAAATATGAATGGTCAAAAAATATATAAAAAATGTTAAGCAATTAGAGAAATGCAAAGCAAGACTACTCTAAGATTTAATTCCACTCCAGTCAGAATGGCAATTATCAAAAGCACAAGTAAAAATAAATGTTGGCAAGGATGTGGGGAAAAAGGTACACTCATACATTCTGTTGGGAATGAAAATTAGTGCAGCCACTCTGGAAAGCAATATGGAGATTCCTCAGAAAACTTGGACTGGAACCACTATTCAACCCAGCTATCCCACTCCTCAGTTTATACCCAAAGGACTTTAAATCAGCATACTACAGTAATGTAGCCACATCAATGTTTATAGCAGTTCAACTCAAAAAATCTAAACTATGGAACCAACGTAGGTGCCCTTC
The DNA here is from genome assembly GCF_902686445.1 of Sciurus carolinensis. NCBI lineage: Eukaryota > Metazoa > Chordata > Mammalia > Rodentia > Sciuridae > Sciurus > Sciurus carolinensis. The sequence continues at coordinate 63,483,021 of NC_062214.1, forward strand.
AACAAATGAATGGATAAAGTAAAAGTAGTATATATACACAATGGAATATTACTCAACCTTAAAGAAGAATGAAATTATGGTACTTACCAGTAAATCAATGGAACTGGAGAATATCATGCTAAGTGAAATAAGCCAATCTCAAAAAATCAAAGGTCAAATGTTTTCTCTGAAATGCTGATATCAATTCACAATAAGGGGGATAAGGGGCAGGGCTAGGGAAGACTAGCAAGTACTTTGGATTTAAGAGGGAATAGAAGGGAGGGAAGGGGTATGAGGGTGGGAATGTTAGTAGAATGAATCAAGCATTATTACCCTCTGTGCATATATGACTACACGACCAGTGTGCTTCTACATTATTTACAACCAGAAGAATGAGAAGTAATATTCCATTTATGTATGATGTGTCAAATGCATTTTACTGTCATGTATAACTAATTAGAAAAAATTAAAAAAGAAATACAGGACCAAACATTATGCTGCCTACAAGAAACTTGTAAATAAATAGTCTGAAAGTGAAAGAATGGAAAATCATATTCCAAGTTGATGGAATCCTAAAGTGAGCAGAAGTAGCTATACTTCTGACAAAATAGAGTTTAAGACAAAATCATAAGAGGACACAAGGTCACTATATAGTGATCAAGGAATCAATTCATCAAGAAGATATGACAATTGTAAATGTATATGCACCTATGGTCAGCAAGCCAATTTTATAAAACAAAAATTAGACTTAAAAACAAACTATTAGACTTAAAAACAAACTATTAGACTTAAAGGGGGAAATAGGCTTCAGTACAATAAGTGGGGCATTTTAATACTCTAGTGTTACCACTGAATAAATCATCCAGACAAAAAATCAGCAAAGAAGCATCAGAGCTAAATTGTACATAGATCAAATGAACTTAACAGGCAGTTACAAAGAATATTCCATTCATCGGCACAGAATACACATTTTCATAGGGCATTAAACTTCTACTGGAATAGACTATATATGAAGCTACAATACAAGTCTTAACAAATTCAAGAAAATTGAAATCAGAACCTATATCTTTTCAGATCACAATGGAATGACACTAGAAATCAATAACAACAGAAGCTTTAGGATTATACAAATACAAAAAAGACTATGACATACTTTGAGCCAAGAGTGGGCTAGTAAAGAAAACAGAAGGAATATTTTAAAATTTTTCTTGAAACAAATGAAATGAAAATATAACATACCAAAACCTGTGGGATGAAGCAAAATGAATACTAAGAGGGAAGTTTACAGAAACAAGTGACTACATTAAAAGAAAAACAAAATATCAAGTAATCAACCTAACATATGCAGCTCAAGGACATAGAAGAGCAAGAATAAAGGGAACCAAAATTATTAGAAGGAAAGACATAATAAAGAGCAAAAGAGCAGAAATACATGGAGTATAGTCTCAGAGAACAAAAGATCAATGACACAAAGAGTTGATTCTTTGAAAAGAATAAAAATCGTCAACCCTTTACTAGAGTAACCAATATAAAAAGGGACAAGACTCAAATAAATAAAGATGAAAAAGGAGATGTTGCCACTGATACCATAGAAATGCAAAGCATGATTAGTAATTATTTTTTTAAAACTATATACTAACAAATTGGAAAATCTAGAAGAAATGGACAAATTTCTGGACACATATGACATACCAAAATTGAACATAGAGAATATAAAAACCCCAAATAAGCCAATATCAAGGAGGTAGAGGAAGAACTAAATAAAGGTGTTTTGCCTTCAAATTATATTCTGTCTCCATAGCATTTCTCTATAGTAGATCTATCTTTATGGTTTTTCCTCAACCAAAAAATACTGTATTTAACCCTCTGAAAATTTGCATAATGTGTCATGCCTTCAGTGTGGTGTTTTCCAAAATGAATGAAGTCACACTAGTCAATCTGAATTGCCAAGTTAATCTAAAATTATACTATAAAATAAAAAGTGTGATTGGCCCATATTGTTGTGGAAAACAGATAACTACGGATTAATGAGGCAGGCAGAATTCTCTTCAGGAAGATTTGGGCCCACCTCACGTGACTTGCCATGAAGCCCACCTGTACTCTTCAGTCTGCAAAGTGATGACCTTTATAGTTGTATACATTTCATCAATTAATCAATTCAAAAACCTTGAGACTGTTCATTATTTGTCCCTTCATCTCAAATCTAGAGATTAGTACTCATTTTAGTCCTCAGGCCACCCATCAAGCCTGAAAGGAAGTTGTAGTCATAACACTTGGAATCTCTGGATTCTAACCTCTATCCTGAGACCACCGGGTTAGGATGCCTCTCCCTGGAATAGCTATTTTATCCAAGGGAGGCCAAGCCTCAAAATATTGCTAGTTCTGTTTTTTATGAAGTTCCCAAAATTGTGCATGCTTATCTGAAGGCTATCTGAACTATGCACGTCTCCGGGGAAAGCATAATTGGACTGGAAATTTCCTAAAAACAAACTTTCTTGTAAACGTTTCAGGCTGTCCTGCTTAGGATGGAGCCAAAAATATCCCTTATATGGCCTTCTGGTCTGACTTCTGCATCTCTGAGGCTGATGACAGCTAAGACAGTAGGAGTAAGTCCCTGGCTAAATAGTGAAAAAAAAAAAAAAAATAATAACAAAAATTTAAAAGCCCACAATGATAGGGAAATCTCGAGTCTCCCAATAGTCCCACAAAAGTTCGATACCAGGGTTCTTACCAAGATCTGAATATTTTCATCATCTGAGTCGGGAAGTGGCAGGTCCTTTGGGCATCTCTCCAAGTGTCCTCATTACTGGTCAATTAAGTAAAGGATTTTCTCACTTTTCCCATAGAAAGTAATATTTTAATAAAGCTATGCCATTACTTTCTTAGGATAACAACTAAAGAGAAAAGTAGCAAGGAACACCATGCCTGGAAAACTGCCCAGAATATAGCATGAGGTAGCTGGCAACAGAAGAACCAAAGAAGGAAAGAGAAGGCAAGGACATGCATGGAACACAAAGAAAGGACAAAGGGAACAGCAATGTGCACTTCATGGTGCTGAGCCATTATTCCTCAATGTTGGAAACTTAATAAAGGCTTGGTGTTTGATTATTACCAACACAGTCCTAAGATACAGTCACTTGAATTTCTTTCTTTTCTTATTGGGTTTTGGCCACACAGAGACAGAAATGGCTTCCTCAGGCGGGCCATTCTCCTTTTAAAATGTAGATGTCAATTTTCCTTTTATACAAGGTTTATTGATCACTTTCCAAACAAATATAATTCAGAGAAAATTGAGTCAGCTTTGTTTCACTAATAGTTGGTATTTCTTTTAGTTTGTGGCGTGTAGCTGCAAAGTACGTGGAGGTATGAATTTTCCATTATTGTATCTGACTGTTGAGTGAAGTCTGGTGGGATTGTGGGTGATTTGTGACAAGCTCAGGAATTCCTTTTGCAGCCTGCTGTAAGCGTGAAGCACATTATTTAAAAACCAACCTAGATCATTGATATATTGTCATCTTATGCTTTTAAGAGGGCTCTTTCCCCTGAACATATAATTTTCTGTATGGCCTTTACCTTTTTTGTTGCAGATCCTATTCTTGGTGTGATATTATTTTTATCAGTAGAAAATCCTATTTAAAATAGTATCCGCTTATTAATTCGATTATAGGTAACTTCCTGCTTTTCATTTTTTCCTAATTTATTTCTATAAGCATTTCACTTCAATGATGAAAGTAGTAAATACAAAAATATGGTACATGACTGTCGTTTTTTTTTTTTTTTGCCTTATCTTTTATGTGATAACATTCTAAAATATGCAGGACACATTAATTCAATTCTTCTCTGAATTGGTCCAGTCCTTTAATTTTGCTTTTTTTATTTTGACTATTTTATAGAGCAACTGCTAGTCACCAGTGATGCTCCATGAGTAACCACATTGGTGAAGCCCTTTCTTCTCCTCCCTCATCAATCGAGGCCTTGTCTTTAATTGGGGTTAATCACTGCACCTTGGTGTTGATTCGGTTCCCTGTCAATGACAAAGCTATGCAGATTCATCCTTGGCTCTTTCAAAGATTTAACTCTTAAGGAATCAGGCTACCCCAATGCTGCTTAAGTCTCTAAATATCGGGGGCCATCATTTATGTGATAATTCACATACTCATGGAAAGGGAACTTGTTTTTATGTCTCAGTACATAACCAAAAGTAAGTTTAAAATAGATGATGCCAAAGAAATGAATGAATTAATGAGCACACAGACCATTGGGTACTGTTAGAAAATGAATCAGTCAGGGTGACAAGGTACTATATCTGAAATACATCATTTAAGTCCAAATTTTATATATTTATTTATTTTCTGGTACCAGGGATTGAACCCAGGGGCACTTAACTACTGAGTTACATCCTAGCTTCTTTTTTTTTTTTTCCATTTGAGACAGGATCTCACTAAGTTGCTTAGGGCCTTGCTAAGTTTCTGAGGCTGGCTTTGAACTTGTGATCCTCCTCTCAGCTCCCAAGTCACTGGAATTGCAGGTGCATGCCACTGGGGCTGGTTCAGATTTTATTTTATTTTGTGTTGGCAGACCAGTTCCAGTAAAAGTGATATAATTTTTACTTATAAAGTATGTAAATCTTTATTACTCAAATTGTGGTAGGAAAGACAGATTCTCTAGTATTGGTGAGATGTCACTAGAGCTTATGAAAATGCACAATCTCAGGGGCCCATCCTGCACCTGCTGAATCAGAATCTGCATTTTAATAAGACCCCCAGGTGACTCCTGTAATTACTAAAGTTTGAGAAGAGGGGCTGGAAGCCACCTGCTTTTCTTTGTTCTCTGTGACTATACCAAATGAACATGCTGAATAAATGCTTTAAAATGTAGGACAATAAATACAATTCTTCAAAGGAGACATTATTTGTGATTGACTGTGTTTCACAAACACATGCTCCTGATGTCAACAACATCCTCATTCTCTGAAGACTCCCAAAGCAGCCCCAATGTCACCCAGCTGTGACAGCCTGAGTGATTTCAAACACCACTGATTGACATCTTAAACGTTGCCTGGAAATGCCGTGTTCTGCAAATCCTTCATCACAATAACCATCTGCCTTAAAGTTGGCTGTCCAAAAGCAGGGGTATTTCCTCGAGAAAGCAAAACACTGGGCTTTCATCTCTTCAAAGCAGATTCTCCTCGTTTTTGGTACAAAGAGGAGTTTTCCCGCCTCTTCCAAGCAACTTGAGTGCCCCTCCTGGGCAAGAAACAGCCTTTTGCTTTGGACCCTGTGCACAAAACAGCCTGGGTGCAAGATTATGGCAGATGATAAACCTCAGAGCTACTAAGCAGTTGCCATATATCCTGGGATACATGTTGTGTGAATGGTTGACAGGAAAAACCCAGGGGTATCAGGTTACAGGAAGGGCTGTCATTTATTATTTATTGTTTCCTTCTGTAACTAATGCCAAAAACAGACCCCTGCTTAGGAGGCGGAGTACAGAGAGCGAGATAATTCTGCAAAATTCTAATTGGGGAACAGTTGATTTAATTGGTGTCCATTTGGCAGACAATGGGAAAGCTCCCAGCTGGGCTGGGAAAGGACTCTGGGGGAATATAGCTTTGCAAGAAGCCCCAAAGCTCTGGGGACCGATTGTTTCCTGAGGTGAAAACGGAGACCAGAGCTTGGTTTAACTCTACAACTGTCAAGCTCCATTAGGGGCAATCAGAGGAGACAGAGCCTGGGTTAAACACAGGAAACAGAGCTGACAATAGAGGCATATGTCGCTCAGTAGCAGGGAAGGGAGACAGGCATATAATGTCTAATAACAAACATAAACATTTTCTTTCAGGTTCAGATGTAGCATTGATGGGTCAAAGATATTACTCACTATGGGGTGTTAAATGTCAAATATTGGAACTAAAGTGTTTCAGTGGCCCACTGCTTATTTTGATTCATCTGATGGTGTTGAAGACGTTTTCTGAGCATATCAAGTCTATGGAGAGTTAATGCTGATGCTGAGTTTAGAGCTTGATGGGTGACTGGGCCAAGACCTAGGAGGACCAGGCTCTGCTCCCTGCTGTGCCATTAACCCACAGCCTGACATTGGGCAAACTTTCCAAGCATTCTAGGTCCCTGGTTCAATCATTATTAAAAATCTTATGCTTTATCATAATTTCTAGGGCCCCATGCATCATCATATTCCAGTTTATCTTATGTCTTTTGAATTTGAGAAACACAGAATCCTTTTCTCTTTGTGTGTGTGTTTGTGTGTAAAACAAACATGCACAATGTGTAATATAGTACATTATATACATATTTGTTAAAAAACACAAAAATTTGTGCATTTCAATTTTGTAAAATTTTTTAAATTGTATTTTTAATTACTAATAGCTATCATAGATCACAAAACATCACAGTCATACCATAACAATACATGATGTTTTGAATAACTATTTAAAATGTTATAAATAAGAATCAATGTCACACTAAATGCCAGCCTACAGAGAGCATCCAGAGACCAATTTGGTTAAGCATTTAAAACAACTCTTATCTGTAAATCATCTGAATGTATTTGTACTCTTGTCTCTATGAAAGTAGTCATCTTTGAAACTTTATGCCCAAATGGTTCAATCCTATCCCCAAAGACAGGAGACCTAAGCTCACTTTTTTACAATGAATTCCCCTCACTGACTATGTACCTCTCCAGGGCAAGAGCTGTGTGGAATTCTGCTGTGGCCAGAGTGCATTGTGTATGAACAGAGCCAGACCAGATATGCTCACATCAGTTCAAGTGGTCATAAGCAGTACTTTGGTCCATCAGAGTGTATATATGGTTTTGTTTGATCTTTAAAGCTCTCCGAGAACAAACACCAGAGTGAGAGAAAAACGATCACACAGGTAAAAGCAGAAAGAAGATGGAAGCCCAGGCAGCTTGGAAGGTGAACACGTAAACACTGAGCACAATTGACCACTGGGATCTGGAGCAACAGGGACTGGAAGGGAGGTTATCTCACATGTCGTTTTTGTTCAGACTTGTCCAAAATCGGTAGATTAATAAATTAAACATCCTTCCTCTTTACCTCTAGAAGAATAGAACACATGACAGGAAGTCATTCTGCTGTCGTAAACTTAGGCATCCGTGGGCAGGCATTTGAAGTCCCAGACAGAGCAGAGGAAGAATTCTCCTCCTTTTGTTCATGGGCATTTCCTGAATCCTGAAAATGAAGTGAGGAGCTTTAGACTGAAAACACAACACCAGGCTGCAACAACCTTAACCTTTAAAATGGGAGGTTGGCAAAATCCATTTTGATCCGAGTTCACCTGTCTGTCTTCCCTCCTCTTCTGAAATGTCAATCTTACAGAAGAATTTAGTGTTCTGAGATATGAAAGAAATCTTTATAGACAAAATGAATATGTAAATGCAATACTTTCCCCTCTCTCTTACTAGACTGACCAGCAAGGGAAGCTGTGAATTTTGTTCTTTTTTTTTTTTTTTTTTGGTTTTTCTTTTATTTTTTCCCCCCTTTTACCTTGCAAGTCTAACTTTGAATTAAGGGAAGTACCTTCACTGTCCCGTGAGGAGTAATTAATTCAAAAGAGGTTTTTCTTATTCGGGTCAAGATATTTTTAAAGCAGGTGAGCTGTTACTGGTGATGATATGAGATTAAGAAAAGGGAAGAAAACCTTTGTGACTGAAGGTGGATCACACTGAAAACTAAAAGCATAGTAGTGAGTGAACAGTACAGCATTCTGTGGCCCAATTAAATCTTGACAAAGCAATGGAATCATCTGGTGTTTTCCTCTTAAAATTTGAAATAAAGGCTATTTTCTTGTTCTCTGCAGTTCAAGTGCTTTTTTTTTTTCATTTTGGTTTTTGTTTTTGCATTCTAAGTATACCACTCTGCCTCACTCCTCTTGTGCAGTTGTTATTTCTTTTATTTATCTTTAATTCGCCCCAACCCTGCGTACCTGTAGTGCTCCTTTATCTTTGTTCTTTGCATCTCTTATACTAGGCTTACACCAGCCCCGGGGCTTGTCAATTTTATGATTCATGGGTATATTTTTCCAAGCCTCCTACAGAGAAGGTCTTGGAGTAATTTAAAAACAGGTATTTCCATTGGTGAGCTGAGTTGAAAAAAAAATTCCTTATTGACTGGTCTCATCTCGTATAATATAATCTAATAATAAGACCTGTCCTCAGAGGACATATTCAATAGATATTATACTGGTAAAGCAGATTTTAGACAGTGTGCTCAAATACATTAAATAAAACTGAACTGTCCAGTTAGTTTCTATTTATCATGCTGTTCCAAAAGGAAGTGATACTATTTTTCTTTCAGTCCAGGGAGTTCACTCCCCACACTAACATTTCATAGACTTATGAACTTAGGATTTGCATTCCCTTTAGACACACCTTGAGGCAATAATTAAATGGCCACTCGTTTACAGGGTTCTCTGCAGTTTTTCAGGTAGCTAAATGCAGAACAATGTAATTAACTCTGTTTACTTATAGCAAATAGATAACAGTGTCCTTTACAGGTCAATAAATTCTTCCATCAACTATCACTTCCTGAGTGCTTACATTTTGCAAGGCCTTTGCACATGCATGGTTTCCATCCACCACACATCTGTATGCACTGGCACTTTAGCCATCTCCTTGTCACTGGAGTAAGAGGAAGGAAGCAGGGTGTTAGAACAGTTATGAGGTTGGTAATAACAAGAGCAGGATCAGGATTCATGCAGTTGGGCTCCCTGGTTCCTGCTCTTAGTGTTACACTATACTGCCAAGAATCTCAGATCTTAGTCCACTTAATTGTAAGTGTTATTTCATCCCAGAAATAGGACTTGAAACTACAAGAGAAAAGTATGACTGGGACCACCACTGTTTACTGAACATTTACTATCCACCTGATGCTGTGCCCAACAGACTGTATTGCCTTGTTTAATTTGTATAGAAAATAAGCCTAGTATATATATATATTTATATATAATATGTACATCTAATATATTAAAGTATATTTTAATGTATTTAAATTATATATAAAATAATAATGTATATTATAAAATACCAAAGAAACTGATGAGACACGAAAAGCTAAAGAACTTGCTTCAAGTCAACCAGTATTACTTTTTCTATGTGAGACTTAAATCTCCCTATATTCATCTCTAATGCTCATTCTCTTTCTACCAGATCCTCAGGAGTCCTCTTACTTTCTACGAAAAAAAAGTCTTCAACTTGGTTTCCTGATGTAAATCCTTGTCTGTGGGATATCATTTTTAATCTGGCTTTTTCTTACTCTTATTCTTAATGAGTTCTCTGCATTTTATGGCTTATTTTATTCATTCAGCATGTTTTCTTTGTCTACTTTCTATAAATCACATGTGTGTTTGTCAAAACATACATGGTAACCGTTTCCAGAAATCCAAGAAAACTACTCTATGTTTTTTTTTCTTACCTCTCATAGTATCTTTTTAAAAAAATTATTTATTTATTTTTTAATTTTTTACAGAGTGCATTTTGATTCATTGTACACAAATGGGTACATCATTTCATTTCTATGATTGTACAAGATGTAGATTCATACCATTTGTGTAATCAGACATGTACATAGGGTAATGATGTCTGTCTCATTCCACTATTTTTCATAACCCCCTTCCTCTCATTTCCTTCTACATAATCTAAACTTCCTCCATTCTTCTCTCACTCCCCACCCCCAACCCCCATTATATATCGTTCTCCACTTATCAGGGAAAACATTCAGCCTTTGGTTTTTTGGGATTGGCTTATATCATTTAGCATGATATTCTCCTCCAATTCCATCCATTTATTTGCAAATACCATAATATTATTCTTCTTTATGACTGAATGATATTCCATTGTGTATATATATACCACAGTTCCTTTATCCATACCCCACTTTTGAACCAGTTATCCCACTCCTTGGTTTATACCCAAAGGACTTAAAATTAGCATACTACAGTAATGCAGCCACATCAATGTTTATAGCAACTCAATTCACAATAGTTACTCTATGTTCTTAAGGCACAAGAGACTACTGTGAGTTCATCATCTTCACGGTGCTGAAAATCAGTCCATAAATATTTATCACGAGCCCACAGTTGTAAGTGAAAACTGTTCCCATTCTCCTGAATTTAACCTGTTTCCTAGACTCTGTCTGCCAGAGTAATTTCCAAAGAAGTTCCAGAAACTGACAGACATAAGTTGGAGAACCAACTTATGATTTTCCTTTCCTCTTCCACATCTAGACTGCATTCCAGGCACAGTGATAATCACTCAGTAAGTCTGCAATTGAACTGAATTTGCCAGCCTCCCAGTTAAAAACCTTAAAGTCTTTACACTTTGAAACCACAAGCTACCTTTCCCATACTTTCCCTCTAACATGCTTCCTTCCTGGAAAGTGGGTTAATTGCTATTCCTCCTTTTCCTTTCCTGATCCCCTTGCTCATTCTTTATCATAGCTCAGTGCACACTCCAAAATCCTGACTCATCCTCGGGTTAAGGAGGCACTACTGCCTCCCCTTCGGGAGATCAAGCTGTATCTTTTGATATTCTATCCAGGATGCCATAAATTCCTGTCCTCAAACTTGTTAAAGTACTTTCATTTTTCCAGAAGGTGAAATGGCAGTAATATAATGGTGTTTGCTGAAGACCATTTATGGTTCTAAAATTTGGAAACGTAATATCCATCAATAGAAGACTGTTAGATAAATTATGATATATTCACACATGAATATATCACATGAAACAGTGTTTAGCAATTAAAAAGAATGAGGCAGTTACTATAAATGAAGCATTTCCAAGACTTTTTCCCTGTGAAGGAAAGCAAATATAACTACCACTTTGCTTTTAAAAAATTACATATATATGTGAGAATCCCTTGGAAGGCTATGCTGAAAAACAGCTATGAATGTTGCCCCTAGTGAAGAGAGAACTAGGAAGAGAAACTGAAGTTCACTATGTACCTGTTGAAATTTTTGCATTTTTTATCATGTGCACATGTTACCTATTCAATAATATAACATTTTTAAAAATACTTAATTTCTAAAACTTTTCTTGCTTGCCTGTATTCTGACATGTCCCCATCAGCAAGTATATTTAGGAAGACTGACCACAGCACATCCTTTTAAACTGAAAATGAGCTGTTTCGTTGTAATAAAACACACATTATTTTTTTTTCACCATTTTAACCCTTTTTAAATGGAAGTTCCTATGGCATTAATATACTTACACTATGGTGCCACCATCATCATCATCCATTCTCCAGAAATGATTCATCTTCTTTAACTGAAAATCTTTCCCGTTAAATGGCTCCCCACTGCTTTGCCCCCAGCTCTGGGCAACAACCACTCATCAGTTCTCTGACTCTGAATCCCACTGTTCTAGGAACTTGAAGTAAGTGGATTCATGTGGTGTTTGTCCTTGTGTGCTGGCTTGTTTCACTCAGCACATATACATCTTCTAGGTTCATCCATGTTGAGTCAGACATTTCCTTTATTTATGTTTCACCAAATTCAGTTCTTTGCAATGGAGTTTCTGTAATTTTCTACATCCCATCATATAGAGATGTCACATGTTATTTACCTATTCATCTACCAATGAACATTTGTGCTTAATATCAGTTTTACCATAGGGAATATCTTTTGATCAACCATGTCCCAGGAGGAATCCTTTGAAAAAGTTTGAAAGTTATGAGACCCATATATGTGTCAGTGTGTTGTACTGTTGTGGTTTCTGCCTGGCCACATCTAGTATACCTAATAGCTCTGTGGGATGAACACCACAGAATTTGTTTCTTAAAAATCATTCTTATTGAGCTGAAAATGCAGTTCAGTGGTAAAGCACTTGCCTAGCATGCACCAAGCCCTGGGTTCAATCATCAGTATCGCCCCCAAACTCCAAAAAAAAGTTCTTATTTAACAATATAATCAAATTTTAAAATCATTTATATGACTAACACCTACAATAGTTTTCTAAAAATATTTGGTTAATAATATTTAACATAAAATATGGAATATAATTGAAGCAGTACTTTAAATTAACAACATGGGATTTTTCACGGTGCTTAAAGCACAAGAATCTTAAACCTGTGAATATTTAAGTGCATCTTTTAATAATTTACCAGATCATAATGTGGAAAAGCAGAACTTCCAACATAAACATATCTTTATTATATTCTAGCTTAATATTGCCAAAATTTAGTTATTGAATTTATGAATTACTGTGCTTATAAAATTTATACCATTAATTAAATGAAGTTCCTTTGGAAACTTACTTTCCCTTCCATTATCATAATGATTATCATGATTATACATATTTTAATCTGGAAAAAATCCTGACATGTCTACATATTTGGGTCATAAATCTTTAAAGAAATTAGGTCTTGAAATTATATATATGTATGATTATATATATATATATATACAGAGTAACTAAATTACAGAGCAGTTGAATGTCAGAAAGCAATCAGTCTTGGGCCAGACAATGCCTTTGGATAGGATACAAATGAGGAATTTTTCTCCAGCAAATTCTTTTTTGTGGGGAGGGGTACCAGAGATGGACCCCAAGGGTGCTTAACCACTAAGCCACATCCCCAGCCCATTTTTATATTTTATTCAGAGATAAGGTCTCTCTTATTTGCTTAGGGCCTTGCTAAGTTGCTGAGGCTGGCTTTGAACTCACGATCTTCCTGCCTTAGCCTCCCAAGCTGCTGGGATTGTAGACCTGTGCTACCAAGTCAAGCTTCTCCACCAAATTCTATTAATCATTTCAGTCTGTATTAATCACTTCTTGTTTTAATAATTTTTTACAGTACCTATCCATGCAATTCCATACATGTAGCCTCTTGAATACAAGCTGAACTGTATTTTTCAATTGCTGTGCATGTTAAATGAAATAACTTCAAGTGGAATCTTAGTAGGGAGAAAGTGAGCACAGCTTTTGAATCAGAAAAATTGGTGTTAAAAATGCACCTTTAGTACTTAGGTTCTTGGATAAATTACAAAAACTCTAGAGCCTGTTGTATATTGGGGAATAAAATACAAAAAAATTAAGTGGGCCCATGAAGCATGCAACCTGCCCAGCACACAATGAAACCAAGAATATGGTAGGTATTCATAAACGTTAGTTTTCTTTCCTTCCTCAGTTGTTATCATGTAATTTTCATGAGGGATTCCATTAAAGAGGTACTTCTATTAAAATATAAGCTATATAAGAGCCCACAAACTCCCCTTATTTCACCAAATTCAGTTCTTTGCAATGGAAGTTTCTACAATTTTCTACATTGATTTATAACCTTTGAGAAGAAAAAAAAATCTTAATTCTCCATGGTTTCTGATCACTTAGGCTTTTCTGGACTGGGGTAACACAGCATGCCACATGTTTTCCTAACAAATTGCATTCGGACACTTTCCGACACTTTCATTATTTTAACTCAGGTAATAATTAGTCACTGTCAGAGGAAGGACTTAGGTTGTGCAAATCAGAATAAATTTACCTTGCTGTAGCAGCAGTCACAAATGAAGCAATAAATTAGAAATAGCAAATTGTTACGGACTTAAGAGATCACAAATCAAAATCGCTCCCTGAAATCCAGGAAAAGGTAGAAGACTGCCAAGATTTCTTTGAAAGCTTAATTTTTCCAGATAAACTTCTGAGTTGGATCAGTTTGTGAGAAAACCCACAGAGGTTTCAGACACTGATCACACAGACAACTTCACCACTGTGACATGAGCTATTTCACATTGCTTTTTACCTAAAAAAGGTAAAGGAATGCATTTTGCTTTTATGACGCTTGGAAGCTCCTAAATCTTACACACACACACACACACACACACACACACACACACACCACTGTAAACACCATATATGCACACCAACAAATATACACCAAAGAACTTAAGTGTTCTGAAAAGTTCCTTTGAGCATACAAATCTTTTCTGGAGTAACTTTGGTGGAAATGACTAAACCTGAAATTATGAAATGGTCCTAGACTTATCTCAGCATCTGCTCCCACAGGTGACTAATTAGTGAACTGATGTCCCAGAGCAAAGATATTTCTAGAGGGATTTCATGATCACTCTGTGCTGTGTGCTGTTTCCTCCAATTTTCATCCAGGATCAGAAAGATAAAATAGAAGACCAACTGAGAAAATTCTCTTAACACATAAAACCAGAAAGGATCTTGGACAGTGAATGACAGAACAAGAATGTGATGGGTCAGAATATACAATAGAGTAATGGAGCACATGTAAGGTCCTGCACTTTCACCCAAAGACATGAAAGACCTGAAGTGGTTTGATGAGAAACCTGTGACTTAATCAAATCCTCTCTGGAAAGATTAGTGGTTTCGATTGTGAAAAAAAGCACTGTGTCAACAATATGATGAGCCACCCAGTAAGCTAATACAGTGCTGCCATTGACTATAGAAGCAGAGGTCCTTCATTGCAGGGCCCATCATCCTACTTAAGCCCTGGTCAGGTAACAACCAGAATGTTGTTCTCATTTATGTGTGTTATATCCCAAGAAAAAGAAACACTGGAATGAGAAGCAAATCCTGGTCTACACCATGGGCAGAACATATGCCTGTACCACTCAGAGAAGACAACTTCCAGGTCAAGGTGGATTTCCATGAAAACTGTCTTGCATTACTGACATAAGCACCATTAGCAGAAAGAATAGATTTGTTCATTTTGGATCATAGATAATATATAACTAAAACCAATGAATATATTTCTGGTTAAAATGGCCTTTCAGAGTTGGACATCTAAGTTTTCCCAAGCCTGCCAACCATCAGTGTTTTTTATAAAATTATTAAAAGTTTTCCAATAAGGGAAAACCCTGCATCATCCACCAGACAGAGGTTGACACCACACATAGTATGAGGAATTCTTGATCTGTACCACACAGGTATGAAATCTGTCTAACAGAAGACTTTGAGTGAGCTCATGGTTCTCCTTCCTTGCAGAACAGCACAGCATCATCCTGAGTCCAATCCCACAGACATTTCCCATTTGTAGGCAAAAGGCCAAGACACTGTCAGCAGCTTGTGTTCACCCGGGAGCCCCACTCAGCACTGTCACTCTGTGGCTATGCAAGGGAAGCTGGCCAGGTCTGCAGTTGGCAGTCTAGTATGATATGTGCTAGGGGACACCACACAAGGAAAGGGTCACATCCATCCACATTATTAGTTGGCACAGACGTTAGGTTAGATTAGAAAGGTGTATGTAGTTTTCTGTTTGCCAGAAGCAGGTTTAGCAGTCTTAGACCATTCAGGCTGCTATAACAAAACACCATAAATCAGAAGGTTTTTAAAGAATATAAAAGTATTCCTCACAGTTCTGGAAGCTGGAAAGATCAAGAGGAAGTTGCCAACAGATTTGGTAAAGACCCTCATCCTGGTTCACAGTTAGCTATCTTCTCCTGTGTCTCCATATAATAACACTAATCCCATTCATGAGTGCTTCACCCTCATGAGTCAATCAATTCCCTAACTCTCCTTCCCTACCAACACTATAAGACTGGTTGTTAAAAGTTCGACATATGAATTCTGGAGAAATGCAAATATTCAGATCATACATTTTTAAAGAAGTAATTCTAGAATTTCCTAGAGTTCTGTCTCTCCATGCATTTATCCCAAACTTCTGAGGCAGGAAGGAGGAAATGCAAAGTAACATTAACCTGAAATTTGATTAAAATGATTCTAATTAAAAATAGTTGAGCTTTAAAAAAATGAAAGGAAAACACACCTACCAGATTCATGGTAATATATGGCTGGCATGAATTCCTCATTTTAGGTTATTAAATGAAAAGTATATTTTTAAAAAAATCCTTAGAGCAATAAAATGTGACTGTTGAAAAGTCTGGCAACCAGTAAGAACAATGAAGCACTCACCAATAGGGAATCTTAAGCTGATTATTTGGGGGGAAAAAACCATGAGAAAAAATTAATTCATTATAATATCTAATTTATGCTTACAAAACATCTCAGGAAAACAGAACACTGAACTGGAAGCCTAAAAACAATAAGAAGTGGCTTAGAAAAGCAAGCTGTTTGAAAAAGGAGTAGGCAAAGACAGATTCTAATAGGAAAAAAAAATACAATGTCAGAATGAAAATAGTCACTGGGTCAATTAAACTGAAACATTAATCTGCAGGAAAATTGATCCTGTGGTAGAATTCTCACTCAGAATGCAGAGAAAACACTATGAAGAGTTGGAACTTATTTAAAAAACAAAAAGGACCATCAGATTCTTGATTTTACTTCTTGCACTTTAGGAGTCTTGTTAGGGAGGTCAGATCCTAAGCCAGAATGGTGAAGATTTGGGTCTCCTTTTCTATTAGGCACAGAGTCTCTGTTCTAGTTCCTTAATTTTTGATCCACTTTGAATTGAGTTTCCTCCATGGTGAGAGATAGGGATTTAATTCAGTTTTGTTACATATGGATTTCCAGTTTTCCCAACATCATTTGTTGAAAAGGCTATCTTTTCGCTAATATATGCGTTCAGCACCTTTGTCTAGAATAACTGTATTTATGTGGGTTTGTCTCTGTGTCTTCTATTCTGTACCATTGGTCTACCTGTCTGTTTGCCAATACCATGCCATTTCTATTACTATGGCTCCACATTATAATTTAAGTTCTGATATTGTGATGCCTCCTCCTTTATTTTTCTTGCTAAGGATCGCTTTGGGTATTCTGGGTCTCTTATTTTTCCAAATGAATTTTATGATTGCTTTTTCTAGTTCTATGAAAAATGTCATTGGGATTTTAATAGGAGTTGCATTAAATCTGTATAACACTTTTAGTAGTATGGTCATTTTGACAATACTAATTCTGCTTATCCAGGAGCATGGGAGATCTTTCTGTCTTCTAAGGTCTTCTTCAATTTCTTTCTTTAGTGTTGTGTAGTTTTCATTGTAGAGGTCTTTCATCTCTTTTGTTAGATTGATTCCCAAGTATTTTAACTTATTTATTTTATTTTATTTGAGGTTATTGTGAATGGGATATTTTTCCTAATTTCTCTTTCAGTAGATTCATCACTGATGTATAGAAATGCATTTGATTTATGGGTGTTGGTTTTGTATCCTGTTACTTTGTTGAATTCATTTATGAGTTCTAGAAGTTGAAATCCAATCCCTAATGATTGGTATTTATAAAAAGATATCCTTTCAGAGGAATTGAAGCAAACAGTGAAGCAAAAGTACTTAGAAATAATAAAAAACAAATCATAGGAAAACATGAATGTTTTAGATATTCACATCCTATGAATATCTAGGAGTGAAATATGATTGATTGACTTTTGTTAATCACAAAAATCAATTTGGAAGGTGTGAGGATGTAGTTCAGTAGTAGGACTTTTGCCTAACAAGCATAAGGCCTTGAGTGCAAATCCCAGTTCTGCAAGAAAAGAAAAAAAGTCAGTGTGGTAACGTTTTTCTTTGCAGCCCTAAAAACCAGAGGACAAGGGTAGGGGTTATGAGATCTGAGGATGAAAGAATTATCCCAAGAATTATGTTTAATAGTCAAGAGGTCATTTATTTTAAAAGGCAAAACAGACAATTTTTATGCACACAGAAACACAGACACACACACACACACACACACACACACACACACAAACCCTCAGAAGTCCTATTACTTGCTTACTTGATAGATTTTAATTAATTGAGATATGAATAGTAAAATTTTAGATTGCCTAGCAAAAGAGATTGAACAAACAAAAAGTCTAAGTATGATTTAAAGGAAATTAACAATGTAATTAATAATTCTTAAATGAGAAAATTTGTGAGGTAAATCTTTCTAATTCAATTATAATAAATAGGATCTAGAGCCACACTTGCTATTTTAGCCAGAATGAATTCTTATTTCTTGTAGGGCTCAAGAACTGGCTGGGGTCATTTGGACCCATAGGTAAGATTCAAGAATAATGACTTGTAAGGAGAGAGTCTCTCAATCTTCCTAACTGTATGTGATATGTCTTCCCTAGACCATGATCAAACTTCTTTAAAACTTTTTTCATATAGTCAATAATAGGTTTGGGCTTCTATTTGTTTCATTTACTTACAGTCATTTCTCATAACTGCTAGGAGAATGAAAACTCCATAACAGTAAAGTTTATATTATTTTGTATTTGTCATTTTCATATTCTAACCCATCTGAATCTGCATCTAAATGTGACTTTACACTAGAAATTCCTGGTGAAGCATTCATTCATTTGCATTCAATTATAGACCTTCTGAATATCTAGCAATGTGCAAGATGACAAACTTCTTTAGGAGAGTTACTAAAAATCCATGAAGTAATGAGCCACATAAATTCATGCAAAAGGAAATAATAACCAGGTAAATATAGGTGGCTTCCTTAACTACAGGAAAGTTGTGCTGCATAGTCAGTACTATGGGACAGTAAGTATGAGATGATATGGTGTCTGGCTAAAGTTTTGATAAAAGGCTTTTTGGAGGCAGTGAAACTGGGATAGAACTGCAAAAGTTCAAGTATCATCACAAAGAAATGAGAGAAAAATACTTTAAGTGGAAACTTTAAACTTAAAGCATCTCAAGAGAGAAAAAAAATTACACTCCCAGCCATGTGCTGTAATAAAAGCTACAAATATTAGAACAGGGAGACTAGGTTCAAGGGCAAGAAGAAGGTAAGACTAGAAGCACACTCAAAGGGATAAGCAACACCCTTGGGCCCCCAACAGAGGAACAGCACTTTCTGCTATCCTCATCTGCTTTTGTGAAAAAGAACATTCCCTTTTTTCTACCTCCTACTTATGTCAACCTAGTTTACTTAGAATCCTTCTGGATATGCTTCACTCCAGAAAGTTCCCTTTATAAAAGGTACCTTTGGCCCGCCATGGTAACTGATAGAATTACTCTTATCTACAATAATGTATTCTTAAATAAATTTTGGTGATTCACATGTGCATAGCTACTGTTGTATTCATCCTACCTTATGTATTTGTAATATCAAATACATAAGGTTAATTAACCTCCAAGCTTATTTGTCCTTCCCATATGAATTTAGGCTGCCATGATTTCCCCCATAGACTTACTACTATAACCTCCAGTTCTCAGTTTCTACACATCCAGTCTTTCCTATAATATTCCTGATTTTTTTCCTAAAACCTAACAAGTGAATTTTAAATATGGCATAGACCTTGGATATCTACTTGAATATGTTCTAAATTATCTTCTTTGGAATACTGTTTGCTATAAATACTCTGCAGAAAAATGTTTCCCATGGAGTTTGGGAGTTGTTCAACCCTTGAGCTGCCCTTTGACATTCATGATGCACTGTAAAGGTTTATAGTACAAAAGTCACCAGAACTTGGTCTAATACAGGTGAGTCCCAATCATATTGTACCCCACTCTGTGGAGGAACTTTATAAAACACTTCTATAGTCCAAAGGCCTCATTTTTCAGAAGTTCTCCAATCATCTGAGCTTAAAAATCACTATGTGGTCTTTTCTGACCTTGGGTCTCTTAAAGCCTTATCATATCTCCCAGCATTGGCTTTTTAGAACATGCTTTCACTTTAAAACATTTACTGAATCAGTTAAAATGAGTTATCTTACAGTGCCATCAACTTCTTAGAGGACTCTAATTTCCTATGGTAGCAGTATGGTAGCAGAGGCCATGCTACTTTGGCATACCACTCTCTCAGATGCTTAACCTACATCTGATACATTGTAGGTGCTCTGTACTATTGAATGACTACCTGACCAATGGTATTCCAGGGAGAGTGTGTGGGCAGAGTCTGGGTCACACTCAGCCACCCTTCAATTTTGCACAATTGTAGAATAAACTTCCACATTCAATTTGGATGGATTGATTTTAGAATGAGGTGACTTTATATGGTGAGTGCCACATAACCAGATAAATGTCTCAGTTTGGAGCAGTTTGTGAGATAGTCACGTGAGCTGTGGAGAGCTATAACCACATCCAAGCTGGAGGGGACCACTAGGATTGATTTTTACATATTTGTGTTTATTAAATAGATAAATGAATGAACAAAGAAATAAGGGCTCCTGGACTACCAGTTCCAATGCTTGCTAGTGACTCCAGGTAATGTTGAGAAGTGGGTATAATTTGTACTGAGTGCATTTCACTTTCCTGTTGAATTGCCTATTAGATACAGTGAGACCTATGTCCCCCACCTGATGTCAACCTTCCAAGATTTACATAGATGACTAACTACTCTTCCCAGTCATTTTCCCTCCACTTCATTAGACCTACTGTTAAGAGCCCTGTTCACCTATTGTCCCTTCGGACCCCTTCAGTCCCTGTTTTTCAATTGTGGCAGTGATGATATTTGTGCATACCAGGAAGATCCTTGGCTTGGAGTCAGAGAATTGGAGTACAAGTTCCAGCTCTTCCTTTCAGCAACCTTGTGAAAGTGAGTAAGGCCCTGGCTTCTCTGAGCTCTGCTTCTTCTGGCTAAGATGTCCACAACAATGTTGACCTTAATCACAGCATGAAATTCTTGAAAGAACCAAAATGTAAATGAAGTTACTTTGTTAATGATAAATACTTCTGTACATCAGTTTCCCAAATCCTAAGGATGGGAGAAACTGAAAAATGTCCAGGTTCCAGTGAACTTGAGAAATGACATATACTCTATTCCTGTTTCAGATATCCATGATACACCCTAGGAATTAGAAGTTTGAAAGTCTTGCAGCAAATAATCCTATTTGACTTAGATTTCCAAAGTAATTTGATCACAAATCCTGTCTTTGATTGATTGGTTAATGAAATAACTATTATCACCTGACTAACACTAGAGTCCCACAGAAAACACTTAAGGGAAAGTTTCTCCCAGCTAGTATAAGATGACATTATGGATAATGTGCCATGTTTTCCAGAAACCTATTCTAGTTATGATTTGTCTTAAGGAAATTTTATTTCTTAAACTAATTTGAGTGAGAGGCATGGGATATTAGGTATGCTGGCAAAAGAGATGCTTGGAGAACAAGGAACCTCTGATTCACTGAGAAGGTAGACTGGTCATGCCTTGTCTTACATGAAGGGCCTGTCCTGGAGAGCCCTACACCAGTCAGTCAGCTCCTTCTCAAGTCCTCAGTACAGACCAAGTTCTCATTCTCTCTCTCCTGTGCTAGTTTAACAGCCTCAAGGCAGCCTCTCTGACATGTACCAGCCCTTGGCTACTATAGATCACCCTTAAAAGACTGAGCTTATCCCTTGTTTTCTTAAGAATTCTCAGTGACTTGGATTTTTTCATGTTTTATTCTTGCATTTGTTTTATAGGATGAAGCCTGAAGAGCTTAGCAAAGGATTCTTGACCTTTCATGGTCTTGCTCTGACCTATCCCTCCAGCTTCACCTCTGGTCTGACAATACCTTTTCCTCAGGACTCTGACATTTCACTGTTCCTTAAATGTGACACACCATTTTGGGACACCAGACTTTTGAGCACACACTATAGCTTCTGCCTTAATCATACAGATTTTTTCCTTTCACTCAAAATCTGATATAACCATTTGCTCATCAGTGTTTGCTACAGACAATCAGCCTCTGTCTGTCTTACAATTACCACATTCACTACAATGAATGTGACTGAGGCTATGCATCAGTCCCTGGGATTTAGGTGCAGAATTTACATGTAGAGTTTGTTTTAGTCTGCTCAGGGTACCATAACAAAATGCCATAGACTGAGAGGTTTAAATAACTCAAATTATTTTCTCCTAACTCTGGAGTTGTGGAATTCAAGATCTGGAGTTGTGAAGTTCAAGATCAGTTGTGGAGTCTAAGTCCAATCTCTGAAGTAAATGAGACATTTCATCCTGATTTTCAGATGGCTCCCTTCTTTTTATGTCCTCTCATGATGGAAAAAGAGAGCCTCTTGGTGTCTTTGAGGATACTCATCATCAGGTTCTCCATACCCTGGTGACCTCAACTAGTCCTAATTGACTGCTATGATTTGAATGTCCCCTTCAAAACCCACGTTGAAATTTAATTGCCAACATAATGGCATTAAAAGGTAGGATCATTAAGATGTGGTCAAGTTATAAGAGTGGCACCCTCAAAAATAGATTATGGCCATTGAAAAAGAAGTTTATTAGTTATCTAAATGGGTTCCTGATAAAATAATGAGTTTGGCCCAATTTCTCTCTCTCTCACATTCCCTCCTCCTTGCCACTTGATGCCCTCTGCCATGGTATGATACAGTAAGTAGACTCTCTCCAGAAGTAGCACCATGCTCTTGTTCTTACCATCCTCAGACTATAAGAAATAAATCTCTATTCTTTATAACTTTCCCTGTCTCAGACATTTTGTTATAGCAGCGGAAAACGGAATTGGACACCACCCAAATGGTCTCACCTCCAGATAACATCACATTGGAGTTAGGTCTTTGAATATGAATTTGGGAGAGAACACATGTAGTCCATTACAGAGTTATTCATATTTGTATCTCATGTATGGAGCATACAGCACAGTGACTGACTGTAGCATGGGTACTTGGTAAGTTTTCATACATAAATATATTGACAAATAAATGAACCCACATAATTATAGTGAAGAAGGCAAAGTTATAGAATCATAGGAGATGGTGATCTCTATATTAGCCCAGTAGTTCATAGCAAGAAGTATTAAATTTTCCAAGAAACCAACCTGAAAGATCTAGAGCAGAAGCTAAATAGCACCAAGAGTATGGGATCATAGAAAGGAGAAGAAATCTGTCTTTCCTGAAAGTTAAAGTCAAAGGATGCAAATGACTTTACTGTACATCTTGCATTCATCAGCATAGCATTGTATATAGTATGTTTGCCTTTATATATTTTTGAAATATAAATATTTTTTACTTTCTTTACCTTTAAGGAAAAAAATGGATATTAGATAGTAGCAAATTGTTGCCTTTGAAGAAAGAAATTCTCTAACATTTTAATCTCAGGTTTGAAATGTATGCAATCTACATAATAGATTAATTCTGTTAATAGAGTGTTTTGGGTTTGACAATCTCAAAAGAAAAAGAAATCAAATTGTTTTAAAATCATTGTAAACATTATGTCCCCTTCGAACACTCAGGAATGTGAGTTAAATCTTTCTCCTTCAATAGGTATTAGCTGAGCGACTACAATGTAACACTCTCCAAGGCACTGGGCACTGGGCAGAGACCAATGGGCAGAGTATATGCTGCAGAATGAGCTGTTTGTCTCTCAACAACACTGGAGATGGTCTTTACCAATTAAAGAGACTGACGTCCATTTGTTACCTCCTTAATCGGCTGAAGGAGCTGCTGATTGCCGGCTGCTTTGCTTAGGAAACCACCATATTTGCAAACTCAAATGCATATTTACACTCTGATGAATAATGAAGGTTATTTATTGCATGTGCTTGAAATAATGGTTGATTTTGGAGTGCCGTTCATAAAACCCGCATCAAAAAGTGTGTTATGGCCTGACGTTTTCATTGCAGTTCAAGTAAAATAGTCCTTGGAAATTGTCTTGCTACCAAATTGCAATCATAAAGGCAGGGGTTCAGACTGAGAGAATCACTTTATATTGTGAACTTCTGGATAATATATAACATAACGAGTTTAATTGAATCATTCAGTTGGGTTTTTGCCCAGAAAAGTGGGAATTTAAATGCTGATACAGCTTCAGCCTCCAATGACACCAGTCAGCACTCCTTAGATTGGATGTAAATAATCCTATTTGCAGATATGCAATATGATAGGAGGATGCTTGTCTGCAAACTTGGTAGCAAAGGTAATTAAATAATTCCATCATGTCTTAATACATATGAAAAAAAATAACAGACCTCAAAGTAATATTTGATACGCATTTTCCTCCTAGCTACTAGAAAAAGAAACACTGAATTTTTAGCAACCTTTATCTTACTTTGGAACTGCAGAAGCATGATAGAGTGTATACACACACACACACACACACACACACACACACACACAGGCTCAGAAGTTACCATAGCAACAGTAGCATCTGCTCCTGACCTGAGTTTGGAGAAGTTTGCCCCAAACACAGTCTGACCTGCTTCGGTTGTGTGATTCTTCTTTCCTAGGATTAGAGATTTGAATTTAGTTCAGATTCTACATTTTAAAGTTCATCTTGATTTAAATTCTGAACTTCTCAAGTTCTGTTTCCTGAGTTCCAGCCTTATCATAGAATACACAGGAAAATAAATCAGCTACAGGGTCACTTAGAACATTATGATCAAGTCAACCCACAAGAGAAATGAAATGCATCTCAAAACAAAAAGGCTGCTTTGGGTTAGCTTGGTCAGAAAAGAACAGTTCTCAATATGCTTAAAATGGGCTAAACAGGGAATTGAGTAATAGGCAAAAAAAAAAAAAAAAAAAAAAAAGAAGAGAGAGAGAGAGAAAAGAAAAAGAAAATCTCATGGGTGGAAAGACTGAAACAATTATTACAGTACCGTTTCCTCTGGAAATCCACCTTCCTGGTATCAGGCAGACTGGTAATATTAAACACTCTATTTGGGTGTCACCTTAGATCCTCACTCTTGTTTCTTTAAATTTTTTTGGAGGGGGGCATTATTACTTCTGCTCTGATTTGTTTTCTGTTTTATTTTTGTTTTCCTCATTAGCTCAACGTTTGAACATTCATGCTCACAGGGGTACTCCCTGTCCCTTGCTCTTTCTCATTGAGTGCTTTTTGCTAAGTGAGCTTGATCACCATGCAGTCTACAATTTGCTACCATCTACTCTTACCCAGTTGTTCTCTCTAGACAAAAGTGCTCTCTTGAAGTGCTGCTGAGCTGCTGAGCTTCACCTGACACTCACCGGTGAGGAAGCCCACCATCATTGCCCTCAGATCAGCTTATCCATCTCTGTCAGTTGCTCCTTGCTTACTTTTGTAGTACAGCTTAGAAATTTGAAATTATATCTAACTTTCCCTTAGCCTCCAGATTTTCGTTTCAGTATAGCAAAAATGCTGTGTTCTACTTCAATAGCACATGCAGAAATTTGAACCTTTCCATGTTCCCTGAGACTGCCCCTAGTCCATCCCTCATCTCTCTCTGAGGTTACTTCATAGGGTTTCTGAGCTGAGCCCTAATCCTCCTCTGTGTACCATTTTCTACACTGCCCAGTTGTGCTCTGCATGGCCTCCCATTGCCTGAGTGGGGAGGCCTCCTCACTTGGTCTGATTTCAGTTGTTCTTCATGTTATTTCCATCCACTCTTACCTAGGTACCCTCCATGTCCTTTCTTTCCCCAACTCTTCTATCAGAGATCATGATGGTCTCCTGTATGCTCAGGCAGGTATAAGTCAATAGGGAGTTATAAGGACTATGGAAAACTAGAGTATGCTTGATTTGAAGCAATTAAGTATCATCTTAAACCCTCTCTCCTAGGCAACCAAAACTGTCATGGTTTGTATGTGGCCTTTGTAACCTCTCCTTGTATTCTGGCCATACCAAAAAATCTTCTATCCTGTGGATAAGTGAGACACTTCCAAGACAGAATATTTTTATGTCTTGTTTTCTCTAGATCCTTCTCTGAGTATCCATAAAAATGTACTCTCTTTCCTAGAGAGGACTTTTGATTTCTCCATGTTCTTTAGAGAAACTGAGCAATTTATCAATAAGTATGTCTACCTGTGTTAGTTTCCCATCACTGTGACAAAATACCTGAGATAAGTAAACTTAAAAAGAGAAAATTTTTATTTTGTCTCACGATTTTGGAGGTTTCAGTCCAGGGTAGGTTGGCTCATTCCTTTGCAGCCCAGGGTAAAGTAGTACATTTTGGAAGGAATATATGGCAAAGGAAGTCCATTTGCCTCATGGCAAGGAAGGAAAGGGGAAGAAGAGGGGCTGGGTTGGGATACTCCCTTCAAAGTGATCTAACTTCCTCCCACTCAGCCCCACCTCTTAAGCCTCTACTACCTTCCAGTAGTGCCAAATGCTTTAAAAAAAACAAACTTTCAGCACATGGCCCTTTGGGGGACCCTTATCCTGATGACAGTACCACCCAAACTCTCCTATTTACAGCCTCTGCTTCCCTGGGGCCCTGACTGAGCCAGAACACAGATTGGGCAAGGTGTTTAAAGTAGTGTTTTGTTCTTTATAAACCTGCAAATAACAACAATGAAGTTTTACATTTGTACAGAGACTGACAGCTTTCTAAATACTTTTGTATATCGGCTATGTCTGAACAAAACTTTCAGAGGTATGAAGAAAGCAATAGGAGGGGAAGAAGACTTATTGGCAGGCTCTGGGAAGATCATTGTGATGTTGCTATAACAATTTATAAAAAAAAAAAAATTAAACCATCAGTCTCTGTTACAAAGGCTGCTAGAATCACTTCCAACTTTCAAACTTGGAAAATCTACTTTATAGATCACTGAAAGTATACAATGTGCCCTACATTTGGTTTTCAAAAAGCACATACCAAGTTTTTTTTTAATTATGGCTACATCATGCTTCTACGAAGGTTTCATATTTGAATTTATGGAATTGTTATATTGAAATGGAATAGTGTTACACCTTTAAACCTCAAGTGGCTACTAATATTTTATTAAATACAGCTGCCACTAGGCAATAAAAATCGCTAAGGGGCCAAGCAAATAGTGCGGTGTTTTTCATATCTGCTTTCTTCTTAGAGCAGCCATATGCTAGCAATACATATATGCTGTCTGGTGTTCAATATATACTCCAGCTCTGCATAGAGTTAGCCTAGAGCATTACACCGCACCTGCATAATTTCAAAACAGTGAACACTAGATGTCACAAAACAAAAACCCTCAGCCGTGCTCTCAAGCACAAATGCATTTACAGTTGGTTAATGAGATATACAGAAAGCTGCTGCAAAGCCAAAGAAGTTAATTTCATTATACAAGTTTAGGAAATAACAGTGGACTTTTGAGGACAGATATTCTGCAGCCATAATTAGCTTTAAGACAAATCCATTTGGTATGCATTTGGTTTTTCATTAGGACATGCATTTTCACTCCCATGTGCAATGTTTGAAAGGTTTACATTACATAAAATTAGGGCTGCATAAACTGTGTGCTTCATCTCTTTCTCTAATGTGATTGTGCCTTCCCTTGAACACAGTAGCCTAAATGATAGCCCCCATTGTATGCCATGCACGTCAATAAATACCGAACATGAATGTGAATCAATATTGTGTTAGTATTGGGATTAAGCAAGCTATTTTCTCCTCCTCTTTTTTTTTTCTTCTTCTGGGGAGATGAATATGAGTAAATAAAATGAGTGTTTGTCTGAAACTGTGTTGGGGGATTAGGCTTCATGTTTTCCCTTTGAGGAGCAGCATGCCAACTGGCAGGCCTTCGCTGGCTACCTGGGCTACACATAGGGAAGGAGATGCTCACCCTTGTAGCAGCCAGGCCTGCTGCTTTGAAGGACGCAGGGAGGCGGGCTCCTCTCGCCCAGAAAAACCAGGTGCAGTTTCTGCAGCAGGGAAAGGTTATGCTTCATATGACTTCGTTTTCTCTCTGCAAATTAAGGGACAATTTATGAGTGTCTAGACAGGAATTAATCGGAATAATATTGGCTGCTTTTGACCCGAGAGTGCTATTACAATAAAGTATATACAACACAAATATAGGACAAAATCATTTATATAGCCTATTATCATGCCAGCAATCCAGAGGCACCTTACAATAATAAAATGATTTACAAAAGAAAACACTAACAAAAATATATCTCTGATGATGGATGGCTTTGAAAAGCAAACTTAATCTGTTCCTGAAGTTGTAGTTAGAGACAGTCTCTGTAAGTGCTTACAAGATAAGGAGATTTTAAATGATGGTAAAATAATAAAACAGATTGGTGGTGAGGACCACAGATCTAGGACAGAAGTAGTTTCTACGATTTATAAGAAGTCAGTATGTGAGAATCTCCCCAAATCCCTATAAGTACTAAGCCTGGAGAATATATGTTCAAATCCAAATATACTAAATGCCTGTCAAATGAAATGGAAATCTAGTACAGTAATAAATAAATAAATGAAACAAGGAATATACTATCCATTTTCATGAAAAAAAATAAAGAAAAAGGTTTTAAGATGGAAATTTTATATAAACAAAATGTATTCTCAACCTGTGTGTGTATGTGTATGTATACATTTGAATTTGCTGAGCAGAGAAAGCATTAAAAGAATTAAACATTTCATAAAAACAACTGTTATACAATTGCAGTTCTGACACTTTGCCTGATTTAGTTGTTTTCTGAATTCACATAGATTGCTGAATAAAAATGAACTTTTTTGTTATTCTTTTATTTGGCCAAATTTAACTGTTATTTTCCTTGATATGAAGACAATAGGGTGTTTCATATTTTATTATTCTCAAATGTTTCCTAATGACTTGATTATTTAAGAAACACAGCTCATTACACAAAACATGGAAAATATAGAAGAGTATCAACAAGAAGACAAGATTCACACCATCTCCAATTCCAAAAGAAATCACCATTAATATCTTGGTATGTTTTTTCCAAAATGGTAATTTTTTTTCAAATTAACTCTAAATTAATTTTAGCCACATTTAAACTCGAAAAATGAGCTATTCTTATTTAAAAAAAAAAAAAAGAAAAGAAAAGAAAAGAAAAGAAAAGAAAAGAAAAACCTCACATCAAGTAAAGGAAAAAATTATGACCACAGCTGGGTTAATTTAAATTTTTTGAACATTTTTACCAACCCTGAAGATTATTGCAAAACTATTTTAATTGAGTTATCATGGTATCAGCTTAGGAAAGAAAAAACCAAACATTGATTACACACACACACACACACACACATGTTTATATATAAACATGTACACATATTTTATCAGTAACTTCAAACAATAGAGTATTTAGTCCTTTATTTTCTCTTTTGTCTCAAGCAACAAATTAATAAACAATCTTATATACACACACATCATACAAGCGTGCACATGTATACTACAGATATGCCTGCATATAATTTTCTTCTTCCTATTCCCTTTATTGTGACTAGAAATATTTCTACTTTTCTACCTATGTTTGCTTCCTCAAAAAAGACAGAGTGGGAAACACACAGGACACATTTTGCTTGGTTACAGCAGCCTGGACTTGTGTGCTTAATGGGCTGGAACGTCCTGCAGAGGCTGGGCTCCCTGTCGGACTCCACCCAGCGCTGGCTCTCTACGGCTTGGACACTGACATACTGAGCTCAATTTTGATGTGGGTTGTTTCAAACAATTCAATTGTGAATTGCTGTTCTGGTGGGAGAAAGATCAAGGTCAAAATCTTCACAAGGAAAATACAATGCAAAATATGTGAATCCTGTCTGACAGAAGTCTTTTAATTTGGTCTTTTCCCAAGTCTTTGCTATTCCTTTGCCCTGAAGCTTATGAATCCCTACTTGAAGATGGGGAGAACTGTCTTCCTCAGGGCCAATGCAATTTACCTTTTTTCTCATGGCAGGAGAGGCCCTTGAAACCCTCTTTTCTTGTACCAAAAAGACAGTTTCAAGGGCAATTTTGCTTTCTTGTTTTTTTTGTTTTTTTTTTTTTCACCTATATTGCTATTCCATATCCTCTGATGTTGGGGATTACCAAAAGACAGTTTTCCTGTACCAAAAAGACAATTTCAAGGGCAATTTTGCTTTCTTGTTTATTTTTTTTTCACCTATATTGCTATTCCATATCCTCTGATGTTGGGGATTACCCATTCTGTGGCTATTGCCTTTTAAGAAAATTGAATACAAAGTTTAGGTGAGTCTTACAAATCACAGAGGATAGGTTTATTAGTTCTCATCATCTGAACCTTGATCTGGCCTTTTGAGAACTTGACTACAAAGAAAAGCTCAGTCCACCTGATTTTTCTGGTACTGTCAAAAGTTGTGTCAATTAAATTGTACTTCTAGTATTTTCTAGTGACGTGAGGAAAAATTTCACTGCCTCCTCCTCTTGGAAACATGGCTGTGCCCTTTGGATCCCGAATGCCCTCTAAAGGCTCATGTGTTGAAAGACTTCTTCACCAGTTGGTGGCGCTATTGGCAAGTGGTGGAAGGTGGATCCTTGTTGAAGGAAGTTGGTCACTGGGGTGTCTTTGAAGGGTAGGTCTTATTCCTGACCTCTACCCATGTCCCTCCCCCGACCTCCAGCCAGGAAGTGAACAGGTCTGTTCCACTTCATGCTTCCCACCATGATGTTCTGCCTCGCCACAGGCCCAAAGTGACAGGACCAAGTGACCATGGACTGAAACCTCTTAGACTATATGCCAAAATAAACCTTCCACACTTGAAATTGATTTTCACTGTGATCCAAAGCCAACTAACACAATGGCTAACTTATTTTTCTTAAGTTTCTAAACTGTGCTGTGTTCTCTGTTATAGCAGACTTGTCTCAAAAAAATACAGTTAAGAAATACACCAGTTTCACAGAAATCCCAAATATTAATTCTGAGAAGTTGTCAGAACTGAACCCAAACAGGAGTTCTCACTATCTCAAGGCTTAAAAGGATGTGTCCTTCTCTTTGCCTAAATGCCTGGTTATTGGTGTTACATTTCTGAAACAGAAGAGAGATTTTATTTCCCTCTATATGTAACATCTTAATTGAAATAATTCTGTATCTGTTAGTTTGTTTGCTTTAAGGATATATGAAATTGTTAGGGAATCAAATATTTTTCTCTCAAGTACTTTTTAAATTTTTATTTTTACAGATTGCATTTTGATTCATTGTATACACCTCAAGAACTTTTGAACCCTCAGCTCATAATCTTATGAGTTCTTCTGTGGGTTCCATTGCCTGAGATGGGCTCTCTACTGCTGTAGGGAGGTGGCCCTATCCAGATGTAAGCACTGAGGCCCCACTGTCCACTTTTTGGGGGTACACTCTGAAGGTCCTTCTAGTAGCACCAAGAGCTAAAGAGAACATTCCAGAGCTCATAGAGATGATGAAGTCTTTAGGGGGAGGATTACATAATAGTTACTGGGTTGGACCACAGAATCAGAATGCCCCGTGCAAAATCTTCATGATTAAATGTACCAACTATGTGAACTTGGAAACATAGTTTGATTGTTCATTCATTTATCCATAAAACAGGACAATAGATAGTAGCATCAATTATGATATCTACCTACATTTAAGGAATTGAGGAGCCAGGTGGGATGACTCACACCTGTAACCCTAGTTAATGATGGGACTGAGACAGCAAGGATCACAAGTTTAAGACTAGCACAGGCAAATTAGCAAGACCCTGTCTCAAAATAAAATAAAAAGGACTGGGGGTGTAGCTCTGTAGTAGAGTACTTGCCCATCTTGCAGGAGGCATTGTGTTCCATCCCCAGCACTACAAAAAGAACAAAAAGAACTTAGTACAAGATTTTGCACCAGCTCTTCCATCATTTGAGAAATGATACAGTGAACAAGAATTATTTCCTCTCCAGAATTTTGTGGGAAGTACATGAGATGGTATATTAAAAGCTTCCACCACAATAATTAACATCGGCTTGCATTAAAATCTACTTCATCCTTCCAATATGTCGGACTGAATTCTGTATTGATATTTATTTGTATGCTTTATTCAGGCTTATCTCATGTTGCCCTAGAAAATCAACCACACATTGTTTCCTTCTACTGCTCCTTAAACCATTGTGATAGACCTTGCTACCTAAGCACTCAGCAGCCAACACTCACTGCTCTCTTGCTCAGTATTCCTACTGCAGTTTTATGTCCAACACCAACCCCTGAGTGACAGACTCACTGTGTCACAACAATCTTAGCTATTTCTCCAGTGTTATTTACAGCTAGGAGTAGACAACTACACAAGGGAAAAACCTCTTTTGTGGCTCCTGGGAAGGAGTTTGTTCACTGGTAAAAGAAAAGGCCTTTTTATATTTGGCCTTATCTTTCTGACTTGAATAAATTTGGGGACATTTACACTGGCTGGATCCGTGGCAGACATATTGCAAACAAGAGGCAATACTGGAAAGTATTGAATGACATCACTGAGACACTGTACTAATAGTGGAACCACCTATAGGCATATAGATATATAAACATGGATATATAAGCATATATCTATGCTTCCTAAATGGGGAGATAATTAAATGTCTTTATTGCTTTACCACAGTTAACTGAATATTTTTTTTACTTTTGGCATCAAAACTATACATCTCTAAAACTCCTGGTTGCTGATTTTAATTCTCTAATTTAGTGTTCATGCTGGCTAAGGAGGTATCATAGAAGCATATGTAGGCATAGTTATAGATATTTAGGTATAGTTATATATACACAAATATACTTAAAACCTGCTACGTATACATTTCACAGGAAGTCTGTATGCATAGCACAAGACAGTAAGAGGAATTAAAATGTATCTAGATGCTTCCTATGTTAGGGGACACACTGTATTTACATAATATACCTTAAGCCTTCTCAAATATCAGAAATAATATTAATGATAATAACAATAAAAATACCAATTATTGCATTTTTTTTCTTGGAAGGCTTATTACTAAGCCCTTTATTTGCATTATTTCACTTAATTATTTCTCAAAGAGAAATCTTTTAATTCTCATTTTATAGATAATAAAACAAATTTTAAAGATTAAAGTTGCCTAGGTTATTCTCCTTAATTTGCATATGCTTTTTGCATTAATCTATTTGCAGTCTCTGTAACAAAATATCTGAGGCTAAGTATTTTACAAAAATGAAAAGCTTATTGAGCTTGCAGTTCTGAAGTTTGAAGGGCATGGTGCTGGCATTAGTGTAGATCATGGCAGATGGTATCACAATAACATCAGGGAGGGAGAGATCAGGTGGTGAAATGGGGAGTCTAAGAGCTCTTCAGATGTCAGCCTCACTCTTAAAATCCTCTTAGGAGAAGTAACAAAAGTCCTATGAGTTCTACATCAATTTCTTCCAAGGGCAGTGAGCTCCCATCTCTTAAATGTCCCACCACCTTCCAAACTTGCAACATCGAAAACCAAGCTTCGAACACAGGAACCCTTGGAGGACACTGCAACCCTATCCAGACCACAGCACTCCCACCCCTGACTTCCTCCACCTTAACCTTTCCAGGCCTCATCCATCCTGAATGTCTGAACCAAGACCTCTCTTCCTTGGAAGGACCTTTTGTGACCTCAGGTTAGAAGACAAGCTCTTGGAATCACTTAACTGCCTGGAATTATTTCCTCCTCTTCCCCTTTTGTTTCTTGGGAGTTGTCACCATGACTATCCTGCCTGTCATTTCGACCACCAAGGATGGTCCTTGTCCTGGCTAATGGTGCCAGTTGGTCACAATGTTTTTGTGTCTTTAGCACTGTTCAGAATTTGAAAACTTTTCACAGCATGTGAAATGTCTTAGAGTACCTGATCATCACCATGGGGTATTCACCATTATCCCCCTTGTTGCTTGTTTATCCTTCCATGCTGTACACATAGCTGCTGCTGTAATTATGAATTCAACAAGTACAACAATAATGGCAGCCTGACATGTTGCTCCCAACTTGGAGGAATTTTTCCCAGCACAGCTTGTACCACATAAGCCATTCAACTTAGTAGTCCATTCTCTGGGCCTCGGTTCTCAGCATTGCAATAAAGCCAAGAAATGTTGCCCAATTGCTACTCTGCCTTTCTTCTTTTATTACTAGAATCCCTGCTCCTCAGTTTTGAGCAAGTGGCTACCCAAGTAAAAGATCCATTTATCAACTTATTTGCACCTTGTAACTAGTACATGTTCTTGTCAAATCCATGTAAGCAAAATAAGATGTGTGGATCTCTTCTTTACTTCCTTGCAGTCCTGGACCTCAAGGACCTTCCTCCTTCCTATGGGTGATAACCAGGCCATGAAACATGTTGATCTCATTTGACTACATAATCAAGGGTTTCACATTAGGAAGTTGTTCAAAAGCAAGAGCTCACCATGGAAGAAACAGGATCTGAAACAAGTTGTGGTAGAATTTTATTAGGCAGATATGCATCACTGTGACCAAGATACACAACAAGAAAAACTCAGAGGTGGAAAAATTTATTTTGGCTCACAGTTTCAGAGGTTCAGTTCATGGTTGGCTGATTCCATTGCTCTGGGCCCAATGTGAGGCAGAACATCATGGTGGAAGGGTATGGTGGAGGAGAGCTGTTACTTCACTCGTGGCAGCTAGGAAGCAGAGAGAGGTCTAGAACCAATACACTACATTCACTAAAATGGGAGGTTATGTTGATGTTATCATCTATCCTCTAGAACAATAATTTTTAATAACTGTGCCAACAGTTGCCCATTACTGTGCAAGGTAGCTGGATGGGGAAATAATGCACTTGAGCAAAGAGAGAGTTGAAGAACTTCATCAGGAATTGGGGTGTTTAAATGTTGGTAAGGATATATGGATTCAACTGTCCTTTCTTCCCCAGTGGTCTTATTACCTCTGTCTAGACTTTCTAACAGACTCTGCCAAGTTCTGGAGTAGTGTGACAGTAATAGCTGAATAAATAGCCAAATCTGCTATAAAGAGAAGGAAACTCAGAGATAAGTTCTCTGATTTTTCTTCCTTTTTGTATTTTATTTAGCATTTTTCCTACCACCATGGTGACAGCCACACAGGTGGCCAGGTGTATGACGATGACAGTAATGAAGAGGACAACAACAGATCGTGACAATCCTTAGATTCAAGTGTGCCATCAGAAGAGGCTGGGAACATAAAAGACAGATAATGAGAGCAGAATGGAGAATGGAGAGGGCAAATACAGTCCCTAGAAATGAAAGTCAGACAGGCAGGACTAACTTGTAATAGCAGGATTACAGTCATCCTGGTCAAGGACGTAGAACTTGGCTGGGTTGCTCCCGAACCCAGGAAAGGGCTCAAATTAGAAGCAAAAAGTCCATTAATTTTGCATATGAGAAGCTTTCCTTACTGTTTTTATTGTTCTCACATGTTTGATCATATCCCTGGTAGGATGGCGTGAGCTGAGAAACCTGGACTACATTTATAAAATATAAATTATCTATGTGTAAAGCAAATCTTCATTATTTATCATAGTCTGCCCAGGACTCATAATAACAATTATATAGTGTGCAATGGGGGCCGACTCAGGTCTGGGCTGAAGATGTCCCCCTCCAGCAATGAAGAAAAAACCTCTGAGGTCAGGCGAGGCTCCTCTGGGGATCTTGTTCAGAATTACAAACTAAAACAGACATACGTTAGTCTCAAAGTGTATTCAGAGTTACATGATGATCCAATTCAGTTTTAGACATCCCAAGTTGATATAAACAAACTGATATTTTTGTCTTCAGCCTAGCATATGTAGAACTCACGGGTTGCTGTTTACCAAATAAATAATTCATATTGATAGACAAAAAGTCAGGAAGGATGTTCTAGAATATGCAAAACTATTAACTAAATCCAAGTCAGAGGCAAAGTCAGTGAGTTTAGGAATCTGCAGAGATAGGATAACCAAATGTTCCTTCAAAAGGCAAAATGAGTAAGTAATATACATATACTACTGATTTTTAAACTATGGAAACAATGTTATGTTCCTCTATTGTGCTCGTTTATGTATATGACATTGTTATGTAGCTATCTTATGTATTGTTTGGAGACAGGTGTGACTTTTGCTTCATTAGATTTCCTGGTCACCAGCAAGTTAAGTAACATCTCAGGAGGTGAACATGACTGACAGAATGAGTGGAACAGAAATGAGCATATTAGTCATAGAGCAGAATGAAACAGAGCTGAAGGGCTAGGGTTAGAGGTCAAAAATGCAAGACCCAGAAACATCTGTTTTATGATTTTCTCAGTTTATGGTCAAGGGACAGAAAGTTTTTCATTTCAGAATTCTGAACTCATTATGATTCGTGCTCACTATTCCTTAAGAATTTGCCAGTGCGGGTATTTACTAATTAGGTGGGTAGATTTTTCATACAAATATGAAAAAAATTACGAAGATTAGAATATATATATAATTTGTTATGTATCACAAGCTCAGTAAATAATAATAAAGATCTTCTACATCCTAGGAATATAGGCAGTGGGTATCTCATCTGTCAGAGACCATTCATTGACAGTTTGTAAATTATCTCTTTTAGTCCTCACAGTTATGGTGGGAGATGAAAGCTACATGATCCTCAGTCACAGATGAAGAAATGAATATGCAAACTCATCCCAAAGTCACATGGATGACAAGGGTCAGGTGGGATTCAGACCCAGAGCCTGACTCCAGAATCTGAAGGAGGAACTTGTACCTGGCATCACTCCCTTGGACACTTTTGCCAGTCTTCTGAAACTTCAGCAGCCTTCAAGTACAAATGATGAATAAAGCACTTAATTTAGGAAAAGGCCAACATTCAGATAACATTCAATATCATTACGAATAATGCCTATTTATTTGAAAAACATCTCTTCTTTTTCATCTGAAAACAAGCTTACACCATCTTTCTCAATTTGTTATGAAGAGATTATAAATTTGCTTTAATTTAATGTAAGACATTGAATTAAAAAGCAATCCACAGGCTTGGACTAGCTTCCATGGTTTCTGACAGTTAAAGGAAGGCTGAACTGTGGTTTCATCTTCCAGGTGATCTCAAGTTGAAGGTGTAAGGAAAACACATCATTCAAACTCACAGTGCATGAATTAATGTCCTTCTGTCACCAACCTCTTCTTTTCTCCACTCACTGGGTCAAGGGCACCATGGTCTCTTCTTTCCTCCCTGAGGAGATTTGGAAAATACTTTTAAAACATGGCTCTTGAGCTGGTAGTAACTCAGTCTAGTTGGCTCTACTTGTCCAGAAATCATTTCTTGAAGAAGACCAAAGTGACTTTGATGATCTCCAGTTAACAATATGAACCTGACAATGAGAAAGGTGACCACATAATATTGTGCAAACCCAGATCCTTTTAAGTTTAAAAGTGATACTAATAGAAATTACACTGGGACAACAGGCCCAACAAACTTGTCACAGGCAAGGGAGAACTGAGTCTTGTGGGTCAAGTTAGGGAGTGTTTTCCTTAACCTGAGAGCAATAGGAAACCACTAACATTTTTAAGTAAAGTGAATAATCAAATGCATGTTTTGAATGTATAAATTGCATAGATCACTCCAGTGTGGAGATATATTGCAAGGGCAAGAATGACTGCGTGTTAAAGAGTACGCATGATATATGATGGTCACCAAGATGACAGTGGGACAATGGAAATGGACAGAGGGTTCAGATCTGAAAGACCCATAACAGACAAAAATGAACTGAACATGAATGGTTCAGATGAGATTGGAGGATCAGGAGGAGGAAAGATCAAGGATGATTCCTGTATGATTTGTGGAAAAAGAGTGGGTGATGGTACCATTCATTGGGAACTGACAGAGGGCTAGGATGGGGTGTGCCAGTTTGCAAGATATGCTCCTTCATCTTCTTCAGTTCTTCATCCAAATGTTACCTACTTAGGAAGCTGTCCCCTGACACCCTTTGAAAATATTGCCACCTGCTGCTCCTCCCACACTCACCCTCCCCCATCATATTTTCTGTTTATTCTTTAATATTTGAACCATCTAACACACTTTACACACACACACATACACACACACACACACACTTATGCTCAGATAGAAATTAATTTTTATTTATATATATATATTTATTATATATATTATATATATATTGTGATGCTCGTGTTTGAACCCAGAGCCTCACACATGCTAGGCAAGCATTCTACCACTGAGCGACATCTCCAATTCAGAAATTTAATTCTTAAAAAATGTACCTTACTTATTTTTCATATAGTCTTCATATTGCAGAATGGAATATAATCCCTATGAGCAAAAGTTTTAGGGATCCTGTTTGTAACCCAGATACTTAGAACTGTACTTCTACATTTAGTAGGACCCTGATAAATAGCTATTAAAATGAAAAAGTGAAATGAATCAATAATTAACTAAAATCAACCTGTATTACCATATCAGATATACCAGGTACTTGTAGAATGTTAAGTGTACCATGTTAAAAAGTAAGCCTGTGTGATATTTCCAGATTGAGAGCTGGGAAGAGGAGCGTGTTAGAAGTCAGACTCGATGCTAGATTCTGTTGGACAGGTCTCTTGTCTTCACTGTAGCTCCTCAATCACTTTTGGGAAGTGTGGGGCCACTCGATTTGTCCCACTTTGTGCATCCTGCCTACCTTACTCATGTCTGGATGGACATTACCTTGTACCTGGGTCCCTCTTTTAAGCCCAGTCCCTCTAGTGACTGAAAGCCACAGATGTGATTTGAACATGTTGCACACAGTGGACATCATCTAAAGACCACACCTGAACCCAACAAGAGAATTAAGAGAAAGAAAGAGAAAACACAGGGATCAAGGCTACTGAGGTATTCAAGACTGAAAGGGTGAAGAATGTGTACTAAAGTCAGAGATGCAGAAGGAACCTCTGTCTAGCTTTCTCCTGGTTTCCCTCCAGAGTGCATCATATACCCACATACCCTCCACAAGTCTCTGCAAGACCTAGTGGTATTCTCCTAAGAGTAGTTTTCTCCAGAGAGTTCCTCTCTAGGCATTTTCATTTTTGGCAGAAATATGTGAGGAACTGGGTCACATCGGTTCAATGCACTTATTAACTTATTTACAATTTCAAAAGTATTTATGGACTCCTTCCTATCCATAAGAAATATGCCAGGGATGGGAGTTTCAGCAATGAAAACCTAGACATGCTGCTGTTCCCTTGGAATGTACTGAGTTTTACCTAAGGCCGTTGAGGAAGATGCTATCCTGAGTGTGACACCAGTGCTCCCTGAACAGCCCAGCCTCCTCACTGTAAAGCAGAAAGTCACCCCAATCCTTCTTGCTTTTTTTTTTTTTAAGAATACCATATCCTTGATGTCTAGACAAAGTGTATGCCCAATAAAAGCACCTTGCTGCATCACCCACTCCCAAATTATTCGAGACAGTGTCCAAGCCGAGCACCATTTGTGACCTTGCTTGAAAGGGCACAACCTTTTAAGGAGCTTCAAATATTACCTCTTTCCCTTAAGTGGTAACCAGGTGACCTGAGAAGACGCACTGAGCTTCCAAAAGGTGCTTAACAAAGAATGAGGGAGATACTTTGGCCCTAGGAAACTCCAAATCATTAAATAATACTTGCCTTAAATGCACCAATAAAACATTGTACATTAAGGTTTGGCAATCAGCGGCATGAGCACAGAGATGGCTTCTTAAATTCCTTTTAGAGGAATTGGAATGGAGATTCACTTTGCTCCATCTGCCTATCACAGAGGGTGAGCTCCCCAAGACTTCAATTGGCAGCAGATCCGGCCAAAAGTGCTCACAGTGGACACTGCCCTCATCTTCCTCCCTGAGAACCAGAGTCCCGTGAGAAAGCACGTTCGCAATGCTCTGTGGTGGGAAACTCCAGGAGGAGGCCTTTTCCCAATCTGTGTGAATTGAGAGACGGAAGCAATGCTCACATGCTTCCTTGTTTATGTTATTCTCTGTAAAAATATTGGAACCCAAAACAAGTCAGAAGCGTGTTGGCACTGAATTATGTCAGCACAAACATTCATCAAAAGAATCGCTGGTTTAGTTTAATACTGAGAAACCTGGAGGTATGTGCAGTCTATTCTGGCTGTCAATTTATGATCTTTAAAAACATTTTTTAAATTGACTGGTCCTTAAATACATCCCACCTCATCTTGTTCGAGCCAAGTTTTACAGAGGCCATCTTAAAAATCAATTCGAAGAGCAGCCATAAACTCAAAAGCATCCTACTTGAAGTGTATATGGCAGAATGCAATTTGTTTAATTTTAATTGACAGAGATGTCAGCCTAAGAGAATATTTAGAATATTAGCAGGAACAGTAAACTTATGCCTTGACATTTTTATGGTATAATGGTATATTCCCTGGGAAAAAAAATCTTCACTGTCAGGATTTACACTAAAGCAATACATGTGTGACTCCTTCCCCCACCGCACTCAGTAACAGGAGTCACAAACGTATTGCTAATTGCACAATTTATTATGTGGAGCTGTACTAAAATCTTTTCGGATTTTCCACCAAAATTAAGATTCCTCTGAAATGATGGATTCTAGAAAATTCTACTAATGGACAAAAGTTTAGGGAAAAAAATTGATTCCAGCTGTAGAAAAAACTAGTCTTTCCCCTCTTACTTGGAGATCCAATACAAGGGCACTGGCAGAAGTTTCTTATGACAGATGTTTAGGATTGAAGATATACTGAACTTTACCAGAGTAGGAGTTTTTTCAACAGCACATGTGCAAATGCAAAAGGTTAATTTCCTATGTAGATATAACATAGATGAGAAAAATTTAGGCTATAGTTTAACCAAAGTACACATCAGGATTGCTTTGGCTCTTCAGCCTCATGTTAGGGCAAATGCCTCTCTCAGACTTTATTGCATCCAGTGTACATGTTAACCTTTTAATTTACTCCATCGTGTTGAAATAACATCTTTATCTCTGTGTCCTCCCCATTATTATATCATGGGATGCCCTAATTAAATCTGTACCCACAATGTCTTGTGCAGTCTTAGCACATATTGGTGCTCAGGAAAAGGGGACTGAAACCAAGTGACGATTTTAACACACCTAATGTAAATCAAGTGAAGGCATCTGTGCTACTATTGGGATAAAACCAAGAATGTCAACCAAAAAAGCTTCCTGCAACCCCAGCAATTACCTTTGGTCCTCCAAAGAAATTGTCATGCTGGAGTATGAGATATTCTGCTAACTTCTCATGATTTTATGGTCTAAAAGAGTGTCCAATTAAAAATAATCCATGAAAAAAATGCAAGGCATTAATACAGGATAACTTTAGGACATTGACCAAAGCAGAAGAAACCTGAAAAGATGGTGTAATTTTATCTCAGTCACCCAATTCAACATCAATTTTGAATCACCTAAGAATGTCAATAAATTTTGTTAAGTGCCCTCATTGTTAAAGAGAGTGATAGTATGGAGAAGACAGGTGCTCAGCATTGCATACATTATGCATTAACAAGATCATGGATGCCCACCTTAGCAATGCAACTGGCTCAGAACAAATACTTAAGAAACAGGAATTAAAATGAAATTAAAATAAAAGCTAAGTATCATAAGAGAGAACGTGTGTCTAGTACTAGCAGCAATATAATCATTAAGCAAGAAACAAAGAGGAAAAGATTAGACAGAAGAAGATGAAAGGGAGCCTTCTAATATCTCATGTGGCTCTTCAAGGATGAATAAAATTTTTAGAGTGTCCACAAGGGTGAAAGTATTTTTAGGTAGGAAACACTGAGTCAAGGCAAGAGTCAGGGAAGTACATGTGGGATTAAAGAAAGGTTAGTGCTTTAATGCTATTAAAATTGTGTTGGTCTGTGTATGAAGGGTGATGTTTTTTGCATATTACTTGGAAGTATCCTCATGGCAGCGTATGATTACTACAAGACTTCATAAAAAGTTAAGCACCAAAATTAATGTGTGTGCCATCTTCATTTACCCCTTTATTCACTTGGTTATTCCCTATCAAGAGAGATAATGATACATAGAATGACAATTAAGAGTTCTAAAAATCATTGTCCAGAGTATGTGAGCATTATCCATTTTAAGCAATGTTTAGGAGTCACTGTTGGATTTCTACTTCTATTTGTTTCAAACAGATGGAATTTATATCAGGGTTTAATAAATTGTGTTCTGAGGTACATGGGTTTAGGATGGTATTAACTGGCATTTTCCCCCAAAGAGTTCTATGGTCCTGGAGATTGTAAAGGGTGCTATGAAGGCATCCTTTCTCTCAGAGATTCATGGTGCACGTTCACAGACAAAAGGCTCTGACAATCCTGTAATCGAAAAACCAGTTAAACATATTTTCATCCCAATCCCACCAACTGCTGTTTACCATAAAACTTTGTGTGTTGTGTGTGGTGTGTGTTGTGTGTGTGTTTGTGTGAGCATAGAAAAATCACTGGCATCTCCCTGACATAATATCAGTGCATTTTGGGAAATTCCAGAGTGATTCTGACCTGTTGCATTTGTAACTTTGGGGGAAACCAGTTGACTCTGAGCTCCAAGTACAGCCTAAGGGACAATAGATACTTCTGGACCTTTGCTGATATGTGTCCTTGAAGTACATGGAAACGGATTATTCCTACCCAATTGTATTTGAAATATCCAAGATCTACCGAATTCATCCAAACATGTCATCTAAACGTCTTAGTGAGTTTATATAGACTCTCCTGTCCAAGTATTTCCACATACTAACTGGAAGAAAAACGCTTGCCGACATCCATTCTCTGAGTTGTCAGAGAAAATTAGTAAATCTCCTAGGTTTTCTCCTAATGCCTTCAGCTCCATAGAGACTGGTTTGCTTGCAGCCTTGATAATGTGAGGTACATGAATTGTTTTCTGGGAGTTTTAACTTAGTAGTAGAACTCGCAAAAGATTCAAGTGGTGAAGATGAAGGCTGCCTTCATCACTCTGATGCAACGAAGCGGGGAGTGAAGCAGCAGTGAGTCAAGTTCTTGCCTACTTCCTGCAGCTAAGACAAGTTAGTGCAGTGTAATACACTCCAAAGAACTTGTTTTCTTTCCTCTCTTTCCACAATAGTGAATATATACCCATTCTTAAACTTGAGAAGAAACAAATTCTCCCTATTTTAGTCTGTTTATAACCAAAACAGCCCAAAGGTTGGGTACTTCCAGTTCTGAAGTTCCAGGGCGGGAGTTGGCATCTTCTAAGCTCTGATGAGGATGGTAAGAGCACTTGCAAAGTAAGAGATTACATGGCAAAGTCAGAAGCCAGAGCCCATGAAGAGTCCAGTTTTGCTCTTCCATAACAATGCTCTGGAGAGACAAAATATGATCTCACAAGAATCACATTAATTCCTTTGAGGGTAGTGCCTCCAATATCCCAAGTACCTTGTACAATATCTCACCTCTTAAAGGTCCCACACCTCTCAACATTGCCACACTGGAAAAAAAGCTTCCAATACTTGATCTGTTGGGAGAAACACTTAAACCATGTTTAAATCACAGCACTCTCCGTTAAAAATCTTTTTTTTTTTCCCCTAAAAGGAATAGAGAGATT
Organism: Sciurus carolinensis; assembly: GCF_902686445.1. Lineage (NCBI taxonomy): Eukaryota > Metazoa > Chordata > Mammalia > Rodentia > Sciuridae > Sciurus > Sciurus carolinensis. The sequence goes on from NC_062214.1 coordinate 63,525,999, forward strand.
ATTGTGAAATAAAGGCAACTTTTGGAGATGAGAGAGACAGTTTGTCTTCTGTCAATGTGTCTGTCAGAGGATTTGCAGATATGTTAGCTAGTCATGGAAAAGAGTCAAATGGTCAATTAAAAATGCACTGTATACAACATGACCTAAAGTCAAAGTAAAAAGGTCAAAGCGTTTTAAGGCTTGTGGTGTCTGATTTTGCAAGACATCCTCCATCTTTGTGTCTACATTCACTTTCTGAAGTCCTCGTTCATCATCAGGACATTTCCAGTTATTTTATCCAGCAGGAAAAAACATGGTAGAGGTGGGGGTGAGTCCAAGTCCAGGAAGGGGAAATCAAGGGCAATACCACTGATGCTCTGTGAGCTGGGAGCCTGTGATTTGTAGGTCAGCTAAATGAGGACACAAAGCCACAGCTGCTAAACCACAAAGGCCCACATAGAGTTTGCCTGGCTCAATTGCTTTGCAGCCTCAAATCTGGGAAGAGAACCTTCCATGGGAGAACCTTCTTCCCCAATTAGTGTCTTTTCACAGTGGCAGGATAGAAAAGGTTTTACTCTGCAACATTACTCAGTATCAGTAATATGCAAAAGATTTGTGAAATCAATTCCCATTATTTCAAAGGACGCTGCATAGTAAAAAATAATGCATAGTAAAAACACTGTAATGAAACTACTGCTTAATCTGCAGCGATTATCTAAGATGAACCAGCAACTGTTTCATCCTTATTTTGCAGCATCTGCTCACTGGTACATAAACTGTATGCACCACAGTGATGCTTCATACTATGGATGGAGACTGAAACTGAATTTCAAGGTATCACTGGGATACACGTTCAGGGGGATTGAATATCATGGGGCTTAAGATCATTAAAAGCTTCTCATTCTTGTCTCTCCTGACTCATTTGTTTTATGCATTTTTATTTATCTAAACTAATTTTTTTATATGAGAAAAAGTTAAAAAAAAAAAAGAACAGAACCATAGTGTTCTGTTTAAATAATAATAAAAAAAGCTAGGTTGATCATTATGCAAATGGCAGGCTGCCTGCATTCCTGACCTCCCCCCAGTTTGCCCCTCTGCTCCTTGCTAATAACAGTCAGGCTTGTTTGGCCACAGCTTGGCAAAACTCTCCAACATTTTTGCCGCTCTATATTTCAGCCATGACTTTTGTCATATTTTGAAGAGAAACTTGCACCTGGCCAACCAACTTGCATGCCAAGTTCTAACCCATTGAGATTTAAAATGGATTTGAATCGATTGGCCTATGAAATTAAGAATGCATAAAAAAGACAGCAATAAAAAGTCACCGTAGAGTTTTCTTGCAGGGTTGAAAATAAAATGAAGGATATTATGATAGGTAGCATTCACCCTCTAGAACCTTAAAAAACACAAGCAGTATTTTTTGTTATATGCAAAGATTAGGAAAGAAAAAGCAGCTGATAAAATTTCTGAATTTTTCTCTTGGCATGACCAATGTAAACAAAAAAAGTATGTGTTTTTATTATTGGCATAACAATTTTAAATTAACTTGGTGCACTGGTATTTGCTATTGGACAATCTTTTATTAATTATCTTTTAAATAATCTCTTCAAGGAGAAATGGAGTCTTCTTTTCTCCAGGAATTTCTGTTTCCATTAGAACTATCCCCATCATCTCCCAACTCTTCTTTGGTAGTCTCTCCTCAGCCAGGAGGAAGACAAGCAGAGAAATGTTAAACATTTGTCAGTTTATCACTCAAAATTATACTGTTGCAATAGCAGACATCTGAAATGTCGAAGTCATCCAGAGCAGATCAGCTCTCTCCTAAACCAAAAGAAGCCCAAGAAAATACCAAAGGGTTTCCAGTTCAGTCAAACCAGAATGTGATGATGAATCACCTTGGAATTTGTTAAAATGCAGATTTTGAGTGATTGGGTCTGAGCTATATAGTACCTGAGATTCTGTACTTACAACCCACTCCTGGTGCTGCTGGTCTCCAAGGGACACATGTTCCTGGTGTGGGAACAACACCTGGAATTCTGAGGTTTGAGTAGATAGGAACCATTTCTTTCACTCAAATGTTATCAATGTTTCAAGAGGAACATCTGAATATGAAAAATCTAGGGAAATAGAGAGTTGTACCCCTAACAGAGAAGACACAATAGTACCACACGGATTTCTCAAGGTCACACAACATACTACAAACCTCCATCAGTTAAAATGAGAAAGTAAAGATCTGAAACACAGAATAAAAATCAGATGGCTAGTGGGGTAGAGATGCAGGGGTTGATGTCACTCTCTCCCTGTGCTGGTTGACAATGGCATCACTTTCAATCTCTTCAGCTCTATCTGTAATTATTTTGATCTAATACTATTTAATATGGGCATAGCTTTTATTGGCAACAAGTTCAAATATATCTTTTAAAGAAAATGAAAATGTCCATAAAGTTTGAAAGAAAAATCAATTAAAAATAAAATTTTATTCTCACAAGTCTAGTTATTATTTGTAATATTCTGTGAGGTTGAAATGGTCTAGGTTGTTGATTATAAACTATGTCATTACACAATCCACCTTGAAGTCCTAAAGACATCTTGGCAATATGAATTTAACTTTTTAAATATTTGTTTGAATAAGACACAGATTTAATGTTTTCTGATTGATATTATGTAAAACACATTCTGAGGGATATTCTTGCTTTGATCTACAACCTAACCCCAGAATGATTAATTTTAATTAAAATTTTCTCCCCAAATAATTGTGCCATGACTATTTCTGGGGACTCATCTCTTAGCATCTGTTCTACCTTGTGCAAAAATTCCAGTGTCATGTACCCCACACATCAGCCACAGTAGTAATGAAGGATTCTTCTTCTCTAACTTTCTCTCCTCCTGACTTCTGGATCAACATAGTCTACACCAGAGAGTCTCATTAATTATAAACCTATCTTGTTTCCAGCAATAATAAAGAAAGACAAAAAGAAAGAATAACATTCAAATACTGCTTGAACAGAGTATTGTTGTGGAACATGATTTTACCTGATGTCCCGATGCTGTTTTCACAATAGGGGTCCCAATTTTTAAACAAACATTACAAACATGTGCACTTCAGAATGGTAAAGGTTTCATCTTGGCCATACAGGGAGATACACGTGAGGCTAAAAATAACAGATATGATCTTCGAATGTGTAGGGGAAGAGTAACAGCTAGGTTAAGTTACAGATACTGCATTTTTATTCCAAATAGAATTGAGAAACTAGAGTGGATTTTTTTGTTGTTGTTGGTATTTTTGTTGTTGTTTGTTTCACTGTGGCTTATCAAGGGATGGCAAGAAGCTTATAGAAACTTCAGAAATCTGAGAAAACTATTTAAAATGTCCCAACAAATATAAGGGTATGAATCCAAGTTGAACATCATACAGTCTTCTCATTTTGGTAATGAACCTGTTGCAAAGTATCATGTTGAAATCCGATTTGACCCCTTAAAAGAGACATAAGCCATAAGAAAACAAGAGAAATTAAAGAAACTTGTCCTTCTTTCTAAATTTTGGAAGTTAAAATCCTTAACTGACTTTGGATTTTAAAAAAATAGAGAGTTGTGTCTCTAAATAGTTAAGTGATTATTAGTCCTCATTTTGTGAAACTTTCCCTTTTCTGTGTAATTTCAAACATCACCTGCTTTAAAAGTAAGTGATTTTGTAAATGCTTTTGTTACTGCCAAAGAACCCGAATCTGAGGAATGCTCTTTTCACAAATAGAGATAAACAATTAGATTTGGAAGTGTCACTGGAAGCCACATTGTAGGTTGTGAATTGTTCCTGTGTTATTTTTACAAGTGATATGTTTATTTTCGTGATCAGTTAGAGATTTGGGCTATGAATCCCAGCTGAGAATCTCAAGCACTTCCTCAGTTCCCAAGAAATGGAGAACACCTGGAAAAGGATTCTCTAAATGAAAAATATGAACTCTCACCCGAACACACACCAACGAGATGCATGAGAACAGCAAAAACAAACAAAAAATACAAATCAAATGGATATTTTTGTCTGATTGTCCTTCATTTTCAGTCTTTGGTTTAAAACCAGCAGATAAAGAAATAAACATTCCCCAAAATGAACACCCCCATGCCATTAGGATCTCCAAAGTAAATAAAAAGTGGTACTGCAGAGAGTGAATTGCTGCAGCAATTCCAGGGAGAATCCTGATTTTAGCACCTCTGTACCAAATTTGTCATTTAGGGAAGCTCTTGTTCCCTTTATTGAGTTTCACTGTAGCGAACAATTTCTGCCTGCATCCCTCGTGTGTCCTTTTGGTTTATTATCTTTCACTGTGAATTGAGCCTCCACAATCAGTTTCACGGGAGGCCTAATTCCACTCACTGCTTATACATATGAGGAGACACCCCTCCCTGCCTCCCCCTCTCCCAATGTTCTTATCAAATGAAGAATTGTGGATAAGGGTTAGGTGCAGATAAACATGAGTGTAGCACTTCCAGAAAGGTCGTGACCCCCCCATAAGGTGCTTCTTGTTATGCCTGACCTTCAGATTTTCATCATCAGCCCGCCTGACAACTTAATAATGCAGAGGAGCAGGATTCATTTCGCCCCTCTGAGAAAGCCAGCACGGGACGCCCTTTTCCCTGATTATTTCTCTGCACTCCCGGCTGCCCTTTATAAGCCAACCAGAACTCCATCAATCATGCTCCTCTCTTCTCTCGCCTCCTCAGCCCCCAGTTCCGAAGGCTCTAAAGCTGCCCTGTTCCTTTTGTCTGGGGCTGGAGTGTGTATACAAAGCTCCCCAAAAGGGGGGTGAAGAACACCTTTAGCAAATAACTGTTCCCCTTTCCTTTTCCTGTCTCTGCATCTGAGCCCTGTGCTTTGCTTTTTCTTTCTTTCTCCTCCTTCTTCTCTCTCTCTTAGAAATGCTTTGCAAAGTTCTCATCCTCATTTGTGTGTGTCAGTCTCATGCACCATCTCTCTTAATGAGCTCCCATAACTGCAGGGTGTTAAACAACCTGGCTATAAGCTAGAGCTTTTCTAGTATTTTGGACTTGTTTCTTGGTTATTGTGGATATTGGAGAGTTATTGTTAATTTTAACATTTTAGAAGGAGTAAAAGAAGATGAAACCTGTTTCACTCCTTTTCTCCCAGACCTCTTTTCTCCTAGAGGTAGCAGAAGGAAAGAAGGAATGGAGAGAGAAAAGCAGAGAAGGATGAAAGCATACAGGCAGAAGGCTTGGGTTTGTGGGAGTAATCCGGAGTTAGTTCACCTTGGTTAGAATAAAAATGGCATGTGGCAGTTTAGAGGGAACAGCACAAATGCTTTATAAGGTGATTATAGAGATTAATATCAGAGTCTAATGAATGTAATAAACCCATAAAGTAGGCGTGGGATTCACCCTTTGTTTTGCAAGTATTGTTCAGCAAGTAAAGAAGTGGTTCCCCTAGAGACTATCATGCTAAGTGAAATAAGTCAGATCCAAAAAGTCAGAGGTCAATGTTTTCTCTAATATGCGGGAGCTAATCCAAAATAAGGGGGTGGGGAATAAAAAAGAAAGAAAAAAAAAAAAAAGAGAGGGAAAGGAGGAAAAAAAAAAGGGAGAGGAAATTTCATCAAAATAGAAGAAAGATCAGCAGAATAGACGAAGGGGATTGAGGAAGAAGAAGGAATGGGAAAAGGGAAAAACAGTGAAATGAATCTGATGGAACTTTCAGATGTGCATGAGTGAATGTGCCACAGTGGGTGCCAGCATAGGGTGTATTCACACTAAATTTTTTTTAAAAAAAGGAAACTGTAAGTGGATTGAAGAGGAATCTGTGGAATGGAGTAAGGGGAGTGGGGCTGGGGGCAGGGGAGGTAGTACTGTGGACTGAATTAGAGCGGGTTGTCTTGCATGCTTTTGTGATTATCCTGGTGTTGTATACAGTTAAAAAGGATAAATAAAAACTTAAAATTAAACAAAAAATAAATAATAACAAAAAAGAAAGAAGCGGTTCCAGGGGAGGGCACGTCAGGTCCTGACAATGGAGCCCAAGAGTGCCTGAGGCTGGGGCAGGGTCCATGACTGTGGCAAATGTCTTGCTCTCTTGAAAAGGGACAGCATCTCCCTTAGGCCAACAGCTCAGCTGGATAAGGGAATGTCAGTCTAAACAGTGAGTCTACCTACATCCCATGCTGCTGGGTGAGCAGGATGGAGATCTCCGAACAACTGGATCGGAGTGTTAATGGGTCAACCCAGCTCACATTAGGCTGCTGCACTGTATTAGATTTTCTTTTTAAGGAAGAGAAAGGAAAGGAATACACTGGGGAAAATACAATAGATTCATTGCATGGCCTACTGTTTAAAAAAATAAAGGAAAAGATCATCAGTCAATTTGGAGAATGACAAAGCAAAGAAATAAGTGCAGAAAATACATCACATGATATTTAGTTGAGGGTATACATCTATCTTTGGCTTCCTAGCAAAAGCTTCAAAACCCTATGTTGGATGAGAAAACAAGCTAATTGATTTTGTTTTGTTTTGTTTTGTTTTAATTTTTTTTTCCTGTAGCAAGTAGCCAGCAGCATCTAGATAATGGATCTCTAAACACGAGATGTAACAGGTACAGATTTAGTGAGAACCTAGTATATATGTGGTCCTGAGGAGATGCCATGATACCCACAGTATAATATTAACTAGAGTTCTGCATCATAGATGTGTGGGAAAACTGATTCCAAGATCTCTGATATTAAAATCTTAATCTAACTATCTATTTCTGGAAAGGAATAGAATTATTTTGAAGCACAAAATTTAACTTCCAAAAATGTGATGTGTGTGTATGTCCTTGATGTTGCACATATTTATTTATATGTTTTAGAGAAGGGAGTCACTGTTCTTATATTTTTGTTTTGTTTTTCTGGAAAACCAGAGATGAAAACCAAAATATCTCCACCAAGAGATCTTTATTTTGGGACACTGGAAGTTTGGAAACACTGGGAATGATCATCAGTGACCTGTGCTTTCCGTGATTATGCTGTAGTCCCTAAGCTAGGAACCCCAGTCACTGAAAGAAACAAGTTTAAAGGAGAAGGTGAATGTATCTTGACATTTCTTGAATGTGATGCTTTGCAACCATCCAGGTAGAAATAACGGTGGAAGAAAGTTGTACATATGTATTTTTGAGTGAGATAAATACTATGGGAAAGCACAGAAAAGAGAGTGGCATGAGAAGAGACATTGAGAAGTGTTTTAGTAAACTTTCTGTGTCTCTGTGACCAAAAGACCTGACAAAAAATGCTTAGAGGGGGAAACATTTATCTTGGCTATGGTTTCAGAGGTCTCAGTCCATAGACAATCAACTCCATAGCTCTGGGCACAAGGTGAAGCAGAACATCATAGTCAAAGGGAAATCAGCTCAGAATGTGGCCACTAGGAAACAGAGAGAGCTCTACTCATCAAGGACAAAGCATAAACCCCAAAGGCACAACTGCAGGGATCTACTTCCTCCAGATATACCCTACCTGCCTAAAGTTACCACCCAGTTAATCTATATCAATGGATTAATCCACTGTTTAAATTATACCTCTCATAATCAGACGACTTAAACCCTTTGAAATTTCTTGCATTATCTCACACATGAAATTTTGGGGGGGACACCTCACATTTAAACCATAAAAGATGGAACCCTAAAAAAGCAATAAAGAATTGTTGGGAGAAACTGGACATGGTGGCACATAAATGTAACCCCAGTGACTCAGGAGACTGAGGCCGGAGGATTACAAGTTGGAGGGCAGCCTCAACAATTTAGCAAAGCCCTAAACAATGTAGTGAGACCCTGCCTCAAATAAAAAATAAAAAGGCCTAAGGATGTGGTTCAGTGGTAAAGCACTCCAGGATTCAATTCCCAGTACCAAAAAGACAAACAAACAAGCAAACAAAAAAGAAAAGAACAGAAAAAAAAATTGAAGAAAGAAGTCTATCTATGAAGTAGAAGTATAAAATAAAATTTCTTGGATTATGTGTTTTTGTTTTTAATACTCACCTTTATCACCATCAACATGTAAGTTCCTTTTGGGCAAGGATTTTGTCAATCTTGTTCACAGGTATATCTGGAACATAATAGAATACCAAATAAATAATTGTTTACAAATAAAAATGGGTTGGTGAGTTAAAAGAGAACCCAGAAAGCGTAGCATCATAGGAATATGGAAGTAGAACTTAGCCAAGGCAGATGTTTAAAAATGCAATGTAGCAAAGTGAACTTCTTAAGCACTGATTCTGCCAAGAAGGTGGATGTTGATGATTGGTTGAGGGCTCTGTCAACAGAACAGTAAGAATAAAAAAAATGGATTGTTCAATGCTGAAAAGCTAAAGAAGGCCCTAAAGTTAGGGTGCTGAATGTAGAATTTATTTTCAAATAGTCTCTAGATAAGAAAGGCTTGACAGTCAGGCATTAGTGGACAGAAAATACTTTCCCTTTCAGATATTCTTTGGCTTTGGGAGGAGTTGAACATCAAAGATGAATGTTTGTTGTTTAGTTTGCCCAGGGATATGAAACGATAACGCATTAGTATCTACAGTTAAACACAAATGGACTTAGGATTTTCATAAATATTATTATTATAAATAAAGTACATTAATGACATAACATTTAAAATTAAAGAAAATAAAAACCACACCATTTTGTCCATGTTTAACATTTATGTTACCTTTCAATTTATTCTGTATGTACATTTAAGAAATAGAATCATTCTATATATTATCAGATAAATTCTTATTTTCATGCATCATACTATTAAAAGTTCTTGAAATAATACTTTTAATTGTACACATATTAAACCATCCTGTGGATATATGTTTACTTAAAGATTCTTATACTGGGGGATATTTAGGTTTGTGAATGACAGTCCTATTCTTTAGCTTCCAAGCAGTTTTTGAACATCCTTTCCATAGTTAAGCAACTTCCCATACACGTGTTCTGGCACTGTAGGTAAGAATCCTTAACTCATGATTTCTCCCACGCTCCCTTGCAAGGGAGATATAGTCATGTGATCCAGGCCCTACCAATCAGACACCCCATGGGACCCTTCACTTAGGAAGAAAGTAGTGTGAAAGAAATGGGCATTTCCATATCTGCTGAAGACAACACTGCTGATGTGCAGCCTTGGGGGTCTGATGGCTGAAGTCTGACATCAAGGATCCAGCCTGAGTGGTGTGTGCTGTTGTTTCTGTGAATAGCCACAACAATTTGGGACCTCAGTGGACAGGTTCCATAGTATGGCTGCAGAGCCCTTAAACTTGACTTCAACATTCCCTGGTAAATCATGAGTCCCTGTAAAAACTTCTTTTTTTGTATACACCATTTGAAGTGGGCTCTGTTTTTGTTTGCTTAATCTAAGAACCGTAATGTTCCAAATTTGTTTTTCATGTTTGGTTGAGATGAATACCTTTATACATTAACTTTTTCCCACTTTTAAATTCCTTGTGGACTTGGTGAATCAAATAATGTGAACATTTTATGGTTCTCCTATAATTTAAAAAATGCTTCAAAGACTACTGAATTTCTATCAGAAAGTCACCTTAAAAGTCTCCTCAGTAACACTGAATATTAACACTAAAAAGCTTATAATTAAATAGGCAAAAATAGCCCTTCCTTGTAGTTTGTCTTGTTTTTTTTTTTTTTTCTGAGTAGAATAGTTTCATGTAATTATCAACTTTAAATTTTTTCTGTGCTTTCTGTTATGTTACCTCTTTTTTATTAGTATAATAGAATTTCTTATTAATGTGTAAATGTACTTCACAAATTAAGATATATGACCTTTGTCATAAATGTTGCCAAATATTTAATGATTTATTTTGGAGATTCAATTTCAGTTATTTTGGTTTTATTGTAAAAGTTTGGAAAGCTTATGTGTTCAAATCTATTAAATTATCAACTAATTTCTTTAATACTCTTGTGTTTAGGAAGTTTTCTCTGTTTAGAGACCAATAAGACATACATCTTTATAGTCTGACAGATTAATTCTTTACTCAACTTTTTTTAATAAGAACAATCTGTTAAAAAAAGTATGCAACAGTTTCTGGTTGCTGGGAAGTTCATGCATGAGGAAGGATAGATAGTCTCTAGATACTATAAGGCTACCTAGTCACCAAATGTTGGGAAGGTGACTGACTGAGTGTTGGGAAAGTCACTCATTAGGTCTTGGGAATCTTCTGTATTTTTTCCCCTTAGATTAATCATATGACTGAAAGAGTCAGTTTTGATATCTCTTCATTGAATTCCGCTTCTGAATATGTTTTCCAAAAGAACAATGTTGTCATAACTTGGACCTTCTCAAACACATTCGCTCTTTCTGAAAACACATGAAGATTTAGAAGATCCCCTAAACCTCGAAAATTCTGCCAAAATGACCATAAACCATCTTCTCAACTTTTCATCCATTCTAACATTATTGAATTATAGGTTGAAACCAAAGGAAATCACTGAAATTTTACCATTTATGACATAAAAAATAGTAATTTCATTTAGTTCAATTTAATCTTATCCAGATTCCCTAATGCTATTTTCTATATCAGTTCCACCACCTGAAATGCTGTCTTTGATTATTCTTCATCCAGACAACTTGAAGACTCAATTGTAATCTTATTCCTGTTAAGCAAACTTTCTTGATCAGTATTGCCCTTAGTCCTTTAATACTTTATTCATATACCATATCCTTATTATTGAATATGCATTATTTTATGAATCACTTACACTGATAAATTCAATGGTTCAGGAATCCCTATGAAGAAACAACTTATTTCTGTGATCACACAAATGAAAGACCACCACCATCCACTGCACCCCAATTCAGTCACTGTTATTACTGTCAGAAAAGCAATTTCTGCCTTCCAGTGCTATGCTTCTACAAGGCATGGAGCTTGGTGAAATGCCTTTTGTCGAAGGTCTCCAAGCTGCCACCTCTCTGGATTCTTCCTGAGGTCAATTTAGACAATGCAAGAACTCAAGCTGCTGTGGTGTACAAATTGAACATAATGTCACTCTGAGAGCTCTCAAAAGTAAGCAGATTTTAGAAAAGAAGGTAAAATATTTGTGAAGCAAAAAATAGAAAACCAGTGAGGCTGACCCTTTCACCATACCAGAGAGTTTGGGGGAGGCCACAAATGAAGACCAGGAAGCACAGAGGAGCAGGGAAGACTTTGAACCATAGAAGTGAGGGCCATGAACTCGTGATCACATAGGCTTTGAACACTAGGCATGGCAATCTTGTTCATGTACAGAGCCAAGGGAAGGCTTAGGGGGTGAAGGGGCAGTAGAGCACACACAAGGTGTAGAAGATGGGATGGGGATACTGAGGGTTGAAGACAGAAGTAAAATGTAACAACAAAAACAGGAACAAACTAAAGAACTTCATAGTTTAATGCAAGTTGTAAATATACAAAGGCAACAGTAAAATCAATTGTGAAAAGTGAGTTTCTCAAAAGGAGTAAACACCAATTCCTAGGAAGAGTTAATCTTCCCCTTTCAAACAATTTTCCCACATAACCCATTTTGGGGAAGTCTGCTTAGTTAACCTGTTAGAAATTCCATTATTTATAGAATTCTTAGATTAACAAGCTCCTACTTGATATCATTAAACAATGTGCTTCTGTGTCCTCAGTCATTCACACCTTTTTGATTTGAGCAAATACTTTTTCTTTAACATGTATGTGATTTTAAATCTCTAAGGTAATCTGTGGTTTGTAACTAGATGGATGGAAGGAATTTTCTGTGGTAGTTTAGAAAAAGGGGAATGCCCCATATGTTCAGAACCTCATGAGACCACTATCATTCTGAGAAAGAGAGTTAAGGGGATTTTGTAAAAGGAATGTAAAATGAGAACAAAGTAATTTTACTTAGGCTAATTTTGACCAAAATAGAGCATATGTGGAGAGAAGCCAGAGAAGGATTTCTTCTGTTTTTCTTTTCTCAAACTTTCACAAGAGAGATTTTAATTGTATTCGGAGTGAGGGAGGAGTTACAAAATATTTGGGGAGTGAAATAAGATTCTGTGACCCAGCCAGGCAAACTAACCATCTCAGTACACAGGATCACAGCAAGGAGGTTGAGACAGCCACTGGAACCCTTGGAAGGAAGTCCCAATTCCACATTTTTACTTCTCCATCCTCTTGTTCCCCTTCACCCCTGCCTTTACCTCGTAAGAGTTTGTCAGAACTCCCAGTTTAAATACCCACCCAAAATGCTTCTTTCTTTCAAGCTCTTAACTTCTGTACCTTCCTTGGCTCATGATGGTGAATCAAAGCCACTCATGGCGCCTATTGCTGTTTTCATGAAAAACACATTCTCAAGGCAACATTATCAACCTCAGGCCAGACTGCCAGGGTACAATGCCTCTTTGGAGTGAATATAGCCTACTCCCCCAACTTCTATCTAGGAAAGTATGTATCTGAGAAAGAAAGTATCTGAGAATGCAACTAGATGGTAAACTATTGACAACATTTCTCTGTGTGATTATATCATTGTATATTCTCCCTCTCCTATGTGAGGTCTGTGCCTGGCCTCATAAACGCCTATTAGTGTGCATGATGTGACTAGGCTAGACCTAAATCACATGCAAATTGCACCTTAACCTTTTGAGAAATGTCATAAGCACTCCTTTTCCAGAAGAGTTTGGTTTGATTGGGGTAAGAATTTTTTTTAAAAAAATCTTCCATGAGTTTAAAAGTATGCTAATACTAATGCTCTAAAGATAAAGTTAGCATTACATACTGACTTCTGGCCATGCATTGACTTTGACCAAAATGAAACTTTCCAAGTTTTAAAAAACCCATTTGCTTTGTATATGTCTGTTCCGTGAAAAATGAAGACAAAAATCCCCCTCATCTCATTTTGAAATACTGGACTCTTCCAGCATGAATGCACCATGCCAAAAGTAAAATGGTGTTGGGATACATTCCCCATCCAACCTGACCAGCTCTTGACTGTAGGGAGATTCCAGGGAAGAAGGAGGCTGCTCTCTTTCTGTCTCCCAGAAGACTAGGTTACAAGTGCTCTCTTGGGTGTGCAGTGGAGCCCTGACCTCAATATCTTCATTTTCTGGCTTGGCAGCAGTTCTTGGCAAAGAATCAATCAGTAAGCCTGACTAGATTAGGATGCAAAATATTTAACTTGCATATATTACAGAAAATAGTTGGTTCATATTCTGAAATATAGAGATGAGTCATTGATATTCATTTTTAAATAAGTCCTATTCTCATTATTGAGGAGAGCAGGTTATTTTGGTAACTCAAGCAGGATGACCTAATTAAAACCTGATATAAAAATTCAGCATGCCATATAGTACTTTACCTGTCTAAAGTAAACACAGACAAGCACAATTTGTTTTACTGGAGCATCCCTCATGCAAAATTACTAGTGAGTATATCACAACCAATTACAGACCACTGTATATGCAAATTATTACTCTTTCAATTATTTATAAAGAGCTATCAGTGTACACAGCCCTAGATGGAGCATCAAACACAGAGGACAAGAGCTCTGAATGAGGAAATTTGAATAGTGGGGATGATTCATGGAGCAATATGTTTGGGTGGCAGAAAAATAAAATGAAATTCTTCTGCAGACAGATGAAGAAGGGAATGAAAAGAAATTATGACTTATGCTATTCAGGAAAGTGAGTAGAAACCAGTTAACAGATCAAGGATGGACCCCATACAAAATTGGAGCCATAGAAAATGTTTTCTTTCTCCCCCACGCCCCATACTGAATGTCATTTTACTCTATGTTCTAGACTTGACTTTGCTTTTATTTTTATTCTTAACTCAAATTTAAGTTCGATAAAAGACACTATAAACAAAGTTAAGAAACACAAAATAACCTGAAAAACAATATTTGCAACAAAACTAGCAGTCAAGGATAAATATTGGGAATATATTTAAAAAAACAAATGAAATCCATAAGAAAATAACAAGCTGTCCACCCCCAAATCATAGATGAGTTACATGGAAAAGCCATTACCATAAAAAGAAACACAAATGATCAAGTACACCTACTAAAAGATGCTCACCATCACCAGAATCTGGTGAAATCAGCAATTGAAATAAAACACCCTTTTGGCAAAATAATCAAAATCTAGTAATGTGTTGGCAATGGGAAAGGGAAATAGAAACTCTCAAACAGCTGGTTGGAATGTTTATTGGTATGGCTATTTTGGAGAAAATTAGCAGTTTTTATTAATATTTTTAAAATACATATCCAGCCTCCCAGTCATTTCACGTCTTGTTTACCATCCAAGAAATATACTTAAACCTCACCAGGAAATATGTTTAACAATGCTTTTAAAAAGATGTTTAGGGAAAAAAAGATGTTTAGGTGGTAAAAACATTCTGTAGGAAACTTTAATGATGAACACATGGCATTATGAATTTGCAGAAACCCTTAGATCCTTAAAACACAAACAGCAAATCTTCATATGTACTGTGGACCTTAATTAGCAACAACATATTAATATTGTCAATCAATAATGGTTTAACTTTATTCTAACACCGTGCCACACTGATAGTCTAACTGGGGAAACTGGGGTTATTGGAGCATTAGATGTGGAAACTTTCTGTAATTTTTTTCTCAGTTTTTCTGTAAGCCTAAAAAACCTACTTTGAAAATAAAGATTACATGTTTTTAAAAAGAGAATAAATGAACATTTCTTAATGTTAATTGAGATATGGGAGTGGTGTCAACAATGGCAGTATGGAAAATGAGGATGACTTAGAAAAATAAAGAGAGAAGGGGAGAGAGAGAGAGAGAGAGAGAGAGAGAGAGAGAGAGAGAGAGAGAGAATATAGATGTGTGTATGAACCTATGGGCCATGGTGGTAGTAAATTATTTGTTGTTCTTTTCTGTTGTTGTTTTTTAATGTAACAGTGTCTTTTCTCCAACTAAAGAGTAAGCTTTTAGGAAGCTTGAACACTTTCCTTACACTTTATTCCTTTTTAGTCACCCTCAATAGAGAAATGTTAATGCCATTAATTTTAAGTTGTTATATGAATGAATAGTACAATTTCTCACCGATTTCATTTTTACATAGAATAAACTAAACATCTGATAGGGAAAAAAAAGCATAGGCAAGATCAACACTAAGATCTTTTTGTCAGTTTATCCTATGAACTATTTAAAGGTTAACAAAAAAATTAAAAAAGAAAGAAAAAATGGAAAAGAATCTGTCTCATGGATTGACTCATGGATTTTCTATAACAAGATTCTATTTTCTATATTCCTGGAATGACTTTGTTTTTGTGGTCTGTGTTTTGCCTACCCCTCCCAACAAACTCTTCCACATGCCCCTAACATTTGAGATACTCTGCCCACAACAAAAAAGTGTTCTGTTGTTGTTTTGCCTCCTGTCTGTGGCTTGTCGTTCTTGGCATCACAGGACTCTCGCTCTCACCTCTTCTCTGCCTCCTCACTTAGAAATCTTAATTGAAAGCAGTAGCATTGCCAACTCTCATCTGCCTCTCCTCTTCCAAGTCTTTGTGTCTGTCCTTCTGCAGGGATGTAAGCCAAAGTCTGTAGACAAATTGGATGGCACTTTAGCAAGTTATCAAAATAATGCTCCATAGATTCAAAGGACAGTATGTGGAACCCCGAGATTAAAGTTCAAAAACTGAAAACCTTTTTGGATTTTAGGTTGGTGTTCAGAGACTTGGAAGCTTACATACAAAGGTCATCTTCATCTGATATTTGAGAAGTACTCTGGAGTTGGACCAAAAGACTGTTGAAAGATCCAAGCCATTGCAAATTGACTTGGCATGGGAAGATCCTCCTGAGGAGTAAGGAAAACCAGTGCAGTGTCACTTGTGGCAGCAAACACCATATGCTTGACTCAGCATCCATTACTGGGTGGGCGACAGAGCCAAAGAAACTTAAAGATCTGACGATAAAGGTGATTCTTTGTCAAATGGAGCACAACACTGCCTCTCCATAAGTAAGTTCATAAGGACACATTCTTTGCCATGATGCTTCACTTCAACCTGAACATGCATGTCTTTATTATGATGTGCTTTCATTTCAGTTATGAAATTCTGGTAAAATTGCTTGAAAAATAAATGAAAAGATGTGATGGAAGGGAAGGTACTTTCAGCTTCAACAGGTTTCTTGTCAAGATCTTAAACATGTCAAGATATTCTCCTGTTTTCTTGAGAATAGGAAGTAATTGGAAGGAAGAGGTTACACAGAAGCCCTGAAGGAGGCTTACTGCTCCTTGTCGCTTATGCTTTAGAGCACATTGTAAAAGACATTTGCCAACTATTGATTGAAATGTTCGTGAAAGTGTTTCAGAGAATTTCAAAGATTTAATAAATAAGATTGATTATAGGACCCAAAACAATCCTTAAGGAAATTTTGAATAAAACATCTGAGTAAGAAAACAGATATATGATTTAAGGATTTTATTTAGAGATAGTATATTTTTTGAATGAGTACTATAATAGAGTAACACTAAAATAGCACAAGAAAACATTATTCTCCTTTTAATAGACCCTGAGCCAAAGAATAAAAGTAAACTAACATCCATAGAAGTAAAATTTTGTAACAATTTAGGGCTGTTATTGTTTAGATAAAGGAATCATAAAATGATGCAGACTTATCAAGAAACAACATTGTAATTGGTAGTTTTTTGATTAAGTTTGCTAAATTATAAAATAATACTCTGTCATTGAAAGAAATGAGTTTTATATAGAAAAATATAAAATGTAACCCCTCCACACCTCTATCCTTATCCCTTTGGTAATCATTACTAGTGATGTGGAGTTTATTATTCTATATCTTGTCTTGAGAAACAACAAAAATGCTTAAATAGCCAGATTTGGTGGTGCAAGCCTATAATCCCAGCAACTTGGGGGGCTGAGGCAGGAGGATCAAGAGTTCAAAGCTAGCCTCAGTGATTTAATGAGGCACTAAGCTACTCAGAGAGATCCTGTCTCTAAATAAAATACAAAAGTGCTGGGGATGTGGCTCAGTGGTTGAGTACCCCTGAGTTCAATCTGTTGAATCAAAAAAATAAAAATAAAAATAAAAATAGTCTTAGATCCATCTTAGAATTCCTTGCAAACATGAATCATGTATTATTCAACTCTGTAACCTCAGTAAATAAATAATGATTGAATAAACAGATGAATTAATGAATGTTTGCTGCCCTTTGATGATAAAGTATCTTGGGCAAGATGTTGAATCTTATTCATGTTCCTATGCATGAACATCGCTATGCAGTAGTATAGACTCAACTGGTTTCTTTAAATTGTTGAATAAATGCTGGGAAGAAGACAGCATTTTGTTCCTAAAATGGTTAATTATGGGGGGAGGTGAAGGAGAAAAAGAAAAGAAATACAATGAATAAAGAAGAATATGAAAAGAGATCATGTGTGGAAGAAATAATGAGAAAAAAAGAAGAAAAAAAGAAATACGGAAGAGGAAGGAAAAGAGAACAGAGGAGGATCAGGGGCAAGAGAGATCTAAAGAGAAAACCCTGTAATTACAGAACACACTTGGTGGCAGGGAATTGAAAAGAGAAATCCCAAACAGAGCACATTCCCTAAGTCTCTATGATCTACTTGTCAAGAACATTTAACACCTGCCACTTCCTTTTTTCTCTGCATCTAATCACTAAGAACCTGTTTGTCCCACATGTGTTCTTTCTTATCAACTTTTTACCCCTTCTTCATGATTCTCCACAAGCTTATACGTGGTCATTGAGTTAATTCTCCCTGGAATGCTGTTTAAATCATAGCATTGCCTACTAATCAGGGTTTGGGGTTTGTATTTGTTTTTGGTTTTGTTTACTAAAATAAATTTGATTGCTTTCTCCTACCTGATAAGCCAAAACTTGAAGCACACTATAAGATTTATTGTAGACATTCTGAATCTTTTTACTTGGCCAGTTAAGATTGTCAAATTGCCACTATCCAATGCATATGTTCCCATTTCGACTACACATTACCAAGTCCAGAATGTTGTTACCCAAATCTACCCAGAGCATTGCTACCCATTATTCTGCAGCTGGTAAGTAAGAGATTCCTTTGAATGTCAAGAAGTTCAATAATACAGTTTCTTAAATATAATGATATGTGGCTATGCCCTTACAGATTCATGCTTTTGAAATATTGAAGAAAATTCAGGATGGATGACTCCATTCATTTCTTCAAAATAACATCACATGCCCACATTTGGCAAGAAGTAATGATAAACAAAAAAAAGAACATTTCTAACTTCATAGAACCTAAAGTCTTGTGAAAAGATAAATAATTATTAAGAATACACTATAATAGGAAAATATTCCCTCAAATGGAGATTACTACATATGCCAAAGTAAGAACTGAAAGAAACAAAAATTCTTTGTTATATTTTGGGAAGAATTTCTATGGCTATAAAATCAAATAGAGTTGAGTTAGGAACAATAACCAGTGGTTAATTCATCCTTTGTCATATGATAGAGACTCTAAAACAGGTTGAAGGCTTTGTTTTTTTCTGATTTCCATCTCAGAAAGAGCATTTGACTCAAAAAGAAAGTTAACCAACTATTCCTTTTCCACACAAGTAGGACTATGTGTGAGTATGTGTATATATTTTGGTGCTGGGGATGAAACTCAGAACCTTGCTCATGCTAAGCACACACACTACCTCTGAACTATATACTCCCAGCCACAACTGGTAGTTTTTGACTCAGCTAGAGTTTGGACTATGATTTCACTCCCATCTTTTGACATTCCATTCAGAGTTGTAGAAAATAGCAGAAATAGATTCCTGGTGAAATATTAGATCATTGAAGGTTTTGCACCCATAGCACATGTCACCATCTATAAAAATGCCATGACTCAATGGTAGGTGAAAGAGTAAAAATATGTCCTATGCCCAATGATCTGTCTGGGGTTTTACTGTTTATTGACTCTCAAGATCATTTATTCCAAAGTTATTAAAAAAGTGTCAATCATAATCATGTTGATCTTGATGATGGATGTGGACTATTTATTTTCTTGTAATTTTAATTTGAATTTTTTCAGATTTTGGATTATATGCAACAACTTTTTATATGGTTATAAGTCATTTCTTTCTCATAGTACTTGTTTGAGTTCCTCACCTATTTTTCACATTACATCATTTTCCTTTAAAATGTATGTGTAGTAGTTCTGCATATGTTTCAAATAAGATTCTTTTGCAAATTACATGCACTTGTTTTTTCCATTTTTCTATCTTTCCTTTTCATTCTCAGTAATGTATATTGATGAAGATAAGTTAGGGTTAACTTTTTATTTATCAATTTTTAAATTTTTCAATTAAGGATTTTTGGGGGCCCTGTTCAAGAATTCTTCCCTATCACTCCTTTTTTAAAGGTGTACCTACTGAATCTTTTTTTTTTTTTTTTTTACTTTAAACAAATGGGGTACAACTTGTTTCTCTGTACATGAAGTAAAGGCATACCATTTGTGTAATTATACATTTACATAGGGTAATGGTGTTTGATTCATTCTATTATTTTTTCCTCCCCCACCCCCCCCCACCCCTTTTTCCCTCTATACAGTGCCTCCTTCCTCCATTCTTGCCTCCCTCCCACCCCCCATTTTGTGTCATCATTTGCTTATCAGCGAGATCATTCATCCTTTGTTTTTTGTGAGATTGGCTTATCTCACTTAGCATGATATTCTCCAAGAATCTTTAACAGTAAAGAACATTCCACAAGAAGGCTAGAAATCAGTGACCTAAGCATTCATCTCAAGATAATAGAAAAAGTATAAAAAATAAACCCCAAGAAAGCACAGAAAAGGCAATGATGTTTGTAGAGAAAGCTAACCTGCAATAGAGAAAATTAATTATTGGAAAAAGACAATAGAATAAAGAAAACAAATATCAGGAATGAAAATAAGCACATCCTCAGAGATCCTGAGATTTTAAAATTATTATATAGTGAATCAAAATCATGTTTGTGTTAATAAATTTGAATTGACACAAGAAAATCCATTGGCATAGTCCTGTAAGTACTAATGTAACTGAATTTGAAATTAAAAATCTTTCCTGATTTTATGCAACATTGAAATGCTCCTGGCACCTAACGTGGAACTCTAATTATTCTACATGCCCAATAAACATTTCACAAATGGTGAACTGGATTTTTAGAACAATCTTATAGATAGTTATTGGGAGACAAGCAATATTCCTAGAAGAAAATGACAATAAATTACCAAAATCTGTAAAAATTGTATTTTTTTGATAATTTAAAGAAATTTATCCAAAAGATATTATAAAAGATGTATGAAGTGTTTTTTAAATAATGTGTTTCAATTTTTTAAATAATATTGTAAAAGATGAATAAAGTCAAGTGTAAAAAAATCAATGACAAATAACAAAGGATGGGAAAGACACAGAGAGGATAGATGCACTAAATATTTTGTAGCCATTAAAATCTATCAGGAGAAGACTCTGACATGAGAAAATATATACAAAATACTGTTTAGTGAACCAAAATATTTACAAAAGAGCAAGTACTGTGTGCTCTCAACTTTGTGCTTTTGCCTGGAGTTGAAGTACCTGTGCTCAAAGGCAGTCTACGTGGCAAAACCGTTTGGATGTTGTCGGCACAAAATATCTACCACTTCTTCAGCCTGCTTAAAATTTTCATGATTCAGATCAGTATATTTTTTCAGAAGATATTAACACCAAATAGTGTACCCTCTCTCTGAGCTGTTTTTTTTTTTTTTTCTCAATGAACAGATTTTGAAATAAACTTGATGCATTTTTCAGGTGTAGAGAGATAATGGGGACAAGCATTTACCTAATTCTTGCCCTTTTGAAAGTGAGGACCTCACTTTCATGGTTGCAGTAAGTACAAGGTAGGTACTGAGTAATCACAGGAGTTGTTTCATGAACAAGGAAAAGGAGGCTGATTCCCAGTCTGGAACAGAGCATGCTCAGGATGAGACACTGAGAATAAAATCAACTCCTTACATTTGTTTCTGGTGAAGTCTTAAGTCGGAGCCAGTCATCCTGCACCATCTATGCATCTCTCTTCACTGGTAAATCATGCTGCAAAAGTATCAATTCATCCAGGGCTTGGTAGCAACCTATCTCTAGTTTGTTTAGGTTTGTTCTAATACCTTATTACAGCTATTATCACTACATCGAAGTAGTGCGCACTGCATATGCGCCATAATTAGAGTGCTTTAAGCTTACTAGTGCTGAGCAGTAATAAGAGATTGTTATGAAACATAATAAGGAAAAAGATTGAGCTTTTAAAAACTTTTTTAAAAATTCAAGTTATAGGGATTACACTGAAATTAGTAGACGTAAATCCCAAGAGACACAAATGATAGACGATTAAAGGGTTAGAAATCATTTACTTCTATCATAACACTGATATGTTAGTCTAATTGGCTGCTTACTTATCTGTCTTTTCAAGAGTCTATTAATCTTCTGGGGGGTCTATATCATCTGTATCTGTGCAAACCCGCCACAACACACATATACACACAGTAAAGTGTTTGGCACACAGAAGGAAGTTAACCAATGTAAACCAATAACAATATTATGAGTGAGAGTTAGAGAGAAATAACGAAATAAAAATATGCCATCCTGAAAAGGTATAAACAAGGAAGCTACCGTTTTTACAGATATAAGAAACTTACAAGTTTCGTGGTTTTGAAGTTCAAGACCATGAGTTGACATGCATTCCCCCTTCTGGGGAAAAGTGAACTTAAAACATATTTCATACATATTTTAATAAAGGCATTATTGAAATCTATAATAAGCAGGAATTTCCATCCATTACTGAAATGAATAAGAAGTATTTCTCCTGCAAGACCAATTTGAAATAATTTCACGGAAAGAAAAAAAAAAGGAATTAGCAATAGAATTACTAGTCAAATACCATCCATTTTGTAAAGATATCCAAAGTGTACTCAAATGCATATATGCTTGAGATGACTTGGTGAAATCCTGCATGAATACAGAGAAAAATATAAGAGATAGACTGTGAACATTCATGCAAATTTTAAACCTGTAGAGTCCGCAATTATGACATAAATTTCTCATTTTAAAGAACTGTATATTTCATGATACAGAATAGAAAATTAAGAATTAGAAAAAGATAAATTCCAGGGATTTCGGGTGAAAGTTTCATATGTATATGTTTTCAATTTGCTTACCTTAGGAACAAAAGTAAGACATGATAGCTCTATTTCTATGTTCAAAATAGAATACTTCAGAAAAGAACTGTGTTAGTCAATACTAAGTTGTTTAAACAAAGCAGGAAAATTTTACTTTGGCTCACACTATGGGGGGTTTCAGTCCACGGTTGCTTGGCCCCATCACTTTTGGGCTGTGTCGAGGTATTAAAACATGGAACTGAAACATGTGACAGAGGACACTGCTCACCTGATGGTGCCCAGAAAGCAAAGAAACAGGGAAAGAGACTAGGGTCCCAATCTCCCTTCCCGGGGCATGACCCTATTGAGCTAACTTCCTTTCTTGAGGCCTTTCCTCCTAAATGTTTACCACCTTCCATCAGCAGTCGACCAAGCCTTTCACACATAAACCTTTTTGGAACATTTAAAATTCAAAATGCAACAAGAAAATCATCTCAAAAATTAGGTGTATATTCTAATCAACTCAATATTATTCCTTGTAAATCCATTACAAGGGAATTTTGCTAAACTCTTTGAACTTTTAAAACATAAACATTAATCTTAAAATATATTACACAGAAATAACTCAATAAATGTTATATTCACTAAAATGTATCTATTAAACATTCAATTTTGCTTTCCTGTACCTAACTCTTTCTTACAAGTTTGAATGTAAAAAATAAATGACAATGTTAGGTATAGCATGCGGTGTCACTTTGTCCTTCCGTGTACAATTGTGAGATCATTATACTCTTTTTCATCATAGCCACACATGCTCTTAGCATTCCTCTGATCACAGGACTGCAGGCAGCCAAGACCTTTTGGTGAGAAATGGCATAAAAGACACATCTAATTTCCCTTTCCCGATATGTGAAATGGAGAACTCACAAAATGCATGGACATAGTCTAAATCCCATAATGTTGCTGTGCTAGAACAAGGCAATGTTTGGATAAGGATAGGTCACTTGAGGTTAGTGGGTTTAGTGGAAAGTATAGTCACTGCAGGCTGGAGCAGGACCTGAGATGAATTTGGGTAACTGGTCTACCACTGGGCCTTAAAGGATGGCTTAGAATTTAAAGGGGTGGGGGGCAATGTTCTAAAAACAACAACAACAACAAAATAAAAACAGGAGAAACAAAAATACAAGCAGAGGATGAATGTGTCCTGTAGTTATCTTTATACAATGTAACATTTCTTTTAAAAATATAGACTGATACCATTTTTGAAACCCCCAAGGAAACACACAATTCCAGTTTATTTTACTGTGGGTGTTAAATAAATACACCTTCCCTTGTTCATGTATTCAATGAATTTTAAACTTCAGGCATGTTTCCCTTCAGCTTGTATCTCTCCAGCTAGAGTTTAAATTTTCCAGTCTATCGCCTCTTATCCCCTTGAGCATTTTATTTGTCATTCTCAGTACAAATCCCAGGTTTGTGGACACTTTCTTGCAACAACTCAGGAACTGTGGTGACAATAGCTTCTCATGTGCAGACTTGATCAAGTTTATAAAGAAGTGCTGATGAAAACAATTACCATCCCAGGAAATTATCTTGGATATACTACTCCTCAGCTTTCCCTTCCACACACTATCCATTATCAATCCCTTCTTTGATTCTACAAAAATGCATTGGATGCCAACTATCCACAAGGTTTTGCCCAAAACAGTAAGAGTAAAAGATGAATAAGAAGTGACCTTAATTTTTAAAGACCAACTCTCTAATGAGGACAACAAATTTATAAAAAGACTTTATTTTTAAAGTGAGGAAAATGCAATTGTAGGCATATACAGATATATCCATATAATATATTGAGAGCAATTTAGTCTAGCCAAGGAATCTAGTCTGTATTATGAAGATTGAAGTGATGTTCATAGGATAAGAGAGTGACTTCTGATATACCCTTTTCACAAAAATAGGAACAAGTTGCTTATCTCACTGGACATTGGCTTACATCATTCACTGTCACTGTGATTCTGACCACAACACACAACAGACCCAACTTTGGCTTCTAACCAACAGCCACTCACAGTTCATTACTCCTGTGCCATAACCTCAGTATACAGTTTTGTATTTCTGATTAAGCAGGAGAACATTACAGCTGGCCTAGACTGTAATGGTTCTTGGATGCTACAGAAGGATCACATTGAGATGAGAAAATAAAGTGATTTTCCCCAGATTTGTGCTTCTGCAAGTGCTGTCTGTGGATCTTCAGCATCAGTATCACCTGAGAGATTTGCAGCATCAAAAGCACTATGTTACAAATGCACATTCTCAAACTCTGCCTCAAACCTACTGAATCAGAAACTGTGGGTTGGACCCAGCAATCCCTGCTTCACCAGCACTCCAGGTATTTCTGGTATGCTTAAAGTTTGAGAACAGTTTTCTTAGATGGGAACCAAATAAGACCATAACAGAAAATCTGGAATAGTTTTAATGGAAAGGGAGAAGAATTGAGACTGGTCAGCAAAAAATATGCAAGAAACATTTTTTAAAACAACAAATTGAAGCATAATATCCATATAAGCTCAGCAGTCAGCTATTCAATTTTATTCATGAATATGATATTTGGGAAAAATAAGAGAGTATGTAGAAACCCTATTCCAATATTTAAAACTTTACTTAGTGAGTTAAGGAAATTTAAAATATATCTCTTGAAAATCATGTGACTCTGCTTTTAAATCAAAGGCTTCAATTCAGATTGCTTTACTGGACTCCATTCGTCCTTCCACATTAGAATTTATCTATGCTAAAGAAATATGAAAATCTATATTTTGCCATTGTACCACTTTAATATTCATTTTAATGACATAATATAAAAATTCTACTTTACCAAGACTATCCATAGCATAAATACCCTATAATAAGACATTTTAATTTCAGTAGGAAAAAAAATAAGTGCTCTTGCATCACTCTAGCATGTTAGATAAAAGCATCCAAATTAGGTCTTTAACACAACCTTTAGACTACATTAGCAAAAATAAATATCATTGTAAGAAATATATGATGGAAAATCTTTAGCACTACACAAAGAATTAATTCAAATGGTATATTGATTTTAAGACACCTAAAATAAAACATATAAAAAGCAATTCCAAATATTTCTCTTGCAAAAGTCTTTGACATTTCACACATTGTTTCAGACACCTTACAGAGTAAGAACTTACTGAGCATCAATGTCATCTCAATACCCTGGTTAGGCAATTATTGGGGATTCATAGACAGAATTCCAGGGTTAAAAAATGCATTCCTGTAAGTGACATAGAATTCAACTTTATTCAAGATAGGTAAAGATGTATCTTTTATTTTAATACTCTAGTGGAAAAATATCAAATATTTTATTAACTAGTCATATAACTACATATTTACTAGGATGAAATAGGTAGTTGATTGAGAAACTAAAATTCTTAGGGAAAAAAAACAACATTTGATATTGGTGAAAATGTGGGGAAAAGGTACACTCATAAATTGCTGGTGAGACTGCAAAATGGTGCAACCACTCTGGAGTTTCATCAGAAAACTTCGAATTGGGCCACCATTTGACTCAGTTATCCCACTCCTTGGCATATACCCAAAGGACTTAAAATCAGCATACTATAGTGACACAGTAGTCACCTCAATGTTCACAGCAGCTCAATTCACAATAGCTAAGCTACAGAATCAAACTGGGTGCCCTTCAATAGATGAATAGAGAAAGAAAATGTGGTACGTATACACAATAGAATATTACTCGGCCATAAAGAAAGATGAAATTATGGCATTTGCCACTAAGTGGATGGAACTGGAGGCTATCATGTTAAGTGAAATAAGCCAAACCCCCAAAACCAAAGGCCAAATGTTTTCTCTGATACGTGGACGCTGACTCACAATAGGCAGGGGGAAAGGAGGAGTGGAGTTTCACTGGATTGGACAAGGGGAAACTGAGGGAAGGGAGCAGGGTTTTGAATGGAAAAGACAGTATGGTGAATCAAACATAACTTTCCAATGTTCATATATGAATACTCAATCAATGTCAGTTCACATTATATATGTTATATATGGAATGTTATACTCCATGTATGTATGTCAAAATACATTCTACTGCTATGTATTACTAAAAGGAACAAAAAAATACCTTTTGCTAAAATAAATAAAATAAATTTTAATACTGAGAAAAAAAAGATTAAAAAATCATTAGGATAGAGGAACAAGAAAAGCGGTCCATGGTGTGTGAGAAAGTAAAGAAAATGTTCATTGCATTACTTTTATCTTGCTTTGTATTGCTGCTTCTCCCCACTGGAGTTAAAATTCTGAGAGAAATGCTGACTTTCTAGCAAGAGAATGGGAAAAGGGAAATTCTAAAACTGGAAATTATGGAGGAATTCTGAGAAGGAAAGTACTCAAATTATGCATTTAAATCCATAGAACTTTGTAGTTTACCTCCCAAATTACACATGCACAGAATACATTAAAGAGGCAAAGCCAGCATTTTGAGGTTTGAACTATGATATAACCTATTCTCCAGGCCATAGATGAAAGTTTGAGTGGTGCACCCAAGCAGACAGACACAAACAAGATAGCCAAGCCCTTGAAATCTGAATCACACAGCAACAAGTATCCACAGAAATTAAAACAGAATGTATAGTATAATCTTACTGCTTTGATTAATTCAAAATCCTCAATAGAATTTTGATTGGTTCCAAAGTCACTGAACATAATATTCTACATTCTTGAGATGAAAATGTTGATGTTCCAAGAACCAGAAAAATTTGACCAATCCTCAAAAGTGCAGCTAAGCAATAGATTCCAATCTTCAAGTGACCCAAAGCTTGGAATTAGAATTATAAAACAATGATATTCAAGCAATTTATATAAGTTTGTATGTCTTCTGTGTTAACAGTGGAAGAGTAATCCCTAGAAAAACTACCAAAGAAACCAACAGTGGTCAAAAGCAATTGATAAGGAAAATACTCAAAGTATTCAAATAATCCAAAAAGAGGTAGGAAATGGGAAACAGAGGAACAAAAAACAGAGTGTGCAAATACTGAACAATAAAATGGTAGACCTCATTTTAAGCATTCAATAATTACATTAAATGAAAGTGAACTAAACAATTTATAAAAAGATAGAAATTGTCATTTTCTTAGGTAAAAACAAATGATTCTATTTAAAGGAAATCCACTTTAAATATAATTAGAGATATCCTAAAATAAAATAATAAGAAAATATATAACATGAAAACACTAATAAAACTCTAATTCAAAATATTAATTTCTTACAGAGTAGATTTGATAATCTGGTTAATTTACTCTTTACAAAGTTGAGCAAATTTACTATACCCAACTGCTAAATATTCATCCAAGTGAAAAGAAAAACTGTATAAATTAAAAAGCTTTCATGTAAGTATTTTTAGAAAATTTGTTTGTAATTGACTTATTCTGAAGGAAACCTATATGCCCAATTGGGTAATAGAGAAATAAAGTGTGGTACATCTGTGAAATGGAACTGTACTTGGTAATAAATATGATTAAATTATTGAAACTTACAACAAAATGAATTAATTTCAACTCATCATGATAAAGAAGTCAAAGTCAAAAGACTACCTGACACATGATTGCATTTATATGACAACTAAAAAAAGTATAATTCTAGGAATGGAAAACAAATTGGCAGGAGCTAATACTACAAGATGAACAGAATAGATTGATTTCAAAGGAATAGGGAGAAATTTGAAGACATTGTTAAGAACAATTTTGTCATTTGATTATAGTGGTAGCTTTAGAGATCTTAGCATTAGCCAAATATAATAAAACTGTAGAGCAAACAAAGTGAATTTTATTTTAAGTACACATAAAACAAATTTTTAATTTTTTAGGAAGAAGATAACTGATATACAGGGAAAAGCAAGGTTTTATAAAGAGAAAGAACAAAATATAGGGAACAAGAGTCAAATATTCTATAATATAAAAAAGGACTTTTTTCTTAAAAATAAGAATTGCATGTGCATATTCAAAGACTTATCAGTAAAATAAATTTTAATCACCTTTATAAATATATATTTCAGACTTCAGTTAGGAAAAATTATTTGAGTTCTTTTTCCAGATTTTATAACATACTACCTTCCTTTTAATTGAATATACTTAATGCAATTTTTGATATAGCTGAATTTTTTTTCTACCTTGCTAATTTTTAGTTTATTGTCCCTTCTGTACTTTGTTTCTTTTCTCCTCTTTTCTTGACTTTATCTCAGTGGTTATTTTTATTATAATTTATTTCATTTATTACCCCTCTTGTTTCATTAATTATGCCAAAGTAGTTCAGATATTGTTACAGGGTATAGATATATATAATTTTAACTTACCGCAATCCACCTTCAAATAATGTAATAATTCATAGATAGCAAGAGAATCTTGCAATAAGATAGTTTCATTCTACTTTTTGTATTTTATTGTCATACATTTTATTTCAACATACATTTTAAACCCTACCTTAGACTTCAATATTGCTAAGGACAATGAATTAATATTATATATATGTTATATGTGTATGTATATGTACATGTATTTAACTTTATATCATTTCTGACAGCTTCATTTTCTTTGTATAGAAAACCAAGTTTCTCTCTGATATTTTCTGTTCAAAAAACTTTTTTTAATATTTCGTTTTTACTTTTCTGGTCTAAAATGTTTTCATTTTGCCTTTATCTTTGAAAGGTGTCTTTGAAAAGTTTACTTACAGTAAATAAGTACAGAAGCAATTCACTAAGTAATGATGGAATTATAGTTCATTCCCTCTTTCTTTCTCTCTCCCTCTCTCCCTCCCTCTCTCTCTCTTCTAATTTAGCTCCATTGTTTTCTGGCTTATATAGTTTATAATGAGAAGTCTGCTGTGATGCTTATATATGTTCATCTGTATGTAATATTTATTTTATATCTAGTTGGCTAAGAATTTTACTTTACTTATCTATAAAATGCACATTTTTTTACATTCTACATTTGCACTGCTTGGAAGTCTCTGCATGCATTTTGTATTCAGTCATTAATTTTGAAAAATTTTCATCTATTAGCTTGCCAAATATTTGGTCTAGCCATTATCTTTCTTATTTTTCTTCAGAAAGACAATTACATGTATGTTATATCATTTTATATTTTCTCACAGATTTTTTATATTCTCCTTTTTTCTACTCTGTTTTTGTCAATCTTCTTACATAATTTCTATTATCCAATCAAATAGGTTGCCTAATCTTCTCTTTACATGTATCCAGTCAGCTGATAAAACTGTCAAAATAATACTTCATGTCTATCATGTTTATTTCTAGAATTTGCATTTGAATTAAAATTATTGCAAATTTCTCTAAAATATCTCACCTTTTTTGTTTACATTATTAACAAATTTTTTTTGTCTTTGTGGTTTCTTGATCTATTTCTATTATTGTGCTATCTTTAAAAAGCATATAAGTACATTTTTTCTTGTTTGTTTGGAATGTCTCATAAATTTATTGAATAGGAGACATTATCTATATATTTAAGATGTGGATACTGAGGTAAATAGTATTTAGGACCATAATTAAGCACATTTCTTCTGGTTGTTACAGTGAACTGTTCAATGAATTCAGGAAGACATTAAACTTGATTTGACTGCTGCGATAGTAGGCTTACCTAAGACTAACAATAGAATGGACCAAACTGGTAGAATGCTATTTCCTTATGTTTAATACAGGACTAAAAGTGACAGGTATTTCTCAGTGTCTCAGGTCTTTTAATAGCTCCTGCACATAATTGCTATAGAGAGATAAAGCAATTCTCCTCCAGCAGAAAACTGTTGTTACCTTTTACTCAATATTTGGCTCATTGTAGGGTTAAGAAGATGGTTTTTAATTCTTTGAGTTCAGACTCAGTCTTATGAAACCTGCTACCAATAGTAGTGGTTAACACCTAATATGTCAATGAATGGATTCTCTTCAGCTTCTTAGTATTTGGTGAGTGCTCGAACAAGCAGACAAGAAACAGTTGGGGAGTAGTGCAGATACTCTTTGTGTCTGGTGTTTCCAGTTATTCTTAACTGTCACATTAGCCCTCACTTGGCCTTTTAAAAACCATTAAAAAATTAACTTAATTTTTGCCTAGTTTTATGGAGACTACTTCTTCTACCTGTGTTCAATTAAATTTAAAATGACTGATGTACTCTCTCTCTCTGTCCTCTCTCTGTGTGGAGAGTTTTAATACACTGGAACTCATTTGCCTAGTGACCTCAGCTCTTGAATGGGGCCCAAGGAAAACTGATTCTGTAGATTTACCAGCTATTTCTCATGGTTAAGAGAGAAGTGACTTTTAAGTGTGACTTTTATCCTAACTTGAATAATAGTTTCACTGCCAAGTTAGTTTTGAGTCATTCCCTTCCTAGAAACCACCCAGGAAACATAAAAATGAAAACAACAAGAACCCAAATTTTACCATCTTTTATTTTAGTGTAAGAACTACAAATAGAGAAATTCCATACACGACAAAACACAGGAATCTATTGTTTCATTTCAAAACAAGTAAATACATAAAAGTAAGGCGATTGATGTCATGAAAAATTAAAAATGCAATAGGGACTTATAGATTTAAAAAGTGTAAATGCATAACCACAAAACTCAGGGGATGAATTTTGATTTTTAAAAAGCTGTAGAAGTCTGATTGGAGGCAATCAGAGAAAATTGAATATTGTCAATAGATTAAATGCTGTTGTTAATATTATTGTTATAGTATTTTAAGCATCACTATAATTTACCAATTAAAAATAAATCAATAAAAAATAAATAAATGCTATTGAAGTCATTTGGAGACAGTTCAGAAAAATTGAATATGGTCTGCACATTAAAGTCTGTTTTAAACATTATTGTTATAGTATTATAATTACTCGCCTACTTCTCTTAGATGTCACAAGGATATTATGCTTATTTAAGGAGAATTTACTTATTTTCAAGAGATACATTCTGAAATTTTAAGGAATAAATGTACTCTGATACCTGTGCATTTTTAAAATATTCTAACCACTGAGACAAAAATTGCCATATAGGCATAATACATGATTATATATGTAATATATACACACATATACATAATACACATATGAATCAAATCCTGACCTCTAAAGGGCTATGATAGGAATACACATTATGTGGAAAAGAAATTTGTTCTCTCTAACCTTGAAGTGAAGGCAGATAGAGGACCTATGGGAAAAATAATCTTATCACATCATTACCCTATTAAAATTCATAGGTGACTCTATACCACCAGGATAAAAGATAAATCCCTGAGCCTGCTTAATAGAATTTCTATAGGTTGTTCCTGTTCTGCCTTTCACCTTCTTTTCTACTGATTCTTCCCATCATACCAGACATTCAAAACCTTCTAGGTTATTTCATGAATTTCTTTATCAAAGTCACTGACAACCTTGTCTATCTTTCCAAGTCTTCCTCAACCCTCTGAGATATGCTCAGTCATGGCCATTTTTCCAAAAAACTTTCCAGACTCTCCCCTAAGATGATCACTTCTCCCTCAGAATATTCTACATATTTCTATCAGTGTTTTGCTGACCATGTTGAAATTATTCACATATTTTTCTTTCCCATGGTCAGGGAGAAGTCCATATTTGTTTTGTATCTTTTTAAATACATAATATAGGGAAGTGTGGACCTCTGATATTAATAAGTGACTATTGCTAAAGTATCTTGTGTTTTTGCACACAAAATAGTGGGTGATGATATATGAGTTAAGTGAAGTGAAGAAACAAACAAATCATGAAAGTGATTATTGCCAGTGTATAAAATAAGTATCATTTTCCTAGCAAAGTTTTGGGAATCCAAAATTTGATTCACTTCAAAGTGACACAAAATTTGATTTATAGAAGAAGGGCAGGAAAGGAAAAGGGGAAGAAGAGACAAAGAAATGCTCCTGTGTATTAGTCAAGGTTTTCCATAAAAGCAGAGCCAGTAGAATGTATATATAATCATAAGAAGGGATTTACTAGTTTGGCTCACATGATCAGAGGCTGACTAGTCCTACAGTGGAATCTGTGGGCTGGAAAGCCAGGGAAATCAGTGTCTGCTCAGGCTAAAAAACTGGAGAAACAAGAGCGGCCAGTGATTTACCACTGTGCAAAGCCCAAAACCTGAATGCTCCCTGGAGAGTCCCTGTTATTCAAAGGTTGGGCAATATGAATTTTGATGCCTAGGGCATTGGTAACAGCAAAAAATGCACCACTGAAGAAGAGTCCAGTGTATTTTGCTATTGATTATTTTCCCTCTTATTCCCTTTGTGTTACATCCTCACTCCCAGTCTTTTGGATAGTACTGCCTACCTTCGGGGCAGGTCTTCACCACATGCCAATCATCTCTGTAAACACCCTCGTAGACATACCCAGAGGTATATGTTACCAATTTTCTAAGAATCTCTCAATTCAGTCAAATTGACAAACAAGATTAATCCTCAGATCCTGAATCACCAAAGCAAATAGATTTTACCTACATAATATCAAAATAAAATGATCAGGGAAGAGTGAATTTACCTCATATATAATCAGTATATTTTTAAATGCTATTAGGAACAAGCATTGATAACTTTCATTTAAAGGTTAAGAGTAGTCCTATTACCAAGTGCCAACGAAAGTTTTGTCCCCAAAAGCACAACCCCAGCATCGCTGGAGCTTGTAAGAAATGCACATTCTTAGTCCCTACTACAGACGTGCTGAATAAGAACACACATTCTAATGAGATCACTAGGTCAGCCTATATGCATTGAAGTTCAAAAAACACAGCTCTAAAAGATATCTAGATATCTAGAAGAACAGTCGAGTTACGACAAAACCTCTTTGTGGCAGAACAATTTTGTTTTTACTCTGATGGTGTCAACTCGGCTGTTTCGGCCCACATTCTTAATGCACAAGATTACTGATAGCATTTGTATCCATCTTGTACCAGTGTTATCAGGCACCCATGCTTGTCTGCATCTGCGTTCACAGATAAAGTTAGCATTTTTGAAATGAGTAGCTATATCAATCGAGGTTCTCTCAACAATCAGGTAGCGTTTATTTCTGCTATGGAGGAATGTTCATGAACCTCATGCTTCCACTTGACTTCACGATTTTTTTTTTAATTCAAAGGAGAAGAACTTAAGAGATGTATTGGGAAAAATTCATTGGAATTTAGTATATTAAAATTAATAGCAAAGAATAGGTTCAGGGTAAAAACTGTGATTTCCATTTGACTTCCTTTCTATAGCTGTACTTTCTGAAATTAACTTCAGTTTCTCTCTTAGTCTTAATTGAAATGCAATATAAAGTTATTTAAATTCCTAGTGATTATCCTAAGTTTAAAAAAAAAAACAGGAATAAAGCATATTTTACTAAAAGAAAGCCATGATGTGTAATGACCTATTTAGAAGGGAAAAATGTATTGAATAGAGCTATAAAAACAGTCCTATTATTTGCATTTGAAAACCCTATGGTTTGACACTTTCTGTTGCTTCTTTAAAAAATATACAAAACTTGCATCATCCAAGGAAGGTTTTGGTAGCTTGACTATACATAAGTTCTTCACAGGTTAACACCAAAACCTTTAGGAGCACATCAGTGGGATTCTGTATCTGCCATTGTGACTTTCTCAAAGGCTTGATGAGTCTAAACATGAACTGCTTTGACTTTGGAGGGCTGCAGACTCAGGGCTCTATTAGCTGTGTGGAAGGAAGTTTTCACAGTCTACCTACTCATGCTTTCTGGAAATACTGCAGCAGATGACCGAATCCCACCTGCAATCTACTTAGAGGTAATAAAAGTAAATAAAATTCATTATGGGATGAAGGCACTTTTAAGCATTTTATTTAGTTATCAGTAAATACATTTCACATGGTATAGTTTTATTAAAATATTTAATAATCTTCAATAGACAGAGATTAACAGACTAGGATTTAATGTTCTTATTAACCTAATTCTTAGAGAGAAATTATTACTCCTAAATGCTTACAAATATAATGTATCTACTCACTTAAACTAATTTAAATGAATTCATATGCTATGATTCATTTGTAGGTAAAGTTTAGGGTGATTTATCATTTGTGATTTTGTTTTACCATCATAGCACATTATGTTGAAAATAGGACTAGATTCAATCCAAAAATTGAAAATGAAGATTTATTCCTTGAGTTCTATACAAAAATGCAAAGAGTCTTCCCAGGTTTATAGTCTAAAATGTTTTGCTTCTGCACAGTGCTTGGTCACACAGGTCCTGGGACATAACAGCTTGCTTATGGGAGGGGAGTGGGTAATACTCAAGGTAAAAATAATTTGGGGAGTCACAGATTTAAATAAAATAATACTTTGTTAATACTTCACTCATAATGTTTTAAAGGATACCCTCAAGAGTGAAAACTGTGGAAAATACCTTAGTCCTCATATTAGGATTTATTCAAAAGACAAAGGAACATCTGTCTTCTTCCATGAATGTGACTCCATGTTAGACTTTCTGAGGATGTGGTTGCTTAAGATGTGTTGTAGCTAGCTTATTCCTGTAGAATAATCAGTAATCAAATATGTTACAATAGTTAGGATAAATAGTTAATAGTTGAGGATAAATCTCAGCTTTACTCCTTGTGAGATTTTTTTTTATTTGGGGGGTTAATTTCTTTATGTAGGTGATCTTTTGAAAGGCACCATGTTTTTAGCAAAAACATCATCTTATCCTGCTATTTCAACATCTTTGAATATTTTACTCCACTCTTTTCTTGATTACGTGTTTTATGAAGAAAAATCTGCTGTCATTCTTATCTTTATTCCTCACTATAAATAAGGGTGGGTGGAACCAGTCAGAAATGTTATAGGAAAAATGTCATTTCATTAACCAGTCTTTACCAAGGACTCTCATCTCTCATAATATATAGAGGGTGGTCACTTCATGCGATCTCATATTTGCACACATATGTTATCCTACTGAGATTCTCCTTAAATTGTTAAACTTAATCATGTCTTTAAAATTTGGGAATTATTGAATTGCAAATTGAGCTAAATTGTTAGTTTTGAATTATCAATCAGTGAAACATAAATATTTCAATTAATTGCATACAGTACTGGAGTCATCTTCTTGGTTTTAACAACCACCCACTGCCAATGTACGAGGAATTGATGCTAAAAAATTCTCAGCATCTTCCTCCTCTTACATAGGTCCACTGAGTTTCTATTTTAAATAGTTTGTATCAGTACACTTCTCTGCATTTGATAAGTTCTCTGGTCACCACGTTCTAATGGCTATGCTAGTCTAACGGCCGAAGTCTCCCACTATGGAAGCAGATTCACTCACTTTGCTATTATTCTTTGGGCAATATTCATTTGCTTTATTTTTTGTTCATTTATACTTTGAATATTGGTGCTTTACATTTTACTGTGCAACGCTCAAATAAATTTTTGAATCTCCTCTCAAACCTTTATATGCTATGCCTGAGAACACATTTTTGGTCACTATAGAATCTGAGTTATCTCATTTGGTGCCTGCTCATAGGATCAAAACTCAAATTGGTCTTATTGTTTTATTGTTAAAGAGAAAAATCTCTCAATATAACCTGGTTCTTCCAAAATATATTTCTTGAGTGCTTACTTTGCTCAAACTAGGGTTTTAGATATAGGAATAGGAGAGATGTGAATTAATAAATAAAACAAATAGTATATGCTTCAAGGTGCTTTTGGTCTAATGTAATACTATATAATACATGCTCAATGACTTCAGGGTAGTAGTCAACAAATAAATAAAATAAGTGAGTGTTTCCCACATATGTGGGAAACAGCAATTATGGAAAGTTTGGATTTGAACAATTTAGTTGTAAATGAAGGGGAGAAAGATAAAACCTGGAAAAGTATTTTGTAGAATTTCTATTCTTTTACATTTGTTAAAGTATGTTGTAGGACCCTGAATATAGTCTAACTTTCTGAATGTTCTACAAGAACTTGAGAACATTCCTGGGCTATTGGATGGAGTACTCTATAAATAACAATTAGATCAAGTCGATTAATAGTTGCCATTCTGATCATCTATATCCTTACTGATTTTCTACTTGTTTGATCTGTCAGCTACTGAAAAAGGAATGCTCAAGTCTCCAACTGTATTTAAGGCTTTTTCTCCTTTCAGTCCTATCAGTTTTTATCTTATGTATTTTAATGCTCTGTTGTCAGGTGCATTTATGTTTAAGGTTATTACATTTGTATTTTCAGTATTGATCCCTTTCTTATATAATTCTCTGTTATATCCTTGATAGTCTTTCTTATTATAAGTCTTTCTTAATCTACTCTGACAAATAAATAATGCATTCATAAAATTTGTGATTAAAGTGAGTGTGGATATGGTTGGGATAATATCAACCATTCTTATTCTTTTTCTATTTCTTCAATTTATTTTTTCCTCATTCTTTTCCTGATTTTTCTTATTTAAACTGAGAATTTTATATGATTTCATTATTCTATCTTATCACATCATTAATGCTTAATTAGTGATTATTTAGAGTTTACAATATGATTTTTTTAAATAATGTGTATATACACTCAAATGATACTATATCACTTCATGTATATCACAAGTACTATATAACAGAGGATTCTCAATTTCCTTTTACTATCTTTGAAATATTGATGTAATTCATTTCTCTTTTATAAATACTATAATTATTTAATACATCATTATTACTGTTGCCTTAGGTATTTAAAATATTTTGACTGTTCAGAATTATAATATTTATCATTTAATACCTTTTCTGACACTATTTCTTTCTTTGTATAAATCTGTTTTTCACCTGTTTAATTTTACTTTTGCCAAAAAACTTATTTTAAAATTTCTTGGAGGAGATGCTTGCTCACAATTATTCCTTCAGTTTTTGTTTGTCTGAGAGTCAATAGACTTCATTTTTGAAAGGCAATTTGACTAGATATAAGATTATAGGTTAGTAGTGTTTTTATTTCAACACTCAAAATGTTTTATTCCACTCTTTTCTTGATTACATGCTTTATGAAGAAAAATCTGATATAAGTCTTACCTTTATTTCTCTATAGGACCTATGGTTTCCTTCAAAAATTTTACTTTGTCATTTTTCATCTGCAATATGAATATGATATATCTCAGTGTGTGTGTGTGTGTGTGTGTGTGTGTGTGTGTGTATTATCTTTGAGTATAATAGGGACTTAGGGGCTGTTTTGCTAAAAGCACTGACTCTTCACTTGAGCCTCCAGAAATCCTAGGGACCTAGAAGCAGAATGAAAACTTGGCAGCTCTGCCTTATATTTTCAAGATATGCAGGGACATTTGAAGAAGCAGAATTTTAATAAGAAGATTGCCAACTGCCAGATTTAACAATATTCTGTTCTAGACCAGTGAAGTGGCATTAGAAATCTCTAGTCATAGCCAGAAACCTAACAGCATAACTAACTCCATTTTGCCATTCTGACTTGCCCTTTTCAGTAGCCATCTTGGCTGGCAGAAACAATATGCCAAATGGATAACCATCCTGTGACAAGGTTGACATTACCCCCAGCCAACAGCAGCGCTGATCATGACCAACCAGACCACAGTATGACCACAACTGCTTCACTATTCACATTTTTTTGCCCCTTATTTTCTCTTATTTAGCCTCAAAACCCTTGTTAACGCCTCAAGGAAAGGGCTGAGGATACTTGGTCCTATGGTTCTTTCTGGTAGAGTTACAGGAAAGAAGTTCCTTTCAAACTTCACCATTATTTTTTTCTGTGCAATTTTTGAGAACAGTACCAGAGCTGGTCTACAAGGATCCCCAAAGTAGGGCTCTGCTCTGGCAGACGTCTCTGGTACCATGAAGCCCTGGATCTGTGGTTTTGTATCTGCTATTAATTTTAGAAAGGTCTCAGTCACTGTTATGTTGATTGTTTCCTCTGCCCATTATTTCTTTACTCTCCTTTCAATTATTCACTTTTTGATATTGCACCTACATTCTTAGGTGTTTTGAACTTTTTAAATTATTTTTCCCTTTATATTTCTGCTTGGGATACTTCCATTGCCATATCTTCAAATAATTCTTTACCTGGCTATGTCTTGTTTACCATAAAATTTGCCACATGTATTCTTCATTTCTATTATAGCATTTTTTGTTTTTAGCATCTTCTTTTTAGCTTTCTTAGAGTTTCTATGTCTTGAAATTTTGTTTGTAGTTTTTAATATTTTTGTTTGTTTGTTTGAGGAAACAATTAGTAATGTGAAGAAAGAGCCTACAGAGCAGGAAAGAAAAATTCTTACCACATGCACTTCAGTTGGAACACTTATCTCCAGGATTTATATAAACCTCAGAAACCTTAAAAGCAAAAATACAAATAACCTAATTAAGAAATGGGCTAAGGAACTGAACAGATACTTCACAGAAGAAGATATATGATCGGTCAACAAATATATGAAAAAATGTCAAACATCTATAGAAGTTAGAGAATGTAAATCAAATTCATCTCACTACAATAAAGGGCAATTATCAAGAGTAGAAGCAAAAATAAGTGTTGGCAAGGATGTGGGGAAAAGGTACACTCATACATTGCTGGGGGACTGCAATTGGTGCAACCAATATGGAAAGTGGTATAAAGATTCCTCAGAAAACTTGGAATGGAACCACCATCTGACCCAGTTATCCCACTCCTCAGCCTATACCCAAAGGACTTAAATCAGCATACTACAGTGATGCAGTCATATCAATGTTTATAGCAGCTCAAGTCACAATGGCTAAATTGTGGAACCAACCTAGTTGTCCTTCAAGAGATGAATGAATAAAGAAACTGATATATAGATATATATATATATATATATATATATATATATATATATATATATCACAGACACACACAATGGAATATTACTCAGCCTTAAAGAAGAATAAAATGTGGCATTTGCAGGTAATGAATGCAGTTGGAGAATATCATGCTAAGTGAGATAAGCCAATCTCAAAAAACTAAAGGCCAAATGTTTTTTTCTGATAAGTGGATGCTGATACATATGGTGATACATATGGGTCAGGGTAAGGGAAGAATGAAGAACTTTGGATTGGGCAAAGAGGAACTAGGGGAAAAGTTTTTTTTTCTTGCAGTTCCTTTTTTCCTTAACATATTAACCTTAATCATTTTAAATTTAAGGCTAGAAAATGCAACATCTGTGTCATTTCTCATTCTATGCTCAGATGAAGTTTTAGACAGTTTTTTCTTACATTCTATTGTTCCTTATCATTTTTTTCCTTAAAATCTGGATATTTTACTGAGAAAAAGGAACAGAGATAAATCAGCCTTGAGTATGAGGATTCATGCTAATCTGGTTAGGAGTTGGTGTTTTGAGTGAGCTATGCCATTAACAAAAACCACAAGAATGTGTGTCCACAATGTCAAAATTTATTGAAAAACAATAAATTCACATACTACATCACTTTCATCAGTTGCAATTTACTGAGTACTTGTTGATCACTTGTAGTCATAATTTGGGCAAACCCAGGTTCTTTTTTTCCATTTTAATTACTAATATCTATAACATTAAGTCAAACTTCACTCTTTACACAATGATATATACATGGGTTACAGAAAGACTAAGAAAGGCTTATGGTGGTCACAGGGTTCCAGTAGGCTGCACTGGGAGGAAGGGCAAAGAGCAGATGCAAATGCAAACGAGTCACTGCGGGTGGTCAGATATGACCAGCCAAAGTAGTTGTTCAGGGCCCAGAGCTGTCAGAGCACAGAACTTACTCTAGGCCAGCATCTGGACATTAGGCAGTTTTGAAGTGGGTCATGTTGAGCAGGGCGATCAAGCTGAGCTGAACCCTTGGAACAGAGAGTAGGAGGCTTCTTGCCTGTATATCTCATGATGATCTGATGAGTGGTGGGTGTGTGCTGCAGCAACCAGTCTTGGGGTCAACTGTGTTTGATGAGCTCATGGGCCAGGATTTTTTGATATGGCATTGATATGCCCATGCATATCATGATTTAATTCAGTAAATTTACAGGGGGTCATTACTTACTAGTACAATTAATTCTCAGTTTGTGCCTTGTGGTTGTGCTGGGCAGATCTTGATTGTTTATTCATAGGAACAAGGTATATGGAGTAATTTCAGTTTGGCATTTATAGTCAAAGTGAAATAACTCATGGAAAACTACTGATTTACAAAATGGAATAACTTTGATCTCAGACAGGCTGAGACTGCCATTCTATTTGGCTTGGAATAACTCAGAGCAGGGCACACTGGCACACCCGCTCTCCACAGTTGGGCTGTGTATAGTGTTTAATATAGTCCTAGTATCAGAGGTTTCAATTCCTCTATCTCTGGTTGTGGCCTCCCCTCTTGCCTTTGGGGTTTTCCTATATACAGCTCCTTGGAGAAGATTTGTGTGTTGCAGTCTTTTCAGATGTAATCTGCAGTACTGGGCAGTTGTTGGGTATGGAACCAGGAGTGTTCTGAAATCTTTTAAGTCCCTGGGAGCCTCTGTTTCTAGGTTATGGTCTTCAGGCATTCTTTGAAGGCCTATTGCCCATTAACTACATACCCACCCACCTTTTCAGGTCAAATCATTAGCTATCAAGATGGATTGGAGAAATTCCCTTCCCCCAACTTAAATATGATTTCAGAATTAAATTCTGAAATTAAAAAAAAAAAAGCAGTGGCTTTGGAGGCTGAGACAGGAAGACAGTAAGTTCAAGGTCAACTTTAGCAGCTTAGCAAGGCCCTAAGCAATTTAGTGAGACCCTGCCTCAAATTGAAATGTGAAAAAAATGGGGGGCTGGGATAAAGCTTAGTGGTAAAAAAAAAAACAAAAACAAAAACAAAAAAAACCCACAAAAACAAAAACAAAAAAAAGTCTGGGTAAAATCTCTAGTACAAAAAAAAAACCAAAAAACAAAAAACAAATAGCAACAACAAAAACAATAACACAGGCTTATATAAGAATATTTACCTTTTTTTTTTTTTTTTTTTTTCACTTACTTATTTTACTTTTCCCTCCTCCATGCCAACCACAGAAGAGGTTCCTTTTTGTATCCCTATGGTGAGAACTTGGTGAGATTCCTAGAAATAAATCCCCCAAAATGTGGGCTTCCCCTCATTTTTTCCTCTCATCCTAACATATGCCCAGTCTGCAGACACTTATCAGATTTACCATCAGAAGTGTTCAGGGACTTTTGTTCCTGGTGAGCAGGTCTGTGGGAACTCTTGATGCTTCTCTGTTTTCACATTTCTGGGTGACAGTTTTCCTTGCCACATTCTTAGACCCTTTGATGGGTCTAAGAAAAGCAGTTGATTTTCAACTTGTCCATCTCTTTCTTATTATAGGTAAGAGAGTGACTATTTCTAAGCTCTTTTCATATAGAGCTAAAAGCAAAAGTTCATAGAAAAGAAGTTTAAAGATAAGACATAGTAGAGTTGTTCAAAAAGCTTGGATTTGGGAACTGCTAAAGATTTGAAGCAGTTCTTAAAGGAAAAGAATGCTCAAGAAAATATTAATTTGGCAGTAGTGCTAAAGTGGAGTAAGGTCAGGGGAAACGGCGGGAGGGAAGAGCAACTGGAAAGTTACTGATGTCTCTACAATAAAAACTGACATCTTTAAACACATGTGGCAAGAGGGGGAAGAGAAAGAAAAAGATGAACCAAGAAGTACTGCTAAGACAACAGACCCAATTTGCAACTCATAGCATGTGAGAAGAAGAAAAGGGAGAGAGAGAGAAACTGATGGTGTTGCAAACATTCTAAGAGACTGGTGAGGGCAGTGGTTTTAATGTTCACAGAAATAAGGTGCCAAAAAGTGAAAAATCCTGGAATAAATGTGAGGTTGCTGGACTAGAGCA
Organism: Sciurus carolinensis; assembly: GCF_902686445.1. Lineage (NCBI taxonomy): Eukaryota > Metazoa > Chordata > Mammalia > Rodentia > Sciuridae > Sciurus > Sciurus carolinensis. Next base: position 63,567,940 of record NC_062214.1, read on the forward strand.
GTTAAATTGAAGCAATTCATTTAAAATTTTGGCAACTAGAGATTTATACCCAGCAGTCATTTATACCAATAGAGACTGTGGTTGAAGTCATGGGACTGTATTAGCAGATAAGAGCATTATACAATATTTCATTGAACAATATTGAACAAAACTTATTGAGCACCAGCTGAAAATGAGAGTTCATGCAAATATTACTTGCTTGTTTTCTTGTTCAATCATAGACAAAAGAAATGTAAAGCAAGAAACAATATACTGTCAATGAGTAAAAGATTGCCTAATGGATACATCTAAGGTGGGCCACATTTTTAATGGACCTCCAATGGTGTCACATTTGTCAGACTCAACTCTATAGCCAGAGGTATTAGGGAAGTGTAAATTTATGGACACAATCCATTGGACATGAAGTTGACCATAACACAGGGCTATTTTCATCTTGACATCACTAACTAGAGACCTGAAATGCTCTTGTACTGGAAATATCAAAGAAATTCTCATATAATTGATATTCATAAGTACTTCATCTAGGAAAAGAGATTTCTCTTGGATTAGTGTATTTTGATAAATTAAAATACTATGCATTTATAAATATAAATAAAGTTAATATTAATGATTAAAAAATGGAAAGAAGTACATAGGGGAATAATTTCTAATGTTACTCTTACATATTTAGGGATTTTTAACATTTGTTCTAAAGAAGAAACTAAAATATTAAGCATACTAACAGCATTATGCTGAGACAGGGTCTCCTGTGTTGCCCAGACTGGCTATGAACCCACAGTTCTCCTGCTTTAGTATTCCCAACAGCTAGAATAAAGGCATGTGCTATGGCACTGGACTCTTACAAAGTAATTTGAAAAATAAAGAAAAAAATTTGCTGGATCAAAGATTTTTAACCAACTCTTTTCAAATCAACTGACTTCTGAATTAATAATATTGTATTTTCATGTGTTTGAGAGGATGAAATTATCCAGGATTTTAACCCAGTGTCACTATAAATAAACAAATCACTAAAGATAGATCACCCAGCTTGGCTCTGTTCTATTTCTGCAAGTTTCTGCTCATGGGGTGTTTTATTCAGCTTTTTCACTGCTGTGACTAAAAGATCTGACCAGAACAATTTTAGGGAAGAAAAATTTATTTGAGGGCTCATGGTTTCTGAGATTTCAATCCACAGACAGAAGGCTCCATTCCTTAGGGCTTGAGGTGAGGCAGGACACCATGGCAAAAGAGTGTGATGATTAGGAAGCAGAGCCAGGGGTCTCCATTTGCCAGATACAAATATATACCCCAGAGCCAAGTCCCAATTTCCACCTCCTCCATCCACACCCCACCTCTTCAATTATCACTCAGTTAATCCCTTTCAGGGGATTAATTCACTGACTGGATTAAGAGTCTTATAAACCAATCATTTCTCCTCTGAAACTTTTTTGCATTGTCCCACATGTGATCATTTGGAGGACACTCCACTTCCAAACCATAGCAAGGGGTTTATAATTGATCCTGGATTCCTTCAAAAACCATGGTGACTGTACATGTCCAGAGTTCTCACAGCTTACAGAGATGTTCGGGTATTGTGTAGAAAATGAACTTCTTTCTTTGGAATGGTGCAATTTATTTCAGCTTGAGTGAATGCAGCTATAAGTGACAGGTTCCAACCCAGGTACTATTGAAGGAAAGTTGAAAGTTGAAATAATTCCAGGTAGGGTGCAAAGACAAAGCACCTGAGACATTTTCATTGGAGGTAATAACTTTTGTTCAATGGAAGGCTATATATAAATATTTTAGATGTGTATTTTAAAGCATGTACCTTAATATAAAAATGCATTTACATTTATAATTTATTTTTAAATAATTGTTAAGTTGGCACTCATGGATTTCAATGATGCTTCTGACCAATCAGAACTCATTTACTGTAGGACTGGAAGATGACAGGAGAGAAATGTTATGCTCATCTGGAAAATGATAGAAGGTTCTACAGCCAAGCAACTTGCCATCAAAAGAGAGAGGTTTCTTCGTGGCTCAAAGACAAAGTGAATTTTTCTATCTTATTGTGGGCTAGCTAAACAAGATACAATACAATTTCACATGGTGTCAGAATTTTCCAGATAAGTTCTCTATATTGACCAAATACATGAGTCTTTGTTTTCCACATCTCTCCCTATCATGTAGACAGGAGTACAAACTTCTCAAGAAAGGCAAGTAAAAACAAGGGAGGGAGTCAGCAGGAGAGTCATACCTGATGTGTTTCTTAAAGCTACAGAAGAAACATCTGGATAAACCTTTAAAGAGTGTGAACAGAGTGCATATTGCTAAATGTGCAATACTTTAAGTTACATTTAACAGTGATATCCAGGACTCCTCTTATAGTTGCTAAGTTATAAATTTCATTCAAAAGAATTTGACTCCCTTTTTAGAGTGATAAATACTGTGCAGTTCAGTTTACTGTTCTGATGACTGGGGAGGTTGTAAACTTTACTTGTTCCACTTGGTCATGTAAAACACTGTGTTTGGTTTCTGTATAGGACAAACTTTTCAACTGCAGTTTTGATCTTTAACATGTTTAGAAGGAACATGACAGAGTATTAAGAAGAATGTAGAATTAAAATATGATTGGGAGCAATATGGATCATAAAGTCTATGGAGGAACCCCAAACTAGGCACACTACAATGGAAGAATGGGATCCGGCAAGTCCATTCCTGACAAGTTTTATGAAAAGTCAGAGAAATAAATTTGTTAATGCTGAGTGATAACAGAAGAAAGGTCATAGAAAAAAGCAGTTCCCCTTTTTATATTTTTTAAATACATATTAATTTTAGAAATCTAAAGTTAATTTATATTTAGAAATATTGAGGACAATAATAGCACAAGATAAAAATTATTTAAAATCTTAACATTCAGTGAATCATTTTTTTATTATCTTAGTTCCTATTGTCCAATCTCTTTCTGAGTACTTTAAAAGGAACACTGGTCATCATTCATTTTTTTCCAAAAATATATATTTGCCATTTGTATAATGAGAATTTTATATTATTAACATACTAAAAAGTCTATCTAAATACAAAAAGTGAGCTCTAAATTTATACCACAAATCTTACTTTTTGGTATGTTTTCTGATGGTATCAATGTCAGGGTGATTGTCCTTACATATAGCAATTAGATTCAGGTCTTCATTGTCAACCTTAACTTGAACATTAGAAATGTATTTCACATAGTCTTAAATGTACCCACTCCAGTATCACCCAGAAGTAATTATGACAGAGAAAAGATACTATATGAATAAAGGATAAGTTATCAATGATTGGTGCTTCAGAGGGGAGAGATAGATAGTGTGCCCTACACCCTCACCTGAGATCACACAGGAAATTAGAATCTTCTGTTTCGATGCATATTAGAGTCATTGTTTAAATTTGCTCTCCTTTTTTCTTCCTTCACTTTAAAATAGATGTTAATTAATATGAAAATGCTCACTTATGAGTTAATAGAGTTAAAATACTTCTTTATCATTGCAATCTGACTATCCATTCTTTAATCCCCATCTCCTGCTAGACAGAAGCCAAAATGTTTAGATTCTATTTATTTTACATCTCTTCTTGCCAAATTATCATCAGATTTGCACTCTAAAATTACATTCACTGACAGCTTAAGTTGGGCCCATAAATATGTTTAATTCATTTGTCACTAGGCTGTGTGACACCCTGTTCCTTTAACTTCGCAGTCCTTGCAGCAGGCTAGCCGAAGTCCCTCTTTTCTGCGTGGGTTAGTTAAGATGTATCTGGCTGTTTTGCACTATCTTTAGTATGCAGGGAGCACAGAGATGGAGATAAAAGGCGAAATGTCTATCTTTGAGTCCTCTGCAATACGGAATAAGTTATCAACCCACTAACATGCATGTCTGAATAGAGTCCTTTGCCAACAGTAAGATGTTATCTTCCATGACATGCGAATTCCTCCCTCATGTCAATCCATGAAAGTACTAAAGAATGAACGTGCTAGTAAAATGAACGTGGCAACACCATTGGGACTGTGAGAGCATCCTATTTTCCCCCGGCTCCTTTAAAAAACATTCTCCAGTTGAATCCTTGATATACATATAAATTAGTCAGTCTGGAGAACTGCTTGAAAATCCGTCTCTTTAATCTCATAGAGTAGGCATGGGGAATATACTGTGTTTAATGCTCAGGGGCTTTGTTTTTCTGCTTTCCACTTTGCCATTCTCCTTCACACTCAGCCCACAAAGAGGTAAATAAGAAACATATAGGTTGAATGCTGGGTGGTGGTGCTGACCAAAGAAGCATAAACTTGGCTATGGTTTGCCCCAGAGTGGACTAACCCGCAGCAAACATGGACTAATTCATTCATAATAAGAACCATGAAAAATAATAGCTAGCAGTGCTTGTAAAGAAGTCATAATGTCCTGGATGCTATCAAAGCACATTACATCTATAAGTCATTAGTTCATCCCAGTAACCCTGTGAAGCTGCATTTTATTTCCATTTTACAGATGATGTAACTGAGGTAAAGAGCCTGCATAATTAGGGAGTGGTAGATTGGTATTCAAATCAATATTGGAGTTCCTGAGCTTACACTTCTAACCCTCTGCTCTACCACATGCTCACCGCCTCCCTCCTTAATTTAGTGTGCAGGATCTCCTTTCCTCACCATAATCCAGAAAGGTAGAGAGCTTGCTCTCCCTTTTATTAGATGTACATATACTCTGCAGCAATCATCAAGGAAAAAACAATCTTGGGTCAATTAATCAACTGCCTATTTTATTTAAGAGGATGGAAATCAAGTCACTCATGTTTCTATATAATAACAATATGGTCTTAAGAAATTTAAGAATAGAATTGAAATAATGTGTCTGCATTTTATTTCTTGAACCTGAATTGAGGTCTTGTTGGATATGATTCATGATGCAGAATTATAGCATTGGAATTTGAAAAAGAGAAAGTGAAACTTGAAGTACTGATAGTAAATTGTTCAAATTAGTTTATGTGAATAATATTTTATATTTAGTTTATATGTGCCAAGACTATTCTAGGACCAAAGAATAGACTAATTAAAATGAACATTTATTTCAAAGGGTGTGGCCATTATATAATTAAAAATAAGGCTAGGTGACTATCAATACTTACATTCAAATCAATCAATCCATCTACCCATCCGGAGAAGGGAGATAGAAAAATTGTAATTTATACAAAAAGAGTAGTAATTAGCTAATGGAGAATCTGTAGTAGCATTTAATTAATCATAATTTTATTCCAGAAGCAATTATTAAAACTTCCATCATATATAAGGTACTCTGCTAGGTGATATAATTACTACAAAGTAAAAGTTTTAAAATGCCATCTCTTGAAGAGTTTCCACTCTGAATAGAAAAAATACAGGACTTTAATATATGGTTAAAAATAATAAGTGACAAAAACACGAGCATACCCTTTCTGCATAGATTCTAGGGAACACAGAATGAAGCAGTGAGTCCAAGGAGGTGAGAATAGTTCAGGAAGAATTCTTGGATGAAGAGAGATGAACTGAATCTGGAAGAAAACTATCAGCAAGAGGTGGAGGGTAGGGACAAAAATCAACACCAGAGAAAGGATACGTGCAAAGGCACAGAAATGCCTTGTGATGTGAAATCAAGAAGTGACAGTACCAATCAATGTCACAAAAATAGGACAAGTGATGCTAGAGATAGAGGGTACAAAAACCAAGGGAGGACATCTATTGGGATTGAATAAGTGAAGACAAGTCCACATGAATTCTGAAGCAGGCAATCTATGAGACTCCTTATAAGGGGGGTTGTTGGAGACATGGTAGAAGTTTGGTGAGGAAACTTTCTTGGAAGGAAAGGAGTCGTTGTTAAAACCTACGTGTTCATTTACTCCAGTCCCTGGTGAACTTTCACGGATTTATCAGGCTCATCTTAGCCCAGAGCATCACTGATCAAAATCTGTAAGACTTGCTTCATTCCCTGTCTTAGGTCTCAGGTCTGTGGAGATGACAAGTACATAGAAAAGATGAAACTCTGCGCAACAGCATTACCAGTTATCACAGTTTGAAAAATTGTTATTATGATTTAATAGACGTGGAAAATGTGGCTCTGAACAGTTAAAGAAAATGAATTGGGTCATCAAGCCAGAAAACAGGGCAAATAAGACTTAAATGCAGGTTCGTGTGAATCCATTCCCACACCCTCAAGATGGTTATGTTCCACATGAGAAGGCAAGCTTCCTAATTCCCTATCTCTTTCTCTCCCTCTTCCATATCTATATAAATATTTGCTTAGTGCTTCTCCATTTAAAAAATTATGTGCCAGCTCTCATAAATTGGTAGATGATAAAATGAATTTCCATTCTCCCAATTTCCCTGGGCTCTCTCTCCCCTTCTCTATTTGCATTGGCATGAGAACTTCTAGTTCCACTAAATGAGTCATTTGGGACAAGAAAATTAATTTATTTGAGCAGATGTATATAAATGTTGCCTAGAATAGAATCACAAAGCAGCCCAGTATTTACATAAGGTCCCTATAATTGATGACCTTTTATCATTTTGTGTGAAGAATCCAAGGAGCTGACTAAGAAGCTACATGGGAAATAGCAACATGATTAGAAATACAGACTCATCTTTTGAATTCCAGTTCTGTTCTGTGGCACACAGTGAATCAAGACTGAAAAATTGTCACAGATTCCTCAGTGGAACAATACATTGTTTGCCTGAAATGAGCCCAAATCTAGCTGATATCATACCTTGAGAGTGTCTCAATTATGGCATTCTGCATTAATTGTGAATGTTTAAATCTACTTTTTTGCAACAATAGAAAATGTCTAACTTTTAAAACTAGACTAAGCCCTCTTCTTGAGTTGGCCTTCAAAGACACCATTCTATTTATATGAAAACTAATCATCTCCGGCGTGTGACATTTTCAAATTTTCGACTGCACTAACTGAAGAATGCTCTGTTTCAAAAAGCTCATGGCTAAGCATAACTCTTATGTTATGGATCAAAGGCTTTCCCTCAAGATTAAGACCTTTCATTTTGCAATATTGCAGATTCTATACTTCTCCACTGAAAAGGGGGAGAGAATTCATGGTCAGAACCTAGAATTCTTGAAGGCCGTGGGTAGAGTTTTCCAAGGGAGAAAACACAAACACACACACACACACACACACACACAAATCAAGTAAAAGCACCACAAATTTCTCCAAACACAAAAGAGTACCAAGAAGAATAACAAATTTCTTGAAAAAACAGTTGCCCAAAAATAATTTGCATAGGAATTTATTGTCTACAATTTAATGTGTATATTATAGAGGACACTTTGTTGTGAAACATTGAAAGTAGGAAACACTTTCAGGCTTAGAGGCTAAGAGGATGGGAAAAGCAAGTAAAGAAATAGAGAATGAAGAAAAAAAGTGGAGAAAGAGAAAAGCCTACAGAAGAACCCCAAACTAGACACACTTCAATGGAAGAATGGGACTCTGACATGTCCATTCCTGACAAGTTTTATGAGAAGTCAGAGGAATAAATTTGTTAATGCTAAGAGTTATAACAAAACAAAGTTCAAAATTAATAAATATGAGATGAGCTAAAGGTGCACAGATGAGTTCCCAAAACAACAATGATGAAGGTTATTTTAAAAACAGAAGTAGATATTTATCGATATATGTCTTAATGTTTCAATAGGACATTGATTTTCTTTTTGAAAACAAGGATCTATCCCTAAGGGATATTAAAACAAGTAATCTGTATTGGGAAAAAAAAAAAAAAAAAGACAGACTGGTCCTGAAGGAGCTCACAATTTACTGGGTAAGATAGAGATGTTACTCACAAATTATTAATAGAGCTTGTTGGTGCTATGCTAGAACCTAGGTAATAGAGCAAAGATGGTGAACTCTACCTACTATACATACCATCACTCATACTCAGAAGCTAATCATACAACATGCAAAACATTCACCTTCTTATAAGACCATTGACAGATCTTACCAGACTTCCTACATTGAGAGAAAAACTACAGAATAGAACAAAAGGGGCACGTGACTCCAGATAGTCACTAAGTATCCCTATTTTAGAAATAGATTTTATCATTTATTTATTATTAAAAAGTTAAGTTCATTGCAGTTTATTGTGAATGAATTTAAAACAGAAACAAAGCACACTTCTAATTTAGCTACCACTTCATTCATTGCTGATAGGATGTATTTTCTCTGGGCATTTTTTTTTTTTTTTGTAAGACACCCAATATTTACTTCTGTCTTTCTAAGCCTGTACTTTTAAATGTTCTTAGAAGTTTTTTATAATTCCTAAGCAAACCCCAAATATCTTTCCACATTTCCACTGAGAAGAACCATGTGATTTCTCAAGTTTATGTGTGGGATGCTAGTGCTTCCTGAATGAAGGATGTGCTGAGCAATCCTAGAGACAACCTAGTTGATATATCAGAATAAATTTGTTTTTACCATCCTATTATGCGCTATCAAATCAATGTATGTTTTATCTTTCAAATAGTGGCAGTATGGGCTGGGATCATCTCTTAGACTATTTGCATCTTCTATGACAATAGTATAGTGTCAGTGTCAAAAAATTCTTGATCAATTGATCTGTCAGGTCTTAGACTTGGGTAAGAATTTAATCACACATACTTGAACTCACGTGCTCAGCACTGGGCACTCAGTTTAACTCGTCTTAGATGAATAGGGATTTGAGGCAGGGCCACCTGGACCTTCACCCATGAAATCCTGGGACTTGCATGCTGTAAACCTTTTAGACTCTTTCAGTGTTAGAGCCATAAATTACCTAATTCTTCTTAACACCAATTACCATTAGTTGATCCCTGAAACACTTGCATTAGTTGACCTCGAACTTCAGTGAGCTCATACCAGAACCTGAGTTATTATCCTTCTTTTTATATTTTTTCAATTTTCCAAAGGGAAAGTACCCTAAGGGTGGCTTTCCTCTGAGGTGACAGTATGATGTAGTGACATTCAGGTCACAGTGTCATGAGCCATTGTCCAGAAAGTGATAACCCCCTTGTTCACCAATCCATCCTTGAATGCTGAGGTTGAATTCAATCTGGCCAAATGGAAAGTGGCCAGCCGGGATCAGATATTTGCCCTAAACTGTCCACTCAGAGCTATTTTAAGCAACCAGAATGGTATCACATGCACATACACACACACAAAAACATCACAAAGCAGCAGATAGGACTGAATGTGATGCTGTCCTGCAGAATGATTTCCTGTGGCAGTTAGAATTTGTTTGGTATCTTCCTCAGTTTGCTGCATCTAAAAAAAAAAAAGGCAGCTTCTTTTCCCCTCTTCCCTTCTTCCCCTCCTCCCCTCCCTCAGGGCCTCTGCTTGTGTCTGTGCATAAGTCCCAGGGTCTTGGGTGTCAAATGTCAGGCCTTGTACTGAGCTGTCAAAGAGAAGAATGGGCTGAGATGATTGATGACTGAGAAGTCTGAAACCCAAACCTCCACTGCAAATGCTTCTTTTACAAAAAAGCTGGGGCTACCCACAGCGCCTATATTCAAGGTCACTTCGCATACCATTACACCCACCGCTTTAGGCTCCCAACAAGCCAGGCCATTCACACAGGGCTGACTTCTCTTCTCAGCCCTGCTCACTCTTCTCCCTCCACCCTTCTTCTGTTCCCCTCGGAGGAATGCCCAAAGGTTGGAATACTTATCCCAATCAAATAAAAAAGATGAACAAAAAGATATGGTCTTTTCGTCTTGTTTCGTTTTGTCTTGTTTTTCTTCAGGCTACATTTGCTCTGAGAAGCCATGGACTGGAGCTTTCTGGAGCACAAGTCAGATGACAAGATTATTAATGGGAGCAGGGCAATGTCATATCTGATTTCATGCATATTCATGAAGGGAGCCACACAGCTGGGACCATGCGCTGCAGAGAGGGAAAATAAAGAGCACTTTACCCCCCACCCCAGGCATGAAAAATGTCATTGTGGAGAAGAGGAGCTTGATTGGAAAAGTTTAAGTGATCGTATCCTTTATTTTGAAAAGAAGGGAATAGAATTTGCTACAATAACAACCACCCCACCAACAAACTTGTTTTTGGTTACTTTGGTTACTGTGGCCAAACTCAGTAACTCAATATGGATGTAGAACCTCATACTTCAGATGAGTTACCTAGAAACTCTGCCCATCAAAGTATTCAAAAAGGCAATCTTTGCAAATGGTGCCAACAAATCAAGTAAATATGTTTGGACAAATAGAAAAAAAGGTAGAAAAAAAGAAAGAGAGAGAGAGAGAGAGAGAAATATTTCTTCATGACAGTTAAAATTTTTCATAACTATTAACCCAATAAAAGATAATCTTATTAGTTATGGATTAAACAATGTAAAATTATAAGAGGGATAAATCTTATTTGGTTACTAAAACCAGGAACAAATATCCTTTCAATTTCAAGGAAATGATTGCCAAGAAATTATTTGCAGTCTTAGTTCAGATACACAGGGAGTTATTGCCTCTACTACAGTACCATTCTGTAAATTCCATGTGGCATAGCACCTGCTGATCATAGAGACTGACTAGGAAAGAGAGGTAGTCACAAAAGTGTGATGTGCATTTAACTGGATGGAAAATGAAATCTCAAGGGGGTATTGGAAAGACAATAATTGCTGGGAAGTCTTCCCCTAGTCATCTAAGTGGTCCTGGAGAGTCACAGAGAGCAGTGACCAGTGAGAGAGGTTGAATAAATGTCCCAAACAGAAAAGGTGGTCATATTGTACAGTACTTTCATACTTGCATTCCTATTCATTCATTCATTCATTCATTCATTCATTATCCAGTTTACTCTGTAAGTCAATCAACTCTAAAATCCCCATGGGTTCTCTGTATAGTAAAGAACATTCCTATAGTTTTACACCACTTTTCAACACCAAGAAAAACATCAGTAGCTGTTGGATTTAATAATACAGTACTCCAGAAAAGGACTAGAGAACCAAACCACCATGAAATTAAGACAAACATGTTCTGAATTTTACTTTCTTACCACTACTGAATCAGAATATTCTTTTTTGTTATTGTTGTTATATTTTTTTGGTGTGTGTGCGTGTGTGTGTGTGTGTGTGCTTGCATATTGAGCATATACTATATCACTGAACTACCTCCCCAGTTTCCCCATAACACTCTCTACCAATGTGTGTACCTCTCTTAAAATCTCTTACCTCTCTTAGGAAGCAAACACAATTGAGTATACTGGGAAAAATTATATAATAACTGAAAAGTTCAGTGATATTTGGTTTCCGCGTTGATATTTCTGGAAATACAAAAAATTAATTTAAACATGTGAAATAACTTGCACAAGGAAATTAATAATTGCAATAGTTTTCCTTAGCAGAAAAAATACAATGAAAAAAATCAACTTAATATTAATCCACAAATGATAAAGTTGTGGTCCAATAACTGGAACCTATACAGTGATTTTTGCATATTCTGACTGATCTTTGACAGTCAACAGGGCATTCTCTTCTAGACCTATTCTAGAACTTTTTTCTATTTTTAGAATTATGTAGATGTATGTTCTTTCAGAAATTTTGAGTAAAATGATCAATGGCAGAATGGGACTCACATTGAATATTCAGTATATCTAACAGAGAGATGAAATAATAATGTGATTCTATCCACTGTCAGTATCCTATACAAGATAAAATAGGTGACAGTATCTGAGTGTGTGTCACTCCCTCTCACACCTTCTATTTTCGGTTTCTAATTAACCCCACTTGGGAAATATTTAGTGAGACAGAGGAACTAAAGCAAGTGGTAATTGTTAATTTGTAGCTTTATGGAACTAAATGATAATTCAACTTCCCTCCTTAGTTAGCTGTGAGGAAAACAACGGCAGAACATATACAATATGGTTTTCAGTTTTTGTGGTCTGGAAAGAAACTCCTTCTCCCCTTTCTTTTCATGCCCAAGCCATGTGTCAGATACACAGGTCCTTTCAAACAATAAAGTGAGTTGCAGGAACCCGAATTTCAATAAACACAGTTCAACATTTGTAGTTTCACATAGGTAATGCTTTTCTTTCTTTTAATTTTATCAAATATATAGGTAGTGCAGTTCATCAAGCTAAATGGTTTATATTAAATCCTTATTAATAAATATTAAATGTTTTAATAGAATGCTAATAATACATTAGGTTTTATGGAATGCTAATAATGCATTAGGTTTTACATAAAATATACCATAAAATATATTAAATTTAAATATTTATGCCTAATAATAATGGGAAATCATGGGGGAAATATGTTCTGGAATCTCCCTCTCCCACCCTCCTTTCCCCTCTCCCTTATTATTACATTTTTCAACAAAAAACGAACAGCAAATATGCTGGTGTGTGAGTATAGCCTTGGAGACCAGACCTGTGCCCCTTGTTGGTTCTGCACAGGGGTTGCCACTGGAAAGAGGGAGGTTCGGGATATTCTGCTGAGCTTTGGATCCTGGTCACGGGTGAAGTGAGAATTTAGCAGCCAGCCTGCTGGAGAGGCTGAGGCAAAGCCTAGATTCATCTTGAGCACACCCACCAAACAAAAGCAACCAGAATCTGGGTAGGCACAGAGAATGAATGTGACACTAACAACAGATGAGCAGTAGCAGGCAGGAGGTCTAAATTTTGGCAGGCCAAGAGATGCTGAGGATGGTCAGGTGCAGCAGGTTGGACCACAAGAGTGAAGGCCAAGTTTGCATCATCAAGGGAGAAGCCGGAAAATTAAGGCAGCTTGTGGCCCCAGCCAGGGTGTCCTCAATCTGCAATCCTTAATATTGGTTGCATATTAAAAGCTCCTGGGGAGCTTTCAAAACATGCCTAATAGAGGTCTCACCACAGTTTAATTAAATAAGGAACTGCATTTGAGACTCCAGAAAATTTTCAGACAAATTTGCGTCAACAACTAAACCTAGATTTTTTTTTATTTATTTTTTTAAATTTATTTATTTTATTATTGTATACAAATGGGATACATGTTATTTCTCTATTTGTACATAGAGTCAAGGCAAACCATTTGTGTAATCATATGTTTACATAGGGCAATGATGTTTGATTATTTTTTTTTCCTTCTCCCCCACCCCTCCCACCCCTCTTTCCCCTCTATACAGCCCTTCTTTCCTTCATTCTTACCGCTCTCCTTATCCCTAACCCTAAACCTAACCCTAAACCTAATGCTAACCCCTCCCACCCCCCCATTATATGTCCTCATCCGTTTATCAGCGAGATCATTCGTCCTTTAGTTTTTTGAGATTGGCTTATCTCATTTAGCATGATATTCTCCAATTTCATCCATTTGCCTGTAAATGCCATAATTTTATCATTCTTCATTGCGGAGTAATATTCCATTGTATATATATGCCACAGTTGCTTTATCCATTCAACAACTGAAGGGCATCTAGATTGGTTCCACAATCTGGCTATGGTGAATTGAGCAGCAATGAACATTGATGTGGCTGTATCTCTATAGTATGCTGATTTTAAGTCCTTTGGGTATAAGACAAGGAGTGGGATAGCTGGGTCAAATGGTGTTTCCATTCCAAGCTTTCTGAGGAATCTCCACACTGCTTTCCAGAGTGGCTGCACTAATTTGCAACCCCACCAGCAATGTATGAGTGTTCCTTTTTCACCACATCCTTGCCAACAACTATTGTTGCTTGTGTTCTTGATAATCGCCATTCTAATTGGGGTGAGATGAAATCTTAGGGTAGTTTTGATTTGCATTTCCCTTATTACTAGGGATGTTGAACATTTTTTCATATATCTGGTGATTACTTGTACATCTTCTTCTGTGAAGTGTCCATTTCCTTAGCCCATTTGTTGATTGGATTATTTGTATTCTTCGTGTAGAGTTTTTTGAGTTCTTTATAGATTCTGGAAATTAGCGCTCTATCTGAAGTATGGTTGGCAAAGATATTCTCCCACTCTGTAGGCTCTCTCTTCACATTGCTGATAGTTTCCTTTGCTGAGAGAAAGCTTTTTAGTTTGAATCTATCCCAGTTGTTGATTCTTGCTTTTATTTCTTGTGCTATGGGAGTCCTGTTAAGGAAGTCTGATCCTAAGCCAACAAGTTGAAGATTTGGACCTACTTTTTCTACTATAAGATGCAGGGTCTCTGGTCTGATTCCGAGGTCCTTAATCCATTTTGAGTTGAGTTTTGTGTAGGGTGAGAGATAGGGGTTTAATTTCATTCTATTGCATATGGTTTTCTAGTTTTCCCAGCACCATTTGTTGAAGAGGCTATCTTTTCTCCATTGCATATTTTTGGAACCTTTGTCTAGTATGAGAAAATTGTATTTATTTGGATTTGTGTCCATGTCCTCTATAATGTACCATTGATCTACCTGTCTATTTTGGTACCAATACCATGCCGTTTTTGTTACTATTGCTTTGTAGTAGAGTTGAAGATCTGGTATTGCAATACCCCCTGCTTTGCTCTTGCTACTGAGGATTGCTTTAGCTATTCTAGGTTTTTTATTCTTCCAGATGAATTTCATAATTGCTTGCTCTATTTCTGCAAGGTACATCATTGGGATTTTAATTGGAATTGCATTGAATCTGTATAGCACTTTAGGTAGTATAGCCATTTTGACAATATTAATTCTGCCTATCCAGGAACATGGGAGATCTTTCCATCTTCTAAGGTTTTCTTGAATTTCTTTCTTTAGTGTTCTGTAGTTCTCATTGTAGAGGTCTTTCACCTCTTTTGTGAGATTGATTCCCAAGTATTTTATTTTTTTCGATGCTATTGTGAATGGGGTAGTTTTCCTAATTTCTCTTTCTGAAGATTCATCACTTATGTATAAAAATGCATTGGATTTATGAGCATTGATCTTGTAACCTGCTACTTTACTGAATTCACTTATGAGTTCTAAAAGTTTTCTGGTGGAATTTCCAGGTTCCTCTAAATATATAATCATGTCATCAGCGAACAAGGATAGTTTGAGTTCTTCTTTTCCTATTGGTATCCCTTTAATTTCTTTGGTTTGTCTAATTGCTCTGGCTAGAGTCTCAAGGACGATGTTGAATAGAAGTGGTGAAAGAGGGCATCCCTGCCTTGTTCCAGTTTTTAGGGGGAATGCTTTCAGTTTTTCACCATTTAGAATGATATTAGCCATGGGCTTAGCGTAGATGGCCTTTATAATGTTAAGGAATGTTCCCACTACCCCAATTTTTTCTAGTGTTTTGAGCATGAAGGGATGCTGTATTTTATCGAATGCTTTTTCTGCATCTATTGAAATAATCATGTGATTCTTAACTTTAAGTCTGTTGATATGGTGAATGACATTTATTGATTTCCAAATGTTGAACCAACCTTGCATCCCTGGTATAAAACCCACTTGATCGTGGTGCACTATCTTTTTAATATATATTTGTATGCGATTTGCTAAAATTTTGTTGAGAATTTTTGCGTCGATGTTCATTAAGGATATTGGTCTGAAATTTTCTTTCCTCGATGTGTCTCTGTCTGGTTTAGGTATCAGGGTGATATTGGCTTCATAGAACAAGTTTGGGAGGTTTCCCTCCTCTTCTATTTCATGGAATATTTTGAGGAGTATTGGAATGAGCTCTTCTTTAAAGGTTTTGTAGAACTCGGCTGAGAACCCATCTGGTCCTGGACTTTTCTTTGTTGGTAGACTTTTGATGACCTCTTCTATTTCATTGCTTGAAATTGGTTTATTTAAGTTGTGTATGTCCTCCTCGTTCAGTTTAGGTAATTCATATGTCTCTAGAAATTTGTTGATGTCTTCGAGGTTTTCTGTTTTGTTGGAGTATAGATTTTCGAAATAGCTTCTAATTAAGTTTTTGTATTTCAGTCGTGTCTGTTGTGATGTTTCCTTGTTCATTCCGAATTTTAGTAATTTGAGTTTTCTCCCTCTTTCTCTTTGTTAGTGTGGCTAAGGGTTTATCAATTTTATTTATTTTTTCAAAGAACCAACTATTTATTTTGTTAATTTTTCTAATTGTTTCTTTTGTTTCAATTTCGTTGATTTCGGCTCTGATTTTAACTATTTCCTGTCTTCTACTACTTTTGGTATTGGTCTGCTCTTCTTTTTCTAGCGCTTTGAGCTGTAGTGTTAAGTCATTTATTTGTTGATTTCTACTTCTTTTTTTGAATGCACCCCATGAAATAAATCTTTCTCTAAGTACTGCTTTCATAGTGTCCCAGAGATTTTGATATGATGTGTCTTTGTTCTCGTTTACTTCTAAGAATTTTTTTATTTCCCTCCTGATGTTTTCTGTTATCCATTCATCATATAATAGTGTATTATTTAATCTCCAGGTATTGGAGAAGTTTCTGTTTTTTATTCTGTCATTTATTTCTAATTTCAATCCATTATGATCTGATAGAGTACAAGGTAGTATCTCTATCTTCTTGTATTTGCTAACAGTAGCTTTGTGGCATAAAATATGGTCTATTTTAGAGAAGGATCCATGTGCTGCTGAGAAGAAAGTGTATTCGTTCTTTGTTGGATGGTATATTCTATATATGTCCGTTAAGTCTAAATTGTTGATTGTGTTGTTGAGATCTATAGTTTCTTTATTCAATTTTTGTTTGGACGATCTATCCAGTGGTGAGAGAGGTGTGTTAAAATCACCTAGTATGATTGTGTTGTTGTCTATTTGATTTCTGGAATTGAGAAGGATTTGTTTGACGTACGTGGATGAGCCAATGTTCGGGGCATAGATATTTATGATTGTTATGTCTTGCTGATTTATGCTTCCCTTAAGCAGCATGTAATTTCCTTCTTTATCCCTTCTGACTAGTTTTGGCTTGAAGTCCACATTATCTGAAATGTGGATGGATACTCCAGCTTTTTTGCTGTGTTCGTGTGCATGGTATGTTTTTCCCCATCCTTTCACCTTTAGTCTATGTGTATCTCTTTCTATGAGATGAGTCTCTTGCAGGCAGCATATTGTTGGATTTTTCTTTTAATCCAATCTGCCAGTCTATGTCTTTTGATTGATGAGTTCAGGCCATTAACATTCAGCGTTATTATTGTGATCTGATTTGTATTCCCAGTCATTTGACTCATTTGTTTTTGACATGATTTGGTTTCTCCTTTATTTGGCTATTCCTTTAGGCTAGCGCCTCCTGTTGCTGATTTGTATCGTTGTTTTTCATCTCTTCCTCATGGAATATTTTGCTGAGAATGTTCTGTAATGCTGGCTTTCTTTTTGTAAATTCCTTTAGCTTTTGTTTATCATGGAAGGATCTTATTTCATTGTCAAATTTGAAGGTAAATTTTGCTGGGTATAAAATTCTTGGTTGGCATCCATTTTCTTTCAGGGCTTGAAAAATGTTGTTCCAGGCCCTTCTAGCTTTTAGGGTCTGGATTGAAAAATCTGCTGATATTCTTATTGGTTTCCCTCTGAATGTAATTTGATTCTTTTCTCTCGCAGCCTTTAAAATTCTGTCTTTATTTTGTATGTTAGGTATTTTCATAATAATGTGCCTTGGTGTGGGTCTGTTGTAATTTTGTATGTTTGGAGTTCTATAAGCCTCTTGTACTTGGTTTTCCATTTCATTCTTCAGATTTGGGAAATTTTCTGATATTATTTGATTGAATAGATTGTTCATTCCTTTGGTTTGTTTCTCTAAGCCTTCCTCAATCCCAATAATTCTTAAATTTGGCCTTTTCATGATATCCCATAATTCTTGTAGATTCTGTTCATGATTTCTTAACATCTTCTCTGTTTGGCCAACTTTGTTTTCAGGATTAAATATTTTTCTTCAGTGTCTGAGGTTCTGTCTTCCAGGTGTCCTATCCTATTGGTTATGCTTTCTACGGAGTTTTTAACTTGGTTTATTGTTTCCTTCATTTCAAGTATTTCCGTTTGTTTTTTTTTCAGTATCTCTAACTCTTTATTGAAATGATCTCTTGCTTCCCGTATTTGGTCTTTTAACTGTTGATTGGTACGACATTTAATGCCTGCCTTTGCTCTTTCATCTCTTCCTTCAATGCCTGCATTTGCTCTTTCATCTCCTCATTTGCTTCCCTGATTGTTTTAATTATGTACATTCTGAACTCCCTTTCTGTCATTTCTTCTGCTGTGCTGCCATTGGGTTTTATTAAAGTAGTATCTAGGTTTGTTTGGGACATTTTCTTCCCTTGTTTTCTCATATTGGTCAGATGTCAGTGGGAATCTAAGATATTGCAGATTTCCTCTATTGGCTTATAGTGTCCCGGTAGATTTCCAGTGTATCACTTCCCAGCCTTCAGTAGCCTGAAGTCTTGGAGGAACTTGATAATGCAGTGCTTCCGAAGAAAGCTGCCCCTAGCCCCCTACTGGTTCCAGGGCTTGGAGCTGGCTCTGTGCGGAAAGGCTCTAACTGGGGGCCTGCACCGTGCAGCTGGCCGTGTGGGGGAAGCCCACCGCCGGAGTGTGGAAGGCTACCTTGGGAAGACTCTAGCTACCCTGCCCTGCTCTGATAAGCCACCCCTATCTGTGCCTGCCACGCAGACCAAGTTTCTCCCAGTGGGGGAGACTCACCCTGTGACTCTATTTTTGTCCAAGTCTCTCAATGCCTCCCCTTCTTGCGTCCTGGCTTCTGGAGTGACTGGAGATGCAGTCACCCTCTAGGCCGTCATCTTGGATCGCCCCATGGAAAGAGCCTGAGACCGGAGTGGGCAGAGCCGCCTGGAGAATTCTCTGGCTGCCCTGCCCTGATCCCAGAGGCTGCTTGTGGATCGAAGCTCTCTGTTGGCTCGGGGAATTGTGGCTGGCTCTATGTAGAAAGGCTCTCACTGGGCGGTCTGTTCTGAGAAGCTAGCCTTGAAAGGCGTCTCCCACCGCAGCAGGCCAGGCTGCTTTGGTAAGTCTCTGGCTGCCCTGTCCTGGTCCCTGAAGCCACTTGCGGGCTGGAGTATGCCGCGCTGGCTCCAGGACTTGGAGCTTGTTCTGATCAGAAAGGCTCTCAGTAGGGGGCCTGCTCCAAGAACCTGGAGAAGCTGGCTGTGTGGGAGGGGCCCAGCGCCGGAGTGCGCAGTGCTGCCTGTGGAAGACTCTAGCTGCCCTGCCCTGCTCCGATAAGCCACCTCTATCTGGGCCTGCCACCCGGGCCGAGCTTTACCCAGTGGGCAGACTCACCCGTGGCTCTATTTTGGTCCAAGTCTCTCAATGCCTCCCCTTTTTAACTCCTGGGTTCTGGAGCGACTGGGAATGCAGTCCCCCTCTAGTCCACCATCTTGGATCACCCTGTTTTGTGACTTTCTTAACTCTCAAAAAAGATTTACCAAACTAAGCTGTTTTAAACTAAAATACAATTATCATTGCAAATTATTTTCAAAACACTGATAGTAACATAATAGTAATGACTTTTTGGCAACACATGTAAGAATGGCTCAAAATTCTGACCTCAAACTCAAACCCAGCATATTTCTTGAGAATTGTTGGCAGGTTGATTTCAGGAATGGTTTTGTAGGTAGTTCATTTTATATACAAATGAGCTATTATGAGTTACATAGGTTTATGCATATCCATTACTATGATGCACCTAAGTTCCCCAGATTCTGAAATTTCTCTGTGCTGGGATAACATAAATCCTAGAAACCAGAAAATAATCACCCATAAATTAATAAATCTTTGAGGATTACAGCAAACCAAAACTTACAATACTAAATGGATAAATAGTTCTCTCCCTGTCTCATTACATAAATATGGATATGTGAAAAAATATGTCCATTATACATGTAAATAAATTGAATTCTGAGAAAGTTTATTAACTTTCACATAAATATTAAGTGAGAAAGTCCAAATTCTAATCCAGGCTTCTCTGACTCCAGTGTACCACACTGTCTATGTCATTAGGAGAATCTTAAATTTCTTTATATAAACCAATGTCTCATAAAACAAGGAAAACCTAACTTTGAGTTTCTTTTTAAAAATTTATGTTCATTTTTGCTTCCTTCATATATGTATGGGTGTTATCTATACTTTGTTTAGAAGGATGTATCAGAGACCTGTTACCCATTCCTTCCTTCTTGATGAAAGATTATTTACTATTCTCTGGACACAAGATCAACCTGAATGAAGACTCCTTATCTTAGTCTCCCTTGTGTCTAAGTGTGTCCATATGATTAATTTCCAGAGAGTGAAATATAAATACAACTGTTTACAACTTCCAAGGAGGATCCAAAGGGGTTTGCCTTCTCTTTCCTGTCATTCTTATTGGTTCACTGTAGTTGTGGTTGACACTAGAGCCACCATTTGGGCCAGGAAGTAGAGACCACATATTTAGATGGCAAATGAAACTGTAAAATGGATGGAGGCACCATCCTAGTCCTGGATGACCTATGTTTAAATAGATATTTGAAGTGCCAAGATAGGAACACTATGGCCTTCCAGTCAAATCTGGCCCACCATCTGTTTCTGTCAGATCACAGGAATGTTATTCATTTAGGTATTGATTATGGCTGCCTTCATGCTGCAAAGGCAGTTGAGCAGTTGACCTCCTATAACCTGTGATGCCTACAATTCTTATCTCTGTCCTTTCTCAGAAAATTTTGCTGACCCCTGGTTTAAACTTTTACTCATTTAGATTTTCCTATCATATAAGATGAAAAGTAATTCAAACTAATAGAAAGACTTTTGATATGTGCCATGCTAAAAAATTGGAAACTTTTCCAGATAACAATGAAATTCTGTAGACATTCTTTTTTAAAGAAAATATTTGTATAGTTTTATTGGGTTATCATTAAAGTACTATAACCTGCAACTATTTAAAGTGTGCAGTCAATGTTTTGATAAATGTATATTCCAGGTAACTATCACTATAAGATAATGAATATATTCATCACCACCAAAAATTTTCTCATTCCTGTTTGTAATCTTTGATTTCTGCCACATCCTCCCCAGGCAGCCAAGAAACTTCTTATTTGCATGATCTAGAACTTTATATAAGTCATATATATGTGTGTGTGTGTGTGTGTGTGTTTTACGTAAATGTGTGTGTGTGATTTTATATACATATGCGTGTGTGCGTGTGCGTGTCCTTTTGTAGAGTCAAATGATAAATCTTTTTAACATAGTTTCTTTAACATAGGGTTATGACTGAGATTTACACTTGTTCTTATATGTTTTAGTAGTTGATTTTTTTCTTTGGTTTTATTTCCTTTTTTGGCCGAGTGGTAATTTATTATATGGATATACCTTAATTTATTAATTTATATGTTGTTTAGTATTTGTGTTTAATCCCCCAAGTACTTGCTACAAAAATAAAGCTCTTATAACAATGCAATCAAACACTGTACAAGTTTTTGTATGAGCAGATGGTTTTCTATCTCTTGAGTAAATTCCTATGACTGAAATGGTTGGGTTGTATAGAAGGTGACATTTAACATTTTAAGAAACTATTAAACTATTTTTCAGAGTAGTTGTACCATAATATATACTCATTAGCAACATATATAAGTATCAGTTGTTTATCTTCTTGCCAATAGTTGATAAGGCCAAACTTTCAGATTAATAGGTTTGTAATTGTTTCTCATTATAGATTAATCTGTATTTCCCAGTGACTAAACCTATTGAGTATGTTTTGATTTGTTTGTTTGAAATGTTTATATCTTATTTTGTGATATGTGTTAATTAATTAATTAATTAATTAATTTTGCTTTTTTGGTCTTCTGTATGTTATTAAGTATTAAGAGTTCTTTATATGCTATTTATATAAGTCTTTTGTCTCAATATGCACTGTAAATTTTTCTTCTCTGTGACTTGATTTTTCACTATCATAATTATCTCTTTTTTAAAAACGATTTTGCTAGAGCATAATTTACATACCATAAATTTTACTGATCATAGTTGTTCAATGCAATTAAGGTTAGTAAATTTATATAGTGGTGGAATGATCACTACAGTCCAGTTCTAGGATCCATCCTAAAATGTTTCCTGACCCAGTTTATTATCAATCCCTATTCATACCATTGGTATAACCACTAATTTGTTGTCTGTATTTGTATTTTATGTATAGTATTTGTATGTTATGGATATTTCATGTAAAGGTAAATTAATTGTCCATATATTCTTGGTAAATAGAATTATACAATATGTAATTTTTTGTCTGACTTCTTAATTTAGCATAATTATTTTGAGACTCATCCATGTTGTAGTACATACCAGCAATTTAGTCCCTAATCCATGCAGGAAGATTTTGGATTATTAGTTAAAAGTCTTTATTTTTTTAATAGATCTAGTAAGATGGTTTAATTTTACTTGTGTCGGTTTGAGTAATTCCTATTTTTTCTAGGAATTTTTCCATTTTATTTTGTGCTCTAATTTATTGCCAAGAAGTTGTTCACAGTATTCCACAGCAATCATTTTAATTTCTTGAGAAAACAATTTTGGTAATTTGAGTCTTTTGTGTTATTCTGGATAAAAGGTTTTCAATTGTATTGGTCTTTTCAAACAACAAACTTAGTTTCATTGATTTTTCTCTATTTTTGTGCTTTTTGTTCTACTATGTTCTGTAGAATCTTTATTATTTCTTTCTATGTGTTTTGAGTTTAATTTACTCTTCTTAGTACTATAAGTTGGAAACTTAGAATATTGATTTGGAACTTTTCCTGTTTTCTAATATAGATGTTTCAAAACTATGAATGTCCTTCATTGATTTATCTGTTCCATAATAGTTCAGAATTTAATTTGATTCACTTAAAATACAATAAAATTTCCCTTGTGATTTCTCTTTTGACCTATGAGTTATTTAGTAGAAATATGTTAATCTCCAAGCATCTAAAGTTTTGCCAAATATCTTCTTGTCTGTCATTGATTTCTAGTTTAATTCCTATGTGATCAAAGAGCATACTTTGTATTATCTCAACCCTTTTAAATTTACCAAGACCCTTTTTATGGCCTATCATATATTCTATCCTAAGAATGCTTCATGTGACCTTGAAAAGAAAGTATGTTATGCTGTCAATGAATGGAGTATAACATAAATGTCAGTGAGGTCAAAATGATTGGCAGAGTGGCTCTAGTATTTATATCATTGGATATTTCTCTCTATCCTTTGCTGAAAGCAGGGTAATGAAGTTTTATTGTTGAATTGTATATTTTCCTTTTTCCTTCTGTCACATTTTCATCTCGTATTGTGAGAATGTGTTATTAGTGCATATATGATTGTATTTTTTATCATGTCTTCCTGATACATTGAACTCTAGCAGTGTTTCTTTTTTTTTTTTTTATTGTAAACAAATGGGGTACATCTTTTTTCTCTGGTTTGTTTTTCTTCTCTTAAAGACTATGTTGTCTGATATTTATTTAGCCACTCCAGGTCTCTCCATGCTCCTGCTAGAATGCTATGTTTTTTTATCCTTTTGTTTCTACTTGTTTGTGTCTTTGGATCTAAAATATGTCTCTTGTTTATGGTTGAATATTGTTTTTTTCTGTTTGTTTGTTTGTTTGTTTGTTTTTCAGTATCTCTAACTCTTTATTGAAATGATCTTTTGCTTCCTGTATTTGCTCTTTTAACTGTTGATTGGTGAGATCATTTAATGCCTGCATTTGCTCTTTCATCTCTTCCTTCAATGCCTGCATTTGCTCTTTCATCTCCTCATTTGCTTCCCTGATTGTTTTAATTATGTACATTCTGAACTCCCTTTCTGACATTTCTTCTGCTGTGCTGCCATTGGGTTTTATTAAAGTAGTATCTAGGTTTGTTTGGGACATTTTCTTCCCTTGTTTTCTCATATTGGTCAGATATCAGTGGGACTCTGAGATATTGTAGATTTCTTCTATTGGCTTATAGTGTCCCGGTAGATTTCCAGTGTATCACTTCCCAGCCTTCAGTAGCCTGGAGTCTTGGAGGAACTTGATAATGCAGTGCTTCCGAAGAAAGCTGCCTCTAGCCCTCTACTGGGTCCAGGACTGGGGGCTGGTTCTGCGTGGAAATCCTCTCACTGGGTGGTCCTGCTCCTAGAAGCTGGCTATAGACAGGGCCTGCCCCTGTCTGAGGGAGCCACACTGCTCGGGGAAAGCCTCTCCCTGTCCTGCCTTGGTCCCAGAAGCCACCTGCGGGCTGGGGTCCACTGCTGGGTTCAGGGCAGGGGGCTGGCTCTGTGTGGAAAAGCTCTCACTGGGGGGGCCTGCTCCAAGAAGCTGGCTGTGGATCGAGCCTGCCACGGGAGGGAGCAGGGCTGCTTGGGGAAGTCTCTTGCTGCCCTGCCCTGGTCCCAGAAGTTACCCCTGCCTGGGCCTGCCGCCTGGGCCAAGCTTCACCCGGTGGGAAAGACTCACTCTGCGGCTCTATGTTGTTCCGAGTCTCTCAATACCTACCTTTCTTGAATCCTGAGTTCTGGAGCGATGGGAGTGCAGTCACACTCTAGTCCGCCATCTTGGATCTACAATTGGATATTGTTTTTGTATTCAGTCTATACTGTCTTTTCCATGGGAGGGAAGACTAATGTATTTATGTGGAATGGAATTATTGGTATAATTGGATTTATGTTTACACCATTGCTATTTTGTTGTGAATATGGCTCATGTCTTTTTTGTTGTTCTTTTTTCTTTCTTGCCATTTTAATTTTTGGAAATATATTTGGGGGTATAATATATATAAATATGTTAATGTAGATTATAAAATATGTTGATATTTTATTTTAAAATGTAGTTAGCATATTACTATGTTATATTATATTGAATTTTCTATTATATTGTTAATTTAATGATATCATTTAATTTATTAATTTAATTACATCATGTATTTGCATATTTAATATGCAATGTATATTTATGCAATGGTAAGATTTATGTAATTAATATATATTAACATATAATATACAGATGTTATGTTCATATATCCAAAAAATAAGATGATAGGAAAGAAGAAACAGTGTAAGAAAAAATGAGATATATTAAAATCAAATAGCAATATAGTATGGGCTATATATAAGATATATATTATATAACATATATTATATATATATGTCCATTTTAATACCTCTGTTGATTTAAACACATATTTTTACTTATTTTCCATGTTTACAAATCATTATCTTAAAACAATTTAGATTACTATTAATCAAATACTTGTAAATTGCTTTGATATAGCTTGACTTTTCTACTCTGATTTTTCCATATATATCTATAGGTTTCATAGATACAGATACAGAAATGCACACATATACATATATGTGTTTATATATATATCAACATATGCCAAGTATATCCTACAAATACAACAAAATTGGGTTATAGTTAAAATGTTAAGCAATTTTTTGCCTTTAAAAAATAGAAAATGTTAAAATTATATATGCATATATACAGTCATACACATTTATTCATATATTTATCATTTCTGGTGCTCTTAATTTCTTCCTATGGATTTGAATTAATGTCTGATGTTATTATCTTCAAACCAAAGTACTTCTTTTGTAGTTTTTTGTAAAGTAGGTTTTGTTTATCTGGCTTATTATGGTGGACCATACAAACCTTGATGTTGATATTTTCATTTAAACTACTATAAATTTTCTTATGATTTTATCCTTCACCCATAAATTACTTAGAAGTATGTTGCTTAATTTCAGACATTTGGAATTTTGTAGATATTTTCTTATGATTTTGAATTTAATTCTTTGACAGGAAGTCAGGGAATACCTATATGCTTTAGTCCTTTTATATTTATTAAGAATTGTTTTCTATCTCATTACATGATCTATCTTAAAGTAGACACTACATGCACAGAAAAGTGTGTCGAGTAACTGTTGTACATAATTATCTGAAACATCAATTACATTAATAAAGTTGATGATATTGTTCATATCCTCTATTATTGATTTTACCTGGTTCTGTCAATTCATAAGAAATAGCAGTTTTAAAAAATCCCCTGCCCTGTGAGATTATCTATGTTCTTTCTTGTCTGTGATTTCTGTTTTTTATAATTTTAGATTTTGTAATCAGTTGCATATGTATTGATTGTTTTTATGTCTCCCTCAAAATTGTCCTTTTATTATATTGAAATTTTCTTTTTATCTTATGAAATCTTTTTTTTGATCAATGGTAGTCATTGCCTTTATCATTGCCTTTGCTCTATAGCCTCTAAATGCTTATGGTGTTTCTGATATACATTTTTTCATGCATTTATTTTCAGTATATCATTTTTACATTAAAAATGTGTTTCCTACAGGCAGCACAAAGTATGTCCTTGCTTTTTAATACACTGTGGAAATTTTTTCTGCCTTTTCTTAAACAGGACTATGTGAGTCATTAACATGTAATATAAGTATTAATATGATTGGGTTTTTAACCCACCATTTTCTTACTTTTCTCCTCATTTCAGGGGTTTCTATGTTCCTCATATTTGGTCTTCATTTGAGTTATTTGAGGGTTCTATACATGTTTTATTTTAATGTGTTGTTAGGCAATTTTTTTTTATCTTTGTGTACTTCTTTTAACTGTTACTCTAGAGATTTCAATATACACACTTAACCTTTTACAGTTAATATGGCATTGCTTTTTATAGAATGTATTTGCAACCTTATCAGTTCCTTTCCCTATCTCAGTGTTCATGGGCTATGTCATGGGATTACATCTACACAAGTTTAAATACCTCACCACACACTATTGCAATCTTTGCTTTAACAGTCATACACTTTTTATTGCTGTTTAAGAAGACAATGATATTCATCCATTTTACCTTGCTGTGTAAGTTTCTGTGGATTTCCTTTACTTGTGAGCATCAAGTTACTTTCTGTCTTTCCCTTCAGCTTTAAGAAATTTCTTCAGCATTTCTTATAAGGCAGATCTTCTGAATATTTTTTTTCAGTTTTCTTTTATCTGGAAATTACTTACCTTAATTTTGGAAGAATATTTTTACTGGGAGTAGAATTCTGACTCAACACTTCTTCCTTTCACTACTTTGATATTGTTTAAAGAGAAATCCATCATTCAAATCTTTCTTCTTTTCTACATGTAATGCCAGTTGTTTTTTTTTTTTTTTCTGCTTTCAAAATTTTTTTCTCATCTTTGGTTGGAGCTGATTATAATACACATAGTTGTAATTTTATTTAAATTTACACAAGTTGGAATTAAGTGATTGTCAATCTATAAATCCTTCCTACATAGAAATTGAGAAGTTTTCAGCCACTGTTGCTTCAAGTGTTTGCTCTGCCAACCTCCTTCCCCTCTCCTTAAGAACTCCAGCAGTACATATGATAGGCTCTGTGGTGCTCAACAAGCTCCTGAGACTGTTCATTCTGTTCAGTGTCTTCTTTCTCTCCTCTTAGGATAATTCCTATATGTCTTTGTTTATTCCTCTTTCTCTTTTCACCATTCTGTCATTAGGCTTATCATTTTTAATTTTTTACATTTCTTAATTTTAAGTTCATATTTAGTTCTTTGTGGAGTTCCTATTTTTCTGATAACATTCCTAATTTATATTAATCACCTCTAGTATGTTTTTCATTGCATACATAATTATAAACTCTGTTCCAAAGAAATGTCCTCTATGTCCAGCATCTGAATAATCTCAGGTGTGTCATGTGCTTATTTTTGCCTTTTTACTTTTGTCACATTTTACAGGTTTTCTGTTTCTGCGTTAGTTAGTTTAGAATTATACCCTGGACATTGTTAATGTTATGTTTCTGTACCCTGGATCCTATTAAAACGCACTGGAGAAAGTTGAAGTTTTACTTTTACCAGGAGATCAACCTAGTTAGGTTAAATAATACATTGTGTCTTCTTCTCTCTGGGAATGGATGAATTATTAGGTCAAATTTCTTAGTCTTTGTTACCCAATTTGAGTCTGTCTGGTGTGTGAACGACTCAGAAGTTGGTCAGGCATTTGTGAAGGTGGTTCATTTCAGTTCTCCATCCACCACTTCGGCTTGTGTTTTTTCCTGATGCATACACATCAGGGACTGAGCTGAAAGACTTTCAACTCTCCAGTTCTGCCAGACATAGCTAAGCTAGTGTTTGTCTATGCCCATGTGTATAGCTCAAGGCTTAGTCTATGTACTTATACACAGAATTAGAGGAGTCTCTCCTCTCCCTTCCATCATCCTCCCCAATTATATCTGACCTTTGGGGACCTCTTTCTGTGGTTCCTTTGGGTGGAATAATGGGGTTCCTTTCAGAGATTTACTGAAGGCTTCATCACTGCTACCATACTGCATAATGACTGGGTCAGGAGAGACACTGCATGCAAGGAAAAAAAAAGAAATGAAACTTAACTTTGTGCAGTTGCCTCTCTATGTTTTTGCTTAATGGTAACTACTTTTGTTTACTTTCACAAAGTCTTCAAAGAGTTGTTTTGCAGTTTGTCCTGAGATTTTAGTTGTAATTAATGTAAGGAATGGACTGAAATTGATCTATAACATATTTCTTCCTATGTCATCTTTCTAGTACCAAAACATCTTCAATCTCCCAACACATAGAAATCAAATATAAAATTAGTTGCTATATGAAAAAATCTATATAATAAAATTGTTTTATCTTTTCGAGCCACAGGTAGCCTGAGCAAAGGAAGAGGCACTGGAATAAAAGACAAAAGTGGATTATGAGTAAGGATCGACAGAACTATTGGAAGGATCAGATATGACAGGCATCAGAGAGGAGGGGTCAGTGAGCAAACCCCGGTTCTTGTTTAGTTTGCCTTATATTTAAAAATGTGCTTCATTTAAAAAGGGTAAAGAAAAGACAGAGAATTTGGATGATGGGTGGGATATGAGATTTTCAATGTTAATGTTAAGTCTGGGTACCAGTGGGCTATCATGATGGAGATGTTTAATAGACAGTTGATAGAATCATTATCATAAAACAGGTGCTCCCTACTTAAATAAAAATATGAAATTAAAATTTACTGTTAATATAAAAGTGTTATAGAACAATCTTGGAGTCTAACATTTACCCTCAACTCGACCTAGCAAACAGATATTTGATAAATGACTGGAATATTGGTATTTCACTTCCCACAAGTAACATTAGTCATTGTTTAGAATTTAAATGTTGCAAATGGAATACAGAGAGCATTGCCAATTTTGTTCCACTCTGGTGACTTCCTTTGTCTCAACTTTGAGACTTTGGAGATTTCATGGATGACATGAGATTGAATTGCTATGTACTTAGTAATATAGCAAGTTAACAACTAAAAATGGTCAATAATGTATAGAGGCAAAAAGGGTTTGCTAAATAAAAGGACAGAAAGAAAGGACTAATGTTTATTGAGTCTTTTGAAGTGCCAGCTCATTCATATCTGTTAAAGGACTCAAACTTCATCAAATTTTCTGAGAAAAATATTGCAAAGATGTTACAATTGAGACTTACAAAATGGAAATAGTAGTCCAATATTATACAGCTAACAACCCACAGTCTAGACTCACACTCATGCTGGAGGACCTTCAAGAGAGATGTTAGATATTTTGTTCTGGCTCTACGAACCGTCCACCCCAAATTGAACATCTCAATAAAATCCTCAAACAAAGTTAAAGTAAGACTTAAAGATCACACAGTTTTGAAGCAGTGCCTCTATCCATTATTTATGACTAATGAGTTATCAGTCTTCTAGCTCTTTTGATTAGAGGGAAAGTTGTCTTACTCGGTTTAGTCCAAAGATATGAAAGAGTATTTTTCTGGTTCTTTTGGTTTATTTTAAAGACACTACTGAAGATAACCAGCTACATGATTACATCGTAAAGTCTAAAATTAAGGCCTGTATCATGCTCTGCCTTTTCTGGGAGGACCTCAAGTGGCCTAACTACAAATTTTCTCCCCAGCTCTGCTCCCATGGCTAAGATCCCCTAGCCCAGGCACCTCCCTTAAGGGACCAACTGCAGTTCTCACTTATCTCCTAATAGTAGTTTGTTCTGACAAGCAACTCATCTCCTGTGTGAGACAGAGATCATCTTGCCCTCTTGTTACTGCAGACTTCCTTCTACAGATATGCTTTTGCACTCTGTTGCTGAGTGCAGTGCCCATGGCCCTGGGTCACATGCAGTGTCCTAATCCCCTTGGCTGTGAGTAAATGTGACCAATAAACTGCTGCTGGTCTCATCTGTCCTGTGATAGGTGTCTTTGTGTGTTCTACTCTGGTGGGAATTCCTCCCTCACTGTTGAATCAGAACTTAAAAAAGATTAATTTTCATTAAGTAAGGATTTTAATTCTGTGGACACAGGAACAACCCAGACCTTCAGAGAAGGCCCGAAGTTTGCCAACACCAAAAGTGGAGTCTTACCTTATTGATGACCTGAGAAAGAAATCAGAGAACAAAATATTCCAGGAAGCCCTTTTCTTTTACCTGGTACTTGCTTTCTGTATAGAAAGGGAGAAATATAAAGCAGAAATCAAGTGTGTTCCCTTTGGGGAAAATAGAGCACAGAGTGCCTAAGAGCAGGCTCAGGAATTAGACCAACTGGATTCAAATCCCAGCTTCATGTATGCTAGCTCTGCGACCTTAAGCAAGTTAATTAGTATCTCTGTGACTCATTTCCATCATCTGTGTAATAAGAAATTTATACATATATATATATGTAATAAGGGATTTATACATATATATGTATACATATACATATATATTGATGAAGTTGATAAATGTTATGAAGATCCTGAGTTTAACTAGAAAAGCACATACTATAGTGCCTGCTTTCTGCTAGGTATACCTCTACTAACAATGCTAGCACTGTTATGAGTAGTAATATTTGAAATAGAATTGAATTGCTATTATGTTGAACTATGTAAAATTGATGGTTTTTTTGTACCAGGGATTGAATGCAGGGCACTGAGCCACATTCCCAACCTTTTTTTTAAATCTTACTTTATTTTTATTTTGAGACAGGGTCTTGTTAAATTGCTTAGGACCTGGCTAAGTTGCTGAGGCTGGCCTTGAACTTGTGATCCTCCTGTCTCAGCCTCCTGAGTTGTTGGGATTACAGGTGTACATCACCATGCCAAGCTGAAATTGACATGTTGGAGGTAAAATATAGACAATTTCTTATCTACATCTTTCTTCATTTTTATGGTCTAGGTGTTCATCACTGAGAAGAGAAATTCTAGAACTCTAAGTTATTCTGGTTTCTGACCCTGGAGGAGTGTATCAGAATGTGTCACCTCCCAGTCACAGCTTTTCCACCCTACTTTATTACCTTTCTGTTCAGCTCTGCCCCAGGGCAGAAAGCACACATTCGTGTATTACTTAGGCAAAAATAAAGAGCACCAAAATACATAAATGAATCCTTCCTATTATCATGAGGATGAACTTCTGCAGCTACCTCTAAAGTCATGTTCTTTCAACTTCCATACATTATTTTCTTTAGGAATTTTACTTTATTTTTTTACTAAGCAGAGCCTATATTCTTTATTATATCTCCATTTGCATGACATTGGAATTATTCACTTAGTATTTTCATGTTTTCATTAAATGGATAGAGCAGGGCTCAATGGGTATTTTAAAAAACTACTGGACACTGCAGATTCTCCCCTTAAACAAGTTAGTTTAGGAAAACCTTCCTGGTACATGTCTCCCATTAGATAGAAATAACACAACTGTGTGCAGTGCTTCTAGATTAGTCTGACTTGAATAAGGTATGGAGAGGGTGAAGAGGGTGAATTAAGCAGTAGTAATTCAACTCATGCACAACTCATCCAAATAACTTGTTACATTAGACTGAATATTTTTAGCTGAATGTGGCTTAAAAACCCAATTCAAATAAACAAGCTGGAAAAGAATTCATTGGTTCATTAATTGAAATGTCCAAGAGAATAGCTAGCTAAATGTTCAGTCATTCCTCGAGTTCAATGACTCAAGAAATACTATCAGGGATCTTCCTTTGTACCTATATATAAGCTCTCATTTTATTTGATATGAAGATTTTTTGGGTTTATCTATCTTTTATGCAATATAAATTGATAGATACACAGTCACTAGTCACCACTGAGCATCTCTTCTTAGATTTTGTTATTGTTGTTGTTTTTGGTACCAGGGATTGAACCCATGGGTGCTTAACCACTGAGCCAAATCCCCTGTCTTCCTCATATTTTATTTTGAGATAGGATCTCTCTAAGTTGCTTTGAGCCTACCTACATTGCTGAGGCTTGCTTTGAACTTTCTATTCTCCTGCCTCGACCTCCCCAGTCACTGGGATTACGGTTTGTACCACTATGCCTGGCTCTTCTTAGTTTTAAAATAAAAATATAAACAGGTTATTGTTTATTCTAATAATCATGAAACAATCTAAGGGAAGATTCTTCTTGTCCTGGCTTAGATAATATTCTCATTTTGGAAGAAGTATTTTGATCTGGGGAGATAGATTTCTATCATTAACCCAGCCTGGGTCACAAGCAAACAGCTATGGTGAGAAAGTATGGACAGAACTTGGGTATATCATGCATTAGGGCTTCCCAGGACCACACTGAGTAGAGAGGAACGATTCACCTAAGAAAGAAATTATGACTGAATAGGACAACATGTCCACGAATTGCCCTGTGATACAGAATTTCTGTTGTGGAGAGAGCGTATTATTCTTCTGAAGGCATTTGTTAAATTATCTTGACAACATTTCATATACCACATCTGGGATTGGTTTCCTCAATATCCTGAGGTGGAAGTCGTGCCTTATTCTCTAGAACTAAACCTTTTATTTTTTTTTTTTAATTTTTTACAGACTGCCCTTTGATTCATTGTACACAAATGGGGTACATCATTTCATTTCTATGGTTCTACACGATGTAGATTCATATCATTCTTGTAATTATACATGTATGTAAGATAATGCCCGTCTCATTCCACGAGTTTTCATAGCCCCCTTCCCTCTCATTTTCTTCTACAAAAATCTAAAGTTCCTCCATTCTTTCTCTCACTCCCCACTCCCCGGCCACCCCCATTACATATCATCATCCACTTATCACGGAAAATTTTCGGCCTTTGGTTTTTTGGGATCGACTTATTTTACTTAGCATGATATTTTCCAATTCCATCCATTTATCTACAAGTGCCATAATATTCCATCGTGTATATATATACCACAGATTCTTTATCCATTCATCTGTTGAAGGGCATCTGGGTTGACTCCACAATCTAGCTATTGTGAATTAAGCTGCTATAAATATTGATGTGGTTCCATTACTGATGTAGTATGCTAATTTTAAGTCATTTGGGTATAAACTGAGGAGTGAAATAACTGGATCAAAAGGTGGGTCCATTCCAAGTTTTCTGAGGATTCTCCATACTGCTTTCCAGAGTGGCTGCACCAATTTATAACTCCACCAGCAATGGAAAAGTGTGTCTTTTTCCCCACATCCAAGTCAACATCTATTATTGTTTGTGTTCTTGATAATAACCACTCTAATTGGAGTACGATGAAATCTTAGAGTTGTTTTAATTTGCATTTCTCTAATTACTAGAGATATTGAACACTTTTTCATATATTTATTAATCACCTGTATGTCTTCTTCTGTAAAGTGTCTGTCCAGTTCTTAGGCCTATTTATTGATTGGGTTATTTGTATTTTGGTGTAAAGTTTTGTAAGTCTATAAATTTTGAAGATAAATACTCTATCTGAAGTGCATGTGGAAAAGATCTTCTCCCACTCTCCAGGCTCTCTTTTCACATTATTGATTGTATCCTTTGCTGAGAAAAATCTTTTTAGTTTGAGTCCATCCCATTTATTGATTCTGCTTTGATATCTTGTGCTTTGGGAGTCTTGTTAAGGAAGTCTGATCCTAAGCCGACATGATGAAGATTCAGCCTACTTTGATTTCTATTTGGTGCAAGGTCTCTGGTTTAATTCCTAATTCCTTGATCCATTTTGAGTTGAGTTTTGAGCAGGGTGAGAGGTAGAGGTTTAATTTCATTTTACTGCACATGGATTTCCAGTTTTACTAGCACCATTTGTTGAACAGGCTATCTTTTCTCCACAGTATGTTTTTGGCTCCTTTGTCTAGTATGAGGTGACTGTATTTATGTGGATTCATCTCTGTGCCTTCTATTCTGTCTCATTGGTCTGCCTGTCTATTTTGGTGCCAATACCATGCCGTTTTGTTACTATTGCTTTGTAGTATAGTTTAAGGTCTGGTATTGTGATACCTCCTGCTTCACTTTTTCTGCTCAGGATTGTTTTGGCTATTCGAGGTCTCTTATTCTTCCAGATGAAGTTCATGATTGCTTTCTCTATTTCTATGAGAAATGTTGGAATTGCATTGAATCTGTATAGAGGCTTTGGTAGAATGGCCATTTTGACAATATTAATTCTGCCTATCCAAGAACATGGGCGATCTTTCCATCTTCGAAGGTTTTCTTCAATTTCTTTCTTTAATGTTCTGTAGTTTTCATTGTAGAGGTCTTTCACCTCTTTTGTTAGATTGATTCCCAAGTACTTTTTTTTGAGGCTATTGTGAATGGAGTGGTTTTCCTAACTTCTATTTCAGAGGATTCATCACTTATGAATAGAAGTAAATCTTATACTAGAAAAATCTGTAATTGGAAGTGACACCAAGTTATAAATGTATAATTTGGGAGTTCTGATTTTTTTAATGGAAATCTAACATGTAACTCTATTCAAGGACCCATTTATTTTACAGTACTCTTTCAAGGTAAGAATTCCTTAATGAAGGATCCTGTTTTAATCAGCTTTATCATGGCTGTGATTACAAGACCAGACAAGAACAATTTTAGAGGAGAAAAGGTTTATTTGAGGGCTCACACTTTCAGAAGTCTCAGTCCATAGACAGAAGGCTCCATTCCTCTGGGCTTCAGGTGAGGCAGAATAACATGGCTGAAGAGTGTGGCAGAGGAAAATGGCTCACATGATGATCAGACAGCAGAGGGAGAGAGACTCCACTGGCCAGATACAAAATATATATCCAAAGGCATATTCCCAATTACCCACTTCCTCCAACCATACTCTACCCACCTTCAGTTACCACTCAGTTAATCTCATCAGGGGATTAATTCTCCGATTGGGTTAAGGTTCTCATAACCCAATTATTTCTCCTCTAAATTTTCTTGCCTTGTTTCACAAGTGAGTTTCTGGAGGACACCTCACATCTAAACCATAACAGACCCTCCCTCACTCCCCAGCAAGATGTGTCAGGTACTCCTAAATCCTCTTTCAAATTTTGTTTCACCAACTGTAATCCTGAACCAATTACAGGATTGTGCAATGCCATTCATTTGTACATTGTTTGTACCTTTAGCCTTGGTAAGTCAATTGTTTACATTGCTATCCCTGTGCTTCAAGTCCTGGACTAGTTATTAGTCCACTAAGGGAGCCCTGAAGCCTATGGTTGACAGACCCTCACCAATAAATCCCAAATAACTGAAGCTGAGTTGGATTGACATCTCAAATCCAGGTTTGGACATCTGTACTCATAAAAAATTTATGAACCAACAAAAAGTGTTCTGAATGGTATTCTACTAGCACACATCTTTTTCCTCTTTTTTCTTTCCCCATCAAAGTAGAAGCTCTGAACATACATGGAACTGAAGGATATTCTGTTAAACTAAAGTGTCAGGTACAGAAAGAAAGAATACTACTATGTTTTCCCTCACATGTGGAAGCTAAAAAAGTTGACTTTATGGGAATAGAGAGGAAAATTTGTGGTTATTAGAGGCTAGGAAAGTTAGGGAGTGGGAGGATTATAGGAAAGTTGGACAAGAGGTACCAAAAAGCAGCAGTATGGAAGGAATAAGTTCTAGCAATTTGTGGCACAGTAGGAAGAAGGTGAATATAGTTTACAATAATTTTTTGGTATATTTTATAAAGAACTTGAAGTGAGGAGTTTGAAGATTCCCAGCACAAAATAATGATGTGTAAAGAAATTAAAATGCTAATGAAGACAGCATTACCCTGACCTGATTTTATAAACTGCATACACGTATCAAATTATCACAGTGTACCCCATAAATATGTATGATTGTAAAAGTATTTTAAGGGATACAGTTCTGTGATAGAGAACTTGCCTATCACATGCAAAGCCCTGGGTTTGATCCCTGGTGCCAGAAAAATATATATATTTTTAGGTTGAAGAGCTGGCTCTGGCTGGCAAAAGCCACTGGACAAGATTAGATTAGAAAGGGTTACATTGCCAGGTGTGGAGTGCAGTGATGCACACCTGTAATCCCAACCACTCAAGAGGCTGAGACAGGAGATGGAGAGTTCAAAGCCAACCTCAGCAAAAGTGAGATGCTAAGCAACTCAGTGAGACCCTGTCTCTAAATAAAATACAAAATAGGACTGGGGATGTGACTCAATTGTTGGGTGCCCCTGAATTCATCCCTGGTACCAAAAAGAAAAAGAAAGAAAAGAAAAGAAAGTGTTATATAAGCTTCACACCTTCATATTAATTAGTTCTTGAGACAGCCCTTTCACAGTGAATTTACCTCAATATAACTGTTAGAAAGACCTTTCTCCTCTAGCCACTTCACTTTGCTACATGAAAGGAGAGACTACAGGTCAAAACACCTACAAGTGCAAGATTCACTATGGGGTCATAAATAAATTGTGATACAAGGTTAAAGGTGAGGGGCAAATGGTTGGAAATGACCCTGTAGACCAGCATTTACTAACTTTCCTAGATTTATAAATTCATTTCACAGCAGCAGCATCTCCCAAACTCTTAATGTTTTTTTTTTCCTTCAAAATTTCTGTTATTTTTCATGGCATATTATCAAATTTATCTCTAAATCACATAAATATTTAAATTTGGATCAGGATATTGGTAACATTTATTT
Source organism: Sciurus carolinensis (assembly GCF_902686445.1). NCBI lineage: Eukaryota > Metazoa > Chordata > Mammalia > Rodentia > Sciuridae > Sciurus > Sciurus carolinensis. Next base: position 63,604,611 of record NC_062214.1, read on the forward strand.
CATCTAGCACAATCTCTAATGATGTCCATAATACGTAGTTAGAGACTACAGAGCACAGAATGCATCTTAAGTCAGGTTCTTGGGACAGTCACAGACAGAGATGTGTACACAGAGAGTTTATTGGGATGTGCCCTCAGAATCAACTCCTGTCAGGGAGGAAAGGAAGTAGAACTGTTCAGAACGAGAAATGCTATTTAGAAGTCATCGAAACCATTGTAAGTTCACCTGGAGAGTTTTGAGATGGGTCATCACTTTGAAGTAGTCTTTCTTGAGTCAAAAGGGCTAAACCTATCAAATTATCAGTCAATGTATCTGTGCTACCACTGAGAGGAAGTGCAAACTTGGGCCAGGTAGTTTTCTTCAACCGAGGGTAATTTGCTTCTAAACTATAAGCTGCAGAATGCTAGTGGAAGGCACTTTTCCACAAATAAAATATTATGGGTGCAGATAGATTATCTTATTGCCAATAAATTACTAATAAATGAAGACAGGCCAAATATAATATTTTTTGCTGTATTTTCCTATTCTGTTATTGGGTTTTGGATCATTAGATTCCCCATACTCTATAGAAACAATAATAGAGTAAATTTTGCTTTATCAGCCCACTAAAGCTCAGTAAATAATCATGTTTTCTCATTGCTTATTAATACACATATTTTCATTACTGCTTTCATCTTCATTTAATCAAAAGTCCTTCCTGTAGTCAGTAGTTTTGGGGTATAAAGTAAGTTTAAGAACAGAGAAATTTACTTGCACACTATAACCATCCAAGTATCTCAGAGTATATAAGTCACAAAGGTGAATGACAGTTCATAAACAATGTTATCTGAGACCCAACAACTCCAGAAAGTCACTGTTGGAGGCTGTCAAAACATTTCATTTAAAAGAGGTAATATTTTGAGATCTTAGTTATTAATTTAAAGTAAAAATTTAAATAGGCTTCATTTCTTGCCTTTATAGGCAAGAAGTATTTGAAGCTCTTTGGTGGAACCCTTGCATAAGCTGCTGAAGACGGAAGAGAACCATGGAAAGAATTCTAACCAGGACAAGGCATGATCAGATTTGCCACAAAGCACCCATGGAGGAGACTGGGGATTGGAGGAACTGAGACAAACTGGAAGATAGAAGAAGAGTTATGAGATTATTGTAACAATCTGCAGACATGATAATAGTGTAACCAGGAACAGTTAGGATTTGAAGAATTAGATAGATTTTAAAGATAAGGTGAAGGAAACCCTACATCTTTGCTAGTTGCTCATTGATACTATCATGAAAAAGAGGACACAGATGATGTGAAGGTCTGGTTTGGGCTGCACATAAGACAGTGGTGTTCCTCAGATAAGAAAAAAAAGGAAGAGGAATAGTTTTTTATGGAGAACGAATTCTTTGAGATTTTTTTTTTTTTCCAGATTGGTCATTTGTGGATAATTCAAGGAGCTTCATCACCCTAAGGGTATTTCACCCAGAACTCTGGAATGACGACTGGAAATAATTGGGGTCAGGTATCTTTGGTTAGAAGTCTGTGAAATATCACATGTAAGACCTCATCACTGACAGGTAGTTACTATTCTCCTAAATAATACTTATCTTTTATACCAATTTAGGAGGTGCAACTAAAACATTAAATTCTGTCAGCATGAGGTACATATGTTCATTATCTCTCCTAGACAACATGCAAAGACAATAAGAATTAAAACAAACTTTAAAAGTTCCATTAGTACACCTCACTACATAAAATAAGTCCCACAAAACTAACCTTTTTAAAATGATCTCTTAAACTGAACTTTTCAACTAACCTTCTAAAATTTCTCATTCATTGTTTTTGAACTGATTTGGTGAGTAAAAATAAGCAAAAATGACTGCTGTGGCAAAATTTGGTGGAGAGACCAAACCATAGAGCTCAATGCATTACGTTTTTGTGGCATACTTAATTTAAAAATACTATATTAATTTTCTGTATTTTTGGTCTGTTGAATCATTTTTGTAATCAGTTGAATAGTAGATAATTTAAAGTACTAAAAAAATGCCATTTTTCTCAGTCCAATAAACCACAGAAAAATCCACTGATAGAGATTATAACAGTGTGAAGAACATGACAGGGAGATCAGAACAGAGGAAATAGCATGTTAATGACATTCAATATTCTCCCTGTGTCAAGTCATCAGCATTTTTATTGCCACTATTTCTCAGCATACACTATTAGAATTTATTGAGTCAATCTGTCTCCATCACCTGTGATATAATATATTTTATTCAATAAGATATGGAATAATATTTATCTTTCAACTCCAATGACTGGTTTCAGGACAATAACTGCATATCAACCAAGCATTACAAGAGTAGGAGAGGTTGTACATTTTAATATCTGACCTGAGGGTTGTCATTTTAGCATCTCTACTCTTGGTATTAAGAAGACTGCAGAATTCAATCCAAGGAATCACTCAGATTCAATAGTTATGGCAAATGATGGTATCAAATCATATTTTACAGTTCTTGCATGGTGAAGCATATTGCACGAATTTGGGAAAGAAAAGACTAGAATCTGAAGTTGGCTCCATTTGATAGGTGCACCGGGTTCTCTATAACAGAAAAGAGAATCAGGTTCAAGACTTTGCTCACTAATAAAAAATATAAAAAGGAAAAATGGGTTTTTTTCTGTAAATGTCTCAAATGGCCCTCATTTAAAAATTGTGAGAGAAGTGAATCTGTAATTTATATCCTCCAGTTATCTATATGAAACTGAGTTCCTTCAAGGATGCACACTGTGTCTCTCATTTTCCATGTCATCAATGGAGTTGATTTTCCATGCCAGCCATTTGGAGAAAAAACCGCATTGTTGATGGCTGATTGATCCCTTGAAAGAAAGTACATAGGTTTTAATAGTCCATGCAATACTGTTAACCACACACTCAACTTTCTGCACAGTTCAAGTCCCTGTTAGTCACTCCAGGTAATTCTGGATTAAAAAAAAATCAATTCTTGTATGCTTCTATATGCTTTGATAAACATTTATTTCACATCTGCTTCTTTCCAGTTTCTCCTCAGAAAGCACATGTCAATGTGTGACAAAGAGTTGTCACCGTACTGACATGATTGAGTTGGTATTTGGTGGTTTCACCTCAGAAACGAAGGGGTCTGGAACTCCTGCTGGTAAAAAGCACTAACTCATCTGCTGTTAGCTTTACTCACCAGGAAGTCCCCTCTCCCAGCCAGAGAGCCTAGAAGTGTACAGAAACTACTTCCTGTCAGGCAGTTTATTGCTTGATTGTGTCAACTATTGCCAACTTCCCTAAATGGGTCAGGCAGCAGGTAAAATACAGAGATATATGCCTTCCAGCAAGTACATATCATCTTAGCACTTGTCACATTGACACCATGTGTGCCCAGTGCAGCCATCTTTACTACTTCCTGCCCCACTCTTTTTTGCTTTAAACTTAGCTCCATTATATAATGAAAATTTACAAAGTCAGCTTTCTCCAACCCACCCCATACATGTATATTGGTTTATTTGTTTGCATCTTTGTGCATATTGGAGGGAAGTGAAAAAAAATCTGGATGCTTGAATCATCAAATTTGAATTCAAATCCCAGTCAAGTTACTTATTTGATCTTAAATCAATTCATCTCTCTGAACTGGTGTTGCTTTGTGATTAGTGCCTGATTTTAAGGGGCTGTGATAAAGATAAATTACATAATCTATGTAAAGGGACCACCCCTGTGTTTTTCTCACAGTAGGTCCATTGGCTTCCTTCAGGGAAAAATAACAAAATGACTAAACTTTTACCTCTCAAAAGAAAACAGAATAGAGTGTTGCTTGTTGGTTCATTTGTTTACTTATTACTGCACAGGAAGGGGGAGAGAGGAAGGAGGAAGTGTGGTTAAAGGAGATCATGCATTAACCCCATTGGGGATTGCTTTAGTGTGTGCTTTGTGTATCCTACTTATATCTTCTTAGAGTCCCCATTTTAAGAGCACACCCTTTCTTTACTTTGGCACCACACAAGATGGTAACAATAGGATTAAAAGGAGTGTATCTGGTTTAAGATTTGTCTTGAAGCTTTACTGAAGCCAAAAGGAGGTGTTATATTCCCGGCTTAGCGGGAGAGTGCTTGGCACAGGAAGCCTCAGCCTCAAATCCTTGGCCGTCCTCCATAGATTTGAGGTTGCTTTGTTGTGTGTGCACCTTTGTGTATTGATGTTAAGGGGAGAGGTGCTAGAAATGCAGTGTGACTTTATGGAAAGTGAATGGAGCATGGACATCTGATACAGAGATATGTGACTTTGAATCAGATCCTGATTTTTGTGCTAGAGCTGCAGAACCAGACAGTCTTGTTTACAAATATTGATTCTACCAATCTGAGCAGGTCTCACTTTGTACAAGTTCTTCAACCACAAGGCCCTTGACTTATCTGTGGAGGGAGGAAGACAACATGGAATTCATGGAAGCTAAATTTGGAAATATACATAAAGTATATATAATGCCGTGACTATTCACTACTCAGAAATGTACTACCTAAACTAAAAATGTTAGTCTCCTTTAAAAAAAAAATGTGACTTCTTTCCTTATAGTCAAAGAACTGTAACTGGTAATGTCATAATGTAACATCTATTTCTTCTGACAAGTGTTAAGCAATGTGAAAGTCATCTTAGGTTTTAGGATTTCTTATAGAAAATTCATTTCAAAACTTTCTTACCATTAAATAGAACAATATTTGCTTGGATCATATGTCCTGATTGGATATTCAAGTCATATAGTTCTGTGAACTCCACATGCCATTCTTCTTTGTATATATGAAAATGATACAGTAAGACCAAAGTCAGCCCTCAATCACCCACAAGGTCCTACTGGAATAATCATTCACTGAATATTTACTTAATGGTTTACTGAGAACCTACTAAATGCCAGACACTGTTCTAAGTGCTGGGGTTGCAGAAGAAATAAGATATACAAAGTCCACGAACTTCAGAGCTCTTTCAGAATGAGAGTTGAATTTTATCCTGAATATGATATGAAGCCAGTGATGGCTTATGAACCAGAGAATGCTGTTATCTGTTTTGTGTTTTTATAAAACTATTCTGGCCACTCCATGGACCTGTGGCTGTGGATAACTTCCTCCTTTAGCATTGTTTGGTTACTGTAGTGTGGTTCAATAGTGAGCATGGCAACAGATCTAGTTATATAGCCCATTCCTCTCCTGTGGGCTGACTCTAGGCAAGGTACCAAACTTTGAACCTCAGTGTTCTAACGCATAAATTGGGAAGGAAACCATCCACCCACAGGGCTATTCTGAGATTTTGAGGAAGGGCTTATGTGAAATGTTTGGTGATGTGACTAGAAACTACTAAGTGAACAAAAATGTTAAGTTCCCTTGGCTACTCACCTCAAGACCCTTCAAGCAAATGTTCAATTCCTTAAGATAGTTAGCCTTTATCACATGCAAGGTGCCTTTGTCATTACAGAAGCTATGGGATCCCATAGGCACAGGAAGTGGGGAGAGTCAGATCAGCAGACTTGGTGGGAAAAATATCAGAAAAGACTACTGCCAGTGACCATAATGAGGCCAAATGTGAAATGAGGCAGAGTGTGTTCTGGAGAAATTTGATGGAAAGAGTGACTACACCAGAGCTGCCAGGGTTGTCTTCCAAGATCTTACAAGACCTGGAGCAGGAAGTGAGAGATAAGCAGTTGGACATGGCCTTTAGTTCACATGTGGAACTACAGAAGATATTTTATGAGCAAAAGTGGGACGTTTTATGTGGAAAGAATTGGACTGGGAATGGCAGAAAAATCTGGAAAAGTAAGGAGGTTTCAAGCTGCAGATGCTGAGATGCCAGCCATTTTGTTTTTATATCCTGTGATATCTAATTCTTGGTCCTGGGGAAAACTATCTTCTGTGGGAATTCATTTCATCTACATTTTGCCCAACTTAGAAGGTACTGATGACTCTCAAGTGCTACATGAGAGGACATTCCATCATGAGTATCTTTGTTTGAACAAACACTCTTAACTCTGAAATCTCCTGGTTACACATGGTGTAGTCTTACATGGCAAACTGCATGGTCAGAGAAGACTAGGGAGTAGAGAAGGTGGAAAAGCATGTAAGCAAAGGAGAAAACATTGCTACTTGACGAGACCAGGTCTTCATTTACCATAATGGAGCCAGCACAACCACAGGACATTATGGTGGATTTCAACAAGGTTATCTCTTATGACACTGGTAGTAGGTGAAGAGAATAGACACAGGATTATTCAGTTTCTTAGGTACTTATTACCCACCACCATCTGGTCAAAATATCATTGTGTTTTCTCCTAACACAAACTTCCAAAGGCTGTGTGCTTCTGGACTGTTACCCACCCACTAATCAGTGTCTGTGAAATCCATTTTCTACTATATTTGTTAATAAATCTTAGTAAAGCATGAATTATAAAGAAATGTAATGTCTTAGCTAAAAGAAATCAATAATGCTTTTAAACACAAGCTCATTAGTATTAAAGATTATTCCCATTTTTCATTATATTGAGAAAGAAAGAAAATGATAATCATATCAATGCATGCCATCTATTGAACTAACATAATGTTAAATGCATTGTCTAAAAAATTAAAGTGCCCCATACAAATCAGATATTATTTATTTATTTACTACCCATCTTTACAGTGATCCTTTCCCCACGTACACACAATTCTTTCCAAAGAGAATTTGAGACAGCTTATAAAATATGCATACAATGCACTAAGACAAAAATAGATAAATAAAGGAATCAGAGAAAGACATATATTACTATTTTAAAAAGCCTGTCATATAAATGGTAAAAGGAACAATTAATGCATCATGTCTTCAGTAGTTGTTGCTTTTCATTCCATAACTTAAAAGTACTCTATAGATATGATTCCTTAATAGTTCTATTTGCCCAGGTAGTCCATTTCAAAGAAGATTAAAATTCAACCAACTATCAAATAACTTGAGAGTACTGTAGAAATAAAAAACATTCTAGAAATCAGTTTTCCATCTTTTAGGCCATTTACACTCTATATTTTTATCACTACATGTAAGAATTATTATAATAGTACTTAACAACAACAAAGAACCTGAAATACTGCCTTTTGTTCCAACCCAAAGGACCCAAATGTTCACACATATTCACATACATTCACACATATACATATGTTTGAGTTTCAGTATGCACAAGTGTATATTTACTTGCTTTGTGTGGGGATACAAATATTTTTCTGGAAGGCAACTATAGAAAGAGACTATCACATTTCTTGGTTATTGTAGTGTGTGAGCCAGCACCACTCCCAGAAAACTAGACAAGTGGCTCTTTGCCAAGTGGGATTTGAGTGCTGTGTGGCAGCTTATTTTCCTCACCTGTGACCACACCCCAAGGTAATTGTAACAAGCATTAAATTCTCTATAGGTGAGGGCACAAGGGGGAGGTTACCCACATCACCTGAAGAGAAACTCTAGGAACATGGAGATCATACTAATTCTTTTACAAAGGATGAACATCAGCAAGGCAGTCCCAATGCCAACTTACCACTGGGTCACTGTGTCAAAGACACAGAAATCCCTCAAGAGAGCGAAATACATTTTTCCAAACTATTTTAAAATTTTAGCAATAGTTTTTACGTTCTATATGAATTTCACTCAATATGTTTATTATAGCATATTGCCATTTTCCTTTCTTGTAGGGTTTTAAGGAAGAACATTTCATTAGCCAACCATGCATATAAAATATGAAATCAAGATCACCTACTGCAGTGGAGAAGTCAAACATCACGAAAAAGGATTAGCTTCTTTCACTGTCTAGAAATTTTTCATGGAAGACCTTGGCTGGCCTTTTGATATTAAAACTTCCTAACAAGTATTACACAGGAGTTTTAAATTAGAACTTGCTGTCACTGAGACAGTTATAAACTGTTAAATATGTCCTTTCTATGCTAAGCTCCTGTAAAGTATGCCCATGGCTGTGGCTGGGACACTCTTCCTGACACATAGCAGGGTGAGATCACAGAGATGTTTTCAAGCTGCCTGTGAAGCAATGCAGGTGGCCCAGTTATGTGTGCATCTGTACATGTGTGTGGGTGCTACACTTCTCTGCTCAAATCACATAGTTCTGTCTAAAGAAAATGTCTAATAGAAGTGCATGCCATATTTTTAATGATATCTGTAAACTAAAGATTAATTTTCAAACTTACCTTTCATGCATGAGACTAGATGAATGTTGAGTTTTCTCAAATAGTAAGAACTTACAAGATCACTCTCTTCTGTTTCAATATTTTCCATAAGGTAGAAAGTCTCTTCACTGACTGTGTAAAAACATGAGTCATCTTCAAATGGACCATCATTTTAAAAATACTGTTTTCTTTTAACCATTATGTTTCATAAAACAGACAAGTAATATGGAAAGTCAATGGCCATATCACAGAAATCAGGCACAATGGAAGAAAAGAAAGAAACTCAACGTTCTACTTTTATTTTCATACGTATGTTTCATTTGTTTATTCAATCATTTTTTCCAACAGCAAAAGTCCCCTCCAAGGGCTTGTTCTGCAGGTTCTGCCTTCTCCTATCTGACCAGTAGAGCCCGTAATTAGTACTTAATTATAGTTTATATGGCCACTTTGACCAGAAAGAAAAGAGCAGTTCTGATACAGTCAATGAAGTATTTAAAGCTATGCCCAGGATGGGGATGGGTTTATTAAACACTTGGGTAAGCAATAATAAACTTACATTGATTGGGCAACTCGATAGATGTCTTTTATGTGCTGCCTACCCCCAAAAAAATAAATAAATAAAATCCAGGTCGAATTGAAAACCACTAGGGACCCTGTTTGAATATAGTAACCATACCCAATATCCTGCAAAGCCAACAGAATGAGTGAAACATAATTTCTCCCTCCAAGAAAACTGACTCTCCAAAAACCCGAGACATTCCTGCTTTATTCTGACTTTGTCCAAAAGGATGGACACATCTTCAATTATAAATAATAGGTTATCTGTGTTCAGAACCAGACCCGGGCTCAGCACTATGCTTGGGGATAAAGATTATATAAAGTGCCCATGGTCACAGAGAGAGAATTCAAAGCAAGTGACTGTTTCATAAGAGGAGCACTTACACTCTAAATTGATGACTTAACCCTCTTCAGTCTAAGAGAAGAGATATTGCTCACATGGGTATTAACCTTATATTATTTTTAAAATTTTTAAACTTATTCTTGGTGACCTTTCTTTCAAAATAAAGCCTTGTTAGACGATATCCCCTTCTCATTGTAGAACCTAAAGAGACTGGTTCCTTATTTTCCTTTGCATCAAGGACAGAGACACATGCTCTAAAGTCAGCCAATAGCCTTGTGGAACTTCAACTGGGAGCCAAAGATGCTTCCAGGGAAAGCAGGGGACCATTTCTTTTGGTGACAGCAGGTGATAATAGAAGCAGTTAGAGAAGGGGTTAGAAACATATTAGGCAGACAGGTTGGGGCCTCCATTGCTCTCCATTGCTATAATTCTGTGGACAAAGTATCTGATGGGCCAGACAGCACTCAGTGAAGCATGTGAACAAGTACTGGAGCAGCACATGATCCATATCCTGATTGGACAAGGGGCGAATGTTCACCAAGTGTCTCACTCTGATTGGATGTAGAAACTCCCTGCCCTAAAAATCACAGCCAATAGCTTTAAAGGTCACCTCAGCAAAACCCGTAGACCCCTAGACAGCAGCAACTTGGTGGCAACCCATTCAAGACCGCTTCCTTATGTGAGCTGCCCTTCCTCTCTATATAAAGACAGACAGAAATTTTGTCACTTTAACCTCCCTTGTCCGTGAGTCTCTTTCTTCAGATCGTGGGGCAAAGAAACTTCACTTCACTGCGCCTCAGCAACATCTAGTTTTCCAGAGTAGAGGAAGCTACAGTGCCATCATGGTGTCTAGAGAACAACAGATATTACTGGGCACGGGGCACGGGGTGGAGTGGTGTCTGTTCACGAGGATGAGTGTCACATAAATCCATGCGTGTTCCTGGCTACTGCGCAGCATCTTTTAGCTCCTATGTTCTATGCTTTCTTCTCCATTCTTTCCATTTCTCTGGTGGTTTTTAAAAAAAATGTTTCCTTGTTTCCTGTTTTCACGCAGTTGGTTTGTTGCTGGTCAATACTCAATAATAAGGTAATGTTTTAATTAAACATTCAACAAAGAGTTAAGTTCGTTGTACTTGAAGAACTGACTGAATTTCAGTATTTTGAGTTTGGATAGTGACTGTTAAAGTTTTGTCATTTCTAGATTTCATCACACCTCATCAGTAAAGCTCAATGCATGTGAAGATGAAGGCAGATACACTAAGCCACTACTTATGAGCCTGCACACCTTCTGCAGAAGTAAGAGAAGGATGACTTCTTTGTCCTATTTTTTTCATTCTTTCCTGGGACCACTGTATAAGGACAAATCCCTAAACAAAAACAAAATATGACAAAAAAAAATGCCTTCTACTTCCTTTCTTAACTCACTTTTTTTAGACCAATTGTAATCAGCCATTCCCTCTACAATATTAATCTGTTCATTCCTTCATTGCTTTGTAAAGAAAACAGCTTTGCCGTAGTACCGTTTAACAGAACTATGGGAGCAGACAAATCCACAACTCAAATGGTAACACATTCTCTAAAGGAAAAGTAGGGGAGGGCAGATTTGATCTGATAAAGAATGTGATAAAAGGATTTTCTGAAGAAATGTTATAAGAACAGAGGGGTTGTTAGGTAAGGATGCAGAACGGAAGTTGCATTAGTTGCTAACAACAAATTTTCACATATTTTGTGCCTTAAAATGACAAATATTTCTTTTTTAATCTTTCTTTTCATAATTTTATTTTATTTTGATTCATTGTACACTAATGGGGTACAACTTTCTTTTCTCTGGTTGTACACAAAGTAGAGTCACACCATTTGTGTCATCATATATGTACATAGGGTAATGATGTTTGTCGCATTCTATTATCTTTCCTTCCCCTCGCGGCCTCCCCACCCCTCATTTTCCTCTGTACAATGCATGCTTCCTCCATTCATGCCTCCCCCACCTTATGTATCATCATCCACTTATCAGAGTGGTTTTGGTTTTTTGGGATTGGATTATTTCACTTAGCATAATATTCTCCAACTCCATCCGTTTACCTGCAAATTCTGTAATTTATTCTTCTTTTTGGCTGAGTAATATTCCATTGTGTATATATACCACAGTTTCTTTATCCATTCATCATTTGAAGGGCATCTAGGTTGGTTCCACAATCTAGCTATTGTGAATTAAGCTACTAAAAACATTGATGTGACTGTGTCTCTATAGTATACTGATTTTAAGTCCTTTTGTTATAGGCCAAGGAGTGGGATAGCTGGGTCAAATGGCAGGTCCATTACAAGTTTTTTGAGGAATCTCCATACTGCTTTCCAGAGTGGTTGCACCAGTTTGTAACCCCACCTGCAATGTATGAGTGTACCTTTTCTCCCACATCTTCACCAACACCTATTTTTCTTCTATTCTTGATAATCACCATTATAATTGGTGTGAGATGAAATCTTAGGGTAGTTGGATTTGCATGTCTCTTATTACTAAAGATGTTGAAAATTTTTTCATATATCTGTTGATTGCTTTTAGATCTTCTTCTGTGAAGTGTCTGCTCATTTCTGTAGCCCATTTATTGATTGGGTTATTTGTGTTCTTAGTGTAGAGTTTTTTGCATTCTTTATAAATTCTGGAGATTAGTGCTGTATCTGAAGTGCATGTGGCAAAGATTTTCTCCCACTCTGTAGGCTTTCTCTTCACATTGTTGATTGTTCTTTGCTGAGAAAAACCTTTTTAGAATCAATCTATCCCATTTATTGATTCTTGCTTTTATTTCTTATACTTTGGGAGTCATATTAAGGAAGTCTGGTCCTACGCTGACATCATGAAGATTTGGACCTACTTTTTCTTCTGTTAGATGCAGGGTTTCTAGTCTAATTTCTAGGCCCTTGATCCATTTTGAGTTGAGTTTTCTGCAAGGTGAGGGATGTAGACAAACCAAAAAAATTAAAGTGGACTCCGGCGGTGGGCCCCGCCCACACAGCCAGCTTCTCCAGGTTCTCGGAACGGAACTGGCCCGCTAGTGAGAGCCTGTCTGAACAGAGCAGGCTCCGAGTCCCGGAGCCCCTACAGTGCAGTGTACTCCTGCAAAGAACCAGCGGAGAGCCTCGATCTGCAGTCAGCCTCAGGGATAAGGGCAGGGCAGCCGGAGACCTCTTCAGGCGGCTCTGACAACTCCGGCTGCGGGCTCTCTTCACGGGGCGATCCAAGATGGCGGCCTAGAGGGAGACTGCACCTCCGGTCGCTCCACAACCCAGGAGTTAAGAAGGGAGGCATTGAGAGACTCGGACTGAAGTGGAGCCACGGGTGAGTCTGCCCACTGGGTAAAGCTCGGCCCGGGTGGCAGGCCCAGATAGAGGTGGCTTATCGGAGCCGGGCAGGGCAGCTAGAGTCATCCACAGGCAGTCCTGCGCACTCCGGCGGTGGGCCCCGCCCACACAGCCAGCTTCTCCTGGTTCTCGGAATGGAACTGGCCCGCTAGTGAGAGCCTGTCTGAACAGAGCAGGCTCCGAGTCCCGGAGCCCCTGCAGTGCAGTGTACTCCTGCAAAGAACCAGCGGAGAGCCTCGATCTGCAATCAGCCTCAGGGATAAGGGCAGGGCAGCCGGAGACCTCTTCAGGCGGCTCTGCCAACTCCGGCTGCGGGCTCTCTTCACGGGGCGATCCAAGATGGCAGCCTAGAGGGAGACTGCACCCCCAGTCGCTCCACAACCCAGGAGTTAAGAAGGGGAGGCATTGAGAGACTCGGACTGAAGTGGAGCCACGGGTGAGTCTGCCCACTGGGTAAACCTCAGCCCGGGTGGCAGGCCCAGATAGAGGTGGCATAGCAGAGCCGGGCAGGGCAGCTTAAGTCTTCCCAAGGTAGTCTTCCACACTCCGGCAGTGGGCTCTTCCCACATGGCCAGCTGCACGGTGCAGGCCCACAGTGAGAGCATTTCCGCACAGAGCCAGTTCCAAAACGTGGAACCAGTAGGGGGCTAGGGGCAGTATTCTTTGAATGAGCTGCTTTATCAGATTCCTCCAAGACATCAGGCTACTGAAGGCTGGGAGGTGATACACTGGAAATCTACTGGGACACTATAAGCCAATAGTGGAAAACTGCAATATCTCAGGGTCCCACTGACAACTGACCATTATGAGAAAACAAGGGAAGAAAATGTCCCAAACAAACCTAGATACTACATCAATAAAACCCAATGACAGCACAGCAGAAGAAATGTCAGAAAGGGAGTTCAGAATGTACGTAATTAAAACGATCAGGGAAGCTAATGAGGAGATGAAAGAGCAAATGCAGGCATTGAAGGAGGAGATGAAAGAGCAAATGCAGGCATTAAATGATCGCACCAATCAACAGTTAAAAGACCAAATACGGGAAGCAAGAGATCATTTCAATAAAGAGTTAGAGATACTGAAAAAAAACCAAACTGAAATCCTTGAAATGAAGGAAACAATAAACCAAGTTAAAAACTCCATAGAAAGCATAACCAATAGGATAGAACACCTGGAAGACAGAACCTCAGACATTGAAGACAAAATATTTAACCTTGAAAACAAAGTGGAACAAACAGAGAAGATGGTAAGAAATCATGAACAGAATCTCCAAGAACTATGGGATATCATGAAAAGGCCAAATTTGAGAATTATTGGGATTGAGGAAGGCTTAGAGAAACAAACCAAAGGAATGAACAATCTATTCAATGAAATAATAACAGAAAATTTCCCAAATCTGAAGAACGAAATGGAAAACCAAGTACAAGAGGCTTATAGAACTCCAAACATACAAAATTACAACAGACCCACACCAAGGCACATTATTATGAAAATACCTAACATACAAAATAAAGACAGAATTTTAAAGGCCGCAAGAGAAAAGAATCAAATTACATTCAGAGGGAAACCAATAAGAATATCAGCAGATTTTTCAATCCAGACCCTAAAAGCTAGAAGGGCCTGGAACAACATTTTTCAAGCCCTGAAAGAAAATGGATGCCAACCAAGAATCTTATACCCAGCAAAACTTACCTTCAAATTTGACGATGAAATAAGATCCTTCCATGATAAACAAAAGCTAAAGGAATTTACAAAAAGAAAGCCAGCATTACAGAACATTCTCAGCAAAATATTCCATGAGGAAGAGATGAAAAACAACGATGCAAATCAGCAACAGGAGGCGCTAGCCTAAAGGAATAGCCAAATAAAGGAGAAACCAAATCATGTCAAAAACAAATATGAGTCAATTGACTGGGAATAGAAATCATATCACAATAATAACCCTGAATGTTAATGGCCTGAATTCATCAATCAAAAGACACAGACTGGCAGATTGGATTAAAAAGAAAAATCCAACAATATGCTGCCTGCAAGAGACTCATCTCATAGAAAGAGACACCCATAGACTAAAGGTGAAAGGATGGGGAAAAACATACCATGCACACGAACACAGCAAAAAAGCTGGAGTATCCATCCTCATCTCAGATAATGTGGACTTCAAACCAAAACTAGTCAGAAGGGATAAAGAAGGACATTACATGCTGCTTAAGGGAAGCATAAATCAGCAAGACATAACAATCATAAATATCTATGCCCCGAACATTGGCTCATCCACGTACGTCAAACAAATCCTTCTCAATTCCAGAAACCAAATAGACCACAACACAATAATACTAGGCGATTTTAACACACCTCTCTCACCACTGGATAGATCGTCCAAACAAAAATTGAATAAAGAAACTATAGATCTCAACAACACAATCAGCAATTTAGACTTAACGGACATATATAGAATATACCATCCAACACAGAATGAATACACTTTCTTCTCAGCAGCACATGGATCCTTCTCTAAAATAGACCATATTTTATGCCACAAAGCTACTGTTAGTAAATACAAGAAGATAGAGATACTACCTTGTACTCTATCAGATCATAATGGATTGAAATTAGAAATAAATGACAGAATAAAAAACAGAAACTTCTCCAATACCTGGAGACTAAATAATACACTATTATATGATGAATGGATAACAGAAGACATCAGGAGGGAAATAAAAAAATTCTTAGAAGTAAACGAGAACAAAGACACATCATATCAAAATCTCTGGGACACTATGAAAGCAGTACTTAGAGGAAGATTTATTTCATGGGGTGCATTCAAAAAAAGAAGTAGAAATCAACAAATAAACGAGTTAACACTACAGCTCAAAGCACTAGAAAAAGAAGAGCAGACCAATACCAAAAGTAGTAGAAGACAGGAAATAGTTAAAATCAGAGCCGAAATCAACGAAATCAAAACAAAGAAACAATCGGAAAAATTAATAAAATAAATAGTTGGTTCTTTGAAAAAATAAATAAAATTGATAAACCCTTAGCCACACTAACAAAGAGAAAGAGGGAGAAAACTCAAATTACTAAAATTCGGAATGAACAAGGAAACATCACAACAGACACGAGTGAAATACAAAACATAATTAGAAGCTATTTCGAAAATCTATACTCCAACAAAACAGAAAACCTTGAAGACATCAACAAATTTCTAGAGACATATGAACTACCTAAACTGAAGGAGGAGGACATACACAACTTAAATAAACCAATTTCAAGCAATGAAATAGAAGAGGTCATCAAAAGCCTACCAACAAAGAAAAGTCCAGGACCAGATGGGTTCTCAGCCGAGTTCTACAAAACCTTTAAAGAAGAGCTCATTCCAATACTCCTCAAACTATTCCATGAAATAGAAGAGGAGGGAACCCTACCAAACTCGTTCTATGAAGCCAATATCACCCTGATACCTAAACCAGACAGAGACACATCAAGGAAAGAAAATTTCAGACCAATATCCTTAATGAACATCGATGCAAAAATTCTCAACAAAATTTTAGCAAATCGCATACAAAAACATATTAAAAAGATAGTGCACCACGATCAAGTGGGTTTTATCCCAGGGATGCAAGGTTGGTTCAACATTCGGAAATCAATAAATGTCATTCACCATATCAACAGACTTAAAGTTAAGAATCACATGATTATTTCAATAGATGCAGAAAAAGCATTTGATAAAATACAGCATCCCTTCATGCTCAAAACACTAGAAAAAATTGGGGTAATGGGAACATTCCTAAACATTATAAAGGCCATCTACGCTAAGCCCATGGCTAATATCATTCTAAATGGTGAAAAACTGAAAGCGTTCCCCCTAAAAACTGGAACAAGGCAGGGATGCCCTCTTTCACCGCTTCTATTCAACATCGTCCTTGAGACTCTAGCCAGAGCAATCAGACAAACCAAAGAAATTAAAGGGATACGAATAGGAAAAGAAGAACTCAAACTATCCCTGTTCGCTGATGACATGATTATATATTTAGAGGAACCTGGAAATTCCACCAGAAAACTTTTAGAACTCATAAGTGAATTCAGTAAAGTAGCAGGTTACAAGATCAATGCTCATAAATCCAATGCATTTTTATACATAAGTGATGAATCTTCAGAAAGAGAAATTAGGAAAACTACCCCATTCACAATAGCATCGAAGAAAATAAAATACTTGGGAATCAATCTCACAAAAGAGGTGAAAGACCTCTACAATGAGAACTACAGAACACTAAAGAAAGAAATTCAAGAAAACCTTAGAAGATGGAAAGATCTCCCATGTTCCTGGATAGGCAGAATTAATATCGTCAAAATGGCTATACTACCTAAAGTTCTATACAGATTCAATGCAATTCCAATTAAAATCCCAATGATGTACCTCGCAGAAATAGAGCAAGCAATTATGAAATTCATCTGGAAGAATAAAAAACCTAGAATAGCTAAAGCAATCCTCAGTAGCAAGAGCGAAGCAGGGGGTATTGCAATACCAGATCTTCAACTCTACTACAAAGCAATAGTAACAAAAACGGCATGGTATTGGTACCAAAATAGACAGGTAGATCAATGGTACAGAATAGAGGACATGGACACAAACCCAAATAAATACAATTTTCTCATACTAGACAAAGGTTCCAACAATATGCAATGGAGAAAAGATAGCCTCTTCAACAAATGGTGCTGGGAAAACTGGAAAACTATATGCAATAGAATGAAACTAAACCCCTATCTCTCACCCTACACAAAACTCAACTCAAAATGGATCAAGGACCTCGGAATCAGACCAGAGACCCTGCATCTTATAGAAGAAAAAGTAGGTCCAAATCTTCAACTTGTTGGCTCAGGATCAGATTTCCTTAACAGGACTCCCATAGCACAAGAAATAAAAGCAAGAATAAACAACTGGGATAGATTCAAACTAAAAAGCTTTCTGTCAGCAAAGGAAACTATCAGAAATGTGAAGAGAGAGCCTACAGAGTGGGAGAATATCTTTGCCAACCATACCTCAGATAGAGCGCTAATTTCCAGAATCTATAAAGAACTCAAAAAACTCTACACGAAGAATACAAATAATCCAATCAACAAATGGGCTAAGGAAATGAACAGACACTTCACAGAAGAAGATGTACAAGTAATCACCAGATATATGAAAAAATGTTCAACATCCCTAGTAATAAGGGAAATGCAAATCAAAACTACCCTAAGATTTCATCTCACCCCAATTAGAATGGCGATTATCAAGAATACAAGCAACAATAGGTGTTGGCGAGGATGTGGTGAAAAAGGAACACTCATACATTGCTGGTGGGGTTGCAAATTAGTGCAACCACTCTGGAAAGCAGTGTGGAGATTCCTCAGAAAGCTTGGAATGGAAACACCATTTGACCCAGCTATCCCACTCCTTGGCCTATACCCAAAGGACTTAAAATCAGCATACTACAGAGATACAGCCACATCAATGTTCATTGCTGCTCAATTCACCATAGCCAGATTGTGGAACCAACCTAGATGTCCTTCGGTTGATGAATGGATAAAGAAACTGTGGCATATTTATACAATGGAATATTACTCCGCAATGAAGAATGATAAAATTATGGCATTTGTAGGCAAATGGTCGAAATTGGAGAATATCATGCTAAGTGAGATAAGCCAATCTCAAAAAACTAAAGGACGAATGATCTCGCTGATAAGCGGATGAGGACTTATAATGGGGGGTGGGACGGGCTAGCATTAGGTTTAGGGTTAGGTTTAGAGTTAGGCTAAGGAGAGCAGTAAGAATGAAGGAAAGAAGGACTGTGTAGAGGGAAAAGAGGGGTGGGAGGGGTGGGAGGGGTGGGAGGGGTGGGGGGAGGGGAAAAATATAATAAACATCATTACCCTATGTAAACGTAAAAAAAAAAAAAAGAAATAAATAAAAAAAAAAAATTAAAGTGATACGAATAGGAAAAGAAGAACTCAAACTATCACTATTTGCTGACGACAACATGATTCTATATTTAGAGAAGCCAAAAAATTCCACCAGAAAACTTCTGAAACTCATAAATGAATTCAGCAAAGTATCAGTACATAAAATCAACACTCATAAATCTAATACATTTTTATTCATAAGTGATGAATCCTCTGAAGGAGAAATTAAGAAAACTACCCCATTCACAATAGCCTCAAAAAAATAAAATAAAATACTTGGGAATCAATCTAACAAAAGAGGTGAAAGACCTCTACAATGAAAACTACAGAACACTGAAGAAATTAAAGAAAATCATAGAAGATGGAAAGATCTCCCTTGTTCTTAAACAGCAGAATTAATATTGTCAAAATGGCCATTCTACCAAAGGTGCTATACAAATTCAATGCAATTTCAATTAAAATCCCAATGACATTCCTCTTAGAAATAGAGAAAGCAATCATGAACTTCATCTGGAAGAATAAGAGACCCAGGATAGTCAAAGCAATTCCGAGCAGGAAGAGTGAAGCAGGTAGTATCACAATACCAGACCTTAAACTATACTACAGAGCAATAGTAACAGAAACAGCATGGTATTGGCACCAAAATAGGCAGACCAATGGTAGAGAATACAAGACACAGAGACAAACTCACATAAATACAGTTACCTCATACTAGACAAAGAAGCCAAAAACATACAATGGAAAAAAAAAATAACCTGTTCAACAAATGGTGCTCGGAAAACTGGAAGTCCATATGCACCAAAACAAAACTAAACCCCTATCTCTCACCTTGCACAAAAATGACACATATTTCTTACGTTTGGGAAGTCAGAAGTCAGAAATGGATCTCTTTGGGCTAAAATCAAGGTGTCAACATAACTGGTTCCTTCTTGAGACTTTAGGGGACAATCCATGTTTTTGCCTTTTTCAGTGTCCATATTCAAAGCTGGTGGTGTGGCACTGTCCCTTCTCTCTGAGCATTGTTTCCATCCTCCCCTCTTTTGTCTCACATTCTGAAACTCCTGCTTCCTTCTCATAAGGACCCTTCTGATTATGTTGGGCTTACCTGGCAGAGAGGGGAAGAAAGCAGCATTAGAATTTTATAAAATGTATATGATCAGATTGCAGAACACTGTTAGAGAATGTGAATGTGAGATGGAGTCAGACTCCCAAAGTGTCACTCACTCTCCTTTTAATCTCAAGGACATCCTACCACAAAGCATCCCAATAGTGGGGAGTTTCTGAACAGAGCAGGATTTGAAAGTATGCTTATCCAGGCAGGGACACATATAACCTAAGGAAATAAAATAAAGCTCTCAAAATAACATTAATGGTATATTTTAAAGCAAAGTTTACTCTGGAAGAAAACAACCTCTACAATAAATAAAAATCAGTGTAAATTTTTAAAACAAGCAAACAAACAAATTCCTGCCCTAGCAAGTTATTCTTCATCTCAGTCATTGTTATTTATGTTCCCCAGAGTTTTAATTATGCAGACTCACTTCTGTAAAAAGGATTTAAAGTCATTCTTACTGACTTGAAAGGTAGTCTTTTACATTTGCCTCCCTCTTTATTTTGTTTACATATGTCTTTTCAAAAAGAAAAGAATGTTTCTTACATATCCTAAGCATTAGCTCATGTAACCCTGAGCTTTCCCTAGATGAAATTCTGTAAATACCCATTACCCTTTCAGAGAAAAGCTCACCATCATTTTCAATATCCTGATGAATTCTGAAAAGGTAACATATTCCTGGTCACCTTTGGTTTTCAATCCCCTTCTTCTATGAATTAATTTAAAGAATGAATTCATTTTTCTGTGCATGATCCACCAGCCCCTTTTTCATGTAGAAAACTTTACTGAAATTTTTGTTTGCTCAATTTTGATTAAGTTAAGAGATCATTGAGATGTAAAATAGTTTTGGAGAACTGTTACATTTTAGGTATGAGATGTCTCCCAAAAGTTCATGTGAGACAATGCAAGAATTTTCAGAAGTAAATGATTAGATTACGAGAGGTATAACCAAATCAGTGGATTAATCCACTGATGGATTGACTGGGCAGTAACTGTAAGCAGATAGGGTATGCCTGGAGGAGGTAGGTTACTGGGGTGTGACTTTGGAATTTTTATTTTGTCTTGATGAGCAGAGATCTCTCTTCTTTCTGGCTATCATAACCTGGACTACTTTCTCCCCTACGCTCTTCTGCCATGACGTCCCTTCCCACAAATCTTAGGAATCCAACTCTTCCTCAGATATTCCAAAAGACTCATACCAGGGATACTCAGTCTAAAAAAGGAAGGTACTATTGAACTTTACAGAAAGTATAGTCATCTTTCCACAAGATCTTGTCTCCCTTAATGGGACTGATTCACACTGTTGTTCCCCAAATCCACCTCTGACCATAGTTGTCATTTCTTACACTAGTTTCTTAGGACAAAGGATCTGAAGAGGTCAATTCAATTATCTTCATGGGTTTAATGCCTAAACAGCACATCCGGGAGCTACCTTACTCTTTCTTCAAACACTCTTCCACTAGTAAAGCAATGTTCTAGTCTTCTGTGGGCACACTAAACCTCTTAATCCTAGCTATTACAAGATTCAATCCCAAGAGCCTTCTCTCTGTATATATTTTTTGTATATAGAATCATCTATGTTGAAACTCAAGTTACACTTTAGCTCAAATTTACTTCTGAGATTTAGACCCCCAAACCCATTTTCAGAGTATATTTATCTTGTTCTTGCATGTACTTGGGCTTTGTGTGAACTCTTTTCCCAGATCTGGTCTTCTTTATGTTCTTGTTTTATTGACTATCCATCTTAGCTGTGCAAGTTAGAAACCTAGATGCCCTTCTTTATTCCTTTCTCTCACTTATGTTTGTCTCTTTTCTATTACCAAGTCCTGCTTATTTTACTTCCTCATAGTCTCTTAAAATCATTCTGTTTTGTCCATCTTCACAGCTACCATAGTTCATTTTATGATATGACTCCTAGCATGCTTCCTTTCCTTCTTCAGGATCTTTGCACATGCTATTTTCTTTATTTCTTTAAGTCAGATTTTAAATCTCAAAAAAATATTCCACTCTAAATATATTTCCTTTATTTTAAGTGGCTATTGTATCTGTGAACCCTTATTCTTTACTTCATCTTCCTGTGTGTGAAATTTTAGATTTATGTAAGGGATCATTTATTTAATGTCTGTCTTCTCTCCTAGACTATAATTTGTATGAGAGCAAGACTTTATTTTTCTTATTAATACAAAAATATCTTATACAGAATTAGACATATAATGATAAATGCTAACATGTATTTTTTTAAGAATGAATATATTTGTGACTCAGATAATCTGAATAATATTTAACCTAGAAAGAGGGTCAATAAACCTTTCCCCTGAAATTTTGTAGTAAGTATTTTGGGCTTTGCATAACTCAAAGTCTGTTGCAATAACTCACTATACCTTTGTGATGTGAAAGCCACTATAGATAAATCTATAAGCAAGTGGACCTGGCTGTGTCTCAATAAAATTTATTAACAAAAACACATTGCAGTCAGGGTTGGGTACAAGGGCTTAGTTTGCTGATGACTAATTTAGGCTTAGTTTGCTGACCCTTAATCTAGGATGCTAAGTTTTTAAGCAACTCCACATAAAGAGTATTACTTTATTCTTTTGGAATATTTTTCTAACTTTAACTAGGGTAAAAGATTTTTCCTATTCATGTTACTAAATTGTGAATTTAGCATCTCCATTTTTATAATAACTGCATTCAAATATCAGAGAATTTCAGTTTCCTCCAGGAACAAAGAGGAGACCTTTGCTTTTGTTCTGTTCACTAGGTAGCCACACCTGGTCATTAACTAAAATAAAAGAAGTCATCATTCAGGACACCAAAGGTTTTACTTTCAGGAACCTAAACAAGCTGCTGTACCCCTACCCCCACCAAGGCATATCCACAGTGACACTAAACTAAATAAAAATATGTTTATAGTAATATTACTGGTCATCATGATAGGTAAGAATTATACTTCCCCATGAAAAGTGTCTTGCTTTGACTAATAAAATATGTTTCACAGTGTTGGGGTCAATTCCAAGAGAAGTTTTCTGAGCTAGATTTTACTGCTTTTTAATTTCCCTGATGGCCACCAATGTTCTAGAGACTGGCTGATCATCCTGGGACCCAAAGAGAAGAGAAACTGGAAGTTATTACCTACCATAAATGAATATAAAATGAAAGTAAGAAATACATTTTTGTTGTCATAGCCATTGAGATGATGGACTCAATTGTTAACTGAATCTTATCCTAGTCTATCCTGACTAATAAATGGGAAGTCTTCCTACTCAAACAAAATCTCATTTTGCAAAGTCATTATTGATGTGGAGCAAGTCTATATTTTTATTGGTTTGAGCTTTCTAATTATAGTCAGCAATAATATGATGAAATTAAATTGCACTAATGGATAAGCTACATAACAAAGGCCAAAAATATTTTGTGATAACATTTCTAAGAAATTGAATTAACTGAAATTAGTATACAATCTTTTGCAAAATATAGACTTGACAGATTTCCTAAAACTTCAGAATATGTAGTACAATTGATTAGCATTTCCTACATGGAAATGATTGACTGAAGCAGAGTTTTGACTGTTCTCTTTAAATACAGCACCCACTCTATTTTGCCACAGCCCTTTTCTTTACATAATAAATACAAATGACTTCCACCAACTTCCTCTGTATCTCCCTCCCCTAATGTCAGCCTTTATACCTGGCACCTGGCCTGTACCCTCATTCAGTGAAATTATTGAGACCAGTGCCCAGATCCTATTCATCTTTTCGCCTTAGCCCTTAGCAAAGTGCTTGCAACATGACGTGTGCTCAATATATGTTGACTTAATATATAACTACAAACTAACTTCTATAACTGGAAGCTTCTATATAGTTAAAACTTCAGCTATCAGCTAAGCTTCAGGTTCATTCTGAAATGAACACATCAATCCATCTGAATATTAATTGGATCCAAACAAGAATTAAAGATATTATACACAGAATATAAAGTAAAGAGTGCCGGGGGTGGAGGGACTGGAGGGGTCAAAGAAATATGTATATGATATTGGCAAGTACTAAAGGTACAGTTGTACTTCACAGGTTTTTTTAAAAAGCAGATCATTTAAGGACATTTTTATTTCTGATATTTAGTAGCAGTATGAGTCTCTTGCACCAAGCTAGGTATGGCTAAGGTTCATCCAAATTTCAGGAAGAGAGAATAAAATTTGATGACTGTGAGCTCAGAACTTTAATATTAATCACAGAGGCTATATTTTTTTTTCCCAAACCTGCTGTATTTTACTTCCCCATCCTTCCCTCTCCCCATCCTCTTCCTTGGTCCATTACACTTTATTCTCTTTGGGGGAGGGGGGCAGAGGGAGAGGTAATTCATGCCGCATCTTCGGATTATGTGCAGAATGCTTCCCTTCAAGGTGAATGGTACTAAGTCAGACTCTCCATTTAAGGAGTGAGAATAGGATCAACAGTCTGTAAAAGAATTATACACATCGATCACTAGAACCATGGCCAAAGTGGATCTGGTACAAAAAGATCACTTGGATATGGTATTTGTTTACCTTCTAAATGTGTTTTAGAACAGATTTAAAATACACACAAGATTTTGGACTTGAAAATAAAAAAGTGATGAAGTCAGACTAATTCATTTTGACAAATAAGTACATATGTAAACAGTCACTTTTATTGTATTTTTACTTTTGTGACATACTTGGTTTAGTTGATTTAATATTATTACCACTTATATTTTATAAAGAACTGACATTGAGTAGAACTGGGCATTCATTTCACTCTCTCCCATAGTCTTATTGATCTGCATTATGTGTGGTCTTGCAACAGGAGAATCACAGAATCTTATAAAATAAATTCTGTGAAAAGAAAGAACTTGCCCAAGGTGCCTGTACTTATTCATAGGTGAATTTCTACTGTCCGTTACCATTTATATCTAATATGAACCATTCTACAGTGCTTGCCTCTAATCCCCATGCTTGTTAAGGAGCTTAAGAGGAGAATCAGTTGATTTCAAGGCCTTTTGGAGTTCAAGGGCAAAGTGATTATTTCCTTAAAGGAAAAAAGATCAGGGACTCATCACAATTTCCAAAGTTCAGCTCTTTTTTGTTTCACTAATTAGAAGCCAGACCAAATGCATATCTGGAGGCTCTTATACAAGCCATCAGCCCTTTGCCCTGGGACCAATTACAGAAAAGTGTCTTTTATACATTACTCTTTATGAATAATCTGGTGTTCATACAAGCCGTCATGTTTAACCATGAGTCATGCTAAGACCATATAATCACATGGTTGAAGAGCAAATAATATGTTTGCTCTTCTCAGCTTAATTTATGAACATAATTACTCTCAAATGCCTATGGCTTATCTGTTATTTAAACATGAATACATGTAAATATACATATGTGTAGACTTGTGAAAAAAGGAAAATAATTGGTACATAAAATCATACTGTGTCACCTGAAAACTATGTTTCTATCCTATGTCTAATTACATACTGAGCAAATTTTTTTCTTGCAAAATGAAAGCAATAGTTGAGTATACAGAGAAAAAATTTAGATATCAGCCTGAAATGTGCAGTCTTTCCCTTTGGGTTTTAGAAAACGACTGATACACTGGTATACAGATCTATTGTTTAAAATGTTTTCACCTTCCTTACTGCATTAATCTGGGTTCTCTGAAGATTTAAGAAGTTGCTTAATCTTTTAAGGAGGCTAAGAATTGCAACTGTGGCAATTGGTAGGCTGGAGACCCAGCTAGTGATGTAAGTTGCAGTACAAGTCTGAAGCTGAAGAGAACTGAAGTCCTAGCTAAAATACAGTCAGGGAGAGAAATAATTCTTTTTTACCCAGACATCTAATCAGGCTTTTAATGGATTGGATGAAACCCAACCACCTTGGGAATGGTGATCTGCTTTACTCAGAGATATCCTGAAATAATGTTTAATCAACTATCTGGGCACCCCGTATTCCAGTCAAGTTGACACCTGAGTAATTATCACAATAATAGCAATAAATAGCAATAATAGTATTGCTATTTAGAGTATGCATATTTATGTTTCTGGTGGCCCAGAGATGACCAGAATAAGTAAGTTATACTCTGAAAGGGTGTAGTGTTTGTTAGAGCTTTGAAAATTTGAATGAGTTTTTAAAAATTCAGAAAAACATATCCTTAAGTACAAGGCAATGGTAACAACTTCTCAAGGTGTAGATTCTATGGAAATAACATAGGTATTTTACAAAGATGACATTTAGAAACTCATGATAGGCCCATATCAAATGCTACATGCATTTGTGAACAATTCCATTTTTAAAAGGGGCCACTAATTGTAACATTACAAGTGACTGTTCTCATTAGGTATTGTTAATAATTGTATGCACAGGAACTACAATCACAATCTTCTATATTCTCTGCTGGAGAGACCACTTGAGTATATTTTATGAATAATAAAAACTTGCCCCATAGGTAAATTGCAATAGAAAGTAAAGTAAACATTTATTGTGTTGATGTACTTTTTTCCTGCATTTTTCATAGTAGAGCTTTATGGTTATACATAATAGTTGAATTCATCCCCATAAACTCATACATTCATGGAATTTGGTTTCAGTTCATGACTCTGCTTTTCCTTCTCCTTTTTTCTCCCACCTCCCTCCCCTTTTCCATTCTCCTTTCTCTACTCTACCAGACTTCCTTTCACTTGGCTATTTATTTATATTTGATTGGTTCTTTTTATTTATGTGTAAAGGTGAAATTCCCTGTTGTATATTTATATATGCACGTAGCATAATTTTTTAAGAATTCAGTCTCCATTGCCTCCCCACTCTGCTGCTCAATCTCTTTCTTCTACATTACTGATCATCCCTTTATCTTTATGTTATCCTATCCTTCCCTCCCCCTTTTCCTTTGTTTTACACCAGCTTCCCCATGTGAGAGAAAACATTCCACCTTTGAATTTTTGAGTTCAACTTATTTCACTTTTCCATTTCCATCTATTTACTGGAAAATGCCATAGTTTATTCTGATAAATAAAGGAATACATATATAAGTAGCCATTTTAATTATTACACAGCACATTTACAGTGTGTTGCCATGATCTTCATATGAGAGAAAGGGATTAATAAAGAGAGATTTTTAGGAAAAAGAATGAAATAATCTTGCTAATAATTTTAAAGTAATGTCACGGTAGTTAGCTAGGGCATAAGACAGACTCTTCTGAGAACTAGTGTTTGGGACTATTTGTAAACTGCTTTGTTTGATATAAATGCCATGCCAAAGTGGACCTTCTTCATATCCACTCTAGATCCAGTATTTGAGTTGGATGCTTTTTCTACACAGAAGAAAAATTCTTTAATCAATAGCACACAAGTAAAAGTCATCTCTTCTGAGAATGGCCAACTGGACATCCAAATCTACTTAACCCCCTTGTTATTTGTAGTCTAGGTCTCCATCTATGCAATTTTAAGGCAATTCATCCTGTAAGAGTTTGGCCAGAGTTCCTAAGATTTTCTTACATGTTCACTTTTGTAAACTTAAATGTTGCTTCTAAGAATTCCATTCTGATTTTGATTTTTTAATAAGCAAATTCAAATCTGGGCTTTTCTATTAATTCAAATAACATTTCTAATTAAATAAATAACAGTTTATGATGCTGACTGCTATGAAGTGCCACATGACATGAAAGGCTCTCCTTCCCTTTGACATGTGAATAAAACTGACTGGAACACTCTAAGTGCTACTCTGAAGGAAGCCCTGTGTCTTCCCAGGCCCTCAAGGTCCTTACTAGAATTTTTTCTGTTTCCTCTCTTTCCTGTACCAATACACTTTTCAGTCACTCCGTATTTTAAGTTCTTGAGCACCTCTTCAGTTCCTCCAAGCCATGCACATACATAGTCTTCACCCATCTAAATATTTTTCTAGATATTATGTGAGACCAAGGGCAGCATAAGCAATATATATTCTTCTGAAAAGCATAGGTGTGTAAACAAACGCAATATAAGACACAAAATGTGATACATGAACAGAAAGGAGAAGGTGATTACATCTAAGTCGTGGGAACTAGGAAGGCTTCTATAGAGGGTTGCATTTGATTTGGGCCTCTAAGAATGAAACTTTTAACAAGAAGTTTAGTAAAACACACATAGCATAAAATGCATCCTTGTAACCACATTACATACATGGACATGGTTTCAGTAGAGTAAAACATTGAACTCTAAGAATGGAGCACTTCCTCTCTACAACAGGGAATTCTGAAAACACATGACTATTCTTCATGAGTAGCTGCAATTTGGAAGTTTCAGGAATGTTAGGAGATGATATATGGATGATTGATAGAACAGAAACTTGTTTATTGTGGGTAAACAAATGGAATTTGGGGAAAATTTTAAGGTATGAAATTATCTATAATATGGAGAAATAAAAAAAATAGAAAGACAATAGTGCAAACATCTAGGTAAGAAAAAACAGTCGAAATAATGAATATAGTGGCATTACATCTGCAGCGTTAAATTTATAAGGCTGTTAAGGAACAAAGATGTGGGTAAAGAATATTTTTAAGTATTATATAATTGACGCTGTTGGGAGATGAATCAAGTTTGAAACATCAAGAAAACCAAGATAAAAGATAATCTCAAGAATAGGACAGTTTTGAGAGAACTCTGGCAGTTAATGTTGTCAAATTATACAGAGATTTCAAATGGGTTGAGAGCATCAGTCATTAAACAAATAAACAGAAAAATTCAGCTGGCCCCAAATTTCCCAAATCTAAGTTTTCAAGCTTAGAAAATGTAAAGAAAATGTAATGATATTACTTGGAAGTCCAGAACTGTGTCTAGTTTAAGAAAAGTCAGATAAACTAGTATAATCAACTCAGGAATTACCAGAGTTGACCATCTTGAAAAAAATCATAATTCTCTCAATACTTCTTTCAAATGACTCCAAAATTTAGGGAAAAAAACCTAATATATAACATGGACATGAAATATGATAAATATCAAAATGGAATATTTTAAAATTTTCACTCAGATCATGATAATCTGTGAATTATAGAGGTAGAAATAAGAAGTTAATTAAAAAATTATTGCAAAAGATATTAATAAATATTTTGGGAGATTAAGACAAGGAGAGAAAACAATAACAAAACAAGGTGCTAATCAACAATGAACACTATATAAGATCTTATTTCATCTAGAAAAACAAAAAAATTAAAGAAATGTGAAAGATTACAATAGATTTTATAATTTAATATATGCATATTATAACTGACTATAATATCTTAAATTATTCATGTGCTGCCTAGATATAAATTAATTTATAAATTGATTTATAAACCAAAATAAAAGCACAAATTGCTTTAATAAATACAAAACACATGCTCTGAATATTCCTATATGCCAGTTCCATGCATAAAGTGCAATGCCTGAATAATGAATACTCATGATCTATTTATAATTACAGAATCAATCCCACTAACGACCATAAATGTGCTACTTTGAAATATGTGGGAAGGTAGTCCACACTGGACACTGCAAGGAAATTGCCAAGATTTAATATAAGTTTTAACATTTCATGCAGCTGTTTTTACAAATTTCCTATACAAAATAATCCTCGAAGAAGATTGTAAAGAAACCATATTTTAAGCTAATAAATTGTGTATTCTGGAAGACCTTAGAAAAATACAGTTATGTCTTCACAATGACCAAGGCCCCCAACAATCAACACCACTAATACCTAACAATCTCTGCTGGTAACACCCTTTCTGTCAAGTTTGTGCCCTGGTTGGTCTCACTCTACTCTTTTGATTCCCTAGAATTGTCTTTAACATGGCTCCTGGGAAATGGTGAAAGAGACAACTCCTCATTTTGAATGAAGTCACAAAGATGATCCAGTGGTTGTACAGTCCCTAATCTCTTAACTCTTTCTTTGATGTGGCTCATTCATTACACTGGAGAATCCATCTTTAGTTATCCTTGGGACATGGAGGAACTACCCAGAAGAAAGAGTTAAGTGAAAAACAATAAAGTTCATTCCCTAAGAGAATTCATAAAGATATAACAAAAAAAGTTGGACCCCAAAATGAGCATTGCATAGATGAGTCCTATTGATAAGAATGAGGGCACGTCAATATCTTGGATGCAGGAGGAGATGAATCATTTTGAGAAAAGAAAGGTGGTCAAATGGACCAATGACTGCACAGGCAGACAAAGAGGGGAAAGTATCAGAATACAAGGATACAAACATGATTTAAGAACAAAATTCAGGATAGAATTGATTTTTTTTTACAAAGACTATGTTTTTCTAATTCTTTTAGAATTAACAGTTTTGATACAGAAAATATAATGTATAACTTTAGGTCTCACGTCTTATTGATGGAGCACTTCTCTTCCTGTTATGGTCTAAGGCCATGTGTAGATGATCATCTTTTATTCTGGACATAGCCTCTTAAAGCATGATGACCTTTTGACTGAATCCAGTCCAATTAGATTTTTCCCTTAGAAGCATTGAAATAGGGTACAGAATGGTAGTAAATTTCTGTTAATTGATTGAACAGGGAAATGGTGAAAATTAAAGACTTGGTGGTAGTATTTACCCATATTCTTGCCTGAGTTGAGGAGCTATTCTCCAAGTAGAAAAATGAAGCAAAGAAATGAATGAAGAAAATAATGTGAAATTTCATTGTACCCACAGAAACAAGAAGTTTAACTAACACCCACAAAATTGGAAATAATTAATGTCTAACTCAAAGATTTATGGTTTGATGTTAGGTGACCTCCAAAAGCTCATGTGTGAGACATGCAAGAAGGCTTAGAGGTGAAATGATTGGGTTATGAGAGCCTTAACCCAATTAGTGAATCAGTGCCTTGATAGGGATTAAGTTAATGAAAGTGAGTAGGGTGTGACTGGAAGAGGTAGGTCATTGGGGGCTTACAGTGGGGATATATATTCTGTAAACTGAGCTTAATCTCTCTCTGCTTCTTGATGGTCATGTCCTGACCTATGTTCCTCCAAGATACTCTTCCCCCATGATATTCTGCCTCACCTGGAACCCCAAGGATTGGAGTTGACCAGGGACTGAGACCTCTAAACAGTGAGCCCCCAAATAAACTGTTCCTTCTGACATTGTTCTTATTGGGTCTTTTTGGCCACAGCAGAGAAAAAACTGATTAAAGAGTAATAAAAAAATCATTAAGGCAACTAATAGTTTTCATAGTACAGAGGATTCAAGTAAGAATCAATTCCAAACAGTAGTAGTAAAGTAAGTTTTCTCTTTTGAAATAGAAGAACTTAGGTCATAGAGGTATCTCATAATTGTTAGGTTTAATGTCAGATAAATAATATTGCAAGTCAGAGTGCACTAGGTAATTTACTCCAAATTTTCTACTAAAGACAAATATAATAGCAGTGTAAAATATTTTTAAAAATTTATCTTTTGGGGAAAAAAAAGAGATAAACTGAAAAAAATATTTTTAAAAAATCTAGAGAGAAGAAAAGACAGATTTCCTGTAAAAGAACAATAAGATGCACATCTAACATCTCAACTGCAACAGCAGACAGAAGGAAATGGAATGTATTTTTGAAAAGTTAAAAAGAAATAACTATCCACCTAATGTGATATATTCATTCAAAATTATCCTTTCAAAATGAAAAATAATTATGGCATCATTTAATGAAATATTAAGAGGACTTATTGCCAGCATCCTTAAATAAAAGGGAGTCTTCAACAATATTTCCAAACAGAAGAAAACCAATGTGAGATGGAAGATGAGAGATTTAGAAAGAAATGAAAACAAAAGGAGTAGACAAAAACTAATATTATGTTCAAGAATGTATTATCAATAGGAAAATGAATAAATACATGGCAGTATGTTAATACAAATGGTATACTAGTCAGCATAGTAATTAACATAAAAGTAATATGAATAGCTCATGAGATATAGAAAAAGCAGCAAAAACACATATGTATCAATAGTCAAATGGATAACTATGTTGTGGTATAATAAATGGAATGCTGTTCAGAAATAAAATTAATAGTCGAGCTACACACACACACACACACACACACACACAAAGGCATAATTCACACAAAAATAATGTTGATAAAAAAAAAAACAGACCCACACGAATAAATACTATTTGACTCCATTTATAACACATGCAAAAAAAAAAATAGTGATTAGAATTCTGGTTAGGTGGCAAAACCACACAAGCAGGTGACTAATCATGAAGATAACAGTTACTTTTGGTCAAAGCTGTAGAAGACTGTCACTGGGTGGAAGCAGCTTCCATGGGGGCCGAACTTGACCTGTTTCTCCAACATGGGTGGAGCCTTCCTGGATATTCATTTTGGGAACTGCGTATCTTTGTTTTGTATCATTTTCTGCACAATTTTCACTTACATTTTATTAAAATAAAACATTTCTAATTATATTTCCCTTGACAAAATAGAGTTGTAAATTATCATATCAGATGTCCATACCACAAATGTGAAAAACTGGTATTTAAAGAATCAGTATTCTAGTTTCATGTTAATGAATGCAAAACAGTACTTTGGGAACTTCCTTCATAATTTACTTATACTTCCAGTAAAGGAGATATCACTTTAGAGAGAAACAAAAGGTAAAACCTTTATGTGATATGAATTCAAATATTTATTTAAGATCATGTTAGAATCTGGGTATTCCACACCATAGACAATGGCCTTAGCCACCGAAAATATACCAAGAAATTTTCTCATGCTCCAACTTTGAGAATATTGCTTGAAACATGGAACAGATAAAGTCATAGCAGATAATCTGTAATTAAATTACCATAGAATGCTTAATTATTGAGTTCATTAATTTTTAAAACAAAAAAAAATCACAGAGAATGCAAATTTTTAATCTTTTTTGATGGGCAAAAACTTTATCAAACACTCCTTTCATTAGGTTGTCACTTCAGATCTATCAAAACAAATTCACTTCTTGAGGACAGAAACCTGTATCTTCCCTTTCCTTTCCTTTCCTTTTCCTTTCCCTTTCCTTTCTATTTCCTTTCCTTAACTCTAAGAGCACCATGGTAGGTTAGGATAGTGGTTAATCAAATAGGCTCCCCTGGTGGATGGGACCAACACAGAATTCCACTATAATCAAACATTTTAGAAACATTTAATCTATGGTTTGCTTTGCAAAGTTAACTTTAAAAGAAGGTGGGAGGTTGAAAGAAGAAAGAGAGAAAACAAAAGAAAAGAATATGGATGAAGAGAATGGGTGTTTAAATTATGGAGGGATTCAGTTTAAATGACTATAAGGGTTGGTCAACTGAGAAAGAGAAACTGGTTTGTGAAATTACTTTGACTAAAACTGAATATACATCAAGCTATTTTATACACACATTGGTGATTTTAACATTTTATGGTTTTTTGTTGTTGTTTTGTTTCGTTTTTTGTTTATTTATTGTGCTACTGGGGATTTAACCCAGGTATGCTTTACCTTTGAGCTACATCCTCGGCCCTTTTTGTTTTTTAATTTTGAGACAGTTTCTTACCAAGGGGTAGAGGCTGACCTAAAACTTACCATCCTCCTGCCTTAGCCTCCCAAATAGCCGAGATTACAGGCATTCAAACATATTGTATTTTAAAAAGTTGTCTTCATTCAGTCAAAATGACTTGAGGAGGACAGAAGTACCCCTCACTTCTATAATCAGATCAACCTATTGGACTCATTTCTTCACTTTCAGACCAATTGTTTCGGAACCATGAGATGCAGATCTGACCAATTTATATCAGTTGATAGAACCTCCTCCCATCTTCTGGGTTAATGAAAAGAGGGTTATAATGCTCCTTGACAGAAGAGGATGGAGTTTTAGAAACAAGTGAGAGAATCCTGCAGCCATGCAGGTCAAGCAGTGTCATGGCCAGCCCTCCAAGCTGCATGTTCCTTCAGCAGAGATTAGGGACACGCCTGGCCCAGGGGCAGCAGAGGGCACTCCAGGCCAGAACAGGTTAAGTTGTGGTCACTTTATCTCTTGTTGTTGACGCAAAGTCCCGAGGCCATGGCCCAGGGTTTTCCTGCAGAAATGTGTTTACAAGCAGGTCAAGGACTTGTAGACAGATAACCATTAGCAAAACAACTTTTCTATTGACAACAGAGCAAAGAAAGGTGTGTTTGCAGATGAATTATCACTTGCTTCTTAAAGGAAAAAAAGAAGAAAAAAGCTCAATCGAATCACTAAATCCCAGCTTTCTTACCTCCACAACTGAAATTTCTGAGGAGTGGAGGAGTTGCTTTTCTCACATTCACTTTCCATCTTATCCACTGCAAATAAATCTGTAATGACCCTTTTTAGCTTTGGCTAATATCTACAAATTATCCGTTTGGGTCAGATGAAGAAATAATTTTATATCAGAGTTAGAAAAAATTGGATGAATGCTGAAATAGCAAGAAAGTCTCTCTCAGGCAAATTTTGGGAATGTCTTACTTCTATAATAGTGCATTCTCAAAAAACTGCTGAAACTTTGTTGTCTGGACCTCTGTGGCATGGCCTCCAGGCTGAAGATATTTTTGGTGAAATTCCAAGTTTGTAAGGACTAAACACAGGAATAAGAAACAGCCCGAGTCCAGTGAGACAAGAAGGGGGAGACAAAAACTAAACAAATAACAAACAAACTAAAAAGTAAAAGACTTAAAATAAGGTTATCAAGAAACAACATGAATGAAAGCTTTACTAATGAACAAGTGTAAGGCTTTGAAAACGGTAGCCTATTTCAGCTCTGTGTGTGATGTAACTCTCGCACAGAAGCCGAGGGAAAAAAGCTTCTCATGGCTTGTCTACTCTTATGCTAAAGAAGGGCGCTGGCGTTTTCACTAAAGGAGAAAAATCTGAACTTGGGAATCTGCACATGGGTAAATATGAGCTGTCTCATTAGAAAGATACTTCTCAATTAGTTTTCTTTCATCCCTCTTTCTTGGGCTCCCAGCCTTCTGACGCACACCCACACAGACGCCCAGAGTCCTGCACTTGTGAAGGGTCAGAGAGGTTCCTGGCGATTTCTCTCCATAGAAGCCTGGACAATGTGGCATGTGCAGTCTCGACAATGACATGCCACTCAAAATCGCTCCCTTCAGATTGTCCCTCCCTTTAAAGGAGACAGCCAACGTGAATGAAACACTTTTACCCCCCTGGGGACGTCTGACTTGCTTTTATTAACCCAGATACAAAGTGTGCTCAGAGGCCTCGGACAGTAGAATTCTTTATTCTCTTAACTAGCAATTCATTTGACCCTCAAGAATAGTATTAAGACTCTATGATTTTCTATATTATTTATTTTATGTTCCCACTGCTCCATGAAGCATGCTTATAAAAATATTGCCGTGTACCATAAAGTCTTCATATTAAAAGGACGTTTTAAATGGTTTCATCTTAACATGCTTCTGTCACTCAAATTGGAAAACTTTATGCCAGTTCCTTTCCAAGCTGTTAAAGATTAGCTTGATGTAGATAAGGCTATTCCCCAAACTCATTATCTGTCTTCCAAATGCACCTTAAGGACTCCTTAATAAAGTCAAGGTTACATGAAGAGTATTTTACTGAAAATCAGTGAATGACTATTAATAAATCTGCATTACAGACGAGTTATTTTGTCTCTGTCTCTCATCCTTACAATGGATGAACCTTTTTAACAGTTTTTTTTTAAACAATAAGGCTATTTCTTAATCTTACATCATCGATGAATCAGTGATCATACTGGCTAAAAGCAGCTAAAAAATATGACTGCAGTTTATAATTAATTGCAGGTCATGCTGTATACATCACATAAATATGTTTGATCTCTACATTATTCCAAAATTAAAGCTGCTTCCCACATCCCATCTCCTCTCTATTAATGGTAGCATCTTAGGCTTGTGCATGTGCTCGTGCACGTGCACAAGCGCGCGCACGCACACACACACACACACACACACCACACACCCCTTTACTAAATGTGAACATGAATAGCTCCATCTGACTTACGTTTTTAGTCTTGCTGAAAAAATTCCAGTCCATATAATTAATGTAGCATTTCTCTGTCATATATAGGTCTAAAGTTACACTGGGTTTACCTATTCAGAAATCTTATTATCATCTCTGTCCCTAAGTAATGGGAACTCCACCACAGTGTTTTTTTCTAGTGTTTATGCTCTGCCACACACAGTCATTATCACATGTTGCTCATATAAGAATCATCTCTTATTTTTGAATCAGGGTTTCAAAATCCTCCACTTCTCCTTTGTTCACCAAACTCAATATCTTAGTATTTTTGGAATGTGACTTCATTAATTTATAATAAGACAACAGCAAGGAAAGTTCATCATGTAAAATTTGTTCATAGTAGAATTTTTATTCGTTTGCTTTTATCCCATGCAACAAAGCCACAAGCGAATCTTTTAATGTTTGCTGACTAATAAAGAACTGTTTTCATCAATCGCTCCTGACAAACCTGAACATATTCAAATAATTTGTAAAAAAAAAAATTAAACAGGGGATATTCCAAGCTCTCTCTGTTCAAGAATGACTTTCTCACCTTTCTGATGTAAATTAGATTAAGATACAGTATATGTGAATCATCTACATTTACTGATAACATTGACTCAAGCTAAAATCACAAACAGTAGACATGTAATCATCGTAATAATGGTACAGGAAACCAATAAGAGAATGGAATGTGCAGAGGCTGCACTCACTTTGCTCCTGCGGAATCATATTAAGTGCATAATAATGTTGTTAAGATTGCCCCTTTACACTCTTAAATATGCAAATGTAATCCTTGTTCCCTTGGCCACACCTTCTCAATACCTAGCTTTTAGTACCTTTCCAAATTCAGAGCTCCACAAATATTTGCAACTCTTTTATAATCAGGGAAGACCAAACTGGCTCCATGATTGGTATAGGGGAAGGGAATAGCTAAAGATTAAGTTCTCCAAGTGTCTTCCATTCCACTCTTCCCAGAACCTTCTGGGATGCCTTCATTCTATGGTTCTCCTGAAGAATTTCAGTCTTACCTCAGCCTGGGTATGAGTCATGACTAATTAAGTAAAGAGGTGGAGACCAAGAAAGCCCAAGGCCAAGGCAAGAGCAACAATCCAATGAGGTCACCCACTCCTGCAAATGGCAGTGTCTGCATCAGGGAGTCCCCAGGGTGTGTCTTGCTGCAGCTGCTCCAGATGGTCACCATAAAACTCATCCTGATGGCTCAGAGACCATCAGTTCTCATGGTGACATTAATAATGACCCCCAAAATAGGTTTAAGGGGTAGAGGTTGCAGATGACCTGTAACTGAAACTCTCAAAATATTTTTATGTCCTGTAAAAGAGAATCATAAAAGCAGCACATTAAAAAAAAGATAATATCAATGACATATTAAACTAGCAATAATGAATGCTGTGTATTGAAACTTCCATCTGCCATCCTTTATTTGCTATAAATGTTCAGTATCTTCCTCTGGCTCCTGTACCATTGAGAGACTTGGAGATTTGTATTATATTTAGTACTAATATGTATTTTTTTTTAAAAAAAAATTTACCATCATGTATGTGTTGGTTAGCTTTTCATCACTGTGACCAAAATACCCAAAAAGAACAAATTAGAGAAAGAAAAGTTTACTTTAAAGATTTTAAAGGTTCCGTGTATGGTCATATGGTCAGCTGACTCTATTGCTCTGAGATGAGGCAGAACATTATGGAAGAAAACTCAGAGCATGCTAATGGCAGCCAGGAGAAAGAGAGAAAGAGAGAGAGAGAGAGAGAGAGAGAGAGAGAGGGCAACCAGGAGAAAGAGAGAGAGAGAGAGAGAGAGAGGGAGAGAGAGAGAGAGAGAGAGAGAGAGAGAGGCACCAAAGACAAAAACATAATTCCTAAGGGTATGCTCCCAGGGATTTATTTCCTTCAGCCACACCCCACCGGCCTTACAATTACCACCTAGTAGTTCATTCAAATTATAATCTGTCAAAAGGATTAATCCACTGAGGAGAATAGTCCTGCATCATCACATTTTTTTTTCTGAAAGACCCACCTCTAAACCTTGCTATGTTGGAAAACCTGCTTTTAAAACATAAAGTTTTGGAGGGTCATTTCTAAATCCAAACTATAGTAATATATATACTCAATATCACTTTGATTTTATGACTTAAAATTATTGACTTTTAACATGAAAGTCCAAGTATGGGACTTGGGACCAACACCCAAATATGAGCTTTTTATCCAGGTTCAGTCTGACTCAGTGACTCATTTTTGACCATCTAATGAGAGGTAGGAAATTACAGTGATGAAGGTCATGCTCTTTAGTTACAGACTTGTATAAAAAATTTAGATCCACTATTTGCAAGTCATTTTGTATTCAATAAAAGTGAATAATAAAAGCAGCAGTTTAAATAAAGAAAAATGGCATTTTATATATTTTATACAACTACTTAACCATGTATGATTCAGTTTTCTGATCTGTAAAATTAGACAATATTACTAGCTTCAAAAATCTATTAGGATGGCTAGGGATGTAACCCGTGGCAGAGTGCTTGTCTAGCATGCACAAGGTACTGGGTTCAACACCAGGCACTTAAAATAAAACACAAAATTGTGTTAGGGGAAGATAAAACTACTCCATTGCTCCATAATTTAAAAAGTAATATAAAATAAGGAAATATTTATCAAATACCTATCCCATATCATCTATCATAACCAAGAACTCACCTTGCCCTCTGCATGCGAACATATGTACATACATAGCATATAGATAGATAGATAAGCACACAATTGCATATTATTTTACAGACTAAATATGAGACTGTATATATCCATCTATAGCTACATAGTTATATATATAAAATATATATTATATATATATATATATTACATGTTGAATACAAATAGATCCAAATTCTTAATACTTAAGCATATACCTTATCCCTCTTACTGAATCTTACAGTAGACAGGTGAAGGTCTACTGTGGCATTAACTACCTTCTAAGTGACCTAGCATCCAAAAGTTGATTTCCTCTATCAGTACAAACTTCAGAAGGCAAAGCTCACAGTAATGCTAATAATAAACCATTTGGTGTTCTTTCATTGATTCAGATAAGGGTATTTTCTCTATATAATTCTATACATATGTTTTCTTTGTGTACATTATTTATGTACATTGAAATACCTGTGGTAATGTTATGCTTTTTAAACCCAGTGTGGTATAAAATAGCTTTTATTTGATATTTGTCTACCACACACACATATGCATACATGTATGTGCATGCACGTAAACATACACATCTGTCCTCCTAATCTCTACTTTTCTGTGGCTCTGTAAAAAATATCCGGGTAGATTTTGATTTCACAATCCAATTTGACTATGTTTGTCTTCTAATTTGGAAATCTAGTTCATTTATATTTATCACACTTATTGATGCATTTGATGCCTTTCAAACTATTTAGCATTTTTTTCCTCCTTAGTTTTCTCTGATATCACACTTCTTTATTCCTATTTCTTTATTGACTTCCCAAGTATTTTTTCATATACATTTCTTATTATAAATATATTTACTTTATGAGGTACAGTGTACAATGGGCAAATGTGTCAATTTTAAACATTTTAAAGAATTATTTATTTTAAAATATGTATTTAATTTTATTGATATAAAAATATGTTCATAAAATGCACATTGCATTTTAGTGTTCAGTTCAGTGAGTTGTTTCATATGTATTACACTGGTAACCACAGTCAAAACAAGAAAAAGAACATTTCTATTATGGTGGGATGATCCTTTGCTCCAAATTCTACTCAATTTTCAAATGTGATAGGCAAACACATTTTTATCACTGAGTTTAATGTTGAATCTTTCAAAATCCATGTAAATGGCATCAAATAGCATGCACTTTTTTTAGATATTTCTCTTCCATGAGATGCATTGCTTTGAGTTTTACCTGTATTGTTGTGTATCATGCTTCATTCCTCAGTATTCCTTATTATTTCACTGCATGAAATGTTGCAAACTGTGTATTTATTCTTGTTTGAATGGATTGTTGGGGTTTCATCAGCTTTCAGCTATAGTGAATAAGGTTGGTATGAAACATTCTTGATAAGCCTTTGTGCAGATATATGCTTTACTTCTCTTTTGCAAGTACCTAGGGTTAAATCAATACCACTAATTCTACAAAGTGGTTGTACCATTGGCAAATTCTGCTGGCAATATCAGAGAATTCCAGTTCTTTCACACATTGATTCAATATTTGTGTTGTCAGGTTTTACTTTTAACTCTAGTTATTACAAATGGTTGTTTTTAAAGTATGTTTGCATGGTATCTACATATACTAAGCACCTTCTTATTTTTATATGCTCTTTGGTGAGCATCTTTACTGGTTGTCAGTTGAATTCTGTGTCCTTTATCAATTTATTTGGAGGACTACTGTAAATAATCCTAGAAAAAGATTTGGACAAATGTGATATGGCATATATTTCTAACTTATAATGAAGTAATTTGAAGTACAGGGATGATTAATTTTTTTTCCTTTATTTTTAAAAACTTCATTCTAATTAGTTGTACATGACAGAATTTAGTTTGATCTATTATACACAAATGGAGCACAAGTTCTCATTCCTCTGGCTGTACCTGGTGTAGTGTCACACCAGTAGTATTGTCACACATGTGTATAGCATAATAATAACCATCTCATTCCACCATCCTTCCCACCCTAACACCCCCTCCCCTCCCTCACTCCCCTTTGCTTAATCCAAAGTTCCTTCATTCTTCCCTACATCCTCCCCATAATGGATCAGCATCTGCT
Source organism: Sciurus carolinensis (assembly GCF_902686445.1). Taxonomy (NCBI): domain Eukaryota; kingdom Metazoa; phylum Chordata; class Mammalia; order Rodentia; family Sciuridae; genus Sciurus; species Sciurus carolinensis. Next base: position 63,644,862 of record NC_062214.1, read on the forward strand.
TATCAGAGAAAACATTTGACCTTTGCTTTTTTGGAATTGGCTTGTTTTTCTTAGCATGATATTCTCCAACTCCATCCATTTACTTGCAAATGCCATAATTTCATTCATCTTAAAGTCTGAGTAATATTCCATTGTGCATATATATCACAGTTTCTTTATCCATTCGTCTGTTGAAAGGCATCTAGGTTGGTTTCATAGTTTAGTTACTGTGAATTGAGCTGCTATAAACATTGATGTGGCATGTCACTGTAGTATGATTATTTTAAGTCCTTTGGGTATAAACTGAGAAGCAGAATAGCTGGGTCAAATGGTGGTTCCATTCCAAGTTTTCTGAAGAATCTCCATACTGCTTTCCAGAGTGGTTGCACCAATTTGAAATCCCACCAGCAATGTTTGAGTGTACCTTTTTCCCCACATCTAGGCCAACACTTATTAATGCATGTATTCCTGATAATTGCCATTCTGACTAGAGTGAGATGAAATCTTAGTTTTGATGTGCATTTCTCTAATTGCTAGAGAAGTTGAACATTTTTTTCATATATTTGTTAATCAATTGTATTTCTTCTTCTCTGAAGTGTCTGTTCAGTTCCTTAGCCCATTTATTGATTGGGTTATTTGTCTTTTGGTGTTAAGTATTTTGAGTTTTTTTTATATAATCCTATTATTTTGAGTTTTTTTATATAATTCTATTGAAAAGATAATGCTTAATTAATAATTAATTAATAATAGATTAATGCTCTATCTGAGGTGCCTGTGGTAAAGATTTTCTCCCATTCTGGAGACTCCTGTTACTAATTGCTTCCTTTGCTGAGAAAAAGCTCTTTAGTTTGAATCCATTTATTTATTGATTCTTGATTTTATCTTTTGCACTTTGGAGTCTTGTTAAGGAAGTATGGTCCTAAGTCAACATGATGAAGATTTGGTCCTACTTTTTCTTCTATTAAACATAAGGTCTATGTTCTAGTGCCTAAGTCTTTGATTCACTTTGAGTTGATTTTTGTGTAGGGTGAGGAATAGAGGTTTAATTTCATCTTGCTACATATGGATTTCTAGTTTTCCCAGCACCATTTGTTGAATAGGAGATCTTTCTCCAACGTAAGTTTTGGTGCCTTAAGTAGTATGAGGGTAATCACATTTATTTGGGTTGCTTCTGTGTCTACTATTCTGTACATGTACGTGACTATATCTACATGTCTGTTTGGTGCCAATACCATGCTGTGGTTTGTTACTATTGCTCTATATTATAGTTTAAGTTCTGGTATTGTTGTGCCTCCTGCTTCAATCTTCTTGTTAAGGATTGCAAGAAAGAGGAAGAGACCATTCTTGGTCTCTTATTTTTCCAAATGAATTCCATGATTGTTTTTTCTAACTCTATGAAGAATGTCATCAGGATTTTAACAGGAATTGTATTAAATCTGTATAACAGTTTTGGTATTGTGGCCACTTTGACAATATTCAAGAGCATGGGAGATCTTTCCATTTTCTAAGGTCTTATAAGCTCTTCTTCAATTCATTTCTTTAGTGTTTTGTAGTTTTCATTGTAGAGGTCTTTCACCTCTTGTATTAGATTGATTCCCAAGTAGTTTTCTTTTTTTTGAGGTTATTGTGAATGGAGTAGTTTCCTAATGTCTCTTACAGTGAATTCACCACTAATGTATAGAAATGCATTTGATTATTGGGTATTGATTTTAAATCCTGCTACTTTGCTGAATTCATTAATTAGTTCTAGAAGTTTCTGGTGGAACTTTTTGGATCTTCTAAATGTAGAATCATGTTGTCAGCAAATAGTGTTAGTTTGAGTTCTTTTCCTATACATATCCTTTTAATTTCTTTCATCGCAGAGATTATTAATTTTGAAAATTTTCATACTTACATAGATTTTATTGTTAGTCCTTTGTATAAGAAATACTCTTTAATACCAAAGTTGTGCAGATATTCTTCTATGTTGTCTTGTAGGATTTTTAGGGATATTAGGGACTGAAATTTCCTTGCTTATCCATATGTATTTCTAGTTGCTCTAAAAATATTTATTAAATATTACAATGACACGGGTCAAAAATCAATCATCCATATTTATGTGTATCTATTTATGGGTATCTCATTGAATTCCAGTTATCAACATATCTATCCATAAAGCCAAATCATGTCTTGATTATTATTGTTTTAAAAACCTTAATTCAGGTACTGTAAGTCCTCTAGAACTGAATTTTTAGAATTGTTTTTGGCCACCTAAGGCTTTTGCATGTGAATGTACATTTAGAATTTATTGTTATTTCTACAAATCAACCTTCCAGGATTTAAATTGGGATTCTATTGAAAAGATAAATCAATTTGAGAATAATTGAAATCTCAATATTTATTTATACTCAAATATTTCATTGTTTTGAATGATAAAGGAAATGTTTCATGTGTTGAAAGCATGATCTCCCAAGATGCAGGGTTCAAGGTGGGATTTTTAGGCAATAATTAGGACTGTAGGAACTACATCTGTCCCTGGCCCCTTCCAGTCTCTTTCTTTTCTTTCCAGATGCCATGAGTTGACAACTTCCTCCACCATACCCTTCTGCCAGGATATTTCTGCAATGGAGTTGACCAACCATGGACTGAGACTTCTGAAACATGAACCAAAATAAAATGTTTAAGTTTTATTATGAGTATTTTGATCATAGCAACAAAAACTGACAACACAGAAGATACCTACCTTCTCTGTATTCTTCGATCCTTCCTGCAGTAGATCTTAAGTTCCATCTGCTATAAATTTCTATTGGTTGAAAGAACTTATTTTAACATGCATTCTAGTATTATAATCTTTGATAGTCTGAGAGTTTATTCAGCTCGGAAATATTAAAATTTATTTTGAGGAAAACTTTTGAGTTAAGAATGCAATGGAAGAGTGTGGGCTGCTAATTTTACCTCTACTTTTCATTTGGAAACTAAAAAAAAAAAAATGCCACATTATACCACCATTCAGAACAATGAATATTGTCAATGATATTTCAGACACTAGGATAAATGCCCTCCTCTAGGCCTGTTGGAATCCCTTTGGCATATGGCAAAGGACTTAACCTCTGGATTGCAATATGTGAATATGGCAGGGGTTGCAGCTAGGCAGAACAGAAATTTGAATGTCAGAGTGTGCTGGTGAACTGGTAGTCTGTACTGAGCAGAGACATGTTTGCTCCAGGAATTAGAGGTTTCTGGGGGAATGATTTACCTGGAAGGAAGAAGAAACCAAGCCCAAAAGTCATTAGCCAATAGAGGAACTAGCTCTCTCAGTTTTTCCAAGAGGGAAAAATTCTTTTAGTAGAAAGGCTAACTGGAATTTTCTCATGAGTACATGTAGGAAAGACTCTAAATAGACTCATAAGAAACTCAGAGATTGATCCGGATAAAAGTATTACTGGGAATATAATATTGATTTTAGGATTTAATAAAAATGAAAGATGTTCCAATTATATAGAAACCCTGAAGAAAAGATGGATGGGTTTGGCTAAATATAATGCAAACTTCTGTGTTCTAATTAAAACTTTTAAATCAACTAAAAAGTTAATGATCACTTAAGAAAAGTAAAACAAAAGACAATTACTAACCATTATATCTATAAAGATCTTAGAAAAGAATGTCTCTGTTTAACATTTATGTGGAAGTATAAAAAAGGTCATTCACAAAAGAAATGGAAAAATAAATATACAGTGTTTAATGACTGCTACTCAAAAATGCAAATTAGTATAATAGTAAGGTAAACTATTTCCTTTGTAATATTGGCAAAATGTTTTAATGGTAATATTCAGTTTCAATGCAGTATCATAGACAACTGAGGAAGACATGGACAATACAATATTCCTTTTGAGCAAATGGTGAGAGGTATCACAGACCTTCAGATGGGATACTGTGGACTTTCTAGTTGAACTTAGAGGGATTTATATTAAAAACAGAAATCAGAACTATGCCCAATGTTTAAAATTCAGAGATATTAGTTGTGCTTTATTTATTATGGACAAAATGGTAGAAAAGAGAGACTAATAGTCAAAAACGAATATCTAACATAAACTATATATATTCATTGGTGGAAATCTATGTAGCCATTCAAATTATTTAAAGGTGAATACCACATCATGAGTAAAAACAAAGATTTACATTATTATGTTAGCAGAAAAAGTAAATTGTGAAATACAAGTTTATTTGGTTTGCAAAAAATATAAATATATAAATCCCAAAGACTGGAGAATATCTGTATGGGATCCTTATGAAATTAAAAGATAAATTCCTGGGACTCTGACAAAACTGAAATTATACCAAAAGTTCATGGAAAATAGAGTTTTATTTGAAAATAATAAAACGCACTATACTTAAAGAATAAAATGTAATCTGTTGCAAATTGAAAGATAAACATTAAAACTATATGTTTTGATGTGTTTTGGTAATTAGTCATACTGCTGATTTCACTTCAATCATAAATCTTTTTTCCCCAGTATTCAGCATGCTAAAACCAAAGTGTTCATTAACTTTATATTATTAAATGTTACCCCAGTTTGAATTTTAAAAATTATACTGGGATTTTATTGGTTTTGGCTTTTTGTGTCCCCTTTGTTTGTTTAACAAGTTTAGCAATTTAAATACCCTTTCCAGGTCTTTGTACAAAGGCAAAATTTTGCATGTCTTTTCTTTTATTTTTATATTAAAATGTGGAGTTTAAAGAAATTCTTCATGCTGCACTTATTTAAGAAGATTGAACTGAATCTAGAATATGTAAACAGGTTGTGGAATTTAAAATTTTTGCATAATGATAAAAGCAGTGTCATCTCAATACTTTGGTTGGCCCAGCTGGGGTTGGCACAGAATTATTACCCCTCAATATCTAATCTGTGGGTATCTAGGCAGAATTACAAATGATGTCTTCTCTTCCTTCTACAATTTCAGATAATTTTTCAAATTTCTACAATAACAGGTCATATCAGAAAAAAATATTGAGTGTTACATAGGCCCTGCAGTTATTGGGGGACTTGATTTAGAAATCATTTCAAGGGTGCCCCAGAAGCAGTAATTGGGTATATTTAGTCTGCACAAACCAGAAGACACGGCATCCTATAATGTCTTTGGGGGGCAATACGAAGAGATAAATTTATGTCTTCTAGCCCTGAAAATATCATATTTCTCTGGTTTCAGGAAGAAAAGTGTAATGTAATAATTTGAGAAGTCAATAGCAATAGCCCACATAGGTATGCCCAATTTCATGGTGCTCTTAAAGTTTAGAGAAATTATTTAACCTGATGTTGGCACAAATGAAGTTTGATGTATGAGTATGCCAATTCTCATCGAGATTGCCATTTTAAGGAATAGGAATAAAACCAAAAAGGAAGAAAAAAGGAAGAAAGAAAACATCCCTTTCGTGAAGCAAAATTGGATTTTCAGCATTTCACAGTTTTGAATTTCACATGAAGATGACCTTAAAAACAGTGACCATTAAAGTAGTTGTTAGAGAAGTGTATTATTTACACGACAGGCACTTTTGAAATAGAGGTTACAGGAAGACATAATCATACCGTAGAGTGTAACCTACTTTGAAAAGTGTAGGCAGCATAGCAGGAAAAAAAAAATGTCCTTACATCACACTTGTCAAGAAACAGAAGTTTTATTACCAAGGAATTTCACTTTTGCTGCTTATTCTTAACACTAGCCCAGGAACTGAGAGGATTTGTCGATCTAATATAGATAGTGATGTCTTCGGTTTGTTCAGATTTATATGGACAGCATCTGGGGATCAGGAATTACATTTAAAATGTAATAAAATGTTCCTCTGCACTTTAACTTACAAATACTATACTTAAAAAAGTAAACATCAAATAATCTCAGGTATCTCTCAAGAAAATGTTGACATAGCTCAAGGAGCTCACATGGATATCTGTGAATCATTTCTAAGTAAACTTAATAAACTCATTTTCGTATTCTATTGCTGTACAATAAACTATCATACCTGGGAGAAGAAGAAATACCAGGGCAAATGCTCTCATTTGCTCCAAAATGTATGTTTTCTAGTTTAAAAAATGTTTTTTTTTTCCTAAACACTATGAAAAAGGTGCATTCCAGCTGAAAGTAAACATTTATAAAGGACAATCTGTTACCAAAAGATGTCCATAAAAATAAGAGTAATCACACATAAAAGAAAAAAAAACCCTCTACATTATTATGATATTATTTTCCTAAAGCTCTAACATCACACTCAGAGTTACTGTTAGATTCTCATACTTCAGAACAAGGCGAATTTCAGAATTTAAATTTTTCTTGAAACCTTTGGGACTAAAACCTTCTGCCAAAATTTCTTTGATACTAAAACTAGAAAATTCATTTTAATGGAGTTAAAAAGAACTCAACCAAAAGCAAAAACGAAGAAAAACTCAAAGTTTCATTTTTCAAATCATAAGTCTTATTTTTTCTTTCCTGTATGAAAACTTCCCCCTCCCACCCCAATCCCAATTTCCTGCCTGTTGGATTTCATGGAAAGACCATTAGAAGGCACACTGCAGGTAGGAAGATGGAGACAGGCTGGGAAGAAGTCTTCAATTCTGCATGTTTGCAGAGCTGAAAATAAACTTTTCTAATGGAACCATTAAATTCAAACTGTATCAAAAATTATTTTGAGAGATGATATTTTAGGCAAGGTTTTTCACCTCATGGCACAGCTGAACAAAGACAAATAAACTTCCTTTGAAGTATTTTGAAGATTGTGTTTCAAGTATCTTTTTTTTCTTTTTAAATTGCATCAATAGAAGATGTTAGTTCCCAACAAGCTATCAGTGGCACAGAAACTTACATTTTGTCCCTAACTATTTACAACCACTTTCAGATTCTGGTGCATTCCATTGACTAGATTGAAGAAAATACATCTAGATACAATGATTAAAGTTTCATATATTTTATATATCCATATAACATATTTTTATAGTATAAGATTATTTGTTTATATAGGTTTCATTTTAGGTTCTTAGATAACAAAAGGAATTTGATAGGGCTTAGATATTGCTAGTTTATTTCCTTTTAGTAAGAGAAAAAAGAATCTCTTTTCTTTTGTATCAAGTTTCATTGTTCTTATTGTTTTGCAGTACTAGGGAATGAACCCAGGAATCCAAGAACTCTGTCACTGAGTTAAACCACAACCTTTTTTATTTTATTTTGAGACATGGTTTCACTTATTTGCCCAGATTCGCCTTGAACTTGGAATCATCCTGCCTCAGCCTCCATAGTAACTGAGATTGCAAGTGTGCATCACCACACCTGGCAAGTTGTCTTTTTAATAATACAATTTTGAAGTCAAAATCTGTTCTTCCTGAAAAGATATTAAAGAATTCAAATCCTTTGTTTAGGTGCATGTCTGTGTCTGTGTGTGCCCGTGTGTGTGTGTGTGTGTGTGTGTGTGTGTGGGGGACAGAAAGAGAGAGACTATTCTTAGATTTTCAAAAACCTTTATTTATTTATTTATTTATTTATTTATTTATTTAGTTTTATTATTGTAAACAAATGGGATACATGTTGTTTCTCTGTTTGTACATGGCGTAAGGCATACCATTTGTGTAATCATAAATTTACATAGGGTAATGTTGTTTGATTCATTCTGTTATTTTTTCCCCTTCCCCCCCCCCCCCCCCCCCTCCCCTCCCACCCCTCTTTTCCCTCTATACAGTTCTTCCTTCCTCCATTCTTGCCCCCTCCCTAACCCTAACTCTAACCCTAACACTAACCCCTCCCACTCCCCATTATGTGTCATCATCCACTTATTAGCGATATCATTCTTCCTTTGGTTTTTTGAGATTGGCTTATCTCACTTAGCATGATATTCTCCAGTTTCATCCATTTGCCTGCAAATGCCATAATTTTATCATTCTTTGTGGCTGAGTATTATTCCACTGTATATATATACCACATTTTCTTTATCCATTCATCAATTGAAGGACATCTAAGTTAGTTCCACAATCTGGCTATTGTGAACTGAGCAGCTATGAACATTGATGTGGCTGTATCTCTGTAATATGCTGATTCCGAGTCCTTTGGGTATAGGCCAAGGAGTGGGATAGCTGGGTCAAATGATGGTTCCATTCCAAGTTTTCTAAGGAGTCTCCACACTGCTTTCCAGAGTGGCTGCACTAATTTGCAGCCCCACCAGCAATGTATGAGTGTACCTTTCTCCCCACATCCTCGCCAACACCTGTTGTTGCTTGTATTCTTGATAATCGCCATTCAATTGGGGTGAGATGGAATCTTAGGGTGGTTTTGATTGCATTTCTCTTATTACTAGAGATGTTGAACATTTTTCCATATGTTTGTTGATTGCTTGTAGATCTTCTTCTGTGAAGTGTCTATTCACTTCCTTAGCCCATTTGTCAATTGGATTATTTGCATTCTTGGTGTACAGTTTTTTGAGTTCTTTATAGATTCTGGAGATTAGTGCTCTATCTGAAGTATGATTGGCAAAGATTTTCTCCCACTCTGTAGGCTCTTTCTTCGCATTGCTGATAGTTTCCTTTGCTGAGAGAAAGCTTTTTAGTCTGAATCTATCCCAGTTATTAATTTCTTGCTTTTATTTCTTGTGCTATGGGAGTCCTGTTGAGGAAGTCTGGTCCTAAGCCGACATGTTGAAGCTCTGGACCTACTTTTTCTTCTATAAGATGCAAGGTCTCTGTTATGATTCCGAGATCCTTAATCCATTTTGAGTTTAGTTTCGTGCATGGTGAGAGATATGGGTTTAGTTTCATTCTGTTGCATATGGATTTCCAATTCTCCCAGCACCATTTGTTGAAGAGGCTATCTTTTCTCCATTGCATATTTTTGGACCCTTTGTCTAGTATGAGAAAATTGTATTTATTTGGGTTTGTGTCCGTGTCCTCTATTCTGTACCATTGATCCACCTTTCTATTTTGGTACCAATACCATGTCGTTTTTGTTACTATTGCTTTGTAGCAGAGTTGAAGATCTGGTATTGCGATACCCCTGCTTCACTCTTTCTGCCAAGATTGCTTTAGCTATTCTGGGTTTTTATTCTTCCAGATGAATTTCATAATTTCTTGCTCTATTTCTGTAAGGTACATCATTGGGATTTTAATTGGAATTGCATTGAATCTGTATAGCACTTTGGTAGGATGGTCATTTTGACAATATTAATTCTTCCTATCCAGGAACATGGGAGATCTTTCCATCTTCTAAGGTTTTCTTGAATTTCTTTCTTTAGTGTTCTGTAGTTCTCATTGTAGAGGTCTTTCACCTCTTTTGTGAGATTGATTCCCAAGTATTTATTTTTTCGAAGCTATTGTGAATGGGGTAGTTTTCTAATTTCTCTTTTGAAGATTCATCGCTTATGTATAAAAATGTCTTAGATTTATGTGCATTGATCTTATATCCCGCTACTTTACTGAATTCACTAATGAGATCTAAAAGTTTTCTGGTGGAATTTCCTGGTTCCTCTAAGTATACAATCATATCATCAGCAAATAGGGATAGTTTGAGTTCTTCTTTTCCTATTCGTATCCATTTAATTTCTTTGGTCTGTCTAATTGCTCTGGCTAGAGTTTCAAGGACGATATTGAAAAGAAGTGGTGAAAGAGGGCATCCCTGCCTTGTTCCAGTTTTTAGGGGGAATGCTTTCAGTTTTTCACCATTTAGAATGATATTAGCCATGGGTTTAGCATAGATGGCCTTTACAATGTTAAGGAATGTTCCCACTATCCCTATTTTTCTAGTGTTTTGAGCATGAAGGGATGCTGTATTTTATTAAATGCTTTTTCTGCATCTATTGAAATAATCATGTGATTCTTGACTTTAAGTCTATTGATATGGTGAATTACATTTATTGATTTCCTGATGTTGAACCAACCTTGCATCCCTGGGATGAAACCCACTTGATCATGGTGCACTATCTTTTTAATATGTTTTTGTATGCGATTTGCTAAAATTTTGTTGAGAATTTTGTGTCGATGTTCATTAAGGATATTGGTCTGAAATTTTCTTTCCTCGATGTGTCTCTGTCTGGTTTAGGTATCAGGGTAATATTGGCTTCATAGAATGAGTTTGGGAGGGTTCCCTCCTCTTCTATTTTATGGAATACTTTGAGAAGTATTGGAATGAGTTCTTCTTTAAAGGTTTTGTAGAACTCGGCTGAGAACCCATCTGGTCCTGGACTTTTCTTTGTTGGTAGGCTTTTGATGACTTCTTCTATTTCATTACTTGAAATTTGTTTATTTAAGTTGTGTATGTCCTCCTCATTCAGTTTAGGCAATTCATATGTCTCTAGAAATCTGTTGATGTCTTCGAAATTTTCTATTTTGTTGGAATATAGATTTTCAAAATAGCTTCTAATTATGTTTTGTATTTCAGTCGTGTCTGTTGTGATATTTCCTTGTTTATTCCGAATTTTAGTGATTTGGGTTTTCTCTCGTCTTCTCTTTGTTAGCGTGGCTAAAGGTTTATCAATTTTATTTATTTTTTCAAAGAACCAACTATTTATTTTGTCAATTTTTTGTATTGTTTCTTTCATTTCAATTTCGTTGATTTTAGCTCTGAGTTTAACTATTTCCTGTCTTGTACTACTTTGGTGTTGGTCTGTTCTTCTTTTTCTAGGGCTTTGAGCGTAGTGTTAAATCGTTATTTGTTGAGTTTTACTTCTTTTATAAATGCGCTCCATGAAATAAATCTTCCTCTAAGTACTGCTTTCATAGTGTCCCAGAGATTTGATATGATGTTTCTTTGTTCTCATTACCTCTAAGAATTTTTTAATTTCCTTCCTAATATCTTCTGTTATCCATTCATCATAATAGCATATTGTTTAATCTCCAGGTGTTGGAGTAGTTTCTGTTTTTACTCTTTCATTTATTTCTAACTTCAATCCATTATGATCTGATAGAATACAGGGTAGTGTCTCTATCTTCTTGTATTGCTGACATTAGCTTTGTGGCATATATATGGTCTATTTTAGAGAAGGATCCATGTGCTGCTGAGAAGAAAGTGTATTCGCTCTTGGTTGGATGGTATATTCTATAAATGTCTGTTAAGTCTAAATTATTGATTGTGTTATTGAGATCTATGGTACTTTGTTCAATTTTTTTTGGAAGATCTGCCCAATGGTGAGAGAGGTGTGTTAAAATCACCTAGTATTATTGTGTTATGGTCTATTTGGTTTCTAAAATTGAGAAGGATTTGTTTAACATACATGGATGAGCCACTGTTTGGGGCTAGATGTTTATGATTGTTATATCTTGCTGATTTATACTTCCCTTAAGCAGTATGAAATGTCCTTCTTTATCCCTTCTGACTAACATTGGCTTGAAGTCCACATTATCTGAAATGAGGATGGTTACTCCAGCTTTTTTGCTGAGTCCATGTGCATGGTGTGTTTTTCCTCATCCTTTCACCTTTAGTCTATGGGTATCTCTTTCTATGAGGTGAGTCTCTTGCAGGCAACATATTGTTGGATCTTTCTTTTTAATCCAATCTGCCAGTCTATGTCTTTTGATTGATGAATTCAGGCCATTAACATTCAGGGTTATTATTGAGATATGATATGTATTCCCGGTCATTTGATTCATATTTAAAATTTTATTTATTTATTTATGTCTTTTTTGACACATCTTGGTTCCTCCTTTATTTGACAGTTCCTTTAGGATAATTCCTCCCTTTGCTGATTTGCTTCTTTGTTTTTTATCTCTTCCTCATGAAATATTTTGCTGAGAATGTTCTGTAATGCTGGCTTTCTTTTTGTAAATTCTTTTAGCTTTTGTTTATCATGGAATGATTTTATTCATCGTCAAATTTGAAGGTAAGTTTTGCTGGGTATAAGATTCTTGGTTGGCATCCATTTTCTTTCAGAGCTTGAAAAATGTTGTTCCAGGCCCTTCTAGCTTTTAGGGTCTGGATTGAAAAATCTGCTGATATCCGTATTGGTTTCCCCCTGAATGTAATTTGGTTCTTTTCTCTCACAGCCTTTAAGATTCTGTCTTTATTTTGTATGTTAGGTATTTTCATTATAATGTGCCTTGGTGTGGGTCTGTTGTAATTTTGTGTATTTGGAGTCCTATAAGCCTCTTGGACTTGATTTTCCATTTCATTCTTCAGATTTGGGAAATTTTCTGATATTATTTCATTGAATAGATTGTTCATTCCTTTGGTTTGTTTCTCTAAGCCTTCCTCAATCCCAATAATTCTCAAATTTGGCCTTTTCATGATATCCCATAGTTCTTGGAGATTCTGTTCATGATTTCTTACCATCTTCTCTGTTTGTTCAACTTTGTTTTCAAGGTTAAATATTTTTTCTTCAATATCTGAAGTTCTGTCTTCCAGGTGTCTATCCTATTGGTTATGCTTTCTATGGAGTTCTTAATTTTGTTTATTGTTTCCTTCATTTCAAGGATTTCTGTTTGGTTTTTTTTCAATATCTCTAACTCTGTATTAAAATGATCTTTTGCTTCCTGAATTTGCTCTGTTAACTGTCGATTGGTGCGATCATTCAATGCCTGCATTTGCTCTTTCATCTCATTGTTTGCTTCCCTGATCATTTTAGTATGTACATTCTGAACTCCCTTTCTGTCATTTCTTCTGCCATGCTGTCGTTGGATTTTATTGATGTAACATCTAGATTTGTTTGGGGCATTTTCTTCCCTTGTTTTCTCATATTGTTCAGGAATCAGTGGGTCATTAAGATTCTGCAGATTTCCTCTATTGACTTATAATGTCCCTGAAGATTGCTAGTATATTCCCTCTTATCCTTCAGTAGCCTGAAGTCTTGGAGGAAGTTGATAATGTGGAGCTCCACGAAGAAGCTGCCTCTCTAGGGGTGGTGACCCTCAGGTGGGGTATATTCCCGGCTAGTGGGCAGAGGTGCCTCCACTTGTTGACCAATGGTCATCCAACAGGGAACTAGGCTGCGGGCTGAGGCAAGGCCTGTTTGTGCCTGTGTCTCTGGTTTTACCGTCCTTGTGGGAAAACCTCACCCAGCAGGGAAGACTCACCCAGTGGGGAGATCTCACTGGTCAGTTCCCCTCCTAGAGGTTCCCCTCAATCTACAACTACCACCTGGGCTGGGCTGTCTTCCTCTGCAACGTTCCCAGGGGCCCGGACCTACCTCCTGGGCCTGGGAGCCTCACCCTTCGCAGGTGAGTCTCCTTAGGCTGCCTCTCCCAGAGAATCTGCCCGCAGTCCTGAAAACTTCGCTCTGCCCCTAGGCGTGTCTCTGTGCGGCTCTTCAAGCAAGAAGCCGGTCCTGGGACCCTGCTCTGCACCTAATCGCCTGGCTATGCGGCCCCTCCTCTGAGCCGCCCCTGGAGCCCCGTACAATAGCTCCGAGACCCAGAGACCCGCCACACACCTCCTCCTCCGGCCAGCCGCCCGGTTTCCGACGCAGTCACTAGGAGTCCAAGCAACTCACTTCGCGTCTCCTCCTCCCGCCAACCACCCGTAGCCCTAGGCAGTCACTCCAAGTCCAAGTGACCCACCTGTTCCTCCTCCTCCTTCTCGGGGTAGCCCCCCGGGTGTTCAGGATCGGTGGCTCCGAGACCAAGTGACTCACTACGCTCCTCCTCCAGGCAGGCCACCGGTGTTCAGGAGCGGTCCTTTTAGTCCATCAACTCACCACTCGCCTCCTCCTCTGGCAACCGCCTGTGGCTCTGATGCAGTCACTCCTAGACCAAGCGACCCGCCATGCTCCTCCTCTTCCTCCAGGTAACCCCCCAGTGTTTGGAAGCAGTCATTCTGAGTCCAAACAGCTCGCCACACAGCTCCTCCTCAGGCGGTCGCCTGTAGCTCTGATGCAGTCACTCCTAGACCAAGCGACCTGCCGTGCTCCTCCTCCAGGCAGGCCACTGGTGTTCAGGAGCAGTCGTTCTGAGTTCAAACAGCTCACCATGCAGCTCCTCCTCTGGCAACCGCCTGTGGCTCTGATGCAGTCACTCCTAGACCAAGCTACCCGCCGTGCTCCTCCTCTTTCTCTGGGCAGCCCCCCGGTGTTCAGAAGCGGTCATTCTGAGTCCAAACAGCTCGCCACGCAGCTCCTCCTCAGGCAGCCGCCCGGAGCCCCAGTGGTTGCTCCGAATCCAAGCACTGTGCTGAGCCGCCTCCTCTACGACGATCCCAGTTGTCCATGTTCACCGCTACAGCGGGGGGAGGGGCGTCTCGCCGAGCAACTCTACTTCACAAAGTTCCCTGCCTTCTGGGGCTACCGCACCATCCGGGACGCCTCCCCAACGGGAGAGACTCACCCGGCGGCTTTGAGTTGGTCCCAAGTATCTCACTATCTCCTCTTTTGAATCTTGCATCCTGGAGCAATGTGAAATGCAGCCACCCTCTAGTCCGCCATCTTGAAAAAACCTCAAGATTTCTTGAGAGAAATTAAGATCATGGCTCCCTAATAAACGAGACTTGATCAGACCGCTGTCTTGTCTCCATTTCTTGTGTCTCTTGTCTCTCCCAATGCCCGCTCCCCCCTCCAGGTTCCCGTTGGTAGTCCTGCGGGTCGGGACAAATCCCCAGTACCACCAAAAACTAATGATCCTGAGTAAAGTAAAATCCAAAAACCTTTTTATGTATTCTACAAAGCTGTTTTTAATGTCATCACAGGAGTTTGAGAAGACACACACACAAGGTATATGACTGAACTTTGTGTGGTTTGAAACACAAAAACATTAAAATAGCAAGTAGGGCCTATCATCATTCAACTGAGGACATTTATTTCAATATTTAGAACCAAACATGGAGAATTTGGCAGCTAAGCTATTTCCCTTCAGAGTTCAACAAAATGGAATACCTGCTATCTCTTAATTGTAAGTCATAGGCTTCCATCTGTTAGGAATACTTTGATGACTTCTAAATATCATTCTTATTTTGGAGCCCCTTTTGAAAACTTAAAAAAAATATGGTTAAATATTTATTTGGAAAATGTGTTTCCCAAAGGTTCATTTAGCAAGTTGCCATGCTAGGAGGAGAAGGAAACACTGATATCAATGTCACATTGCATGGGACATCAATTCCTGCTATACAAAAATGGGTGCTAATGCCTTTTATTTATTCTGCAAAGTGTTATTGAGATCCTACTGTGTGCCAGGCACAGCAAAGAGCTCCTTTCAATTGGTCTGAGAGCAGAAATCTTTAGAATCCACCTGAAGGCACATAAAGACATTATATTTAGATAATATAATATCATTTTATGATAATTATCCAGTGAGTATAAAGATAGCTAATTGACCAAAAATGAGTTCAATAATGCAAACAAAAGAAACCACCAATTAATTCAAATAATCTTGGAAATTCTCATGCCCCTTGAAACAATTCTAATCTCTTAGGACAAAGCCAATTGCAGGAACTCTGCTTGTTTCTGCAACCATCATCAGCAGTGTAAACAGATTCTTGACACTTGTTGCCATCAATGTTGACAAAATGTTGAAGATGTCAATCATATTATGTCCAAATCAAGCCACAATCACAACTTGCTATTTGTCACCCCGAACCAGAAATCTGCTGAATGAATTTAACTCATCATAAGATCTGTTTAATCTGTGTAACTTCCCCCCCCCAAAAATGTGACCACTAATTTTTAGTATGAAATACCACAGAAAAAATATAATTATATTTTAGAGTCATGTTATTTTATTCTGAAAGCAATTATTTGTGAACAGACTTTTTAAAAGAGATAAATTACAGTTTTAAGGTTATAAATAAATTTATGACCCCCCCAACAATTTGAAAAAATGCCAATGTATTATTATAGACATTCTTTTTTTTTAAAAGATAGATGTTCAGAAACACTAGATAGATTTCTCATCAGTCCTTAAATTTTCTTAACCAATTAATTTTAAACTAGCAAGATTTCATCCTCTGAATAATTTTTCTCACTCTTCCCAGGGACCAAGTTGAGACTTTACAATCACATTGAGCTTTATTTAAATTCCAGTTTTGTTATATATTGAATGCATGATCATAAGCCTGTTCCTTAACTAAGTCTCAGCTCCCTCTTTCATAATATGAAAACAATACTGACTGTCTCATAAAGTAGTAGTGTGAATTAAAACCAATTAGCATGGGACCTAGCTCATAGTAATTGTTCAGTACATGACAGATGGATAGGTAAACCACAGCAGCACTAATGGAATTGATGATCTTAACTTTTACAACTGTAAAAACTATCCTCAAATGATTTAATAGGCAAAAGTGATATTATTTTTTGATTATTGTGTGTATCAGTTTTTCATCAGTGTGACCAAAGTACCTGACAAGAACAACTTAGAAGGAGAAAAATTCATTTTGACTTATAGTTACAGAGTTCTCAGGCCATGTTCAGCCAACTCCATTGCTCTGGGCCCAAGGTAAGGCATGGTGGAAGAAAGTTCCTAATCAGCTCATTGCAGTCAGGAAGTACAAAAGGAAAGAGGAAGGGTATACAAATGTGGTCCTGAAAGTCATACCTCCAGTGACCTACTTTCTTTAGCCATGCCTCCTGTCCACAGTTAGCATCCAGTAGTCCACTCAGATTATTAATCCATCCTAGGGATTAATCCACTGATATGATTACAGCCCTCATAATTTAATCATTTAATCTCTGAACATTGCTGCATTGCCTAACACATGAACTTCATTTTATTTCATTTGCCAGGCTCTTTGATCACTCCTGGAAAATTAAATAAAATGAAAGTAATATTTGACATTTAGAAGCTGCCAACTATTACTGCTACAATGAAACACACAAGGATTCCTACACCCTTGCATGGTGGAAGACAGAAGGGAAACAGGGAATGAACATTCCTCTATGGGGACTTGATTCCATTCGTGGGTGGAAGCCCTGATGGTCTCATCACCTCATAAAGTCCCTACTCCTCAATATTATCACATAGGTAGCATCTGAATTATGGAAGGGACACATTCAAAACACAACAGGTGCAATGACACTTACTTTTTGATTCCTGATGTCACACTCTTGTCCCTGCTGCTGTGACTGTGGAAGCCAATGATGAGATGGAGTCACCATGGAACAAAGCAGCCAGGATGGCAGAGCCAGTGCACGGGGCCACCTGCCTGGACTGTGGCCTGGACTCCTCACCGACTTTGAGTGGAAAATAAACTTTTGTATGTTGCCTCTGGTAGTTGTATTGTAGCATAACTAGCCTCTGCTCACAGGCGAATAGACAGAAGAAGATATGTAGATAAAGGGTAAAAATGATGAAGAAAAGGTTGCATGTTGCCCTTGATTTGTCAGCACTTAAATACTGAGTTTTTAGAATTCCTTGTTCTCTTCCTCTTATCCTCACTTCCAGTTTCTTATCTTCTATTGTTGATTTAAAAAAAGAAAAAGTAGATTGGTCTTCTTAATTTAGGAAAGGTTATAAAAATGACAATTTTAGGATTGATATCAAGAGGTACAGAAGAAAACCTTTCTATAGATCCAAGATGGAAGATGAAAATGTAGATGAGCATCTACATTTCAGGAAAGTTTCAAGACACAATTATAAGTATGAATTAAATATTAAGACATGGTTGTTTAAAATTAACTAGGTAATTATATAAGAGCATACAGAATACAACATTGTTAAACCATAACAAAATTCTCTCTTAATCATCTCAGAATTCTATGGAGTTTCATTGAATTATGATTTTTGGATAGATTTATAAAATTTTTTTTTTCAGTCAAGACAAGTTCAAACACCTGTCATTTTCTGCATTGAGTGCACTTACAAAGATATCAACAGAGATATCTACAGAGAAGTGACCCAGTCTTTTTTTTTTTTTTTTTTTTTTTTCCCGTGGTGCTGGGGATCGAACCCAGGGCCTTGTGCTTGCGAGGCGAGCACTCTACCAACTGAGCTATCTCCCCAGCCCTGTAACCCAGTCTTAATACTCTTATTTAATGGGCTTGGTTACTGTTGGGTTGTGATTGGTATACAACAGATGATGGCATGCAAGTGTCTGGAAGAGCCTTCTAACAGGAAACATTTGTAAGCTGTGTTTCTCTATTGATAGATTACCATGGGAATTTCAGTCCTACTTTTGGGACCCGAGTTTGTCATCTGTGAAATTAGGGTGATAGACTGGATGATATATCAGCACACTTCTAAACCTAAAATTTTATTATTCTGAGTCATATTTTTCTTTGTTTAACATCTTTTTTGTTCTTTTAATTTTTTAAATTGTTGTCTTAATTTGGAGGGGAGGACAAAGGATTCCAGAGTACTGAATGTGGAACTATTTTTTACTTTCTGTTACAAACATAAACAGCAAAAGGAGATGATCTCTGCAGGATTTGCTAAATGCATTATAATAGAACAGATCTGCATGTAATTCAAGGCTTTTCCCCTATTCTTAAGTATTATTGCATTATTAAGTGTCCTAATCTTCCTTTTCTTATTCTCCAGATAGTTCTTTTCAAATTATAAGTTTTAGTTGTTGCACATACAACTCTGCTAAAATTGAAAAAAAGAAATGCCAAAACTTATAGTAGTCTAAGAAAATAGTTTCTCCTGTGAAGGCCATTTTCTGTGCTTACCTATTTATATGCAGGCATACACTTCACAGTTGTAATCATTTCATAGATGTAACTTTTGTGTTCATTTTTTATTAAACTTCCTTAATAGTTATTGCCTCCTATTGTTCTACCTTTCCTCATTTCTTTTCAGGACAAATTTTCATCACTTAGAACTTCATTCTGGAGCTGAAAATATCCTTAAAGGGTAGCATTTAATATTTCCTATTTTCCCTCTTGCCCATACCATCATTTTCTACATATTAGTTATCCAAATAGAATAATTCTAATAGCAGATCAATAGATATTTTAGATCTATTCCAATTTGGGGAGTACTGTATCTAATTTACAGATACACATCATAAAAGGGTAGGGAAAATTAAAATAGGTACAAATGGAAACAATAAAAATGATTAAAGCATGGGAAATGGAACCTTTGAGGAAAGATAAAAGAACATAAGATTATTTGTTCTACAGAAGAGAAAACCAAAACTGAGGGGTAGTTTTAGAATGTTCTTAAAGAATGTGCAGAATTATCATAAGAACAAATGTTTCTAGTTTTTTTTTTCTCTTTTGTAATAGAAAATGGATATGTGGGTTTAAACTCTGATTAAGGTAGGCATTAAGATCTTATGATGGCATGCCTCTGGGACAGAGAAACAAGAGATGCTCATCAAGGAAACTTTTGAAGGGCATGAAATACTCAGGTGTTTTCCACTTTTCCAAAGAGTGGTGTGTCTTGCCATCTGTTGGCTTTGAGAATTTCTATTTAACTTTTTTCCAGGACTCTACTTATTTTCCAGAGCATCCAATGTCTATTCTCAGTAGCAATAACCTCTAATTAGTGCATCAAAGTTGCAGGTACTCAATATCATTGTGAACATTTCTTATAATGAATCATGAGCTCACCTTCCAGAATAGATTCAGTCTCCAAATCTTACCCAAATTTTACCTAGACTGGTCCTTTGAATACCAGTTTACAAGAAGCAAAGTATTCTTCCCAGTGTTATTCTATTTGCCCCTCCGTCTTCTTTATCCAGTATAATCAGCATCAGCAGCAAGCTACTTAGATGCACATTTCACTCATGACAATTTTGGTGATATTATGATTGTAAAAAATGTACATGTATATATTACTATCTATATATTATACTATGTACATATTACTATATATGTATACATAGTAATTTTCTAGTATGTTGCAATTTCTTTCAATGTAATTTTCTAAAATATATACTCTTGGAGTCGTTTTTTGTTTCCTTTATTTTTAGTCCCAATTCTAAAGTCCTTAATCTTACACATAAGTCCCTTTGTCACAAAGAAAACAAACTCTTTAAACAGAAGTTTCTGATTTCTCTTCATCATTGGGACCAAAGTCGTTTTATTTATGTAATAAATTTTTTACATTTTTGAAAGCAATAGCAATCTTACCATTTTGTGCAGGCTGTATTTTATACCTGTTTACCATGGTGACTCTGGTCTCAGACTCAATAGGTTTAAAACACTGGCTGGTTTGCTAGTCTTGGAAAAATTCTCCAATTCAGCTTCTTTAATTGTCAAGTTGAATTTATACTAATACTCATTTCACACCCTCATGGTTTTAGAATGATAATCCCCATCCTGAATCCCCATAAACTTTCTAATCACTGTTCTCTATTCTTACCACCTCCACATCAACATGAAATTTTCTCTTTATTGTCCACTACAAAAAATACACAAAGAGAAAACCACATTCATACATTTAATAGGCTACTATGACTTAGGATGAAAAAGCCTACCACACAGTGAGAAGTTTCTCAGGGTTACCTCCTGCATCGTCTTTTCTCCTTATTCCACTATCAACTGCCCCACCAGCCCTATAGCATCAAGAAATGCAAATCTTTTGAAGGTGTAATGCAAAACTCTTGTATCAAGTCTTAAGCAAAATAGCCGTACAACAATTCTCTCCCTAGGAAGAATTTCAGGGCCAACTCTTGACATAATAACACTAACTGCTGTAGATGTGCTTTCCTCTCCAAACAGCAATCCCTTCACCTGCAAAGTGAGGATTAAAACAAACATAGTTTTATATCATTACCCTATGTACATGTATGATTACATGAATGGTGTGAACCTACATTGTGTACAACCATGGAAATGAAAAGTTTTACCCCATTTGTGTACAAAGAATCAAAATGCAGTCTGTAAAAATGAAATTAAAAACAAACATGCATTTAAAGTGCCCAGTGTAAGTCGCAATAGCACACCCATGAAAAATGTTGGCCATCTTATCCTTGAACTCATGGAATTTTTATAATAATCTAATTTAATTAAAGCTATGAAAGAATTTCATCAACTGCAAATCCCTGATATTTACTGAAGATCTTTACCATGTGGAAGTTCTCCCACTTCCTATTGGCTTTGAACTCACCATCCTCCTGCCTCAGCCTCCCAAGCCGCTGGGATTATAGGCATGCACCACCTCACCTGGCCCCCTAACATCTTGGCTAGAGATGACCACCATGTTGAAGCTAATGACTCTCATTCATGTCTGTTTCTATTGTCTTTATATATATGGTTGGAAATATATATATATAATTATTTTATCATTTTAAAAAATTAAACAAATGTGTGCATTCTTTCTTTTGGACAAGTTTTTAATGCATATCAACAAAATAATTCATATAATAATTTTTATATGTGACATTTATGCTCATATATAAAGAAGCACATCCTGTGGTCCACTAATTTTCCTACAGAAAAGAATGTTGTGGTAGGCATTACTTATCTTTATGTGCACAGAGGTGAACATTTCTCAAGAAATGATGATGTGAGGCAGAAAAATGAATTCATCTTCAGTGTTGCTAGGTAATACCAAAGTACTTTCTAAATCAATTATGCTCATTATCACTCTATAAATAAATGCAGGAGTTCCTCCTTCCCACCAAACTTTGCAACATCCACTATTGTCAGTAATTAACTTGCAATTTTTGTTTTAGGGCTTTCTTATCTTTTCCTATTATGTGTCTTTCACTTAGTGATGGCTGTTATACTACCAGTAGGGCAAGCTTCTCCTCGTGTATTCTTCTCTGTAAATTTCAGAAACATTCTGCCCAAATCTGAAACTCAAATTGGAATGTTTACAACTTTGTCTGTGACTCCTAGTTTATTATATGGCCTACAGCAGGTATGCAATAAATAATCTTGAGTGAATGAATGAATGGAAGAACTGAATAAATCACTGACATGTTTATATTGATTCTTCCAACTCAAGAATCTTGCTAAATAAACACATATTTAACATGTATTAAAAATGTATTTTCCAAAGAAAATTTTGTGACATTATATATCTTACTCTTATGAGTATTTTATAAGTATATTCTTGAGTGTTTTGTAGTTTAATTATTTATGTAAGTAGATTCTTTTTAGAGGGGGGGATCTATTGCTTCTATTTGAGTATGTAAGGAAATGATAAACTTGCTTATGATTTGTATATTTGTTGTAATGTGCCATTCAGTTGACAGTCTTTTTCCTTATATAATGAAAACCTAGACAGGTTGTAAAACCTAAATATTTGTAGATGCAAATAATGACGTTTATCTTCTCATGGTTAAAATGTTATTTAAAAATTTCTTTTTCTTGTCATACAATATTACTTAACAATACATTTTAAGTATGAATAATGTCACTTATCTTACTGCAAATTCTAATTGGAATTATGCTCCAGATGAAAATAGAAATTTAGAAAAGTACAACATGAGTGGATGATGTCAGACAGATGTAAGACTGGTGTCACAGGTTCACATATTACCATCAGTTACAACTCTATGGGACCCAAATAAACAGTAGTGCCTCAATCTATTCTAGTGTTCTATTATCGTAGCTATATGCAGATATTCTTAATGTTATTTTTAAAAATACTCTCCACTTCGAATTTTTGAGAATTTAAAAATGGATAGTAAATGATTTGGTTTTTATCCATATGTTCATGTATAGAGTTTTGTTTTTCTTCTTTTGGACACCGATTTTAAATGAATCCCATTAATAGGGTTCTACTAGATAATCCTACTTATTTTAATTAAATTCCATTTCTATATACTATACTGTTGTTTTATTCATGCTGATAAATGCAATATGCTGGAATTATATTTTAGAATTTAGATTTGTTGATATTCATGTGTGTACTTTGAATTTTTTTTTTTTTTTTGTACCAGGGATTGAACTCAGGAGCCCTTAACCACTGAGCCACATCCTAGTCCTTTTTTATTTTTCATTTTGTGACAGAGACTCACTAAGACCTTGCTGAGTCTGGGTTTGACCTTCAGATCCTCCTGCCTCAGCTTCCTGAGCCTCTGAGATTATAGACCTGCACCAGTATGCCTGGCTGAAAAAGTTATTAATGAAATTAAAAGTCTTACTGTCTACATATAACTCCAAAAATAATGTCCCACATGCACATGCATGCTAGATTTGGCATTATCTGGGTTAAACAATTCATAAATGAATGAAAATTTTCCAAGTTTTTGTCCAAATGCTAAATTCTTATCTGTCATGATTTTTACATTTTCATTGGTAAATTACAGAATTTGCCATACTATTTTGACCAAATAGTTTTTGGGGTTTTTGTTTTGCTTTTTGTGGTCCTTGTTTGTTACATTATTCTAAAGTTATTAATACACTAATATTTATAATTGTACTTTTTATAATTTATATTTTCTTATAAAACTCCATTACATTTGAATTTGAAAACAATATTGATTAATAAAAATTGAATGTATATTTTTTAAAATTCCCCCATACCTGCTTTTAGAGTCCCTTTTCCATATGTGATTTTTCAAGTTTTAACCCTTTATTTCTGAGGTTTTCATTTCTGAAGAGCATGTGACAGCAAAATGGGAAGATGTTATGGTCTCTGAAAGTTCTCTTTTGTAGAGTTAGAGAGATTTTGTGGTCAATATGTTGCATTCTGATAAATTTTCCAAGGCACCTGAAAGAACTCTGGTTTGGGAAAGGAAGTCTCCATAAACCTCTAAAATTTGACATTAATCAATTAAATTCTTCCATTACAGTTGCATTATTGTTGCAAATTTACCAGTTTTGTACTATATTTACACACTTTGTCAGTTGACTTTCTGATTTTTAATTACATGAAATTATCTTTCTAACATTGCATCTTGAATTCCACCCACCCCATTCCACTTTCTTGCTTCCATGTATGTTTTTTGGTTTGTGAGATATGTTTGTTATTCTTCTATTTGTTTTGTTTTTTTTAATTAAAATTTTTTTTTTATTTTTACAGACACATTTTGATTCATTGTACACAAAAGGGGTACAACTTTTCATTTCTATGGTTGTACACAATGTGGATTCACACCATTCATGTAATCAGACATATATATAGGGTAATACTTTCTGTTTCAGTCTACTGTTTTTCCATCCCTACTCCCTCCCGCCCCTTTTTCCTCTACACCATCCAAAGTTCCTTCATTCTTTTCTTCCCCCCATCACTCCCCCTCATTATATATTGTCATGCACTTATCAGAGAAAACATTCGGCCTTTGGTTTTTTGGGATCAGCTTATTTTACTTAGCATGATATTTTCCAACTTCATCCATTTGCCAGCAAATGCCATAATTTTATTCTTCTTTATGATTGAGTAATATTCCATTGTGTATATATACCACAGTTTCTTTATCCATTCATCAATTGAAGGGCATGTTATTCCTCTATTTTTAACATTTTTAAAAATATTGCCATCGTCTCTTTTAAATTGTAAAAATATTTTTATGGTTCTTTGACTCAAAATCAAATATTTCATTCAGTGGTAAGGTTTAAAACAGAATTGTCACATTATGTGTGTTATTATTATTTATTAAAATTTCTCTCCTTTGTTGTATTTTTTTTGTCTTTATTATGTCTGCACAATTGGTTGGTTTAGAATACTGTCACTTTATTTTAACGGTTGCCATCATGATTACTGCAAATATACTTAAATCTCTTTTTCTCTGAATACGCATGTCAAGAGTTATGAATTTCTTACTCAGAGATTCCTTTTGTTTTACACCTCCCTTTATCGGTTTTGATTCACATAATCTGAAATTTTACACAAACTATGATTAACAAATCATATTTCTAAGTGATTCTTATTTTAAAAATAATTTTGTGTAGATGCTTATTGGATTCAAATCTTTTACTATCTCAAAATTTTCTTTGTATCCATCTTTATTTTGATACCTCTCTGGGTCAGTCAAGCTAAATCTCAAATTTATCTTCTCTTTCCCCAAATGAATTGTTGAAATCCACTTGAAAATGCCTTCTTTCACTAGGATTTTCTTTTCATCAACATGGGAATTTTTCTTTACATGCTTGCCTTTCCTGTATTTTGGTTTTCTGCTTCTTCTTGCTCTCACAGGATACTCACCTGACTGAATCAAAAATTCATGTTTGTTTCCCTATTTTCCCACAGGGACTGCAGCAATTTCTTCTCCGGCACCTTTCTTCTCATGGGAGAGGAGCAGTGATTCAGCTCTTTGACTCTCCTAACTCCTACCTGATGAATTGTTTGCCCTTCACCTCCTGAAAGTCTTCAAAATCCTGCTTTGCTATATTATCTGCTATTCCTATAACTTATTGATCATTTTCATGTAGAGCTGCCAAATAAATAGGATCTCCAGTTGGAATATTAATTTCAGATAAACAATGAACAACTTCTCAAAATAAGTATGTCCTATTTTGCTTTTTTGGTTTGTTTTGTTTTCTCTACATCGTCCAGCCTTACTTCCTATGAAAATCCATGCTATCCACCTAATAGTCTGCCATTTTTTCTTAATCCATTTTGCACATCCTTGCCTTCTTTCTTCTCTTTTACTTTTTATTCATTTTCACACAACACTAATTGTTTAGCTTGCAATGAGAGAAATTATGCAGTAGTATAGGCTAAAAATGAGTCGATTGCCTCCTGGGTAAATTAACTGTTGTGGGTCTGGGATGTAGCTCAATGGTAGAGTAAGTACGTAATGCATCTGCAAGGCCCTGGGTTCATTTTCCAGCACCACAGGGGAAAAAAATAAAAGAAGGATCAAACTCTTTCTTCACCCTACTGAGAGGGTACTGTACATGCTAGACAATACGGAGAAGAGCAAACTGAATTTCTTCCTAGCATTGTACATAATTGCATGTCAGTCACACAGTTTTCTCTTCACTACAAGTACTGAACATCTTTGCAAAGATCTGACATCATCAAAGGGAAACAGCACAATCTAAAATTGAAACTACGAACTTCATTAAGCTGCTAAAACACACACACACTGCTCAATAGATGTTTCTGTGGTTTCCTCAATTTTTAAAAAAATATTTTATGAAGCCCTTGTGATTTTTCTGCCATGCAGTAGCCCTTCATGCATGATGGGGAATTTCACTCCTAACCTTCTCAACATGGTTAGACTTATTAATTGTTAAACTAGTGGTTGTAAAATGGTATATTGCTCATATCATTTGCATTTCCCAAGTTATTAAAGAAGCTGAAGATTTTTTCAAGTGTTTCTTGTCACCCTGCTTATCTGCACATTTTCTCTAAGTTTGTATTTTTGTCCTGTAGGGGTTTATTTTTTTAATTAAAAAAATTAATTCCTATGCATGATATATGATCAAATATATTCTCTCAATTTCTTATTTTTGTTTAACTTATTAGATTTTTATTTACTAATATTATTCAAATGGAATTCTGATTCAATTAGAACTTAGAGCTGGAAAACCTAATAGATCTGTTTTAAACTTCTTATTTTATGAAGAGAAAACTGAGAGTAATAAAATATGTATCTAAGTTTATCCTACTGATTAGTGACACACACAATAAAATAGAAATTGGTTCTCTTGATTTCTGAAGTAATGATGTGCAATCATATCAGCATATTCTTCAATAATCTCTGGTAAAAACTGTATTCTTAGAAAAAAGATACATATACATACCATGAACCATTGGGTCTTGAATTATACATATACTGATTTTATTTTTTTGACACAGGTTACACTCCGTGAAAAAGTATCTTTTGAGAGTTCTTCTTTCTTCTGTCTTTCTTCTTTTCAAGGTTTCATTAGATAGCCATGAACTGTGAATAAAGAATAAATATGGCTTTTCTGTACCCTAGGACCATCCTCTGTCTTATTTATGTCTGACCTGGTACAGCACTGCTGACCTTGGAAAGTTTAATTGAGGCTGGAATTATATGGCACAGCTTGAGGCCACCTGAATTTAGAGGGTGTGACATACACAAAGACACCCATACATTGACAATGTAAAGGCCTGATGAACTGAGCATGTGTGCGTGTGTGTGTGTGTGTGTGTGTCTTTACGTCTGTTGAAATGACAGCAGTGCAACAGCATACTGCAATCTTTTACTGCCAAGGATTCTTATGAAACCACATAATATAGCTATGTTCCTTAATAATTGCATCATAGAACTTATTTGTTAAATAAATGCAGAATTGCTTAAAAATGGAAGCTATTGTAGGCTTAGAAAAAGCAATAGTTAGATGTACTAATTCAAGATAAAACTATTTTGTGAAATATGCCTTTACAATTTCATAAGAGTTCAAATACTTGACAAGTGCTTACTTTTTCACAAAATTGTTTGCTTTGTATTGTCAAATTATAAAGCAAACAATAATTTTGTTCATTGATTTTATTTAGGTAACTGTTTAATTCCTCTAAAGCTAACATAAAATGGTCAAGTATTAAAAATAGTCCATGATACTTAATAAGATTATGACCAAGAATTTGATATACTTGGTACATGAAATCAAAAACATTACTATTGAGAAGAAAATAATTTATTAATTTTTATTTATTAATTAACTACATTTAAAATCAATTACATGCCTCCCATATATTCCCCAATTATTTTACTCCTTGGTACATTTTGAACTTTTTCAGTATGGATATCACTAAATATATTTGAAAATTAAAGTAGATTATGTTTATTCATGCTGCTTTTATCTAATTAAACAAATAATTATAACATTATTTTCAGATATCATTACATATCTTGAGTAATTATTAATGCATGCTAAAACTCAAAGATACAAAATACTTTCATTTTGAAGAAGTACAAAACCTATTTTTGTTTCATTTAGAACAACTAAAATTAGTCCCAAAGAGCACTTTACAGAACCATAAATAAGATTAAATGGATTAATACAAAATATTTATATGTGTGTGCATGTGTGTGTGTGTGTATATATATAATATATATATATATTCACATATATATGTATATATGTGTATATACAGCCTCTAGAGAACTTAACTTTCAATAGCTACAATTTAAGGGAAAAATTCTCTTCTCTTTCTCTCTCTCTCTCTCTCTCTCTCTCTTGCACAGAGAATCTCATAGATA
The DNA here is from genome assembly GCF_902686445.1 of Sciurus carolinensis. Lineage (NCBI taxonomy): Eukaryota > Metazoa > Chordata > Mammalia > Rodentia > Sciuridae > Sciurus > Sciurus carolinensis. The sequence goes on from NC_062214.1 coordinate 63,672,717, forward strand.
TGAGCAGTACTCAGAATAAGTGAATCCCACAGGAAGAGCTCTACTTTGTCCATGGGCATTCTAGATTCACACACACAGAAGCTGGAACTGATAACTGCACTCATTTGTACCTACACAAACTCTCCCATGAACGAAGTTATGATTGTAAGTGAAACTGAAGATGTCCCCAAGTTATAGCATAGTCTAGTAATCAATATATTAAGCAAATTATTTTTAAATTAATTCTCATGTTATAGGATTTTCTTTAATTAGAAAATGATTTCTCATATGAAGTTAAAAATAGAACACAAATTTTTTTAAAAATTTAATGTCAATAATAGAATTTAAAAATGGAGTAGAAAAAAGAATAAGGACTTAGTTCCATGTTCTGCCAACAGTCCTAGGTTTTATACGTTCTATTTGTTAGAAGACTCTGAAAAATGGGATGACCCTAATGCTCTAATATAGAAATAGAAATTGACAATAAAAATAATAAAGTAATGATAAGTAGGATGATCAGCACTAACAGTACCACATGCCAGATGCTATTCTAAATACCTTACTCATGACTGTTCATTTAATCCTAGTCATTCATTAATGAAAAAATTCTCATTAAATGAGAAGGAATTCTATATGGCTATTCAGAGATAAGACTGAAGTGGATTTTTCGCATAAACAGCAGGAAATATGGAGATCAAGGTGTTCAGTCTCTCTTAAATCTCACACTCATCTCTTATTTTGGTCCCCACAACAAAAACAGCAAAGATTTATGAGAATCTGGTTTAAAAATATGTGAAAATGTTCTATTGATACCAAATCTTAAATTACTTCAGTGAGAAAATTAGATAATTCAAAAAACAATTTTTAAAAACTGATCAGAGTGAGATTTTCTAACTTTCAAATTTCTGTAGGCAACTTAGTGGTTAATTTTAGGAGATTTAATCTTCTTTCATGTTCCATATAAGCATGGACTCTTCAATATCTTCTGAATACCAACATATTTGTACACCCAGAAAATCTAAAATTCAATAATATAAAATAACAGGACATTTAAAACTTGAACTATTTTTAAAATTGGATGTTGTATTATGACATTATAAATGTTACGATTATTCACACAACTCATTCCTATTGGACTCTGTTTTTGTTTATTGATAGTTATACTCACACATGATTTGATGCTCAGACCATTTACAAAATGTGGCTTATATGTGGCACTGGATTTACTATGCCCAGGAAGGATCTATTGCCACAGTCAATGGAGCTAATCCTAAAATTTGGTAAGATTTTTCCCCACCCACAAGCTGGCAAGAAGTGAAGTATAAAGAATTACATAAGACTCGGTGTATTCTTTTTCAGTCTACTGTGACATATAGATATGAGACTTCCAAATTATCTATCAATAAATGCTTTTAAACACAAATTTATGTAGATAAAAGTTTATATGCACATATCAGTAAGAATAAAAGATAGATTGCAATGAAATAGTTGAACACCTACCATCCAAATAGTGTGGTCTTCTCCTTCCAAGAAACATTCCAGGTTACATATAAACTGAGCTTGAGATGCTAAGGCAGACAGATGTGCCATATTATGCAGGGAGATGCTGTATGACTTAGGGTTTTTGCCCTCTAGAAACGAAGCAGGCACCAGAAACCACTGCACCTGAAACTGCAGATCCCACTCAAGTTGCAGGTGTCACAGACCCTGTCATCTCAGAGGACCCTGGAGTCTCTTTTGGTACAGATCTCAATCACTCTCCCTTGCCTGAAGTCAAAAGAATGAAGGCACTGAGATGATCTTCATAAATCTATGAAAATTCATTGAGGGGCCTTGTCCCACTTTAGGCATATCTAATTTAGGTTAATTTCAAGTCCATAGTAAGAAATATCAGTAAGATCCATACTAACAATACCTTGGGATATTTAGAGAATATTACATTGTAAGTAATATAAATGATAAAATAGAAAATGAGGAACTTTCCCTAAGGAAATTCATAAGCAAAGTTCCACCTTTTTGTTTTTAATTTGTTTTGATTTCTGGTCTTTCTATTGAACCACCCCTGCCTCACCACCAGGCCTCCATCCAGGTTTATGGAGCTACATCCTCATTATTCAAATAATAAACTTTACTGAAAGACTCACAGGGCATCAGTCTGAGGCTGTCATATCTTAGCACAACTCCAGCAGAGTATATTTTTTGCAACTGTGAAGAGAATCCCTGCATTGATGAAAATACTGTACATTTATGATGAGCACATAGGAACAAAAGTGTTGGGCCTGGAAAGAATTTTTTGGATTTCTTATTTTATTACATTTTTTAATAGAAACTCAGAGAAAGCCTTATGCTGCTCATTTGGTTTAATTCCACAGTACTTTTTGTATTTGACCCCAAATTCCCTTATCTCTTATTTCCTTGTATTCTGCTGTGCCAGCCTCTGAGCAGTTGATATACTTATCTGTGGTTTTATAATAAAGTTTAGCTTCTGCTAAGGGAAAAGGGGAAACAAAGTAACAAGAAAGGAAAAGCTGCTCCTTAGATACTTAAATATACCAGCTCCCTGCACCCCATTATATGACTTTGAAAGAGCTACCTGTTCTTACTGTATTTGGGGAGTTTCAGGGGCTAGTTCCATGCATCCAACTTGGAGGTTTACATGGTGTGCCTAGTGTCATGGGCTCTGATATTTTTTTTTAATAGAACAGGAGAAACTATGGGGTACAAAGTGTAAAAACACAACTGGTGAAAACAATAATTAACAAGAGAATCAATATATACTTCTAAGATTGGTCTCCATATTTTTGTTTTTGTTTTTGTTTTTAACTTCGTCCAAAAAAACAATTATCTGTTTCAAGGTTGGAGAAACCAGGCATGATTTTTTGGCACATCATACCAATTTGATATTAAGTACTTCACTTATTTTAATCCCAGTTCAAAAATTAAGAAAAATCACTACCAAGTTACATTGGTATGTGAAAAAGTTAGTTGGAAACCTGAACAGTCTAAAGGATCAAGTGTGTGTTCTGACATCTCACAGTTCTCATGCAAAGGATAAGACACAAATTTATAAACAAATAAACATTCTAAGTAGTTGTGAGCACGTATTCCTTTCCAAAGAGTTATGAGGAGATGAGTTCTTCAAGCTGGTTACTGATTTAATTCAATGGGAGGTTGAGAAGCAAAGTATCTGTTATGCACTAGACCTGGACACAGGTCTTTGCAAAGATAAATTTAGGTATAATATGACTTGCAACTTAGAATCATATCACCAATATGCCACAGGCAAAACACATCTGATCTCTGAATCCACTTACCACATCTGTAAAATGGATACCCTACTGCCTAGTCCCTTTGAAGAAAGGAAGAAGAACCACATAATATTTTAGAAATCTTGCTGAAATAGATGGCTTTATGACTTGAGCTTTCTGTTGGTTCTACAGAACTAAATATAGTTCTATGAAAAGATGGATTCTAAATGAATCTTCTTTGGGGAACAACTCAGCTTTATAGGAAGCAGGTTGGATTCTAAGACTCTTCTGAATCCTCCCTTCTGTGTCCATTTTGCTGAATTTTATGCGAAGATGCATTTTCACAGTTTTATAAAATGCAGGCTTTCTTTTTTCTTAGTCAGGACTTATTTGGTGCCTCCTGAAACTGGAATCTTGGAAAATGAAAAACTGCCACTTTTCAATGACAGTATATTCACTAAAAGTTCTTTGCAAATATTCGTAAGGAAGATGGAGAATCCCCTTTTATTCCCTTGTCTTCACCAACAGATGTTCTGCCTCTGTGACAGATTACAACAAACCTGTGAATAACAGAGGAGGAACTCATACTGAAACACTGACTACTTTTGAAGGGAACACACTGATTGGATTATTTCCAGATATTCGCCTCTGACAGATTTGACAACTATACCTTTTCATTTCCCATTCAGCCTCCAGGAGATGCAAGATTTAGTATCCTTTCGTACAGTTTAAGTCTGAGAAACTTCTTCTTATGGATTCTTATGGGTACTGGAGGCTGGAAAAGAAATCAAGTTGCTTGAGATTTGCAGCAAGGATTTGTATTAAGTTGCTTCAATTGCAGTAGAGATGCTGGTGGCACTTTGCAAATATTGTCACCATTGACCTGCAAAGGTTGTACATCTAAACTCTGAGCGCAGTTTTTCATGTCGGCAAATGAGCTGTTTCAATCCCTGTTCCACAGTTTTTGCTATTTTTCCAGGTTCCAAGCTGAGACTGTCAACATTACTATAACTTGTGATCCTGCACAGCCATCAGTTTAAAACAATTTCCATGCACATTTATTCAGGCCAAGACGTAAGCAGGAGGTCCCAAGGTGGCAGATTCTTGCATTACTCTAATCCAGTTACCACTGAGTTAAAATGCTTTCATTACAGTTTCAAACCCCTGGGAGAAAGTAGGTATGACAAGCTGGGGTCTACTTATTATGTTTTAAACTGAGATTGACTCCAGGAAACAGTAGCAAGAACTGAACAAGTACATTTTTACATACTTCCCTTTTCTGCTTCTGGGATCATATTTTTTAATTTGTCTTAAATTGAACTCTCTTCTGGGTCTTTCAGGCCCATCTTTCTGAAGATTCAGAAAGCAAAAATACCAGCAAGAATTATAAAATAAATTACTTATTTATACAAAAATCCTTTGAAACTATTACGTGTCTTGGGCATGAATTAACCTGCCCCCCCACCTCCTATACAACACAGATATTTTGAAACTGTCTAATCCTGTTCACCTAAGCATTGTGAATTATTAAAAATTAACTACTTCCTTAATCATTGCAGATGAACACTCTAAAGCAAATATTTAAGTACAATTTGATATCATGCAACTTATTTATTCAATTAATATTTATGAAACAGCTAGTTAAATGCAGGTATTGTGCTAAGCAGAGTGTCTCAAAGAAGAAAAGGGAGCAATGACACCAGGCTTTACTAAGTTTATCATCATAGTAGGAAAACTGGGCAGGTTAGCACATCATTTCAATAAGTTAAGATACATTTGTGGAATAGTGGAAAAGGGGAATGTCAGGATTACTTGGAGCAACTCATCTCTTAAGCCAGACATGAAGATGACTTCTTCATCAGCTTCAGCTAAGAGTTACAAGAATTTTAAAGAAGGAACAGACAATGATCCGCTTTCACATTAGAGAAGGGTTAGAAACGTTTTGAAAATTATTAGAGAAAGAAAGGCTAGACAATAGATTGCTGTATACAAGACCTTTACCTTCAAGCTCATTCATCTGGTGTTGGTGAAGATAAGTCAATTTTCAGAGTGAAGTTGACACCACTTAAGTATCCTTTACTAGTTAGGCTTCCCATCACTGTGACAAAATAATTGATATGAACAACTTATAGGAAGGAAGGTTTATTTGGGTGACAGCTTCTGAGGCTTCAGTCCGTGAACACTTGGCTTCTGTTTTGGGCCTGTGATGGCAACATACGTCATGGCAGCAGTATATAGTAGAAGAGGCCTGTTCACCTGTCATGGTAGGCAAGAAGCAAAGAAAGAAAGGAAGAGGTCCCAATAAACTCTTCAAAGGTCCACCCTCAAGGACCTACCTTCCTCTGTAGGCCATGCCTTCTATAAGTTTTGCCACCTGTCAGTGGCACTGAGCCTAGAACCAATCCTTTAACACAAGGACCTTTGCAGGTATTGAAGATCAAAACTGTGCCAATGTCCAAACTTTAATTTTGTCAGTTATGGAGACATCTATTTCCAAGGCACCACTTCATTTCTTACCTTCACACTTCTCCAATATCTCAATGTCTGATGTCTACTGAAATAAATTAAAAAATAATAATGATAGTGACTGTTTTAGTCAGTTTTTCATCTTCTGAGACCCAAAGACCTGACAAAAACAATTTTAGAGGATGACAACTTTATTTGGGGCTCACAGTTTTAGAGGTCTCAGTCTATAGATAGTGAACTCCCTTATACTGGGCCCAAGATGAGGCAGAACATCATGATGGAGGAGTGTGGTGGAAGAAAACAACTCAGGACATGGCCAACAGAAGGTTGAGAGAGTTTTCACTCACCAGGGACAAAATATAAACCTGAAAAGCATGCCCTCAATGACCCATCTCCTCCAGGCACAGCCTACCTGCCTAGAGTTAATTTCTATCAGTGAATTAATGCACTGATTAGGTCAAGTCCTTCACCCCCAATCATTTCACCTCTCAACCTTTTTGCATTGTTTCATACATGAGATTTTGGGGATACCCAGAATCTAAACCATAACAATGACATATTTCTATCTAGTTTATAAAATCTTTGAAATCCTACATGTTATTTTTATGCTTTACATACACTTAGTGCAGATTGTTTGATGAATACAGTATTCAAGGAATGAATAAGGCACAAATGAATGCATGATTTTAAAAATTGCAAAGGAAACCCTGACCCTTACTCATATGGACAACAGCTTAGCTTACAAAATATGCACATAAGATTTATACTTTGATATTTCTCTAATTTCTGGCTCAATAATTTCATTAATCATCTTAATAGAGTATTCTAAATTATCATGCATTTTATGCCTTTTGAAAATGCATTCTTTAGAATATAATAGAAAGTTTCAAGTTTGAAGCATTTTATATGAAATTCAGAAGGAACCAGTTCAGCATCTGAATTATTACTATGTAATGCACAATAAAAATATATTTTTTGTTACTTTCTCTGTTTATTACTTTCTCTGATGGAAACCAAAAAAGCCTGAATTTAGTTATCCTCCTTATTTCTTTTTGCATCAGCAAAATTGAGTTTCCTCAACTTGGGTGTAAACATGTCTGGGAAAGTCACAAGAATCTAAGGCTAAACTAGAGTTTGTGTCTGCACAAATCTACATTTCTGAAGGTTAAAAGCAATTTGGGACAAGAGGAAACTTTATAAATTCATGTGAAGTAACTAAGGATAAGTTACATGAAAATCTGAGTGAAAACACCTGTAAATGATGAACCAGTTAACTACAGTTAACCACAGGAAATCATCCTTGCTCTTTTCCTATCTGAAGTTGTAATTAACAACCCCCCACTATTTCAAAATATCTTCTTCATCTAGCTGGAAGGACATAGGTAGAAAACTATTGTACATTGGAGTATAAGAGAGTTTCTGGTTCCACCATATTTCTCAAATGCAAAGCAATGGCACAGGTACTAGAGATGTGGCTCAGAAGGCAAAAGACATGAAACCTTACCTGGGGGGGCTCACATCCTATTGGGTGAAAACAGACATTGAACAGATGGTTAAAATCTATGATACATTAGCTATGCACTTAGGCAGTATGTAAGTGCTACAAAGAAAAACGAAGGAATAATTTAAAATATTCCAGTTAGAAGAAGCCTCACTAAAAAGGGAAGAATTAATTGAAGGCCTGAAGAAGTGAGAAAGTATGCTACTCAGTTGTCTGGAGAAGAGAATTCCAGCCTGATATATTGGCAAGTGAAAAGATCCTGGGGTAGGGAATGTCATGAGTTGGAGGGGCAGAAAAGAGATGGCATGGCTGATGGAGGGCTTACTAGGCAGAGTAGTGCAAGACAACATCAGAAAGATAAGAGTAGATGGGAGTTGCAAACTGTGTAGAAGCATCAGAAAGACATTTGTCTTTTCCTATGAGAGAGATGGGAAGTTGTTGGGATTAGGAGCTCTATGCCACATGATCAGATTTGCTTTTTTGAAAAAACACTGACTTCTACAGATTTGTCTGTAGGGGAGCAAGAAATATAGTGGTAGGGGTGAAAGGAAGTGGTATTGTAACTATCATTTGAGAGCTCCTGGTGCTCAGGACCAGGGGTGGGGGCAGAAGAAGGGATGAGAAATGGCGAAAGTCTGGAGAGATTTTGAAGGTGGAGATGACAAGATAAGTTGAGGATCTAGATCATCAGCAATAGGAAAGATAGAGAAGATTAGGATTTTGACCTCCACACCCATTCAAAAGGCTTAATTTTTCTTGGAAAAAAATGAATGCATAAAGAAAATCAAACTAAACTAAAACTTTTGTTTTCATTTCACGGAATTTGAAACAAGAAGTAGATATTTTCCCGTAAGTAAAATGAAATGGAGATTCTGGTTTTAAATCTGGGCTTTTCCGCTCAGCAACTTGCATGACAATGGCAGAGTTATTTCACTGTGTTCAATTCTCCTACCTAGAAAGGGCAAAAATAATATTGCTTATTTCCCAGAGGAGTTGTGAGTATCAGCAGAGGGAATTAATGCAAAGTGACCATCACCATGACAGACTCATATTAATCTTTTAGCACATATGAGAAAAACAAGTTCACATCTTTTGCGAAACTAGAGAACTAACCAGTTCAGCAGTGGTGAAATTTCCCACAAGCAATTAAGAAATGGCTCTGATATTAGTATGAAAGTATCTTTTTAATATACATATTTTCAGTAACACCTGTTGAGCACCTGAAATAGAGAGGTGCTGATGGAATACAAAATAAACTTCATGGTCCCTGTTTCCAAAAACTTAAGGTTGGTGGAGGAGGAATCAGCCACGTGCAGCACACAACATGGTAACAATGCAAATCAAAGAACATTTTTTGTCACTGAGAATGGAACTAGTTTGTCTAAAATTTTGAAGTGGGGATATAGTAAAAACTTTAGGCTTTAAAAAATATCATTTTCTGTACCAAAAGTCAACACATACGATCTGAGAAATGTAGCCCTAGGGAAAAACAGAGTCACATATTTGAAACCCAGACTATCCCACTAAGATCAACCTGTATAATAATTTTAATGTGCATTATTGCATCATAGTCATTATTACATAAACTACTGTAAAAATGTCTATCTAATCTACATGCAAGCAAACATCTTCAAGCAGGCCAGTTTTTCTCAACAGAAACTCAGTGAAATACAGTTATTTGAGACTTGAATTTGAAGCGTTTATCTGAACCAAAATCAAAACCTTCAATTTTGTCTCCCTGCCATTATTAATGGATGTTTAACACCCTGCTAAGCTGGTCTCCCACTCAGCTATTTTTTTAAAGTTGGTGGAATAACTGGTATTCTTCCTGCTCACGAAGTCTTTGTTAATGTGCATATTGCAAAATCACCCTAAGTCAACAGTCTGTGTCATCTGCATTGAAGGGAAGTAATGTATGGATTAGAGCATAATAGCATGGGTTAGGGAGAAAAATGAGTCACAAAAGTAGCTGGTTCAAAGGAATAAATAACTAAATCATTACCTTGATGCCTGACTTAGAAAGCTTTAGCTCTCAAAGGCACAATGTCTAAAATATCAAGACTATTGTGTAAAGGCAAGCCCCATTATGGACTGTACTTTGGTGGTTTCTGATAGAAGACGGTTGCCTGTGTCTATACTTAACAAAACACAGAATTTAGAAGGAAAAAAATGGGAAGAAATTATGATTTTTCAGCAAATGCCTTGCTACCTGAGGGCAAAAAATGGAAGCCATCACTGTGAAAGAGACGTAGTAAGTGCAATAAAACTGCTTTGCTTATTGAGTAGAGATAAAACTGGAAGCTTCTTCTTGGACAGGTTTTACCCATTTATTGTATCCATTCATTGTACCTGATGCAGGGCTCTCATGAACAAGTGAGCCACATCATAGAGTGTGGTACAGTCAAGAGCAGATATGGTGGTAGACTTTATGGACGTAGCAATGCCAATTGGTTCAAAGGGGCTACCTCTGGCACTATTGTAGAGGTATCCTGTCTCAGCAGGAGTATATGATCAATTGGCCATATCTGGAAAAGATGCTGTGATGGAAGGAAAGACATAAGTTCAGGCGTTTGGCAGTACTGATCAAGAGGAATGGCAGGTAAACAGATGTGTACAAGAAAATGCTAACATGGGTGGGGACAGGGAGTGCGGTGGGGGGACAATAGGGGTAAGTGGCTCAGAGAATGTGTCAAAGGGGAGGTGACATCTGATCTGAGTCTGGAAGGGCTGGCATCAATACACCAGTGGTACATGAAGATACTCCCAAGGAACCTGGTCCTCAACACAGGGAAAGCTGAGGAACACGAGTGCTCAAGCACTAACAATTAGTTTGGAATGTCTAAGAGTGCAAGTCAAAGTCAGGTCTGCCTCTAATTCCTACCAAGTTTAATTCCTGAACATTTCTCCAGCTGATCCCATTCTTTCCATATAGGCCACCACCCTAGAACCATCCCCCTCTACCTAGGCTATCACAGTGGCCTCCCGTCTGGGTTTTACACACACACAGTTTGTTTCTCTGTCAACTTATGAATTTACTTATTTACTCGTTTGTTTATTCATTCAGCAATTATTAAAACGACATATCATAAACTTCTATTTTGAACATGTCATTCAGTGATTTTTATTGAAGTATTGTGCAACCATCATCGCTGTCTGATTTTAGAACTCCTCCAACAACCCCAAAAAGACCTATTGTGTCTATTAGCTGTCACTGACTGTCCCCCTTCACCTCTTGGCAAACACCACTCTACTCTGTCTCCACAGATTTGCCTTTCTGAATACTTCGTATGCATAGACTTATATAATAAATGGTATTTTGTACCTGACTTCTTTCAGTTAGCATAGCATTTTTGGAGTTCATCTATGTTAAAGCGTATTTAAGTATGTTTTTCTTTTTTATTGCAGACCCTTATGTCATTGTATATGGAGATATCATATTTTATTTATCCATTTACCAGTTGGTAGACATTTGGGTTGTTTCTACATTTAACTATTATGAATAATTCTACTATGGACATTTTTGTGTAGACATGTGTTTTCATTTCTTTTGCTTAGACACTTAAGAATGCAGTTTCTGACTCATAAGGTAAATTAAAAGTCTTCAAGACTGGATGGGCAATTTTTTAATTTCAATCAGCAATGTTCACAATATTTTCTTCTGTGGTTTTTTTTATTCTGCAGTTTCACCAGAGGGTTCTTTCCAAATTCAAATATATCATGTTATTTTATAGTTCTAATGAATTTCAATAGTTTCTTTTTTTTCTCTCTAAGTACCAAATTCTCAACAGGACCCAAGAGGTCAAGAGAGATATCCTGTCCCTATTTCCTTCTTTATGTCACTTGCTCATGTCTTCGTGTTTCTTCCTTCACTCTGTTCCAGTCATACCAGCCTCCTTTCAGTTCTTTAAACACAATTCACTCCACAGTAAAGACTTTGCCAATATCATATCCAAGGCATAAATATTTCCCCCACCATTTCTCTTTCTTTGCCTCCTTAATTACACCTAACTGTCCTTTAGATATCAGATAAGATGACATTTGCTCAGTAAGACCTTCCCAACACCCCAGACTACCTCAGGTTTCTTCATAATACATTTATTGTTTTTACATTTTATTTATCTCAATTGATAATTATGCTTATTTTTTGACCAACAGTGTCTAGGCTTCTTATAGAAAGCACAATGTTATTCATTTACTCACAAGAACAAATGAAAAGCACTTGGTGAACATTTGATGAATGAATGAAAATAGTAGAGACTGGAGAGAGATCACCGGAGCAGTTAAGGTGGTTGGGATCATGGAAAGGCCTCATACACCCTGTGAAGGAATTTGCACTCTATTCCATGAATACCTGATAGAGCCATAGATATGTGTTTAAAACAGTCATACCAGTTCCTTCACAAGAAAAAGATTTAAGAAATAAGAATTAGAAAAAGGAAATCTTTTGAAGAGATAGACATGGAGAACAGGGTTTAGATTAAGAAGGCTCGGCACAGGTGTTGCACACCTGTAATCCCAGTGGCTCAGGAGGCTGAGGCAGGAGGATTGGGAATTCAAAGCCAGCCTCAGCAACAGTGAGGTGCTAAACAACTCAGTGAGACCCTATCTCTAAATAAAATACTAAATAGAGTTGGGGATGTGGCTTAGTGTTTGAGTGCTCCTGAGTTCAATCCCCAACACCAAAAATAAATAAATAAATACATTTAAGAAGAACTAAGAGGACTCAAATTCTAGCTTGAGTAGATAGGAACAAGTTATATTAAAACAGAAAGAAAACTGCCACTGAAACCTAAAGAAATTGATCACGGTACAGTTGCATTTGTGAGTCTTGCACTCAGAAAAGAACTTGGACTGAATATATAGCCTGTTTAGATGACCATGAAAATCATGACCAGCAAGGAGAGGAGTGTTGGGGAATAGGTCTAGGATAGAACACTCTGAGACCCAACATGTAATGAACCCCAAGAGGAAGCAAACACACACACACACACACACACACACACACACACGAAAGAAAACCATACCAATCAGGGAGTCAAAGCAAGAGTGCTTCTGTGAGAAGAGATCCATCACCATGGCCATGGGCAGGACTCAAACAAGGACTTCAAAGGTTTTAACAAGAAAAGAAGTGATCAGTAAGATTTTTCCCTGCCATATTGTTGATACTAGTGGTACAGAATGCTTTCTGATTAATTTTCTGTTGATTAGTAAATTCTTTATTCAGTGTGCACATAGAGATTACCTAGGAGATAACTGAGAATTAAAAAAAAAAAAAAGAAAACTTAAAGTGAAAAAGTCTGCCCAAGTTTCTCCTGTCTTTCTTTCTTCCTTCCCCTCTGTTTTGACATCAAGACTAACTTGTTTTGTCAACTGTGTTGGAGAAAGATAAGGATGGCAAGTATGCAGCTTAGTATTCATTAAGTCTCAGGTTGTCTTGACATCTGCCAATAGCTAAAACTCTTTATTTTTAAGTCTGATTTATCTGCTCATTCACTTTTCCTGCAATTCAGGTTTAGTGACAAAACCAAGAAACACCAGCTTCAACAATGACAAATTACGTTGTAGGAAATAACAAATGCATGTTTTTAAAAATCCATGCTTTCTATTTAATTTTTATTTTTAAATTTATTTTAAAATTATTCTCACAAAAATACTTATGTATTACTATAAGCTAATTTAATTATGTTCATATTTAATATTTTCTTATGAACTCTCAAAAATTAAAATCTTATAAATAAAAAGAGTAGTAATAAATTTAGGGTAGAATTCCATAAAAATTTTCATAACTCAGCTTGGTCGAGAAAACCTCTACTTAGCAAACCTACGTATAACAATGTCCACAAATTTGGACATTGAGCTGGGTGGGTGTGGCACATGCCTGTAATCCCAACAGCTCGGGAAACTGAGGCAAGAGGAAGGCAAGTTCAAAGTTAGCCTCAGCAAAAGCAAGGTGCTAAGTTACTCAGTGGGCAACCCTGTCTCTAAAGGAAATACAAAATAGAACTGAGGATGTGGCTCAGTGGTTGAATGCCAAAAAGAAGAAAGAAAAAAAATTGGAAAAATCTCTTTAAAATCTTCAAAATAGGTTGATATTTAATTGAAAAGTGTTATTTTTATATAGATGCAACTGATAACTTCATAAATACACTGCAAAATTTCATATGTAATATTAACTTATTTTCCAGCATCACCTAATATTTGGGTAAGTCATTAGGTATAAATCAGAAAATTATCACCAAAATCAATTATTTTTTCAAATTTAAAATATTAGTCTTAATCTTTCTCACATGGAAAATTTTCTTTTGAAATAAATAGTTTTGAAGTGTTCTTTTGAGGCAGAATTTAGAGTTACAGGAAACTCTTAAAAATTAGAATCATTATATTTCAACTTTTGTATATGAAATAAAATTCTAATTTAGGTTTTTTAATTAATTCAATAGAGAAATAGACCAAAAAATGACTGTATATGTAGTAAAAGGTTTCTTTGATCCAGTGATGATCAGAGAAGCATTGGGTATATTGACAAAAGCTCAATGTCAAAGCCAAACTACATAAGTATGAATTCCTAATTATCTATCAGTATACATATGTACTTATATTTATAAGAATTCTCAAAAATTAAAATCTTATAGCCAAGAGGATTGTAATAGAATTTCATAGACATTTCCATAATTCAGTTTGGCTGTGTGTGTGTGGGGGGGGGGGGTGTGTGTGTGCAGAAATTTGAGAGTTCAACAGTTATTTAGGAATCAAAGATAAAGAGGCTAGTATTCCAGAATAAGGGAAGAATAGAGATATTAATATCTCATTTAACATTACTTTTCTAATTGAGGCAATTCCTGATTCTAGAGACAGTTGACAATAGAGCAGGAAGGGTCAGTTGAGAGACAGTGTAACTAAAAAGCTAATAAAGCTTTCCAAAGTTTTTGATAGTTTAGGACAAAATTGCAGCTCAGAGGCCATGAGGTGAAGAGCCCCTGATAAGCATCAAGGATTCTCAAAAAAATACAAGCCCAGATGTTAATGGGATCCTGAAAATAGACTAGTTTATACAAAGATCTTGCTATCCCTTTAGGCCTCATAACTGATGATTAGATTAACTGAAAATACATCATTTCCTAAATTGCAAAAGTGAATTTTCTCAGAAAGAAGATAACACTTTACAAAGTTCCAAATTTTCTCTAAGTATCCATGATTTTAAACATTCAATTAAAAAATCTATTAGATGCTCAAAGAGAACTTACCAAAGTCCAAGAGAAAAACATGATAGAAGACCCAGATATTCAAGTTACTGGTAATGAACTTTTAAATAACTGTTTGTAACAATTTATATGTTCAAGATAATAGATTAAAAATTAAATGACAGATTAGATGAAAGTATTAATAGAAATTCTACAAAAAATAATAGAACTAGAATTAATAACACAAATGATGAATTTCTTGGCAAATTAAATATAGCTGAAGAGAAGCTTAGTGAATTAGATGATGGGTTAAAAGAAAATATCCAGTGCACCCATGCACACACACATAGATGGAAAATACAAAACCAAAGAAAAATGTGAGCACAGTAGAAATGTTTATCACATATAATAGAACTGCTAGAATGAGAAGCAAGGGAGAATGAGGCAGAAACCATAGTAGAAAAGATAACGACTGAGACTTTTTCAACTGTGATGAAGTACCTAAAACCACAAATGTAAAAAATACAAGGAAATGACAATTGGGTAAATCAGATCAAAATTTCTAAAAATCAAGATAAAAAAATAGACATAAGGGAAGCCATTTTTAAAGAAGAAACAATAAACTTGAGAACAGACTTCTATGGAGATAGTGACATACAGAAAACAATGGATTCAGTTCTTTAAAGTGTTATAATAGTATTTCTATTGCCAACATGAAATTTTATACTTAGTGAACATGCAATCATTTTGAAAAAAAATGACAATGATCTCAAACAAAACAGAAAATTTAATATCAGCATGTCTGCACTAAAGAAAATGTAAAAGAATGGTTCTTCAGACAGAAGGAAAATGAGCCCAGATGGAAGTATTGAAAGGAAAGGGGGGAAAGACAATATGTGGATAAATAAAATTACTGTGGACTATATAAGGTAGTAGTAATGATGCCTTATTTTATTTAAAATATAGACCAAATGAAAATACATGTTATCTATAAAACAGTTGAACATTCAGCACACATGAAATTGAAGTATTCTAAGTTTCTTGAGCACTGCAGCATTTTAGGAACATAGGTTGGTATGTATAGGTAAACATGAAAAACATGATAAGATATTTTAAAGGAAACATGGACTGATGAGATAAAAAATACAAAAGAAGGTAAAAATAAGGAAAAAGAAAAAAGTGAATGGATAGAAAACAAATAATCAGAACCAAATGAAACAACAAAGCATAAGAACAACCATAAATTATTTGCAAAAACAATCAATGTTCCAAATAAAAAATATTTGCCAAACTGTGTAAGGAAAAATTCTGTATACTGTTTGCCATAAAAACACATTTAATATAAGAGTACATGTGAAAGTTATTACTGAGTCATTCTAACTTATAGGAAAGACAGAATGAATTGGACTTAACATTCATATCTTCATATATGAATACATGACCAGTGTAACTCTAATCATGTATAACCACAAAAATGGGAAATTATACTCCATGTATGTATGTTATGTCAAAATACATCCTACTGTCATGTATAAATAAAAAGAACAAATTAAAATTTTTTATTATACATGGGAAATCAAAATAAAATTGGTATAACTAATGTTAAACAAGGTAATACTAAAGGTATAAAATATAATTACAAATGTACAAGCTATCCAATGACATTTTTTATGTTATCAAAAATTAAGAAAAATATGATAATTAAAAATGTGTATTCACCTAATATCATGACTTCTCAATATATAAACTCAAAATTGATAGCACTGAAAGAAGAAATAAATTTTAACACATCTTCCTCAACCTCTGATAGAGATATATGATGAAAATTTAGTAAGTTTAGGGAATTTGAACATGATTATCTGAATCGATGTAATTGATATGAACAGAATTGTATATATAATGTGCATTCTTATTACTCACAAGGGTATGGTGAATTTTTTTTAAAATTGCCTAAGTAATGAGCTATAAAAGGAAATTTAAAATGTTGAAATTGTAAAGTAATTCAGAGTACATCTCTGATTATGGTGAATTAAACAAGAAATTAATTGTTATAGATAGCTTAATAATTCTCATTTATTTGTAAATGAAGCCATATACTTCAAGATAGCCCATAAATGGCCAGGCATGGAGGGTGAGGTGGTACATGCCTATAATCCCAGGCTCAGGAGGCTGAGGCAGGAGGATCATGAGTTCAAAGCTAGCCTTAGCAGATTAGCAAGACTCTAAGCAACTCAGTGAGACCCTGTATATAACTAAAATCTAGAAAAAGACTGAGGATGTGGCTCAATGGTTAATTGCCCCTGGGTTCAATGCCTGGTATAAACAAAACAAAATTAAACAAAACAGAACAAAACAGCCCATAAATTAAAAAACAAAACAAAACAAAAAACACCACAAATATCACACAACGTAATTCAAAATTCAAAAATATTTTGAACTAAGTGGCAGTGAAGTATAATGTTTCCAAAGTTTTGGAGTGAATCTAATGTCATACAAAGAAAATTTTGCCTTATATTTACTTAAAAAAAAAAAAAGGAGTCTTCATAAAAAAAAAAAAAAAAAACATCTTGACATCATAAATTAGACAAAGAATAAGACATTGAACCTAAGGACAGTGGAGGCTAGGGAATAAGAATGAAACCACTGACTTGTGAAAATAAAGCTACCATGTAATGGAATCAAACAGCCAATTGCTACATACTTGAAAAGAATATTAAAAATGATTATATTCTGACAAGATTCATTGAAGAAGACAGAGTGACCAGTTATAGTATTTCTTGTACTATTTCCATTCAATGTCTTACTTTTCTCCCTCAGTACTGGCTTTATATCCACATATGTGCATGTTATCACTTCTGTTCCCACAACCACAAGATACCTCATGATGTACATCTACCATGCGTTACTTATTCAGTCCCAGGGAAAGCTGTTCAGATGTTGCCTCCAACTTCTCATGCCATAAAAAGAAACGTACTCATGCATGACCCTGTATGGATTGAATAAGAATTTCCTTTAGTATAGATGCCTAAGAGCAGAACCATTGGTTTTTGTGAGATGCACATATTTGCGATATCTGAATTCCTCCAACCTACTCTCCAGAATGGCTACATCAATCCATACTCCCACCAGAAGGGCACCAGGGTTTTGCACATCTGTGTTGCTATTTATATTTGCAATTATCCAACTTTCTACATGATTTAATAGGTAAAGTGATATTCCATTGTTGTTTCAGTTTGAATTTCTTTAACTTGTGAATTTTTAGATTTCTGCTTCAGTAAATTTCCGATCAACCTGTTGGTCCATTGTCCTCTTATTAATTGGCAGGATCTCCTTGTATATGGAAGGTACTATTTTCTTGGTAGTTTTCCATTTTACAAAGATCCGTAACTTTTCCATGTTATGGTTTCATGACCTCAAATCTTTACTTTGAGTATCAACAAAATTTTTCTTCTTTACAGTGTATGATTTGAAAAATTTGTTTAAAAACTATTGCATGTTTCTGAGTAGCAAAAATTGTGTCATATTTTCTTTCATTAATTTTAATGTTGTCTTTCATATATATCATTGACCTCTGTGTAATCTATGTGGTGTAAAAATATAACACATTTCAGTTTTATTCCTCTTATTCTTCTTAATGACTGCATAATATCACATCAGATAAGTACACTTCAACTTTTGTATTAGTATGCAATTCAAGGCAATTCACATGATCTTTTTGATTCACCCAAGCATGCAAGGAACAACTTGGAGTTGCTATATAGATGTGTATATATTTTTTGCTCACTTAATTGTCTGGATTACTAATGCCCACTGAAAGTGCAATCTATGATGCTTTCACTATTTTACACATCTGTATTTTATATTTCATGAACATAAATTTATATTCAGTCATAATTATCCAGTTTGGCATTCTATGGTGCTATTAAATATTTCAAATTAAATATTTTATTTTACCACCAATGGTAATGATTAGATTACATTTTAACCTGAGATTCTTAAGTTTCTTAATAGTTCCTTAATTTCATATATTTTAAAACATAAATTTGAATATTTTCAAAAAAAGGAAGATGATGGTGGAATGGTGGCATAAGTTTTGTATTTAAAAAACTCTTGGAAATATAATAATTTATTATCATGATTCTCCTTATGTGGTGGTACAAATAAAAGTGAACATCCCAAAACTGCTGTTAAAAAATCACACATGTTACTTGCAAAGCTAATAACACAATTTTTGTAACTATTTTCACCAAAGGGCTCTTATCTTATCAAATAGAACGATGATAATTATTACCAAATATTTTGAAGGTGCTTGACTATGATTTTTGGCCCAAAACAAAATATTTGCTCAAATGAAAAAGCATTTAGCAGTTGGTCCTAGTCTGAAAGACAGATTTTAAATTATTTTGTGGGGAAAACTACACTTGGCATATAAATATATCACTAACTCATTTTTAAGCAAAAAATTAAACATTTTATTTCAGGGCAGGAAAAACCTCCCGTATGAATGAAATATTTAGTGGTTGAACTAAAATGAGACAGTACTGATATATTTTTATTCTAACAGCATGTTGGCTAGGATATGAGGTGACAGTCACTGTCATTCATTGCTGGTGGGCTGTAAAATAATAAAAACTCTCTGGAATACAGTTTGGCAGCATATCCAATGCATTAAACATAGGAGGTTGGTTAAAAAGCTGTGGAGTAATTATTCAACAGAATATAATATGGTACTATCAAAGAGATTATGTATATGCTTAGAAAGAAATCATCAAAAATTGCTAAGAAAAAAGAAGATTTTCTTAAAAATGAACACTTCACATATTTTGCTTGCTCTTGTTTCCCTAGTGATTGGAAAGCTACAAATCTCACTTGCTCCCCTATTAATATCAATCATAAAACAACATTTACACCTCAAAGTATGTTGAGTTGACTGGCTTCTGTTTTCCTCATTCCTTTGTACTTTTCAATAATGTCTGATTTGAAATCTAGATTACAATTTATGAATTGTTTTTACTTTATTAATACCCTCTTTCAATTATTATTTTTTAACAAATTCATTATATTTCTTTACTATGTTTTGTAATGCATGTGTGAAAAAATATCCAAGATTTATGGGTTTTGTTTTTTTCTATTTCTTTTCTACTCCCACAGTTTTCCAATTACTATGTGTTATTTTATTTAATTTCTCATTTGACTGGAAAATGTCCTTAAGTAATTTTTTATCACAGGAATTTCAGAGCCATCTACTTCTGCGGACCCAGTGGGTCTGAGAGCACTTTTGCCCTTCATGTTTGAATGAGTCATAGCTTCTAGCCATTGACGTATTTTATTGGAGCACAATATTTCATCTTCAAAGTGTACATTGATGTGAGTCCCTTGTTGTGAAGGATTTATGAAGAGGGCAAAGTTGCTTCTTCCCACTTTCTCTGTAGCCTTGCTTTTTTATGTGCTAATGTTAATAATATTTTTGGTTTTTCTTCAGACTCTAAATTCTCATTAGAATGAGGTTAAATATAATTCTCTTTCTACTACGGTGTCAATCTTGAATGTCCCATAGAAGCACATGTGTTGGATCCTGGTTCCCAGACACTTGTGGGAGGTGGTGGAGCTTTTAGGAGGTGGAACCTAGTGGGAGGAAGTTAGAACACTAGGGGCATGCTCTCAAAAGGACTATTAGGGACACCAGCCCCTTCTGATCTTTCCCTCTTTGCTTCCTGGGCACCAGGAGATGAACAAACCTCTTTCACCACTTGCTTCTGCCTTGATGTACTGGGCTGCCTCAGGCCCAAAGCAACAGCACAAAGTGACCATGGACTGAAACCTCTGTAACTATGATTCAAAATAAACCTTTCTCCCTTGTAAGTTGATTCCCTCAAGTATTTTGTCACAGTGATGAAAATCTGACTAACACCCTTTCCTTTAATATTTTTTTTCTCTGTGCACATTGATTTTTTTTTTATCTGAAGACTTATTTTTTCTTCAAATCACGGAATATTTTTTGTTTGGCATCCAAGAAAAGAGGTTGGAACCCTTCCTGAAGTAGACACCATGACACTGCAGAAGTAGAAAAAACTCTGCAATATCTCCCCTAGCAGCAGGAATGCTAGGGTGCCTGCCAGGGAGAAGCAAGTCACCTTTTCATACTCTGAGCACTTGGCAAGGGTAAAACTCTTCAAGGTGCATGAGGTTTATTATGGGCTAGTGTTTGTGAAGAATAAAGAGGGAAAAGGAAGAATCTGGCAGGGAGAGACACAAATCTCACAAAGTGTAACCAAACCAACAGAGAGCTCCAGCATAAAGATTTTCCATTAGAAGGTCCATAGTTGAGAAGAAGACACCAGGCCCAACCACTCTTCACCATGCTCAGGCTTGGGATAGGACTATCTAGGACCAGCTCAAAAGCAGCCATGGAGCTTAAAGGAGTCATTAACTGCAGACTCCTAGCTGACTGCACTCCTTGAAGTTGAACATTAAGTTCTTTTTGGAAGGATATTCTCAATTTCACAGTTCATAGTTGCTACAGCCAGCAAAATTAACCTATCAAAATGTATAAATGCATTCTACTGGCATGCAGTATGAATCAGAACAAATAAAATAAAAATTTTTTAAAAAATTCACCTGTGATGAGAAGTCAACAGGAGTAAGAACTTAGGATATACCGGACATGTGAGTGGCATCTAGAATCTACTTCAGGGCACACACATGTTTAAAGAAGCAGTGAGCAAAGAGACTAATGTAGTTTCTCTTTAAAGAACTTATTAGTTAATTTTTCATAGTTAAATGTATGCTCCATGATTTAACTGCAATATAAATATAAAATTTATTTTCCTCAGTATTATTTGCTTACCACACAGTATTGATTAATGCTATATATTTCAAATTTCTGTACATTAAATCAGAAAAGTACACCTACATGGAATTTTAATGCTAATCAAGTCTATTCTCACATTTTGTAAGTGAGAAAAGTGATATTCCAGGCAAAAACTGACTGCAAATGGACAACATGGTTTTTTGGCTTCAGAGTTACTATGTTTAGCAAATAAAAACACAGGATGCCCAGGTAAATTTGAATTCCAGATAAGCAACAAAACAACTTTTCAAATGTAAGGATATTCATGAAATACTTGGGACAAAATAATGCTAAAATTATTCATTATTTATCTGAAATTCACATTTTATTGAATGTCTTAAGTATTATCTGGCAATCTTATGCATGCTTAAAAATCTCTGTGTCCCCTCACCATTTAGAACTTCCTCTCCAGAATACTCTCAGTGTGCTGCAAACTTCTGTTATGGACTAAAACTGAAAGACTGTACAAAGAAGAGCTCACTAAAGATGAAACAGTGGAGAAAGGGTTCCCATGGCCTTTGTAAAAGATAAATTGTAAAATCTATGTGGTTCAAAATATACATACTAGTCCAATACAGAACGCACCTTTCTATGTGTTTAGCCAATGCTTCTCCCACTGTGGGTCATGACTCCTGTAGGCTAAGAAATCAATTCTGTGAATTGTGACACATGTTTTTTAATGAAATATGGTAATCTAGAACAGAAACGATCATGTAATCATGGGTAATAAAGACTGATATTTTTGAAAATTTTGTTTCCATTATACCTTTGTGCGTATGTGTGTCTGCTAGATCACTATTGCTTTAAGTCCCATTTCTGGCAACAGAAAGTTAATCCAAAATCAGTCACAAGAACTGACTGTTGTCCTTTGGCTCAGACCCTGTTTTCCACAGGAACCAAAGAACTAGTGTCATACTAACTGATATGGCAAGCAGCCACATACAGCACACTACCTGTCCCCATTGTAGAAGAAAAGGGGGCTTTATCTGAAGGGACAAGAGTTTACAAGTAGATATAAACAGGGTAGCAAAAATCCTTAAACAGCAGGCAACATCTCCTTGTGCTGACTGGTTAAGATCCCTTGGACCATCACTGTCACAAAAAAAAAAAAAAAAAAAAGTCAAAGCAGAACATGGTGACTATTTAAACAAAGTCACACATGAGCCAGCCTTCCATGTTAACCAAAGAACACTTCTAGAATGAACACATAATCAATTTTTCTGGGTTACAATTCTTAGACATGTAACTTCTGGAATATTTCCTTTTGAATTTCCTCCCTTTAAGTAGTTCAGTAACTTATACTTCTATCTTAAGTTTCATTTTTCCTCCATTAGATAGTAAAACATGCTATCTGGCTAATGACATTTTAAAAGAGTATGCTGATTATAAGTATTGATTTTGTTTTCCTGACTAGAGTAACATTTTAAAGAGCAAGATCAAATGGGAACTATTCAAAACACGAACAGGTTTCTGGTAGTGACTTATTTGGCCAGTGTGAGCATGCCCAGAAATTGGCAACTCTTTCTAGCTCACACAGGATGAGAGAGGAGTTGACACTTATTTTTCTATAACTTTTTCTCTCTCAAATATGTTGGAATTTTTTAGTTATAAAATATGATTAGATACATTATTTTTTACTCTTCAAGTGTGCAACAACTGATCTGGTAAAAACATTAAAAATTACTAAATTGCATTTGCACATAGTGCCATTTTCTTTACTTGCTATTACTGTTGATGTTGTTCCTTTTTGCTCAGCATTGAAGCTAAATAAAGAAAAATATCTTCAATCTAGGTGTGTATACGAATCAATCCAAAAAAGATATTTTAAATCTCTGAATTAGACATTACACTAACTATCAACTAAGCAGAATCAAAGCATACCCTTTAATTCAAAGCACTAGCATATTGAAATATCACAAAGAAGTGAAACAAATGACATCAAAGGAAAAGTATTAAGTCAGACTCCGCTATCAATGTTTTTGAGCATTTATACAAATGGAATGAAAAATTTGAGTGGTTCTTGTGAAGATGGTCTAACCCTATGCCAATAACATGGGGTGATAATTTGGGGTGCTCTTATCTTCTTACAATTGTTTCTTCCTTTTGGTGGGCCAACGCAGTGTCTATAGTTGTCACAGGAAAAGGAATTGTTCCACTCTACAATTTCTAAGTGCACCTTGAGAGCTGAGCACTTTTGCAGAGGGCAACTTTGCATTTGCTGAAGAAATAATATCCTAGAAAATGAATAAGAAATAAATATCCTCAGATTAATGCTATATAAATACATTTGCTATAGGTTTCATCAAATATTCATGGTACACACATGTACAGGTCAAATTACCTTTAAATATTAAATTTCTTTCCAGTGGTGGAGAATTTCAGATTTTTTCAGTGTTTGTAAGGAGCAGAGATGAAATCCATGCATTATTATCTGCTGGAAAATTCAACTTCTGGTTTAACTGGATCTCTAAGCTCAGGAGAGGCATCACTCAAAAAAAATGTGAAATAGCTCACGTTTATTCTTTCTGTCCTACAAATCACAACTTGAATTTAAAGATGAACTAAAAACAAAGCATTTTACACCTTCTTTAAAGCAGAAATGATCTGTTTGGTGCCACCTGCACAAAATGCCTAAGGCACATTACACAATCTAACTTAATACAACCAAACCACTGAAGTAAGGATGATTCTCCTTATACACAACCGAAGTGATAGAGGTACTTGTGATTCCAGCAAATGGCAGAAGCTGAATGAAAACCTGGTTCAACAGGACCCAGCCATTTAAGTGTATGACTGGTAATACCATCAGGCAGGCAATACAAATCAGTGTTTTCAAAACATTAACAAACTGAACGAGTTAATCACTGGCTAGCATTCTGCTTGTGCACTGCAGGTGGGAAATGATTTGAATTTAAGTCTGATGGATTTGCATTTGGATCTTGTTTCTGCCTCTGACTATTATGATGTGCTTAGAAATTCAGTATTATTCAAATTTTTTTTAATCAAAGGTAAGGCAGGGATAATATTATAGGTACTGCCTATTTGTTGTAGTGTCATAACATCAGTTGAGATGATAAATGGGCCTGAAGTATGTAAAATACAAAGTCCAAAACAAATGTACAGGTCATGAGTACCTCATTGCCTATCCTAAAGAATAGGTTGGGTCAGATCCTCTTAACCATTTACCATCTCAAATCCTGATGTCACCTCTGTGGAGATGACCCCATATTCATACCTCAAATGCATTCCTACTGTGCTTTCAATGGAGACTGTTGATGTCTCTTCAAATATGGTTTACATAGGAGCTCCTTAGAGGGTGTAGAATGAAGGCCTTTAGCATTCAGCTTTAAACATACCATATTCCTAATTTGACCAGACAATTTGCCATCTAAACTGGGACAGGTTTTGAGTGCTATCAATAAGTATGTTTTGATAAGCAGTGTAAACCGGGACTATCCCCAGGCAGAGGGAAACAAATGATCACCCTGCACAGGGCAGTGTGCATTAGCAGCAATGTCAAAAAGAACTTCAGGAGCAGGGCAGAAAGCCAGGCACCTGAGACTCTGCTGGCAACGTGGAGAGACTCAAGGAAGTAGCTTCTGGGGAAGGAGAGGTGACAAGGATTCATGCTGGTTCCCCATCTGACACTTACCTGTAGCACCATCTGTAACACCTACTCAGAGCTGGGAAGTCCCATGGCCTCTGGGGGAAACGGGAGCCCTCCACTGCAACCTGATGGACTCTGAGTTGATGGATATATACTCTCAGAGGGCAGTGGCAACCCTGGTCCAAAAAATCCCACCCAACCAAAGACACCCTTTGACACTCCTCCAGCAGGCTCCGATATGTTTAATAGGCCTCCCATACAACTGCTGCCTTCTGTCTGGTTGAATGAATTACTTCACACACAAACACACACCAGACAGAATACTCGCATACACACACACATGCACACACACACAAACACACACATGCATATATATGCACGCACACATACACACATACACTCACACACACACCCTACAATGTTCCTACAACTTTAAGCCAGATTTTCACAAAAAGCTACCTCTTCCCATTTTGTACCAGTAGAAAAAAAAAAAAAAACACTAATATGTGATTGTTCAAATTATGAGTGTCATAAGGAAAAATGCTATTGGTGCTCAGAGGGATGAGTGGTGAGGTGTGCCAGGGAGTCACATTAGGCCACAAGATGTTATCTAAGACTGTAGGTGATTGCTTCTCTGAGGATCCTTACGGCAGCAAAATGATGCCCCTGATGCCCTTGACCCTTCTTCCTTGTCTGGATCACATGTCCTGCTGTCATTGTCATTATTATAACCCACGCTGGAGCATCACTGGTTTCCCACACCACTGAGTAGCTGTGAGCCACCATGCAGACCATATGAGGAAACAAAAACTTAACATTTGTTCAAGCCATTGTATTTGATGGTCTTTGTTCTGGAAACTCATTCAATTAACAGAGATCCTACACACATTTTTAAGTTTTATCTTTAAAATAGGGCATTATTAGCCCATTCTACAAACAAGGAAACTGAATTACAAAAGGTTTAGTTGCTTCCTATTAAATAGAATAGCTCAGACTTAAATACCACATTTTTTTGGCAAGCCTACATTTGGATATTTCACTTATACAATTCAATATTTTCTCTTAACAATAAAAAATGAATATTATCCAATTAGTATTCCACTTTGATTTCTGGAAAGTACAGAGCAAAGGAGCCTGGATTCAGTGGCCATCAAATTTCTTAACTACCAAAAAATTGGGAAATTATTTAGTAAGCAGAATATCATGTGAAATAAAAGAGAATTTTTTCTTATGTTTAGAAAGATTTTGTGTAATACTTTAAATTAACTGGTGTATTTTCATTCATAGGTTCTGCAGTGTCATGGTTCATAATCATGAAGAAGGACAATGTGGTCTTACATGGCAAGTAAATTACTAATACAAAAATTTTAGGAAAACTCAGTGACTAAATTTCTTCTCTAAAACCAACTTATTTTCTTCTGGATTTTAGCCATCTTGCATAAAGAATCTCTATAAGGTTAGTTTTTTTATCTATAAAATTCACATAGTTCTGAGCCCAGCATGGATGCTAAAATATGTTTATTCACTTAAATTATACAATAGCCTAGTTATAGTTTTAGACTCTGAGAATAAAAAGTATTTGCATGGTGTTTTACAGTTTATAAATCATTTTTATAAGTGATATATTAGGTATAATTACTCTTATTACTTTATATAGAAGATGTAGAAGCCAGAGCTGAGAAAATTGTAAAGGATTTGCCAAGAAGACTCAGCTTTTATAAGTCATGTTTTGACAACCGGAATGTGTATCTTTTCACTCTGGATCCTAGGATCTTGTGTGTATACCATTGAGGGCTCTGCTGAATGAATGGGTACATCAATCAATCAATCAGTTAATCAATGAAACCATCATAAAATGAGCAGTAAAATCTTGTTGCAAAGCAACCAGCTAATAGATGATCCATGCCAAGGTTTTATTTATGTGCTCTTAATCATTGTTATTTTATTCTGAAAAAGATAAGACGGATGAAAATACAACCAAGGAGAACCCACCTAAAACAAGAGACAAAAAAATGTTTCTAGCTAGATCCACATGTTGTCAAGGGGTATGTGTATCTTTGCTCAAGGAAGTTCAGAAGTGTCTACTCGATGAAGAGGACTCACCAAGAACCGAATATTTGGTCTCCCAATCCAAATGGTTTCTTGTTGGCCATGACCATTGTCATAAGGTTGGATTTAACTTCAGAAGTACTGCATGCCATCTGCTCCAAAGAGCAAATCTATTTTTATACAAATTTGCAATAAGGAGAAAAAAAAAAAAAAAAAACTACACACATGCTCAGCACTGGATGAACTTCCATTTTTAACACAACTGACTTTCACTAGTCTTCCTGGGGGCCCCAAAGTGGGTGGGCTCTTTTCCTCTGCTACAGGCCTTATCTCCATTAAGTTGTATGATTAGGATCCCAAAGTCACTGAACAAACAGGGTCAGATTCTCCATAACAGACCTTTTGTTCATATACATTTCCCTGGCTTTCGTTTGAGAAGTCAGAGAATGGCTATCATCTCCACACTAATAATATCCTTCAGTAAATGATAAAGTCAAGTCCAAAGTAAACTGAGAAGCTTTATCAGCATGTCAAAGCTATCCTTTTACAGCTCTGTACTTGCCAACTGTGCATCCCTTTCCTAAACAAAGACTCGATGCACATTAAAAGGCACTTACCAGAGTGGGTGTTTGTTTGCCAAAAGAGAGTAGGCTGCCCTCTGATTCCAGTCACCCTGCTTGTCACTCTCATCAGAGGAAGAGAGGGATATGTTACAGTCAGACTCCTTCCTTGATGATCTCTTGAATCGAATCAGGGGGAGAGTCAGAGCTTCCTGCCAAGTTATCCCTTCTCTTGCTCCTTGTTAATATTAACTGATGGACCTCTCAGAAGGAAAGTATATTTCTTACTGTGAATCCAGAGAACGTTGTGGTCGACCAGTTACTCTTCCACCCCGCTGTCAGAGAAGATGAGTCAAAAGGGATTTACACACCTAGTTAATTCTAACAGATGGCCCTCCCCCCTGTACTCAGAGAGAAGTTCAAAATCAATCCACATTTCTCTCCAATTCCAGATTAGGCAAATTAGCACACTGGCCTTGATTGTTGTGAGCAAATTAAAGAAAATGGACACAGTGCAAAAAAAAAAAAAAAAGAAAGATGGAAAAAATTTAGCAGTTGGAATCTCAATTCATTCAGAATTTTGTTACTCTTTTGACATGCAAATGATGGTTATCTCTAAAGCAGTTAAAATGGTGAGGGTTTTTCTTTCCCTTTCCTTCCCTTTCTTTTTTGTGTACGTGATTTACCACTGCTGTAGGTCCAGGAAAGGTTGCAATGTTCATACATGTGTTTGTATAATTTCTGCAAAGAGAATATGTAAAGGCACAGAATGTACATATTGTATATGTATCACCCCCCAAGCATATGGGTCTTTGTAGGCAATAAAAGGAACAATGGGAGGTTGCCTACGTTGAAAAACAACACTATGTGGCAGGATTTCTTGGCTTTTTGTGCAATTGTACACTAATATTCCCCTGGGATTGGATGGCTCAGGGAAAGTGTGATGGGATATGAAACCTTTCGTCATAAAATCCCCATATAACAATCCTGTCAAGACTGATAGGGACAGAAGTGTACATAACACTGTTGCTGTGTTGGTTTCATTCCAAGCACAGCATGCTTCTGAATGATCTGTCATTGCCATCAGACCTGAAGAAAAGCAAAACATCAGAGAGAAACTTCCCATTGCCACCTATAGGCTGTAGGAAGAAGGTCCAGCTGCAAGGCTCCAGGGAAATAGGCAAAGGTTACTGTAAGTTTCTAGCTCACATACACATTTGCACTGCCTCATTCATTCTTGCACAAAGCATTTCGCATGCCAAAAGTGGGTAAGACGTGGAGGATATGGAGATAAAGAAGAAGCACAGTCTATCTTTGGAGCACACTTTCTAAGGACCAGAGAGACACTGTGAGACAAGCACTTGACAAATGTGACTTTCATGGAAAAGGTGATAATTTTAACCTTAGTGAATACTATAAAGGGTCAATAGTAGTTTTCCAGGTAGTGGAAATCAATGGCATTCTAGATTAAGAGAAATGGTAGAAGCAAAGATGTAACAGCACAGAAAACATGTCATGTGTTCAAAGAACTACAAGAAGATCTCTGTGTGACTGGAAAATTTCCTACCCTACATGTAAAGGGAATAGGGTGGTATAGGAAGGGAGGCCAGAAGTGAAAGGAAGGAAAATAGACTTTGAAAGGCCTTGTATGCCATGGTATGGTATTTGGAATTCATGGTCAAGATCGCTTCCTTTTCTGAATCCATGATGTCACTTGATCATGAGATTCTGGTTGATCCATTTGGGCCATATGTGTGATCATCAGTAACCTGTCTAGCAAAGTGAGAGAATAAAAATAAGTTTGAGAAGGACAAAGTGAAGAACCTGAGCACATAAAATCATGGTCTAAACTGTGCTGTACTGCTACAAATCACTAATTTTTATTTTACCAAGGACTATATCATCCTAACACATTCAGAAAGCATTTGCTTCTCTGAAATAGGATCAGAGTTTTCAGAAAATGAGAATCTTTATTATTTCATGATTGGAAAACATATTTTGGGGTGATTATCCAACTCACATATTTCTCATCTTGGAGAGTATTTCCCCTCCGCAGGGAAAGACATTCAGTGGCCACATGTAAGTTTTATCCTCTGCTCTTCTGGCCACAGCATTATTCAACCACCTTGCCAAATTGAACCTATTAGGCTTTCTCTTACATGAACTTCTTCACTTTAACAAAAATTTCTGGGAGCTAAATCAACTAATGGTGTATCTCAAGAAGGAAGAGATGGAATCAACTGTTCATTGAGATCCCAGGACTGAAGTTTCCATGCTTTTTGAGGCCATTTAATCAAGTCCTTTCTTGAAAACATTAGTTTCCTTCCAATGAAACAGCCTCTCCTGCTTAAGCTAGCTCAAGTTATTTTCTGCTGATTACAAATCAAATAAACCACTAAAAGTTTGTTCTATTTTCATATTTTATTAGTTTTAATTATTATAAATCTTCTTGGTGATTTTCTCTTGACAGATAGTGATCTATTTCTAAGAATTAAAAAAAAAAAAAAGGTTCTCATCTTGAGAGCTCATTTTGAGAGCAATAGCATGAAAGGCCACCAAACATTCAGTCAAAAATTTGATTTTAAGTTCCCTAAGGAAAGTGGCTATATCTTGCATGTTTGGAGCATTACATCTATATCTATATAATCCCCAGAATTGTAACTAACTAGTTTTTTTCATCATTCAACACTGAATAAAAGGTCCAATTTACTGTAAAGTAACCAACCAGAGGAAGATCCTAATAACAACATCTTACTAAAGAGCTAGAAAGATCTATGATTTTATGGAGGTTGCTTTTTCCTGTTTCAATAATGTACAAATAACTAATTTGCATTTGGCATCCCCTTTACAGCTTAAAGAAAACTCTGAGGAACCATATTTGCCATTGCCAACACCTCCATAAATTAGCCTGTTCATTAGAGAGGAGTCATAGCTAGGGAAGATATTCAGAAACTCTCCGAATTTCAAAGGAAATGGTTTGCCCATCAGTGTGACTCCTTCTGCCCTCTTACCTTTCCTCTTTCTAAGTCACCAGTTGGGTAGAGATGCATACAGGTGTTGCCAAAAATTGTTCATCCAACAATAGGTGTCACTATGTGACAGCATCTGTAGATTAAGCTGTTAGTCTATGGTGGTGACAGACCAAAAATAAAGGATTCTATAGGCTTTAGGTTTTTTGGAGATAGAGACCTGGTGGTGGAACTGGGTATGACTGTATTCCAGTCAAATGGATTCACATGTGCACTGATCTCTACTATCCAATGAGACCTGGTGTGTGGGGAGAGTTAAGAATGAACATCTTACCAGTGTCCTGGAGCCCGTGATACAAAACCCTGGAAAGCTTTGCCTAACGGGCAGCAGTAAAACAGTACAAGTCAAAATGCAAGTTTCAATGCTATAATTTCACCAAGGAGTGAAATATTACCAGCTATCACCCTTAATAACAATTAATTTTCCCATTGCATTTTTGAAAGGGTTTCAGTTCTGAATCTACTTTCTTCCCATCAGATAGAGTACAAGATATGCTGAGATGAAATTGTTAAAGCCCAGACTATAGAATTTTATCTGGCCATCTGAGTCACTCAGAAAGCCCCAAGCACTCTCCTTTTACATGTATTATAATAAAACAAATTATTCTGGTGTCGCAGACCTTGAATACCTAGTAACCTTGATAAGCACTTACATCTAAACAAAAAGAGAATCAATTTGCATTTTCCTTTCTGCTGGCTAACATAATGCTTCATTTTACTGTTGCCATTAAGGGTTATTGCTATCTTTACATACCACATTAGGCAGTTTGTGTCCATTGTTCCTGCATAGTTCCATCAGAATGTTTCAGGTTGAAGGCGTTTTCACAATGATGTTGCTTTTGTCCTGTTTCCATGCTATTATTGTGAATGTGTTTATCCCAACAGGTCTCTTCAAGACTTGAACACTGTCCTCTGTGAAAATATGTCAGTCATCACCTACCCTCACAATCAGAATTAGCAATGCTCAAGGTCTCAGGAGGCGTGTGTGCACACACATGCACACACACATGCATGCATAGAGCTTACCTGGGTGGTCAGATAGGTAAAGCTGAAAAGCTTCCTAGATTGATCTTAAATGAATTGCAACCTGCATAGGCCAACGAAATCCCCACTGAATTCTAAAGCATCTCTCCAGACTGACAAATTCTTCAAACAATGCCATGCCTAGCCTTTGAATTATCATTTTCTCCTCTGATCTATGGCCCCTTAATATTCTGGGGCAAAGGAAATAAACCACAGGCATTTGTTAACCAAACATGTATGTATGGGAAGAAATGGAAAACATGCTCCTCCAGGAAACCACAAATACTTGAGTTGGAATAATTGAGAAATGGCCACTGGCAGGTAGGGTAACACAATTATTATAGATGTAACCTTTGGGGAGTACAAACCAAGTCTTAGCCTGGAAGACAGAGGCATTCAGTGAAAAAGAATGATCACCAAAGGCCCACTTCACAGTGTGGCAGCATACATGTTGTGGTTGTGGAAGAGCCTTCCAACATTGACAAATCACTCGGGCAGAGATCAAAAATTAAAGCATAAAATATTGATATTTTAAAATTGAGTTTTCACAATAAAAAAAACACAAAGAACAATTTTCTCCTAATACAGTTGGCAACTACATTTTAATGTTTATACAGCTATTTTTTATTCTGCTTTAGTCCCATATTTTTTTATGTCCTGGTTCCATTTTAAATCAATAAAGAATATGTCTGGAATACTTTCACAATTTATAAAAAGACTGAATCTTTGAATGCCAAAGACTTAATCTCTTCATTACTAATTAATCACATCGTGTCATGAAGGAACTAGATTCTAAGACCCTAATGGACAGGTAAACATCTTTAAATTTTGTCCAGTGTTTTGTGTGAAGTAGGTAATGATGATGGAGGAGAGGCTGATAAATAAAAATAGCGTAAACACTGGCAGAACTATTGATCCTTGGAATATATGAGCATTCTCCAAAGAGTTTAAAATATAATAACACTCCTCTCAGAAACTACAGGCAGATACTTATGTGTAGTCCAGTGGAAAAGGAGAAAACACCTATTTATGAAACACAAATGTGTGAACATTTATCTGATGTCTGGACTAAGCTCTGGGGAAAAAACGGTGAATGAAGCCTCAGACCTGTTCAGGGTGGGTTGATAAGAGATCAAAACCCATCAAATAGTAAGTGCTCAATTTCCCTGAACAAAATTGAGAGTCATTTCAATATCACCCACCATCTCTTTAACCCTCATGATTTTCTATGAACCTGGTAGTATTTATAATCTTAGTTCTACTTTGGGACATTTTGGAATACTAGGAGATGATTCGTGAAATAGCAGGAAGTCTCATCATAGTGCCCTTGCCCTACTCCTTGGGGTCAGCTGTGATTTTCCACAGCATCTACATAGCAGTGTAGAGCCCTTGGGAATTTCTACATTCTTCCCCAAAGAACGCAAGACCTAGGCAAACCTCCTTAATTGAACTGTGCTTGCTACTACACCTCCAAGTTCCAAGCCAGGTCAGCCATACCCTAAAAAGACTGGGAGGACATCTATGGAATTTCATAAATTGCAATGCAAAGAATCTAAAGACCAAGTCACTGTTGTTCGAATTCCTTTATGCCCACAGTGCATCCTCTCATTACAAAGAGAAATTAAATCTTACTTAAGAAGGTGGGAAAGCAGTTGCTATGGAAAAATGGGAATGATTTTTTTTTTCAGAAATAAAAATACTCATGACTGGCAGCTTCACCCCAAAGGATTTCAAAGTAAAATTAAAAACAAATAAAAAAAATGTTTAGGGGTGAATATTTGTATTATCCAAAGACTTTTCCTTTTACAAAAGAATTCCCTACAGAGTCCTTCTAAATGTTAAACTCCCCTGGTGACTTTAAATGGTTGTTTACAGATCATTAACTACTCCCAGAAAGCCTGGTGTAGAAAACCTGCCAAAGTATAAGAATCTCACATTGATTAACCCAAATTTAAGAGAAGGATGCCTCAAATGGAATTCAGCTCGCCAGAAATGAATGTCACCAATTTCAGAATGCAAAATTAATCATATGCAAGATTTTTTTCTTGTGGACAAGCAGAGCTCAAATCTTAACATTATTTTTAATGCTGAAATATTTCAGCATTATATGTAAATATTTAAAGGAAAAAAGCATTTCAATCCTTGGGACTGAACCCAGGAACACTCTATCACTGAGCTACATCCCCACACTATTTTATTTTACTTTGAGACGGGGTCTCCCAAAGTTGCCCAGGTTGACCTTGAACTTGCAATCCTCCTGCCTCAGTCTGATTATAGGTATACAACCTCACATTTGGCCACAAATATTAAAATTTGCCAACCTGTTACCCAAATGTTAGCATTTATGGGCTTTTCAAGGTTTTTGTAATTCAATAAATAACACTATTATTAAATGCACAGAGTTTTGTCTATATTTCTGCTTGATTTCTTATGAGTGACTTGTAAAGTAGAATTAATAGATAAAATGCCCCAAATTTGTAATATTTTTGATACAAATTGTTCAAACATTTTCGGACAGGTAGTTTCAACATATTTTCTTTACCACAAAGGCATTCTTACTGTTTCTTCATCAGAAATGAGTATGGATAGTTTAAACATAATTCCTAAAGTTTTAGTTGGAGATATTACATTTGTTATTTATTTGAAAATAATTTGATTACAAACTTAAATACTATTTGTTATTTCAATTAGTTCTTTGTATTTCTCTCAGTAAACTAACTGCTTTTGTCTTGCCAATCTGGTGGGAGTTGTAGTACTTTTCTTAATGATTTTTATGTGTTCTTTATGTATTAAGGGCAGCATGTTAAAGACATTAACATATTAAAGATATGCAAGTTTTCATATCAGTTATACATTTTTTTGACTTGTGTTTGCATTTTAATTTTGCTTATAGAATTTCTACTATGTGCTTTTATGCTTTTTTCCATCAAGTTTAGCTAACAAAATCTTTTCTCCAGAAATTACAACTGAAAAATTCACTGTTTTTTCTTCTGTTGTTTTCTATGGTGTATGAAGTACTTCTCCCATCTGGATGAATAAACTACTTATGATTTCTCTGAAACTGTTTTCTCCTTCATAGTGTGAAAATATTATAATAATCATTTTTCAGAGTTCTGGGCCACCTATGAAATAACATGTGAAAGTTCTGTGTTGTTAGAAGGTGATTAAAATAACAGTTGAATGATATTTATGATCATAGATGACAGAATCTGATATGCCAAAAGAAAAAAAATACCTGGCATTTATCTTGACCAAGCAAAGCAAAACAAAAAATGCATCTTTGATGACTTGAGGAACATAGAAGTTACAATACTAACATATCCCAGAGATGAACTGAATCTTCTAAACTCTTTGCACTTGTGATCTCAGGAAAAGATTTTCAATCCCACCAGCCACAGGCCCCACTCCCACCTCACTGCTCCATTTAATGTGGCTTGGACTGTCTTCTCACATCCCCAGCTCCTATATGAATCATTTTCAGCATGGAGTTCTGATCATTATACACAAGGTCACTTTTTAATTAGAACAATATAGTAAAACATATGCTCAGAAGATAAATGAGGTACAAAGCTAGCTGTGCTACAGTGAACCCTTTTATTGGAAAGCCCTTAAAAATAATAAGCGTCATGTATAGTCCAGGGGCCTTTGCAACATATTTCAGTACAGCAAAGTGCCAGCCATCGTGAATGAATACCCTGTTATAGTGAACAATCATTTGGCAGCATAGGTTATTTTAATGGACACATCACTTTAAACGAAGCCTTCGCCATCTGTTCTGCCCTCTAATTACAGATGCAAAAAGAACATAATTCACAATTGCATCATAAAAAAGTAAGATATAAGTGATTTAAATGCATGTGTATCTTCTTTATTCAATGCAGCATGCAGCTGTTATGTTGTTTTCATGTTTCAAACACAAATGAGGATAGAAATCGCTCTTCTCTGATGAAGTGAGTTTCCTGTTGCAGAAAATCTTGGGGTGTGAATAAATGTAAAATTGTGTCTTCCCAGAGCACTTTCACGTCACATAAGAGGCAAAGTGAGCAAGTAATGCACTCGGTGAACTCTTACCACATCTGATAGAGAGTATGTGGGTGTTGATATCTAATTTTCAGTTAGTTCCTTACTAGGCATCAGTGTTTCAATGACTCCTCAGGTAAATATACTTTTCCAATAACCAATGAGTGGAGATGGTAAGTAATAACAAAGAACACTCCTTCAGAATAAGGAGAACACACTGCTTACTCCAGAACCAAAGGCAACCTCTGGCATGAACCCATGTTGTTCTTATGTGAATCTATTCTGACTACCCATGATTAACCCCCTGATAGAGCTCCTTGCTTTCCCCCTAATATCTCAAAAATACTTTAAGACCTCCATATGAATTTACAATATACTGATTACTTGTTTAGTCGATTAGTCTTGATCTGTGAACTTCTGGGTGAACTTGACTCCTAATAGAATCTCTGCAAAACTTTCACTATTCCTTGATACTGATCCAATTATAATGTGTCCAGTACACAATTTTTCTTCTTAAATAAAAAGTTTATTAAATTCATTCTATATATGCTCAATTTGCTTTCAAACAAAAAAAGTTGAGAGTCAAATGAAATTTTAAAATATATATCTTAGGGCTAACTGCTTGGGGATGATGCTTGGAAAAATAAATGTATTTGTAAAGAATGCAAAGAAATAGTTTAAAAACCATGTGGATTATTTAAAATTCTATATTGTAACCCTTTTGGTAATAAAAAAATGTTTCCCAGTAAAATTCTCTTAATTTCACTATGGTCTAGCTAAGAATGATGCATACTTCACATAGTTAATAAACAGGTGCTTTGAAGGTGTTTATTAAGTAGTATAAAAATTCATCCTCCCACACCAATTCAATTTGCATTTCTAATTGGCCTAGCAATTATTCTGTCTATGCAGATTAATTAGAAATAAACAATTGTTGGAATACTCTAACTATCCAAATTATAATTATTGTATACAAAATGTACAACTTCATAAGATTGTGTACTCTGTGTATATACATTATAAATAATGCAAAAACTTATCGATGAATACCTTACTTATGGATATATATTTACATATATGTATATATATCACGACAGAGATGATATTCAACAAAACATGCTTCATTCAGATGAACTTTACAAGTGGTGATGCTTCCCATCAGTCAATACCATGCAGAACTGACCGTCAATATTTTTCACATTGCCTTTACACACCATTTACAAAGAATTAAAGCATATGCTAACCATGGTTACCCTTGAATGTTTTTTTTTTCAGAAGGCAGTAATCTTCATGCCATCTTTTCACATTGTAAAATTTATACTTATAATTTCTTGATTAAGAAAATGTATAGTTTGAAACAAAAAAAGAAACAAATTTGAATGTTAAGTTACTCTTAACACTTTTCAAACCTGTTGTTGAATATGTGTTTTTGTGAGACTCTGTTCTTGTTGCTATAGACTTCATTTATGATTTTCCCTGATCACATATCAATTAAAATAAAAAATATCCAATTTAATATTATATCAATTAATCCATGAAGTAACTTGATAGTAACTATTATTTGATAAAATTTTAAACATTTTGAGTACTATATATAGCACACAGTCAGAAATTTTCATCAAAATTACCCTAACATTCCTTTGTGTTTCAATAACACTCTTGTTTAAGAAAGTACTATAGGGATGCTTCTCAGTTCCAGAGATGCTTAAACCTTAGTAGCAATATGAGAGAAGTAAGCACAACATATTTAAAAATAAAAAGTACTTAATCATTTCAACTTTATTCCAAAATATTATTCTTCCACTTTTTTCTGGCTATGAATTTAAAAAATCATAATAAATAAAGGACTAGGCAAACATGTTGCCTCCCTGTTATGGTTTAGGTACAAGGTGTCTCATGTGTGCAACAATGCAAGGAGTTTAGAGGTGACATGATTGGGTTATAAGATCATCAGCCTAATCAGTGTATTAATTCACTGATAGAGATTAACTGGGTGGTAACCGTAGGCTGGTAGGGTGTGGTTAGAGGATGTAGGTGATTAGGGTATGTCTCTGAAGTATGTATTTTGCCCATTGTGAGAGAAGTCTCTCTCTGCTTTCTGGTGTCATGTCCTGAACCGTTTTCCTCTGCCATGCCCTTCCACCATGATGTTCTTTCTTACATCTGGCCCAAAGCAATGGATTCGGTCAATGATGGAATGAGATCTCCAAAACCGTGAGCCCCAAAATAAACGTTCCCTTCTCTAAAATTGTTCTTGTCATATACTTTGGTCACAGCAGCAAAAGAAGCTGATTAAACATTCCCCTATACTTTCATTGTATTTCTTTGAATACTCAGAAATCCATTTAAGAATGTTTAAGCTATCTTAAAAATGGGATGGGAGGAATCTTTAGAAAATAAAAAAGAAAATACATTAACTATCACTTTAAGTTTTTTTTCCAGTATTGAGGAACAAACCTAGGGTTTCATGCATGCTAGGCAAGTACTCTACCATTGAGTTATATCATTCACACTCCCCTCCCTTTTTTTAAACTCAGTTGTGTGGGTATATTCTTTAAATGCAGGGTACATGCTGGGTAATCCCAGAATGTAGAATATTAGGACTGATCAAATATAAAAATGAACAATTCCAGTGTGATCAACCCACATATATTTTGGAAGATGTTTATTTTAAATATTTCCTGTGATAGTAAATAATTTATACTAGAAAGAATATGAATTACAGAAAACTTGAACTAAAAGGAATCATGTGTTGATAATGGTGTCTGCACCCAAGACTATATTAGGAATTCATAAAAATAAAGCCAAATAAATATTTCTGCATATGCAGCTTTCTGGATGAAACAGTCTGGTTGGTTGTTATTCAAGTAATGATTTCTCCCTGTTCATATATATGTCATTTGACTTGGAAAGAAGAGATGGATAACTCACAAAATGTTTCACCTAAACTTTGTTTTTATATTTAAATCACAAGTAACTTCTCTCTTTTATAAAATAATACTTAGATGAATTCATTTTAAAGGACAAAATAATTTGTAAAAAATTGCTCATCATTCATAAACTCAATTTTAGTTCTAATATTTCAGGGCTATTAATTTTTACTAACATTAATATGAACTAACAGTTGTACTTATTAAATGGCATGTAAACAGAATCCACTTTTGAATCAAGGATGCTAAGTAGTAAAATATCAAGTTCGAGGTAAAAGCAGGTTTGTGCAGGGAGTATGATGTACTTTCTCCAAGAAAAGGACACTATACTGTCCCTGAAAAATGTCACATAAGATGCATGAGAAGCAAAGGTACCTGGTGTATTCATCTTTGATCTGGGAAAACTAGTGAAATCTAAGGTTGTAAACCCTCTACGAAGATCACACCACCAAGTGCAGTGTTGATGTTAGTATAGGAACCATGGTTAACACTGATATTGAAGGACAATTCGAAATCAAAGAACATGAATGAAGATGATGGTGATGATGGTGAAGATGATAACAATGACATTTAAGACTATATAGCACTACTGTGTACTGGACTTCGTCATTATCACTTTTCTTTTTTTAATCCTATTTAATCCTTCCAATGAAAGTCACTGACACTCTAACAAAGACACACTTACCAAGACGAGAAACACCAGAGAACCATGATCCTGTGAAAATCCTTGGCAATTCACATCAGCCTACCTATATCAGGCCTAATCCTCACTATTATAAACCGAACTGCTTAGCAAATAATTATGATTGGACTAAACAGAGAAACGCAGGTCCAAAAATATTTCATGATAAATTAAAATCACAAAATATCATAATTCATATTTATATTGGCATGTATCTTAATTTACATTTATATTGGCATATAAATATGTTGTATATGCTAAGCAACCTATTTCCAAATAAGCAGACTCCCTCCAGGTATGTATCTAGAACAGTAGCAACAGCAACAAAAGCTGAAACACACCATCTAAGTGCTCAAGACAAGAAAAAGTAAGATTTTTCAAGTAATGTATTTCTGCTATGTGAAAAGCAATGGGTTAGCTACTATACAGGAGAAAAAAAGAATTAATATTGATCCTCAAGGAGGATCAGTTATAAACACAACCATGAACTCACAGAACTAGGTGATATAAGATGAACAATGTCAAATTTCTAATTAATTAAATGAAAAATCCCGAGTCACTTTCCTCTTACTTTATGACCTCTTTTTACAACTTTCTTCCAGCTGGATAGCTTATCTCTCCTGCTGGTTTTTATAATCCTTTGGGACTTTATTAAAGCATGTACCTCTTTGTACTGAGCCTGCCAGAACCTCTGTTTTCACATCTGTGAGATACAAAGTACCACTTCAGAGGGTTGCTGTAGAATTGAGTCAATGAGAAAAAAAAATACAGAATATTTTCTGGCACATAAGTGACAATCAATGGTAACTCACACCATTATTATTATTATTATTATTACTACTACCATCATACTCAACTTCCTGAGCAGATTCGTCATCCTCATGTGATCATTTTAATAATTCTAAGAACTCCTAGAAGACTGCCTTGAATGTTTTATGCTTTCTCAAATGAGAATAATGAAGTATATGGTAACTGCATGATAGAGTTAGTATCTAAGAAAAGTGTTCATTGGGTTTATACTGGGATCAAGATAAACTTGCTGAGGAAGGTGAGTTGAAATGTATGAGGATCTCATTCTGAGTGAAAAAATGAGGTTAAGGCATGAGTTACTGAAGCATAAGTAGAAAAATTGTTCCATATCAAAGAATAGTATTAGATATATATGAAAAATGTGTGTGTGTGTGTGTGTGTGTGTGTTCATGTGTTAACACGTTAGGTATGGTATAAAAGGGAATTCATTTAGGGGTTACTATCCTGCTTAGGCATGAAAATCTGAGAACCTCTACTAAATGGGGCAACAGAAATAAGATAAAAATCAGAGTATAGAAGAAGAAAAGGTTCAACAGCTTTAGATTACAGGAAACAAATGAAAAAGAGAAAAAATTATTCAGAAGTGAAGGTAAAGTTTTGGGTTCAGACAACAAAAAAACAATAAGAATTCAAATGAGGAAAGAAAACAGAGCCCATTTTCCAAAATGGGAACAGGAGATGAATTTGAGATAAACCAAGTTTGAGGTTTAAACTTGTTTACAATTTATTATCATGTGAGGTGAATCTCCAGCTAGAGAACTAGAAAGCAATTAACTCTCTAATTCAACTGCTCTTTGTCCATGTAAAGCTGGCATCCAGGAGCAAGGTAATCACAGGCCTTCAGTAAGTATCTTGGTGCCAATATGAGTGAGGAACTAATTAAGCCATTCTTTTTCTGATCATACAACCATGGCCTTGGGTCTACTTGGTTTCTTTGCACAGAGACCATTCTTTGGTGTTGAGATCAAAAATAGTCTTTTCCTTTTATCTGCAGCAGTATTCCAGCTCTAGAAGCAAGCGAGTGAGGGACACAGGAAGTCATTGCCAGCTCCATGCAATTCCCAATAAACAGACCAGAGTTACGTGTGTCTTTACAAACTACATTGGAATACATGCAAACGTATCAAAGTATCCAAATTTGACCTAAAACACAAGTTTTGTATCATACAAAGAGAAATAGTTTTGTTTTGTTTTCAAAATGGAAGACCTTCAACAAACCAGAAAACAAGTGTTTATTTAAATTTTGGGGTTTTTTGTTTGTTTGTTTGTTTGTTTTTTAGCTGTGATTCAGAGAAGAGACATGGGTCAATTACTGAATCCCACGGAGCATCCACATGCTAAAATCCCTTCCAGGAAAGTTGGCTTATATGCTACAATTATGAAACTGTGTGTCCCAAGTAGAGCTAAGAAAACTCCAAGGCATATCATTCCAATTCCATGGCACAGGGGAATTGCTTATCCATGAAGACACATCAGAATCACTGGCCTCTCTAGATGTGCTACCAGTGATACTTTCACTGAGATTATGCTCTTCACTGTCCAGTTGTTTTCTAGAACACTGTCTTGTTTTCCTTCATTACTTGTGATTCTGGTCACTATTAGAAACTGGGGAGCAAAAGAAAAAGAGAAAATAACTATTTAGATATAAGTCGAGTTTGCCCATTTTACAGATTAAAAAAAAAACAGAGAGGTGAAATGGTTGTCCAAAGTCTGTTAAGAGAACACAGAGTAGAAGTTGGGTCTTTTCAGCATCCAACCCCCAAGTGTTCTCAACTACCTTATTGCTTCTCACGTTGAAGATCTCTAGAAGAAAGAGATGTTTTCAATTCTGGGTTTTACAGGATAACTCATAAAGTTTGTTCTTGTTTTGATCTGGGCACAGGGAGGGCATACTGTGAAGGAGAGAGGAAGGAGAAACAAGTCCAGTCACTTACATTGTATGAAGATGTGTTCATAATGTTCTCTACTTTATACTTTATACCTGGCACTGCAAACTTGTGTAACTACCTGCCATCTGCAGAAGTATGGGCTAGAAGAGACACAAAGTCACAGATACACGTAGAAAATTTTCCAGTAGCTCATGTCTCATCATCCCACAAGAAATTCCCTAGATGCAGCCCTTACTTTCTCTCTTTCCTTCCCCTCCTCACTGGGGCTGCTGTTTGCTCA
Source organism: Sciurus carolinensis (assembly GCF_902686445.1). NCBI lineage: Eukaryota > Metazoa > Chordata > Mammalia > Rodentia > Sciuridae > Sciurus > Sciurus carolinensis. The sequence continues at coordinate 63,714,821 of NC_062214.1, forward strand.
TCTTCAGTTGTTTGCTTTTCTCTACTGAAAAAAAATAAAATAAAGTAACCTCAGCACTTCACGTCTGAGAGTTGCCAAATGATGCTATAGATTCAGGAGCCCAGAGGATGGTGAAATTAAAGAGCCAGTGGGCCTAGGAAGAAGAAGGAGGCAGTGGGCCAGACAGAGGCAGAGGGGTAGAATTAGGTTCACACTACTGTTTTCCTAGAAACCATGCCTGGGATATGAAAATTGGAGTGGAATTCTGAGATAACTGGTAAGTTTCTGAAACAAAGTTTTACTTATGTATAATGAACATAAATATATCTTTAAAATAATGAATTCAGTGATTCTGAAAGCAAAAACAAGAGAAAATTATCTGCTTCAAAATTGAATACATTTACCAATAAGTTAAAGTTATTGTCACATTACATTCAAAAGCTAATCATGATAAACTTAAAACAAATGCCTTATGTTCATGAGGAATGCACTGGCCTCAGAATCCTTCTAAAGAGAAGGTTAAGCCACTGTGAAGGGGACACTGGTCAGTGCTTTATTTTCAAGATACTTGTTTCCCAACTATTTGGTTTTAAGGTAGGCATGCTTAACATTCATAGAAAGGATCAAATTTTAAATGTTTTCCCACCAAAGGAGAGACCTTCAAATTTTAACCTCAAGCAAAGTTCTCTAGATTGCAATTGTAGCAGAGTTGTATAGAATGGAATTTTTGAAATACTTGGAATCAGTAATTTCTAAAAATATGTTCAAAAGTAAAATGATACAATGAGTGGTCATAAATAGAAGAGGCAATAAACATGTAAACTTGAAGTAGAATGGAAGGGAAACCCAGCTAAATATTAAAATCAGGTGACATGCAGTTGATCTGAGTTCCACTGGGTTTTTAACTAGAATGTTCGTCTGGCATCATGTCTCAGACTTCGGCCTGGGTGGAAGGGGACTGCAGGTATTTGAGCTTTCACACTTTCCTCTCTCTCTGAACATAAGAAGACTTTGGAGAGCTCGCTCGAGTCTGGATGCTCTAAGCTCTTGGAACCCACTCTGGATAGAGAGAGGCCTAACTGCAGACAGATGCTTATGCCTGAGGATAGCTCAGATATTGTCTTCCAATGACCCCCTTCAGAAAGTAAAAAAGGAGATCCAAAGTGCAATCTGCAGTCAGAGAATTCAGGATGACATTCAAGCAGGGTGATGCTCTCCAGCCAATTCAACCTGGCTATAACCTATCAAAGCCAAATGGGTTCCATGTTCTGTAGTGGAAATCCTTCCACTAAAAGAAATAGTACAAAAGTTTGATGTTTGCTGACACCCAGTCAACTACCAACTAACGATAATAGCGAAGGCAATGGATCACAGGACTGATGTGGTTCAGCCATTAGCACATAGAACACCTGAATTCTCACCTTCTATTTAACATTGTTTGTTTTAAAGTTCTGTTACCAAAACATTCTCAGGAAAGCACTCTATTTTCTGGCCTTGTGATAATCAAAAGATACCATGGTGGTTTATAAAAAAAATATTTTAAATCATATAATTGCACACGTTTTCAGTCTTGCTTCTTGGGTTCATTTTTTCCCCCTTAGAACCATTTCCAAAGATCTCAAGAAAATGAAAGAAACCACTGTGCCAAAGCTGGAACGCATGAAAACCATTCCACCTCCTCCTAGAGGGCAAGAAACAGATCCCAGGACTCTCTACTTGTCCCTCCTCTAACCCCTCAAGCCACATGTCCCTTCTGCACCCACACAGCTTCCCAGCCCAAGTTTGGCCTTGCTCCCTGGCAAAATGGACGATAGTTACATCTCCTGGGGCCAGGATGTGAGGCCTGGGAGGAAATGTTGTCTTTTGGGAAATAGCAAAATTGTGTGACTACATTAAAGTCAACACTATTTATCTTCACCTCTTGTCCTATGGGCTGACAAAGGGACACCACTGTTAGGCCCAGCCCCTGTGCACAGCTGCAATAGAAAGAAGGCAGGGACTGGTACTTTCAAGTGTCAGACCTTTTGTGCTGACTACTAGTTTATGAGGCTGATGTCAAGCATTGCAGTCAATGAAGTCTTTGTGCTAGGTGTACAGGGCAGGACAGTGGAAAAACTGCCCTCTCCTATATCCCAGGCCCATCCATCTTCCCCTCACCCTGTTTCTCAACTTTTCTGTCTCTTGAGCAGACAGAGAGAGGATCCCTCCTGGGTTAATGTACTGGAAAATTGCTCTGCATGTTTATGAGGGGGTCCCTTCCAAATGAAAGAAAAAAGGAAAGGGAAAAAAAAAAACGGGAAGAAGAGTCATTTTTCCCACTGAACTCATTGGCCTTAAGCTTGTGGGTCTGACCCTGATTAAGAAAATCTCAATGTCCTGCTAGGAGGTTTATTGTGAAGTTTGGCAGAACGCACTTCCGATTGAATTTTTTTATTATTTATAATCACAAAGTGGTTTTAGACAGCTCCCATCACCCACCCCACCACCAAATCCCTGGACTCCAAAGGCACAAGCTCATGCACACACACACACACACACACACACACACACACACACACATGCATCCAAGCACTTACCTTTGAAGAGGGCTCATCCACTCACATCCCTGGGTCTATTCTCTTCCTCAGAGGAGCTCATTTCCCCAAGGCAATTCCCTATAAATAGCAAACACGATGTTTTCCTACAATTGCATGGAACATTGGACCATGTGAACTTTGCCATGGATGGATGTGGAAACCAGAGAAGGCTGTTACGTGATATCACTCACTTGCTTATTTTAACTTCTTTTCTAGATAAAATAATGATCTCTATCTCTAACCTCCTCTCCCCACTCCTGTGTTGTGTTCTTCTATGGGAGGTTTTAGGCTAAAACAAAGCGTCACATGAGTGCCTAAGACATCAACTATGTATGCTCCTGAAATGAAGGCCTGCAGTGTAGATTTTATAAAACCAAACTGAGTTCTTCCAGAAATGTCCATGGGAAAGTCATAAGAAATGGGAACATGGAAGTTTGAGAAATTATAGCCATTGTAAAACATGTATTTTAGAAACCAGTAGACACACAGCAAGTATTCTTTCAGAAAATTAAGAAAAAATAATTTAGCAGCCTGGTGCATTTTCTTCTTCAGCCAGTTTTGCAAAAATTACTAGATGCTTCTGTTGATTATTAATTTAGCCAGAGAAATTAGAGGTGGAAAATATTTATACAGTAATGGTCCACTCACTTCTCACGTAACAAGAGAAAAATAGCCAGGTTTTTTTTTTTTTTTAAACATAGAAATGTTTCAAACAAATAAGATTAGTAAAGAGATTGAATCAATGTTCATTCTTCAGTTGCCCTGGGATTGTGAGTTCTGTCCTCCCTTTGAGTTCAGGATGCCAACATCTGAGATACCAATGACACAAAAAATTATGATATCTTGACACATGAAATGACCAAGTTGTTTCTCCTGTTAGCAGGTTTCCTGCAGAATATGACAGCACACAATTAAAACTGTTATTATTTTTTTTTTCTATTTAAGATGCAAAATGTTGAGAAGTTTCTGTGAAATTGATTCTAGCACATGAAGAATTCCCTCTTCCCCTGCCTCAGTGTTTCCCTTTCTATACTTTTTACCCAGGCTTTCTCCAGTCAAAAATCTTTCTTTTTGGCAGTTCCAAACTGTCCCACTAATAACCCTGGGCCTATTTAAATATTCTGCAAGATTATAAAAAGAAATGGGGTGAAGCTGACAAATTCTGCCCAGGAGAGTGGGGGACAGCCATGAAGTCAAACACACACATTAACAGGGACCCCTAATCTCTTAGCTGGCCCCCTTTTGTAGAAGGAGGTCAGCAGGCCTTGGGTCCCCAGGCCTGCTCCCTGAAGGCCCTTAATAAGCAGATGTTACTGTAACGTGCTCCGGGAATCAAGCATAAATATGACCCTTGACCCTGCTTGTCAGCTGATCCACTGAGTCTCTTAGAAATATACTCTTCACTTTTCTAAGCGCCCACTCTTTCCCACCATCCCCCTCTGCTCAGCCAGGCGCCCCTGCCTGGATTTCTATGCCTGTGGCTCCTGCTCTGGAGCTTGCACACTTGCCCGCAGTATGACCTTTCTCTTCACGGAGGTCAAAGGCCCGAGACCTCAGGCTGGCCTCTTTTCTTGCTGAAGGCCAGCTGATGAATCATTCCCAACTTGAAGGGAACAGAGGAAAGGGGAGGGTTCTGAAGGCCTTTTGAGAGAAACAACTGTGGTCTATACATCAGCATTTACACTGTTCTGACACTTCCAAAACTCAGGCTCCTCTCTGGGAACCTCCAAGAGAAGGGACCAGAGGATGTATGAAGAGGTCTCCCTGCCTAGTCTGGAGAAACAAAGATGATATGTGTGCTTATCCCTTTGCAATGAATTTGATCAAGGGGACTTTGATAAATTATTCAAAACTCTCTTGCTTATCATTTAGAAACATATATGTGATTTTTTTTAAGGAAATTGTAATATGTCTCCTTTAAGACACCCCCAGATGGGTAGATTGAGTTGGGAGGGATGAGGTTGGAAGCTGTGATAGTTGCCTAAATTCCTAGAAGGCCTTTAATTTTTTCACTGCTCTGTTCTTCCTGTCATGTTCTGATTTTGACATTTAATCTGTGAGCAGTTTGTATTTGACCCCACATCTTTTCCCAGAATCTTCAATAGCTTTACAGGGAAATGTAGGGAATATCACTGAGGAGCACAGGAATGCTAGAGGAGGACTGGGCCAGCTGACTATTCCAGTTCCCTAATGAGAGAACCCCCAACACGACTCCCACCAGGAACCCTAAGGAAGGCTGCCTCAACTGGAACCAGATTTGGTGGTTTGGAATCCAACAACTTACAACTGTAACTGTTGTGATTCTCTTTATCACTTTAAAGCATTCATAAAGAGCTAACAAGCCAGCTACCCATCCAACATCTTGTGGGTCAGGAAAAAAAAAAATGGATTCAGTTTGTCTTTATCAAAGCTTTTAAAAAATAGTTTCATGAATAGCTTTGTCACCTTCAAATTTCTTGCATTAAAATGTTTCTAATTAAGACGTAAGAGTCAAAAATAGAGATTATGTTTTCCATCTTCACCTAGAAAATGTTAATGTACATAAATTCTCTATTGTTGCTCCCTCAGTCCTTTAATTTTTGTTCCTTCTAAATGTATGTATTTTTTCTATTTTTTTGTGTGTGGGAAGTAGACATCAGTGATAAATTGTCTGGGATATTGTTTCTAGGTCTTAATATAAAGATAGTGAAAGAACTAGTTGCACTCAGAATCTCCATTGCCACCAACCAGGTTCTTAAGAATTCACCTCCAAACATCAGACTATGAATGACTATCTTCTGTTGCTTCTCTTATGGCATCTAACTCAGTAGAGTTGCCTAACACAGGAGGTTCCAGATTGGCTAATCAACAGAAACATGAATATTTTTATATAATGCTTCTTTCAGGGTTGGAACCCATTTTCAACAAAAATAAATATGTGTGGATTTTTCTAAGGGATATATGTGTTTTATACAGAGTGTGGACAATTCCTCTTGAAAATAATTATTTTAGTTAACAAATTAAAATTATGTAAGCATATATGTATTATGCACTGCAAGATATTTCCAAATAAGTGTATATTGTGGAATAGTTAAATCTGGGTAATTAACACCTGCATTACCTCACATTGTTAGCATTTGTGTGTGTGTGTGTGTGTGTGTGTGTGTGTGTGTGTGTGTAAGGACACTTAAAATCAATTTTCTGTTGCATTTTGGTGAAAGAATGGCACTGCTTCACCTTTTTCCTAGGCAAATTACTCCCCAGTTAAGTGCTTTGACCCAAGTTTTAATTCTCCATCAGGCATATGCCAGAGTCTTCCTTCTCTGCCTTTCTTTTTCTCTAGTCCCATCAGCACTCACTGTTAATTTGAAAAGCTCCTAACTTGAACACAGCTCTAATTCTGTTATTGTTGATCCTATCTTGAAGACACATGACTATCATGCTTTAAAGTCTCTATTTACCTACATTATAGAGGTGAACATTGACTCTCCTTCAATTTCTAAAAATCATACAAAGGTTACAAAGATACAACATAAACATACCTGATGAGGAAGATAGATCAGTATGCAGAAAAAGATGAAACAAGAAAATAAATGCAGAGTCACCATAGAGCTGCAGACCAACTGTGAGGAGAGCTTGGAAGATGATAGTGCTATTTGCCTTATGTCTTAAGCAAGACTTAAGAATTAAAACTGTAGAGATATGTTAAAATGTTCCATTAGAACAAAGAAAACAAAAACTAGAGGCAGAAGAGGCAATTAAAGATTGTGAGGAAGTTTGATCTGCCATCACATAAAAGAACTCTGAAGAGAGAAGCCAGACAGGAAAGGTTAAATATAGTGATCATCCAAATGCAGGAAAGGTAAAATCACATATCTGAATGATCAGATGTCTCAAACAAAATGATTTTGTCTAGCTCCTGAGTCACTTCAAGTTCTTACACAGAATTTTTGATCAACTAACCCAGGAGATTCCCCTTTGATGAGTTGGAAGAATGAAAATCCAGTCATGTCCAGTCATGGTTTTTTGTTTTTGTTTTTGTTTTTTTTGGTACTGGGGATTAAACCCAGGGACACTTTAACCACTGAGCCACATTCGCAATCTCCCCCCAAATTAAAAAAAAAAAAAAAAAAAATATATATATATATATTTTAATTTAGAGGCAGGGTCTCACTGAATTGCTTAAGGCCTCACTAAGTTACTGAGGTTGACTTTGAACTCCCTATCCTCCTGCCTCAGTCTCCAGGGGATAGGATCAAGGTGTGCATCACCACACCCTGCAGCGCCCTGCAGCAACTCTCTTCTTGATGATTAGAGTCTATTCATAGAAGGCACCCTGCCATTTCTATTGCCATTGCTGAGCAAGCAACTTCAACCTCCTGTAATACCTTCCCACGGCCAATGCCATCATAATGGGCTGCTTGGCTGCAATGATTTTCCTTAAGTCAGTAACTGAACATCACAGTTGAGGTATCATTTTTATGAGAATGGTTAGAGAGATTCAAACCATAGAAAATGAAACAGCATACTGATGCAACAGAATTGTTGATTTGAAAAACTGATGACCCACACTGACAATTTAAAAGAGCAGAATCATCCCAAGGATGTTGTCACTCCAAAGTGGGATTTAAATGAAGTTAACAGTAATTGAAAACTGTATTTGGAAATTAAACAATGAAATAGAATTTGTGGGTTTTTAGAAACTTGTGGCTCAAAAGGAAGTCAGAAGAGAAACCAATAGCAGAATTGAAAAATTCTATGTACATTATAAGAATAATAAAAAATGCAGTGAGAAAGTCTGCCCACAAAATAATTAACATAGATGAAATGAATTGATTTATTGAAAGAGACAAACTGTCAAATCTCACACAAGAAATAAAAAATAACCTGAATATCTCTATTCTACTATTCTATTATTTAAGAAGTCTATTAAAGATATATTGAATTATTAATTAGCAGTTGCCCCATCAAAAAAAAGCACCAAGCCTGGATGTTTTACCAGTGAATTATATCAAATATTCAAAAGGAAATAACAATTCTCCACAATATTTTCCAGAAAGTAGTAGCAGAGAGAACACTTCCAAAGTATACTCTATGATGATTACCTTAATACTAAAACCAGATAAAGATATTATAGCATAAGAAAAATTATAAACTAGTATCTTTATGAAAATGGGAGCAAAAACAATGATATAGTGACAAATTAAATCTAACAGTATGTTAAAAGTTAAATACTGTAATCAACTTCAATTTATTCTAAGTATGCAAGTCTGGGTTCAATATTTGAAAATCAATCAAGGTGATCCATAACATCACAAGATAAAGAAGGAAAATTATATGACCCCTTCAATTTGTGGAAAATAAAATAAAAAGCAGTTGGCAAAATCCAATATCTATGTAAAAACCCTAAGGAAACAAGAATTAATAGAGAACTTTCTCACCATAATAAAAAAAAAAATCCACAAAAATTTAGAGTCAACATCAAGCTTAGTAAAAAGAGACTAGACCTCTTGAAATCAGGAACAAGACAAGAATGTTGTCTCTCAGCATTCCTTTCCAATGGCATTTCACAAATCCTAGTTAGTGCAATAAGACCAGGAAAAGCAATAAGCAACATACATGTAGGAAAGGAAGGACTAAAACTGCCATCATTTATTTTAAAAAGGATCATCTGCATAGAAAATCTAAAGGACCCTAAAACAAACGAAAAACCCAAACTCCTAAAGTGAATAGGTAAGAATAATAAGGTTACAAAACCCAAGGTCTATAAATTTATTTTTTATCTACCACTAACTAACAAATAATTGGAATATGATTTTTTATCAATACTATTTAACATAGCGCCAAAAACAAAAAAAAAGTCTAATAAAATGTACACAGGATCAATATATGGAGAACCACAAAACACAATGAAAGATATCAAAGTTCTAAGTAAATATAGAAATATTACATAATCATGGATGGGAAGAGTCAATTCAAGAATGTCCAGGTGTCACACACATTCAAAGAAATACATATAAAAGCTGGCACAGTGGCACCTACCTGTAATCTCAGAGACTTGGGAGGCTGAGGCAGGATGATCACAAGTTCAAGGTCAGATTCAGTAAATTAGTAAAACCCTAAGCAACTTCAAGTGAAAAATAAAAAGAACTGGCGATGTACCTCAGTGGTAAATGATAAATATCCCCAGTACCAAAAAGAAACAACAAAATCCCTGTATTTAAAAGAAATATATAGCAGAAGAAAATACATCAAAAGAAAATGTACCAATCATTGAATAATAAATAGTTCTATGGTAATAGATAAACATTTTTTTGGAGTTAATGTGTATTTTTAAACCTTTTCCTTTTAACAGAAACTACCCTAACATTTCCTTAGTAAGAGGTTTACAATTTATTTAAAAACATCATATGGGATATGTTTTTAAAAATCACTTTTACTGAAAAAAAATTATCAAAATTACTATTCTTCTACATAACTGCTATAATCTAAAAGTACTTTGTCAATCTACAATGGAGAAACTACAAAAGTTAGAACAGACATCATACTTAGGAAGAAGTACCATCTTTCCTTTTTAAAAAATATGGTCTGTGTTCCAAATTATGGGATGATTCCAAACATGCTGAATGTGTCAGTCCTTTGGATAAATAAAACACTAAGTCTTATTATTGTTATGCATATTCATCCATCACAGTTAAGTCGAGAAGCTAACGTATATTTCCACGAGTTTTTAATCCAGTCAGACCTACATATTTATTACATATTTTTACTAAACTACTCACTTCTCTTTGATTAATTCCAATAGATTTTCTTATGCTGGTAGGAAAACATTAGGAAAAATTTACCTTGTTTAGTTTCTAATTAGCTGCTTTTGGGGTTGCAGCACAGACCTTAATGAATAGAAAGTAAAAAGAAAGTTGAGGAAGATCTTTTTTTATATCTTCAGCCCTTACAAAATCACTTCAGAAAAAAGAGTTGTACTTTGTCACCATCCTTCCTTATCTTCACATCCAAGCTGAAATTCACATACTCTCTTTGATCTGCTCTTTTGAGCAAATCTGAAGTGAGATGCTATTGAGAAGAAGAAACTAATGAGAAGATACTTGCTAGTGAAAACAATGTCCAGGGCATGGAATCCCCACCTGCCAGCAAGACTCTTGCTAATTAGGGGCCTTCGGGGAATTGGAAACACAATCTCTTAAAAACTGGCCTTAAGGCAACTGGACCCAGCCCACTGAACACGGTTGGCTAGACCATTGCAGTAGGGACAATAATGGAACTGGGGGCACTTTTTTTTTTTTTTCAACCTGGTTATTATATAAATAATGCTGATTGTGGGGCACCCTGGCACAGACCTGTAATCCCAGTGGCTCAGGAGGCTGAGGCAGGAGGATCACGAGTTCAAAGCCAGCCTCAGCAACTTAGCAAGGCACTGAACAACTTAGGGAGGCCAAGTTTCAAAATAAAAAAAAAATTAAAAAAAGAAAGTACTTGGGGTGTGACTCAGTGGTTAAGTGCTCCTGGGCACAATCCTTCAATCCCATGTACTACTACTAATAATAATACATGCTTTCATTCACATAGCATGTATTTTCACATTAACATTATTGCATCTACCAAAGGTTGGATTCTCTCCATATTCCACTTGAGATGTTTGAACTGGCCCACTTGAAAATTATGGAATATGGAATTCGAATTCGGATTTGTCTGACCTGAAGGACCTTGATCTTTCCTATATAACTGAATTTCCTATAGGAAGAGTCTTCTCTGCTGGAAGGATAGTAATTGAAGGATAGTGCTAAAAGTTCTCCATCTTTTAGCACACTCTATTCACATGGAAGGAGAAGAAAGGTAGGGTGGGTGCTAGATAAGGGGGGTGGGGAGACGGAAGCCCACAGCTGGAGTTTTGAGAGGTCAAGAATTAAGAACGCTGCTTTTATTGTGTATGCGATACTAAAAGGTTTCTCAAATTGTGCCTGGGAAATGAGCATTTCTGAGCTGTGTTTTAGGGAGCTGTGTAGAGAATTGCTTAGAGAAGGGTGAGGCTTGAGAATTCAATTAAGAGATTAGTCTGAACAGGAGAGCAATCATGTGGATCTGAACCTGAGTCATCTCGGTGGGAAGGAAAATGCATAAGACAAACAAACACAAATTACCAAGACATTTTGGTAGGAATCAATGACAAAGTAAATACTGAAGCTCAGCGATATGTAGGGAACAGAGAGGATGTCTGGGAACACATACCCATGAAACCAAAATGAGGATGAAATGCCATACAAGTAGAAAACAAGGAGGTTGGGTGGAGAGGTGAAAATTCTATTTCGGACTGGAAAAAATCACTTTTAAAAATTACAACTAAGAATTAACTTTCTAAAGATCACTGAGTTATAAAATCTGTTGGTATAATTTGCTCATATTCTGTAATGAAGCTGATTTACATGAAAAAATGTAATAAGTCCCTAGAAGAAAGTTAACCGTGGCTAAGAATAGTTCTAGGCTCAGGATGGGATTAACAAGAAAGAGACTCTGTGTACTTAAAAGTTAGATACAGCTTCATGGGAAATGACAAATACTTGGGAAAGGACATTAAGAAGTAAATCCCTGGGGATGCAAAATAGGATCAATGAAATTCCTTGGTTCTACATTTTTTAAACCCCAGGAGGAAAGGGGATAGACAGATGGTTCTTTAAAGCATCGGCTAAACTTTGTTTTTTTTTTTTTTCATCTAAGAAGGAAAAACTCCACTTGCCCCTTAATTTACCCCCAATAAATCCATAATAGAATCATGCATGCCTTTTACCAAAACAGAATTGTCAATCAGCATGTAATATTTAAATTTTTATGTCCTAATTATCATCTTAATATAAGGAATATATCAATCTCTTTGGCATTATTCCTGATTTAAACAAACAAATATAAAAAAATATCTTGGATAGCACAGGTTTTTTTTTTTTATAGTAATGAAGAGTGTTTTTTTTTTTAATAACTGTGGACTCATATATATTTTTTCTGAAGTAGGATTTTAAAAATACATAAAACTTAGCAGTCAGTTTCCTGGTACAGACTGTGACTGACAGCATAGGATGTATGGCATTGTCACTCTTTCAAAAGCATCAACTGGTGAAGTTGGTACAGAGTTTGAAAAAATCTTTTACTTCTTTCAGGTCCCAGAATTCAACTCAATAACCAAGTCATAAAGTAGATGAAACTTTGAAACAAGGACTATATCATCTTATTGTAGGAAAAGGTCTGCAGAAGTGCTACATACACCTTCAAAATGTTGATGGGCCTTATTCCTGTATTTTGGATTAAGATCTGTGTTCCTGGATTCTAAATTGGCATGTACATTTGTTGAACATAGGAGCATTTACCCCACGCTTGTGCACGAATATTGTATTCTGCAGAGTTTCTACTTAACCATTGACATCCTAATTCCTCCTTCACATGGAATTTCTAATATTCAGGCACTATTTTATCCAAATTAATTGGCAAAGTGAATATACTAACCCAACAAACACGTATTGGGTTCACCTTATATTACACACCTGACAAACTAATCTCTTAAATGACTTACTTAGTTGTTTGACCAAACAAAAAAGTTAAACTACTTCTGTGTGTAGAAATAGCAATGTAATTAATATTTGAAAAGACCTAGATGTTTAATGTCAGCAGATAAAATAATCTGGGAGTTTTATACAAATGGTCAAACAAATATCAGATTATTCGTCATCCTAAAGATGATGATATGATATGGTACATAAACCAGCTGTAGAGTGGGAAACCGGAAGGGAGACATTTGTTCTTGACTAGACTATCAGTAACTGGGGCAGAGGGTTATGCATAGTTCTCTGATTTGACTCATCCTCCAACAAATTGCAAAACACAGTCTAATAGACTTAAGTTGCCATATGGCAGGTGAAAGCTGCCTATTGTACTGAATGCCACCAACAGAGATCTCTGTCACATAATAAGATAGGCAAAAATACAAAGTATATATTCTTTTTTTTAATTTTCACCCTTTTTTTATTGTAAACAAATGGGATATATGTTGTTTTTCTCTGCTTGTACATTGAGTAAAGGCATACCATTTGTGTAATCATAAATTTACATAGGGTAATGTTGTTTGATTCATTCTGGTATTTTTCCCCTTCCCCCCACCCCTCCCACCCCTCTTTCCCTCTATACAGTCCTTCCTTCCTCCATTCTTGCCTCCCTCCCTAACCCTAACCCTAACCCTAACACTAACCCCTCCCACCCCACATTATGTGTCATCATTCGCTTATCAGTGAGATCATTCGTCCTTTAGTTTTTTGAGATTGGCTTATCTCATTTAGCATGATATTCTCCAATTTCATCCATTTGCCTGAAAATGCCATAATTTTATCATTCTTCATTGCGGAGTAATATTCCATTGTATATATATGCCACAGTTTCTTTATCCATTCATCAACTGAAGGGCATCTAGGTTGGTTTCACAATCTGGCTATGGTGAATTGAGCAGCAATGAACATTGATGTGGCTGTATCTCTGTAGTATGCTGATTTTAAGTCCTTTGTGTATAGGCCAAGGAGTGGGATAGCTGGGTCAAATGGTGGTTCCATTCCAAGCTTTCTGAGGAATCTCCATACTGCTTTCCAGAGTGACTGCACTATTTGCAACCCCACCAGCAACGTATGAGCGTACCTTTTCCCCACATCCTCTCCAACACCTATTGGTGCTTGTGTTCTTGATAATCACCATTCTAATTGGGGTGAGATGGAATCTTAGGGTAGTTTTGATTTGCATTCTCTTATTACTAGAGATGTTGAACATTTTTTCGTATGTTTGTTGATTGCTTGTACATCTTCTTCTGTGCAGTGTCTGTTCATCTCCTTAGCCCATTTGTTGATTGGGTTATTTGTATTCTTGGTGTAAAGTTTTTTGAGTTCTTTATATATATATTCTGGAAATTAGTGCTCTATCTGAAGTATGAGTGGCAAAGATATTCTCCCACTCTGTAGGCTCTCTCTTCACATTACTGATAGTTTCCTTTGCTGAGAGAAATCTTTTTAGTTTGAATCTATCCCAGTTGTTGATTCTTGCTTTTATTTCTTGTGCTATGGGAGTCCTGTTGAGGAAGTCTGATCGTAAGCCGACATGTTGAAGATTTGGACCTACTTTTTCTTCTATAAGATGCAGGGTCTCTGGTCTGATTCCGAAGTCCTTGATCCATTTTGAGTTGAGTTTTGTGGCAGGGTGAGAGATATGGGTTAATTTCATTCTGTTGCATATGGATTTCCAGTTTTCCCAGCACCATTTGTCAAGAGGCTATCTTTTCTCCATTGCATATTTTGGCCCCTTTGTCTAGTATGAGAAAATTGTATTTATTTGGGTTTGTGTCCGTGTCCTCTCTTCTGTACCACTGATCTACCTGTCTGTTTTGGTACCAATACCATGCCGTTTTTGTTACTATTGCTTGTAGCAGAGTTGAAGATCTGGTATTGCAATACTCCCTGCTTCGCTCTTTCTGCTAAGGATGGCTTTAGCTATTCTGGGTTTTTTATTCTTCCAGATGAATTTCATAATTGCTTGCTCTATTTCTGTAAGGTACATCATTGGGATTTTAATTGGAATTGCATTGAATCTGTATAGCACTTTGGTAGTATGGCCATTTTGACAATATTAATTCTGCCTATCCAAGAACATGGGAGATCTTTCCAACTTCAAGACTTTCTTTAGTTTCTTTCTTTAGTGTTCTGTAGTTCTCATTGTAGAGTCTTTCACCTCTTTTGTGAGATTTATTCCCAAGTATTTTATTTTTTTCCGAGGCTATTGTGAATGGGGTAGTTTTCCTAACTTCTCTTTCTGAAGATTCATCACTTACGTATAAAAATGCATTTGCTTTATGAGCATTGATCTTGTAACCTGCTACTTTACTGAATAAGGTACATATTCTTTAGGAGAGATTATAATTGCTGCTAGATTCATTTTGTTTGTGTTTCTAGAGTTTCTTTCTAGTATCATTTTTATTCTCCATCATTTATTCAAATACTTATTGGCACATACTATATTCCAGGCATTATATTAGAGGTGGAGGCAGGGAAATGAGAAGGACCGAGAGAAAATGGCACCTAACAAATATCTAACCCAGGATCTTCCATACTGTACACTAAATTCAAGGTGAGAATGCAAGGATGAGAACAAGATGCACCTAAATATGTAACCCTGGATGTCTTTGTGCTTGCAGTGGTTCTTTTAGAGCTGAGACTTGATGAACACAGATTGAATCCCTGGGATGGAAGGTAAAAGAGAGAAAAGTAAAAAAGAAAGTGGCCCATGCTAATTACTCCACAAACAAGTTGCAGACCTGGTTCTAGTACACAGGACTAAAACCCAAGTGTTCTGACATCAGACCAGATTTGCTGCCATTAAAGCACATAGATCCCCAACTACTTAAGAGTACCTGATGTTTTATGTACCCTATTTTGCATTTAACCAGATCTTCAATGCTTTAATTCAAATTTCTTTGAAGCAAGATTTTTGACTTTCCATCCTTATCCTCAGTGCTTTTCACAAGACCAATCTTACATTAAAAACACAACACAACAAAACAAAACAAAACAAAAAACTTCTGGAATGAATAAGTAAGTAAATAAGTAATGAACTTATTTCATTCACATAGATACAAAGTAAGGCTGTGAGCAAGTAGTAAGTAGGTAGGTAGATAAATCCTTTGATAGCTGGTAGACAAATAAAGACAGATAAATAGAGATCAGAAATACTTCTCAATCTTTCTCAAATTATTCCAGAAACATTCTTCAAATCATTCATTAAATTCATGTCTAAAGCTGATCCTGATTCTGCTAGAAGTGTTATAATGCTTACTTTTATTACTTTCCTTCAAGGTTAGCCAGGCATGGTGGCACATGCCTATAATCCCATCAACTCAGTGGCTGAGGCAGGAGGATTGAGAGTTCCAGGCCAGCCTCAGCAACTTAGTGAGGCCATGGGCAATTTAGGGAGACACCCTGTCTCAAAATAAAATATAAAAAGGGCTTGGGTATGTGTCTAGAGGTGAAGCAACTGAGTTCAATACCTAGTACCAAAAGAAAATAAAAATTTTTTTAAATATGGGTGGATTTTAACCCTTATTGCCAATTCCCAACTAAAAAATTAGAATCTCTTGTTTTGTCCTCTACATATTAAATTCTAGACTATCAAGAATAATACAGAAAAGTCTTAACACCAAAAACCTTTGGCAGAAGAAAGTCCACAGAGGCAAAAAGTTAAAATATGGATCAAAGAGCCACCTCTAAATGATGTTGATGAGGAGGAAGAGAAATAGGAAGAGGAGGAGGAGGATATTATAAAGAAACAAAGGTTAAGACTGCTCAAGTTTTTCATACTTTTAGTCATGACACTTTGGGATAGTCAAAACATACTTTTGGATTTATTTCATAGGAGTCACAATACCAGGTCCTCATTTATTCTGCTTAATATATTTGAACTAATGCTGAAACTTCAAATTAAACACAGCAAAGAAAGCAAATCTACTTTGTAAGAATCTTGGACCTTCTTCATTTAATAATGTCACAGAATGGAAATTATAGTCACTTGACTAAATAATTTCATTGTTCCGTTTGGTGTTTTTGAAAAATATCACACTTCAATTAAAATTTGTATTGATCTGTTTCATTGTTTACTTTTGTAATAATTTCAAAAATAAGTAGCCACTAAAGAGAACTTAACCTTTTTTTTTCATTATTCATCCATTTTATCAATTTTTTTTCTTTACTTAAAAAATACTTTAATAATATTTCCAGAGAAATATTATTATTCCTTATTCTTACAATTTCTTATTCCTTAATCTTACAAGGAAAAAAAAATGTTTAAATCTTCAAGATAGAATTGCTTCAACTCGCTTAAAGAATTTCACCTTCTCAACACCCTTGAATTTAACTTAATGTTTTTCAGATTTTGAAACTCTATTACTGCAATGCTAAACAAATAGTTATAGTTCAAGGGTCAGTGAAAGGGACCTATTAGGTGAAAGGTTGAATAACTTGAAAGAAAAGAGTTACCATTTTCAGAAAGAGGTTTCATGGGTTTGGACCTCTGCTGTGCTGGCAAGAGTTGATTCTTTCTTGTTTGACTCTTCATCACCAAAGGTGTTAACTTTTAGCTGCTGGGAATTTGAGCTTTATTAGGTTTTCTTCTTCTATTTACTTATGAAGTTAGAGGAAACACTACTTCATGGCCAGAACAATATTCTGATTTTATGAATCAACTTGCCTTAGGGAGAGACCAAGTTAAACTTGTACCCTAAATTTGTTCTCATATTTATAACCAAATTAATTCTGTAAACATGATTCTTAAGGAACACATTGACCCATTCAGGTTCAAACAGATGTTACTCATTCAAAAAAAAAAAAAAATGAAGTGTGATTCTGTATGTGCCTACCCATGCAGAAAAAGAAGGCAAGCGACAAGCATACAAAGGCAGACCAAGGGCCTACACGAAGCACTTACTGTCTTCTTTTCCTCTCATCCCTTCCTTGAGATTTGGCAAAGAGGATAAAGAAAATTTTGCTGAATCTGTTTCAATGAGGAAATAGCCTGCCCATGACTCTGAATGAAAAACAACTAGCTTATAAATTACAAGGAAACACAATCCAAACAGAAAAAATGGGGAAGCTGATAGATTCTTGCAGAAATGAGGACATGGAAATTTGGTACCAAGGAATTCATTCACCTATCCATTCATCAATCAACAATTAAATGGGATTTCAAAATGTGGACCACACAGTGCCAGGTACAAGATGTGACATATACTTAGGAAAGAACCAAGTGGAGGACCACAAGAGGACCAATTTCAAATGTCCGAATGCAAACAGATGCTGAAGTTCAAAGGAAGTCTATTATTTTTTAGCTGTGTAAAAAGTATTACAGGACTAGTATCAAGGTTAAAAATGATGTAGAATGGAAGTGCCCAGGTAAAACTGTATGCACTGGGTATGCTCCCCACATGCTCATCAGCTGTGCCAGTTTCTACCTGTGATAAAAGTTACCCTCCAGTTTCATGATAATCCAGACAGCCATGGATAAGTTATACAGTAAAGTCATTTCCACCACTGAACATATTTTCATAATCCCCTTAAATCATGGGGAGAGTTTTTTCACACCCTAGAGGTTGGATTTTCCATTGAATAACACTAAAGATACAGGATGAGGACAGTGAAGTCCATCCAGAAGATTTCTCTAGTGTATCCAGATTATTAGAGAATGTTCTGAGTTACATTTGACGTGTCCTCTTACTCCAGTCTCTTGTTTTATTACATGTATTTGTGTATATGTTTGTCTCCCCTTAATAAGCCCCATTTAGGTATATGAGCAAGTTTAGAGCAGAAATGGTTTCACTTATGTTTGGATCCTAGAATCCCAGCACACAATAGTGACAGAAGTTCACTATTTTTTATTAAATATGCCTCATGAGAGGCAGAGCACAACTTTGGAGCTGGCTTGGTCATCCAAAGAAATTTCAGGCTGGATCAGGCCTTAAGAGTAGCAATAGAACAGACGTGGAGTAGAGCCATGCTGTCCAGCTGAATCAAGTGAAAACACAGGTGTACATTCTTAAAGTTATTCCAGAACTTTGTCCCCAAAAGGTGTGAGCTCAGCTTGTGGTTGATGGACACTTCCGGACTATCATGCAGTCAAGATGACTGCTTAAATGGTGTTGGCAAAACACTTCTCAAACAGACCAATCTAGGATCAGACAACAGGGAAGCAGGGCACATCTTTCCAGCAGTATCTCCTCAGAGTGAGTAGGGAAAACCTGAGGCACACAGAGGAAACTCCAGCAGTAGGCACTCGTAGTTGGTCTCTAAGAAACATGACCAGTTCTTTAAACCTTCACTCACTCCTGGAAAGAAAAGAGCAGCTATCACTCAATTTACCAGCAGTCTCTGCATTGACCATGATTATGTTCCTGGAAAAGACATTGTAATTCTAAATGATGTAAGGAAACTCTGATTTTCCCATTGAAACAAGGTTATAATGGGAGATTCTGTGTCTGTCCAAGGCTCTGGTGCTTAATGACTTACAGAAATGACAGCAAACACCACATTATCCACAGCATACCTGAGTGCTGTAAGGTGTAAAGCTTTCCAAGGTGTGTGGAAGGCATTTAAATGGGGAGGATAATGACAAGTTCTTTAACTTTTATCAAATTGCATGTCTATAAGAAAGTTGCTACAGAGGATAAAGGAGGAAATGTGGAATTTAAATGAAACTTCCAACGTTGACATTGGGAAAGATGATGTGCAGGACAAGCAGCGATGAAAGCTTGCCACGATGTAGAAAATCTGAGCAGCACAGTGGGCACACTGCCTGGACAGAAACTGCATGTGGTGGCACAGATCTGGCTGGACAGAGTTCCACATGTCAATCACAGTCTTAAGCTTAAGTAAACATGAACGGAAACATGAAAAATATTAGTACATGAACAAGAAATATAGGTTCCCAAGCTCTCAAGTTAAGAGAAAGGGAAGGAAAGTAGGGAGGGAGGGAGAGAGGAAAGTCTGAAAGCAAGAAATTAAAAGACCCTCTGGCTCTATATACCAGATTTTACTACTTCCTGACAAGGATTTCTTTGCTGGTGTTTTCAAAAGGAAGAGGCAAATGAAGTGTGGGGAGAACACAGGGGTCTCAGGCACATTTCCTTGAAGCTGTGTGCATCTTCAGAGTATTAAATTTAATGTAGTGAGTACAATGAGACAGCAAAGAATTTTAGTTTAGTTTTTTCTTAGTAACAAAACTAAATGGAAGGTGATCAAATTCTCTGCAAATACGGCAAAGATAGATGAGAGATATCACACAGGACCCCATGTGGTTTTTATTTATTTATTTTAATTGACAAATAATAATCTTGTATATTCATGAAGTATATAAAGTCTGATTTATGTATGTATTATAGAAAGATTTCAGCACCTCACTAATTTATCAATTTACTGATGAAAACATTAAAAAGCTACTTCAGGTGATTTTGAAATATATATCATATTATTATTAATTGTGGGCATCATGCAAAACAATAGATGATTAAAACTGCTTTCTTAGGCCTAACTGAAACATTGTACCCTTTTATCAATGTCCCCCCTTCCATTTCCATCTCTAATAAGTACATATCTATTCTCTGACACTATAAGATTTACTGGTTTAGATTCCACATGAAGGCAAGATAATACAGTATTTGTCTTTCTGCTTATTTGCTCAGCCTAATGTCTTCTTGCATAATGTCCTTAGTATGGTGGTTCCTCTAAAAATAAAATAAATTTGAACTACTGTACATTCCAGCCATCCCACTGCTGAGTATATATGCCAAGGAATTTAAATCATACGTTGAAGAAGTAACTGTACTCACATTCTCTTTGCAACATTATTCACGGCACCCATAGAAGATTCATATCCATATAGATATTCATCTATAAGAAGCAACCTGAGTGTCCATCTTTGGGTGAATGGATAAAGAAAATGTGGTATATGGACTACAAAGGAATATTACACAACCTTTAAAAAGAAGGAAATCCTGTCATTTTTAACAGTATGGATGGAAGTGGAGGATATTTGCTAAGTGAAATAAGTCAAGGTAGTTTTAAAAGAAAGCAAAGAGAGAGAGAGAGAGAGAGAGAGAGAGAGAGAGAGAGTTAAGTGCATATTTCCCTTGAATGTCAGTTGGTTCAGGAACAGGAAAGTCAGTAAAACAATGTTCTTTCTTTTAGGTGATAGTGAAACAAGCAGTTGTTTTTGTTTTTCAAAACTCTTTGAAACAGATACTTTCTCCTCTGCAGGCCTGGTTAATAGATACCTCTCAGGGAGCCCTCCTCTTTGCTCTTTTCTCCTGTGACAACCACATGCTGATTGAAGCAAGAGCCACAGGTGGAAAAAACTCAGGCCTCTCCCTCACTCAGTGAAGGATATCACCTGAAATGCCCAGGGGGTATTTATGTGATTGAGAAATAATTTATATAATACAAAGTCACTGACTTATGAGAGAAGTATCATTGACAGCAACCATTGTCACCTGAAATGAGTCACCACAGTGTCCTTCCCTTTTCCTGCTTTTAGACCACCAGAGGGCTTAAGTTCCAGAGGTATCTGGATCTGTTGGACTCTAAGGTACTGGGTCTCATCAATGTCATAATCATGGCCAGGCACCCAATTTAGAGTCTGAAACCTGTCACATTGGCATACATGAAAAGAAACAACTTTATAAAAATCTCTGTTCTGTTGCAGAACTTTCAGTCTTTCCAGTATCCCCATTATGACTGTGTTAAAAGCAGAGCAATCAGATAAAGAGATATTACAGGTCGTGCACTACAAATCTCTCTAGAAGGCATGATTTACTTCAATTTCATCTAAATCATGCCCTCTAAATTTATTTCTTCAACTTGCACAACCAAATGTAAATTGATAGCATCAAGAGGAAATCTCTTTTTCCCTCATGATAACATTTTCAGTCTTCATTTTCTAGGAATCATTCCCTGCTTCTCACTTCTATAGAAGTTTTAATCCCATGAATGAATTGGGGCATAACTTCTTCCCAATCACTGGGTTCCTTTATCAGCTTCTTCATGCCACTTTCAAAGTCTGTAATTCATAGAGAAAGTAGGTTTCCCCTTTTTCCATCAATAAAAATGATTTCCCTTGTCTCTAAAGCAAAGATTGCATTAGGATGCTTATTAATAGTTCAAAAATAACCTATTAAAGATCTGTCAGACCATGGACCAAGCAGAAAGAAAACACACAATTTTTTAAAGCATACCTATTTGTCTTAAGTTATGAGAGAGAGAGAGAGAGACTAGAATTATCTGTTACATCCTCTAAAGACCAAAGACAAACAATTTTCTAGTTGTCTTGAACAGGCCTGGTCCATTCCAAAATTTCTGGAAACTTTTCCCTTGTTCATAATTATCCTGGGGGCAATATGGCTATGCTCCACTGCAAACTTCTAGATAAATTGAGAGTTAAAGTGGAAAAAATTCACATGCATTGAAAAAATAAATAAAATCCGTCAGTCTAATATTTTGTGTTAGGCTTTGTGCAAAGAAGTATTTTACACTTTCCAACATAAGTTGAAAGGTTCTGATGAGTTTTTTTAAAATTTCAATGATTAGGAAGGGGTAGTTAGACAGAACCACTCTAAGTGAGAGGATGAGCCATAAAAGTCTCAGAAAGCAGTGTCAGCCTGGGACTCCTGCTGCTGGGAAGCATCAGGGAGCAGCAGCCCCCATTGAGATTCCCCAGCACCACGCACAGCTGCGGGAGATTGAAAAAGTGACAGGTTTCTCTATAGCAATCTGGAAAATGTATGATCTGTCCTAGGAGATCGCTAGAGATAACTGGATGGATCCCTGAGGTCTCCACTGGGCAAAGAAGTATTCAGTACTTAATAATAAAGAGAAAAGTAAATGCATGAGAAATAGGAAATCATTGTTTTATTTGTATATGACAAGTCTTTTTATCAAGTTTCCATTCAACTCTTAAGCAAGCAAGAAATATTTCTCTTTGCTTGGTTAGCTAAGTTGTTAGCATTTATAGAACACCTACTAAGTGCCAGAGATTACACTGAGCACTGAATACTCATTATTGGATTTAATGCCAATCAAACAAACAAGATTTATTGAAAACCTATTATGGGTGAGGTAGTTAATAGTGAAATGCTGAAAGTGGCTATAAAGATACATTTTCAGCACTACTAAAATTTGTCAATATATTTGGGGAAAAAAGACGTGTAAGCACATGCATGGGAAAATGTAAAGTTAATATATTACTAAGTGGTAATGATTGACAGGTGACAGAGACAGAGACCCGATAGAAAGACCGGTCAGAATAGAAACTTCTGATTTGAGAGCTTTGGAAAGAACACAAAGTAATACATGGGGTGAGTGTCCAGGAGGGGAGATTGTTTTCCTCAGAGGGCAGGAATAATTATGGAAGGTCTTGAACACAAGGGAGAAGGCCAATGTTTATCATGATGATGATCAATTTCAGAAATACTTATCTAAATAAACAAAAACTAGACTGTAATATTCAGCATTTCATGTTTCCTATTTTCCCACACATGAACAAGTTTGCTACATAAAATTATTTTTCAGTGACATGTTGTCTAATTTTGACACACATAAACACAAATCCCAAGAGGTTTTGTTTCCACATTTGGCTATTTATAAAGACAAAATGAATCAGATTGTTTCCTATTTTTTCCTTTATTTTTAGTCAAACATATTACTTATCTGGAAATCTTGGATTTAAAAATATACATGTAGTTTTTCGAAATGGTCAGATATTTGAGGCCCCAAATAGAAACCTTCATTTTGAGTGAGTCAGCTTGCCATGCCAGTGTTTTATTTCACTTACATGTTTGTGTGAGCTGGGGTGGGGTTGAGATTCCTGACATTGCTATGCATATAATTAGTGCCTAGGTGTTTGTCAGTCAAAAACATTTGTATGTAGGCAAGACCGAATTTCACATATTTTTGTATGCAAATGAAAACTCTTACCTTGAAGGATAATTTTCATGATTTCCCTATAAGCAAAAAAAAAAAAAAAATACCACTAAGCAGCATACCTCAGGGAATAAACATGCAACCTTCTTTCATGAAATTTGCACACAATGCAGGTCAGGTGGTTAATGAGGCCATAATCTACACTATATCTGAAGTACTAGACCTCCCCTTATTCAGTTGGCCTCCATGATTAAGAGAGCTAAAGATGTTTATCCCCGGAAGCCACCCTTGGAAGGCCCATTCATAGCCAGCTCTTTGTAAATAAACATATAACCTTTGCAAAGGTAATTTAAAGCTATGCCTTAAAGATGCTAAGAGTACAGGGAGATGGAGAAAGAAGATAAAAAATCTCATGAATAAAGTCGAAGGCTGCAGGCTAAGGTGGTTATTAAGTCCCAAGCTGTTT
Organism: Sciurus carolinensis; assembly: GCF_902686445.1. Taxonomy (NCBI): domain Eukaryota; kingdom Metazoa; phylum Chordata; class Mammalia; order Rodentia; family Sciuridae; genus Sciurus; species Sciurus carolinensis. The sequence continues at coordinate 63,738,307 of NC_062214.1, forward strand.
TTCCTTCACTTTTCCTCACCACTGAAATAAAAACAATTATTGCCGTGATGCACTAAAATTAGAACACATTTGTCGTTTTTAAAGGCAGATACAACTAAACTTGAGCTCAGCAGTAAAAGCAGAGGCAAAGAAAACAGTGGTGCCCTGGGGCTGCCCTCTCTGGGTGTGGCATCAACTGGGCGGAGAAAGAGCAGCCCACTGGGTTTGTGCAGAAACTTCCTTGGCAGAAGAGGCATCATAAAAAGGATTTAAGAAATCCCATTGGATGGTTTCCTCTGGCAGTTACAGCACGGATAACCATTACACAGAGAAAGCTGCTAAATTGTCATTGCTCCGGATTGGCTGCAGCCTTGCCAGAAAGGTAAGGTTTATTATGTCAGGTGGTGAATCTTCTCGAAATCAGCGGCCCATCCTTGAGGGCCAGAGGTGGCTAAACAAGTTTATTCCCTGCCCTCTTCTGAGTAACACAGACATGAACAGGCCTAAATGATCAATTATTAATGCCCCAAAGCCTATACATCACTTCGGTTAAGTGGATAATGTCAAAATGAGTAACTCTGGTTAGATTATCAGCATGAATTGGCCAAAGGAGGCTTTTATTCCGAAAAAGCAAATGTTTCCCTTCCTCCATCCCACATTTTCCTCGACTTATTGAGACATCTCCGCCAAAAAAAGGTTTGGCTAGTCCCCTTAATTACTGAGATAATTGCCTTAATTCTCTCTTCACTTCACTAATGTAGCTTTGGCTTTGAATCTTAGACTTTATCCATTAGATCGTTGTAATTGAAAACGAGAAAAAAGAAAGAGTTATGACCTGATAAATCCTAACCAGTTTAAGCAATATTGCAATAAGCCAGAGCTAAGATATGTGTGTGTGTATGTGCACATGTAAGTATATGTATGTATGAATATGAATATGTACACTTATATGTATATATAATTAAAAGTATGTTATTGTGAATATATACATATGTATATACATATATGCACATATATAGATATACATATATACACATATATAGATAAAGATATATTCAGACACTTGAACTAAATATAGATTTGCAAGGGAGAAATATTTTCACGCATTTCCAATTACAAATTTTGAGATTGCTCAAATACAAAAATTAGTTTTCTGTCATGTAAATATTTGATTGCATTTACAAATCACCCAAAATTCCAACATGAGTGCGTGTTTTTCCCCTCCCCCTGCCCTGCCCAACACACACACAAAATTAAACCGTAGAATACGGTTATGAAAACTGAGAGTTCTGATTGAACACCTTCCTGCGTTTTGCACCTGTCCATGGGTCACAAGTCCTCCTTGGCTGTGAATACTCCTTCCCTGTCCTGACCTGTCCTGTCACCGTCATGTGGTGACAGGAGAGTTCAGCCAGGAAGCCTGAGACGGGGTCATCCTCTAATTTATCCCACTGCCAGCTTCCCTTCCATTTCAGGATAAAGTAGCAAACTACTGGCTTTTAGTATGGCCCCTGTGGCAATTCTTAGAAAAAAACTGACTTTCCTTTTAATGTTATTGTAAAATGTCTAGAGATGCTTAGCTATAAGGCACTATAAAAGCTTAAGATATTATTGTTCAAAGGACACAGTAAGGCTATTTGTGGCAAAGGTGAGCTGAGCGCAAAAAGCACAGGGGCTGAAAAAGTAGGAGAATCTAGGAGGGCTTTTGTTGCTGATGATGTTATTGCTTTGATTTTCAAGCCCTTCTGTCAACAACTTTACAGGACATAGCTGTAAAGCTATGTGAGGTGCTAAAATGGGGGGAGGACTTCACGTCATCCAACTTTCTTCTACCAGGAAAGTTGTAGTTCGAACTGAAAAGTATAAAAGCATCCGTCACCCTCAAAAAGGCAAGATTACAAGATAAATTTATTAACTCACAGACAAAGTATGTTATACCTAATTCTGGCCCTTAATTCCTTCAAACATTGCTTCAATCCTTAGAAATGCTGTTTTGGTGGTGATAGCAGATGCTTCTGTGACCACATCTTCACAAATATCTCTATGTGTCTATATTGGAAAACAACCAGATCCAGCTTCTGGATGATTCAGATTCAGGACACTCTGGTAATTGAAAGCTCTGTTTGAGTTTTCAATATTATTCCTTCAACAAATACTTCCAGGGCATCCTCTATCTACAGGCACTGGACTTCCTTCTGGGGACAAATTAATAAGTAAACCTGGCATTGTGCCCACCCTCAAGGAGTTCATAATCATCAAGTTGGACACAGGAAACAGAAAGACCAAACTGAAGTAGGTACTATGAAGAAGCAAAAGGGGCTGTGTGAATCTAAATCAAAGCATATGGCCCGCCAAAGAAAGATTTCTGGAGAAATAATAATAGTACATATTTATTGAAAAATCACTATATACATAAGTATTTTTCCAAGATCTTAAATGTGTTTTTTTTTCCTTCAGCTATATCAGACAGTCACAATCTATTATTAGTTCTACTTTACAGATGAGGAAGCTGAGTCCAACAGAAGGTAAGAGATTCCCTAGTTGAGATCTGAACTTTCAATGGACTAAGTTAATTGTTAATGGTTTGAATATGGGATATCCCCTGAAAAGCTCAGGTGGCAATATATGAATGTTCAGAGGTGAAATTATTGGATTATAGAAGCTGTGACCTAATCAGCATATCCATCCATTTGATAGATTACTAATGTAAATGGATTACTAGGTGGTAACTGTAGGTAGGTGGGGTGTGGTTGGAGTAGGTGGATCACAGGGTGTATGTCCTTGGGGCTTATATCTTGTCACTGACTCTTAACTGGGTGACATGAGCTGAGCAGCCTTCTTCCACCTTACCCTTTTGCCTTGATGTTCTGCCTCACTCAAGCCCTGAGCGATGGAGTCAGCTGACCATGAACTGAACCTCTAAAACCATGAGCCTCAAATAAACCTTTTATCCTCTAAATTGTTCTCGTATAGTATTTTGGTCCCAGTGATGAAAAGCTGACTAAAATAATAAACTAGATTATGCTGTTACCAAGCATCCACATGAATCAAAGGCATATTCCTTATTCAGGAATAATTAGTGACAGACCCAGACCTTTCCGTAGGGCGACTGTCCTCCCATGATAATGTGGCATTCCATAATACTTCCATCTGCCCCATCTCAACACAGTGCTTCTTAGTTTACTGCAGCAGTTGGGAAGAGAGTACAGGGCAAAACACTAGTTCACACACATATTCACCGTCCAGTGTAACACCTTGCTTCCCCTGGTATGTTATTGACCAAAACAAATCACAGCCATACTGACTTGGAGCAAAGTCCTTTTGTGTGGTCAAGGAGGAGAAGAAAAGCAAATGCATCAGTGTGCACCAGCCACATCTCATGCTACAGACCACATGGAGGAGAAAAGAACAATTCAGACATGGGGTTTTGGTGGGCAAAGACCCTGTGTGGGATGGAGAATGAAAAGGATTGTGAAGCATGTTTGTAGTGACAGATAGGAATCAGACCTAGCAGGGTCCATCACACTGTGCTCACCATACTTACCAAAAAATTCAATAAATACGCACAGTGTGCCATGTCTCACTTTTTTCTTTGTATTCAATACAGCACCTGGTTCTCACCAAGCTACTTCTACATTTTGTTAAATCTAAGATAGCAGTGGCTTTAATTCAAACCCTTAAACACTACCAGTGAACCTATAGCACTATGTTTCTTTGCCACCTGGAAGACTTGTGTATCATTATTGAGAAGACTCTTTGAGACCTAAGTCTTTAAATTATATCACATCTTATTCTTATGTGTATGTGTGTATATATGTTTATATGTATGCAAAATAAAATAATTAAATATCTGATACCTGTTTTACACTATAAGTTTAACTGCAAGATCACTGTTTTTCTCTAAATAATTGATGTCCATGTCTGAATTTTCATTTCCAGTATTTTCCTTTATACCACCAAGAAAGATGGTATGAAATATTTTAAGAAAAGAAGTGAGGTGTAACTCAGTGGTTAAGTGCTTGCTAGCATGTAGGATGCCCTGGGTTCCATTCGAACACCAGGGGTAAAAAGAAGAAGAAGAGAACTGAAAATCATAACCTGCACTTATGAAGAGTTATCTTACTCTTGACTCCTGTTGTGGTTTGGATGTGAGATGTCCCCCACAAGCTCAATACGTGAGACAATGCAAGGTTTGGAGGAGAAACGATTGGGTTACAGCCTTAACCTAATCAGTCAATTAATCCCTGAGTGGTGACTGAAGTGGTAGGGTATGGCTGAAGGAGGTGAGAATTAGGGTGTGACTTGGAGAAGGTGAGAATTGGGGATCTATATTTATATCTGGCCAGTGGAGTCTCTCTCTCTCCTTCCTGATGATGTGAGCTGCTTCCCTCTGCCATATTCTTCCATCATGATGTTCCTCCTCATCTCGAGGCAATGGAGCTGGCCTTCTATGGACTAAGACTTAAGAAACCATGAGTCCTCAAATGAATTTTTCCTCTACGGTTGGTTGTTCTGGTCAGCAGTGAAATAGCTGACTAAAACAATCCCACTTCAGAAATGTTGCAATACATGCACAGTTTATCATCTTCCCACCACTCCCAAGACCTATTTGGTTCCTAATGATTAAAACAGTGCTTACCATAGTTTTTGGACGATTTTTTCCATGTCATTATCAAACATTCTGCTAGTTTTGACTCTGCAGTTGTTGATGATTGCACATTGTTATGATCTGGATGAAGGAAAGTTCATGTTCACAGGTGAAATGATTGGACCGTGAGAGCTGTAACCTAATCTAGGATGGACTGACAAGGTGGTAACTGTAGGCAGGTAGGGCATGACTAGAGGAGGTGAATCACTGGGGATGTGCCCTGGAAGGGTGCATCTTCCCTGTCGTCCCTTCCCTGCTTACCACGCTCTCTTTGCTTCCTGGCTGTCAGGAATGGAGCAAGTGTTCTGCCTCATCGTGGGCCCAGAGCAATGGACTCAACTGACTATGAACTAAGCCTCTGAAACCATGAACCAAGACAAACTTTTCCTCCTCTAAGTTGTTCTTGTCAGGTATTTTGGTCTCAATCAGACAAAGCTGCTTAACACACATGTACAGAGAACAGCAATTATACCACTACTCCCAGTGATAATCAGATAGCTCGTATTATAATTATACATCTGGTTTCAAGCATGTTAAAATGTGAGAAAATTTTGAAATTGAATAAATGTGGTATTCATGTTTCATGATAGATACTGAACTAAGCAGCATATAATCACTCATTTAATCTTCATAGCAAGTCAAGTGGACGATATATCTATCTCCACTTTACAAAGGAGGAAGAATAATTGACTAAAACATGGATGTTGGTACAACACAAATACATTTTCCTTTCAAACATTTTGATACTCAGCTGAGGGTAGAAAGAATCCCAAATAATTCACAGGTGGCAAAGAAAAACTCAAATTTATGAAGTGACCTTCCTAACTCTAAGTAGCAAAACTGGGATTATTGTTTAATATTCCTTTACTAGCTCCATGTAGGTATGACTCAGAGCTACATTTGTGCATAATTGCCACCCTACATTTCAATCTGGATTTTAAACATTTCCCAAATAGGGAAATCAAAACAGATAAACCATGACTGATATTTTAATGTTACAATAATAATGTAAAAAATGGAGAGGTAGAAATATGCTTCTCCTTGATGTCAAGAAGATGAAGATGACCTTAGGCAGAACAGCAATTATACCACCAAAACCATGCTTCTCTGTGGTATTCCATGCTCAGGAGTGTAGGACCACGGGGTGCTGACTGCCACATGCCCTGATTTCTCAGGGCCACCTATAATTAACTAACTTCTCTCCCACCTTCCAGCCAGTTCTTTGCCTGAATATATATCCTTTCTTTCTAGATCAAGAGTAAGATAGGGAGAAGGCTAATGAGATCCAGGATACCCTTGTAAGGTCCTAGGACATCCTCCTATTAGATTCTAGCTCACTGTTCACATTACTATTAAATGAATACTTATATCCCATGGTTAATCTGTCTCTCAATTCCGTCCTGCCAACAATGTGAAATTGAGCATTAAGAAAAACCTAACAAGAGGTGAATAAAAAATAAAACATATTTTTTCTCCTTCTCTTTCAGACCCATGCATGAACCTAATAAATTTTATCTCAAACTCAAATTTAGATTTTTTAAACTCAAATTCCATTCCCTTTTAGCTCAAATTTGACATCTTTATGCAAATAAAATAGGATTTAAAGATTATTTTAGAAACCATTCATTGAGTATTTTGGATACCACAATTTTTTGAATAGAGTTCAATGAGTTGAGTGTAAATGAAACAAGAAAATATGGGTCAAATTTTCCTTAATCTACACTCAGATCTAAAATTCAAACCCTTAAACACTACCAGTGAACCTATAGCAGATCTAAAATTAAGAGAAAATTTTTTTTAGGAAAAAGCTTCCTCTGGCTGGGTAAAATGAGAACATGGAGAAAGAAAGTGGTAAAATTTGACAAATACAAATTACAGCCACTTTGACCCAACCCTTGGTGACAAAAACCTTGAATCCATACAGTCATCTTTAGGGTAAGTGCCGAATGTCTTGTTTGAAATTCCTTCCAGAGCTTGAACTCTTGTATGTTATGCAATTATTTCATACTGGCCAAAAAGAATAGAAAATACTCTAAAGACATTCTGACTTGGCTTCTTATGGTATATTAAAAGCATATTGTATAGGAACTAACTTAAAGTTTGCAGGTTTAACCCCAGGGAATGAAAATTATGGTTTTCTCCATTTATCCATGAACCCTGCAGCTGGTAGAACTGTACTCTGCTAGCAATTACATTGAACAGATGAGGGACTTTTTAATTTTTTTTTTTATTTTGACCTGCAGTTAAACAAAATTTGCTTGTTTTATTTTTGGTTAAAAAATGATGAGGCAGCACCAACCCCAGTTTCACCCCAGAGCTGTTGATTTTTCCCCCTCCTTCCTAATTTGTTTCAGACTAGGAGTGCACAGAGTTCCATTTTAGTGGGAAACATTTGCTGCCAAGACCTTCAGGGGTTTTATCTGCAGTTTATTTTGTTAACTACAAGTTTAAGATTGTTGTGAGTTTTTTTTTTTTTTTTCTTTCAAACTTTACAACGGTAAAGTTCATCGTTTGCTTTTAGGAAATAAATCTAAAGCAGAAGAGAGAGAAGGATGGATTTAGAGTAGTCGAAAATCAACAAAGGACTAAAACCAATGATACTTATAAAGAATGATAATAAAATAATACAAATGAATTCACTGCTTGAAAGGTTTAGCATGTAGTCCTCACTCCACTCCCACCCTCTGCCCTGTAATTCAAATTTAACACTAATAAAAGAGAGGAACTAAAGATAATTGACTAGAATCAAGCATTACATATCAGGCATTTCACAAGCTGACCCAGATCAGCAACTGCAACTCAATGCATTTTAACTTACGAGTTCAGAACAAAAAACAATGGTTCACGAGGTGGAAAGAATGTGGTACAACACCCCATTGCCCTAGCTGGTATTTATAAAGTTCTGGCAAAATTTCATAACAAATTTTAAAATAATGTGAAAGTGGCCTGTTTCCGGTTTCTACCATGCACCATGCCTGTCATGAGGATGTTGCGGTCAGGGCAAGTGGCCAAGGATTTGCCTGGCAACAGAAATGGAACAGACCGGCTGCTAATAATCCTCACGTTTGTACAGTGCTTTTTCATTTTATGTTTCAAAGAACTTTCACATAGATCCTTCCATTCGATCCACACAACAGGCCTACTAGACCAGGCTGGTTTTATTTTACTGATGATGAAGCCAAGATTAAGAGAGATGAGAGACTTGATCAAGAGTACTTAGTGAATAAGGATGACCATAGAAAATTAAACCCACTTTTGTGACTCCAACCAAAGAATTCTCCATTACTGTTCAGTTGTCCAGTTAACCTTGAGTTGTCTATACAAACCTTTTTTTCATTCTCTCCTCCTCCCTATAGGGCTGTCCATCCCTATAAACACACAGGATTCTGTGAGTCTCCCCAACAGGACCATGGAAGAATGTGGAACCCCACTGGATATGTCACAGCTAACAATTCATCTGAAGTCAACTGGTCTTTCCATAGAAATTATAGCTCTCAATTCACTGATCTATGTTTTTAAAAACAACTAACAATTAGCAATTTAGAAAGTTATATGATCTGAAGACCAATGTGAAAACTCAGGATGATGAAATCTTTGGCTGCTATCATTTAAGTCCAAGCAAGATAACCAATCTATAAATTTCAGCAACATATTCTCTTTCTCCATGATACACATTTTATGCCCTTCTGGTGAGTGGCACTGTATACAAAGGACACACAGTGTACTGGACAGAATAAAGGCTTTACAGCAAGCCTGGGCTACTGTCTACCACTTAATTGTTATGTGCCTTTGGATGTGTTCTTTAACCTCATTGAATCTTAGCATCATGTCTATAAAGTTATTCATTTAATCTTCAGCATGTTGTGAGAATGACATTAGTACATATCACATATCTACAAAATGTTAGTGCCTTTATTCTGTTTCAGACCTTTTTGCTATGGATGCTTGGGGAGTTGATTCTTTAGCTTTGGTGTTCCAGATGTAACTCTGTCATGTGACCAAATTAATTATGCTGTGATTCGCAAGAGTGGAAGGGTGCAAAGTTGGATGATTCTGTGAAGCAGGTTTCCCCACAAGAGATTCAGCCACTCAATGATGGGTAGTGGGAAGGGTGTGATAGAGAGGGCCAGAGGTACATACGGGGAGCAAGCTCTACAAAACTCTTTAAATACACTATTTCATCTAATCCTCTCTACAACCTGGAGTGGAGAATTAAGCAATTATATAATTACACAGCAAATAGATCAACTTAGATAGCCAAACTGAGTAATTAGGACTGAAAACATTATTAACTGAGTTTGTAAATGAATCCTTCAGGTATTTATCTTAACTCCCTCTGTCTCTTTGTTTGCTGCAAATTATCAGCCCTTGGATAATTTATTCAGTTAACTTAATTGGCATGAAGGCCCAACCAGATAATTCAGGTCTAAATTATTCACATTGTCTTTCAACTTATCCCAACATTAAAAGAAGATTCCCACTTCTCTTTGCCTTTTGGCAGGAGAGTTCCTTTACTGCAGGACAACCTAGGACAGGACACTAGAAAATCTTGAGGAAGGGCTCTGCCTGGCATGTCCCATCTTGGAGTTGGAAATGAAGTGAAAAAAATGTTTTCTAGTTTCTGATGTATCAGTGACTTTTGAGAATGATACACATTGTCAGATACAAACTGAATATTCCTTATCAAAAATTCTTGGAACAAGAATGTTTCAGATTTGGGGATGTTTTAGCTTTTTGGAATATTTGTCTATACATAAGGAGATATGCTGGGCTTGGGACCCAAGTCTAAACATGAAATTTGTTAACGTTTCACATACATCTTACACACATGCCTGAAGGTACTTTTTGTATGATATTCTTTACTGTACCTGCATTTTGACAACAACCTGTCACCTGAGGTCAGGGGTGGAAATATTCACGTGTGACCTCATGTCAGTATTGAAAAAGTTTCAAATTTTGAAGCATTTCAGATTTTCAGATAACAGATACCCAACCTGTTAACCTTTTCAGTAACAGAGACCACGAGACTAAACTCCGTAGATTTAGAGTTCTGTTGTTAGGATGAATTTAGATAGAACATATAATATGTTCACAAAATGTTAGTGCCTTTGTTCTGTTCTGTTCCAGACATTTTTCTCTCACTGTACCTTCATTCTTTAGCCTTGATTTTCCAAATGTAACTTCCACCAAATTCTATTCTTCCCCATCAAATCCTTTCATTACTTGTTTTGATGAGATTTTCATGCTCAATATATACTGGATTTAACACGAAAGTAATGCAGAGATGGCTGTTAGCACTTCCATAAACTCTGAAGATAATGAGGTAAAAGATGAAGATACATCAGTAAATATGATGAGGATTTCAGGTGTGCACATATGTGTGTGTATATGGTATCCTTCAAGTGGTGAGTACAAATGTAATCAGAATTGGTTAGATGCAGTTACAAACCTATGTTTTATGCAGAATGAAACTGACTTCATACAATCTTAGAAAACATTACTCAATTTTTGAATTACAGATGTTTAGGACTTGAGTCAATGCTTTGCCATTTCAAGGTTCTGGTTGTATTTCAACTTCCCACTTCCTGTATCAAAATTAAGGAGTCGGACTAGGACTGTAGCTCAGTGGTAGAGCACTTGACTAGTAAGCATGAAGCACTGGGTTCAATCCTTAACACTACTTAAAAATAAACAAATAAAATAAAGGCATTCTATCCATGTACAACTACAGAAAAATTTTTTTAAAAAATTAAGGAGTCAACTTGCCTTATGGCTTAAGTGTTCATTTAACCTGATGATTCTTTCTAGAAGCAGGCAAACATATGAGGCATCCCAAAACTTGTGAGGTACGTGCCACAGAGTGGTAGGAAGTGGACCTAAAATTTAAAAATGGAATGCCCACATTCCCTTTTATTCCTCTAATTATATTTTTCTTACACACCAAAACACCAAATGTGAGGGCAAAGGAATCTAGATCTACCCATTTTAATTTGTTGCAATGGATCACTTGAGCCAAATTTTCTTACAAGAACATATGGTATCACATTTGACCATAAAATGACTTTTCCTTTACTTAATGTTAAAAAAGAAAAGAAAAATTCAGCCTAACTGACAGTAACAAGACCTGTGCTTTGTTGCAGTCTGCTTGTTTCAGCTTCCTGGTCTATGTCGGAGTACGGCTTCTTTCGTGTCTGCAGATGGACAAGACGAAAAAGATCTATTACAAACAGAATTTTTTCTTCTATTTACACAATATATGAGTGTTTAAGAAGAAGGAAAAAATAGTTTACCCACATTTGTAAGCAAAGTTCCAATTGTTCTGGTAATGGACTCCCTACTTTAAATGTCAGCAATTCTCCTTTCACTTCAAAATTAATTATGGAACATACTTAAATGTGTACACTGCCTGTGTGTACACAGAGTGGGCATTTGAGGAAATCACTTGACTATTTCAGGCAGAAAAATACTTTATTTAAAACATACAATTGATTAAGGGAAAGAAGAGAATTCTGTTTGAATTATTAAGAGAATTGTGGGCTGTTAATTTCATTTTTGTGTGAGTAGAGCCAAGTTTTAAATAATTCATGTCTCCTTGTGATCAAGTTTTCTTCCTTTGCTCATATGTACTTTAGAGAAGATAATAGAATCTAAACCTGCAACACGTTACCAGGAAGATTTAAGACTTGTTCAATGAATTTCAGAATATCCCAATATTTTTATTCTTCCCTCTCTCAATAAGTTATGTTTCTCTCTCAGCCTATATAGCATTCTAACCATCAGATTGATAGAGTTCAAAGAAATTCAGATTTGGGGGCTGTGTGCGTGAGTAATTTCTTGTTTCCCTTTAGAGAGATGGAGAATGTAGTTTCTGTTTCTGTTCAAATCTCATTTCCTTAGAAGGGACTAGAAGCTGTTACCATCTGAAAGTTTCAACTCCAAATGGGAAAGTGAAGTCGAATCAAGATATTCATTTAGAACGAATCCCTTTACAACTTGTGCTAATTGGCAATTGTAGGTGGTCGTGGTAGACAGACTAATAATTGAACAGGAAAGAAGTCACAATTCCCCAAGTGAACCTGCTGGTCCCCACACAGTGTCACAGTAACAAGGATGTACTAGGTTGTTCAGCTAATTTTCTCCATAGACCTGCTGCTGAGGTAAAGAGGGAATTTGAGCTTTGCTTTATTGGGGTGCTGTCTGTCACCAGCTCTGAATTCAGTCACAAGAAACTGAAGGGAAACTATGTCAGGCTCATCTTGAAGCATCTTTCTGATTCACAGCCAATTCACAATGTTCCATGAAGGGTTTGCAATAAAAAGTAATATGTTGGGGAAATTAAATCATGAATTGGAGCTGTTAATTACACACACATTGGTTTAAAGCTGAAGCAAATACTTCTATCTGCCCTTTGTTGCACATTTTGCATGCCTGCCTGTTCTTCTACTGCTGTTGCGCGGTCTGTTTCTCTCTAATCTACCGCCCCTAACACTTCCACTACCCAATTCCAGGAGCTCCCACAAATGTAAAATGTAAATTGCGGCCTAGATTGCTGCTACTGGAGTGTGGAAAGAGATGCCAGATTCTGTAATAGCCTAGATGTATCAGGGATCAACTTCCACATCCTCGCATCTTGACACACACTTCTTGTATCCATCACTTTGCCCTTGGGTTTCCTATCCACTTTTGTTCTTTGGCCAGTCGTGTGCATTTCCCATGCTAATTTACATGTGTTTTTCTTGGCACAGAGGAGAACTCTTCTACACTTGAGACCTCCAAGCCAACTTACTTTGCATTGAAATTTCCTTCTTTTTCACTTCCCCATTACAAAGCCTGAAGGGTAGTTCTGCCAACATTTTCTTCCAGCAATGATCATCTATGTTACTGCCTTGTGTCATCCCCAAAGTATTAAGATACAGTTAACAAGCTAACTTCCATTCATGTCCTCCAACAGCATTTTACCAAAGGAATGGGTTGTTTTTTTCAAAACTATAAGACAGTTGTCTAGTCCAAGAGAAGAGCAGAACACAGATGGGCAGGCCCAGTGTGCTTGAAGGAGGGGGACAATGAAGAAGTCATCTTGGTCAGTGATGACAAAGGATAGGAATGACTGGAGATGCGCTGACAATAAGATTATGTTCCAGTGATGATGAGTCTCATGAAGTAAGAATCTGAATTTCGTCTAGCAGGAAGGAATCAACAAATGTTTTTGTTCAGAGACATTATCCAAATTTAATAAGATTAACACAGAAAAAGAGGAATGAGTGAGAAATAAACTTGCAACCATCAGAGCAAGAGATGATGTGACTTACTAAGTCTAAGGAAGGGGGAAACATGGGAATGAAGAGGGAAGCCTTTTGGTAAGAGTTCTGAGGCAATGCCCATGGTAGCTATTGTCTCACTGATGTGATAGAAGGGGTCAAAGCAAAAGCAACAAAAAGAAGACAGGGAACAGAAGAAGTGTTGCCAAATAGTATCGAAACGACAAGTGGTATTGATCTTAGTTGCCATGAATCTGAGACAACTAAGTATCTTCCAAGGCAAAATGCTTGCAGATGGAAACACAGCCTGGTTTTGCAGCGAAGTCAGGTCTGAAGAGGTAGGTGATGATCAGAACCGTGAGAGTTACTGGAATCACTGAGAAAGAGCATAAAGTGAACAGAACTGGAAACACAATCATCAAAACTAGCAGCATGCAAGGAGCAAATAGCGGGGTGAGTCAATGGTTGAATCTGAAAAGAAACTAACTGAAGAGAAAATCAAGGAACTATTCTTACTCTCATACCCTAAGAGAGAGTCTGCCAGCTAAGGGCTGGAGTGCAGGGGGGTTTCAAGTTGGATTTTGGCTACATATTACGCCTGTGGAATCAGGACTGTTAAAGGATAGAAGGAACACAACAAACACCAGCAGGCAAGGACAATTCTGAAAAGCATAACAGTCATCAGTAAGCACCCTTTGACCTCTACTGCTTTGGGACCCTTGCTAATCCTGGACTGCTCCTGAGAGTGTTGACCCCCTCCCCAATTTCACCCCCACCCCCCTGGGCTAAATGACAAACTGGGCATTGTCCCTCCTGGCAGGTTTTCCTCTCTGAAAGCTTGTAAACCCAAAGTATGCTTTGGGAGCCAGTATCTAAGAGTTCCCATTTTAATTTTAAGAGAATGTTGATGCTTTGAATTAAACAAAATAAAGATTTTTCCAGATTCTTCATATTATTCAGACCATGAAAATGCACTCAGCAATGAATCAAAGCACAAGTTTTCTTCTCTTAAATAATAAATAGAATCGTATTGGTTTTGTGTTTCATTTAATAAACATCAACCTGACCTAAGTTGTCGTTGTTGTTTTCCTTACTGATGTGTATTTCTAATTTATTTATTTTTATTAGCTTGGGAATTCGGAGACTATTTGCTGTGGTTGACGAACATCAAGTCACAAAATCATTACTTAGGGCTGTTCTGAAAAGTACCATGTTATATCTATAGTGGCTACTTCTGTTCTCAAACTAATGCTTTATTTATTTAGCTGTTCATTTTAGGAACATGAAAAGCATGTTTTAAAAACCCCAAAATTAGCCTTGGGAACAGATGAATAAATATGAAAACAATTTATCCCTTTAACAGCCTCATAAAATATGTTTTCATTATGCTAACTGACCCTGATAAATTCAATAGCCATCAGTTAAATATATCCATCATCCTTGAGAAGTATATCTAAATGTTTGTTCATTTTCTGATCCTGTGTGCTTTGGTTACATGATGATCATTAATTGTGACCTCTATAACATAATGCATTTTTTACTTTTATTTTTTTAATGGTAAGATATTTTTTTTACTTAAAAAAAGAAAAGCTTAAAATCATATTTCAAGTCATTTGAGAAAGTCAAGTTTTGATTTAAGCTCATTTGATGTTCTTGTTTGGTTCTTTTGAGATTCTTTGAATAGCCACTTCCCACTTTAATTACGTCTTTCTGTTAGAGTTAATGGCATCTGTTTTGTTTTCTAAGCAAGTAGACATCAGGTATTGACTTGACTCATGTGGTAAAGACTGCAGTTGCGAGCCTAGACTCTGGTTGGTAGTGGCAACCACAGTTTTTTAAGGATGTACATTGGAAGGTATACAATGTAGGATGACAATGTAGGATGTCAGTCAATGCCCCCCATTCTGCACGTCAGGAGGACCATTTAGTACTTAGGGTAATGAGAGAAAGAGGGACCTCTCAAGTTGCCTGATAACCCAAGTGAGTTAGGTTGCCTCTGAAAGTGAGCACATCAATCAGAACCCTGACAAGTGACTAATTTAAGGTAGAGGGAGCCCTCCGATAGCTGGACCAGAGCTGCTGCACCAATAATCGAATCTGTCGGACTTGGGGGGACATGAGAGTGAACATCCTTCAGGTAATGCTCCACAATAAACAGATACTTATGAATTCCTGGATCTGTCTGATATGCAGACAACCCAAGAGAACCTTTCTAGCCATTTCTTGTCCTTTATTTGATGGCCTGTCACATGGTTTTATCTTCCTCCCCTCCCCCATGTGGCGCTGCTGTTCCATTCCCTAAAACCAAGAACACGTGCTCTTGTTTGCACATCTGGCCTGGGCAAGCCTGGCTCCAATTTAAAAACCTACATGTTGGTCCAATTCCATTATTGGACAAGGAAATTCTGTTAACTGGTGGGCTCATTTGCATGTCATTACCCAGAATGCCTCCCTAGCTCACAGATGTTTCCCAGACGTGGCCGAAAGGAGGGCGGGGAAAGGTGACACTTGGGAAACAAATAGAGAGATTTGTGTATAAGTTCCTTGAAATTCTTTTCCCTCTGTTTTTCATCAAGAAACAAAATGAAATACAAAATTATGATATTTTGCTAAACTTTGAGAGGTATTTTTCACCTTATTTTCAGAAAATTAAAAAAAGTGAAAACCAGAAAAACCCAATACCAGGTAATATTCTATTCATTCATGAGGATAAAATAGATTGCCACAGATTTCCATTCTATGCTTTCAACTTGTGCCATATAATTTCTTTTCCTCAAGGATCAAAACATTTTTTAAGTGATGGTAAATTGATAAAAGTATGGAGGGTCTCAGTGGGACTAAATTTTGATAAAAGCTACAGCCTGTTTGGAAGATTTTCAATTGGATAAGTGACAGTCACACCACTCAGCCTTCAAACTAGAATTCATTTAACCACAGCATAAACTTCTCTGAGAAGATTCTTGCTATTGTTTTCCAAAAAATATCTGAAGGGTCTGGGTAACAGCTGTAAAATTGGGCTCTGGGCACAAAAAACATGACAACTTAGAATGCTTACAGCTAAAATTTTCAGGATTGATTTCATTTACTTATACTTTACAAAAGAAAGAAATGCTTCATACACAACAGACAGACCTAGAGAGTAAATGGAATAGAATAGAATGGAATAGAATAGAACAGAATAGAATAAATACAATAAAATGAAAACTATAATTGCTTTGGAGACTGAAGTTAAAACGCAGGTGTTTTGAGGGGAACATAAACATTTTTTCCTAAATGAGGCGTTGAGGGCTGGGAGAAGGGCAGTAAAATTAGTGGAATTACTGCCTGATTTTAACCAGATGATTGCTCCAGTTGGACACCAGCGAGTTTTCATTAGGGACTCTAATTTACAAGCCATTCAACACATTCCAGTGGAACACAACAACTCCCCCAGGTCCTAAAGAATGCCAGCTCTCCCACTTTATGGCAGAGAGGCTGAGCTGCAGGACTTTTAAAGGCCAGCATGACTACAGAATGGAGCTCAAGCTCAGTGAACTAGAGATGGTCGCATTGTCTCCCCAATGAGATCCTCCCAGGGAACCCATTTCTGACACACACTTCTCCTTCCATTTACACACATGTGGTCACTCTATGCTGAACTTGAGGAAATGTTATGTCAGGAGATGTTTATGTGATGATGTTCAAGGAATGTTATTTGCTTGCACATACCAGTGACAGAGTTGCTTCTGATTGGCATGTGTAAAATAATGTCTAACTTTGTTTCCTTTAACACTTCTGATTGTTGGTTAGATAAACATGTTTGATTAAAAATAAAATTTCCTCATGTTCCACAGCATTTACATTCCTGTTTGGAGGTTAGATTTCTGTGGCCTATACCTCATGTGTTGCATCTGTCCATCCAGTGTATTTCTACTATAATATGTGGGTACACAGGGCATAAACACAATATTGCTAGGTCAGGAGTTCAAGTTCCGTTCATAGTCTCAGACCTGCTCTAACCTCAACACAGTCAACAAGGGGAGAAATTGTATGAAATTGTCCCCAAAACAAGGTCTTCTCCTCATGATAAAAAGGGAGGTCTTGGTTTTAAAGGCATCATTATGCAACCCAGAAAACACACCAGGCAGGCCTAGAGCAGTGTAGATCTAGAAGTCTCTTGGATGCAGGCTATGTTTAAAGCATTAGAAGAACACCCTATGCCAAATTAGCTCTATGCCAACTGGAAGAATGACTGAAATCAAGCCTTTTAATAATCTGGAGTTACCAAATCTCTACAATTCTAAGAACTGCCCTAAATTTTAATATGTTGCTGGAAACCGGTTACAAGCAGCCAGAACATTGAGAAAAGTTGATATAATCCATTGATTAAGCCACATTTTACATGTTATACCTAAAAAAACAACTTTTAGGTGTCTTGCAGATATTGTCCAAAGGAGTCATCATCACCCGAATTTGACCATTCTAATTTTTGTGATTGCTGATGGTAGTGACAAATATTCTGTTCCAGAGAGTATTGCTCCTTGTGTTTTGTCTTCGCTGCATGGAATTCTACACTGGGTATGAAATTTAAAGGCTGTTTTGCACACCCAACAAATAATTCTTTAGTTATTGTCCCAAAACTATAATAAACAACCAATAAAGAAACTCTGGGCTGATAAAAACCTCAGAACCAAATTTTTTATATTCTATATCTAAATACCAATTTCTCTAAAAGAACTTAAAATGTAGCCAATATCTAGACAGGCCATATGACTAAACCAATTTCTATGATCAGTGGTTAAGAATGATTTGTTTTTTTATAAGGTGGTAGTGATGTGAGAGAGGTTGAAAGTTTTCCATTTCTTGGTTTCTCTAGTTCTATACTAAAACACAATTATTTCCAATCATTTCTTTTCTAATGAATTAATATCAAGTGAAGTTAACATCTCATGGTTTTCTCAAGTTAATGGTATCTGTTATTTAAAACAAGTGAATGATATTCCTTTACTTCCTAGAATTTTTTGTTAAGTAAAATTAATGAATTTATGGACCAACATCAAAAACACAATAGCTCAAATTTTTTACCAGATTTAGACAAATTTAGAAAAGATGGTGATTCATTAGTTGCATGCGTTTAATTATTCACATTTGCTGGAAATATTTTTAAAATACTGAGTTTATCATTATTGAACTGAGGCCTCTTTATGATGTTTTACTTAGCTGAAATTTAGATCCAAGATCACCAATACAAACAAATTTTAGAATTTTATAACAATAACTGTTTTCTTTGGCATTTTTGAGCTGGGCACCAGGGCACACACCTGCAATCCCAGTAACTCAGGAGGCTGAGGCAGGAGGATGGCAAGTTCAAGGCCAGACTCAGAAATTTAGCAAGGCCCTAAGCAACTTAACTATATCTTGTCTCAAAGTTAAAAAGTAAATAAAAAGAACTGGAGAAGTATCTCAGTGATGAAGCACCCCTGAGTTCACTTCCCAGTATCAAAACAAACAAACGAACAAAAAACAGCTATATTTTTGAATTAGGTAATCACACCATCGACAACTGAATTTTTACATTTTTTTTTTTTTTTAGATTTTAGCATATTAAAACTAGGGCTGGGGATAAAGTTCAGTTGGTAGAGTGCTTCCCTTGCATGCACAAGGCCCTGGTTTCAATTCCCAGCACCACACAAAAACAAAACAACAACAACAAAATAACTATCCAGTCAGTGACTTATGTCATTTTGGTGTGCATACATGTGTGTGGACAATAGCTTCAGGTTGCCTTTTGCTGAAGTGTGTGTGTGTGTGTGTGTGTGTGTGTGTGTGTGTAATATATATATTTCAGGACTTTCAAACTGTTAACTCTCATAGAGTATGTGCTGCTCTGTGACTATTTTTGTTCAGTATGTTAAAATACTTTATTGTGAAAGAGACCTCTGAACAAAGATTGCTAATAGCTATAAAGCTATTAAATCCCATCATATCATGTTGGACTTTGTTTTTGGATTTTCACTACTACAAATAATATTTAAACAAAGCAGGAAACTATATTATAATTAATGTTTAACATTTACTCTTAGTTTATGTTTCTGATTATTACCTCAGGGTAGAAATTCAAATTTGAATTTTTAGGAAAAGTATGTACATTTGCTTAGAGATTTTGATTTGTATTGATAAATTTTTCTCTAGAAATATGCTATCCCAGTCTTTACAATCATCAGAAATATCTAGGAGAGCACTCTGGTCCACACAGGGATTTTAAAAAATCCTAATTATTAGTAAGAAACCTATAAACCCCTCATAAGGATGTTCTCAGCAGAATGGGCAATCAATTCTGATTGATTCAGTTACTTGTATACCTACTTTTTGCTAAACTCTGTGTTATCCATTTAGTTCACATATGTCCTTCAATGTGATGTTTATGAGACCCCCAGGAGATATGCCCTGACCTACCCCATGGTTTAAGGTGTGAGAAGATGAACAACTTACCCACGGTCACACATAAACATGCTTCAATGCCAGATGGTGAATCATGGTTAGTTTTACTTCAAACTTCAGGCCTTTAACTAAGACTAAACTGCCTGATTGTTTCTTGTACTGGTAACTATCAGCTAACCAAATCCCAAGCATTTTCCTGCACCCCAGTCTTTGACTTCTCCAGACCCAGTTAATTGTCCAGATAGAAATGGAGATGCTCTTCCTGAAAGGAATGTCAAAGGCTAATCTCCCCAATCTCTAGACTCATGTTTTCACACCTTTAAAATTTTTGCTCCAGCCAGGGCACAGGCTGGGTCTGTGTTCTGTTCACACTTACAAGGGCATGCTGAGCACATTTAACCACAGGAGAAACAAACACATCCAAGAGGCTTCTGCCAACAGCACTCTCTGGCCTGCTGAAAGAAAAACACACCACCAAAGTCAAAGGAATGTTCAGCCCTGACTCAGAAATGGAACTTTCCTTTCCTCTCCTGCTTTGGAAGTTGTTAGCCTGGAGTAGTGGTTGATATTTAAACTTTACCCAAATGCAGCCAGATGGACTATGAGATTATTGGGATTTGGTTTTCACATAGACCACAAACCTGGATGAGCTCATGTTATTCCAGATGCATTATCTCCTAATCTTCAGGAAGAGGCTCCTTCAGTGAGAAGGAGCATGGAAGGATCTTGCCTGAAAGAAAAGAAATAGCAGTGTCTAATCCATGCTCTAACCGGGAAGGAAAATGCTCACCTACCTCCCATGTCAGGGCAAGAATCAGAATTCTTTTGAATTCTTAAAACACTGTGAAGGAAAGACAGATAGTAACCCTAAATATGATTCATTGTTGAGTTACTAAAAATGGAATCCATCGCACCAAAGAAAATTACAAGCAATTTCAAATTCCAAAGGCAAGGGAATATTTTGGTTTAATAACCAAAATGAGTATGGCTTCTGATGAAAGCTTAGAGAATATGGAATCTACCATAATGGAATCTAGTTAATTTAATCATCTGAGTAACCAAGTAGTTAAGAAAATAAACTACATAATCAATTGCAAAAGCAATTTGTCATGTAGAAGAAAAAGGTTGCAATATAGGTGCCAATATTTTTTCAAATTGCAAAAGTTCAGTGGTTTATTGTATAAATAATTCTTATTATTGTTTTATTTCAGTCTTTCCATCTATAAAAACTAAAAAATAACATTAACCAGGTGCAGTGGTGCACACCTGTAATCCCAGAAGCTTAGGAGGCTGAGGCAGGAGGATCACAAGTTCAAAACCAGTCTCTGCAAATAAGTGAGGCCTAAGCAATTCAATGAGACCCTGTCTCTAAACAAAATTTTAAAAAGCACTGGGGATGTGGCTCAGTGGTCAAGTACCCCTGAGTTCAATTCCCACTACCAAAACTAAAAAATAAATAACATTATCCATTCAGCAAAAACTTTCTGAGAATAGCATTTCCTAATAATCATCTCTGCACTCAAGGTTTTTACAATCATGTGGACTAAAATTTTACTGCAGATATTTTAAGGAAAACAATTAGCTCTTGATAAATGTTAGAAGTTATTCAAATTTGGGATGAGCAGCAAACAAATCTCTTCAGAGAGACCATATTTGAGTGAATAATTCTTTACAATAATCTGCCAATGAACCTCACAATTTTTCAATTTCAATTTCCTCATCATTAAAATTATAGGGAAGCAGAAGGTGAGACTAGCTGGTTTCCAAACTTCCTTCCAGTTATTTTATAATATGATGATCAGTATTTAGTGAGTGGTCACATTGTACATGTCGCTTACCTGGGTACAGATCTGTTCTTTCCTGATATTAAGAGCAAAATAAGATGGAACTATAAAGTACTAAAAGTCTCATGGCAATTGTTCAAAGATTCCTCAAGTAGATGACTTCAGTATTTTTTTTTTTTTAACAGACTGCATTTTGATTCATTGTACACAAATGGGGTATATCATTTTGTTTAAAGCAGTAAAATCCCCCTAAGTCTCACAGAAAAGTCAAGTTGCATTCTTCTAAACTTTCCCAATTTTGATGATTTGGGCAGTCTCATAAAATCTTTCTGCTATTATTTTTCTGTTTTCCATTTTTGGACAATTTCTCAATGGGTGCAATCATTTTATTTTGCCAATAACCGCCTTTTCAATTTTTTTTTTTTGTAATTGTTACCTTAAAAGTGCCACACTCCCTACCTTTGAGGTGAAATGAGGATATGTACTTGGAGCATTGCTGAGATCACAATGATTGAATATGGCTGTGGTCCAAATAGCCCATTCCCTTATTCAGCAAGGGTGTTCTGAACATTTACCATCCTGTCACCCCCACCCACACGTCAGACAGCCAAGTAGAGTAAATACACTTTTCAGGGCATAAAATAGATACATATTAGTTAAGTTAGCATCTCCCAATTAAACTAGCTTGACCCAGTTCAAGCTCTTACCAATTCCTTGTGTGTGTTAGTTTTCTGTCGATATGACAAATACTTGACACAATCAACTTATAAAAAGAAAACACTTATTTTGGATCATGGATTTGGAAGATTCGTACTATAGTCTGTTTGCTCTGTTGCCTGTGAGCCTGTGGTAAGGGAGCACATGGTGGTGAGAGTGTGTGGCAGAGCAAAACCACACAAATCATGGCTTGGAAGTCGAAGAGAAAGTAAGAGGAAGGCACCATGTCCCAGTCAGATTTGGGGGCACAGTCCTGTAATCCAAAAGCTTCCTAGGAGACCCCAACTCTTCAAGTTTCCACCACCTCCCTACAGCTCCACACAGGGGTCAAGTTGGACCTGTGGGGTCACTTGAGATCCAAACCAAAGCCCCATTGTCACTTCTTATGCATCTCTCATTGCTCTCTTGCTTTAATTTCTTTTGCATTCAGTCTTTCTTCCTCCTACACGCAATTTCTGTCTTTTCACTTGTGTTTTCTTCAACTCACCTATAATATATATGTAATAATGCACAATACTGACCATATTTTTCTGATACTCAGACCCTTTATGATCTAAGATTACTCAAGTGTCCAACCATACTTGAAAATACTTTCCCCCAGCTCTGTAGCCCAAGTCTCCTTGCTTTCTCCTGAATATGTTATATAAAGTTCCACCTCCATAATTTCATCCACTAAAGCCTCTTACCAAACATAGCACCTTCCTTCCCTGTACAGTCTTCTAAACTTGCCAGACTTCCAAGTCAAAATATCAAAGCTGATCTCCATTAGTCCATCAGTGATTCATTCATCTTCTGTATTCACAGAATATTTCTTTTTTTTCTTTTTAATTTTTTCATGGGGCATTAGCTCATATAGTTTCTTGTATTTGAGTCTTTTTATATGTCTTGTTATTCCAACCAACAGTGTATTTTTCGGAAGTCATTCATCTAGTAATTGGCAAAGCTGGGATTCAAATACTCATAAAACTGGTTGAAAAGTCTGTGTTTTTCCAAGTTTTACTAAGAGAAAATTTGAAAGAAGACTCATCAGAATTTAAAAGCTATTCTACACCATTGGTCTACCTGTCTATAGAAGACACAGAGATAAACTCACATAAATACAGTTACCTCATACTAGACAAAGAAGTCAAAAACATACTGTGGAGAAAAGATACCTGTTCAAAAAATAGTGCTGGTAAAACTGGAAATCCATATGTACTCAAATGAAATTAAACCTCTATCTCTCACCCTGCACAAAACTCAACTCAAAATGGATCAAGGACCTAAGAATTAGACCAGAGACCCTGCACCAAATAGAAGAAAACTTAGGCCCAAATCTTCATCATGTTGGCTTAGGATCAGACTTCCTTAACAATACTCCTAAAGTGCAAGAAATGAAAGCAAGGATCAATAAATGGGATGGATTCAAACTAAAAAGCTTTTTCCAGCGAAAGATATAATCAGTAATGTGAAAGAGAGTCTACAGAATGGGAGAAATGTTTTCCACACACACTTCAGAGAGAGCACTAATCTCCAAAATTTATAAAGAACTTACAAAACTTTACACCAAAAATACAAAGAACCCAATCAATAAATGGGCTAAGGAACTAGGCAGACACTTTACAGAAGAAAATAAACAGGCAATTAGCAAATATATGAAAAAGTGTTCAACATCTCTAGTAATTGCAGAAATGCAAATTAAAACCACCCTAAGATTTCATCTAACTCCAATTACAATGTCTATTATCAAGAACACAAGCAATAATAGGTGTTGGCATGGATGTGGGGAAAAAGGCACACATTGCTGGTGGAGTTGCAAATTGGTGCCGTCACTCTGGAAAGCAGTATGGAGATTCCTCAGAAAACTTGGAAAGGATCCACGATTTGACCCAACTACCCTATTCCTCAGTTTATACCCAAAGGACTTAAAATCAGCATACCACAGTAACGCAGTCACATCAATGTTTAGAGCAGCTCAGTTCACAATAGCTAGATTGTGGAAGCAACCTAGATGCCCATCAATAGATGAATGGATAAAGAAACTGTAGTATACATATACAATGGAATATTATTCAGTCATAAAGAAGAATAAAATTATGGCATTTGCAGATAAATGGATGGAACTGGAGAATGTCATGCTAAGTGAAATAAGCCAATCCCAAAAAACCAAAGGTCAAATGTTTTCCCTGATAAGTGGATGATGATACACAATTGGGGTGAGGGGGTGGGGGGGGTAAGAGAAGAATGGAGGAACTTTCGATTACAGAGAGGGAAATGAGAGGGGGAGGGGCGGGGGCACAGAAAATGGTGGAATGAGACTGACAACATTACCCTATGTACATGTATGATTCACATCTTGTACAACCATAGAAATGAATAGTTGTACCCCATTTGTGTACAATGAATCAAAATGCAGACTGTGAAAATAAACAATAGAAAAAAAATTTTTAAAGAATTTAAAGACTAATTTTAAATGGACAGAAAGTGAAAAATAAGCACCTTTAATAAAAAGTAGGAAAGATTTTTCATAAGTGTAGGTTGAGATCATGCTTAAAACGAATGTGTTTACAGCAGAACCCCCAAGCAGACAGATGTATTGAGAATGTGTGACCAGAGAACAGGAAAAGAGGCCTGAACATGTAGATGTGGAAGTCCTAAAAATAAAAGTCAAGAGGTTTTAATTTTGAAAGCGGCCTTAAAAAGTAACCATTCAACTCCTTTATTTTCTAAATGATATAGCTATATAGAGGTCACATGTGAGTAAAGAGTCATTGCCAAAGAAGAAGCAGCAAAGGATTTGGATTTTTAAGAAAATCCATAATTTGGGAGCAGAAGGAGAAAAGGAAACAGGGGGACAAAAGAAGTATAAAACTAGGATAGCTTGAGGTAAATTAACAGGAACAGTTGCTGTTTTTTATATGGATTCTGTCACCTTGACACCTATTTCCAAACCCCAAGGATCTTGTGTCAATAGGTCAAGATAATTACCACTAGATGGCACTACAGGTATCAGAGGCCCCATGAAAGTTCTATTTAGACGCTCATTGATGAGAATTCCCTTGACAATCATTTAAAAGACAACAGTACTTCTGTAACTATAACTAATCAATATTAGCATAAATATTGATAAACTTTTATAGATGATAAAAAGAAATAGGGTATTAGAGTTTTGATTTAATATAAAAATAAAAATGAAAATCTATTCCAAACTGGACTTTTTGGATGCTATTTTCATTATTTAAATGCCTTTTAAGAAACATCCTAAAATGTTTTCAACCATGACAGTCATATTGGGTTTTTTTTTCCCTTGAATCAAAAGTGACTGGGAATTTACACATTTCTACATATTTTCCCACCACTATTAACTTTCCCAAGAGCTGATGCCAAAACTTTTTGGAGTCTGCAAATCCAGAAATAGATTTCTGTGATCCTTGACAATCTCAACTAAAGATCAATGGTTATGGTTGCTTCCTTTATAAGAACATGAAGCTTTAACTGAGTGCTTATCTGAATTCTCTCGTCTGAGACAGCCTTCTGCACTGTCCATGACAAATTAAAGAGCATACTATAGTAATGACTCTTAGTTATCTACCCAATTAGCCATTCTCCCCTTATTCTTTAAAAGAGACTGAGATTTGTGTCTAATAAAGAAACTACACTCCTCAGTCTTCCTTATAGAGGTAGCCATGGGATCAAGTCTTTGCCAACAAAATGGCAGCATAAATTTTAAGGGTTTGTGGTGAAATCTAACTCCACAGGGAAGTGCCCTCTTTCCCATTTCTTCCTTTTTCTTCTTCCTGCTTGTGATGCAGATGTGATACCTGCCACTGCAATAAGTCATTTTGCAACCATGAGGTGATCCTACGCAAAAGTTATAGTGTTAACAGGCAGAGTCCTGTCCTTTCTGATTTTATGGAAATGCTATTTTATGAGGAAAAAATATATATAAAATCATTTAAGACACTTAGTTTTTGAGATCTTTGTTATTTAAGTCAAGTACAAATCCTCACTGGTACAACCAGTGCATGTGTGTGTGTGTGTGTGTGTGTGTGTGTGCAAGAGAGAGAGAGAGAGAGAGAGAGGCATGATATTTGAATGTATACCTGAATGTGTGCACTCATCTATATGTAGCTAGCTAGAGACAGAATCTTCAAGGTCTATTCTATTCCTATCCCTCTAATGTCATACACACACACACACACATACACACACACACATCCAACATTGTGAGGTCTCTTTAATATTTATTTTCCTAAATAATTAATCAATTAATAGAAAAAATATTACCCTAAGGAACCTTAGCAGTTTTATTTTTCTGATACCTTTAATGAAATATCATCCCTTGATTACTAGTCTTGCTACAATTTCCTCAAAATCTAAATGGATGCTTCAGGATTTAAGGCTCATAGTGTCCATTAAAGCCTTTCAAAAACATGTTTAGCCTTGTCTTTCCTCACTTATCAGGTTAAAAAACATAAAAAAAAAAAAAA
Source organism: Sciurus carolinensis (assembly GCF_902686445.1). Taxonomy (NCBI): domain Eukaryota; kingdom Metazoa; phylum Chordata; class Mammalia; order Rodentia; family Sciuridae; genus Sciurus; species Sciurus carolinensis. The sequence goes on from NC_062214.1 coordinate 63,764,582, forward strand.
AAAAAAAACACAAGCTGGCAACAAAACATCATTTGGGGAGGTGTTTAGATCTTACAAAGTCCAACAGAAAAGCACCAGTGAGTGGTCCCTAAGTAATTGTGTTCCAGAATTTTCCACAGAAACCGAAGGAGGGGACACATTGGGGGAGGATGGGTCCTGGTGGTGAGGACAGTGTCAAAATCTGCCTCAAGGAACTGGGGGCGGGGGTAAGGCTGAGGAAAGCCCTGTGGTGCAGCTGATTCCTTTCCTGTTGCCACAGTGGACTCTTGCCTGAGTGTAAACTGATTGGAACCTCAAATATCCTTTAGCTGGTCTCTCCAAAAATCATTCCTAATGTCTCCTTTGGAAAAAGGAATTTTAATAATTAGCCTCTTGGATCCTGTCATTTTTAAGTTTCCCATACATATGAGTAACTGCAAAATGGCCCAGCAGTTTCTCTGCCTTTCAGACGCCCCAGTTTGTACTTGGAGTGCTAGTTAACCTCAGCAAAAAATTATTGTCAGCAATAAATATTTACTTTTCAAAAATATCCTGAGGAGACTGGAAACAATACGGGCAAATCTCTCTGGTACTGTTTTTTCATTTAAAGATGACAAAAAGTCTAGGGAAAAAGTGACAGTTTTAAGGGCTTTAAAAATATCTAATGCTTTAGGTTTGAAATTGGCAGTGAGCCAGACCCTGTCTTAAAGGGACAGGCACTTTATTATACTTTCTAATTCTTCCAAAGTCTGTCTTTAGGATATATGAGCTGCCTCTAATATGACTACTCTATTCTCATCCTCTAGTGGTATACTCTGGTCTCAGCTCATAAATTGAAAATTGAGGATCTGTAAATCAGGGCAGACTATTTCAGAGAGCCATTGTGAATTTCCAGTCAAATCTTCCAGTTTATCTTAAATATTTCATCTTAATGTCACCTTAAGAAAAGTCTTTCATTCAAGTAAGTTACAACATAGAGTTCCAAACTGATTACACTTCTCCACTGACCTTCTGCTAGGAGACTGCTTTGTGGCATTAATGTCATTTCTACTGGCTATTATTGGACTAAAGGCAGATTTCCACATCTCCTTCAAAAGTATTTGACTATAAACACAAAAAAAGAATAAGCCAAATTTTGAAAGTCTACTAGCTGTTTTGTGTAAAAAAGCAATTGAAACAGGCACTTTTTGATTATTATTTTATATTTATATATTTATTACCATTTTGTTTTAAACGTCCTGGGTAATTAATATTCAGAGTTTGCTGAGGTCTGAGGTGACTGACTTGGATTACACACTAAGGCATCTATTCCTAATTAGTTGCCAAACATCTGTTATAAAAATTAAATTTATACCTTCTCAGTATATTCATAAGTACATGAACTTCTGCCAACTCTGATTGCCCTTGGATGGCTTTTAAAAAATTGCTTCACTTGTTTTTCCTTCCCTGAAACTCCTGTTCAACAGGTTAAATGGAGTTGAAGATATTTCCATGTCTATTTGTTTATACAGGAATCAACATATTCCACCCTTAACTCACCGACTAACAAGTCCGATGTTGAATTTTCTTGTCATATGATCTAGCATTTAATAACCTGTCAGTTGAAAGGACTTTAAGTAAACATTTTCATATAATATTTAATACAATTCCAGGGTATATACCCTAAGGCCAAAGATGAGTAGACAGAAGTAACAGACTTCCTCCTCAGCAAGACATATATATTTTTTTCTACACATCCTAATCCTTTAGTCCTTGAGACTTAGAGGCAACAATCTTGAATCCACAAGAATCCAAAAATAAATAAAGTAGTAATATACTTTTGCTTTAACTTCCTTTACAAGAGCCTTTTAATTGCTGCCCTAGATTCTCTCTGGTTGCTTCCCACCTATAGTCAACAGAGAAGCAATGAGCAAGGCTATTCTATTTTTTTTACCAAAATAACCTGACATTAAATTGTAGTTGTTGTCAGCCATCCAGTTTTCCCTGAGATAAGAATCCCGACTGGGTCAAGGTTGGAATGGTGGATTTACTAATTAGTTCACTCTCAGGCCAGCATGACAACATGCATCAAGTCATGAAATCTCAGGGGACTGAGGTTGGGTGGCACTATCACAGAGGAATCAGTGCCGGTATAAGATAGTAGAGAAGGAGGTAGACTAATGGCAGATTGGAATGCTCATACCTCTTAAACATTCTTTAAACTAAAATAACTGTGCCAACCAAATCAAAGGCAACAGAAGACAGAATTTGTCCGTAAATCTGAGACCCTCATCTTCATGAGAAATGTGCACTAACTGAAACTTAGAAAATGTCACCTTCCTGAACCCAAACAGATATTAACGGTAAAAACAACAGATATTAAAAGTGAGCTATTCAGAGAACATCATGAACCATAACTTCATATACAATTGATTCACTGTTTTTCTTGATCATAACAAATCATAGCTATAGAATTCAAAAAATGGAAGCCAGACCAGATTTAGGCTTTGGTCTAGTTCTAAAGCTGAGCTGCCTAATCATTGCTTTCCATTGACAAAGCAGCCTACTGACATTATTGGAGGACAGGAGTACACTTCTTCAAATAAAAGGAAAACAAAAAAGTCAGAAAATAGGTCAACATAATATCACTTTTTCTCATTCGTTTTCAGAAAATCTCTATAGATTTCATCCCACCCTCCTTGCTCATCATTGGTATTTCAATTTGACAACATTGTAATCTGTTTTCATTCCTCTGCAGAAGTTTGCCAAACTTTTGTCCTTGGATTGGGCCAATGGCGAAACAAAGACATTTCTTTCTTCTTTCTTTGAAACTAAAGAAGTCATTGCTTCAGCTCATTAGACTTTAGATGCCATGACTGAAAAAGTGCTTAATTTATCAGTCACCTGGGTTCCCCAATGATCTCTGCAGTCCTCTGTGTTTGGGAGAAAGTATTTTTCAGAATTTATCTCAAATATTGGATCGTATTTCATTTGGGTAGTCATGTGAAATATTATTGTAAATTTGCATTCAGAAGAGTAAAAGTATTGGCATCCAAATTTAGGAAACCTTACGTCCATGGAATCTATCAAATCTTAATCTTAAAAGTATTTAAACAAATTTGAGAACAGCACCATTAACTTACAAGTTCATCTCCTATTTCACAGGTAATTCTCAAAATTTAAAAATTTGATAGGATCTTGTCTTGTCCAACTGAATCAATTCTTCCCTGCACCATGTGGCCAAGTATTTTTTCTCCTGAACAAGAGTTGGGCATGGTCCTTATGCTGTTCACAGCTGGCAAAAGCAATGACAAAAAATCCCTATCCTATAATGACTGCTTCCAGAATAGCTACTAAGGAACACAGTTCTTCCTCCACCATAATGTTCAAAAGGCCTGAGTATCTCCCCAACAGGGATGGTGGAGAGCACTGAGTCACACCCCACAAACAAAAGCCCTGGGGGAAATTTGAAAGCCCTGAATCCCACCTCCAACACAATGAGTTAGATAAGCTATATTTGTTTAATTAGATACATTACAGATTAAGTCTGTCAAATTTTTCATTTGTTAAGAACAGCAAAATCATGACAAATTAACTCTGGAGATTAATAATGATCCTGAGAACTCCCACATTACTCACTCATCAAAAGTACTCATTCAACAACTAAATGTGCAAATGCACCTCCTAAGTTGAACATTGTCACACCGAGGACTGCATTCCAGTTTGAATTAGGGACAGTTCTTCCTTTGTTTTCCTCTTCATAGTTGCTTATTCCTTTACCTACATTGGGTTGAATCAAGTGTCATTCCTTTTTCCCATTATGCTGATTCAGTAGTTATCACAGAACTAGCATCTTCCTGGAGGACATCCCAGTCTCCATCATCTAGAAAAGGTCTTGATATGATCTTGACCTTGAAAATGCAAAAGCACCTTATAATCTGTTCTACTCAACACCTTACCTTCCTTCAAAAAACCAACTACATTATTATTCCAATGTACCATACCCACAATCCATGAACTATAACATGAAGCTGCTGGCAGAGAATCATTTTTATTAGGTTTTACCTCAGCAGGAAGGAGCAAAGTGACCCCAGATACAAAACTAATGGCCAGTGAACAAAGAGGGTAAGACCAGGTTTTCCTTACAAATCAACAGGCTCTTGTTTCCTGGAATTGCTATCTGCCTCACATCCAACAGGCCAAAGTGTTATACCTGGCTGGGTTTAATTTGTTATTTATGTCAGCTTTGCATATTTGTAAGGTTCAAGGGTTTATTGCCCTGGCCTGACCTTGCCAAGTCAGAGTTAACATGTGGTTCTCTAGTAGCCGTTTCTTTCTAATAAACTTTACTTGAAAGAACATGTGTGATAGATTTTGCTCATGATTAAAAAGAACAGTTCTATGTTCATTGTTCCCCAATTTGGTTTTGAAGTTCTGTTGAAAGTCAACTTCGAACTTAAAAAAAAAAAAAAAATTCCAAACCAAATATTGTTCTCTTTTAAATTTCATTGAAGACCTTTATGGTACTTCGGGTCATAGAATGTTGCTTTATTTCTGACCGTTCTAAAAGATTCCTGCGACCCTGTAAAGTCAAGTCAAATAATATGTTTCCCAATGGTTAATGATGTTCGGTAAATAATTTAATTTTGGTTGTAAGGATTATTGAAGTTGGTTTTGCAACTCCACTTTAGAATATATTTAAAATTTTCAATTAACATGTTTTTTCCAACCACAGGATATAAGACAACAGAAAAAGTGAAAATCATTCTTAATGTGTTGTGTCTCCTATTATCACTAATATTTGGCAGGAGCTATTGGAAGATAGAATAAATCCCGTCTCTGGCAAACATTCCAGGCCTCTTAAGGGTAAGATTCAGTTTCCATGGCACTAGACCTTGGATGCTGGAGAAAGACTGGCACACCCAGGGTGTCCTGGATTGTCAAGAATATTCTCACTTTTGAAACTGATAATTCCATGCCCCAGGAACCCAGTCAAGCAAACAGAGGTAATCAGTTAACCTATACCTCCCCTATCTAACTAGAGAAGTTCCTGGGTCCCTTATCTTTAGGCACATTAATCAAAATATAAATAAATTCATTGGTCTGCTCATCGGAGTGAATATAATTGAAGCTTCAAATTTAACAGTGAATATAATTGAAGCTTCAAATTTAACCTGTTGAAGCAAATGTTGATGATAACATGCTTGTTTTAGTTCATTTCAGAGTTATGAAATAAGTTAACCTAGATAAAATCATCTTAAATATGGTAGGCTCATTGACTTTCTTCCTAATTTTGCTTTTTCTTTTAATGCTCTTCTGCTCCGTTTTTGATTTTGAAACCCTGAATCCTTCATAAGGACTTGGAACCATGGTGGAGGATCACTGTGTTCCCACTAAAATCTAGGCAGTGGAGAGCCATGGCCAGCTTTGTGTGGACAATGAGTGACTATGGGTAGATGCAGCTCCTGAATGCCTGTACTATTGGTAAGTCATTTATATTTTCCAGAAAACCTGAATGAAAATGGGCACATAGCTTCACAGAGAGCTGTCCTCACAGTCCTTTCCTCAGATAACTCTGTCTCTTTGGTTATGCGTAGATATACTATTCCACACTGTATCATTATTCTAAAATCAAAAGTCTGATTATAACAATTATAGCTTCTACAAGTGCAAAACAAGACATAGTAGTTCAAAATCATGTGACCTAGGAATCAGAAAGAGAATATTGTGTTTGTTTAGAGGTATACATATGATATAGCATATCTATAATTTTGTTATATTTAGAAAATGTATATTTTATGTATAATACATACAACCATATTATATATATATTTATATGTGTGTGTATATACACACACATACACACACATATATATTAATAAATAATAAATATATATTAATAAATAATAAATATATATATATATTTCCACATCTATTTGCAACACCTGAGAACAGAAAAGTGAGAGGTCTAGTTGAGAGAGAAGATAATTATTGAAACAGATTTATGTTTTAAAACCTTTAGGAAGCATTGCAAGTATACCTAGAGAATATTTTTTTCTGGATTCTATAGATGAAAAGGAGGCAGCTGTACCTTAGTAATAGAGCTGGGTGAGGTAACCTCTCTACACCTCCCCTGTCCTATAACTTAAGTACCTGTAGTCTCTTCTCTTTTCCCCTCTGTGTTCATTTCTACAGCTCCCATGCAAATGCAATGCAAATGAATTTCCTCAACAGAACCCTACACTCTTAACAGCGTGCATGTATGTGTGTGTGTGTGTGTGTGTGTGTGTGCCCACATGTGTGGAGGAGGTGGGGTGAACACAGTGGGGAGATGAAGAGATGATGTGAATTGGACCATAAGTGCATTATTGAGGGTTTATATCTTCCTTTGAAGTATACAGCATTAGCCACTGTCAGGGAGAAGATACCAAGCCAGACAGTAATTGCAATAATGGAACAGACAAATGGTCTGTGTCCCCATTAAAGTCATCAACACCTCTAATTTTTGAAAGGGGCTTGTTTGAAATACAGTAATTGTGATTATGTTGTCCATAAAGGCTATGGGTGATCAGCAATTGTCAGCATGCCCAGTGCTTTTCCAACATCCTTCTGGACAGAGCTAACTAAATCTGAATGCTAAAGCACAATTTATTTCTGAATAACCTTAGAGAAAGGGTGTTTTATAATGTTTAAAAGTTTAATATAGTATCTGTGTAACACCTTTCTTTGTAACACCTTTCCTTCTTATTTTTTTCCAAAAATAAATAAATAACTCTCCATTATCAGGTCCTTCTGCACACAGTCTTTACTCCAAAACTGAACAGTCCTGCTCCTCCTTCTTCATCCCAACCTACAAATCTGACCCTTTGCATGATGATGCCTCTCCTGTTTCATTGATAATTTTCCCTGGCACTTCTGTTTTCCCCATAAAGCCCTCTTCTTTCTCCATGGCCAATCTTTCTCCCTCCGAGCCTCATATTTGTGTTTCAGTAAGGTCACAATCAGAAAATAAGTGACAATATAAAATCCACACCTTCTTATACAGTGAACTCCTCAAAGTTCAATACCAAGAGGCAGGGCAAGGTCTCTTTTTGAAAGGAAATCTTCAAGTCTTTCTTAAAACCCTAAGGACCTAATTCTGGTCCTTAGAACATGCTTATTCTCAGGAAACAAAATGCCAGGAAATCTAGTTTCATTTCAGAGATCGCTGGACACTTCGAACAGATCACTTAGGGTGGACGGTGAGCCATGAAGTTCACAGTTCATGCTGAAAAACAGAATCATTCCATCCAGGAGAAGTTTCATCACACAAGTAACATAAATTCATGAAATAAAAATAATTCGAAGTGAGGTGTCATCGGCTTATTTCTGTTACCTTTCTTCTAAGTACCTACCACTTCATCTAAGAACAACTACTTAAACCACACACCATCTACTAGAATACCTCATTATTAATGAGATTCTTTCATCTTGATTCTCATGACCTATCAAAAGCCAAAACTCAACACTTTTCCATTTAATCTTTAACAAGGTCCCAGGCCATTGAAAGCAGTATGAAGTGAAATTTATGGGCTTACATTCAACTGTTAAATAATTCTCCATATCTTCCCAGCTTACTCTCCATTCTGGCAAGCCATCTTTTATTAGCAAGAGTAAATATATAAAAGCCTACTGTTAAAACACTTAACAGGCCTTCTCTGTCAAGGCTGTGAACCAGAGTGTCCACTCCATTTAGAGGCCTCTGCTTCTCTTTTTCTTCCTTTGTTTAAAATATGCTGACCACACAGTGACCTCTCCTAACCCATCGGTCGAAAATTACAACCAGCCACACAAACAAGCAACTCAGGGTCAGAAGGAGCAGGGTCTGCTAAAAGTTAGTAATCATACATTAATTCCCTGACATAATTAATCAAAATGAACCACCGTTATCTAGCAAGAAACCTTTAACCTATTACAAAGGGGTCAATTTGCGAACCACTTGAGCCTGGGAGTTTGGTACAAATAGCATACGCCCTTCATCCGGGATGCCCTAAGTAGGGAAAAATGCCTTTGAAGTCCCAAATCTACTAGATTTAGATATAATTTCATCAATCAAGTTAAAAGCCTGCCTCCTTCCAGAAGGATTTTGTGGAGTTCTGTCAACCAGCTTCATTGGATGGTGACTGAAAATCCATTTGTAAGGCTTTTTTAGGCATAAGTTGACTAGCGTTGGTCCGAACTGACAAAAGAGCCCAGGGTTTATCAAACTGAGGAGGAAGAAGAAAGATTTGTGGAGGAACTCGTTCCCCCCTTGAAACAGGAATAGTAAATTGGATGTTTGTTATGCACGTGAACGGTATATGCTTTCAAGATTAAGCCTGCCAGGTGTCTAGGGTCGATATTTACGTGGTGCAGGCAGAGAAAAGTTAAAAAATAGAATTAAATCTGTCAAGCTGTAATGTAAAGGATTTCTTTGCAGTTTTAGATAATACAAGCATTCTCAAAGGGTATGCATAGGTATCCAACTGCAGAAGACAGGTAAGCATGAGTTCGATTGTAGGCCTCTCACCAATTACTCTTGCATCTCCAGAGAATAAGTGGGTTCCCAAAGTCCCCTCAATACCTTCAATTGCAACTACAATATCATTAATGTGCTTAGAAACTCATTTTAACTACATGATCATTTCAGAGCTTGAGGATATTAAACACCAAGGAAAGACACAGGGAGGCACCATCTGTATTTAAAAAGGATCACATACTTCCAAGGAAAATGATGGTAATCATTGACTTCAGAGTTAAAGTCTGGCAGAGCATTGGCACTAATCTAGGTCTGGTCACCTGAGAAATGGATCCTGATAGCCTATATAGTTATCTACCTCAGTCAACCCTGGACAAAAATTTTTATCTATTTCAGTTGTCCAGTCAATTGCTCTGTTTTGTTTGACTTTCCCAAACTTTGAACAATTAAATGCACACTCCAATGAATTTGTTCATCCTAGTGGGCACAAGACACTTGCAGAGTGATTCCTCAGCATGAGTGTGACCACACAGATCTGTGGATGGGGCAACTTTAATAGTGCATTTAATTTGTCTCAACCAATAGATACATGGAGGTACTGCAATCTCGCCTTGCTATTTCGGTCTTGGACCCGTTTAAGGAGGTGAAGGCCCAGAGCAATTAAGTACATTACCCAAGAATACTCACCTACTGATCACCTATGACTGAAGAGGATTTCAGATTCGGGTCACTTTGTTTTCAAACTTTCCCCTTCCCACCAAGTCAAGCTCTTTTTATAATATGTAACATCTGTGGAGTTTATCCTTATATCATGTTTTTTTTTTTTAATTTTGAATAGAGCTATCTCCAAAAGAATTGGTTAGCATAGAGATGAAACATCGAAAGAATAAGTCAAGCATATTCTCCATTTTTCTACCACCCAAATCAAAAAAGGAGAAATTTCTTTCCACCACTCTGTTATTTGCTCAGCTGAAACTAGCATTTCTTAAAATCCATTTCATTCTCCATGTTCAAGCTATGCTGACCATCTTTCTGTTCCTGAGAAAAGTCATGCTTGTCTCTGTTTTAGGGGCCTTTCCCTCCCAGGTCCTGAGACCTGGAATGTTGTTCTCCTCAGAGGTGGCTCTGCTAGACCTTTCACATCCTTTAGGTCTCAACTTTACATCCTCTCCTCTGAAATGCCCTCTCTGGTCTCCCCAGCTGAAACCATTCTTTTCTCTCTCCCTGTAACCACAGTATAATCACCTCCATCAGAATCCAGAGTGCACTGTCCATTTCATCAGTTTAACATTTCATTTCTTGCCATCTTTCCCACCAGGAGGAGGGACTTTGTCTTTCTTGCTAACCCTATTCTCAATATTTAACATTGTGCAGGAATACATATGTGGATGAATGAATTCCTTCAGGGAACCTCATGCTCTGAAATGGAGTTCTGGAAGCTAATTTTTTATTCACTTGCTCATGGGGATGTTGAGGAAGGAGCAGCCATGGCTCTAATAGTTTCTGAGGCTTTCTGTGATGGTTTGGATCTGGAATGCCCCCAAAAAAACTCATGTTTTGTATGTGTTGTTCCTAATCTACCAATGTTCAGAGTTGGGGCTTTCAAGAGTGGTTAGATCATGAAGCTCTTCTGACCTCATCAGTGAATTAATAATTCCATAGCATCATTGGGATGTGGTGGAAACTGTAGGAGATGGGACCTAGTTGAAGATGTGGATCCTTGAGGGTATTACTTTGGGAGCTTTATCTTGTCCCTGGCCACTTTCCTTTCTCTCTCTTTCTCAATCTCAGCTGCTATTAAATGGGCTGTTTTCTTCTACCATATGCTTTCTCCATAATGTTTCTGCAATGGAGCCAGATAACCATGAACTGAAACCATGTGAGCCAAAATAAATCTTTCCTCCTTTGAGGTTTTTTTTTTTTTTTTTTTTTTTTTTTTTCAGGTATTTAGTCTCAGTGATAAAAAGCTAACTAACATGCTTGCTAACAGGCAGCAAGGAGACTAAATTACCTCCTTTGGCAAAGTTGTAAAAGTTTTCAGTTCATAGACTCTGCTCAGCAGAAGTCTTGGGAATTTTATCTGTTCTTCTCCAGATGGATCTCTGAGGGTGTTGTGTCCATGTTCGTACCTCATTTCACCTGAGGACCCTGCTAGGCATGGTCTGTGAATCCAGATCTGGTTTAAGAATACTCTTAGCAAAGAGCATAGAGGCTAACTTCCCCTGAAACTCCCATGTGCCAGGACTGTGGCAGACACTTTGGCAGTTTCTCTTAAGAACTGTCAAGAAATCACTCATCTCCACTCTGTAGATGAGGAAACAGAGGCTCCAGGAAGACCAGCAACTCCTGAGAGGTACCTAACTCCAAATTCCACACCCTCCCCCAACCTTCACCATCTATCCATCATGCACACCAAGTAGACAAACAACACTAAATAATGTATAAATGAGGAACATAAATAAAAGACTTTGTGGCACATGTTCATCAGTTTCATCATCTGAAAATAAGCAGATGAAAATCACTATTGACTCATTTTAGATAACATTCTACTATCATTCACCAAACTAAAGAACACAAAATCAGATTTCATCTTTCAAAAGAGCTGACAGATAGCCAAAAATCATGTCATTCCTGTCCCTTGGTGGCCGGACGTGTGCTGCTAATGGATTTGCAGACAGAGTGCTTCTCCTTATACATCCCAGAGGCCCCTTCACTCTCTGCTTGTGGATGTAAACCAAGGGAGAATAGCAGAGTGCCTTGAAGTCACCTCCAGGGAGGTAGCATGCATGTTTGAGAACTTTGACTCACAGAAGCCATTGGGAGATTCTTGGTCTGAAATTGCCCTGAGCTCCAAGATGGGGAAAACTCATAGTCATTCTCCCCCTTGACTTCAGAAGATCACACATGTTTTGTGGCTCCCACCTTCATGGGCCCTCCCTTTCTGTCAGCTCTGCCAGGAGTGCAGGTTTCAGTCAGTGCTGAGTTTCCATCCTTAATAGACAACAGTGACCAGCCTCAAAAGCCCACCCTTTCTCCAAAGGTACTGCTGATCCCCACACATGTCAAGCCCATCCCACCTAGAGGAGTTGGGGAAATGTGAGACCCAGCCAACCAGCTGCCTTTCAAACTGCAAAGCAACCTTGTTCAGAAAATGTGTGGATGAAATTCAATGCTCCATGGTTGGTGGCACGTCAGGGCTGTCCAAACACCCAAGTGATACCAAAATGTCCCCTACGTATACAGCCAGGTGACAAGAGGGACAGCTGAAATCTTGTGAGCTGTCTGCAGATTTGATTGTGCTCATGTCAGGTACTTTCCAAGGATACAAGGGAGACGGCACGATTTTATAAATTTGCAAGGGCTTCACACCTTGAGACATGATCCCAGTTGTACAGTGGATTTGCAAGAAAGAAAAAGATCTGGAAAGAAACTCAAAAATTACTACTATTCTCAAGGAAGATACAAATCTAGGCCAAAAAGGCTACTTATTACAACCAGCTCATCAGAGCCCTTCTAAAAATTTCTTGTCACATGTTCACCCTTAACAAGGAGTAAGGGAGTTATGTTGGCTTAAATTTATATCTTCTATATATTCTCCCAGTGAAACAATTTATTTTATTTTTTTAGTAACAATCTTGGGTATTTATTTTTTAAAGTCATTAAAACAAAATGGAAAAGCTTTGCTATTAAATTGTGAGAAACTTTATGTAGACCTTAGAATTCTAAGCCAAAAGAAGAAACGTTTAGCATTTCATCGTAGGTTGTGATTTTAAAAATTAACACAAGTTTGCTATATAATATGTACCACACAGAGTAAATGCCTTCTGGGGGCAGAGAATGAGTTGGGGGTGCTTCTGAGTGGTTTCAATACTGGGTCTCCCGGCACAAAGGGGAACACCCAGCAACACAGTGTGTCTTCCCAGGAAAGAAGATGAGATACTGGGAAGAACTTTTGCTGGGATCAGAACATCTTAGATTTAAATGCCAGCTCTCGCCCTACTACCTATTGAACCTTGAGATAGTTACTAAGCCTCATTTTTTTCATCTGTAAAAGGGGCATTTTCCCTCCTTTATTGGATTGCAAAGACCAGAGGGTATGCGTTGCATCTACTCGATGGAGACTTATTACTTTATCCTTGAAGATTTATCCAGTGCAAATCCAGTACAGTTTTCATTTCCCTGAGTTATACATTTCTCAGAATTGAATTCAATTCTTACTCTCCTGGGTTACATCATATTGTTCTAACTGTTTCACAGATGAGGAATTTGGATTTAAAGCTAAGCCACAGAACCCAAAGGGAATTCTTCCTAAGAGGAATTGGTTTCAGTTATTAAAAATCTTTTCTTTTTCTTTTTTCCTAGGGCAGATTTACCCAGGTGAGATTATATGGCACCCCAGGGTGTCTCGTATGATCTCCAGAGATTTTGGAAGATTCTCAAATTATTCTCAAGAAAAAAATATTTTTAAATGAATTCACTTGACTTTTAGAATTTGTATATACCCTATTGACATGACCCTTGGGTTGGGTTATAATGCTATGGAATGTAAAAAGAATAGGTGTCAAAATCCCAGAAGATTGGGAATCCCAGTTCTCTGAATGACTCTCTTCCTTTCTCCCTCATTCTTCTGATAAGTTAACAATGAGGTGTGCATAAAGCTAAAAATGTTAGAAGCAGCCAGGGATTTGTGCAATGTCTATGTACATATTTAAAAATACAAATATTAATTTTTCATTTAAGTAGTAGATGATCATCAGAAGAGGTCCTAACTTGACTTTTCACCAAACCAGTGTACAGGGAGGATGTAGCAGACGTAGCATGCACAGTCCATTCCCTCTCCCTTCTTCTCCTGGGTCCTTTGCTTGGTGTCTAGCAACACATAGAGGGGAGCCCCCAACCCTGCTCAATGGCAGTTGCCCAATATCTGGTGAGATGACTGGCCAGGCAGCTAGTTGAGCTTCTCTCCAGGAAAGGTTAGCCCCTCTTTCTACCCCCTGCCACTAACTGCCCCCTAATATTACAGACATCAATTTTCCTGATTAAATCCGGGACAATTAGGAAAATCATACACGTGCCTCTTAGGAATAAGAATGAGTTCTCTTCCGTACTCTAAAGATGTAAATTTTAAGCAATGATAATCTAGTTAAAATTAAAATCAGTGCAACACATGGAGATGTTGACTAGTTTTTCAAAATCAATAGATAATGGAAAAAGAAGATAAAAGGAAAAGAAAAACAGAAAACGACTTTCCACTCTTTTTAATGGCATAAGCAAACCAACAGTCTCTGTCCCTTCAAATAATTTCCAAAGTAAAAACATGACTTAGTTGAAAAATCCCCCATGGGTGGGTGCAGTGATGCATGCCTGTCATCCCAGCAATGTGGGAGACTGAGGCAGGACAATTGCAAGGTCGAGACCAGCCTCAGCAATTTAGTGAGGCCCTAAGCAACTTAGTGACACTTTGCCTCAAAATAAAAAATAAAAATGACTTGGGGGGGGGGTTGTAGCTCAGTGGTAAAGTGACTCTGGGTTCAATGCTGTGCGAACATTCCTTTCTCACAGAAACTTTTGTAAGATACACTCAGACAATATAGTTTTAAAGATAGTGGGCAAAGCAATTATTGCATCAAATTAATAAAAACAGGTCATTCACAATTGAGAGCATTTATTTTATAGGTGATGGATTGTTGATTCACACAGGATCATTCCCTTTTGAGAAAGGACAAGACAATAGGTGAAGAAATGTGGAACCTAAAATTTTTGTCTCTATGAAGAACTCTAGGTTGAGCCTCCTACAAAGTACTGATGAAACTCATATGCAGGGTGCTACTGATCTTCTGGAAGGTCCCTCATTTCATTTATCAAAAAAACTCTTATATTATTCCCTTCACCAGCAAGTCTCCTGTCTCTTCCTGGTTTTTGTCACAAGTTCAATTAGATTATTTAGACACTTTGGACATTTAAATTCTTTGTTTGTGTATGTTTAAAATCAAGGGGGAAAAATGTCATGGAAGGCTACCAAAATCCATGTAATTTACCCAAGAAATGAGTCTACTGGGTAAATACATATTGAGGCAATTTTTAAAGTCATATTTATTTACTCTACACACCTCGGTCTGTGGAATAAATAAATGTTTGAGTCCTGTACTCAGTGTGTTAAAGCACCTCATGAAAATGCATATTGACACTAGAGTTGTTGGAAGAATCTCCCTAAGTTTTATATCTGAGCCATTTGACTTGGGGGTATAGAGAAAAAGGGCAAATGGAACCATTTTATGGGGTAATTACCTGCACATTCTTTACCCAAGTCACCTCCCATCCACCCCCATCAAAGCACATTTAAGATCAGCAAGTGAAACTTCCCATGATTTCCCCCTTTTCTTTTTAGAGCACATCCATTGCACCAAAAAGGGTGCTTTATAATTAATTCCTTTCGGTCATCCTCCTACCTCTTTCTCCAGGAGGGATCAAATTATTCGGTCGAGTCTGTTGTTAGACTTAGATACGTTTACACAGATGAATCTGGCAATCTGTGGCTTGCTTTCTTTGTTCTCTTCTGGAGACCTGGAGTAGTACCCTTCAGACTTTTTATTGATCTTTCTCCCCCTTTAGCTCATACATGCTAATTGTACCTCTGTAGCAAAACAATCTTATTATCATGTTAATTAGTGGGAGGGCTGTTGAGGTTTTCCACTTCATTACCTACTAATTTCAAGATAAATGAATCCACAGGTTACTAAGTAAATAAGGTCACCTATCAAGCACTTGTAAACGTGTTTGTAAACAGGGAAAGGGAGGCAGAAGGAAACATGTTTGGTTTTCAAATGAGTGGGCTGGTTGGACTTGGTTTTAGGATGGAGGTGGGAGTCTCATCGGGTGGCCCTGTCCCTGAACTCATTTGTAATGGAAAGGGAACGTTTACTGTCCACCTGGTTTCCCAGTGGGGCGCTTCCTCTAGCACTCTCAAAGGGCTCTTTGTGGCCTGATTCATTCTATGCATTGGGCGCTCATCGCTGCTTTTGTAGAGAAAGGGAGAAATGACGTTTATACGGGGCTCATACTTTGAAAGGGAGTTCGGTGGGGGTGCAGTGGCAAATCACACTGTTCTCAGCTTCCCAACCTTGCTTCCTCTTGGGGCCTTTGTTGTTCCCAGTTTCTCTGGATGAAGTGGAAGAATTTGGTTATGCAGAAAAATGAGAAAACTAAGCCTGCCTAAAGCAAAGATTTGTAGCAGATTTTGTTAAGGCAGAAGGAGAAAAAAAAATGTTAGGAAACTTTTACCTATGATAACCAAACACTCCACACAAAAGGATGGATAGGAATTACTTTCTTTACCCTTTTATCCATGCGACTCTTTAAAAGGTCACAATATACAACACAAAGTATTGTTTTGCCTTTTAATCTGCTATTGATGCTAGTACTTAAGAAAAAAAAAAAAAGAAAGCAAAGAAAAGAAAGTTTTCTATTTTTATCCCACCAGGAGATTCCAGACTGGAATTGTGCATGCGTTCTATTTTGTAAGTGGAACCTCCCAGGGGCGTCACCGTTCAACAATCTAACCGGCATCTGAAACATTGAATTCTCCCTTCTTTTTTTTTTTTAATTAAGATAATAAATTGGTCTTAAATTATCCCTGAAATCAGACCAGTGTTGATTACAATGGAGCTCATGCTGTGACAGCTCAAGATGATGTTATTTTTATTCCTTTTCAACGAGATCTTAATCTCTCCCTGCGTGTAAACAAATTGTCACTGTAACCTTGTTCTCTAATCTCCCAGTCGAAGACCTTTAAAGCATTGGGAGATAACAGATCAGGCCAAGATTTCATCAGCTCTTCAGCAGGCGCAAAGATGGGCCACGTTCCGTTCCCACAGGCTGGGTCTCCACACATTGAAGGGGAATTAATAACTACATCTTACATGAAAAACTCCACGGAACACTTTGAAAGCAGTATGCATTGGGTGATCAGAATTTTCCAAGTGCAAGTCTCTGGTCTGGGGGAGAAATCTGTCTTTTCTAGAAGGACCTGAGCCAGTGGGGGAGAGAGGTAGTGTTAGGGCCAGGAGACAAGTGGGAGACACAGAGAGAGACCACAGAAAAGACCTTGAAACAGAGAGACAGACAGAACCAGCTCAGAAAGAGAGAGAAAAGAGTTAGAGTGGAAGTGGAAAAAGAGGCAGAGAAAGAACAGAGCCAAAGAAAATGGACAACCCAACAGCTAAAAAAGGCAAACGGGTGACTAGCCACTTCACTCTCCTTGCTCAGGGAAGAAGACATTCCACAGACAGATAAAGAGGGTCAGATTACCTTCCCAGTCAATTCCAAATATCACTGTGTGACTTTCTATTTGAAAATGCATGAAAGGGAAATTCTGACATTACAGAACACTGACTAGTAAGAAGTGATAACTAATGAGCTCCACGAGTGAAGACCAGCTTAGAGTCTCTTTCCTTGTTTGCTTTGAAATGAGCTGGAATGCATCTGGGGTGTCACAGATTGTCCAGAATAGTTCTGAGGGATGGACCAAGTCCTGGCCTAGGACTTTAGCAGGATCCAACTGGTAGATATTTTCAGACCAATTGTCCCTGTCTATAGGTTCTTCCCACATGATGTCCCCAGTCTGTGATTCCACAACCCTTCTTAACTAATTTGATTAAAAACAGAACAATGAGGTTGAATAGGTGATTTTCTTTTCAGCTGCTTGGAGGTTTTGTTCACCAAAGGAGTGATTCACAGTATAAAAACTCATACTCTGAGTTTGGCCTCTAAAGAAGGGTTTTGGAAAGTACATGAATTTCCTCAGGCCAGTATTTTTGAGTGGAAAGGTCATGGATGCCAGTTCAACTGGTTGACCTTCAACAACTTATAAAATAAGAAACACAGTATCATTTTTTCCTTGAGCTATTGCCAACTTAGATGTGTTCAAGTAGATAAATAATAATAAATTGTTTCTAGCAAAGTAAAAATAAATAAAATAGTGCTTTTCAAGAAATGCTAATTATCACCCCCTACAGAACTTACCAGAACCTGAATTTAAGAACCATTTGTCATAGAGCATAATCATGCACTTGGAGGTTTGAGTACTCTCATTTGCCCTGGTGGACAAATGAAGACAACCTGGGGAGAACTTGTTCAGCAGTTTCCAGGTGCACTGTGCAAAATCATCCTGCACTTATGAAATTTCTTCCTGGGTCAGGGCTTCTTCTTTCTCCACTTTCTCCAGAGACTTTTTTCCTTTCTAAGAAACCCTGGCTTTTATAATATTAGGTGATGTTTAAGTACCTGCTGGGTATTAGTCTGCTTAATTTTATTTTTCATTAAGTCAAAGGATTTGCACATAATTGGTTTCCCTCCGGGCTTCGGTACCCACCTGTGGTTAGCAGCCACAATTGGGATATAACTCCAGACAAAGGTGGCTTTACTTCTTTTTCTTTCTTATTCAAAAAAAAAAAAAAAAAAAAAAGGAAAAACTGTAGGTTTACATCAAGTCGTTGGTTGACTTCATTTTTTGTCGATAATATTTATTGAAGTTTTTGAATATAAGAGTAATACATTCGTTAAAGTTTGGCAAAAAATACACATATATTTCCTACTATTATTAAACACTTATTATTTGCAAGAACCTTGTAAAGCTTATGCCTTGCAGGCATATATGCCACTTAATCTTCACAACACTTCTGCAATGTAAGTAATTTACCTAAGACCACAGAGTCAAAAAGTGACAGAGTCAAGACTTGAAGGTGGATCTGTCTTTCTCTAAAGTTTTTAATCCCTAAGTATCACATGATCTATGAGAGCTGGATAAACAGAAGAAAATTAAAATCAACACATCTACTATTTATCAACTGGGTGGAGGGTATTTCCTTTTGAAGTACAATATATATACTTGAGCATACTGGTTGATAGCTTAAGTTTTATGTCCAACAAACATGTAATATTAAAATCCTGGTCTCGCTCTCATAAAGCAATCAAATCTTTAACATGATGAAAACTTGCATAAGTTACTTATCTTTCTTATCTTGAATAAGACATTCAACCCATGAACTGTATAGATATCATTTGGCACAATTACATAAGGTTTAAAACATGAATACATACAATGTATATACCCACATTACAAAATGAGTACTCATTCTATATAGCACATATTCTATAGCATGGGATCTTTTAAAAATATGTTAATTGTACCAATTAAAACTGTTTGACTGTGGTTAGTGTGATGATTAAATACATGTATGCAGTGGGTGATGATCAAATCAGAGGGCAACATTTCCACCTCCTAGAACATCTTATTAAAAATTGTTATTAGTTTGTAATAATTATACATATTATTACACAACAATTTAAATTCACTCTTTCATTCTAAATATTTTCTCTTTCACTTGATTCTTTTAATGAAAATTCATTTTGCTTTCTTAGAGTTTCCCCATAATTCATTTAACTTAACCATTCCTTATTTTTTTACATATTCAATTAATTTCAAAGTTATACCATTTTGAATAAAATTTCCACGTAACCCACATGAATCATTGAACTCTATTTTTTTAGAATTGTTCTAAAAATCACTGAGTAAAACTGTATGTTCATTTTCAATGCCTCCTGTAAATTTACACAAATGCTTTTCTGAAAAAATTCAAATTTAGACTTTAAATAAGAATTCCATAAAAACAAAATTCTTCCTCTCTCTCTCTCTCTCTCTCTCTCTCTCTCTCTCTCTCTCTTGTCTCTCTCTTTGTCATGGCCCATAAAAAACTGACAATTTAGTATGTAAAAAAAAATCTCTTTGATACTTTAATTTCTTTTCCAAATGAAAATAATTTTTATTTCTTAGACTGCCAGTGTGAAAATCTTTCAAATTTGTTTTAGTTAACTGCAAAAATTTCTGAATTTTCATTTTATGTATTTTCCAACTTGTATTGATTTATCTAATTTATCTACTTGATTTTTTTTTCAGTGCTGGGGATTGAACTCAGGCTTCATACTTACTAGGTAAGCACTGTACCATGGAGTTACACCTCAGTCCAGTACTTGATATTTTTGGAACTCATTATAGATTATGATTTTACAGTTCAGTTGCCTTTAATTATTTATACATATCACATAAAATGTGATGCTAATGTAAATATATCTTTTGTACTCTCTTACTTTGTATTTATACTCAGAAAAGAGGTAGAATGTGTTCATCTAGATTTTCTCCTCATTGTTACTGCTAATTAATTGAGTTTGATTTTCCTCTTAAGGAAAATATAGACATAGGACCTAATATGGTGCTCCTGGGGAAGTGTGTGTGTGTGTATGTGTGTATGTGTGTGTGTGTGTGTATGATGATATATATATATCATCTTGTTTTATTCTCCTCTTCTCCCCCTCCACCTCCATAAAAAAAAATTAAGGCAGCTATTAACAAACTTGTTTTACAAATGAAGACCTACACTTGCTTAGAGTTCATGAAGCATCAATTGCTGAGTTAAGGGTCAAGTTCAGGTGTGTTTATTTAAATCGAAATAGGAAGAGACTGGGACTTGGAAACCTAAAGTTGTCCAGTGTCTTTATTACTAGGAAGTGACAGATACAAATCAGGAGGGACACATGGTTCAAAAAAAGGTGAAAGAATGGATGAGTGGACTAATGGATGGACGGAAGGATGAACAAATAGTCTAAAAAGACAGTTTGTCAGCCTGACAAAATATGCTTCTCTGCTTGGTAGACCATTAGTCTGATTTTGCCTATAGTTATTTCACAATCCTCAACTCTCCAGATTAGCTATAGCATTATGGGGAGAATTGAAAATTCTTAGGGTCAAAGCAACTGGCATGGATGAGAGATTTCTGAGAACAATTCATCCTTTTTTTTTCTCTTTCCACACTTTTTATTGGTACATTATAGTTGTACATAATGATGGAATTTGTTGTTACATATTCACATATATAAAATATAACAATATAATTTGGCCAATTTCGCTCCAATTCATCCTATTATTTCAAAGTCAGATCAATAGCAGCACTTTGATTTGATGTCTGGAAAGGTTAAAAAGCAGCACTTATGAGGGTGATTGTCTGATTTTGAATCTCAAGTTCCAAGCTCTATGACATTGGGAAGTTAATTAACCTATCTGTGCCTCAGTTCCATTATTTGTAAAATGAGAATACTAACAGTTAAAGTCCCAGAGAAACTAGATTAGGTGACACATGCCTGTAGTCCCAGCTGCTTGAGAGGTTGAGGAAGGAGGATCTCTTGAGCCTAGGAGTTCAACATCAGGCTGGGAAACATTGGAAGGCCCTGTCTCTCAAAAACCAAGAGAGCTTTTTGTTTATTTGTTGCAAATGAATGAATTAATTGACTAATGCAAATGTCTCTAAAAATGGCCTGGCACACAATAAGTACTAAATATTAATAGATATTAACTCATCATTCTTAATTTCTTTGATGGGTAAAGATATATATGATTTGTAAGGATAGCTGTTTCAGAAGGAGCAAGAATATTGCCCAGGGATTTTCTTGGTTTATTAGCATGTTCTTATACACTTCTAGGAAATGTATAAGAACATGGACATGCCCAATTGAACTATAATAAATCTTAAAAGTTCAACCTTCAGAACACCAGATTATTCCGACCTTGTATAGACAACATTTACATTGCCTAAAATCACTAACCATGGCACAGTGCTTACACAAAAGTCTTCATTTTTGTACCCGTCAAGATTGCATACTAACAATGACCTCATGCTGAATCTGAACTTATTTTACAGTGAATACATCTGAGTAGCTTTTGGCAGTGTCTCCATCTTGTTGAAAAGTTAAAACCTAAGCAACCAGGTACTCAAGGTCATGATAAGCCTCCAAACCTGAGTGTCTAACAGGGATCAGCGTGCAAACGTGTGTTTGTGCCACACAGCCTAGACACAGTCTTAAATGACCTAATAGTGGAAAAGCAGGGACAGCTCTGAATATGTGATAGTCACATGTTTAAGTCCCAAGAAGACTTTGTTTAGAGAATAACTGAGATCCTACACACAGAAATGTTCTCCTTTATCTTATTCCAGAGAACCTCCACTGTCCTCAGCAAAGAGCACAGCCAGGTCAGAGGACAGAAGACAACCATACAAGGAAAAATGGCCCAAGATAACTGCTGTGTGAAGTTTACAACACAGTAATGCCCTATCTCTGGACAAGCAGGGTCTGTGGGTGACCCCTATTTTTCTTCTTGGATTTCTGAGATCTCCTCCCGGCAAGTGTAATCGACACTGGGTTCCTTCCACCCACCTCACCATTACTGCTATTCCAAACAAACACCCACGCACTTTGATAGGAGTAGAATGATTACACTGGTCAGAGGCTGATCGGGAAGTCGATTTAGGTTAGGCTGAAAATAAAACCAGGAAAGTCACAATGACCCTTGTTAGTGATTTAACTTATAAAAACAAAAAGCTTAATCATTGAATAGCTTTGTTAAGACAACACCAGAGGATGTTATAAAAACAATCATCCATGTCTTAGAAGAAAATTGATTTCTGTCTGGTACTTCATACATGCCAAACTGAAAATAGGTACTAAAAAACTTACAACCATTCAGTGGACAGCCGAAGGGAAAGTAAGTTGTTGCATGTGTAATTTAGTTACAAATGCACCTAGGTTTATTGGATCTGGAAAAAAGCTGTCAAGGAAAAAGACAATTTTAACAAAAGAATCTTCTGTATTCTCTTTTGAAGTAAACTATAGCAGTATGAAATTCAAATCATATATTTTATAACTGTGTCACTCAAACAAACAGATATTTGCAGTATGATGTGACATGTATCAATGAAACTGAGAAAAACATTCAAGACTAATGCACACCATTGTACGATTAGGGGGAGTTTCACTTGTTTAGGAAAATTTTCAGAGGATTAGATATATGAACAGGTTGCATTGGGATAATGGAAAATATGAGCTCATTAGCACCAGGTTTGTTATTTGTTCTATAACAAAAAAGTAAATTACAATGTATTAATGCAGTTAGTGTTGTTTTTAATGTGCATTGGGATACAATAAAACTTTTATTAGGGAAGTATGATGGTATGTTTGTACTACAGTATCAACATCCTGCTCTGGTACAATAGCCAATCATGTGGCTCAGTGGAACATTCTTATAATGATGTAATAAAATTTGACTCTGATATTGTAAAATATGTTTATGGCAAGGCTGTTGGGATATTTTTATGCAATGTTATTAGAGCAGGTGCCTAAACCTATTATATTTTGTAGTCCAATTTCAGTGGAATTTTTAAAATGTCAAATTCCTAATCTGGAGTTTGAATACTGAAATGATCATGCATAATATGATATGCAGCCCTCCTTCCCAGGCCTCATTCATATGAGTTGCAATAGCCATTTGAAAGCAGAAATCTCAATAGGGGTTTTATCAGTTAATACAATGCTATTGACCATATCTTGGGATTTTTTCTCTTGGGACATTGGGCATTTTATAAAAAAAAAAAAAAAAAAAAAAAAAAAAAAAAGGCAAAAAATGAAAACAAAAACAAAAAAACCTACAAGTACATTACACACTATTTTTTTCAAGGTCTTCATTATCAAATACATTGTATTCTTAATTATCTTTTCATCCTGTTGTTGGCCACTTTTCTTTTGTGGCTCATCAGTTTGTAGTCCCAGCATCATGTTTTAGGAACGTAGGCCCACTGGAGGACAGTTGACCATGGAAATCTAATGGCAATGCCTGGCAAGGAACAAAAACCTTCTATTCTTACCATTTAGTGTAGGATCTGAGATTATAAAACTGCTCACTTAAAGTAGCATGAGTTGATCAAAAGTGGATATTATTGATTGATATTAATGAGTGTTTTCTTTATTGTAAATCATTGTGCTTGAGTGCATAAAGCACAATAAATATGTATAAGGTACAGGCTAACAGGAGATAAGATGGTAGGAAGGGTTCAAAACTCTTAATTTTTTTACAAAGACGAATATACTGCAGAGTGTTTTTCTGAAGTGTTTTTCACAGAATACTAGTCCTCAGAGCTGTGCTTTATAAAATATATATCAGAGCCAAATCAATTTAGAAAAGTTTGCATGTAGTACAAATTATATGCAATGCACATTTTCATATCAAAACCTGAAGTATTCTGCAAAAATAGAGCTTAATTTTAGATTATTTGATCATGTAGTCCACATTTTTTTCCCTGATACCCTGGAAAAGTTCTCTAATAGAGAAAAATGTATAGTCTACCTGTGCAATTACAATAACTATTTAGGGAAAAAAAGGTTTCAAAGAATATTATGTAATTAATTAATTAACAGTAAATTTTTAAAAAATTATTTATTTTCTACAGACTGCATTTTGATTCATTGTACACAAATGTGGTACATCATTTTGTTTCTATGGTTGTACACAATGTAGATTCATACCATTCGTGTGATCAGACATGTTCATAGGGTAATGATGACTGTCCCTTACTTTGGTGTCACATCAGGGTACACATTTATTTTTATATAAAATTTTGTAATTTCTTTCACTGAAACATTTTATCAAACAAATTTTATTAATTTTACTAAAAGTCAAAATGCTTAGAAATTTTCTACAATCAAACCTAAATTAATTGAGATCCTCAGGGGATTGAAATTTCAGTTGATTAAAGGTTTAAACAGAAATTAAACAGAATTCCTTTTGGTTTCAACTCATTACTGAAAATTTTTCTTTAATATATGAGTGAATTTTTGTATTTTACTACGAACTATTCTTCGTCACAACCAGTTTTCTTCCACCATTTAGAATGTTATGTGATATCTCTGAATTATCATTCTAATATCAACATTCTCAATATCTAGAGAACCTCAGTTGTGGGTATTCAAAATGCAGGAGATTGAACTGAATTGCTGAGAAACATCTTTCATTGGCCTGAATCGGGTCACAAGTCCATCGATGGAATGTCTGCATATTGAAAATAAGGGTGTGTATGCGTGGGCTCCCCTTCCATATCTACATAGAATGGGAGTGAAAAAATATTGATTCACCAAAGAAGAAGAGAAAATAGGCATTATGCATATGTGTGCACATATAGATGATTAATATGATTGCTTTAACTGGTTCTAATAAATTCAATTTGTTGGATTTTATTATTTGTTTCTATTTTTCTATAAAATTTACATATATAATTTCTTGGTATGTCAGTCATGTAGTACATCGATATTTTGTAAGGCAAGGATTTGAATTCTGCAATCAATTGGTTGCAAATACTTCAAAATAGAGAAATTCCCTTATCCCAAATTGATTTCTTTATGAAGCAGGTGTAAGTAAGTTATTAACTATATGCAATATTCTACCTCTGTCCAGTCACTTCATTATATCTTATTTTGGTTTACTGGGTATAAAAAAAAGATGTGTACAAGATGTTCCAGACCCCATTACAACTATGAAATGAAGTCACATCCAACAGGAATGGACAGAGGGTATAAAGCAAACAGAACAAAAATGTTTTCCCTTGTTGCCCACACAAACACACTTTGCTATCCACCCTAGTACAGCCCAGATCAATGGGTTGTTATGCACTGAGTGAATTCTATCAGCCTTTCACATTAATACAGTGGAAAGTTCCTTGGTCTTGGAATTAGAAAGCTTAATTTTTAAAACTTGCTTCGGCAAGTCCTTTCACCTCAACCTCAGTTTTCTAGAAGATGAGACCTTTAAATGTGAGCAGCGATCTAAATGTGCATTACCCTATAATAATTTATATAGCTCATCACATTTCCCTTCAAATTTTAGCTTCTGTGAGGGTACAAACTGAATTTCATGTTGATTCAACAAATGATACATGAGTACATACTAATGTCCAAATCCTAAACTGAACACTGGGGATTGAACAATGAGCAAAGTCCTTGCTCTAATGGAGCAACTTGTGTTCTAGTTGATTAATAGAAATAGATCTACTCGGGGGATGAAGCTCAGTGGTAAAGCACTTGCCTAACTTGCACAAACCTTAGGTCTAATACTCAACCCCACAAAATACAGAAAGAAAGAACAAAAGAGAGAGAGAGAGAAGAAAGGAAAAGGAAATATGTCTATCCACATTTCAGGAATAAAATTAGTATCCATCTCTCACATAGTTTTGGAACTTTCTGTGCACTTTCATCTACCTCATCATTTAATTATCTTTGTTGTAAACAACTTTGAATCCTTTACAAGAAGGCAGAAAGTATTGTTTTTTAAAGTAAATAATATATATGGACACCACAGAGAGCAATATACATGTCTAAAAGCCCCAGTATAACTCGCTAAGAGAATCCTGGAGAAGAATGGCATTGTTGGCAACAGCGTCATCAAAAAAATACACGTTTCTTTAATTAAAGTCTTTAATGGAAGAGAACCAGAAAGTCAGGGTGGAAGAGTTGTTTTGAATCACATCACTGAAGAAGGTCATTAGAAAGAAGCATCAATAAGGCTTTTTAAACCTTTCCTACTTGTAATGCACAAAGCCCACCTAACAGGAAAATCGAGCTACAAAAATTACAAATGGTAATGCTATTATTTGGCACATAGTTGCCAAAGGCATTCAATATAAAGATTTTACAGAGGTGTCAACTGACATATAGCAAACACACAAACAGTCTCAAACACAGTAAAATATGCAAGGAAAGCTGGGGCGAAATATTAGGCATATGAATTATATATATTTTTTGCAATGAAGGCTGGGAAAGTGCTTGCTAGGCACTGTAGTTAAAATGAGCAATAAATACCAGGGTTAATGCTGCCAATGGCTTGTTGCAAATAGCAGGGGTGAGGGGGTTCCATCCACCATAACTCTGGTTTTCTAATCCATGTTTCCAATCTATATTTTGGATAATGAAGTGATTAGACTATTTCTTTCCAGTCTGTCTGTTATACCCTTAAAACAGGCTCCAGTTCTTTCTCTTCTCTCTCTCTCTCTGTCTCTGTCTCTGTCTCTCTCTCTCTCTCTCTGTCCAATTCATTCGGAGAGCCAGACGCACAAAAGGAGAACATGTATAGCTTTTTAGGATCCACCTAGGTCAATCAACTTTCTTCTCCCAAGGACATTTCTGGATGAGTAGAAAGGAGATGCACATATTCACTGTTTTAGAAAGTATTTCAGCAGAAAGAAGTTGTTCACTCCTCTTTGTGTCATCCCACTTTGGGAAACACAAGCTGGAACTGGAGTAGAGCAACTCTCTCATTTTAAAGCAACAGATTCTCTGAGGCAAGTCAGTGAAATGGTGCCTATTTTCCACTTAACTTTTAAGTTTGTTTTTTGTTTAACTTCATAAATCTGATCAGAAGACATCAACTTTATTTAAATTTAAATAAATTTTGCACATTAAAACTGCAAATATTGGAAAAGGGATTCAAAATACAGAGCCCTCATATCAAAGAATGAATGAGAAATTAAGAACAAGAACATCTTTCTATACTGTTGGCTATCCATTCTGGATTTTTCCAGGTGCAAGAAGAAAATGGTTTGCATAATTCCAAACAGAAAGTAACAGTATCTTTATTTAACTTCTGGAATAAACATAATCTTCATACTTGTTTGTCAATGTGTCTTTGATTGTTTTGTTTGGGCTAAGATTGATATAAATCAGTGTACTCTTAAAATTCATCTAATTCCAATTCCCATGTGTCAGATGGACAAATAAGTCAAGTCAGGGCAAATGTTGAGACTGGAACTCCAAACCTTGGAGTGGCTTCCAGCCAGAGCTCTTTCCTTGCAAGTTAGTACATGGGGTTGGGCTGGTAGGAGCAGGCAATATGGCTAAGGGCTATCTGGGCAGGACAGGGGTTCCTTCAAGGTTAACATTGCAGCTTGGATCTTAAAGAAAACTTGAATTTTCAGAGGTGACCAGTAATATGAACAGCACCCCCTTTAAATCCACACACCCTGGACAGTAGTTCTAACCTCTATGAGTCCTTCAGAGTGTCCTCAACTTGACCGTCTGTCTGTCACTCCAGGTTGCAGCAGAAGTTGACAAACCATCCCTGGGTGCTTTTGCAATTCTGCTATTTGTGCACAAATGTTCCCTACTATCTGGGTATCCAGCCTGTCCACCCTTGCACCTCACAGACAGCAGATACTGCTTTTGTTTGTACAGCCCTTTGGAATTCACAAAGCCCTTCCCAAATCATTGCCTTATTTTAACAATCATCAGAGCATCTTTGACAGATGAGGAAACTGAGGCCAAGATTTGGAATTCTATACTTGAAACTATCTTTCCAAGCTCTGTCCCTCAGCACACTAATTTGAATGATTTAAATAGCTTGAGTTCAACAAAGTGGAAAAATGACAAAGTTATCTCATCTACTAATACTTATTCTAGAAAATGCTTTCTAGAAAGACAAATACCTTCAGGGTTAATATTTTAAATATAGGTGTATATTTATTTGAGAGCAGATACACTGGAAGGCAAAGGGAAGCCTTAGTCAACCCACTATCATATTTTTCACCTACCTCTCATTTTGTCTGATTAAGAGAAAAAAAATCATAGTTTACTCACAATTTTATGAGTGTTATAATAAAATGAAAAATAAAATGTATTTTTATAAACATTACTGAGAACCTCTTATCTAGTGGATGCTACTAGGTACTCTGGATACTGAAAATAAAAGAGACACCCCTCTGAAGACCTTGTGATTCATGTAACTGCCTCTGTGGAGCCATGTACAGAGATTACTATTATATAGATATTATAGGCTGTCAATACTTATGGAAAGGAAACTCTTAGTCATTTGAAAATTTTAGGAAATGTCTAAAACTAAAGGTAACATAGATATTGAAATGTTCAACTGCAATTACCAACATCAATCTTCGTATGTGATACATAAGCTTCACATATGATCTACTTACTTACTTATATGAGAGAAAGCACTTTTTAAAAAGCACATCAAAAGTCCTGCACCCCTGTAATCCCAGTGACTCTGGAGGCTGAGACAGGGGATCACAAGTTCAAGGCCAGAGACCCTAACCAAATTAGTGAGCCTCTGTCTCAAAATATTTTTAAAAATATAAAAAAGGGCTGGGGCTTTGGCTCAGTGGTTAAGTGCCTGGGTTCAATCCTCAGTACCAAAAAAAAAAAAAAAAAATCAGAAAGTAGGTATGAAAGCTGTTATTATACAGAAAGGTAATCTAATTTATAAACTCGGTAAGGTACCTACAAACTGTAGCATTTGTTTTTATTAGTGACAAATGACCCAGTTTGGGAACTGTTGTTCAGGAATTAGAGTATCCAGGGTGTATGACTGTGTTTTCATATGTTCACCTCAGCACCTGTACAGTCATTCTAAAATGTTTAAAAATTATAAAACAGCCTAGACACAGTGGCTCATACCTGCAATCTCAGCAGCTCAGGAGGCTGAGGTAGGAGGATTGCAAGTTCAAAGTCAGTCTCATCAAATCAGTGAGGCCTTGTCTCAAAATAAAAATGAAAGGGGCTGGGGATGGATGTGGCTCAGTGGTTGAGTGCTCCTGGGTTTAATCCATGGTATTAGATAGATAGATAGATAGATAGATAGTAAAACAAACTCACACACACAAATGCAGAATGATCTTTTCCCACCACCTCCTACAGAAATCCAGGAAATACCATAATAGGCAAGTCATCTTCCCAAAGAGTGCATATCTGTCCCGCCTTGATTTTATCAGTTTACCTGCTATGATAATGAGAGTCCACAGGGTTCCTGATGAAGAGTCTAAAGTCTCACTCTTGTAGCCCATGAGCTACTGAAACTTACACTGCCCCAGCAGGGAACAAAGAGAGGGTCTTTGATGGTGGAGAAGCACCCAACTCCCTGTGGGCAGGGCTGGATTCCTAGTCCAGCCTCCAGGGACAGAGAGAAGGGATACTGAGAGAGGAAAGCACCTCCACCTTCTTCAGCTTCTGCTTGTTTCTGTTACTGATTATTAGATTCAGAGCCAATGCAAATAATAATAAGATCTCTTCAAGGTGTTTCCCTTTCCTAAGAAGAACACCAATCTGAGAACTGAGGAAGAGCATTTTTAAGGTTGTGTGTGTGTGTTTTAAAACCTATTGCATTGTATTATACAGGAAGTTCACAAATTTTTTCTTGATAATTTTAAACATCATTGTTCCCAAAGCTGTTTATATTAATAATCCTTTGGAAATCAAAAGTTGAGATTTGATCCTTTCCAATTTCCCTGGTCCCCCCCCCCCATTTATATCCTTGTGAGAATTCACTCATTTACTATCACCGGATGTGTCCTGGACTTCAGTGACCTCATTCTGGGATCCAAAGGATAATCAGGGTGGACTGCAGTCTTTCTTTATCTTAAAATTAGTTCACAAAGATGGGACTACATAAGCAATAAATATTCAAGGGTATGAGGACATTAACGCTTTTGATGAGGAAATAAGTTCAGCACTCCAAAAAGTGTGGCACCTCTTCCAGTTCATTTTCCCCTGTCTGTGTGATGACTGGCTGTATCTGTGTCAAATACACTGCACTGCAAATAATACAGAAAATAGGAAAATGTTGTATTATGAGAAATTGAGTTTAGAATATTTTCCCTATTTACATGTCACCTAATCAACTTTAAAAAAAGGTTATGATTCAGATAGTCCCTTGTTTATGATGATTCCTAATAAAAATCTAACAAAACACTATTCAAGATACCCAAAACTAAGGGATAGTAATACGATTAACATTGTGCTCTTTTAAACAGTCAGCATTCCAATAGATAGCTTATTTTGTTTTGTGGCTTTGTTTTTATCTCAACACTATTGTTCCTTGGTTTCTTTTAGTTGGATTATCCGAGAAAGTTTGGTGTAAAAGTTCTCCATTTATTATGCCTCCATGTGATAAACAGATGTCCCCAATCACTTAACTTGTTCTCACGAGACCCTACCTCTTGCAGGTTCCAAAGACATCTCTTCTTGTCTCTGCCAGCTATTAATTCTCTGCAGCCTTCAACTTAGTAGGTGAGTCCTTCAGTTTCAAATCACCTTCCTCTCATTCCTACTCTGAGAACATGCAAAGATAAAAAGTCTTACCCTAGTACCTTGTATCAGTTTTCCAGAAGACCAGCGCTGTTACAAAGTAAGAGAGTGGGGGAAAAATAGTCAACTGAGGTGCCCCAAGGACTCAACATGAATCATTTGCTTTACAATAGGGTAATCCTTTTCTTCCAGTTTACTAAAAAGTTTGCTGTGTACATAAATGTTTTGTGCAGGTGTGCTTTGGGGAAAGTCATGGAAAGGGATGGTATATGATTTTGTCAATGTAGAACAGAGGAAGTAGTCACGAAGGTGAGAGTTCAAGAAAAGTTTGAACCAGATCAGGTAAGAAGAGGTCAGACTCTGAGGAGTCTCTGAGATTTGCAGGGAAACACTGTGTTTTCAACATACATAAGATGGAGGTTTGATCCTAATTTATTTTAAATGTTTAAGAACATGGCTTTTAATTCACATATACATTAAAAGGTATAGTATATACAGGACACTAAGAATGGAACCTGGTTAATGGTAATCCTTTAATAAACTGTCATGATGATAATGATGGTGTCATATTTAAAATAACAAAGGGTTTTCTGTCTTTATTATTAAAATTTATCATTAAAATTTTAGAAATTGTACACAATTATCACAGAAGAAATAGTACTGTTGAATGTTCTCGTACCCATAAGCCTTATCACCAGCTTATACAACTTTTCTAAATAGGCTTAACTCTACCACTGCTGAGTGCCCAGGAAGAACTTGTTCTCAAGCTCCAAAGGACAGGAGTGGGGAAATGGGTGGGAATCATTAATGAAATCCAAGTGTTATTTGGTGAGTGGTTGGCTTCTCAGATTTCATAGTGAATGGAAAGTACTTGATTGTCCTTGGCTTGTAGTCTCATGTCAGTGTCTACCTCATAGCAAAGATGTTCAGCTCCCACTCTTGTTAGTCAGCTTTTCATTACTGTAACAAAATACCTCAGACAATCAACTTCTAAAGAGAAAAAGTTTATTTTGGCTCTCAGTTTTAGAACCTTAAATTCATGACCAGTCAGCTCCATTGCTTTGCACCTGTGGTGACATATCATATTATGGTCCGAACACCTGGTGGAGATGGCTAACTCATCTCGTGGTGGTTGGAAAGCAAAAGAGAAAGAGAGGGGAAGGTGCCAGGGTTCCCTTATCTCCTTCAAGGGCATGCTGCCAATGACCTAACTTCCTTTCCCTAGGCCCAACCTCTTAAACATTCCACTACCTCCCAGTATTGACACACACTCGGGACCAAGTTTTAAAGCATGATCCTTTGGGGTACACTTATCCAAACCATAGCATCTCCTGACTCTTTGCTATCTCAGAGAGAACACAAAATCAAGATATAGAGTTCATCCATTCTTGCCTCGACTCTAATTCCTATACAACCAGAGAAACGAAAGTTGTACCCCATTTGTGTACAATGAATCTAAATTAAAACAATAAAAATTTTTAAAAGATACAGTTCATTCCAAAAAGAATAAACTCTACCCCAACTCTTATCACAAATTTTTTTGTGTGAGAAAACCCTTTTTTTTTTTTTTCTGAATTTGAGAGTCTATCACAGAACTCACTTCTAGCCAAAGGAAAAGCCAAGAGCCAATAGAAAAAACTACAAAGCCCTTCCCAAATATATCCAAGTCAGATAGTGATAATGACTGCTCAGATATCTAAGAGACCTCTCTACTTTTAACTTCCCTGATATCAGACTCACTTCCAGGTCATCCCAGCATATCCCAGAAAATGCATCTTTCTTTGAAAACGTAGTGCTAACATTTCTACAAACCCTGTGTACATGCATGCATCCAAGTCAACACTATGGTTTACTGAAAAGCTCAGGAAAGATTTGGGAGGTGGGTATGTATGTGTGCATGTGCACACATGTGAGTAAATAATCTGACTAGGGACCCTGGTCTTGACAACACAACTTCAAATCACTTTCGATACATGGTGTACTGTGAATACCATAAAAACACAACTGTAAATAAGTTATGAGATTCAAAACCAGGCAAAAATACAATAATTATTAACAAAATTGGGAACCCTGATAATAAGCAGTCAGAGGTTATAAAGGAAAATATTAAAAGTAGAATGATGCTGGATTATTGAAGCATATGTAAGTTCCCTGAAAATGTACACATGAAGATTCATTGTTCAAGCTAAAAATCTGATAATACATCACTATAGATGTGAATGTTGTCATCAACTTTGAAGGCAAAAATTTGATACGTGTCCAGGATGTCTAGCAGTTCCCTCTGCTGAGTTCTTTTGCTATGTAGCTGAATAGAAATTTCCTCTGCATTCTTTTCCTCTGGAGGTAAGGAAGTTTTCTCTCAGGAGCATCCACTGTGGACTTCGCACCATACAAAGTGCTTTAAATACACTTTTAGTCCCTACCCAGTCCTGCAATGTAGATAGTGGCTCTGTTTCATAAGGGAGGAATCCAAAACTCAGAAAAGTTAAGTAATATGCATGGAGTCACACAGTTAGCAGAGGAAAACTAGAACTCAGCGTCATCAGCTCTAAGTTTTCATAGTTTTAATCTTCCCAATCCCTTCCTAAATGTATAGAACTCAACACCAATTTATTTTCTAATTCTCAGCCTTCATCAAATTTTAACTGTGGAGATTCTCAGCCAATTTTGTGTAGAATAGTTTTACTGTCCCAGAGTAGCTTTTTAATTCCTTTTGCATTAAAAAAAAAAAAAAAAAAAGAACAGAGCTCAAAAATGGTCCCTTCTGCCTCAAATAACCACACACTCAGTTCAGTTACCTAACCTCTAAAAGTGTGAAGAACTGCTAACATCATAAGACTGTTCAATCAGGAGAGCCTGCCTGTTTCAACTGTTTTGATCAAACTTGCCTGTTTCCCATCACACAGGGAAAATGCCACGTGATCTTCAAGCACCTTTAGAATACGCTAGTCATATGCTTCTTAATCGAGATCTTGGCTTAATATCTAAACTTGCTGTGGAGGAGCGCTGCCCACTTTCTGTGCAACTGTGTGCAATTCTTATCAGGCAAAGTCCAGCTGCTCTTGGCTGACTAACTGGCTGAAAGTGACTCCCTCAGGCCCCAGTTAGGAGAAGCTAAAATAAATGCAAAATTCACCACCCTTCCCCCCTCATAGATAAAAGGCTGTAGAGTATATAGGCCTCGTTTTAATAGGGCCTCAGCAAGGTCTCTGGTTTTTGCACCCACAGCTAATTGAAGGGGCAACTAGAGCAGACACAATTGAACACGCAGTTAAGGAGCCCCTCACCACCTGGCTTGCACACACAATTAAATATTTGCACCTGCAATGGTCGTATGTGTGAAAGCTATCCCTGTAATTAGTTGTCGGGGTAGAAATAGAGGTAATTTTTAAAAACCCTCTTTTATTCCAATAGTTATTTTAAATAGATATTTTTGTTGAAATAAAAGCACTCCAAACTATTAGTGCTTTTAAAAGAAACTTACTTCATATTGATTTCTTTTTAGGTAATCCTCTCAAAATACAGCTTTCTACCATTTCTATATATAATTCATTACAGAATATTATTTACGTGTATGTTTAATGAATTTGGCACATGATTAAATCTGATCATCATTCATTCATTTGTTCAATAATCACGCTGAATACATACTACATCCTGGCCTGGAGAATACTAATTTGTATATGATAGCACACTTCCCAGCAGCTCATGGTATAGGGTGGAACTAGGGTAGATGTTTTTATCAGATGATTATAATTCAGTATGACCAGAAGTGATAGGGCAGAGAAACTTTGTAAACATAAAATCTTGAGTTGTTCCTGATGTGTGGAAGAATGGTGTGTGTGATGATTTTGACAACTATGCAAGTCCCTCATTTGAGAAGATCCTGCTGTTGTGTGTGTTTCAGATGCTGTTTAAAAACATGACAGAGGTGCTTATTTTTGCCATGCTGTGTAAAGTATAACAATAAAGGACTTTAGTAAATAAGCATATCACCATACTACAGAGCATGAAATACCTCTTAGCACTGATAGGAGATGAAGTCTCCCTGCCTCTGCCCCTGAGAGAGAGAACATGTCAACGTTTTAGCAGATCCTTTCAGTACAGATGTGTTTTGTCTCTTTATCCTATGATGGACATTTGTACTCCAATTTTCATCCCCACATCCCTTATGTCATTTAAACACTGAAACACAGTGTCTACAGCTTTTACAGTAGACCCGCAACATTTAGATTTCACATGGATTGTTCCTCTTTTCTTCACTTTGTATTTGAACTGATGATTTCTTACTTCTAAGCTTATACTGTCTTGGCTCCAGTGTATCTCATCTCCTGATAAGCTGGCCCATTTAGGGGTGACCTGTAGAGATTATTTTCAGTCCTAAATCTTATGATTATCCCATACTACAGAATTCTGACCCATACCTTTTAAGAGTCCAGAAATTCAAAAAGTCACCAAGAAGACCCACTCTCTCCAATGAGATGTCCTGCAAGGGGGGCTTGATAGAAAAGCTGAGCCCAGCTCTCCGAGAGTAATCAGGGGTGAGGGGGCAGCCTGGGCATTGGGATCACCCTTCAGACCTTGAAGTGCAACAGCTGTGCGTTGTCTTTGAGGCTGAGGATCAAGCAGAGAATATGAGATAGGCAAACGTTGGCTTAAACTTTCTTCTCCCTTTGATTGTCCTTGGACATCTGCCTCATCTCCTGTCAAGAATGTTTGGCAGCTGTTAGCTCAGAATAACACAGCTCTGCTGCGCCAGCCGCTGCCCCAATCTTCTAATACTTTAAGCCAACTAGTCTCCGCTATATGCCTGGCCCGATACACAACTATGCTAATGCCTTGAGCTAACCAGCTTTCTATCAGCCATGGAAAACACCAGGGGAGAGTCTTTGGTTTATTTTCCTCACGTGCTAATTGGCTTTAATTGTTGGCCAATTGGATTTCAAGTTCAGAAAGAGTGGGTTTACACAAAGACAAGTGTTAACTTAAGACCGTGGGAGAGGCTGGCCGGTTCTTTTGGTCTATAATGTAGTAGATTTTATGCAGATGCACATGCCTCCTGGTCTTGTGGTCCAAGAGAGGATTCTCCTGATGATTCTGATGGCTTTTTAAAATTTGTGCTTTCCCCCATCAGTCAAATACCAAACACTGGGACAAGTTACCAGAGATGGGATATGGACATGGCATAGTTAACACACTTTAAGTGCTATTCTAAAAGCTTTCTTTATGCTACTTAGAAATTGCCATACTAGAAGAGAGAGTGCTGAGTTGAAAATATCTAAAATGAATGTCTTTCTACCTAATGCATGTGACTGATATGCTATGATAATAAAAATGTAGATGTATTCCACCCATGCTCCTTAATGCCACCCTCACAAAACTTCATTTGAGGTTCAACAAAAGCATTGAAACTGCACCCCTGTCTGAATAACTCAGGCTTTACAAGAAAAGTGCAAACTAAGTTCCAAAAAGTCCACTGTACAAGGGGGATCAGAACAGGACTATCAATAGCATTGATTATCTCCAAGAGTGGTTATGAACAGCTAGGACTTAAATTTGCCACTGATATGCAATGATAGTACACAATGAAGACTTATTACCCATTCTCTGGATCAAGATGTCCCTCAAGGAGATTCCTCCAGTGTTAATTCCTCAAATTCTTTTTTACTATATTGGTTCTGAAATGTGTCAACCAGCACAAATGTTTCTACTACTTTGATGGAATTGACCAGTCGGTTCATCTAACACCTGTCAATTCACTCACAGAATTTTTGACATTTTTGACTGAATTGACCAGGTGTCAGACTAAACCACCAGTTGATTTCATCAAAAATTGTCAAACCAGTTTTTTGATTGGACAAAGTCAAAATGCACACCCTCATTAGTATTCTGTATACCTTGTGAACACACTGATTTTTTTCAGTGTTGCAACTAGATGCTGCAACACCAGGAGTATGCATATATTCATTATGCATATATATGTGAGGATCTCTGTCAATTAACTATTTTTGCATTTGTAACTCAGAAATGCAAAAGTATGGCATATAATATGTCATCTATTCACATAGCTCCAGTTACAAATAAGATTAATCACCTATCAATTTATTCTACTACTTTTTATTTGTAGTCGATTACAATCAGTAGGTCAAGGAAGCCCATACTGGGACTTGTTTCTCTCAAATTCTCAGCACTTTATACCCACCTAACTTGAATTATATAGTCTACCTGTATTATATTTATTACTTTGCTTTGTCCTTTTTTCCTAGACTCTGACTTTCTAGAACATGAATTGTGCCCTAACATAGTTCATACTATGGCAACCATAGGATCTTCAAAACAGCAGATGACACACATATGGAATTAAGAAAACAGTCACTTATAAATGAAGTAGCAGTATTCATGACTAATGATCCATGCAGATCATAGGATTCATATTAGAACTTCACAAACCTTAATAAATAATATATACCAAGCTAAGGCAATTCCATTTGGACAGGGGGAAGAGTGATAAGAAAGGGGAATCTGCCATTCCAGGGATTAGGCATATTGTATTCATTGATGGTCTTGATTATAATCTCAGAGTTAGCATCTTTGAGTGGCCATAAGCAAAATGTTCATAAAAACATATTGGTGTAATCACATACTCTCCAAATGAAACCCAGGTTGCTTAAAAATGTACAGTGTCTCCAACAAAAGACATTGCTGAGCCACCACATTTGTAAAACTAGCCTGTTCTCACTAACACCATTTGATGAATAAGATACATCCACTCTTACAGGAGGTGATTATTTTTCCCTACTCCCTCTCTCCAAACGGTGTGACTGCATAGTTCCACAAGCCAACTGGCCAGGCATGGAGACATGAGCACCTTCACACCATCGCTCAGATACGCCCATCAGTTCGACATCCATCATATCCAGACTTCACAAGACCAGCCACATCTGTTGGTCACCCTCATTT
Source organism: Sciurus carolinensis (assembly GCF_902686445.1). Taxonomy (NCBI): domain Eukaryota; kingdom Metazoa; phylum Chordata; class Mammalia; order Rodentia; family Sciuridae; genus Sciurus; species Sciurus carolinensis. Next base: position 63,801,954 of record NC_062214.1, read on the forward strand.
TCCTTGAAGAGTAAAATCTTTCTAAAGAGCTAAATGATATTATGAGTGACACTTGGTCTGACATCAATTTACACCCTACGAAAGGTGAAGTGTGATCATTACCTCCGCCCTGAAGATGTCTCCACTTGTATTCCTCATTCTGTGTAGCTACCTCAAGCCAAAGTCACCATTCTTTCTGGTTGTACTGAGAAACCTCTTTCATCATAAGCCACCTAAGATGGTTTGACTCATGAGTACCAGATTAGAAAATTCTGATTCTTAGTATCTAAAGGCTTGACCTGTTAATAAATAATAATAAATGACTGAGGAGTGACACCACCTGCCAGACACTACTGAGGGTTTACATGAGTTACCTTAATTCAGTCCTTCCAAAATCCTCTTGAAAGTTGCTACTGCATGAATGGTTGCCACACGGAATTCATATGTTAAAGTCCTAATCCCCAAGATGATGGTTTTAAGAAGGTGAGAACCTCTTGATGATGAAGAGGCCACAAGAGTAGAGCTCTCATGAGTGGGATTTGTGTCCTTATAAGCAGAATGAAGGTGGCTCGTTCGTCTCTCTCACCATTTGAAGATACAGGTGAAGGTGCCATGTATGAGAAAGCAGTCCCTCACCAGACACCACTCTACCATTACCTTGAACTTGACTTACCACCTCCAGAATGTTAAAAGCAAATATTTGTTGTTTATAAGTCACCCAGCCCCAGGTATTTTGTTATAGCCCAAAGGGACTTCACACAAAAGTATTCTTTGCTTCATTCCTTGTCCTCACTCCCCCATGTCCAGCACATCAGCCCAATGGCTGCCAATCACAACCATATCCAGGATCACAATGGATACAGAACCTTCCTATACAGCCTATGGTCACTGTTGAATTCCAGGGAACCAGGAAATACTGGGTGCTATTTCCTCCAAGACAGAGGCTATTTTTCCAAATAAAAGTGGATAAATCTTAGTGTGTGTTCAAGAAATATGGAAATCAGGCTAAGAACTATGAACTTAGACTTGCAAATGTGAATTTTCTCTCTGCCAAGGGGAGGCCCTCCAACAAGTCAGTGACCTGCTCTCATCTGGATTTTTTTGAAACAAAGAGAGTTTTTATGGTGACACATACTATGGATTTACAAATGAGGACCAAAGTGATAGGAAGAAGCTATTGTCTCATGCTTTTGCTCCTCTTTCTTCTTATGACCAAACATCCTTACCAGTTGTGAAAATTCAATGTAAGGTAGTTGCAAGTTATGGAACCAGGTGCCCACCATGACCAGTGCTTAGTGTTCATGAATGACTACTTGAAGGAAACAAACCACAGTATGAGATTGATACCCTATAAGGTGCTAAGAGGCCCCACCTGCTCCATAGTTCTGGTTCCCAGCCCTAGAAAATGCTATTCATTCTTTGCTGTTCAAAAATGATCATGTAAATTCATCAGTGTAGAATAACTGATAATTTGAGCTCAAAGATCACAATTGTTTTATTATAAGAAGTTAGTAGCAATATATTTGAAATGTCAAAGATTTGAAACACTTCTAGACCAAACAGTTCACAAAATTAGCATCTTTCCTTCCTTATTAGGCCAACAGTACTTTAAAATGGGGAAAAAAAAGGTATATGCCTGTAATCCCAGTGGTTCAGGAGGCTGAAGCAGGAGGATCACAAGTTCAAAGCCAGAATCAGCAACTTAGTGAGGCCCTAAGCAACATAGTGAGATCTTGTCTCAAAAATTAAAAGTTAAAAAAGGGCTGGGGATTGGTTTAGAGGTTAAGCACTGCTAGTTTCAATACCTGGTACAAAAAAGGAAAGAAGGAAGGAAGAAGGAAGGAAGGAAGGAGAGGAAGGAAGGAAGGAAGGAAGGAAGGAATGAAGAAGGAAGGAAGGAAAATAATCTTATAAATTGTTCAGAGTTTCCAAAAAGTTGCATTTGAGATACAATAATTTTTCCCTTGCTCTAGTGGTATATTCATGTGAAAATAATGCAGAGGATTAAATACAAATTTATCTTTCTAGCCCAAATTGGAAACCAACTGAGTTGTGCAGCTGTTACAGGGCATGGTCTCCCTTCTGGGCTTGCCTGACCCCAGGCGGCTGTCTCCTCCCCATCTCTTGGAAATGCTGTGTCTTCACAGGTGGTTCACGTTCCTTTGAAGACTGATCCTCAGAGGAGCAATCTGCAAAGGCTCTTGCTATCTGCTTTTCTCTCTGCACAAGGCAAGACCACCCAGGGGTTTTCTAGGAGAAATATACCAACTATTGGGCCTGTAGCTCAGAATTCAGTCCAGGGAGAGCAGAGAAGCCAATGACATGCCCAGGCAAAGATAAAGAGGTTCAGCCCAGGGAGACTAAACCAGAGACAGACCTCACACTATTCTAGACTCACCCCCTCCCTCCTCTTTCCAAATACCTAGTTTCCCCAACTGAGTGAGTTTTTAATAACTAATGTCCATAAATTATTCCCTTGGAATGTTCCTTATTATCCCATTTAGTCAGCTTGCCACTACTGTAAAAGTATCCAAGATGATTCAATTCAATAAAGGAAAAGTTCATTTTGGCTCACAGATTTGGAGGTTTCAGTCCATGATTGGTTGGCCCAATTGCCTTTGGGTCTGTGGTGAGACAGCAAATTCTGGCAAGAGGGTGTGGTAGAGGAACCTGCTCACCTCATGGAGGCAGGGAAGCAAGGAGAGAGAGAGGAAGGGGTTGAATTCTCACTATCCCCTCCAAGAACTTCCCCCAGTGACCTAAGACCTTGCACCAGCCTCCATCTCTGGATGGTTCCACCATCTCTCAATAGCACCAAGTTGGGGACCAAGTCTTTAAATACATGGTCCTTTGGAGGACATTCCAGATCCAAACTATAGCACAACTTATTTCTTATAAAGGTTTTGATGCTAACTACAACTTATGTATCATATAATAAACAACCAGTTTCTCCATTTCCCCAAAGGGGATCCCTTGAAGGCAAATGATGCTCACCTACCTAAGAAGAAGTTTATAAGAATCTGAGCCAGTCAAAATGAATTTTCCACACCTTGGCCCACCTTATTTCATCCTGTCCTTCTGCCACCACAGTCTTCTTATTTCCCTTCACTTAATTCTTAACCAACCAAGCAAGGAAAATCCAAGCTGATAATCCAGAGTCTTCCTTGGTAGCAGAATTCTCTCTATATACAGTTTCTTTGCTGGTAGTGACTGTCCTTCATCACTTAGGGTATATGAAGATTTTCACAAGTTTATGTTGAAGTTATTTCTATGAGTTTCCCAAGGCTGGAAGAAAGATGACATGGTCTTTCAATGTCTGAATACTACCTAGCTATGATAACAAAGCCCAGGGAGAGCTTACAGCACCTTTAGTCATGTGCCCTCATGTGTTTTTTGAAAACAAGAGAAGTAGGTGTGTTCTTTAAAAGAAAAAGGGGGGAGAGGTAAGAATGAATTATTTACTCCATATGAAAAGATCTGAATGCAAATAAATCCACAGTCTGTATAAAAACTTTTAAAATCACCAATTCAATAAATATGTTTTGAACAACTACTAAATGCTTGGCATTATGCTAGTTACTGTGGATCGGTCAATGCACAAATAATATCTGACCATTACCATTCTAGTGCTTACAACTGAAGTGGGCAGCGGTGCATAATAAACATTGTTAATATAAATGTAATATAAATATCAGATCATAAGTATTATGATAATTTGACTATGATAAAGAGTAACAGGGGTAGAGCCCAGATAGAGGTAGTGGGGGAGGCCTCTTTAAGAAAGTGACTTTGCATTGAGCCCTAATAGATAAGAATTTCACTCTATTAAGAACTGAACTAAAAACACTCTGAGTAGAGGAAAAATTAGTGAGAAGTCAATGCAGTGAAAAATGGTTCAACTTGATTAAAAACAACAATGTGCTACAGTGTTTATTCAACAATAAAGTAGAATATGAGGAAGAATATAAATATTTTTGAATAATAGTAAAAGAGAAGTGGACTAGGAGCCCAAGACACACACACACACACACACACACACACACACACACAAACACTCACCCACATGCATCTATAAAATGAAAATCATAATCCTTAGGCCTATGGAAATCGTATTATAGGTTGTGGTGTTCTGGCTTTACAATCTACTCTACTGAATCCCCAGATAACCCTAATACATGGGAATTATGATTTCCTTTCTTTTTCAACTGGGAGATGATCTTGAATATAAAAGTTAAGTAAATTTCTTAAAATCACACAACTAACGAGTGACAGAATCAAATGACAAAGTCACATTTTCCATCATGTACAACTAATTGGAACAAATACAATTTAAATTTTTTTTTAAAAAGTCACATTTTCCTCTGCCCTATTGAGCTGTAAAAATTACTAGGACACTAAAAACCAAGTGGTTTCTTTCTTTCCAGGATACAGCTTTTTCTTGATGTTAGTCAATCTAGTAATTACGCTTTAAAAATAAGGCAGCATAACTGACTATGAATTGCTCAGGAGATTCACAGGCAAATCAAGCAATCTTGCATGGGCAATAACTCCAACATACTTCTGAGCACAAGGTGTTATAATACAAACATTTGTGGTCACTTACAATACCACTTTCTTCTTCAGGATGGTGGAAGGTGGGTCCTTCATACCTCATGCAACTGACTTGGGATGCAGGAATACCTATATATTCACAGAAGAAATTAGGAACCCACCAGCACCTTTGGAAACATCTAGAACCAAAACAAAAACAATTGAAGAAAAAGGAAAATCTCATCCTTATCACAGCATCCAGAAACGAAGGAAAAGAAGCCACATATGATGTTCTGTGAATATTTAAAACAAACCTTGTTACCTCACTGAGAAGTGTCTGTTAAAGTGATTCAATCCAAAATGCCCAGTTCAAAACAGGAGAGAGCTGGTTTTGTTTGGATATGTTCATATTCCTAAATTGAGCTTAAATATATTCGGGTTTGTGATAATAGCCGTAAGACCTGCTTAGAATCCAAAGCCAAAGACGGAGATGCTACTTATTGCTTCGTGGGATGCTCACTCAATTCCTACTTTTAGAACAAATGGAGGAAGTTGTAAATATCTTCCTAAGTCCTGGACTGCTTGAGCCTCAGCGGGCTGGCAGGAGCTGCTGGCTTTCCTTCTGTGTGGTGGTCCCTTCAGGAGGGCATTGGATTACATCGCCCAGCGGCCACCAGCTCTTCCTTTGGCCTCAGGCAAACCTTGCGGTGGTGCCTTTCTTTGCTACACAGCAGGCTGCACTAGCGCCTCTTTGGTGCTGGGGCCGAATCCCAGGAGTCAGAGGGTGTGGGGCCCAAATTGATAACTGTGTCCATTGACTTTCCGTTCCCAATCCCACCTCTTTCATTATGTTGGGGAGCTTTGTCCCACAGAAGGAGATTATGCAGTGGACTGTGGAGGAGATGGGACTTCAGTAAGATAGAGCGCACAAAAAAGTGTGACAAATTGCAATGACAGGGCCGCGATGGTCGCTTGTGATGGAGTGAAATTAAATCCCCCACCAGACAATACTGCTTTATTCTATGTCTATGGGGACCCTTGTTGGGCCTAGATTGAGAGAGAAAGTCAGAAGAAGAGAGTAAGAAAGACACACTCACACAGTCAAAAGGATATTTTTTTTTCCACATTCATCAGATTTACTTTTCTCAACAAAATAACAGACTAGCTAGATAATGTGGCAAACATATTGGCATCCCTACGTGGTTACCAAAGAATACAGGACACACTTTGTGAATATGTCACTGATGCTTTTCATAATAAGCTCAAGCATAAAGATGCAAAAACAAAACCTTTCTCACATTCTTGATCCATATGATTTCTAAGGTGTCTGAAGCTCCTGGTTACCATGAAAAATCCGCACACCTTGTTTCTACCCCACACTTTAGGCTTGTTTTTCGAGACATATCATGGACCCTTTTCAACCAGTACCCTCTTTCTCCTTTGTGATTTATTTCAGAACACTAAAGAAAATGTCTACTTCATGTTTCCACCAGCCACAGATGCATGATAATATGGATTCAGATTTCTAGGTCTCCCTTAACTCAGAGCAGAGAGAAATCAGTGGGTGCTTCCTCATGAATCCTACTTCTCAAAATCCCCAGAGTGATGGCCATAGGTCTTCACAAAATCAATAGAGCGCCCTCAGATGCCCTGGCAGGAAGACTGCCCACCCTGTGAGAAACCTCCTGAGAGGTATGGGTGTCAGGAAGGGGTGAAGTGAAACTGAGTGTGGGATTTGCTCACATTTGTAACGCACTTACCATTGTGGCAAAATTCGCATAACATACAAATTCACCATTTTAACCCTTTAAAAGTGTGCAATTTGATGACTTTTGGTTCACAACATTGTGCAGCATATATCATTATATAATTCCAGAACATTTTTTCACCCCCAAAAGAATACTTGTGCCTGTTAATCAGTCATTCTTTGTTTTACCCCTTCCTCTAGTCCCTAGCAATCACTAAATTGTTAGCTCTCTATCTCTGTTGAGATACCTGTTCTGGAATTCCATAAGAATCCTTTGATATGTTTTCATTTGTGCCAGGCTTCTTTCGCTTAGCATAATGTTTTCAAGATTCATCTATATTATAGTGTATATTATTAGTACTCCATTCCTTTTTATGATTGAATCATGAATCATATTCCATAATATGGATATAACATATTTGTTCATCCATTCATCAATGGATCGACATTTGGGCTGTTTCCAGTGTTTTGGCTATTATAACTGATGCTGCTATAAACATTTGTGTACAAGTTTTTATTTGAATGTACGTTTTCAATTTGGAGGGATTTATATACTTGGCTATAGAATTTCTGTGTTATGTTGTAATTCTACATTTCACTCTGTGAGCCACCACCATATTTCTTTCCACAATGACTTCAGCATTATACATTCTTACTAGCAAAGTACAAGACTTCCAATTTCTCCAAATTATTGTTAGTACTCATTATTTCCCATTTCTTCATGGGCATGCTAGTGAGTGTGAAACGGTATCTCTTTGTGGTTGTGATTAACATTTTCCTAATGAATAATAATGTTTATCTTTTCATGTGTTTGCTGGCCATTTATATGAGGTGGGGTGGGTAGAAATATTTATCAAGTCCCTTATCAATTTTCTCAAAATTGCATTTTTTTCTTTTTGTTGTAGATTTAAAACATTTTTGACAGAATGGTGACCAACACAGTAGCAGGCCAGCACTATAGGACAGAGGTAGTAAGGAACAAAAATAAGACTATTTTCATTGAGGAAGGGCATTTGGCAAACCTAGATTGAATTCTTGCTCTTTCACTCAGGAGTTACATGAGCTTAGTCAAGTTCTTAACATCACCATGTCTTAGTGCTCTTGTCTGCACAATGGCAGTTTAAGACTGATCTCATAGGGTTCATATGAAAATTAAATGAAATAAAGCACATAATGCTACATACATACTGCCTGACATACACCAGTGAATTGCAAGGAGACATTTGACTGAATATTCAATTTGCCCTTATGACTGATAACAAGAAAAGAGATTCAGTCCTAAGTATACAGTAACCAAGGACCAAGCACATTCTAGATGGAAGACTTCCTATTCCTGGTGAAAGGACCCTAGCATATCAACTAAGAGGCCCATGTCACCAGGTAGAAGCAGCAAGAGCAGACTCACATAAAACAAAACTTGGAGTGGAATTTTAGGGTATCATTTCAATAAAAGGTTTTAGGCTTCTGCTATTAAACAGTTCATGCAGTCAGTAAATATGTACTGAGCATCTCCTCTATGTCAGGGGCATAAAGAATAAGACAATATAGTGCCTGTTCTCAAGAAAAAATAGAGAGGAGAAGAAAAATGGGAAGGCAGGCCCTCACCTCACAGCACCTCCCTGGAGCTCAGGTCCTATGTTTAAATGATTGTAATAGGGAATTCCTCAAATAGTGAAATGCTAGACTGCAACATGAGCCCATTTAGGTGAATATGGTAAACGATTGTAGAAACCAATCATTTTATCATTTTCAGTTTCATTTTGGACCTGTGGTTGAGAAAGCATATTTTAACTCTATTAATATATCAAGTGTGAAGACACTATAATTGCTTTTCTGTTTAATTTCTTCTCTTTTTCTTAGCTAAGGAATATAAAGTAAATGATAAAGAAATGTAAACTCTCAATTCAAAAATCAAATCAACTGCCCTTTAATTTATTTAGAGAGAAAGATTGGTTCGAGGAGTCTAGAAAATTCTGGTAAGTTATTTGCTTGCTAGCACAAGACTTGTGTTCAACAAAGGTTCAGAGTATTTCTTGTGTTGTCTGTTGTTTGAGAGTTACAGTTTAAGATTTGGGAAAAGATGGCACACAATTGCAGTAAGCAATTGCTACGGAGACTTCGATGCTGTACTCAACATTTGTCATTATGGATATAGAAAATACTTGGGCCCTTGTACCTATCACCCCTTCCTCAACATCTACATAGAAAGAAAGCTAAAAGTAAATTCCAGTTATTTGTTTAAACAGCTGAGTGGCCAGGTAAAGCATCATGTCATTGTATCATAAGTAAAATATTCCTTCTATTGAGGTTCACCCTCTCAGTTTTCAAGGATATCATCACTATTATTATAACATTTTTGGTTTATCTGAATGCAACAGTGGTTGAAGCTAAGACATTTTTATGTACACATTCTCCTACCATATCCCCTCTCCTCCTCTCCTCCTCCCTCCTCATGCACACCCAGCTTCAGTTGCCATGGCCAGACTTTAAAAACATTTCAGACTTAAAAGGTTAAGATCTAAGGGCTGCTGATTTTATCTGGGCTTTTAACTAACACAGGCAGGTGGATTAGAGATATGTGTACAATCCTCACTCTAGACACTTGGGTAAATATGCACAAGTGCTCGGGCCGCCGAGGAAGCAATCTGATGTTATTGTCTATTAATTCCAAAGTGGAGATTAAAGAAATCAGTAGTGTAAATATCAAAAAGGATTTCCACTTACATATAAGAACATTACTCAAGCAGACTGGCTGTTCCAAATTATATGAAGGCTTTTTGCTTGAAGAAAAGTGTGAATTTGTTTTACTTGAAATTTGCATATTTTTCGGTGTCTCTTTGTCTGCGAGCAGGGTGCTAACTCAACCAAAAATTCCGTTCACATGGTAGTAATTTGTGCTGCTTAGAGTTTCCATGTAGTTTTACCCCAGTAACAGACATATTTGCCAGGGTTGTAATGTAGAGCTAAATTTTAGTATTTGGTCTGTCTTTATGTAACATTTCCTAGAAATGCCAAAATACGGGTGAGGGAAACTGTGTATCAAGTTCAGAGCATTTCTAACTTTAGACAGTATAAAATCTCCATGTAGCACAGCAGACTTTCCCTCTAAGTTCCAGAATCCAAACTGAAGTTACGCCACCCTTGTGCCACCATAAATGAATACCATCTGATGACTGCAGAAGTTAAGCTTGAATCCAGCGATTTTCCACCCTGCTCAAGAGGGCTGGAAAAGAAGTTCCAAAGTGTGCTTTAGGGGGGGAAATGTCAATTAAAATGCAGGTGCCCTGATTTCAACAAAAGTCATCAAGCATCACCATTAGCTTTTATTATGCTATACCTGCACTTAACACACACACAGACACACACAGCTTTTTAATCAGCCCAGCAGTACAGCAAACAATGTTGGTAAAGTGTTTTGGAATTTTCAGGAATTGTGATAAGAGATCACTTTTCCACCCTGCCTTTCAAGACACCAGTCACGGAGCTCAAGGCCATCTTTGAATGATATACCCCTGGACTCAGAAGAGAGTCTTATTGGAACCCACAACCTCTCAGCTGTCTGCTGAGAGATTATGCCAAATAGAAAAAAGTCGAAAGAACTATATGAGAGTCTCAAAAAAGGTAGAGGGTACAATATCTAACTTCACTATCTGAGACCCCAACAGCCAGCCAGTCTAACCTGGTATCTGATCCACTAGTGAAAAATACACATCAAACCTATTTTGGCATGAGGTAAAGGTTAGCAAACATTCAAAAGAGGAGCATGGAGTGCCTGACCTGTATTCTTCCAAAGCACTGGAATTGAGAAGAAACAAGGGAGGGAGTAGTTGCCCCCCTAGAAACAGAAGAAGCTTTAGGAATTCTTTCCCTGTCAAAAAATATTACAACTTACACTCCCCCAGTTAGACTTCAATGTGGATAAACGTAGTGACTGGTTCCCATTCTAATAAAATAATGGCTTCCCACCTTGCTCGAAGACTAGCTGATCATTTCTTCACATTTTGATATAAATAATTTTCACACATATAATTAGCATGTATTTTTCGACACAACCGTCAGTGGGATTAACTACCCTGGAGAAAAGCAAGTCTTAATGGTCGTCAGTGGGGGCCAGGAAATATTACTTCAAGATAAGAACACATTAGGAAAGGGGAACTGGGGTGCAGTGTAAAATAGGGATTCTGCATTCCCCATATGACTGAGGGGGCAGAAAAAGGTCAACAAAAGAGGAGAAATGAGTGGACATAAAAGGACCCCAAGCTAATTACTGAACTTGAAACAAATACAGATTAAGTGTCCCTGATCCAACAGGCTTGGGACTAGAAGTGTTTGGGATTTTTGTTTCTTTTTTGGATTTTGGAATATTTGTACATACATAAGGAATACTTGGGAAAAGGATATAAGCCTAAACTTGATATTCATTTATTTTTTCATGTACACTCCTACACATAGCCTGAAGGTAATTTTACACAGTATTTTTAGTGTGCTTGCATTTTGACTGTGACCATAAAAAGTCTGGTGGAGACGTTTCCATTTGTAGCATCATGTCAGCACCCAAAAGAATTAGATTTTGAAGCATTTCAGATTTTGGATTTTAAAATTAGGAATGCTCAAACCTGTATTAAAAACTTAACCAAAATATTGTGTTTTAATTATCAACTATTCACATGGAATTTATAGTTCACATAGTCATAATTACAATCCACCTTACATTACATAGAATATTGACAAATTCCCAGCCTTGGTATATAAAGGCATTCATCTTGATCCCTTAGCCTCAAAGATGTGGCAGGGTGCATGTAACTAGGCAAAGAGCTGATTCTGGAAAAGGGGGGGAAGAGTAAGCTTTGATAGGAGTCTAACTGGCAGTTGTCTCTAAATGATCCCTCTGAAAATGAGGCCATGTGTCATCTTTGGCAAGCTTGCCTCAAATGTGGCAAGTCACTGTTGAATCCTGGGGAAACTGTAAAGAAGTCAAGTTCCCAGCTCTACCATGTAACCCTAACATTTTTACCTGGAAAGGTAAGGAATTCTATTCTCACCTTTCCAAAGTTAATAGGAAAAAAATAGCCAAAGAAGAAACACAGTTGAAAAAATTTCAACTCTTTTATATACATATAAACTACATATAAATATAATTCTATGTAGCTATAAATAACTGTACGATATATATGATAACTGTATAAGATACAAATAATATGTATTATATATATATGTGTGTGTCTGTGTGTGTGTGTGATGTATTTATATCTTAACCAGATATATGCTTTCAAGTTAAAGTAATAAATAAATGTAGGGCTGTGTCTTTTGTGCCAAAATTTTTAAAAAGTATTTTAAAAACTAAAATATATTAAATGACTCCCTTATTTTTGTTGTAAGTATTTTACTGAAAGCTGAGTTTGGGATTTCAGTTGGGAGCCCAACTGAAATCTACCTATATTTTAACAGTTGACTAATATCGAGATGCTCACAAAATCTGAAATTAAAAAATAACTTAATTCCAATAATTGCAACATTTCTGTTGGTAGTTTTCCCCAATCTTCAGATACTTAAAGAAGCATCAAAGAATGAAAACACCATGGTAGAACTTGCAGGATGCTTTTTTGGGTGAGCATCTATGGCAGGTGGAGAAAAAATAAGGGGAAAATCAGTAGTTGTGACAAGTGACTAATAGTTCACAAAGTTTTGATAATTTTTCTATGCAGAACAGACCCAAGAGGAATGGTATGAAGCAGAACAGATATCTCAATTACCTTGGTCACACCCTCCTTGGCATCCCAAGGCAAACATTCACCAGGTGAAAGGGCATTACAAGCCCTAGGCTCTCCCTGCACCCCTGAACATTTGGGTGTCTCGAGTGTTTAAAATGGAAGCACCTGGATTCGGTTTGGTAATTATGCCTCTCTCTTAGAAGCAAGCAAAAGCCTTGGGATAAGAAGGAAGTCTTATGCCATGGGTGTAGCTGAACCATAAAACCTTGCTAGTCATGTGACCCTTGGGCAAGTCATTCAACCTCCTTTTGCCTCAGTTCTCACATCTACACAGTGGAGACTCCATCTTGTTCTAGGGTGATATTGGCCCCAGAAATGGTGCAGCCTGTGAGGTGTTACCTCCACAGAAGAGCTGCTATTAGGCTTGCTTTCTTCCTGTGCTGTTTAGATCCTTCACACCCACACCTAAACGACACAAAACAAACAAACAACAAAAAAAATTAGGTGTTTTGTCTATAACCAAGGCACACTTGTAGATTTAATCTCATTGTCTTCTATGTGGAATTCTTCACCTCATCTGCTTTTCTACTGTGCCTTTTACAATCCACAATCAGACCAGTTTTACAGAATCCAGAAAACTAAAAGAAGACAACTTACAAAATGAATAAAGAAGTACTTGGATCAATATAAATAAAAAAGAAAAGGAAAACCTAGAAACTGAACCTCTTTCCACCACTAGGAAACCTCTCTGAAACCAAACTCAGTGAAAAGATAGCATTTCTGTAAAGCAGAGGCCAAACCCAAATCACACCCTTTATGCAAAACCAAATCTATTTCAGTGTCCAAGTCAACTTGATGTCAAAAACAATAAATGGATAGGGAAACTACTCCAAAACCAAGGTGCTACAAAAAACAAACCAACAAAATACCTTCCCAGTGCACCTGCTGGAGATGCTGCGTTGCAGGCTCCACATTTCAACCCCAACCTATATTTGATATGGTGTTGTTGCAGCTGTGGGACCAGGGTGGTTTATTTAAGTGGCTCCAAATGCCTGTCAGTGTGGCAACCAGCTGAATACATAAAACAGGCTCTCCAAACCCTTTATGGCCCAGGGTCAGAGTAAATGGAATAATAAAATCCAAATGCTTTTGTCTCATTTTCCATCACCCAGCCCCTCCGCATAAATCTGCAGCTTCGCAGTGACCTTCGCGTTCAGTGCGGGATGAGGCCGCTGTTGGAGATACATTTGGTCTGCATCTTGGGTCTTTAAAAGCTTTTTCCAATTAATTTTAACTGGCTTCCATAAGGATCAAGTACAACTTCCTCCCCTCCCACAACCGCTCACTCCCACCTTTTTAACCAGCCAGTGACAGAATGCTCTAGAGTCATACAACAGGTATCAACTCAATTAGGCTCCAAATCACCAAAGACAAAACATGATTCCAAGTTTCAGAATGTCTGAAATAAGAAACCATTTGCAAACCACAGAGACAGGCTTGGTTTTTACTTAGTGGCCTCACCTCTTCCTGCTAACGCATCTCTACCAAACAAGAAATATTTCCAAGTCTTTCTGAAAACAAATCTAATTCAAATCAGGGTATTTGTCCTTGAGGGTCAGTTGAAGAAACATCTTTTCTTATTATTTGTGTTGGAATTTTGAGGCACAGGAACAGAAAAGATGCCCAGCCGGAAACACTTTCCATTCAAGTGCTTCAGAAGACTAAGAGAGGAAGGAAAAGAAAGAATGGGAGGCATTATGACAGACAGTGTGGGATGGATGAAGGTCCCAAAAAACTGTGACCTGGGACCTTTTCCTGTCACTAACCTTCATTACTCCCTAAAATAAGAAAAGAAACAAATAGAACTAGAATGAAGCAATATAAACATATTTATTTTTGTTGACTAAAGAAATTTAGTTTAATGATATATATTTATTTATGGTGCCTTCTTTTGTTGTTGTTGTTAGCTATGGGGAGGGATATAGGCCTAAATAAAGTACAACTCCACATCCCCTCAAGTTCTGTAAGATGATGGCTACAGAATTTGATTAGAAAATAAATGTGCCTGATTTTGAAAAGTATGAAGGGAGGTGCTTTAAAGAACTTTGGACCTCTCGCTCTCATCAGCAACTTAGATTCCTAACACTCCCAAACCCATTGTGTTAGACGTTGTCAGCTTCTATTTTTGTCTCTATTCTGCTTTTTCTTTCCTGGTTCCAAAATTTTATTCCTCTTTTCTGTATCTGTCTCAGTCCTTTCACCATTTATGATTCCAGAAAATACAGTGGATTTATAAAAAAGGAAACCTCAACACTAGATCTGAAAATATATTTGTCAAATAATCCTTTATGTTTCATCACCCTATAGAATGTTCTAGAAGAACATATTCCTGGGGTTTTTTGTTTGTTTGTTTGTTTATTAGATCTCCTTTGTTTTGTAGGAATAAAGGGAAACTGAAGAAATTGAGGTCCTGAATCAGGAATGCATTTTCTACATTCATACAAGCAACTCATGGAAGATCTGATGACATCTCCCACAGCTACCATGGGTTCTACTCTTATTCTTGCTTGGTTCTATGTTGAGAACCATCTGAACTGAGTTTTGTTAGTCATCAGCTTTTCTGTTCAATAATTCTTCCACCAGTGCATGAAGCCCAGGTCATTCCATTTCTTCAATGCTCATTCAACTCTTACTATACTTAAAAATTAGCTAAACTTAAAGGACATGCACTTGAAGTTGGCATTCATTGTCACAATGGCTAATGGACTAAATTTAAAAAGGAAATTTGGATCAAGCCTTAGCCAAATATCACCCCCACCAGGTTCTAAATTTGACATCATTCACATCATCTAGTTTTGCATAGGCTGGTAGAATGGAAGATATGAAGTGTGTGATTCACCCTGAAATTATTTCATAAGTACATTTTTGAAAGGAATAATAATATTCATGCTGAAATCAAAAGATGGGGCATGAAACCCAATAGAAAGTGATAGACTAAAAAATGTAACCAACGTATTTGCTTCTTTCTTGAGAATTCAACCACAGGATGGAAAAATGGAACATGATCCTCATCTCCCTACTGAATCTTCTTCATTCAGGTTCAACATGGATGATCTCATTGGACAGGGATTTGAAACGTTTTCCTAGGTAAGCTTCAGATTAATTTGTTTCCATTATCCTTTAAAAGCTAAGTTTTACTTTATTTCTTATTTTCACAGCTCATTTTTAGGAAAAGTGTTATACTGTCCAAAACATATCACTGCAGGACTTCAAGGCTGGCTATGGGTTATCATGGAAAGAGCGTGAGGTTTCAATGAAAATAATTCTGAGTCCAAATCCATCTGAGAAACCCTGAACAGACAGAATTAAACTTTGATCTTTGGTTTCTTTATCTATAGAATATGGACAATAAAACAGAACATTTAAGTTTGTCATAAAGATTAAATGAGATAGCTCACTATAGAGGGATAGCATGAGTGATGGATACAGAATAACAAATATATTCCCTGTATACATACACACACACACACACACACACACACACACACATTCCATTAGCATGAGGTTCTATTCATGTCCTCTGAATGATGTATTATTTTCCACTTGACACTCAAATAATTATTGTAAGGCCTGGACTACTACTCCAGATTACACTCCCAAATTGCTCTTGTGACCATATCGCATAGTTCTTCAACATTTCAGTTCTCCTCTGGGTATCCTCTATTTCCAAAGATTCTTTGTAAGGATACTCACATAATTTTTAAGCCACAGGTTTACTAACATAGAGAAACAGGATATTTAGGGCTAAGTCTAGGGAGCCTAGGGTACATCAAAGTCTGGTACATATTACACCAAGGAAGAGCACAGTCAGTTTGCAACTTAAGGCAATCAGAAGAATCAACATAATGCTCTTCCTTGATCATTGCCTGACTTGACTAGGGTTGACTCTCCACTCTTCACATTCTACAACCATGAGCAAAACTTCTGCCATTTCTGAATTTGAAACAATTGAACTCTTGTGGTCCTTTACAATGGGATTTGTCAGGTGAGATTTTAATAAGTGAAGTGAAAGGAATCTATAACAGATGAGCCAAGATTCTTCTGAATCAATCACTTTTTTTTAAAATGAAGAACCAAGTCCAAAACTTGAAGGTCTTTTGACTGGATGTTTACTCTAGAATAATGAACCCTTCTTCATGGACTGAGATGATTGCATGATATGCCAGTCGATCCAGGCACAAAGTCTAAGAAAGCATTAGATCCTTTTCAGTCTAACTTCATGCTTGTTCACTGGCTGCTTCTTCAATGCACAAAATTGAAGTTATTTCCTTCTTTCTATGAGCATGGATGACCCAATATGATCTCTACATGGTACCACAATCTAAACTAAGCTAAGAGTTAGTTGGTTATGGTAGTCATTTTCATCTTCCTTAAGTCTCCAGATTTGGGGCCAACACCATTAATGCAATATCTTGGGAGTATCCATTGGGATTCTTGTGTCATCATCAGAGTGGAACTGAAATAGAAGCTATCCAATGGCAAGAGCCTTCTTGATAAGAGTTCATCTATCCATTCTACCGTAAGTCTGGCATCAGTGAACCTGAATATCATCATCACCTCTGGTTGTCCCTATGTGATTCCCCTGTGTGGTCCAGCTACTCCCACTCTGGGCCACCAGTCCACCTCCCCTTAAATCACACAGGCAATCCTGTTGCTTGTTCTATTTCTTTTGTAGTCTAGGCTGACAGCTTTGGGAGAACTGAAGCATGACCGATTTGTTGATGCCAGTACCATGTTCTGAAACATAGGCATCCAGTAAATGTAGAATGTATTTTTTAAAAAGCCAATGAATATTCCCAAGAACTTAGAGCTCAGAGAGAAACAAAATGCCTATCCAATTCTCATCCTTGAAATGTAAGCTCCAAAAGTTAAATGCTTTCTTGGTGTGTTTTCCCCAGAAGTGCAGTCATAGCACACAGGCTCTACAACTATGCAATTAGGCTCTGGGGATTAAAAGCTAGTGCAGGTAAAATGAAGTACACATGGCAGGAAGAATTCTGTGTAACACCTTGTAGAGAACAGTTGACACCTGGGGATGTAACATCGGAGGGATCAACACAACACATGGTGGATGGATCTGCTTCAGCAAAGAATTTGCAGCCAGGGCTCATAGACACAGTCCTGAAAACTCCAGGGGAAGGGGGGAATAAAATTACAGAGCAAATGTAGCAAAGCAGGTAAGGGTTTTAGAAGTAGGTAGACATGATTCCAACCCAACTCCACCACCTTAACACATCATGTGTAACCTTGACCCCCTCCCTCCCTCCTTCCTTCCTTCCTTCCTTCCTTCTTTCCTTCCTTCCTTCCTTCCTTCCTTCCTTCCTTCCTTCCTTCCTTCCTTCCTTCCTTCCCTTCCTTCCTTCCTTCCTTCCTTCTTCCTCCCTCCCTCCCTCCTCGACTCTCTCTCTCTTTCTCTCTCTCTCTCTCTCTCTCTCTCTCTCTCTCTCTCTCTCTCTCTCTCTCTCTTCAATGCATGCACTGGTAAATAAAATGTATCTCACAAGACTTTTTATAAGAAGGGAACAAATAAGGCCAGTCATTAACTTGGCAGGAAGAAGGACTTAATATCATTAGTTTTTAAGGAAAGAATGGATAATGCATGCACACAGGTAGGATACTGGCAATAGAAACCTGCAAAGCCAAGCCAGACAAGATGTCATCTGTGTCACAGAAGACATGGTATAAGTGCTCGTGTAGACCAAGGTCTTTGATAAAGCCCTTATATGCAGTCATAAATATTCTTTCTTGCAAAATCAGTCTTTTACAGAGAAACCAAGTATAATATTAAACACCAAAGTCCTTGGTTTGAGATGGGGACAGTAAAATTGTATCTTGAGAAATTCATGAAATAATTTCAAAAACACAATGGGCTCATTTTCATTAGGATTTAAATTATTAATAAATTAAATTAACTATTATTAATAAATTAATTAAATTAATTATCAATATCTGAACAATAAGACATCTGAGTTACTATATATGTCAAACCAGAGGTGTCAATTTAAAAATAATATTAGTTTACATGATTAAAAGAAAAAAGATGGCTATTCTATTTGCCAATTAAATTATAGATGCTATCAGTAGGATACATCTTTTTCAGAGATATTAAAACATGAACAAAATGTGCAATGAAATGCAGAATTTAGGAATGAAGAGTTAGGAAAAATAAGGTGAAGCATTTCATAACACATGTAGTTTTGAATCCAGCATTGACCGGTGTGCGTGTGTGTGTGTGTGTGTGTGTGCGCGCGCATGTGTGTGTGTATACATTTGCATTTATTCCTATCTTTGGTATGTGTGTTTCCTGCCAGCATTGTGGAGATCCATTAATGCTCTGAAATTTCTTAGTGCTCACATCTTGCGAAACTTTGCCACCTTTGCCTTTCCTTTAGGATAAACAAGAAAAACCTGTTAGCAAATTTTTAGTTATGGTTCCATTTTATTGATCACTTACTTATTGGTTTTATTTTAGAGGATTTATATTGGTTTTAATTCAGAGTTACTTAGAATAAAAACTGAGTTTTAAACCATAGGATGAAAGCACAATGTAAGCTGAAAGCTGTGATATGCTATCACAGGCCCGTTTTTTTCTTAGAATAACTTGCTAGATTCATAAGGGTCTCTGTGAATTTCAGTATATCTTAAAAGGTAACCAACATTGAGCACTTATTATGGTGTGAAACATCTTACATGAATGATCACGGATACATCTTCCCAATAAACCTGTATGGCAAAGTATTTTAAACTCATTTACAGAAGAGAAAACTTAAACACAGAGAAGTTAATTTAATTCAGAGAAAGTAACTCATTTTTCTAAGAATTCCAATCAAGCTGTAGCAAAGTTGGGCTTTGAACACCACACCTTGGTGATTTTAAGATCGGTGGATTTTCCACTATCAGTCCTCACTGCTACCAATAATCCATTGAACTGTGAGGGTGGTCACCCATTTCTTTCTTCATCATCCCCCCTTAAGCTTCATTTTATGAAGGAATCTTCTAAACCTCAATTATACCAAAGGGTTCCCCCAAAAGAGAATTGATTGATTTGCCTATCCCCTCATTCAAGCATGGGACTTGCTTCAAAAAGGGCAAACAGACTTGTTGAAAAGGCCATGAGCTCATTTATCCACCATGAATTGGTCTACATTCCTTACTGACACTATTCCTCACTCAGTCAAGGTCAGTCTATATCATGCATGCAAGTTAATATGGCATCAGTTTCACAAGAATGCCAAGAAGTCTAATTGAATTAAAACATTTACAATGGCATTTTTCTCATTTTGCATAGCAGTTACCTAGGAAAATAACAGAAACTGGGCAATTTCTTTTGTCAGAAAAAAAAGGTAGCTTTTTATTCAGAAATGTTCCATTGATGTGAACTGCAAAAATTGTGAAAGATCAACCAGATTGTAGAAGCATGAAATAAAGAGGCAGCAAGGAAGATTGAGGATGTTAAGAAGACTCTTACATACTCTGACCACGTGACCCATCAATTGCCCTCCTTGATATTTACCCAAATTAACTGAAAAGCTATTGACACACAATATTCTACACAGAAATTTTTACAGCAACTTTATCCATAATTTTCAAAACTTGAAAGCAACTAACTTGTCCTTCAGTAGGTAAGTGGGTAAATAAACTGGTATATCCAAACAATGGAATATTATTTGATACTGAAAAGGAGGCACTATCAAGCCATGGAAAAGTACGGAAGAAATTTAAATGTATTTTACTAAGCAAAAGAAACCAACCTGAAAAGGTTACATACCATATTATTTCAACTATATGATATCTAGAAAAGAAAAACATTAAAGATAGTTAAAAAAAAAAAAAGTAATGGTTTGCCAATGGTAAGGAAGGGATGACTAGGCAGAGCCCTGAGAATTTTTAGGACAGCAAAACTATTCTGAATGATACAATAATGGCAAATACATGACATTATAAATTTGTTACAGCCCATAGAATAAATTTGTTACAGCGTATAGAATATACAATGTTGAGTGAAAGTTAATGGGAACTATGGATTTGGGGAGTTGATGTGTCAATGTAAGGTCATCATTTGTAACGAACCTACTAGTCTAAGGAAGGGTGTTGATAGCGATGTTATACAGGTAGGAGACAAGGAGGTGTGTGTTTTCCATTCAATTTTGCTATGAATCTAAAAGAGTTCTAAAAAGTAATAGGGTTTATTAATTAAAAATCCAAAATCATGACTTCTTTTTTTTATTCCAGTAAAGTAAAAATCAAAACAAAGTTTTCAAGGCCCAAAGAGACAATGTGGATGATGAGAAAAATCTCCCATTGCTTAAGAACCCACTCTGCATTGTGGTCCTGGTAGAGAACAGCTTGTAAGCCCCTGAACATGGTCCCCCAGGTCAGCAAATGTGCTGCCCCTCTGTCCGGAAAGCTGTCTGTAGTGTCTCTTCAGCTTGTCTATGTGGGAAGTCAGTAGGGGTGGGGGACTTTCCAGAAGCTGCCCTCTGAGCATCTGGCTGCCTGGATCAAGAGTGTTGGCCATTTAACATCACAGCAAGTGACCAAGCATCTGGAAAAGCCCCAGTGGAGCATGGCAAGTCTGAACTGAGACAGGCCACAGGCATGGGGAAGGGCCCAAGAGGAACGTAAGCAGGGGAGAAGGTTTTACCGAGAGTTGGAGTTTCACTACCTTCCGGTAGTCTTCAGTACTGCCTCCCAAACTCCAGCGCTCAGGAGGGCAATCTGCTCACCACTGCAGCAAATGGAGGGAGGTTTGGGGACCCTGGGACAAAGACAAGCAGCAGTGCACAGCTCTGAAGAGCCCATGTAAGCAGGGCTTGATTGAGAGCCTTTTCCTCCATCAAATTGAAATTTTATTAGTCAGCCTCCAGATGCTTCTCCTTAAGACAGATTAATATCAAGTTCGTCGTTCCACTTGCAACTGAGGAATGGGAATGGCGGTGTTAGAGCCAAACACATGTGAAGTGTTCAAGAGGCCCAGTAGGAAATCTCCTCTGCAAATAATTTATGAGTGAGCTCTGTTCTTTTTTGGGTCAGTCACCTTCCACATGCCAGATCAGATAGGAGAAGCTGGGAGACCCTCGGCCTCCCCGAGGCAGTAAACATGAGCTTATTGTCTAGAGACAACCCAGTGTGGGCTACAAAAGGCAGCCCACTCCACCCAGGCAGAGCTATTCTTGAGAAGGCACTCCCTGACTGAGGGGGAACATCAGTGAGCCTGGTTGACATATAGGGGCAGCAACAGGACAGAGATTTCTGTGAAGAAATCCTAACTGCAGAGTTAATGGCTTCCAAATGATGGGGGCCAGCAGATGATTATGAAATGGGCACAAGCCTGCACAAGAACAGGTGGTAGATATTCAGGAAAATCCCAAAAGGCTATTCCTGTTCTCAATTAACAGGAGAAGGCAGTTCTGGCTTTTTTTTTTTTTTTTAATTTGAATGGGGGAAATGAAATTGATATAAGCAATAGTCATTTTAGTTGTGCTTGTCCCCCCAGAATGACAGACTGTTGCTACATCTATGAAATGGTACAGACTGCTGAGGGGTCTAGACACCACTCCTGAGCCAAGTTCTCCAAGGTTACGTTCACAGGACATCAGGATGACAGACTTCCCCTTAAAGCCCATCTTGAAGACAACACAGAGGGCTCAGGGCCTCCCCCTGTGTCATACCTCCCATGGAGGATGACTCCCCATGGCAAAAGTTCTTAGAAACTAGTCCTGGAGACCAGACTTCCTGATAGAAAGAGAGACTCTAACCTGAGTACTGCAGGAGCCCAGCGTGCAGCACACCCAGGTTTCTGTTCTGCACACTACTTGGAACCTTCCCAGGAATGGCTGGTGATGGAGTGGAGCATTTTCCATTTGGAGAGGTGATTTTTATTATTATTATGGGCTTTTGTCAGTATTATAGAAATTGGGGGGAGAAAAAGAAAAAGGACTAATCACAAACGCTATTTACCAAACCACATTAGTCAAAATACTGCATTTTAAAACCCCTTAAGTTGTTATACATCATCATATAAGTCATCGCCAAGTAGTAATACAAATTCTTGAGAGTTATGTTGACATGGAATTTGTCAGCCGAGTGCTGGAAAATTTACCTCTGCTCATATATCTGTAGTCATATCCTCCAAAGAAATTAACATATCATAATGCTAATATTTCAAGGTAATGTTTTCTCATGAGGATGCCATATTTTATCCGTTAATATCATCTGTGTAAAAACTATTCAATTACAGTATCAAGTCGTATATGATTAATATTGATATCGGCACGGTAGCAGTGACTTTGCAAGGCACAAGAGCCTTGCAGTCAACTCCACAGCGAACCTAGGACAAGAAATGAATTCATTTCTCCCAAGTAGCTAAAATGTGAGTGAATTGCAGACTGACAAGCAAGCAGGGAATTAGTAGACCCACTGAGAGTCCACCATCTTTCTAGGAATCTTGAAGCTTCGGAGTTCTCTTGAGTCTTGAAGATAGGATTAGGGTGGGTGCTCTATGAAGACCTAGGGTGGGAAAGGGTAGCATGATGAGTGGACAGGGGTTCCTGTAAAAATGGTGGAGATGAGTAGTCTGCAAGTATTCATGGCATGTGATGTGGGAAGTTACAGTAGGAACATCCAGTGGTTTTCTTCCTTGTCGCTTATTCTTTTCATTTTTGCCATTACTGTTTTCTCAATAATGCTGTGGTCTTCTTATGTCTATCTCTCTTCTTCAAGTGGCACCATTTGCCCTTGTACTTATTTAATGCTTTCATGCATTCTCTCCTAACTCTAAAAATTGCTCCTGAAATCTCACCTCTTCAGAAGGACTTTCTGGCCACTCTAAAGTTTGACAGAAGAGATCGCTTCCTACATAAACCCATCACTCCTCTCCAACCTCTCGCATTCACTTATGAATTTACTTAACTGTAACTAAAATTCATCCAAGAAGTATGTGTACATATCCATGGATTCATAACTTGAATTAAAACACCTGAAAAGTTTTATCCCTATGTGAACCAGAAGCTCCACTTTGCTTTATGGCTATGGATGGTACCATTAAGGGTGACTGGTCATCTTGCACACCTGCACCAGTGATCTTGAAAGGAACAGGGATGAGAATGGCCTCCATAGTCTTGATTTTAAACAAAAAGTTATGAGCTAATAGTCTGTTGGTGGTGGGTTTGTGACATGATCAGAGACATGCCACATAAGTAACAACCTTCCTTATGTTAGTGCTTCACTGAAAGCTGAGACTATCATCTCAAATGACTTCTGGGCTCAGGTAGGTAAGTGTGCCACACAGTGGGAACTGCTATTTTAGATGTTTAGTTATAACCTTTTTAAAACTATATATGAATGGCATAATATCATGAGAATAGTCTGAAAATTAAAGTCTAAGTCTAGATAATCTATGTACAACTTCCTAACTCCATTGGGCATTTGGCATGGTTTACGTGGCCCCTGTCTGGATTAGTTTACAATGCAGTCTGTACATTTTGCACTTTGCTCTCTCTTCTTCCCCTTCACTCTGAGTATTGACATGCAAGGATCAGTGGGCAGTATATAAAGCACCTGAGATTGAAATAATCTGTGTGTTTAGTCTATGTCAGTGTTTCCCACAATGTTTTCAAGAAACACTACTTACTCACATTGCAAACAGGTGTTGCTTAACCCCCCCCAAAAAAAAACCAAAACACGATACGTGCATGCATGACAATGTAACAGAGAAACCCATCAAGTCATACAGTGTGCAAGAGTAATTATAATTTTAAAAGGTAAATATATATGTGCATTATAAAAACCAAACAAAACAAAAACTTCTATTGTCGAATAAATCTTGGAAATGTTGATTAAAGCAGCAATAAAGAAATGGAAGATCCTAATGACAGAGTGAGAAATCTAGCAAATCCTCTGCCTAAAAAAATAATGATAAAACTGACAAAATTGTAAGAACACTTGTTCCAGTACCTGAATAGCAACCAACGATATCTAACAAACTGAGACTTCATCACTATACTCTCTATAGTTAATATAACACCTATGTGCAAAACCAACAGGGCCTATAAGACTTCAACTTTGCCTAATTAATATCTATCAAATATTATGCCCAATGAAATTCTATGCATTCTTCTTAAGTTGCACTTTGGAATATTCACCAAGGTTTCATAGTAGACATGAAACAAGTTTCCATGAAGTTAAGGAGACTGAACTCACACAAAGTGTATTCTTTGCCCACAATGAAATTCAAATAAAAGTCAAAGACAAAAAGAGACTTGAGGAATTCCCAAATACTTGGAAATTGAACATTTCCATTTAAATAACCTTTGGGTCAAAGAATAAATCACAAAAGAAATTAGAAAACATTTCGAATGAATGAAAATAACAACACAATATAACAAAATATATGAAAAGTAGCTACTTCAATGCTTAGAGAGGAATTTCTGGCTTCTAAATGACTGTATTAGAAACAAAAAAGAGAAAGATTGCAGATCAATACTTAAACTAACATTACAACAACCTAGAAAAAGATTATTATACTTAAGTCAAAACCAGCAGAAAGAAGGAAATAATAAAGATTAGATTAGAAACCAATTAAATAGAAATCAAACTAAAATAAAATGAAACCGAAAGTTCTTCAAAACCATCAATTTTAACTAGCATGTTCAACAAAAAAGAGAAAAACACAAATTATTAAAAATTTGAAATAAAAGAGGAGGAGTCACCACTACCTATCCTATAAATGAAATTTATTAGTTACTTTACACTAGAGTAAATAAGAAATGTGCACTGTAACTGTTTAAGGAAATGATCGATTATTGACCATCTCCCAAACTTACTTGACTCATATAAACATATAGTTTGTTGATTGTTATTTTTTTTGCAGTGCTGGGGATGGAACCCAGGGCCTTATACATGCAAGTGCTCTATAATTGTGCTGTATTCTCAGACCCTATACAGTTGGGAGGTTTCTTATTTTCAGTTCTGTCCAGCCTGTGTAGAGTAGTTCATGTTGTTGAAATAGCTGAGATACCTCCAAGGGTATTCTGGCTTTTCTTTTCCTAGAGGCATGTGGATCACATGATTGTTTGACCAATATAATGTGAGCACAGGTATATCATTTCTTAGCTGGAAGTCTTAAAAGACAGTGGGTGGTTCTCCAAGTTTTCTCCCTTATCAACAGGACCCTGATGATGCTATCAGCAGATGAGTAGTGACCCAGTCTAGTGGGGACTCACAGAAACTAGGACAAGAAGAGCACTTCTTTCCCTTGCCAGTGTTCTTGGAGATGAGGCATAAGACAGAAATAAATCTGCATTTTTTTAAATCCTTGATATTGCATTGGTAGTATATTTTAAACTATCCTGACTAGTACACCTTCTAAATTGTGAAAGATGCTATTATAAGAACTTAAAAAAAAGAGAAGAAATTTTTTCATGAATGTACATCTATTGCAAACAATACACTAATACTGCTTGTAAATCAATTATTTAGAAAGTCTCTCTCTCACACACATACACACACAAACACAAAATAGAACTTTTACACAACTTACTTCATTATAAGTCTCTGCTTATTTACGAAAAACACATATCCAATCAGACATTTGATGAAAATTAAAAATTAAGAACATACATGCCAAACTCATTGGTATCATTTTACACAGATTATAAATTTGGCTCTAAAGTTGCCTCCGATTTCCAGGGCCTGGTGATTCCCAGATAATGTGTGTCAAAGATTCCCTCTGGGTTCAGGTGATAGCCAATAATCCTCTGTCTCTAAGTCTTACTTGTAGAAAATAGAGAAGAGTGGATGTGGCTAATGATTGCAGCTATGCCACACTTGAGTCAACAAAATATAAGCCCAGGGAATATGGGGTAAAGCTGGGATACCCAGGGGAGCACAGACAGCTCACCTCTAGAGTAAAACCAGAATAGATGGAATACTTAGAGATGCAAGATGACACCCAGGGGATCCACTAGTGAAATAGGCCCACACATCCACTTTTGTCCAAATACACCTATGAATTCAGCAGCATTTTGACATAGTCTAGTCACTTACCCTTCTGCCCAATTCAATCAAAGTGGTCAAATTAGTGATGCCTATCAAATGTACCTTTTTATGAACTCTAAGAAGTATGGGATGCTTGTCCAAATGAGCATCAAGAGACTTTATTAAAAAGGAAAGAGACTTGCTTCAAAAAGAGAGGAATGGGGAAAGCTTGATGATTGGTGGCAAGTTACAGTTAGAGAGGAGTAAGAAGTTCTGGGTGCTGCTGTACTGAGGTAACGTGACCATAGCTAGTGAGGCTCTTCATGCTGTTTATTTTATATCATCTTCAAAACAATCCTGTGGTGTTGTTATGCCTTCAGTATGGTTTGTCCCCAACAAAACTCATATTGAGGCTTGATGCCCCATGTAAGTGTTGTAAGAGGATCCTTTAAAAGGCATTTTGGATCATGGGGGATCCACCCTTCGGAAGGGATTAATGTAATCCCATCAAAGTGGGTTATATTAGTAGAGAAGGTTGCTATAAGTTGAGCCTGGCCTCTCCCCTCACTCTCTCACAGAGCGTATTCCCTCCACAGGAGTCCACTTCCCTTCTGCTTTTCCACCATGAATGGAGTGGCAGGCAGCCCTCACCAGATGAGACTGTGAGATCTTAAACTTCCCAAACTTCAGAATTGTAAGTCAAAATCCACCTCTTTTCTTCATAAACGACCAAGCTCAGATACTTTGTTAAATCAACAGAAAACAGACTAAGAGAGAGGTGTGTACTTTTTCCATTTTACTCTTAATAAACTAAGGCTGAGACATAGATTTCATTGCACAAGTACCCAGTTAACACGTGGCTAAGAGCCTTAACCAGAGGATCCAAGTTTATGCCCCACAGCAGTGGTTGCACCCTGTATCCTCACAAACAAAAGTGACCTTGCCCACTTTTTAAAGTCCAAATGTTTGGCGTCTATGAAAAGATCTGATAACCCTGCAAATTTGGTCTGGCTTTCACGTGATGAGTCCCACTTGAGCCCAGCTGTAACCATTCCTTTTGGAACAGAGCAGATGTTTTTCTAGTTCTCCACAATCCTGCCTGGCCTGCTGGATTCTTGATCATTGCCCAGTTGGCCACTATAGATATTTGAATTTGAACACTTTGGTTCAAGTTGTACTGATATAACGAGAATGGATTTGCTGTGGGAGTTATATATCTCTAAAGTAGGGTTTCTCAACCTAAGCATGAACAACATTTTGATCTAGATAGTTCTTTGCTGTGGGGGCTGGCCTGGGCCTGGGTATTGTAGGATATGTTGAAGCATCCTTTGCCTCCACTCATTTGTCACTAGAAGCATGACTCCATCCTCCAACTCTGACATCCAAAACTATGGCTAGACATTGCCAAATTTGCCCTACAGTCAGGGTGGCAAAAGTGCCCCTAGTGAGAATTTGCTCTTTGAAATATACTCTTTTTGAGGCTCAAAACACTTAAAATAATAGTCATACAATAGAGACTCCTTTTAAGTAAATAGTATTGCACTGAAATCAATCTCCTGATTTTGATAACATATATGGATATGCATGTTTTACTGGGGAAGTCATTATATGGAAATGCTACTATTTTTTTGCAATTTCTATGTCTTTTTTTTTTAAAGTTACTTTAAAATTAAAGAAATGGTTGGGTATTGAATAAGTGAATCATGCTGAAATGCACACCTCTTCTGAATTTTAATGTGTATTTGATTTCCTTAAGAGGAGCAAATCTCACAATCCATATCTCTATATTCCAGGTGTCTAGTAATTCATCTGCTTTGAAAATTCTTCAGGAAATGTTTAAGGTACTTTAAAGTAATTTAAGGGAAAGTCCAGAAAACTGGAATTCATGGATAGATATTAACAACTTGGTAATCTCTTGAAAGAAAAGAAATGACCTTTCATGATAAAGTGATGGGGGAAAGAAGGCAATTGAAGAGATCATAAAATGATCTATGAAGAAATTTGAATTGCTCAACTCACTTGACCCATTTAATGGAGGGAAGCAATATTTTGAAGTTGCAAAAGAAAAAAGGAAGGAAAGGAGGGAGGAATGAACTGAAGAAATAAAAGGAGGAAGTAGGAGAGGTAGGAAGGGAGGGAAAAGCAAGCAAAAAGAGGGGGAAATAGCAAGGTACAAAGAAAAAGAAATTATTCCTATAATAATTGTCTGTTCCAAACATATTTTGAGCAGATTGCAAAAAAGTAATTTGACTGAAATTAGATTACAAAGAGTACACAGTACAACTAAGTGCAAGTGTATTGTGCAGAGGGATATTAATTAGTCTGGAATGCATAGGGCATCTCCTCTACAGTCTGTGCGAGTCTGAGTGCTGTTGGTGACTATTTGGTACTTATACTAGACATTGCACAAGACATTGCACCACAGCGTTTCTAGGCTCTCCTCCTGGCCCACTAGTATCCACTGCAGTTGGCAACCTGATCTTTGGGCAGTAACCCCTGGATTGAAGGGGAATTGATACATCACTCGGAGAAAATGCTGCCTTCTGCTCAGGTTTCAGACACAGCTAACACAGGCAGTGGCATTTCAGTTAAGCAAGTACAAAATGGTAATGGAACACCTCCTTGTGGGTTTTGTGAAATTCGGCCTCCAAAATGAAGAAAAATTGGTTTTAATTATACACTAATGCATTAATTCACTCATTAATAATTCTAATAGTAAACAAATAATAGATCCATGGAGTGTTTCCATTACTCTAATAGCTTATCAGGCCATCCTACAAGTTTATTATTTTATTTTAATAGAGTAGCATTGGATCTGATTTCCTTGGCTGATATGAAAAGGCCTATAGTGATTTCTGTGTCTATAAATCAGGGACACATGGCAGCATGTTTAAAACATGACTGTATTTCAGGAGAAAAGAC
Organism: Sciurus carolinensis; assembly: GCF_902686445.1. NCBI lineage: Eukaryota > Metazoa > Chordata > Mammalia > Rodentia > Sciuridae > Sciurus > Sciurus carolinensis. The sequence goes on from NC_062214.1 coordinate 63,830,880, forward strand.
TGGAAAGATGTTTAGAAACACCAAGTCTACTTAACATAGGTATCATGTGATGAACTTCAGAGTTAATTAACAAACTCGATTAGTGCTGAGTATATTCATTCATCTTTTTATCCCCATCATGACCCTATTAGTATAGTAGAGGTTGAGCATCCCTAATTTAAAAATCCAAAATCTGAAATGTTCCCATATCCAAAATTTTTTGAGTGCTATTAGTGAAAATGGTCTCATGATGGTTTGCAGTCAAACTGTAAGTACACTAAAAAATATTGTATAAAATTACTTTCAGGCTAGGTGCAAAAGGTGTATAGGAAACAAAAATAAATTTCAAGTTTAGACTTGGATCCCATCCCCAAGATATCTCATTAAGTATATGCAAAAATTTCAAAATCCAAAAATAACCAAAATCCAAAACACATCTGGTCCCAAGCATTTCAGATAAATGACACCCAACCTGTATAGATGTTTTTCCTCCAATGTATTAGGACATTAAGCATTCAAAAATACTTAATTAAAAGTTTTGCTTAGTGTTATGCATAAAAGACAAAACTGAACACAAACTCAGGTTTGAATTCCAACTAGAAGTCCAGGAACATTCCACAATACCCTGCTGTTTGGTTGGGACCACTCATGTGGATAATGCTGACATTTGTGAATGCAAAGTGGGAAAAAATCAAGGTGCACAGATGAGCTGCCTCTGTTCTTTCTTAGATTTACCCTTCAAATCCATCCAAAGGAACCAGGGTGGGGTAGATAGAATTGGGACTCTGACAGCAATCTGCTGTTCATCCCAAGTACCAACCAGGAAATGCCCACTCAAGCTTTCCTAAGGCCCTCAACTTCACGGCTGATTTCCTGATATAAAACAACCCCTTGCCTTTTGCTCTTTTAATGAGAGCAGCTTTGCCCCTTACCCCCCACCCCCATCCTGGTCCTCTCATTTTAATTTCTGTTCTGTAGCATGTTTGATCACAAGGGAGGCACTGGCTCGGCCTTCTCCCAGCATCTCTCCATTATCAAATACACTCCTTGTTCCCACTACTGGCTGCTTAGGGAGATGTTAAGTGATTCCCTGGTTTGAGTCTGCAGCACTTCAAAAGGCTGTTCTGTCTTCATGAGAGCCGGCGCCTGGCGCATGGCCACGGCCGGGGAGCTGAGGTTTGCTCTTGAGTCCCAATGCAATCATGCACTGTCTGCTTCTCACTGCTCCCAAGTTCCAAAAGTGTTTTCAAAAAACCTCTGTGTTGTCAGAATGACAATTGACTCAAGATAGCCAGAGCCATTCAGAGGTTGAAAAATGCCTGTCTGGGACAGAGCGATTAGGGAAGGACATTTCCATCAGAAGAGAAATGGGTCTGGAATAGCCAGCAAAGTCCTTTTCTGAAGGAGGAGAGGTAGTTGATTTCTCCCTTCTCAAATGCTACACTTGTCAGGCACTCACTGTATAGGACACCAGGCTCTAGCAGTGCTGGGGCTCCACAGAGAAACACACATGCACCCAACACCTGAGGGGTGGACAAATCAATCATCCATTTTGTATGAACTTGGACAAACCTAGGCAAGGGACTGGAAACACCCCAAAGAAAGACACAATTGCCTATCCTAAAGGAGATTGCTTTCTCGAAGGAAGAGAAAAGACAGCAGATGAATAAACCACTATAATTGCAGGAAGATAGAACTATACGCAGTGGAGCCTGGAGATGCACACCTGGCTTAGTTTGTTGTGTGTGTGTGTGTGTGTGTGTGTGTGTGTGTGTATGCATACACGCATGCACCCACCCAGGTGTGTGGGTCTCCAGCCAGTTTAGGCTGAGGACAAGGGAAGGGCAGCAGCCTTAAATAGGCATTAGTCATAGGCAGAAGGGCACTGCAGGCAGCCAGGGTATGAGAGTGTCCTGTTTAGCAGGTGGCCTGAAGGTAGAAGGAGATTCATATTCCTTGAGTCCCTGTTATATGGAAAAAGGAGTGGGCCTAGGAGGTAAGATTGAAAAGTAAAGGTAAAATAACAGAAATCAGGCCTCTATGCTGCAGGATCAAGGTTGGACTTGTGGTTCATAGAGAACAAAATGAACAGACAGGAGGCATGGACAGCTAAAGACTGCACTGCCTTGTTCCAGAACCTCAGGCCCAACAGCTTGTGGTTGTGAGGGAAGTCAGCAGGGAGACTCAATTTCCCTTCTCAGGCTCACAAATTAGAGACCATGTTTGAGCCATCCATTAACACTGAACAGAATGCAACTCATACCTCTGTCTTACAAGGGGGCACTTAGAAACTTTCCCCCAAGGAAAATCAAAACATAAGATTAAGAAAAGTCAAGGAGCTAAATTGTGTATTATGAATTTACCAGAAACCATTGGGGCTGATATAAATATAAAAGCAAATTCTTACCTAGAATTGTGACAAGAGAGACAGAGATGTTCAGGTGCTACCCAAGGAGCTTTAAAATTCAGTTGTTTCAAAGAGGCAGGCACTGTCTCTTATACTAGCATCACTACTCAGAGCATCCTCATTGGAACTGACAGCAATGGCATTAAGCAAAAAGCACAAAAGATCAACCCATACGAGGAAGTAGCTATACAAAAGAATTTTCACAAACACTTCCAGAAAAAAAAAAGAAAGAAAGAAAGAAAAAGAAACTACCTTCTTTGCTTGATGAGGCTGATCGAGATAAAAGATTCACTAAATTAGTACAGTTCCTGGAAAATGCCATAAGAAAGACAATAGATGAGGAAAAAAAGAAATTTAAATCAGGCCTGGGTTATGCCAAATAGAGATTGTCTAATTAAACAAAGAAATAAGACAAAATTAACGTACAGGAACTTTTCCTCATACAGAAGGAAAATAAAGCCTGACAGTTTAAGTAGCAAAGTTTATGATAATTTTTAAAGGAAAATAAGAAGAAATGAAGGCAGAGGATTTGTTGATATCAGACAATTGATACACTTGCATAGAGGCTAATATTTTCTCAAAATGAAGCATGAAATCTTGTGGCCATGATGCCTAAGAGGATTGGGCAGGTAATGTCAGTGGTAAAACTCCAGAGAACTGTAAGAAGGTGCATGGGTACAGATTGCTTGCTATTCACAGAAACCTGTTCTCCACATTCACTAGATATGTGGATAAATTACAGGTGTTCTTTGACTTGCTATGGGACCATGTCCCAACAAACCCATCATAAATCCAAAATTCTCTGGACACACCTAACCAACAGAACACTCTAGTTTAGCAACACAGGATACTTTACAGGGTCAGTGATGTCCTCTCATGATCTTTAGGCTGATGGGCAACTCTGCTTGTTGCATTGTGGTAGAGAGGAATATATTACATATCACTAGACTGGGAAGAGATCAAAATTCAAAGTATTGTTTTGACTAACTGTGTATCAATTTTGCACCATTGAAAAGTGAATAAGGTAGGAGTCAAATCATGGTAAGTTGGGGACTGTCTATACATTTCTTTACCTCCCAAGCAGGCAAATGTGACCAGATGACTGACTTGTGGTCAAAGGAATGTGAGTAGAAATGACATGTTCCACTTTCCAGTCTGGGTCTTGCAACATTGCCTCCCATGCTTTCATTCACTTCCTGCCACTCAGAACTCAGAAAGAGTTGTGACCATGGTCCAGAGAGGCAGCTTCCAACAGAAGAACCTGGGTCTCTGAAAAACTGTGGAGAAGAGATTTGCCATTAACCATACTACTCATCATCAACCTGGATATAAGAGAGAAACAAGCTTCTGTAATCTTTATGCCACTGTTAAACCAGACACAACAAGGGGAGGGATTCATGCATGAAGGATTCCCTCCAATGTAACCATCACCTTTTGCAAGAAATATGCAGTGAAGACTAAGAAAGGGTATCTGTGTTACCCAACAAGAAAAACTTAAAGGAGGAAAGATTTATTTATTTTCATGGATTTTAGTCTGGTCTGTGATTGGCTGCTCCATTGGCTGTGAAGGACATGAGGTGATGCAGAACATCATTATGAAAAGGCTTGGTGCAGAATAGCTGCTCATCTCATGGTAGCCTGGATACAGAGAGTGAGGAGCCAGGAAAAGATAAACTCTTCCAGGGCATAGCCCCAGTGATGCACTTCTTCTAACTAGGTCCCACCCCTTCCAGTAATGGTTTAATCCACTGATGAAGTCAGAGCCTTCATGATCCAATCATTTCACAAAAGCCTTACTTCTGAACAAGTTACATTTGGGACACATGAGACTTTGGTAGACATTCCAAATCTAAACCATAACAGTGTCCTATATTACTTGGAAGAGGAGAAGGAAGAACTGGTGTGGCAATGGCATTTGGGTTGAGCCCATAAGCAGGAGAGATCCTCTGGACAAAGAAGGGAGACAGGAAATGAGAGAGAAGGAATTCCATGGTGTGCTCAGAAAGGGCAAATGTGGTTGGTCAGCAGGGCAGGTGGCTCTTAGAAATTGGAGGGAGAGTCAGAAACACATATGAAGACCAGAAGGTGAGAATGCTTTTTCGGACTTTACCTTGCAAGTCAATAAGGACCCGTCTCAGATTTAAAATAAGCACTTGATAAAACCCAATTCATGCACTAGAAAAGACCCACTGGAGCAGGGAGAGAAGAATGGCCAAGACAGGGAGCCCAGTGAGGAAGTATCACATAAGCCCACAGTAGCTCTAGTGGTGTCCTGAACAGGAGTGTAACAGAGAGACTGGAGAAAGGACATCTTTGAGAAACCCATCAGAACTGAAGTGCACAGAATCTGGCAACAATGGAATAGGGTCTGTTACAGAACATGGCTAAGTCAATTGTCACCTATGTCTCTCAACTGAGTACTAGACAATTGTTCTCAGGTCTCTTCTTAAGGATCAATTCACTTTCCTTCTCCTCTCTCTAGAGTTATAGTCTAGAGAGTGACATGTCACTTCCATGTCACTTTCAGGCCATTTCCTTCCATCCACCTCTACACATCTAGCTACCCAAGAGAACTTTAAGAGTTTGTCCCAGGTTCAAATTGCCTCTTCCACTAATATTATGGGCATAGCTGACCCCACCTTCTAGAATCTTCTCCTCACCCTCCTGTAGCTAAGGACCAACCAAGCTAAGTTTGAAGAGTAAAAGGATATAGCTGAGAAAAATGGGAGAAGGGATTTTCAAAGGATGGGAACAATGACAAAAAGAGCAAAAGACCCAAAGGTGGACACAGAAGCCTGAGCCTGAGTCAGTCACTAACCTTCCTCAGTCCTCAGGTCTGTAGCAGAAGGTTATACTAGACAATTTCTAAGAGTCCTATAGCCCTCACAAAGCTAGAAAAGCCAATCTTCTAGAACAATAAAAAAATGTTGTTCATGAATTGTGCATTATAAGCAATAACACAACAGCTAGATTTCTGATATGACCAAATTAACTTTGTGAAACTGTCTAACTAATCACAAATTAAATGAGCTAAGAAATGGAAAAGTTATATAAGTACATGTTTTTTTTCTTTTATCTAAACAAACACAATATTTTAAGACTTGGAGGTCATTTACCAGGAGTCAATGTTGAATATGGAATTAAATTACAATAATTGCCACTCTAAAAGTAGAATAATAATTCTGGTAACTAGAAAGGATATACAGAAATTAATACTAATTAATTACAGAGGATTACTTAATTATCTGACTTACTGAGAGAATACAATCAGAATGCTATTAAATAGAATTGAACCTTATATTACTTTACTCTTATGTGTCAGTCAACTGATTCTTTAGAACAAAGAAGCAGTGTTGAATTGATACATTATGTAAAATGATGGGTTTGCTAAAATAAATTATCTGCTCTAATTAATTTAATTTATTTTAATTGTATTCCTTGGTTCAAAGAGGTACAGAAATTATAAAATATTGTGGGACATTATATAATAAGGCAAATGTTAAGGGAAATCATGACTTTTCATGAACCTCAAAGCAAATATGCCATAAGATTTATGATATGGCCGTTATAACAAAGTTTCACAGATGGTGACCATTTCTCAAATCTTTTGAAAATGGTCCTTTGCCTAAAGATGGAAAATCCTCTCTAGAGAGCATTAATGTATAAGTAGATAGTAATAATAACTTACAATTACTGAGGCACTATGTATCTGGAACTCTTTCAAGTGTCTTTACAAGAGTCACTCATTAAATCACTACAGCACCCTAAGATATTGGGACTATAGCTACACCCATTTTACAGGTGAAGAAACTCAGTCACAGGGAGGCCAAGATAATGTAGGAAGTAAATATCCAAGCTTAGCTGTCTGCTTCCAGAGTCAGTGGTTTAAAACAATGTCCTTCACAACAATCATGATATTTTAAATTCACTGATCAAAAATGATTAGAGAATTCACACCCAACATTTCTTAATGGCTGCTAGAAAGTCAGAGATTGAGTAGAGCCAGTGTTGTGGCAGAGCTTTCCATAACCTTCTTGAATAATTTCAGGAAGTCATAAGCCAGTTAGTAGCATCACAACTTTCAAGATCTGGTCAGCATTTCAGAAGCTGTACCATTTATATGAGACACAGAAAGCCTACTTTAAAACAGTAAAATATTTAAATTTGGCTTTGCTGAGTTACCCATCCATGTTCATACAAAATGTTCACTGATGGTCACAAACAAGACTATCTATCATCCACCATAGGCCAGAGAATACAGTCTGAGCATTCCAAAACCCAACTCCAATAACCTGGTAGGCACCCAAAGTATGATCAGTCATCCTTAGGAAAGAAATGTACCAAATTCCTATGTTTCTAGTGACAAGATAATTTATTGTCCAAATCAGGTAATTTGAGAAGGAAAAGGGACACTATTAATAATGACTCCAAGAAAGATAAAAAAGATTAACATAAGGCTTGCCTCACACAAACTAGGAGGAATTGCCAGACTATTCATCTTTCCTTTTCCTGGGTTGTAGTGCATGGTATCATTTTGCTATACAGCCCTTCAATGCAGTTTAAAGCTTTTCCATGGAGACAAAGACATAGTTATGCTCATGAGCTAACAAAATCAGTTCTTAGTGGCAGAACCATGTGGCAGAGAGGAAACACCCTGGAGAGTCATACTGAGCCTTCCAGTGGGGTTGACTTGGGGTAGCTTCTGGGTGTACCCTTCAGAAGAATTGATATTCACTGAGAAACTACCTGAAAATAGCCTGGGAATATGACTACTTAGATCTCTAAGTAACTAAAGAGACTTATCTAGACAGTGACAAACAACTAGGTTTTTTATTTTTGTTTCTTACAGGATTCACTAATTTACAATTTATAGTATTTTAGAATTTTCAAATTAGGGATATGCAGAGTCAGTGGGCACATTCCATTCATTCATTCATTCATTCACTCTTTCAAGTCATACTTTTTAAAAATAAAATTTATCATAGAAGTCAAAGTTTCTTTTACCCAATGGCAATACTCTTTTATTCCTTTATTTATTTATCCCAATTGTTTGGTTGTCTATATGCCAAAGGCTGTGCAAGTTATATGAGTTAAATAAGATACACAGGGTTTTCTGTGATTGTGGAACTTGCAAAAATACCTCATGTAAGCAATGAAAAGTTGAAATAAGTACTATGAGGCAAATTTAATAGATTATAAGATATTGACTGGGAAAATAACAGGTAAAACACATTTTATTGTTTTGTTTATTCTTAAAATGTGTAAAGTTAGCAACTGTGTGCCAGAACCCTCTCTAGACACTGAGATGACGGAGATAACAGAAGGAATGTGGTGTTCTGCTTCCAGGACACATAGTCGACTGGGGAGTACAAACAACAATCAACTAAGGGAGCACAGGACACTTAAAATTGTCAATAAATGCCATAGGAGAAACGAAAAGCACTAAGCCATAGTATAGGGGTCAGTCAATCCAGTTCACCAGCTGCCTGTATTACAAATAAAGTTTTATTGAAACACAGACATGCCCAGTAGTTTATGTTCTGTCTACAGTTGCTTTAACCATATAATTGCAGAGTTAAATAATTGCAACAAAGATCCTACAACCCACAATACTTAAAATGTTTTTTCAAACATTTAATGGAGTAGTTGCTGACCCCTGCAAAACAGAATAAGAATGGAGGACAGATGAGAAGAGGGCAAATCCTATAGAAAATGGAAGAGTCAGGGAATATTTCTTTGCAGATATGACATTTAACCAAAGTCCAAGAAGGAGAAGAATTTAGTAACAGGCATCCATGGAAGAAAAGCAACCTTGTCTGGAGAATATCACAGAAGCAGGGATCTGAGGCAGCCAGGAGGCAAAGACACTAAAAGGAAGCCTGCATGTCTCCAGTGTAGTGAAAAAGAGCAGAGGCAGAGGACAGGACCAGGGTGAAGATGTATCAGGTGCTGGATTCAGGAGACATTGGAGTCAATATTTGGAAACTGGAATGCACTCTGGAAACAGTAGGAGAATGAGGAAGGACCTTTACTGTAGGGGAGTGATGTGATTGGGGGAGGATTTAATAGATGGCTCTGGCTGTTCATACAGCAATCATAGTTGGAAAGGTGGAGGCTAAATGTTCAGAACCCATTAGGAAACAGTGCCTGTCATAGGCTGAAGACGGGTGGAGGCTCAGCCTAGTAGGTGGCAATGGGGTTGGAGGAATCTGTTATATGGAAGTATGCTATTACTCAGGGATTCTGTACCTCAATTGGGAGGTGTGTGATTTAAGACAGTTAAGAATATTCCTATCATCCTCATTGCTTGGAGAAACACCCACAGCACCAAAGCTTCAGAATCAGTGATGCTGAGTCTTATTTAAACTTGATGATCCTCTTGTTCACTTCTTCAAGAGTTCTTTATGGCATTTTCTGATAATTCATGTACAACCTTAATGTGGCATCAGAGAAGCCATGCTCCAGAAAGCTAGAGATACCTGGAGCAATTAATGGGCAGGTCTGTCAAACTACGACACCCCCAAAGTGTTTGCCCCAACAACACTCAAATAAGATGGCCTGTATCACATGATGAGAGGCAATAAAGTTGTCCATCAAAAACTCTTACTGACCACAAAGCACTTTGTATGCCACCTCCCATTTGACCTTTGTAAATACCTGTGAGGTTTTCCATGCAAGTCTTATAAGACTTAACATTCCTACTGGGCAGAGGAGCAACCTGAGCCTCTAGAGCACCATAGAAGCCATGTTAGAGCCAGATCCAGAATCCACATCTTCTTAGCCCAGAGTCAGTGGAGAAACAAATTCCTGTGGGTGTAAATGCAGAGCAAGTAGAAGGGAAGCTGATTTTCCTGGAAGAATGCAGCAGAGGAAGACTTCTTGATGAAGCCATCTCTTTCAAACGGTCTGGTGTTTGCTAAACAAGTCCTCATCTTGCCTTGAGTATATCTTACAGTAATACCATCTCTCAACTCTTCCCATTCCAGCCTGAGTAATCTCACTCCCTTTAGTCTCTGCATATGATAGCATTGATTTCTCATTTCTTATCAATTACCCAGTTTTGTTGTAGCTTTCTGGAGAGAAGAATGTATGAAAAAACATGTGATTGACCTAAGTGTGTGACTGAGTCCTCTCAAGGCAGAGGTTGCCATTGAATCTGGTCCTTATCCCTTAGCATGCAGGTAAATTGTCATATTCATTTAACATTTGCAGGTAGAGTTAAAGGCAAAATTGTCATGATGCAAAAATCATCATCTATGTCCTTCTACAACCCATGGGACTTTGCTTTTGGATTTTTTACCCCCGTTGGGTTGGACTCAACTGGCAGAATAACCACGTGGACCAGCTTGGGAGAACTGACACAGAAAGACTGCAAAGACATGGCCAGCTGGTTCATCAGGCAAGAAAACAAACTCTGTCAAAGACAGAAAGATAGAGCTTTATTACAAAGGACAATGTAGATTCAAAAACTAATTTACTCAAAATAAAAGTAATTACTAGAAAACTTTAGCACTTGACCTATCATTAATAATTAGTTATGAGAGATCTCACTCTTGATCCCAGCCCCTTCTGTGAAACTAAGGCCTGCCTCTGCCGTGACTGCAAGTTCAAACTAGACATTAATGCATAACATTCTCAGTGAAAGTTCTGATTGGCAATGTTAGCCATGCTTCTTAGGAACACATCGCCATATGGTACAAATAACATGGTTTCTAGTTGAATATAAATTTGACTGTGTGCTAGTGCCTGACACTGGATTAAATTTACTCTCTGAGCCTGATTTCCTTCTCTGTAGAATGGGAATATAGAAGAACTGAATGGGCAGGACAAAGCACATAGTAGGTGTTCAACAAAGTACAACTTATTAATTATAGCCATAGCATTATAATCAAAAAGGATAATTAGCCTGCCAAAAGAGCCACAAAAGTTCCCCAAATAAACTTTCCATGATCCAGACTATACTGTGTCAATGAGAAGCTTCCTGAACAAACACTTTCCCCTGCAACCGAATAAACCAGCTTCATTCACTCTCCTCTCCACAGACCTTCTAATTATCTCTGCTGTTTACAGCATCCAGCCCCTCCGCTACCAAATTCTCCATTATTCTGACAGCCAACAACTAGACCTATTAGAACTCAGCACAACTTTTGCCTAAGGCAGGAACTTTGTGAGACCACAAATCGTCTTGGTATTAAAAGTCGGTGCATAATAACTGCCCTCAGCTTTTGCGCTAATTGCTAGTTTCAAGACATTCATTGCAGTATATTGTATTTCCACTATATTTTGGCTTTAATAGACTTCGTGTAAAGTGATAAGAAGAGTTTTAAAGCCTGAGGTAGCACATAGCCAACTTTATTTTCATTTTAATATTTTTCCATCTTTGTTTGTCACCTTATATTGTTTTGTTGCTTCACATACATAAAACAACCTGGCAATCACAGAACAATGCCCAACAGTTAGTTGAGGCACATATTGACCTTTACTATTAAAAGTTGAAACAATCAAGCTAAAGAATCTGTGGTGTATTTTTCTGCTACTTGCATGAGACTTTAATTTTAAAAATGCATGGAATATATCCCCTCTGAATGTAATAGTGCTTTCAGTGACCTTGGTTGATATCTGTTCTTTTGCATTGTCTGCCTGGCACAACTCCACAGTTAGAGGGAGAAATATCAGCAAGTATTTCCCCAGCATTTTCAAGCTGAAAATATCAGAAGTGCTTTATGGCCGCAGTTCCTTGATGCTGGGGTTATTTGGCAATCCAAGTGACGCAATACACCTGGTTTCACCTTGATGCAGGAACATCTGCCATTCCTTTGTTTGCCGTCCATGGTGCCAATGGCAGAAGTCTAGGCATCCTATATTTATCTTCCTGCAGGTAACAGGGAAGGCTAAGTAAAGTCTATGTACTCCTTGTCTTCATGTAGCATACGGTCTCATGATAGCTAGATAAATACATCTATCATTATAGATTCCTGAAGCTTCTTTACTATCAGGGGATTAACTTTGAGTACAGAGTAAATAGGAAAAATACCTCTTTTCTTCAACAGACTCACACTCAACACAGAGCACTTCTGTAACCAGTTTTGTGGGAGTTTTCCTTTACCTAGCATTCTGCAGTTCTGTACAGAGGTGATGGGAGAGAGGTGGAATGGCATTCCAAGGGCAAGATGAGTCCATTCAAAGGCTTCAGCAGAAGAGTTATTTGTTATGGTTTATGTGATCCACTTTAAAGAATCCTTCTCCCTCAGCTTCTGTATGGAGAAGGAGTTGAAGGAAAACTGGAACAGTATTTGGTAAAGCTATCTTAAGAAGGAGGGGTTCAGGCAAGGGAGCACAATTAGTAAAATGAAGGACTTTGGAAAAAACACACTTGGGGAAAAGATTTCATGAAGACTTGAGGATGGACTTGATATGGTGCTAAAGGATCACACAGTTTCTAGGAAGATGCTGAAATGTCCACCTGAAGTGCTATATCTGAACCATATCTGAGACTGATGCTGTTATAAACATGTTATGGAAAAAGACAATAAGCCCAAAGAAATTGATCACCTCCAAGGTCACATGGTTAGTAGGTGGTAGAGCTGTGAGTTAAGACTTTGTGGATCAACTTCATGTGAGTTAATGCCCATGGATTCAGTCTACACTTATGGCTTCTCAAATGCACTTTCCCAGCTGTGGCCTTATTCCACAGTGTGCTGAGAACCCCAGAGAAGAGAAGAGAGATTTGGCTGAGTTAATTATGTTCTAGTTGATTCATCAGACGTCTGGAATCTGAGATTTATGCTTTTTCACAGATGGTTAACGTGATGATTGGAAGGATAAAAGTGCATTTGCCCAGAGTTTAAATGTGAGGGTTGATAAGCAATGTGATTACTTCTGTTTCAAATCTTGACCAAAAAGTAGACAACACTGTTTCTTTAGGACACCAAAAGGAAGGGTGAATATCTCCTTCCTAAGCTGTCACACAACTTGTCCGCAGGCCTTTCTCTGGGCCCTATGATAGGTAGATGGGATTCATCTTGACTCAAGTGAAGAGAATAGAAATATCTCCATCAACGTCAAAAGGAAAAAACTGATTACACAGAAGAAAAATGATTTTCATCACACACCCAACCCCGCTTTATGTTAAATGAAGGAATTGTGTAGGGCAGGGAAAGATATGTTAATTATAATGTACTAGACATGCACAGCATGTTGACCAAACTCTCAGCACGAAGAAAAAGTCTCTTGAATCCACGTAATATATTCCATTCAGACAGGATTCAAATTTAAGCCAAGAACAGACACTACTCAGCATTTAGTGCTCTTTTGTTTTCAATGTCAAAACAACTGTAGAGATAAACACAGTAGCCTCTCTTAACTCTCTTATCCTACTTATTTTATTTGTGACAATTAAAATATTGTTACATATTTCCTTGTGTTTGCTAAGTTTCTTCTATTAGAATATAAACTCTTCAAGAGCAGGAACTTGGTCTTATTTGCAGCTGTACTCAGGGCTAAGACTAATGTCTGGTGTATGATACTGAAAGCTAGTAGCAGCTGGTAGATAGACAGTGGCCCAGAGAGGTGTCAATCTAGGTGTCAATTGTGAAACTATTTTTTCAGTTTTCTGTGTTTAGGACATCACAATAAAGATAAGCCTCATGCATGTAGAATCCAACAAAATGTACAGTCAATAACTCAATAAGGGTACTGAATATAGGAGGTGGCAAAAGGTACAAAGTAGGAAACATTACTTTTTAAAAAATAGTTTAAGTTTTACCTGCAACATTTTCACTTTATCAAGAGGTCACTCTATGGGGAAGAATGGAGTGGGCAAAAGTAAACAAACCAAAATAAAGTGAACGTATCTACTCCTAGAATATCAATATTTGAATGAAGATGTCCTCAAGATCTACATCTCTCCTGAGCCTCTAACCTGTTTCCAGTGGATCCAGATGTTCCATGGATACTTCTGTCCAAAACAAGATGCATTGCCATACACCATATCCTTTTGTTCTCTCACTTTCATTAATTACATCCCCTACCCCTGAGGAGACTAGAAGTTCAAATCACTGTTATCTCCCGTCTGCCCCCACTGCCGATTGGAGGCTACATTTTGTCTTCTTCAGCATCTTTCCCAAGAGTGCACACTCCACTCCATCATTAAGGAGAAACTCTCCTTCTTTCTACAGCATCTCTTCTCTAGGTCCATTACATCAACCCCTTATTTTATCTTTGCTTCTGATTACTCCATTCCACTACCTGCCATTCCCTCCTCAAAATGAACCCTGGAAACAGCAGTCAGATTAAAACATTCCCTTCATTAGCTAATTTTTTTACTTTACCATACTTTGAGAAGCAGACTACCTATCATGACATTGAAAGTCTTCTAAAATCTTCTCTAATCTGACACTAAACTATGTCTTTCCTCCTGACCTCTCAACTTCTTGTCTTCTGCTCATTCACCTATCATGCATTTAGAGGACTCTAAAAAGCATCACATACTGACTCAGGGGACTAAGATTCAGTCCTCACCTTTGCAAAGAATTCCGAAATTCAGTCTTGTGGAGAAACTGGATGGGCAAATAGTCACGGCACCACATAGTATGGACAAAGTGGAACACTGAAGACCTTTTCACACTGAGTGCCATTCTCCAGCTTGCTGCCCTCTGATCTGGTCGTGACTCTGCACAGCTCACTTCCCTGACTAAATAGCCTCCTTACCTACCCACCTGCCTCAGAGAACTCCCACTTGTCCTACAGCATCCAGTCTCATCTCCAATAGTTGAATTGGGACAGGCAGATTTTCTTGGTTTTCAACCTTAAATCAGACATCAAGGCATCTGAAGAAGATCAACACTGGTTGCCTAACTCAGCAAACAACCTGACAATGGTTATTAAATTGATACACAGACAAAACAAGTTTCTCAGAAATTAAGTTGCATCAGGAAACTTTGTTAAAAAAAATAATAAATCTAATAAAACACCAATTTTCAGGCTCTATCCCCAAACCTACTAAAACAAAATATTCTGGGGAGATCCTGGTAATAGGTCTATTTAATAAAAAAATATTATTCTCAGTAGTTGATTCACAAAGTGAAAGATCCCTGGAGCAGCAGCACCTTCCTCTTTGTGGAACATAATAAAAATACATATTTTCCAGCTCTCTCTGATTTACTAAGTCAGAAACCTCAGAGGGTAGCCCACAGCAATGCCTAACCTGTCTTTAAAGAGCTGTTGTCATATATTTAAGTACTAGTCATTTCTCGAAGTCAGTTCCTCTCAGTGGAAAATTAAGCATGGGCCTAATAAATATAATGCCTTGATTGCCCAAAAGTATAAATACAATCACATAAGAATCTTCCTTTTACCACAGTGTGGCTAATGCTGAACTGACCAACTAAAATAGAAATTTCAGAAAGGCCATGCAATCATTTGTTTTAACCAGAATTTTCAGCCACATCACATCTGGAACCATTAAACTAAAAAGACATTTCTGTCTTGAGACAGAATGCACACAATGAATTGGAAAAGGCAACTTTATCCAAGAAACTGAGAGAAAAACAAAAAACAAAAACCCTCAAGTATCTAGATAATTCAGTAGGTAGCAGCAAAGATCCCCTTGGTGAACCATTTTCAAAATTTGTTCTTAACCATAGAGCTCTTTTGCAAAACACATAAACTTAACCTGAAAAAAGGCACCTCTGGACCCAGCACTGTGGCCTCCCTCAGGAACCCTGAGGCTCCCGATGCATCTCCACGAAAGCCTACGGGTATGGAAAAAACAGGTGGCACATTTCTGGAGATAGTATTTCCTTCTTAATGCTCATAGTCACAACTGCAGAGAGAAAAATCAAGCTGGACCATTAATGTCATCCAAACAGGCATGTTAAAGGTTAGACTCCATCAAGGTTACTAGACTACATCTGAAAGGATCAGCATGTTTGATGGACTCGTAATGATTTGAAATTTAGCCAAGAAGGGAGAGAGAGGAGAGAAGACAGGAAGAAAGAAGAAAGCCAGCCCCTCTGAACTGCTCAACAGTTTTACTTTTCATCCTGAGATGCCTGGAAGCACTGACTTTTGTTGTCACTCTGGGCCCAAGGCGCCCCTTCTTTTCCCACGGTGACCTCTGCCATTTCTGTAGGTGGTTTACATAGCAGAGTGCAGGGTCACGTCTCTTCAGCAAACTTCTTCACAGTAGAAAGGGCAAACAAGGTTTCACATAACTTCCTGTTTCTCAACAGAGCTACGAGTCTTCCTCCTCACCCATGTTTTTGTTTTTCTGCATTCTCATGGAACAAAAAGGAAAAAAAAAAAAAAAAAAAACC
Source organism: Sciurus carolinensis (assembly GCF_902686445.1). NCBI lineage: Eukaryota > Metazoa > Chordata > Mammalia > Rodentia > Sciuridae > Sciurus > Sciurus carolinensis. Next base: position 63,846,582 of record NC_062214.1, read on the forward strand.
TGGAGATAGTTAGAAAAGGAAAATAACTTAATTAAAAGCAGGGAATAATCAAACACTTACATATGGAGCTCAATTTACATTTCATCCTTTTCTCTCCACCATGTATTTGAGAAGTTTGTATGTACTCTGTGGGTTTGAGAAGTTATATGTGAAAAATGTAACATATGCACAACCTTTTGTTCATGTGATTTATGCTTTTTTTTTTTTTTTTTTTTTTTTTTTTTTAAGCAGATGCCCTAGAGAGATTTAACTTTGGGGTAATTGTGTGGAGAAGGGTATTTGGATTTAAGGTTTTCAGATGAGGCTAAGGCTTTTTGGTTGACTCTTGACATGACCTTTAACTGGAAGTGCCTCAAGAGAAGGAACTTGGGCTTATTCATCTTTATGACCCCTGCACCCCATCATAATAGTGCTGGGTACAAAGTGGACACTCAGAAAGTTTATTAAGTCATTGTGGGTTGAATGTCATAACCCCAAACTTTCATTTGCCATCTGTAAAGATAATAACAATAATACAAGCCAAGAATATCGTGTCATTCATAATTTCTTCAAGTCTTTGAAATTAGTTCCAGAAGAGTGTCAATGACTTCTTGAAAAATATAGGATGGAATGAATATGTACAGTGTTAAACTCTGACCTTCTCAACACACTTTCTCCAACTTTAGGTATATAGAACCCCAACAAACTGAAATGTTATGTTCCAGATGAGAAAGCATTTTGCTAAAATGACTCATCAATTACATAATGTAAAAACAGTCCCTGGAAACAACCAGGTACTTGAATAAATTATTTTAATTTGTCCAACTGGGGATAGGAAAATCTATGTAAGTCTAGAAGATGTTCTTTCCCTTGGACAGTAGCCTAGACATCAAAACGACTACAGGCACAGTCTCTAGATTCTTTAACATAAATGAATTCTTTAAAACAAAATTATTCACATACCAAAGACTGAGCTCTTTTGCTCCAAAGATCAAACACAGATAATGTCCCCTACCATACCTGTCATCAGTCTGGATATCCAAGACAATCAGAAATTGCACTCTGTATCCCAACAGCACATTTTCTGAGAATTTCTTTCACGCCAGTCTAGTGTGTCCAAAATTCCAGTGTGATGGTTTGCCATTTATAAACTTGGTGTAGTAGTTTGTGAATAATGCAAATCACTTCACTTGTAATTAATAAAAATGCAATTGTTTCTATGTGTAACTGGGAAGAGGGAAAGACCCCTGAGAAATGTCTCTTACAAAATGTAACTTAGTTTTCATTTAAATATTGCTGAGATTAATAATAGTCTTGCAGAAGTAGATCATTGCCCATGTTTACCTATATATTCACTGGAAATCCTTCTCAACTTCAGAAAATTAAATTTGACCAGAGATTATATTGGAATGAGAGTTTTCAGATCAACTACCTATATTTTGCTCTTGTCAACCAAGAAGCATAAAAAGAAAAGCTTTTCTTAGGATATTCTGACTGAAAGTAGAAGCTGCAGGTGGGGGTAAATATTTAGGGGACATGGGATTTAAATTTAGGTTCAGAAGATGGTAAGAAAATCTGATTTTATTTTTGGGCTTCTGGGGTATAGGCAGAGTGGATTGGACATTGTATCATTGACTGCATTAAAACAGCATGCAGAAAAGAGAAGCTGGAGCGAAACCTAAGGCAAAAATCTCTGATGGGATGTGGGAGAGTAAAAGTGAGAGAAAAAGGGAAGGCAAGCAGGAGAGAGAGAGGGTCAGGGAGGCAGAAAGGAGGGCAGCGCTGGGAGAAGACATGAAAAATTAGAACAGGAGCTCGGAGCACTCGGGAGAGCAGAGGAAATGACAGTTGAAATTAGAACAGGAGCTAAGAGGAGTGAGCAGAAGGGGACGGCAGGAACTAAGAAATTTGAGGCAGGAAGAAACTACAGAAAGAAGTGGACAGGAAAAAGAAAGCTCAGCTTCAGTAAGAAGGCCCAGGACTCGTGTGCGACCAGGAGACATGCCCTGCTATGGATCAACAAAAATTATTTGTCATTCTGAAATGACTCTGAAAGGGGGAATAGAATGTGCCCCAACAATCAATATTAAATTTTATGCCTGCTGCACCTTTCAAAAGCCTCGAGAAGACATTGATTCAAGTAAGTGTCACATTTTTAAATGACCTTTGATTATTCACTTTAACGGTTTTAGAGAAGTTTGTGCCTGAGTTGGGGACCAAAGCATGACTTCCAGTTAGGGGAGTGCACCTGCAGGGATGCACTAGTTCTTGTGGCAGAAGGAGGGATGTACTGGCAGGAGAAAGAGCTATTTTCCATCCAACTGGAGCATGCATGTGGAAAGCTGGGGGTATGGTTTTTGTTATAGAGCTGACTTTCTTGGAAAGGCAAGAGGAGTTGTGCTTTCTGGCTGGTTGGATGGAGTGGTTTGGGGCACTTTATAAGTTGTATTTTGTGGCCAGTTTTATAAGTGGAAAATATCTGATTCCAATGGAATGGTTTGGGAAATTTGTAAGTGTGTTCCCCAAATGAGGTCTTTGCAGAACTAACCAATCAGAAATCTGGCCTTGCAGAGTATTCACTGACGTAGCCCTATGTCTTAAAATCAAACACCCCGACTGGGTCAGAATTGGTTACACCAGGTACGGGTTTGGTTCTGGGACTGACTGACTAGGATTTTAAGCTGGACACATGATATATTCTTGCTCTGTATCTCTTTATACTTAAATACCAAAATCAGAACCAAGGTTTTAGGCCTAGAATACATTCTTTATTATATTAGAGATCTCCACATACAGCTGATTTGTTCCTTTGAAGGTTATCCATAGGCATGTCTGCTCCATACCAGACTTTTAAAAGCTATCTGTCTAAGCCAGGCATATTAGTGCATGCTTGTAAACCCAGCTACTCAGAAAGTTGAAGCAGGAGAATCTCAAGTTCAAGGCTTGCCTCAGCAACTTAGCAAAATCCTGCCTCAAATAAAAACAAAAGAACTAGGGCTATAGCTCAGTGGTAGAGGGCTTCTGGATTCAATCACCAGTATGCATGTTTTAAAAACTTATCTGTCCAAGTTGGTACCAGTCATGGTTCTTTCTGATTCTGGACTTTTGAGTCTACTGACCTGTTTGATCTTCTAACTCAGATTAATTTCTTGATAACCCCTGATTTGGGAATCCTGATCATTAGCTAGTCCTGAAGAACCCAATCTTTCTGCTTCACCTGCCCTGGAAGAGTTACCTGAGCAACATTTTATCATGCTGTTGATGTTGTGAAACACCATGGTGTCCTTATTTCCAGGGCTTACTTGAGGATTATATATCCATGTTAGCCAACTAACACTCAAAAATATCTTTCATCCACTGACTCTTGACTTCCGTCTACATGTCTGCCCAATTCTAAAAACTCATTCATTCATTTAATAGATGTCCATTGAACCAATATGATAGGCTAGGCAGTGCACTAGGCACTATTCAATTTTTATTCATTCAATTAAACTCTACTCATTCAAATATTTACCAAACATGAACCGTGTGTTGAATGCTTTCTTATGTGATAGAGATAAAAGTTAGGGCAGTGAAGAAAATATGGTCCCAATTTTCATAGATCTTACATTTCATTGAATGGAAGCAATAAGAATACAAACAAGTAATATTGTAAGGGAGATGATATGGGAGCAAAAAAAGCAAAGTAAAACACAGGAAGCATTGAGAATAGAAGGTTTTCTTTTTCCCTAGGAAAAGTCTCAGATAAGACATTTGACAAGAAATCTAAGGAAGTGAAAGAAAGTTTTACAGATTTGGGGGGAAGAATGGACCAGTAAGGGGAAACAGAACATGCTAAAATCCTAAGACATTTAATTTATTAAAGGAGCAGGCAAGAGGCCCAACTAGCTAGCATAGACTAAGCCAAAGTAGTGAAGTCCAAGAATTTCCAGGGTTGCTATCAGGAATGCTCTTGAAATCATCATGAGGACTTTGGTGTTTACATTTGGTAAAGTCTGGAAAGCTATTGGAGACCTCTGAGCAGAAGACTGGCACAAAAATATTTTCATAAAGTCATTTTGCTGCTCTGGAGAAGGGATTCTGGATAGGAAAGTGTGGAAGCAAGAGAGAGTAGGTAGAAGGCCACCATAAGAGTCCAGGCAAGAAACGACAATAACTTGGATCAAGGATCTGGCAATGGAATGTGACTAGCAGTGGTGAACCAGTGGATATTTCAAATAGAAAATTAACAGCATTTACTGATGAATTGGTTCATAGGTGTGCTGTAAAGAAAGAGTCAGTAATATCTACAATTGTTTTCCTTGGGGAAGTAGCAGAATAAAGTTGCTATTTATTAAGATAGAAAAGACTGAAGAAGGAGTGGAGTTAGAAACCTAAAAATCAAAAACGAGTTTTGTTTCAGAAATGTTGAGTAGCAACTATTAAGTGAACATGACCAGTATATACACGATATCTGGGGTTTAGGGTACAGGTTGGCTCAAGATGGCTTTGAAAATGTGGTACATATACACAATGGAATATTACTTGGCCATAAGAAAGGATGAAATTATGGCATTCGCTGATAAATGAATGCAACTGGAGACTATCATGTTAAGTGAAATAAGCCAATCCCCAAAAACCAAAGGTAAAATGTTCTCTCTGATATGCAGATACTAACACACAATAATTGGGGGAAGAGGGAAGAATAGAAGTTCATTGGATTAGACAGAGGGGAATGTAGGGAAGGGAGAAGGGATGGAAATAGGAAAGACAGTAGAATGAATTGGACCTAACTTTCCTATGTTCATATGTGAATACATGACCAGTGTAACTCCACATCATGTACAATCACAAGAATGGAAAGCTATACTTCATGTATGTGTGATATGTCAAAATACATTCTGCCATCATATATAAAAAGAGGTGGCTTTGAAGTTGTTAGTATTTGGAGTATATTTAAAGTCATGGGCAGGATGAGATCTCACGGGGCATCAGAGTAGATAAAGACAAGAAGATGTCAAAAGATAAGTTCTTGGGGCATCTGGAAGTTTAGCAGTTAGGATGATGAGGCAGTACCTGCTAAAAGTGCTGTATGCAGGGTGCAAGGAGAATAAGAGAAAATGGCTTTCTGGAATCCATAAACAGGAAGAACTTTGAGACACAGGAGTGATCAAATATGTAGCATTTTTTCAACAGATTCCACAATGTGAGTCTTTTGTGGCCTTGGTAAAAGTTCTTTCAGTGATGAGAGGTGTGGAAAGCTGACTTGAGTGAACTCAATGAAGAATAAGAGAAGAGGAATTGGAAGCAGTAAGTATAGGTAAAGAAATGAAGCAGGACCTGGAAAAAGATGTGATCGTGAGAGAGTGTTCTGAAGATGTGAAAAACGAAAGCATCTATGTACAAACAAGGGAAGGCTGGTGATGTGGGAGAGGGGAGGAAATTGCAGGAGCAAGGACCACGAGAGCACAGGTAGGAACGGGATGCAATGAGCAGGAGGCTGCCTTGACTTAGGAGTTTAGGCTGGTTATTCACAGTAGCAGGAAGAAGTAGACTGACTGTATGGATATGGATACAAGGATGAACGTGTGCAAGTTCTCCCCTCATTGCTTCTATTTGTTCTATTAATTTAGTGATCAAATTCACAAGCAGAGTGGGTGGTGGAGTTGATAGTAACAGTTTAGGCAAAATGTTCTGAGAAAAGACTGGGAAGGGGACAATAAATAGGAAATTCAAAGAAGTCTCACTGTCTACTTCTTACTTGCTAAAATCTTCCAGTGTGTGGGCAGCAGCAGGGGCTCTGTGAACTTCATCAGCATCCTTCACCCTAGACCTTGGATGGAAGGATGCCTTTCACCCTTGAGTCTTTTTATGCATTTTTGTGTGAATCTTCCTTGACTTCTTCACCAGGAAACTCAGTGTTCTTTTCTCATTGTCATCAACATGTGTGCAATATCTCATTCCACACTGTGGAACACTCTGCACCTCTTGCAATATTCCCTAATTTCCATGACCATGTAACAATAAGGCCTTCTTTCCACCAATCTCTTCGGTAGCCTTATCTAAATCATCATCTTACCCTCCACTGAAACTACTCTCCTTCCAAGAGTCTGCTTGTCCTCTCATGCCCCTTAATAAGCAATCCTGTGTATTCCCACAGCATCAGCACAACACTATAGTCAATGCTTCTGAGCCAATGTCATCCTCCATTTCAAACTCCATGATAATTATTCCTGATACATTGTTCTAATAAAATGATCTATTGTGGACTCAGACCTAGATATTTGGGTCATATTTCTCATTTACTTCCCCAAGTCAGTTCTACATCCTGTTTGTCTATTGTTAAATGCAATGTGATTCCTTCAGATCTTCATATTTGAAATTAGAAGTTATTGTAATCCCCCTTCTTCATCTCATGTTCACATCCAATCTTATTTTAATGGACAGAGCCATGTCTTCACAACAGGTATTTCTCAAGAAAACCCACACAGGATCTTAAATTTAACAGGTACTTTGTTAATATAGTAAGTGAATATCCATGAGATATTTAATAATCAAATATGTGCCATCATATTTAATAATTGTGATGTGCCATCATGTCTTACTTTCTCTTCATTCACTGCTACCAGTACCTTATCAACAGCGAAGTTTCCCTTGAATCTACCAGTATTAGCACATTGACTGACCCAGAAAAGAGGCCAGCCCAATTTACAATAGATGAGGAGAGGTATAGCAAATAGAATGACTAAGTGTGTTAGAACTTGGTATCTATTCAGAAACATCCTTCATGGCTTTGCAAATAGGCAAAAATGTCAAGTCAGCTCTACTCTGAAGCCATTTGGAGACATTTGCAACAATGAATGCATGATTAAGTTTATTGTTTAGTAAACAGTTTGCAGACATTAGCCAAGGAAGAGTTATGGCGGCAGTTTACAAATAATTGCAATTGAATTAGGCAGACTGCAATGCAAAAGCAGTGCAAATAACTTGCCAATTCCATAAAATGTTTTGCAAACAGATTCTAGGAGAAAATAGAATGAGAAAAGCAGAAAATCCAGAAAGGAATGTTTTCAGAGTCTGCTTTGCAGATAGTGAGTAGGGATGCCCTCATATTTTACCATGAGAGTGAAGTGTTAGTGAAAGGTGTTTATTTCTGCTTTGCCTTGGAGACAGAACTTGGCTCAGCCTTTAGAGTGGCAAACAGGGGTATGACTCAGTGATTTGGCACTTAACAAATTCAATTGAACAAAAGTGGCAGAATCATTTTAAAATAGAGCATGTTTGGGCTGAGGGAGAAGTGCCAGAAAAATCCATTCGTAGAAATCCACCTCCAAGACAAACCTATGCCCCATGATGGAAACACAAGGTATATCTGGAGTATACTCAACAAAAATTATTTATCTTATTAAATATGTGTTATAAAATAGATTTAATTGAATGATATATTCAATATATGTAAATACACATATAGTTATATATATCTTGTATATGTACATGGTATCATTTGTAATACATCATGCATGTAAAGTATGCATTTATAATAAATAATAAATATTTAATAACATCTACCCATGTCTACTTCAAAGCTACTTCTCCTAGGCCAATGGGGAAGAAACATTACTTACACTTTTTTGCATGCACCAAACTGTTTCATTCATTTCTTACCATTGGTTCTATGGATTGAAGATATGAATGTAACTATAAACACACTGCAATGAACCTAAAAATTGAATAAATAAAAAAGTGGACAGTGCTTAAGTTATACAGTTATTCACTAGAACTGTTTGAATAGGTATTCTTCAGTCACATTAACTTGACATTATTGTTTTTAACAACAACAACAATAACAAAAATCACAGAGAATTTACAAAAAGTGCAAACATGATTTAGTGAGAGATTCTCTGGGGAAGGAGTACCCACAGGGCTTTAGTGGTTAAAGGCTGACCTTTTGTCTCAAAATGCATCCTGAACTTGTGGTTTTCCTCTTTTAACCATACTCTTTATCATATGCAATTGATTTTGTAACCATCCACTCTGATTCTTAGATTCAAAAATGCTTTGGGGGAAGAATAGATGATCTAAAGCAAACTTCAGAGTTCAATCCCACAAGTCAACGGGTAGGATGACTTGTTTAAGTGAAGAAAGAATCAACTCCCATATCTAATGAGAGAATCCAGGATCAATCACGAATCTTTAGGAATTGGAAGCAATTAGATGCATGAATAAAGCAACTGAATTTCAATCTCTTTTCTACAACATTTTTAAGCCTACAACAGGTACATAATTTTTAGGTTTAGCACAAATAGGTTTTAAGTCTGTAAATCTACATAATAGTTGAGGCTAAAATAATGGGTCACATATATCATAATTGGACACTCCTTTGCACTGTAACTAGATATAAAAATCTACCCATCATTTTTCAAAGGCAAATTATGTTTATGCAGTGTGTAGTCTCATTTTTCACATTCAAAAGTTTTCACTGTTTACCATAGCCATTTGGGTTGACACAGATCATGCCCATAAATGGAGACTTTGGAATTGAATCATTTGCAGCATTTTAGTTGCAAAGCAATTCTGTATCTCAGCAGTTGATAGAATAGGAAGTTTCTGAGTCATAAACTAAATAAAAGGGTACATTAGATGACAAGAAGTCCAAGTGCTATCCTTTCCTTTTCCCTTTTGCTCTTCTGTCCCTGAAAAGAGGCAGCATTTTCTCTTTGCAGCCTAAGGAAATGAAAGATGCCTAGTTTCAGCACTTGTTGATCCCATTAACAGGGAAGATTGACAGGAAGTAGACAATTGTATCTGACGTGAATATGGGTAAGGAGGGGATTGTTGAAATGGAGACTCTTGCTAATGGAAGAAAGATGACCCAAGCCTTTTGACAGATGTCAAGTAGATTGGAGTCCAGTGAAGTCATAACCATTTAATCAACAATGCAAGAGAAGACAAATTGCATGAGTGATAACCTCTTTATTTTTTATTCTTCAATTTTTTACTCTGCAGTCTAGACAGAGTTAGGGTGTGGGTCAGTATTATTCATCTAAAGTTTCAGTGACTTTGTGGCTTTTGCTAGTTGGTGGCCCCTTCTTTGGGTCAAGGAAGTAAAGAATAAACAAACAAAAAAAAAAGAAATGAATAAAGAAATGATGTAAATCAATCTAAGAATCACAACTCTTCAGTGAAATTTTGACTTCAATTATGGGAATGCAGTTTCTGATTCTCAGATGCATTAGTGATTTGTTCAATGCATTACAGGCAGCTAATATAAATGTGAAAAATGTAAATGTATTAGATACCATTTGGTTCTAATGGTAATATAGAGACAGAAACTTTTTATTTAAAAAATCTCTTATCCTTCTGAGATTGTGTGTGTGTGTGTCGTGTGTGTTTCTGAGTAGATTGTATGAAAAAATTACAGGCAAAGAGGCAAGGGTAAGAAGAGTTCATTTGTAACCCTTGTATTATTTCAAATTACCTTTTATTGTTTTCCTTAGTAAAGGGAGAAATTTCCTTCTATTTACCTCTCCATCCCTATGTCTAGAGATCTTGTGATCTATTCAAGACCAATTCAATTTGATAAAATTTGGAATGTTCTTAAAATGAAAAAAAATTTCTTGGCACTAAATTTTGATGACACCTCAAAGTGAAATTTATAGGAAATTCCACCCACTGACAATAATTTTTTTTCTCTTAAGTCCCAAAGGAGCTCTGTTAGCATTCTCTTGGGACAGTTGGCAGCATTCTGAGAGCCATTCTCACTCCAAAGCAAATGAACTGGATCTGCCAAAGGAATAGAGCCACTAGAAGTCCCACATAGTAAACCAGGTCATGAAGCCTTAGATTCCACCATTTCTTTATGATAACCAAAATGACCAATATATATAGATCAATATATGCTTCTTAAGCATCTATTTTGTGTCAGGAAGTACACAATGGGTCAAAGTCAGGGTCTCTGCTTCAAATAGCTTACAGTCTAGAGGAAACAGAGACCCACAAGCATGTTCTTTTAATCTAATGCAACAACACAGGAATTAATAGAAGAGTCTCCCAGGAAGTTCTAAGTGTTCTGTGCTCAACACAGGTGTGACAAGAAGCTCTACTCAGAGTCTGGTGAAAGGAACACCATAGGCTTCCCAGAGGAAGTCCTGTAAGGACAGTCACATGGGAGTGACCTACACTGAGAAGTGATAGTGCTCGTTTGAAAATTCCTCCCCATCACCTTCAGATCTGCACTTCTAGCCTCAGCTCCAACACCACTTTGGTCATGATGTCTTCCAGTAGCACCCACTGGTGAAAAGGATTCCTCTACTTTGAGTTTTAGAAGATCTCAATCCCTCTCCTTCCTTCGGTTTTGTTGTTGTTGTTGTTGTTTGTTTGTTTTTTACTGTCTTGTAAAACTTTTTGATTTTACTTATTTATTCTCATCCCTCCACCATGCCAATGAGCATTTTTTGAACACTATTGCTGAACAAGACTTGCATGTTTTATTTCATTTAATCCTGGTGATAATCACCTGAAGTAACATCATGTTCCTGTTTTACAATGTGCTAACTAAGGCACAGCTAGTTTAGGCAACTTGCCCAAAGATTCAGCAAGTGAATAGAGCAGCAGGGTTCTACCTCAGGCATCTGATTCTAGAGTGGCTACACCACAGCTATTTTTTCTTGTCTTCTTCACTAGATTACAGAGCTTGTGAAGTGGTAGTGATAACCAGTTATTTGCAATTCATTCCATGCCTCCTCTCTTGATATTATAATTGTGATCACATAATATCAATTGAATGAATGGGTAAAGGAATGAATAAATGAATGAATGGATTCTACTTATAAAACTGTTAAAATATAGATGAGCTGTGAAAAGTTGAGAAGGAAAATGAAAATCAGGATATAATGGTATCTAAGCATGATAGAGAAAGCAATAGAAGATAGACTTCACTAGGACTTTGCAGTGATCAGAATACTCAGATGAAATTATTAGAGGAAAGAAGTGGCCCAACACTTGTATCAGTTTAAAGGGAATACTTGGTGACTGCATGGGGAAACATGTTGAAGGATATTACTGCAATGTGAAAAACTCTAATTAGACTAATGGAAAATACATAAGTGTTTAAAGAAATAAAAGCACAATCATTCATGATCGTACCACCAGATGGTAAACAAAATTAACATTTTTTAAATTATCAACATTGGCTATTGCATAAAAATCAACTTACAATACTAGATGAAGCAAGAAAATAAAGTCATGTCAATTTCAGCTCCAAAATACTACCCCTTATTAACATCTACTTTGAATTGCCAGATGACTGGTCCATTGGTTGTGTGTAAACTGTCCACTGGTGGAGTAAACAGCTGAGTTGAATTCATTTTAGTCCAGTTCTATCATCACAGACATCAGTGCATGCTGAAGTTCAAGGACACAAAAATTGGGCACTCCTAGCCTGACCTTCTGAATAAATATTCTCTGCTTTGAGTGTCTATTGATCAGCTCTTCTCCAGCTCAACTCATTCATTCTAAACAGATAGGTAATGGTTATAGTACTTTTATGTTTCCCTTCTGCCTTGTGTCTTAAAAAATAACATTTTCACACAATCATTAAAGTAAATATCACATATAGTACATAAATGGTACCTTTATCTCCCTAAAAAACAAATTAATTGGAAAGTTGTATTGTAGATACTAATTAAGTAGGGCTTTTTTTTTTTTTTGTCTCAGAGTAGTAATTTCAAATGCAGGCTACTATAAATTCATATGTAAGCATCCAAAGTTATAACACCAAAACTTTGGGGAGAGAGTAAGGAGTTGTACATTTCTTCTGAAGCTCTTTTAAGAGATAAACCTCACCAGTTCTAATAAAATGAACTGTATTGATACTGATTCATAAATCTAATACTTACAAAGTGTCTTCCGTGCCAGGCACTGTGCTGAGAGGTGACTTATATACATTATTTCCATAAGTGCATCTGGTCAGACATGTGACCAATGCACATATGTGCAGTTCTTATATTAGGATAATTTATGGGGTAATTGCTTTTGTCTGAGTCAGTCAGTTTCACAAAGACTGTTGCCAGAGAAGCATGTATTTAGTGGATGTTTGCATTATGGTTGGTATGTTTTCCCACCTGTTTCCACCAGTAGATTTAATTTTGCAGAATGTCAGGAGACATTTCTAGAACTTAAATGGTTTCTAGATAGGAGAAAGATAAAATGTGATTTGGATTTTAAGTACCAAGTTGTACCCAAGATTTATTAAGTACCTACCCATCCTCAGCACAATTATTAGATAGTATAGGGCTCCATTTGAAATATTTTTCCCCCCAGGAACATACATTCATTGATTATTCTTGCATCTAAAAATGGAAGACAAAGTCCACTGAAGAATTCTTAATATTTTTGATGCCTCAGTGGATGAAAAAAGAAATGCAAAAAGCTTTGAATTATATTGTGCAGTTCCAGATGCTTTTGTCTGGAGATAAGTGGCCTAGTTGATCATATAATCTCTCTTAATTTCTGATTCCTCAACTGTTAAGATTAGATTGATCACGACAAGGATGCTGTTATGATAATAAGATAATGAATATAAGGCACCTTGCAAATGCTAAATTGGCATAAATAATGCTTTTAGTATTAATTTCATAGGTATTTCCACAATTATACTACCTTAATAATATCCCAATGTAAAGCAATAAATTGTAACTAATCTCAAATTGCCTACCTCTTTCTAAACTTCATTAACTCACATTTATGTATGATAAGAACAATTGCAAAAATTATTTGAGAAGGTTTATATTTTGGAACCTACTGTGTTTGAAAGAGAATTTAATCATTATATTAAATGCCAACAAAATGCTAATGCTTTATGAGGTCAAAATATATATGTGTTCATGATGATCAAGTAGGATTTGGTTTTGTCTTCTCGCCCAAAATCTGGGGTAAAGAGAATAGTTGGTTGTAAAACAACAGAATATTTACTGGCCCACCTAGCACTATCCTATGGCCTTTCTGTTTCATAGAAATCTTCTATTTGCAAGAAACTTGAAGTAAATTCCCAGAAGTAAACCACCTGCAGCACTCACCTGCAGGCAGGTGATGCAGCTCCAAGGTTCCCTTAGGATAGAATGTACCAGATAGCTGGGAAATGCCTGAATTTTTGATATGCAGCAGACAGTTCTCAGGAAAAGCAGAACTCACCCTGGAGCCCCCCACGTACAAATTATAGTCACCATTTAAACCATCATCACAGTATTTGAGGTTAGTAAAACATATTGCTTGAGCTATAAAACATTCTAAACTAGCATTCCAAATGTCTTGCCTCAAGCAAGCACTTAAATTAAAGTTTCAGACAGCTGGCACTGGAATCATAATAACAGTTTTACACAAAGGGATGGCTAAACATGATTATTGTTTTGATAATTTATTGTCAACATGCATTATTGTGCCCTGATCCCAATGCTTGGCTTTGTTTCTTTTCTATTGCAACAGGTGATGAGGTCTGGCTCTAGTGATAGGAAAAAAAATTGTTGACCTGGTCTTAGGTAGATCACACACACACACACACACACACACACACAAGCACACACTACACAAATCACAGCATATTATAATTAATTTCCATAATATGATCATCATTTCTTTTTCCTGTGAATTGCTGTTAGTCAAAGGACAAAATCTGCCACTAAGATTCTTAGATTACAAAAAAAGTAGAATATAAATACAATCTAGATTCCCTTGGAATATCTATTTTCCAGAACTTCCCTTTGTGCACTAAATAGAAGTAGAAAATGCCAAAGTATTTCTTTTGCAACTCAAAGTGCACTGGCAGCCTTGTTTCTGCATAGACATATGGATACTATTTCACCCAAGACACAGACAATGCTGCTGATAGCTATTTGCCCTTTAGCCAATACTAAAACACAATATTTTGCAGACTTATTAACATATTTTCAAGGATAACAGATTCTCTGTTACTCGGACTTGGAACTCTTTGAAAGATTTTATTTTCACCATTAAGAAATAAGCCTGATTGACATTGATCTTCCATTTTGCTCAGATTGATCCCATTCACAGATTTCCTAACAGAGGTTGAAATATAAAATTATATTTTCTTATTTAGATTTTGTACAGCATATGATTTGTGCAAGGGTTTTCTTTTTTCCCCCTCAGGCTTTTGATTACCTAGAAGCAGTGTAGTAAAATCTTTCACCCTTTTTATGAGAGAGCAGGCACTGCTTATCACAGGGTGGTAGTAGGAATTGCTACAGAAGTGCAACACGTTATTCTGTGTTGTGTTTTCCTGTGCAAAAAACATAATAAAATACTTGAAAGCACAAGAAAGAGTCAATATGCTTGGATGGATCAGGAGGGAAAAAAAGGATACTTTTGAGTACCTCTAAATTTTTCTCTGAACACGACTTTTCCATTGACTTTAATTAACGTTTCATTAAACCCTGAGTTTGGAAAGCTTTTAATTGAGAGAGAATTTGCTTACTGGGCATATTTTTTGAGCTATGAAGAGCTCTTCCAACTTTATAGCTAAGTTCAACTTTGTTCTACCTTTGCAGAAATTGGTTATAGATCTACTCTTAAGAAATGAGTCATGCCACAATAGTGATTTTTATCTTATAATAACGTGGCACAAATTTGGCTCTGGTATACTTTATGAGTATATTGCCTACTGACAAATTAATCTAATTACAAAAGGTTAAATTTTATAATTAGAGTTAACTAGAATTTAACTGGTCATTGCTCATCAAACCTCCCTCACCTCTCCTAGAGATGGTCCCCTAAGTTCTTCGAGTGATCACATCTTGTCTCCAGTCCAAACTATAAGTGCAACTTCAGAAATCCTGGTTCAAGAGAAGCTGATAGAGCCACCTTTCCAAAGTCATAACAACAATGGAACTCAGAGGCATGGTATTTTCCTGCTGTTTGGGAGAGTGAATCTCCACTCCCACCTTCTCTCCACCCCCCTCCCCCACTACTGAGAGTATTTTTATATAGTTCAAGTCCCTATTGGTCTGCAGTTTGCAGTGCGGTTTAAAAAGTAATACATCTTTTCTTAGATGTACCCCAGTTTCTGCTTTTTAATAGACATGATAATGAGCTTCTGGGTCTTCATTTCCCAGTGAGCAGAGAGCTCAAATAAATCTTTGATTGTTCACAACCCAGGAGAAGGTTCCGGAGCACTGGGATCTGTTGAGGTCTCTCTAAACAACTATTATTTTAAGCATGTTTTTTTAATGTTGGATTTGCCTGATGCCATTGAATTTTTTTCCAGTGTAGTCAGTGGCACCTACTTATAATGAACTTAGAGTGAAATTCCTTATGCCGGGAATTGGAATGAATGAAAAAGTTTCCAGCTGTTTCAGAGCAGCATAATATGCTGTGATATTTACTTCAGTGAAGGTTTCCTGGTAGGTAAAAGGAAAAGAAAGCTTTGCTCTAGATTTGTACAAAAACATGTCTACCGGGGAAGTTTAGGTTTTATTTCCTCAATTTCAGATCTCTGGGAAATATTCTGCTTTTTTACAGATGAAACATGCCAATATGAAACTAATTTTGCCCCCTCTGGAGACAGTTCATTGTCTGAGGAGAACATAAATTATTTGCATCAAGCATGACATAATTATTAGTTAACAAAATAATTTCCAACAAAAAAATGCAAGCATTGTCTAACAAACTTACAGGGATACATTAAATATTTTTCTTGATTTTTTAAAAGTCAAAACATCCCTTAAGCTGTTTTCAATTTTATTAATAACTCTGAAGATAGAAGTCCTGAAACTGTGAAGACCCAATGTTGCCAGATTTTTCATAAATTTAATAGAAAAAATATACTTATTTTACCTTTTTTTTGATGAAGGAGTGATGAAGCAATGACATCAGGTATATATTTTGATATGACCTCAGGTCATGCTTAAAAGAATACATATTACATTGACTAGAATTTTTTTATTATACCTGAGGTGATTGATGATGCTTCCATTAATTTAAAATTAACCATTCAAAATTATCTTTCTATTACTAAAGGCACAACTCCAACTATTTCTCTAGCCAACTGGATCTGATGGGAGGTTGAGAAATATTTTCATTTAATTTTTTTATTCATGTTCTTATAAAAGAAGATGGTGGCTTGAACCTGTCCCCGCAGCTTTAGCCAATTGACTATGATTGAATGCTTTTTCTTATTACTGCTCACTAGGATCTTCTTATGAAATGCACATTTCATTTTTATCCAGGACCTGGGGATATGGGGCAACAGAGGAATATTGCTTGAAATTCAGCACTCCACAGTCTATAGAAAGCAGCCCACCAAGATTGTGCAAGAGTTATAATTTTAATTCTTTTTACAATGACAAGGTTATTTTGAAGTTAAATTATCATTATATCTTAAACCAAGCAACACTGTGGCAGTTTTAGTAGGACAAGGTGGCTTATTCTAATTGGTAGGATTGGTAGATTCCTATGCTGAATTTAGATCTAAGCATTTCCAAATTAATAGGATGATTTTAGGGTAGGGAAATATTTGCAATCTGTTTGGGTTGAAATGGGTACTTGGTGACACACATCTTAATGCAGCGAGCCATCATTATGATCATCACTGCCACCCTGGATAGCCAGGTAGCAGTATATAAATTCTCTTCCTCTAGCTTCACCAGTTAATTCCTAACAATTTGTGAAAAATCACTAATGGCCAGACAACGATGTGAGTTTTTATAATATCAATGGAGGATGTGCCTGACATTGGCATTGGTCAGTGGAGAGGCTGTACTTGCAGAACCCAGAAGTCTAAGAGCACAGATGCTCAGAGGAAATGAAACTGAATTCAGTCCTGCAATATCCTGCCAGTGAACAGAATCCACTGCAAGTCTATTTCTGTTTCAGCTTCAGCTGTGATATTCTCTGTAAAAGAGACTGCATCATCAGCAGGGGTTGATTATATGATATATAACAATTCAAATTTAATTGTAATTTTATTAGCAAAATTTTCCTGGTTTTGCATAAAAGGAAAAAATAAATCAGAGGTAGTTGTTTTACCACCCATAATATAATAAGGATAATTTTAAAAAGCCGAATACATGTAAGTAAGTACAACTCATACATAGATTCACAACTGCAAAAATAAATGCAAAAAATTTAGAACCATTGTAGAATCAAAATTGCAAATTCATTTTGTGTACAACTTTTCAAAGTTTACATTTCCAATATGTAACCTGTCTCCCTCAATAAGAAGTTTAAAGATGTAATCAATTAAATAACTTCATAGATCTTTCAAAGTGGAAAACTGGGAAGTTTTATTTATTTTTGCACAATAGCAACAAGGATTTTCACCATTGCTTCAAACTGCAAACCCAAATAAATCCAGATAAAACCAGATTAATCAAACTAGAGCTGCCAATGTCAGAGAAAGTTTGGAACATACTGTTTCCTTCTCCTTATTTATAATTATTTATACAAAAGGATCTGATATTTGAACTAGTGGCATTTAAACATTTAAAAATCAAGATTTTTTCAAATAAAAATTTAGATTTTAAGTTTTCTTTGAAAAGTCAGATCTGGCAACAATAGACCTTCATTCCCATCTATAAACAAAAGGTGTGGTTTTCATGTCTGTCCCATTAGATCAAGTACACTCTCTCTTCCCTTTTGTGACGATTTCCACCTGGTCCACTCAGCTGAGTCGTCAGTATGAGCATTGTGAATCTCTGGCTTCAAATTCGAACAGTCCCCATCCCCCATACCCCCTCATATCTCTATTCTGTCAGGAACCACCTTTTCAGTCAAGTCAACACAAAGGAAACCCTTTGCTCCTTTATATCCTGATAGTTTTCCCAGGACATCTTCTCCTCATGAACTCCAGTCCATGTCTGTTCTTTGCCTGAGACTCTGGACAAAAACTCCCTTCTGTATAGCATTTTCAATTGCCCTCTTCTCCGCCCTGGCCCCTAATCTATTTCATGGATCCTCCACAATTTGATACATGGTAGGTTCAACAAGAACCTGTAGTATTTAAGAAAAAAAAAATTAGAATTAGCTGGGTTCAGTGGTGCATGCCTGTAATCCCGCAGTCTGGAGGTTGAAGTAGGAGAATTGCAAGTTTGTGACCAGTCTCAGTCTCAGCAACTTAGCAAAGCCCTAAGCAATTTAGTGAGACCCTGTCTCAAAATAAAAAATAAATAAATAAAAAGGGTTGGGGATGTAGCTCAGGGGTAAAGCACTCCTAGGTTCGATACCCAGAATAAAAAAAAAAAAATTAATGTTGGCTAAAATTAATAACCTGGATTTCCTCTTCAATTTCCTAACAATTACATTGTAGAACATTGGCTGCATTCACTAAGAATTCCCCTCAGAGTTATAATTCAACCACTGCCATCATATTTACAGTTGTTGGCTATATTTTCCTTTGTTTCTGCATTTTATTCTAACTTCTATATCAAGAATCCCTTAAAAAGATAAAAAAATATCTGAAAGCAAGGATCAAATCTTCCATTCTTTGGTGCCCTTTAAGAAGAAGGGATATGGTCTTCTGAAGCCTTTGGTCCACACCATTACTCTTATGTCAGAGTTCATATCACATTTTGTACTAGGTCTGATGCACATATTACATTTCATTCTATGTGCAATAGAAACAGAAGACTATACTTTCTTTATGAGTAAGAATTATATATCTTACTTAACTTTGTATTTTTCTTAAAGATGATCACCTTTTTTGTGTTTGCATTAGAGGAAGGTAAGCAGTCATCACAGCATACTGCTGATTCAATGGACATTAAAACCTACATTCCTGGTGCCTAAGACTAAACTTAAAATCACCAACAACTCATCCAACATTCACACTCACAATTCATATGTCTGCACTTCCCAGGAAGCAAGAGGCCTCATAGCAATGAACAGATGTGCCTGGACCTTCCCAACAGGACAGTGCTCCTACTTACTTCAAGATCATACCCCTACTTTGCTAGTAATTTTAAATTTTTTGCTAATAATTTTTAAATTGTACTAAGAAAGCAGTTAAATACAGAGGAGGTAACTTCCACCATTAGTCTTTGCTTTGATTGAAAGTATTAACTCTCCTGGTTAAGTTGACACATATTTGAAAGGGTTATTTCCTCAAATCACTAGAATGGGAACTAGTTTAGCATATTATCTAGCTTTAACTCATCCCCTCAAGGAGAGAGGATGCAAGATGCTTAAGTTTTGATTTAGGAGTTGAGAATGTGAATAAAAAGAAGAAGAGTACACAAATGGAGAGTCTTGGTGAGATATTTCTGTTGGGGACCTTTAAATTAGGGAGAGGTTGGCATGGAGCAGGTAATGGCTATTTTTGTAAAGTATTGTCATATAATCTTGAAAATAAATTTCTCGTGTTTTAAGATACTGCTTTCAACTTTCCCTCCAAATTCCACGAAATCCAAAACTTGGCTTTCTCTTAGCTTTCCATTCTAACCACATTCTGTTGCTTAGTCTCTTATCCCCAAAGCATGTGCACACACATGTGCATGCACGCACATACGCACACACACACATACACACACATTCATACATCATTTGGGTTCCTTAGTCTATTTATTTCCTACAAAGGAAACATGAAGCAATGTCACGATGGCCAGTACTTCATGTCAGTCTTCAAACTCTTGTATAAATAGCTTCAAAAACAGCTGGGTTGGGTGTTCTCTAGATTCCGGTGCCTGTGTTTATGTCCTTAAGATCCTTAAGGATTTCACATTTCGTATTTCTAAACAACTTCCGTTAGATATTTTGAAGGAAAAAAAAAAATGTTAACCAAAGAAAACTTTGCCACTTATTTGTGGGGTGGAGGGGAGGAACCTCAGACAAGTTTTTCAGAGTTTAGTTTCCCCATTTTATTGACAAAGAAAAATGAGTTTGCCTGTGGGATTGTTGTAAAGGTTGATAAAATGTGAAGTCTCCAAACAGGGTGACAGATTTATAAAGGAGACTCAAGAAATAGCTATTTATTTCTGCTTCCCCGGCATTTCTTTACTTAGTTTTACATGGGTTCAAAGGGTCTTTTGAAATTAATAAATTTTGTATCTTTAAGCATGTCATCATGAGTTTGCAGTTTGGCTCCAACTTAGACACAGAAGACTTACAAAAGCAGAAGCACTATTTGTAGATTCATAGATTGCCACGAGTTACCTGAGATTCTGGTGCCATTGAAGAAAAATCTGGCCAGTGGAAGGAGCAGGTTCCACTCTTGTGCAGCTTTGTCCTTTAGAAGAAAGGGACAAAATAATTCTTGAGACATCTGTCTTGGGTAGATTTTCTTCCTGGTGTCTCTATTTCTCAGATTCTTCCACCTAGATTATTCTAAGATCCTAGAAGAAATGAAAAACCATATAAGTATTCTTTTCCAAACATATCTCAGCATCTCTGTCAATATTCACTTGGGATATACCACTGATTCTGAGATTGTCAAAGGACATTTCTTCTAGATTAATAGCCTAAATTAATTAATTAGCTTCATTCTCTCATTGCCTTCCCCTCTCTTCCTCTGTCTTCCCATCCCCCCTCCCAAATGCTTCTCCTCTGTGTCTTTCCTTTCCCTTATGGAGGAATAATCTATCCATCCTTGAAGATTTGCATTCCCCCAAGAATTTTGCATATATGAGCTGTGAGGTTCTGTTAATTTACATTCCTATTTTGAAGTCATATATGAAACATACAGCTAGAAGCAAATTGATGTGGGATCTTACAATTATTTTCCTTTTATTCTGGGGGAAAATAAAAAAAATTATGGAAAGCATTGGAGACAACTGTGAGAAACCCCAGTGCACCCTGAATCAATTAGCCTTAGCGCAATTTTTTGGCAGTAATCACGTGAGGTCAGTCGAGGAATTTACAGTGGCATGTTCGGAGAAGAATCACTTCCCACTGAGAAGGGAGGCAGATAGAGTCAATGAGTCGATGTTTATGACTTCTTCATGATCACTGTTTTGAGTTCTCTCCAAATCCAGTCCCACTACAGTAAGGTAGAGACATGAAAGAATTTACCAGCTGTACCCATCAATTAATTACAAAGACTACAGGGTCCTCTGAAGTGCCAGAGATCCATTAGCTTTGTTATGTCCCAAGGAAGCCCTCCTATGTTGGTAAAGAGTTCTCTTTGCCCTGCTCTAAGTTTAAAACAAATTAATTTTATCCTTTATGTAGTGTAAAAATGGAGATTAAAATAATAAAGGTGGAGAGGTTATTTAACAACTGAAAATTGAAAACTATGGCTAGAATCTCTTTCTTCCTTTGCCCCTGCATCTCTTCTCCACCAGCTACTCCTGTCCCCTCCTACCGCTGATGGAAGGCCACTGAGAAGAAGACAATTGCCATGAAAGCAGCCAATCAAGGGGTTTGGACCAGTTAATCAGTATCTCTGTGGCTGCCCATTGTTTACAGAGGGGAAGGGGCCCCAAGATTCTTGATCTCAAATAGTGGAGGGCTACAAGTCAGGGCCTTTAGCTCTCCAGCAAGCAGTTGCTGCTTCAATTTAATTAACTGCCTATCCCTGCCCTGGTGTGACTTGCATGGCTAGGAAGGTGTTTCCCAAGGAAATCAGAATGGGGGGCAGTGCGGGAAAGAAGAAAAAAAAATAGGTTCAGGAGGGCAATAAGGCGGGGGTTAACAACGCTGCTTAAGATCAAGGGCTGGAGTGCTGAGATGCTGCCAGACTTGAAAACTTTAATTTACTGTCACTGTTAGCCCCCTTTGAGGTTTATGGTGGTATTTATACACACAGCATCAATCACATGAAACAAGGAGGGGATTTATAGTTTGTTTTAAAGACTGCAAATGCAATGTAATGCAAATAGCTTGCCTCATGGGCATTTACGTTTAATGGGAAAATTACAGATGCAAAAGATTGGTAGAACAAATTTTAAATTGACTTTATTACATCTAGTGCTTTTCAGAGAATACTATTAAAAAAAAAAGAAAGAAAAAAAGATATGGTAATGGAGTTCTACACTGTAGCCTGACAACTTAAATTCCACTTAACTGACTTTCTTTTTTTCTCTCTTTTTTGTTGGGTTTTATTTTGTTTTTGTTTCCTTCATCTTCCTGCTTACATTATCTCTACAATAAGTTTGACTGAATGAAAAAATCCAGGATCATAACTTGATTAGGAGTTTGATTTTCTTTATTTCATTTCATATTACTTTTTTTAGGCTCCATCAAATCACATTTCCATTCTATGTGTATCTGTAAAAATTATATCATGGCTGCATATACATTTAGCCTATGCAAGAGAATGACTACTTTTGAAGCAAAATATAAAAGAAGGTGCCGAGATCTCCCATGTGCGGTCTCCCATTCACATGCATAGCTACCCCATGATCCATGTTCCTCACAGAATCAAATGTTGGTTCAACAGATGAACCTCTGTGATGTATCATAATCACTGAAAGCACAGAGGGTGGACTCACATGAGGGCTCGCTATTGGTGCATCCTATGGGTTTTGACAAATGTACGGTGGCAAGTATATGCCATTATAGTATCATACAGAGCATTTTCACTATCCTAAACATTCTCCACTCCAATTATTTGTCCCTCTACACATCCCCAATCCCTGGCAACCACTGATCTTTTTACTGTCCCCAGAGCTTCACATAGTTACACAACGTTGTATAGTTGGAATCATACAATGTGTAGTCCATTTCAGATTGCTTCACTTAGTGATATGAATTTAAGTTTCCTCTGTGTCTTTTCATGGGTGACAGCTCATTTCTTTTGGGGACCGAATACTATTCCATTGTCTGGATGTACCACAATTTATCCATTCACCTACTGAATGTGAGGATGTTTCATTTTGAAGAAATTGCCCAACTGTCTTCCAAGTGGCTGCAACTTTTCATATCCCCAATAGCAATGAATAAGAAAGATCTCCTGATGCTCCACCTCCTGACTGGCACTTGGTGTTGTCAGTGCTATGGATTTTAACGATTCCATTATATGTGTAGTGGTGTCAGGTTTTAAAATGCAACTGCCTGATAATATATGCTTATTAGCTATCTGTATATCTTGTTTAGTGAGGTGTCTGTTAAGACCTTTGGTTCATTTCTTTAAACTGGGTTGTTTTCTTATTGTTGAGTTTTAAGGTATTTTTGCGTGTTTTGAATAACAAACTTTATCAGATGGGTCTTTTGAAAACATATTCTTCTAGTCCATAATTTCTTTTCTCATTCTTTTAATATTATCTACCTAATATTGGCTTCTTTTTACACTAATATATCAGTACCTGGTGCTGCCCTCACTAAGTTGATGTTTAAATTTGCATGATCTGATCAAAAGAAAAACAAGGTCCAAATAAGCAAGACAGGGAATTTTGCTTGTACTGATGGTTGTAGAAGCTCTGTTCTCTCGAGACAAAATTACTATCTTCTTTTAAGTGAGGGGAAAATATCTCCACTGGTAATCTTGCATAAACAACTCTCAGAAGCTGTGTCTACACTGCATTCTAAAAAGATTTTTGCTATGATTTTTATATTGATTTGTTCTTTATTCTCTCCTATCACAGAAGATTTGTGAAGACTGGCAAAAATGCACAGGGTTATAAGTACAACAGTGATAGGGTGAAAAAAATTTATAAACAATAGTAATTTAATTGGCTCATGGTTCTTGAGTCTGGGACATCCAGGAGCATGATGCCAGCATCTGGTGAGGGCCTTCTTAATATGTCATAAAATATTGACAGGACAAGTAAGCACATGTGAGACACAGAGAGAAAGTTGGGCAAAACTCATCTTTTTCCTTAGAAACCCACATACAGTAACCTACTCCCACGATAACAACACTAACCCCCTCCTCATGGTGGAATCCTCATGATCTGATCATGTCTTAAAGGCCTATAGGGTGAAATTTTTCTTAAAAACTTTGTAACTTTTTCCCTTATGCGTCTAAGTATTTTTATATATTGCTCTTGCATGTATTCCAGTAATCATATAAACCTCTTGGTCTAAAAATACTAATACTAAGGCAAAAAAAAAAATGGAGAATTTATCTGTCCTTGTAACCATTTGTCTATATTCTAAACAAAGAAACATTAAAGTTAAAAGGAAATGCACATATTCAAGGAAGGAGTAGTTATTTGTTTTGTTTTGTTTTGTTTTAATGCTGGTAAGGAAGTTCCTGTAAGCCCATGTCCATGCTTAACCTCCAAATTCAGTATGGTAAGACTGGTTCATAATGTGCATAACAATAATTGCAAATAACAGTAATGAAAATAATAAATTAGTCTTAGTTTTCCCATTCAAAATATATCAAGAAGGCATTAATTGTCCTGTTCCACAAAGTTCATAAGAACTTGCACTCTTCCTCCTATCATTTACTTTTCTTTCACAGGACTTTCTTTTTTTTCCCTCCATTTTACATCACTGGGGATTGAACCAGGACACATGCCAGGCAAGCACTCTACCACCCAGCAACATCCTAGCTGCTTTTATTTTATTTTGAGACAGGATATCACTAAGTTGCCCCCGCCCGAACCCTGGCCTGAAATTTGCAATTCTCCTGCCTCAGCCTCCCAAGTAACTAGAATTGCAGATGTGCACCATCATGCATGGCTCCACATGACTTCCTTTCTAAAAGTCACCTCATTGCCCAAGATGGCTGCTCTACTTTTAGTCATGATGTATTCATTTTAAAGAGTGGAAAAGGGACAAGAAGAATACAGTGTCCCCAATCCCTGCTTTGAAAGTCCTTTGGGGAGTTGCATACATCATTTCTACTTTCTTCTCCTTGCCTAGAAGTTTGCCACGTGGCCACACTTAGCTTCATTGAAGGCAGAAAACACATTCTTTTATCTTTCTCAGAAAGCCTAAAGTGTATACCGCATTGATAAAATTCTTTATACCCATATTTGGAACACATATCAATCCCCACACTCCAAAGAATTGAATGATAATCTGTGTCAACCAGACATGACAACCAGACTAAGCAATTTAGCTATGTGATTTTCAGGTCAACTATAAAGTCTCTACTTTACTCAGAAAACCAGTATTTTAGTTTTTAGCATTAGTGGTATGTTATGGTCTGAATTATTGACAGAGGCATTATTTTGAGATTTGCCTCATTAGCTATTCAATTGCTTATATCTGGGTGTGGTTGCTCAAATATTCAAAACAATACAAAATATGCATGCACATATCCTAATTCAGCAAACAGTTGTGGAGAGGGGCATATTTGACCTGATTTATCAAAATAAAAAAAATTCTGAATAGCATCTAAATGTTCTATTCTATCACTTTAAGCAGTATCTTAAAGTATCTTAAAGAAGACCCCAGCACTTGCCAGACATGGGATTTAATACACAAATTCATATATTTATTAGTAGGTATTGGAAAGAAAGTACCCTTCCCTGCCTCTGTGCTTACAGATGAGACTGAGGCTCAGAGTAGTTAATGATCTATTAGTTCGTATTGGAACCAATATCAATGGGAGGCCAGACAGACTTGGGGCAAAGGAGGACTGCCTCAAAATGTGCATTTAAACAAATATCAAAGAAAAAAGTCATAAAATTTATATTAACAGCAACAATATAACCACCCTCAAGTGATTAATCAACCTTTAAAATGTAAAGGCAAGTGACCAATTAAGGCTTAAATCTTTGATCTGTGAATTCACTAGTAGCCTTGAATTATTAAGTTAAAAGCTAAGAGACACAAATCTCTTCATTAAGTTGATCTCTCAATAGATACTAACTAGATCTATTAAAGATAAATTACAACAGAGTAAAATGCCTTCCAACAAAAGCATTTTGTTTCATTTCATTCATAAAATTAAAGGAATGCTTTCATGACAAAAACGGGCATACTATTTAGAGAGAAGTAATTTTTCCCCTTCAATTTTTTTTCCCTCCAGATTCATTTAGGAGGGAACAGAATTTTACCCAGATGGGACCTGAAGTTTCTGCAACTTAGGGGAAGTGGAGAGAAAGCTTTGTAAAAAAAAAAAAAATATATATATATATATAAATAACAAAAATATCTACAGTTTTCAGTGTTTACAAGACTAACTGTGTTTGTCAGATTTTTATTGCTGTGACCAAAACACCTGATAATAACAACTTAAAAGAAGAAAAGTTTATCTGGGGCCCACAGTTTCAGAAGTTTAGTCCATGGTCAGCAGGCTCCATGCTCTGGACCCAGAATATCACGGTACAAGGTCGGGGTGAAGGAAAGCTACTCAACTAATGGCAGAGGTACCAGGGACAAAATACATAAACCCACTTCCTAGAGCCATGCCCTACCTGCTTACTGCTACTACCCAGTAATTCATTTAAATTATTAATTCATCAAACAGATTAATCCACTTATTAGGTAGATAATCCTAATCTTATCATCTCACCTTTTATCATAACACCAGAGCTTTCAGGGGACATCTGATACTCAAACCATAATAATAAGGCCATATGATTGCATTGTTTGAGTCTCTCCCTGGCCCTGACAGCCCTGGATCACTATTTCCCTGGTGAATGTGCTGTTCAACCTACATTTGAGCAATGAGGCCATGATCCCCAGCACATCACTGCAGCATCAGCACCTGCCCTCAGTGACTTGTTTTCTGAAGAAAACAAATTAGTTTACCAGAGTTGGGTTTTATTTTTCCACAGTTTGGAAAATGGCCATGAATGTTCAAACTTTGCAAAAGAAACAAGAACAAAATAACCCAGATGGACATCCAAAAGATAAATTTATATCAGATGGGGATGAAAAAGAATCCTGTTCTCTTACTTCAAATACTTCTGTAGCATTCTAATTCTTATGAATAATCAAGTACTATTTGACATATTTTGCAAATAGCTATAAGGAAGGTATTCATCCTATGAAAAATTAGTTAGGATGAATTATTTGTAGATTAAACATCTATCTAGCCCTCTCTTTCTCCCTTGAAGTCAGCTGTAGGAGTAGCTTACCCTACCAGGACT
This sequence comes from Sciurus carolinensis, assembly GCF_902686445.1. NCBI lineage: Eukaryota > Metazoa > Chordata > Mammalia > Rodentia > Sciuridae > Sciurus > Sciurus carolinensis. Next base: position 63,873,473 of record NC_062214.1, read on the forward strand.
TCCTTCTAAAGCAGAAGCCCTCCAAAATGTGACGGTACAAAATGTGAGGCTTGGTATAATTGTGATCTACCTTCTACCCAAACCTAGCTATCCATGATCAGAATTGCCTTAGCCTTGGAAGAATTTCATAAGAGCCACCTACCATCACACCACAATTTCTCAGGGCAGAAGATCTTAAAGTAAGATCCCCAGAAAGCACAAGCTAGGGAGATATTGGAAATGAAAACTCTTGGGCCTAACTTGACATCTACTAGATTAAACACTCTAGGAGTAAAGACCAGCAATCTCCACAAATCTGATGTACACTTAAGTTTGAGAACTATTTCCAGAGAGAAAATCTAGGATAAAATCAGACTTGTAGTCTGTCGAGTGCACCCCTATGATTCTTCAGGCCTCTAGGCAGGTGTCAATATCCACAATTAAATTCTCCATAAGAGTAATAGAAGTGCAGTCTTTTCACTCTAAAATTTTTATGCAAAGTAAAGGAAAGCTACAGATTTACAAAAGACAAATCTGTTCCTAGATGATGGTTTGATTTTGTTTTTCAGTTCTGAGTGTAAAAGGGAAATGAAATTAATTCCCACATGCCAAAGATCATGCAAGAAAAGCTTGTAAAGTATGTAAAGAAAGTCTTTACCTGATGATATAAGGTAGACTGATGACCATGGTACCTGAATGTTTTAAAAGAATTATCAGAGTATTTCTCTTCCTTCCTTCCTTCCTTCTACCCTCCTCCCTTCCTTTTTTTTTTTTTTTTTTTTTTTTTAAATTCTTCTTCTCTTTATTTGAGAAGGGGACCGGTAAGGACAATGGATTTTTAAGTATCCATTTAATAGTATTAGGACTTTATTGTTAAAATATCTTAATATCAAGCAATTAAGGATATACCTACAGTACATTAAAATATTCCTTCCCTGGGAAATGTTATTAGCAAACTTATACCTTGATCACCAATACTAGCTTTACTTAGGATAAAGTAGGTTCTTTGCTTTAAAATAAATCTTGATTGTTCTGAGGAATATGTCCCATGACTTTCACAAACACCTGCATTTGCTGACTTTCCTTGTTTGTTCAAGCCTGTGGCACTACACTAAAACACATGTCAATCCAAAACCATTCATTCAACAAATATTTGCCTGCCCACTGTGAGCCTAGATGTGGGCTGCATGATGAAACCTTACCTTGACTGGCTGTCCCTGCCTCAGGGAGCTCCTACTCCATCAGCAGAAAACCGACACTAAGCAGGTAAGCCAATCCATGTGCTCTTTCAGGAGGTGGCAAGTATATGAAAAAAAAAAAAAATGCAGAGTCAGGAAAACAGTGCTATAGACTGAACTGTGCACTCAAAACTCATATGCTGAAGTCCTAATCCCTGATAGCACAGAATTTGACCATATTTGGAGATGGTGCTTTTAAAATGAGGTCCTTAGGGTGAGTCCTTATGCAATAGAGCAATGCGTTTATAGGAAGAGGGCATTAGAACAGAGATAGAAACAAAGGAAAGACCATGGCCAGACACAGGCAGAAGGCACTCATCTACAAGTAAAGGAGAGAGGTCTCAGAGGAAACACATTCTGCCAGTACCTCGATCTCAGACTCTTGGCATACAGAATTGTGAGAAAATAAGTTTCCATTTTTAAGCCACACCATCTCTGATACTTGTGGGGGTAGCCTGAGCAAACTAAGGCAGAGTCAGAGGTAGCAACACCCCTCAGGGAATGACTGTGTGGACACTGAAGTATAGTGCAGGTGTGAGACACACATGGATGTGGGAGTAGGACATAGTGGGCATGGTCTAGCATTTGTGATTTACTTCTATGCCCTTAAGCCACAAACTGGCAATGGTATCAGCTATTTCTGCAGTTTATTACCCCTCAATGACTAGTTTTCACAAACCAAATTGAGAGGTAGATGCTAGTCCATCAACCAGCCAACTACATAAATGCCTAACACCCATATGTATTCATAGCAGCACTGGGTAGAAATTTGTGTCTCAGTGAAAATTTTAATTGGTACATGCTACACTCCTTCTGATTAGCTCAGGACTAATTGTAATCTTAAAAGTTACATCCAGAAAGTGGAGGACAAGAGGTTAAGTAGAATAAGTCAGTCACAAGAGACATGTTCCCCATGATTTTGCTCTTGGAATCTTGTAAGAGTTGACCTCTTAGAAGTAGAAAATAGAAGGGGAGTTACTAGATACTGGGATGGTTAACAGAGACAGAAAGAAGGGGAGATGTTGGTCAAAGGATACATAACTACAATTAGATTGTTGAGCTAAGTTCTAGAGATGCAGATTCATTACACAGCATGATGACCAATATGGTATTCCTGAAAAATGCAAAAAGAAAACTAAGAATACTCACCAAAAAAAAAATACATATATATATAATATATAATATATATAATATACTCTTTGGATATATATATATATAATATATAATATATTATACATAATATATTTTGTATATAATTTATATTAATAACCATATCCTTCAGTGATACTACGAGTACTTTAACAGACTGCTATTATGTGTTGTTCTTACAATTTGGCATCAGAAGTTGTCAGTCTGCATTGCAGCACTACATATATATATATATATATATATATATATATATACACACATATATATATAAAACTATTGGGAGTATTTGATAATTAGCTGAATTTAATCATCTTCAAAATAAATACATAGTTCAAAACACCATGTTGTACATGATAAATAAATGTAATTTTATCAGTTTTTTAAAAGTTATAGCATATTATGCCAAGGTCTACTTTATATACTACACAAAGTAGAATGCACACACTTTCAGAAATCTATTTTATTATGGTTACAAACATGCTATATTTATCGAATGTTTACCCAGGAAAGTTATATGGAAATGAAATTACATAACAATCATTTACTTATTTTTATCACAGCAATCTCCTCTGCCCCATTTATCTGTAGTTTGGCTTTATTAAATTTCAGATACCTGAAGTCAACCACAGTACAAAAACATTAAATGAAAATTTCCAAAAATAAATAATTCATTATTTTCAATTGTGCACCATTCTGAATAGCATAATAAAATCCTGGTCAACTTTGTGCAAGAAGATGAATCATCCATATGTCCAGCAAATCCACACTGTATATGCTACCCTCTCATTAGTCACTTAGTAGTCATCTTGGTTATCAGATCAACTATAATGGTATTGCAGTGCATATGATTAAGTAACCCTTACATAGTAGCCTAATGCTTTGTCACAATGCACATGTCATTCACCTCATCACAAAAGCATTGTACAAGGAGCAGGGTGAGTGTAGTACAGTAAGATATTTTGAGAGAGACTACATTCACATAATTTTTACTACAGTATATTCTTATAATTCTTCTATTTTGGTATTCCTAATCTTTTTCTGTGCCTTATTTATAAATCAAACTTTCTGTATATACAAGGCAAAACATAGTATATATAGAGTTCAGTACTATCTGGAGTTTCAGTCATCTACTGGGGGTGTTCTTGGAAATTATGCCCCTAAGATAAGGTTGGACTATTATACTTTTTATTTTAAATACACTTGATTTGATTTTAAAAATCCTCTTTTGTCTTACTGTTAAGCTTGTCATCTGATGCCAGTTTATTCTGGTTTCTTTTCATGGTTTTTAATTTATATTAATAACCATATCCTTCAGTGATACTACGAGTACTTTAACAGACTGCTATTATGTGTTGTTCTTACAATTTGGCATCAGAAGTTGTCAGTCTGCATTGCAGCACTATTTTGAAACTAATTCAAAGAGGCATTATTCCGCGCTTCTTCACCACAGGCTAAAGGCCTGCTCTCATCTGGGAACTGCCCAGCGAGAGCTGCAGGCCAAATCTGGCATGAATTTATCCAAAGAGTGGCCTTAGTGTTCCCATTTCAACACTGAATGGGCTATTGAATTCCACTACCACCCCCAACCTCTTTCCTTCTTGAAGGTTAGACTGTATCCCATGAAGGAATGTGTAGATTTTAACTTGTTAAAATCTTTGTAAGGGATTGCAATGAGATATCTTCTTATCCATGTAAGGATAACAGCACTGAAAGGGATAAGGACACCAGAGATAAGCGTATGTCAGGAAAAAAAAAATTAAAGAAATGATTTTTATATGATTTATGGATGGTCAGTCTAGTTTTGAGACAAATACAGTCTGGTTTATTCATTCATAAGTTGACTCAATATTTATCATTGTTATTTTTATTATTATTTTGACTCATTGTACATTAATGGGGTACAACTTTCATTTCTCCAGTTGTATGTGAAGTGGAGTCACACCATTTGTGTAATCATACATATACATAGGGTAATGATGTTTGTCTCATTCTATTATCTTTCCTTCCCCTGGCTCCCTCCCCACCCCTCATTTCCTTCTACACAATCCATCCTTCCTCCATTCTTGCCTTACCCCGCTCCCGTTATGTATCATCATCCACTTATCAGAGAAATCATTCAGCCTAAGTTAACTCAATTTTAAGCCCAGTTTGAGGTAAACCAGAATGCTTTTGATTCAGGTCACATGACTCCTCACGTTTTTCTTTGGAACATTTTGACTAACATGGACTTCTATCAATATAATCATTGGAATTACAGCTGCAATCCACCATTTAGCACCCAAGTGTTCTCTAATTTCTCCTTACGGATACACTCTGTCTGTCCTGGTTCACAGGGAGATATTTGAGGTCAAGGAAGTAGGAACTGAGCTCCTCCTGATCCATTCTAGCCTCCAGGAGGTTGCTGCTCAGGAATAAGTGTACAACTATGAATTGTTACATGGTTATTTCATCATTTCTTCACTGAGATTTTTGTAAATGTTCATCACTGTTGTTTTTCACCTTGATTTCAGGTCTCACTACTATTATGTTCATAGAAATTGCTATATATGCTTTACTGTTTTTTTTTTGTTGTTGTTGTTTTTTTATTTTTGCAGTGCTGGGAATCGAACCCAGGGCCTTATGCTTGCGAGGCAAGCACTCTACCAACTGAGCTATATCCCCAGCCCCTGCTTTACTGTTTTTAATAACATGAAAACTTTGAAGAAGACTCTTAATAAGTCAGACATTGAGAGCTATATTTTATTCTCTCAGCACCTCTAGGAAACAAGACAGTATTTTCAGGGGAGCTCCATAAGGATAAGAATATACTTCTAGGGCTGAGCATAGTGCCTGAAAGATGGAAGAGGCTTTAAAAATATTTGCTGAATAAAGACATGTGTAGAGGATTTTTATACAGTTTTAAACCATTAATAACTGCAGCACTTTCCTTCCCTGGGGAATTATATCACATACATCTTAATAAAATCAATCCCATTTCTTTATGTTTAAGACAAAGTATTTTATTGATATGCTTTGGGCTAAAAGGGTAAGATTCCTTGAAAGACATATTAGGAAAGACATATTAGAAAAAAATAGCATCAGCAAAACTGGCTCAAATGAGGAAAAACTCAAGAACTTTTGAAATTGGGAACAACATAAGAAAAGGCAAGATGTTAAAGGAACCCAGAGAAGGTAGATGGATCAGGCAAATGGGCTGAAGGGCAGGAACTTAAGGGAATTGAGTTCAAGGCCAGTGCAGGGCAGGACAGAAAAAGAAATCTACCTGACAAATGCACCTAACATCTTAAGTCATGTTTTGTGTAATGAAATGAAGTTATTTCTCATGTTATTTCTGACCTCCACCAAACCCTCAATAATGCTTTGCATTTCCAAAAGCAAGAAAATTGGACAGAAATAGTGGGTAGAATGAAAATAACCTGATTTCCTAAAAATTAATCAAAATCTCAAGAAGGGTCAATTTATGAAAATTTTAACAATAATTTTAGAAAAGGATGTTTAAGTCAGTTTTTGCTTAATTCTCCAGCCAGCCGGTCACCTCAACTCATAGTCAGGTGACAAATGAATTCATACTTTATAATAAAAAGCACATTTCTTAAATAATTAATATATTTTAAATATAGCTTTTTAATATAATAATAAAGTTCAAGTTACAAAATTTCTTAATTTTAGCAAAAAGGTAAGAATTACCCATTACCCCTTCACTGAAAATTAACTGCCACCACGTGTAATTTTTTTTAATCTATTCTTTCAGGTTTTTTTATCCCACTCCTTGAATCTAAGTTGACCTTGTAACTTAATGTAGACAGAGAGTGACAGGTTCCAGTTTCATACCCATTACTCAAGATGCATCGTACACTTCTGTTCTTTGTCTTGAAACTTTTCTTTTCCAAGTAAACAAGACTGAAGCTACGAGATCACATAGAGGAGACTCCGTATGTCCTAAAGAATGGCGCCCTGAATTAGTTCACAGCTAACCAACTCATACACATGTACAAGAGACAGCCAAAGACAGAGATGCCTCTCTAAACCTCAAGTGATTATGACATAGGGATAACCCCAGTCTCGTTCTGAAGATCCACCTGACAGGTCGGAAAATTCATGAGAAAACTAAATGCTACCATTTCAAGACAATGAGACTTGGAGTGGGTTTTGTTACACAGCAATAGCTAATTTGTACATCATATTTGTAGAGAACAAATTCAAATTCAAAACACATTAAATTATTTTCTCATGCAACACATTATATAAAAACTATAATAAATGCCTTTTACAGTCTAATGAAATAAGCAATTTTTCCTGATATGTAGTTTTCTAAAATGGTTTTCATATATTCCTTTTTCCTTAAAATTAATGTCCCTAATTTACATTTACCTTTATCCTTATTCTTATGTCCATATTATAGGATATGATTTTTTTCATATATATTAAATGTATAGTTGACGTGTCACAATAGTTATTTTTCTTTTTTTCTGGCAAGTTCCGATATTACATTGTATTCTAAATGTCCTCTCAGTAGGGTAGAGCCAAGTTGAACTTGAAATTTTTAAAAAATACATTTTCTATTCTCAACTTTTCTCCCTTTAAACACATACTTGCAATGCACGCACACAGCCTTTGGCTTCAGTATCTTGTTCACAGATAGTCTCAAACTTGTGGGTTACACATGGTGGAAAGGTTGAAGCCATCTTTCACTTACCTTTCTTCATCACCTATCAATAGGGCATGAACTTCCCCTTCTAGGTATCTCATTTAATCTTTTTTTCCACTTCTTGATTACTATCATATCCTTAAGAGAAGTTTTTTCTACCTTACATTGATGCTTTCATATTCTAACTCATCATCCTTCTAGTAGGAGAAATTGAAAAGCTAAAAGTTATGACCTCCAGACTTTCAGTTCTGGGTGTGAATGAGCTCTGGGTTAGGTGCACCTGCACAGGAGATGGAAGGCAGAAGGAAGACCTTGTACTCAGCAATCCCTGATTCCTTTGGGCCATTTCTGTCTGCAAACAAGACTGTGGAAACTGAGTGTTGATAGCAGCGGAGTCCAACCCCCCTTTCTCTGTGGTTTCTTGAATGCCAAGAGGCAGTAGCTGAAGGAAGTGTAGCCTCCCTGCTTGGTCCACTCTTGTAGTCTGGGCACTTCCCTCGAAGGCTAGCCTGGGTTCCATTCCTTCAGGGTTTCCAATGCTAATTTCCTGTATTAAATCCCATTTTTAAAATGTCAGAAGTTCTTTCTAAGGATTTAAATAATTTAATGAAAATTCATTGTGAATTCTGAAACTGTGTCCCTACAAATGGAAAATACAAATTTTATTCAAGTGTCTCACCATCATATATAGTTACATTTCTAGAGTGGATTTATAATGGAATCAGCTGAGTATTGGCAAAAAATGAAATTCTCTATCCCTGGATATAGGCCTGTTTCCACGAGCACCTTAGAAATTCTTGTGTTTGAAATTTGAAAATCATTGACCTATAATAATTGTGCAAATGTTAGACTTCAAAGGAAACCTCAATAAACAGAAACTGTACAGGTTACATCTTTGAACCTGCACAATTAAATATAAATAACAAAGCATTGCATCACAAGAAACAAATATTATGCATCCTATCCATAGAATTATCTCAAAGAGGAAAGCAACATAAAATGACAGGCAAGTTAGAATGTAATATACATGTGATCATTGCATAACTTATGGTAATGAATGTAGGCAAGATGTATTCAGAAGGAAATTTATAGAGACAAATATAATTAAATAGGAAATGAAGTCAAATCAGATGTTAGATAACAACAAAGTGAAGACCAAAGAACACAAGAGAAAAAGCATAATAAAACTAAGGTATGGTTCTGATATACTAAAATAAAGAAACGATGTAGAACCGAACAAATCAAAAATATATAAGAATCAACTTGGGGGACAAAAATTAGTAGCGAATGTCACTTCAGTACAAAAAAAAAGATTATTTTTTACAGGCATAAAATAATATATCTAAATGTTTGAAGCTTTGGAAATACAAAGAGATAAAGTTTTCTGAGGATGTTTAAACCATTAAAAAATATCAATTCAAATTTTATGTGTGAATGCATGTTAAAAGAATAAAAGTGAAAGAAAAAAATAACTAAATTGCAATGTTTAAAGTCTGAGCAAAATGCCTAAATGATTTGATAGATATATTTATTTTTAACTTTTCCCAATCACATAACCTATTTAAGAGTATGAGAAAAGAAAACTTCTCTCTCTCTCTCTCTCTCTCTCTCTCTCTCTCTCTCTCTCTCTCCTCTTTGGTGCTCAGGGGCACTTCACTACAGAGCTCCACCACCAGTCCTTTTTTATTTTCATTTTTTTATTTTGAGACAGGGTCTCACTAAGTTGCTGAGGCTAGCCTCAAACTTGCAATCTTTGTGCCTCAATCTCCTAAGTCGCTGGCATTTCAGGTAAATGCCACCATGCTTGGCTTCTCAATTCATATTTAAAGGCAATAAATGTGATATCTTGAAACCTGATAAACATAGCACTAAAAACAGAAAATTCCAGATGCAGCTCAATTTTTAATTATAATAAAAAAACATCATTAGCTGGTAAATGGATGGAGTTGGAGAATATCATGCTAAGTGAAATAAGCCAAACCCAAAAAAATCAAAGGCCAAATGTTTTATCTGATATGTGGATGCTAATTCACAATAAAGGGGCAGGGGACAGGGAAGAATAGAGTTACTTTGTATTAGGTAGAGGGAAGTGAAGGGAGGGGAAGGAGTATGGGGGAAGGAATGATAGTAGAGTGAAACAGACATTATTACCTCATGTATATGTATGACTGCATGACTGATGTGATCCTGCAATATGTATAATCAGAAAAATGAGAGATTACACTCTACTTATGTATGATCTACCAAAATGTATAAATGCATTCTACAATCATGTACAACTAATTAAAACAAATAAAATTTTCAAAAAATTAAAAACATTATATAAATCAAGCACATCACATTCAAAGACAAAATAATTAAGGATTACTTTGTCTATGAATATAAGGATAATTAAATACAAAACAAAATACTAATATCTTTCATAACACCATTAGGCCATGGAAGAAATGTCAAATGATTTTTGAAATAGATTTTTTTTAAATCATTTGGAAAATTTAGTATTTTTTCTGGTGCAAATTTTTAATATTCTCTTTTGAAGCTTTTTCCATTTCTGTTTTTTATATCAAATAAAAAATTATATTTTAAAAAACTGATTATAATTCAACAATGAAATTCACATATATTGGTTTGAGGTACATCCTTTAAGTTCAAGTAAAATGTTAGAATGCCCTTCTTCACTAGAATTCATATAAACCATTTTGAAAGTTTCAATAATTCCATATTAATTTTAAATAAGCAAAAGCATTATTTGAAGATAATGTGAACAACTACCTAGCACCCCCTAAAAATCAAGTGAAATATTCTTATGTCTAACAAGAAAGTAAAGATGGAGCACATGACCAATGTTTGCAAATATTCTGTTCTCTACTTCTGGGTATGTAACTTCCTGCTTGCCTTAAAGTTAATGGTGGCCATGTGACTAACTAACTTTGGTCATGAAATGTCAGCAGAAGTGACCCAACTCTATTTTTAGGCCAAAGCATTTTACTTACCAATGCTCAATTCTCCAATTCCCTTTTCCCTGGCTAAGGTGATTATTTAAACATATGTTAATATTAAGGTACCTCAAGGTAGATGTGACCTAGGTCACTGAACTGAATCATGGAGGGGAGTTTCCCCAAAGAATTGTCCAGACAGGCAGAGTACTTGAATAAATAGATGTTTATTATGTTAAATTACTGAGATTTGTGAGTCATTACTGAAAAATAATTTATCCTAAGAAGTGCAATAATGATTCAAAAATGAGGACTTTCCAAAATAATAGACACAGTAGAAAACAATTTAAGCATTAACAAAAATATTCATGACTGCAAAAAAACATAAATTTTGCTTGAAGTCTAAGAAATTAAGTAGAAAATCATAATATATAACTGGAAGGGAAGATGACATTTAAAATCTTGTCTAGATTCTCTCTGGATTATTAATACATTTGATCTTTTTTGTTGTTGTTGTTAAAGCTCTAAAGTAATTTTTTTCCAAAAATTATTAGAAAATACATCCAAAGAAATAAATAGTTGACAAGAAATGATAATCTTTTAGAAATAATAATGATGACTTGTGCTATTAGGTATTTGGATAAAATATTTACCATGAATATATGCAACCAAAAACATGTATACAAAATTTATTTTTAAAAACTGATTATAATTCAACAATGAAAAGACAATACAACATAAAAATAGGTAACACTTGAACAGATGCTTCATAAAAACACATGAAAAAATGTTCAACATCAGTGGAAATTGTATTGATAGAATTTATATTTGGAAAATACAAATTAAAACCATAAGATACCACTACTCACATGCTAAAACAATTAGAAATTTTAAAGACTGGCAACAGCAAGTGTTTCCACAGATCAAGTGGAACTGATGTCTAAAATGGTTAAAGCACTTGGGAAAGAGATGGCAGCATCTTAGAAAGATAAACGTACACTTGATATGGAACCCTGCAATGTACTCCTAGGTATTTACCCAAGAGAAATGGAAACATATGTGCCCCCAAAGGCCTATACAGGAATGTCCATGGTAGCTCTATTTATGACAGCACAAAACAACCCAAGTGTCCATCAACAGGTGAAAGGATAAACAGACTGCACTTCAAAACTCAATATAGTGCTCAGCAACAAAAAGGAATAACTACGGACAAACACAAGGACATGAATCATAAGACTGTTTGCTGACTCAGAGACATCAGATACAAAGAAACACTTGGTATAAAATACCACTTCCAGCAAATTTTAGAAAGGTTCATGACATAAATTTGGGGGTCATTGAAATGTTATACATCTTGATTGTTTACACTGATCACAATGTGTCATTGCATAACTCACAATGAATACAGATTTATATGTAAATTATACCTACAGAAAGTCAATTTTTCTACAGAGATGGTCTCAGTTGTTTTAACCCTGACATTCTATGATATGTGTTCAATACATCACAATAAATAAATGAAGTTTTTAAAATGTGGCCCTTCCCAAAAGGATTCCTCCCATCCTTTCCAGTTTGGAAAGGAATGATTTTAGGTGAAATGAATGTACATCCCATGTTGGAACTTGAGAGGCAAGAAGAGCAGAGATGCAGACTGCAAATAGCCTGCCAGAAAGGGATGTACTCATTGTCAATACCAAGGCTTTCCAGCTCCACTCTCAAGTCTCTTCCATGATTCTTAATTACACTGGGCTTTTACATACTGATGGGTTAAGCAAATCATTGTGTCCATCTTTGCTGCTTTGAGACTTAAAATGGTCTAACTGAAATAAGAGAAAATGCATGTGACAGAGCATGATCAATTGGAATTAGATACCAAGATAAAGAAAGGAGGAAAGAGATGAAGGGGGATGATAGGGAAGGAAAGAGGGAGGGAAGGAGAAGAAGGGAGGACAAGAGAGGAGGAGGGAATTGGGAGGGCAGGGAAGGGTGGGAAGGAGGGAGGGACAGACAAGACAGAGAGAGGGAAGGAAAGAGGGAGGACAAGAGAGAGGGAGGGAGAGAAAAGAGAGAAAGAGAGGTAAGAAGGGAGGACAAGAGGAAAAGAAGCAAAGGAGGAAGAAAAAACCATGTCTTATCTTTTGAGAAGTCAGAAAAAGATAAGACAGATAAAACAGAAAGAGAATCTTTTTCAAGAACAATTCTGTTTGATTAGTTTAAGGTTACACTTTGCCATCACTATCTGGGAATTTTTATGATGACATCAGTCAAAGACCAGTGGGTGGAGTCAATTCTTATTTGCAGATATAGGATTGTCAACTGTTTAAAGTTTAACATTAGGGGATAAAAAGAACAGAATTAGCAGGAAGCACAGATTCTAGAGTTAGATTATTTTAAGGTTTTCCTTACCCTTTCCAATCTGCATTTTTATATGTTGACCAAATTTAATATGATACCATTTATAGGAAATAAAACAAATCAGATATTTTGAATTTTTTTTAGTTATCTATAGTTGAGTTAAATGGTAACTGTAAGTCATGCACAGGTCCCTCTGTACTTGCTCTTTTTGTTCAGACTAAAGATTATCAGGGGAATTTTCTACTACAATAGAACCACTAGGAAGTCCAAAGACGCCATAAGGAACAAGTTAGTGGGGGTGGAGGACTTTCAAGTGAGTGCTCTTGATAGACAGGTCTGAATTAAGTTTCTTGTAATAGCCAAGTACCTGTTTCTGAAGGCAATGCTAGCTAGATTCAAGTGTACATCACACCAGGGCCCAGGCTGAGGCCTGTGGCATCATAAAGCAAACCTGTGTGTGTCTTGAGGCAATTAGAAGATCAAACACATGGGAGAGGTGAGGGGCTCTGGCTGGTTCTGCAATTGAAACATAGGCCATAAAGTTCTGGAAATGAAGGTTTCTCGGCTATCAAGCCAATGATTGCCACATGCCAAAACATAAACCAGATTGCATAATGAGTAGGTTTTTCATAATTTCCTCAAATTAGGTTTTTATTAATGCCTGTCAACAGCAAATGATAGGCATGTGTTGCATTAACAGCTGCCGTCGGTCATGCCAGCTCTGATATCACAGCTAATCTAAAACTTACAGTAAGCCAAGGACCCTCAGCCCCGTTTGAACAAAAGTTCAAGTAGTTTGTAATAAGGTAAAAGTAGTGCAGTTAGCGTTTCACCATGAGTGGTGAATGATTATTTCGAAATGTGATTTTAAATACATTAAAATTAATTTTCATTTTCATGTTCTCAGTTTTCTTCATTGTTTGCAGACAAGTTGATTTAGTACAGGGCCTCGGGCATCTTGCTGGAATATTTCAAGGGTTTCGATCTATTTAAGTTCTGCCCTTTGTTAGTTTCTCACATATAATCATGAAAGGCTTCTTACCTCCAAAGGGGAATGATGATGATGTTGTTGATTTCAAGATGCAACTCCACAGTGGGCCTCTAAGGAGAAGACTTAGAAATGTAACCTTATAAACCTATTAATTGGACCATCAATCAGTATAGCTGATGATTTTTCTATAATAGAAAATTCAGTCAAAGGAAGACAGAGATAGTAATTTTACTAAAAGCTAAGACTTTTCTTTATTAATATCATAAACTTAAGGCCCTTAAACATAGGAAGCATTTTTTTAGGGAAAACAGTTCCATGCAAAGGATTCAACTCAGAAAAGCCTAAATACTTCTGAGGGGTGAGGGACATGAGGAGGCCAGGACTGTGGGCAAAAGCTCACAGAAGTGCCATCAGAAGGTCAGAAAGGCCATGGAAATTAGAGGAAGGAAGGTAAAATTAATGCAATGGCACTCAAGGCAAATTTCCAAGTGTCCCACATCATGGTGGTGATAGAATTTGGGGTTAATACTTTGAAAAAATGACTTAAATGGGAAGGTGGAAACAAGTAGATGAGAAGCAAATCTAGTAAAGCAGAGAATTGAAAAATCAAATAAGGATTGGGATAATGACACAAAAAGAGAGGGGGAAATCCATAAATGAGGTGTTTTACAAGGATTATGAGATGTGATGATTAACTAACAACAAGGAAAGATGGATCAAAATAATTTATAGAAGTGAGATTTAAAACCTAAGAATGGAGAAAATTATGGTATTTTCTTACTGATTTTGTTTTTCTTTTTGTAGAAATGGGAAAGGTGGAGAGAATTGTCAGACTAAAGGTACAAGGATGGTAAATTCCATTCATAGTGGTCATCAATCTTCCCTCTACATCCATGGGGGATTAGTTCCAGGACCACTTATGGATACCAAAATCCATAGATACTCAAGTCCTTAATATAAAATGGCATAGCATTTGCCTTTAACCTCCTCCCTTATACTTTAAATCATCTCTAGATTGCTTATACCACCTGATAAAGTGGAAATGCTACCTAAATGGTTACATATACTGTTAAGGAAAAGTGACAACAGAAAAGTGTGTACATATTCAGTACAGCTAGAAAATTTTTCCTTCTCAAATCTATGAATACAATGACTGTATTTTAGATCTAGAACACAGGTTACAGGACTGACCTTGGGACATGGGAGGCACTGGAATGTTCAGGTCAGTAATTGCCTCTACCCACATAGAGACTTCTCAGCAGATCATGGGCACATGATCCTGTTCCACTGGCCATAGTTGATGAAGTCATCTGAGCATTCAGATATGGGATCCAGCAATGCAAATTGATCTCTGTGACTGGCTTGAACTGAAAACAGGTAAACTAAAAACAATAAAAACAAAACGAAAAGAAACAACTCATAGAAACAAATCTTATCATTAGGAAGAAAAATATCCAGAGATATGAAAATGAAGTACATTCTTAGAGAGAAGAAGCCCTTGATCTGAGCAGTGTGAGCCAATGAGTGAATCTCAAGAGCCACGTTGGTTCCTGCCCTCTCCCCTGGTTCCTGCCCTCTCCCCTGGCTCCTGCCTGGGGCCCTTGTCCCAAGACCTACCTCTTTCCACCTTTATCTTTTTTCCCTTCTCCTCCCATTTTGTAGAGATGGCTTCACATAGTTTCTATTCTTGATTAGAAGAGAATTTTGAATGAGATAAGGCTGTGGTTTGAGATGTCACCAGCTTATGAACAGTAAGCAAGGAGGTGAATAATTTCAGAAAGAGAAGCAAAAAGCACACACGAGGACAAATAAATATTCAGAGTTAGTGAAGACTATGGAGAAAAGAAGCTGTGTTTCAGGAAGCCAAGAGAGTGGTAATTATAGCAAAGCAGATTGTAAAGGTTCCAGTGGGAAAAGTTTACATAACCACATGAACTTGAGCGTTACTTGTTCTTTCTGGTGCTGATAGAAGATAGTATAAGACCTGAAGAACAGTGATTCCCCAAGTAGTGCAGAGTTGCAATTGCTGGCAGCTATCCTCATTTTCCATCAGAGCAGACTCCTCCAAGGTCTTTAATTGATTTACCAACCATATTCCTTCTCTTTTGCAGCCAATGTCTGTATGTTTCATTATCATTCAGGGAATAATTATCAGGTAGGTCTTTATTTCCCTTCATCTCCTGCTGCTGGCCACAGTCACAACTTCATAAAGCAACCTCTCAGGAAGATAAAGGTAGAAATCAGAAACCCACCAGACCCTTTAAATTTTTGACTGGGCAGGATATTGAAATGATTGGTCAACAAAGTTCTTTACTCACTCTTTTCTTGTTTTCCAGTAATGCAGAAAATCATGAGTTGGTTATAATAGCCTTGACAACATCATTTAAAATATATAGGAAACCATATTTATATGGACTAAATAACTTGGATTCAATGCTGGATTTAATTTTTCCATGCTGAATAAAGCTGGCATATTTTCCACTGCCAATTATTCACATAAGCACATTCTTCACTCATTTTGAAGCAGAATAAAATGCACAATTCTCTGAAGCAGGATTGGGTCATCTTACTAAATCCAGGATATTGATCATTTAAGTACTCAATAAGCAGTTGCTAAATTGGAAGGGAAATACTAACATTCCTCACTTCCCGAAATGGTCACCACTCTATAACATACCAATATTTTTTCAAATATTTTTAAACACTAATATTTTCTAAGATGGATGACTCCAAGTTCAGTTTTAAGCCCTGTAAGCAAATGTTAAAAAAAAAAAAAAAGTATCATTCAAATTAATTCCTCTCCATTTTTATTAACTTTTGCTGAAGACCTTACAATTTTGGTAATGTTAAGCAAGTATTTATAACAATGGTTAGCTTTATGTCCACAACTATAGCTCTTTTCACTGATGAAAGTAATCCAATTTACTAACAAGTAAGTAAACTTGGAGAGGGAGGTGGGAGAAGGTAGTAATAAGTTTTTAAGTGCCTGGAAAATAGAGTTACTTTTTAAATAGAGTTTCTTTTTAAATTAACATAGTGTGTATGGCATTTGAATGGAATAACAGATTAGAACTGAAATGCAGGTAGTTTAGAATGTTCAAGGGAATGAGTGAGTTTACAAAGCACAAGGCCTCTTTATATATTAGGAACCATCAAGTTAAAAACCTTTAAAAGTGCTGAAATAATCATCCTGGCTTTATGGAGTAGTAGAGAAATAAGTTTCCCAGAATCTTCAAAACTTTCAGAATTTCCTTGCTTTTTTTTCAAAGGAAACTTTCAAAGTGAGCTTTTGATTTTAGCTTCGTCACTCTTCCATACTCGATATCCTTCATGTCTCACTACAGACATGGCCACAAGAAGTTCAATTAAGCAAGAAAAGTGCTGAGTTTTGATCTGTGCAAGGTAGACTGGGCTGTATTTAAGTAACAGTAATTTAAATGTCAAGGTTTCAAAGTCTCTCTCTCTCTCTCTCTCTCTCTCTCTCTCTCTCTCTCTCTCACACACACACACACACACACACACACACACACACAGAGGAAGTTATTCCTACAGCACCGTCAGTCTGTCCTGTATAGGAGGGAATACCTGTTACCACAACCAACTTTTAGGAGATACATTTCCTAAGCAACCACTCTGAGTCACTTGTCCACTGCTACCAAAAAAAAATAAATAAATAAAGAGAGAGAGACCTGAAACTTTTCTCTAGAAAATCTTGTGTATAACTTGACTTCATTGAGCTCCAGGCACAGAATAAATACCTTTGGATATACAGGCAGCTGGGCCTCTAAACAATACTCAATGTTATCTACAATCGTTTATGAAGTAGATTTTATATATAGACCCTCCAGTCTGGAATAACAAATAACTTGTTTTGACCTAGGACAATATGCATGAATATCTCATCACAACAAACTTTGGATCAAGTTTTTAAAAAGAAAAAGTCTAGCTCTTCCTTGTATCGGCTGTCATGCTAGAAATGTCATCTCTAATGCTCATTTCAACCATGAAAGGAGTTCTCATTACACAAATTCACAATAGGAAATTGAGGTTTATAGAAATAAAGTAGACTCAGTCAGCAGTTAAACTGGGGTCAGAGTCAGCTAATGATATCTTCTCTACCTAATGCCATCTTCCAAACATGACTGGGATGCCTTTCTCTGCATCTATCCCTCCTCAGCAAATCATAGAATTTCAGAGCTAATAGAGAGAACAGAGACAAACTCCGGTTCCACCCTTCCAGCCTTACCCAACGCTGGTTCTAGTACATGATTGGCTACAACAGCTGCTTCCTGATGGACCCATTTCCATGTTTGGTCTTCTCTGCCAAATTCTCAGCAAATCTCTTTCCAACTCAAATCTGATGGCATCCCATACCTGGACCTCACACCTCCATCTGCAACCTTCCACAGCAAGCTCACTCTTGCCCTTCCCTAAGACCTCCCAATGCAGCATTTGTCTGCTGAGTCCCCAGCACATTCCCTTTGCTCTGCCTGTGCATTAATTTATCTCATGTTGGCTCAAGGCAGAGGCTGCCTCTTTTTGCTCACTTTTGAATCCTCAGAACCTACCACAATTCATGTTATCTAGGGAATATAGTCGATAAATATTTGTTGAATAAATTCTCCCTCTTCAATTTATAGGTCAAATAATTGGATCCCTTCTTGGACAAGTAATTCTCCCAAGGGACCCACCAGTTAGTAGCAGAAGTAGCACTGAAACCCATACCTTCCTGTGTGCCCCACACCCTCTCATCAACACACACACTTTTCTGTCTTTTACTCATCTTGTGACTTATCATGCCCTAAAGCACGCATATGCACTAGCTCTGGTTAGAAGGCACAGTGCAGCCAACTCTGCAGAACAAAATGGTCCAGATTGAATTACTCCATCCTCAAAGTCACAGGAACCATAAACAACTCCAGCTTTGAAAACAAATCCTCAGTTACCCCAACCCTCCAGGCCTTCCCTCATCTTGGCAGGAGGAAGATCTTACCAGTTGCCACTGTCCAATCAATTATTGACTTCAGCAGGGAAGGAGATGATAAATGTGTCCTTCTAACACACAAGAGAAACTGAAATTAATCTAATTAGTTTGAAGGAGCACTTCAGTGCCATAGTGCTGGGCACGGGGTACAGGAATAGAAGAGGACATTCAGATGAAAATTGATGCTTATTTTCTGTCTAGTCCGGTTTGGGGTAATTTTCGAAGATCTGTTTTATTATTAAAATTCCCTACTCTGATGAGATCCAACTGCTTAACTCTTTAAACACTTCCAGAAAAACTTGTGCACACAGTTACATACACACTCCCCCTAGCCAACAGGTAGCAACAAAGTTACAAAAGTTGCAAATATCAGTTCTGCCTTCTATATTTCTTTTACAGTTTTGAGGACTGTGCTAGGTGAGATGTTTCTTTTCAATGCAAAATATTTAACCAGGATAACTAAGGTTGATGTTTTGTGACTTTTGATGAATACTTGGGGTTCTGTCAAAAGGCTAAGTTTTTCAATGAATTACTGATACGTTAGCCTGACTTAAGGATCTCTTCCCAAAGTATTAAAAATGGGATAAGCATTTGGTGTCTGTCTCTAATTAACGTGGCACTTCCAAAGATTTCAGAAGGAAACTCTCAGGGCATTGTAAAGAAATAGCGACTGTTTCAAACAATTGAAGTGAAGCTCAAGAAAGAATATATCAGCAGTTGCTTAATAATAGTTTGTATAATAAAATATTCATATTATCATATCCTTCCCATCAAAGAGGATGGATCTTAATGTCATTTTAATATTTTTCCTACTAAAATAAAATTTTAATTAAGGCAGAAGATATATTGCCTAAGGTAAGCTAAACTGTTTAAAATTATTAACTGCTCGAATACTTGTTGCTATACTACAAGCCGCCATAAAAGAAAAGAAATTAAGTACTCGAGGGATTAACGCAATTTTGAAAGCTGTACCCCTCCTCCCGTGGCCTTTTAGATACGCCTAACTGAGCCATAACTATTTTTCTCCACTCAGCCAGACTCCAGCTTTGTGGCTTTTTTAATAACCTGGCTTTTCAAGGCCCTGCTCCTGAGAGTCTTTTCATTTCTGCCGCACTACCTACAAGCAAATTTCTTCCAGTTGCTCAACAGTCGAATGCCTCCTTTTCTTCGCTGCTGAAGCATTTCATTGCAGTTTCATTGACAGGGTGGTGTTCTGTTACAGTGGAATCAATAGCTCGGCGCTTCCCAGCACACCGATTAGCTTGTCAGTCAGGGCCTGGGGGAGGTAGTGTAAATCCCAGAATACCAGGGGCCAGGAGTTTGAAAACAGAGGAATGCACGCAGACCCTGTGGTTGTCTACCACCTGTTGCTCCACAACATGTGCAGAGTGAATTAACTTTTCTGCTACAACATGTCTTAAAGGTCAACTGCAATGGAAGCCTTGAGCTTTTGGAATATTTTAGCTCATTACCAAAAACCCATCTCTCCTGATTTGTTACTAGTCCTGGGACAAAAGGGGAATTGATTCTTCCAGAGGCTGAGTTTGACCAACAGGTTGGCGATGGGGCCTGAGAGAGCAGGCTAATCGGGAAGGGCATACACGGGAGAGAAACTTGTTTCTTATTTTATTTTATTTTTTTTTTTTTGAAGTAAAGGGTCTGCCTGCTTCTTGATTACACATTAATGGAAAACAGTTCCCACAGTTAATGTGAGCATGCTGTGGGTTTCTGTGGAGGGAGGGGATGCACGTGTATGTTTTTCAAGCTCCTAACAAGACTTTTTGTGATAACTGGGGAGTCATAAAGTTGGATTTTCCTACACCAAAAGTTGGAAATACACAAGATAATGAAAAAGTAATAAAGAAATGCAAAATTTACACAGAAGCTATTATGTACAACTTCTTGGGCACATACCCAAAAGGGTGTATTAGAGTTAACCAGAGATTAGATACTTATTGTCTATTAGAACATGATTACAAAGTGATGTCACTTTAATATATATATATGTATATATATATATATATATATATATATATATATATATATATATATATTCTTCGGCCTTCCAATGCAACTGTGAAGAGCTATGAAATCAACCACTTAAAGTGTCAATGATGCCTTCCAGTCAACCTCAGGAAATCTTTTTACAGATATTTATTATCCAAAGCCACGTCATCCCAGACCACAAAAGGAAATTCTGTGCTTAGTACATAAAGGCAATACGGTCTGAGGAGGGTTTGCTTTCAGCACTTGGAGTTTTCTCACAAAACCTCCATAAACTCACCACAAACCACAATGTAAACTGGCACACTTCAGATATGACTTGTTAACCTAATTCCACCAAATTAATTCACTCATTTTAAAAGGGATTTCTAATGATGCAAACAAAAGCTCCAAAGCCATGAGAACACCCATTTGAATTCAGAGGTTGGCAGGGAAAATATGAATCTTTTGGAGAAAACACATGTAAGGAAAACATTGAATCCTACAATGGGAAATAGAATTTTAGTACTTGAAAAAATTGTTTAATTTGATCTGAGAAATAAATGTGTCCATTTCAGAATGGAGACGTCACTTCATTTCCCTTATGTGAAAAAAAATTGTGTATTCTATTTTAAATTGCTTGATCACTTATCTTTCTACTATTCTATATGGATGATTGCTAGACAAATATTACAGGGAAGCTTGATTCTTATAGACTGTCATACTCAGCTTTCTGTGACTGTAACAAAATACCTGAGATAATTGACTTAGTAAGAGAAAAGGTTTATTTCGGCTTATAGTTTTTTAAAGTTTCGATACATAGTCAATTGGCCCACTGTTTGGGGCCTGTGGTATGATCGTGCACCAGAGGGAAGTGCATATGGTGGAGGAAGCTGCTCACCTCATGGCCAAGAAACAAGAGAGGGAGGAAGAGACCATCATCCCATAATCCCCTTTGAGGGCATGGCTCCCAGTGAATTAACTACCTTCCACTAGACCCCATCTCTTAAAGGTTTCACCACCTCCCAGTGATGCCACAATTTAGGGACCAAATATTCAACACCCAGGCCTTTGGGGATATTCCAGATCCAAACGTATAGCACAGATTTTTTAAAATATGAGTATGTCATTCTGTTTCTTCCACCTTTAGTTTGTAAATATGTTTAATTTGATGAGCATTGTTTGCTCACCAATAGCGTAGCTGCCACTGTAGCTGGCATAGAGGGATCAGGGACATGACCCTAGGAAAGTCAAGTTCATGCAGTTTGAATTCCAACTGAAGTTTAGCAGCACTGCACACATGGATAAGTTAGGAATAGAAACTCGTTCTCAATAAGTAGTAAAGATCACCACTTCCCTAGGCATAACTTTGTGCTGTATTTCCCCAAAATACTTTATCCCCCTTCTTCTCTACAAGAATATTTCCTAACTTAAAATACACTCTCAGAAACAAATTTGGTGATGTGTATTCAAGCAGAGCTTCACACTTTACAAAATCATAGACACCAAAGAACTGCGTATTGAAAGTCTTTACCCATTGATACCTGCTTTCCCACAAACCCACAGCCATGGTGAACCAGTGAATTCAAGACCTACCACTAGTGACCCCTTAACATTTCTACCACTAGAAAAGAAGCAAACAGAGACATACACCAAAGAGTCTTTCATGGGTTCACTGTGATTCCATCTGGAAGAATTTCCTCTAGCCATTCCCAGATCCACCCATATCACTCTTTGTTTCCAAAGTGGACAAGTGATGTGCATTATGCAGACAGAAATATTCATGGATGTTAGAGCTGAAAACCACACATAGGAAAAACAGGTATCATATTTTAAATTTCCATATCAATATTCTATTTAAATGTCTGTGTGCAATTAAAATTATCTAGCTATGTGCCTTGCAGTCTGCTTAATTCTTTATAGCTATTCCTGTTCTAAGTATAACTTTTTTTATTTCAAAAGTATATATGAGTAGCAGTTACTGACATCTCCTAATGGGGCCTATAGTCAATTCTTATAGAGTGGTAGCCTCTGAAGTCACAGCATCTTAATAAACTCATAATGATTATGCTTCACTGGGACATTTTAAGCAATGCTTTAACCACTCCCTACTACCTAGCACCTGCTTATTAAGCACCATAGCCAAAGTTTCTCCAGTCTTTATACTCATGGTGGCCCATCCTGTAACAGCCCACACACATGAAAAAGCATGCTCATTTTCAGAGGCACAGATTTCTCTGTGAATGTCCAGATGGGCCCTGCAAGATCAAATAAATTCACAATGAGCTTTGAAAGAATGGTTCTAATGAAGCTGCTATCAACTAAACTTCTGACATTACAAGGATTCACCAGATGGTTATAGAGGGAACCTGTGTTTCCAGCCCCTGACAAACGTGATCAAATTGTCTATTTCACTTAGTTCACAGAATATTAAAGTTTAAGTTTGTATTAGTATTACTTGTCTTTCAAAGTTTATTTACCTTGCAAAAATTTTGTTGGAATAACCTCAATCATTTCTCTGAACTTAGGCCAAGTTAGTCATTTTGTATATTTATTTATTTATTTTTAATTTATTTTGGTGCTGGGAATCAAAACCAGGGCCTTGGACAAGCTAAGCACATGTTCCACCCTTGAGCCACCCTCTACCCCCAATTTACAATTAGATACATCTGGAATATGTATATATGTGTGTGTGTGCATGTGTTGTGTGTGTGTGTGTGTGTGTGTGTGTGTGTACACAGTCATTTACATGACTATATTAATGCATGAGAACTGAGGTAATTAAACTCAATCATGTCCCTTCTGGATGGGATTAAAATCTTGTCCAGCTCTTTAACTACTATTGGAAATCTGACCATATAAGAGACAAAGCTCAAGTGTCTTACAGGGAATACAGGTTCAACCACAGTGTCTATTATATTATAGTCTCAAAGGAGTTCATGTGAGTTATTATCTTGGTTATAAAACACCAAGATAACATAATAAGTGGAATACATAGGTGGGAGAACAAGTGAAAAAGTCCAGTGTGTTTTGGCACCAGGTGGAGCATAGATCTCAGAGGTCAGGCCCAAGAGACTACAAAGCTCTCTCAACTGCCACCCACAAAGATCTGAGGCGGCTTTGTCAGTAATTTCAAAAAATAAAAAATAAATAATTATCTGAGTCTGCAGCAAACACCTGAGGTGAAAATTTATTTTTCTACCCCAAATCCATATGGAAAGAAAATAACCAGTAGATTTTTTTCTTCTTTTTCTTTAGAAATTGATATATAAAAACATACTAATTAAATCTGATTTAATATAAATTATATTTATCCAATTATCTGAATGACTTAAGGCTGAATTAATTTTAACTTCAATGTTATAATTGGCTTTACATTAAGCATTGCAAATACAAATTTCTCAACCTGTATAATATTCTTTTTGACACTTTCGAAACATTTGCTCTGTAGTCTAGTTTGGCAGGAGTGAGATATAAATGTACATAATGATCGTAATTCCACAAGTTCTATTCAGTCTGCTAAAAATTTCTTAGAGATAATGCTAACAACTTTCAGCATTAGTATTCAAATTTGGAACAATAAACAAGAACACCTAGTAGTAAGTACCTGACCTATTTTAGTACTCGGTGAAACGTATATTATTAAATTTCTTGTTCAAATATAAATACAATATTATTTGTATTCCCAGAATTGAACTGTAGCATAACAAGTTGAAAATTAATTTGCTGATTCACATGACTTTCAAATCACGTTTTGAGCCAAAGATAACTTTCACAACAGTATTTTGAGCATACTAAGGAGTGCTATTTATCCAGGACACATGAACACTAGGGTGAGTAATTTATATGCATTACCTTATTTAACACAACAACTTCAAGAACTGTGTACATAGCACCTCTAAAACTGAGAAAACAGAGAAACTAGGAAGTAAATGTCCCAAGATTCCACCACTGGTTAAGTGGAGTCGATGAGATTCTTATCCTCACAGTCCAACCCTGAAGCACATGCTATTCACTTCTGTGCCAAGATGAATATAGGAGCAGAGCTTCAGATCAAGTCTGTAACATAAAAGTTACAATGTTGGTGGGGCAGAGGGTAGAAGAAAGAACACTACATTTAGCTATAGAAGTCAGGAGACACACAATCAGACCCTGGTTAGGATGAAATAGCTCAAGTATTCATTCCATGGATATTGGCATCTGGCAGGATTTGTGCTGTTTGTTTCAAGGCCAAGCTGAGCTTCTCAAAGAGACCAGGCTTGTCTGGAAAGATTATTACATTTTAAATGTAATTCACAATCTCCATTGTCAAAACTGCAAAATCCTTCCTAAAAAAATGAAAACTTTTCAACAGATAATATGCATAGCCCAAAAGCCCATAAAAAAAGAGATATTCACCATAATTAACCATTAGGGAGGTACAAACCTAAACTATAATAAGATATCATTTGACACATACTAGAGTGCTGTTAAAAAGTTGAGTAGTAACAAATGTCAACAAGGATGTGGAGAAATCAGGACCCTCTGGCATTGCAGGAGGGAATGTGAAATGGTTCAGCCACCATGGAAGGCAGTTTGGTAGTTCCTCAATGAGTTCAACAGAGAATTTGCCATGTGTATTAGAAGCTTCATTTCTGGGTTTATTCCTTAAAGAATTAAAACAGGTGTTCAAATAAAAATGTTCATACCAATGCTCACACCAGCACACTTCATCGTAGCAAAATAAAGGAAGCAACCCAAACATCCATCAACCAATGAAAGGATTTTTTAAATGGCACATTCATATGATGGAATAAAAATTTGGCCATAAAAAAGAATGAAGTTCTAATATATGTTCAAACATGGATGACCCATAAAAACATTAAGATAGGTGAAAGAAATGAGACAAATGCTATTTCCTATATAATTTCATTTATATAACATATACAAATCCAAAGTTGGCAAATTCATAAAGACAGAAAACCAATTAGTGGTAATTAAGCATTAGTGTGAGAAGGGGGCATATAGAATAACTGCTTAAAGTGTCTGGGGTTTCCTTTTGGGATGATGAAAATATTCTAATACTAATGATGACAATACAACATTGTAAATGTACTAAATGTCATCAGGGTAAATTTTATGGTATTTACATTTTATTTATTTACATTTGGAAAAAAAATTCTCTATATAAGTAAAATATGAAAAACAAATAAAAGTAGGCTCACCCCCAGTGAAATCTAGCACAGATGTGTACTCTGCCATTCAACATTGTTAGAAGAAAGAAGGCCAGGCCTACTTACCTAAGCCTTAGGATGCACTCTTAGGAAAAGCACAACACAATTTTTTTTCTATGACCTACATGGAAATACCATTGACACTTTAAGCCAATGAGAATGGAGAGTTTTCACAAGCTACGACTTAGAGAATACATGCTCCTGTGCAAAAGACAAGCCCTTCACAAGCAAACAAATGTTAATATTAGTCAAACTTTCTTCTATTGACTCTCCTGGGAAAAACATCAGATTGGTTTTACATTATAGCAGGAATTGCCTAAGCTTACTGCATTGCTTCATTTGGGGATGGGTCTCTCAGCTGAAATGTACCTTTTAGAGGAACAGTGCATTCATTGCTTTTAAAATCCCTTCAAGTGAGGTTATCATTTTTTTGTCTTGATGAGAAGCAGTCTTGAGCCAGGGGTCAACATTCTCCTGACCTTGCAAATGAATAGCAGGTGACTGCCCTGCCACTCTAGAACCATACTGTAACATGTTAGCCTCTTTCAGTCCTAAACTCTTTTTTCATTTAAATCATTTAATAGTTGCCCCCACGTAATCATGCTTAAATCTCAACTTAGTGAGGGAGGTGTGGGGTAAGGTTTTTTGTTGTTGGTGTTATTGTTTTTAATCTAAGAGGTGGTTTTTCTCAAGTGCAAGATGGAAGTGGTCAATTGATGTTGAAGCTAGATTTTCTCACCACTGTTGGTGTGGGGGCCAGTAAGCAGGCTCTGCACATGTTGGTAAGAAGACTTAAACCCAGATTATGGCAACCTATCTCTGCAGAGTGCTCTTGTAGGGTCCAGGGTGAAAGGTCATCCTCTCAGACTGGATAGCTGTACTCAACCAATTACAAGACCTCTGTATTTTTACAAAAGGGATGTTGAAGCTACATCAAAAGATGTTATGCAATTGATTTACAACAAGTACAGCTAAGTAAATGAAAACTTTACTCAAGATCACTTGGCAGAAGAAGTAGTAGTATATTAAATTCTAGTATGATTATTAACAGTAAATAAGGATTAAAATTTTTAAAATAAGTCCATGTATTATCTGTTCTACTCTAATAGATTAGATATTGTCTCCATTTATTCCAGTAAGATCCAAAAATGAAAAAGATATGAACACTGTATAATTGAAATGCTAGAACTCAAGAAACATGAGCACATAAGTATAAGGACAACATTCGTCAGATAAGCCAGGATGGCCTGAGACTTTTCAGTTGC
This sequence comes from Sciurus carolinensis, assembly GCF_902686445.1. NCBI lineage: Eukaryota > Metazoa > Chordata > Mammalia > Rodentia > Sciuridae > Sciurus > Sciurus carolinensis. The sequence goes on from NC_062214.1 coordinate 63,900,214, forward strand.
ACAACCATCTTTATTTTCTGTGTTTAACTTGGAGAATTAAAGCTATTTACACGGAAAGAAGATAGGAGGTTTTTGTTTTTCTCTGGGTGTCATTCAAACGAAAGACAATGACTTTGGAATTGTCTCCACCCTTGAGGAAAATTGTTAAATAGGAACCCGACATAAGATAGTGTCAGTGTGTTTCTGTATCAAAGCTTGAAGGGCCAACTGCAGTTCTCAAATACACTCCTTAGGCCTTAATATAATCAGAGGTGATTTAGTCCAATACTTAAGTCGTGGTGAGTAAGCTTATCCAGAGTACAGATTCCATTTCACTGAGTCTCTTTAGGACAGAGTTTGTCATTTATAACACACTACCCTTTTTCTATACAGAAAAAAATATATCTCGTTGAGAGAAACCTGTTTTGATGAAGAGAATTTCAAAATTGGAAACAAATGTTTTATTTTAGAAAATGCACTTTATCATCTGTATTATCTCATCATACATAAGAACATTTTCTTCTGAAACTAGTGCTCAGCCACTTGCAAGGAATTCCAAATAGCCCTTAAGAAATGCATTGTCATTCTCTAAATTTCAGTTAGACTATTCTGCTGTAAAATTGGGCCCCAAATAATCATTATTTGGTTTGCATATATTGATTAAGAACTTCCTTTAAGATCTCAGTGACCTCACAGTAAAGCCCAGTAATGAGGAATCAGCCTCGAAGAAACTATAAGGTATAATCATGATGATTCCAATAAAAGAAGAATGGAAAAAGTAAAGAGATTCAAATTCTTCACATATTTTTAAATTAAACATCCAAAAGAGATCAAATTTTTAAAAAGATAGTTTAATGGGAAATTTCCAGGGTAGAGCCTACATGTGTGGAGTCACTGGCATCCAGCAGGACAGGCAAGTGGAGTTGGGGGAACAGAAAAGCTCTCCAGTTTCCTTGTAAGCTCAGCTCATGAGCAAATCAGAGGGCATTAAAGTATCACTTCAAACAACAGAGATCAGCATCTCTACTAATCACTTTTTTAAACAAGATGGTGGCCTGAGAACCTATTCTTATTCCTTTCAAAGAAGCAGCAAGAAAGCCTTGATTCTGTTCTCTTCAGTGAACATTCAATCTGACAGAAGTTTAGAACACGGTTAATCCATTCTTCAACTTATTGTACAGGAAAACAGGTATTGTGAGTCATAAAGTAAGGGTCTCACCAATGCCCTTAAAATATAAGCACATCTTTTATAAACCACATGAAAATATAAAATATAAAAATAATTGTGTTCATTTATCCAAGCATTAATTGATTCAGAGTCCAGCTTATGTTCAGTATGGTTCTAGACCCTGGATAGTTAGGAGAAAACAAAACAGACACCCCCTACCTTTAAGAAGTTCAGATTCCACTAGATTATAAAGACAAGATCAATTAAGCAAATAATTATTCAATTAAGCTAATAATTATTCAATTAAGCAAATAATCATTTGGTATGTCAGGTGGTGGTATCAAATGGTATCCAAGAGAAAATTAAATGAGGAACTTATTGGAACATTGATATTTTTACCAGTGGGGAAAAAAAAAAAAAAAGGCTCTTACAAGAAGCTGAGCTGAGACCTGAAATGTGTGAGAGCCATGGGCCTATCCATGGGGGAACATTTTGTTGGATAAAGAGGACAACAGAGGCAATGATCTCACCCTCACAACCACCTGCCTGCTCATCCAGACAGAAACATGCAAAGCCTTCTTGAGTATCAGAGAGGTAGTGCCTGGAGCAGAGGAAGAAGGTAGGACAGCAAGCTGGGGGCCCAAGCAGCTGAAGGGAAACTGAGTCAGAGTTAAGCAGGAAAAAGATTATGAAGCTAGAGGAAGAATCTGTTTTGTAAAGACTCCTTGTACAGGAGGTAAAAAGCCATGCAACTTCTAGTAGATGAGCAACAGGATTCCTGAGCACATACTTAAGAGGGGAGTTCAAGTGTGAGACGGTGGTGATGGCTTGACCAGAATGGCAAGGAAACACCTTCCAGAAAGGTCTGCAGTTTCCTCCTCCTCCACCAAATGATCTTTAAGAGAAAAGAAGGAGTTGCATAGGGCTAATCAGAAACAGTAGTATCTTGGAACCTACTGCCATCTCTATAAAATCCCAACCGAAGGGGCTCCCCACTGCCCCACCCCAGTTGTATGACCCCACACAAAACCAGGAAAGTGGGCAAGCACCTTGGCTCCAATTTCCTTATGTAGGAAGATTAATATTACATGAGTCACTGAATCTTCACATCTCGAATTTGCCACAAATGAAAGAACTTCCTCTGCCCCCTCAGAACATCTGGATGCTGCCTGCTGGGGCCTCAAATCCAAGTGAAAACAGCTGGATGTCAGTGAACAGATAGAACTGGATGGCATCTAAATATGATTGGAGAAGTTGCTTGAGAAAAGCATTTAAAAAAAATAAAAGTTTAGCCACAGATTGATGATGAAGAAATACAGCTGTGTGGCCAGGCAGGCCTCTCCCAGTTCATCTAACTATGAACTGCTGGATATGCCACCTTTTTGTTCTTTCTGCTTTGTGTAGTTAGGTACCTCTCTGTGACTCTGGAAATCTGGAATCCGTGGGCAATTTTGGCCCTGACCAATCGCAACTCCCACTCTGAATGCTTTTTGTATGAGTACCTTTCACTCTCTGGAGGTTCAAAAAATAGAAGCAGTATGAGTGGAAGGGAGAAGTATATGCATTAGTCATTCTGCTCAGTCCACACTATGTTGTCATCGCTGTCAAGCATAATAAAAATGCAACTAAAACACTTAGCCACATATTGATCTGCTCCCACACCTTCTGTAATAAGCTTAGAGTAACAGTCTACTCTGTGTCCCCCATACTTTAAAGTGCAGGGCGGTGAGCTTCCTTAAGCTGTTTGCTTTGGAAACAGTTTGGGGAAGCATCAACCTCAAGCTTTCTCACCGTTTAGCTTTTGCCATATAACCCCTTGTAGGAACTGAAATATCTTATAAGAACCCTTAAGATGAACTTAGATAGCTTGGGTTATGGCTGGTTTGTTATTAATGGGATTATTATTATTATTATTACTACTACTATTGGAATTGTGTTTGGTCATGAGTGTTTTTTTTTTCTTTCATAGACCATATGCTTTTGGCTTTATTAATAGTAATTGAATGAAGGTTATCATTTATTAAATGCTTACTATACTATAAAACTCCATATTAAGGGTTTAATGTATATACTTGTTTAAATTATTGTCATATACCTCTGAGGTACATAGTAACGGCTAGATATTATAATAGAAAAAATAAAGTGTCAGGTACAATAGCATATGCCTGTAATCTCAGCAATTTTTGAGGTTGAGACAGGGGGATTGCAAGTTTGAGGCCAGCCTCCTCAATTTAGTGAGAGTTTGTCTCAAAATAAAAACATAAATAAATAAAATAAAAAGGACTGGGGTTGTAGCTTAGTGGTAAAGAACCCCTGGATTCAATCTTCAATGCTGGAAGGAAGGAAGGAAGGAAATTGAAGTACAGATGAGAAAGAGAGGGCAAGTGACATGCCCACAGCCATGCAGACAGCAACGTGAACCCATGTCTGACTAATTCTGCAGCTCACATTCTTAACCACTTTCTAGGTCACATGTTCACATCTAGAGCCAGGAAGACCTCTTCCTGCAGAATGTTTGTGTATGTGAGAAAGCAGCCATGGGAATCTGCATTGTGACCCACAGCTCCAATGCAGGAGTCAGGACTCACTTGAATCTCCCGAGGTGCCACTTCCATGAGCCACACTCACATGAGAAATGGATTTAGACTCCTGTGGAACTTCCATTTTGATAAGCCTCCAGCTTAGGCTTGCAAGGATAAGTTCCCCATGCAAGCTTAGCATCCATCAGTGTAGGCAGCAGCAGTGGCTATGAAAAAATTTTCAGATCCTCTGTACAGTAAAGCAGCAATGGCAACTGTCTGCTCCTGCAATTTTGTGGCATAACTCAGGATGTGTTTGCAGAAGCTTAGCCTCAAATCTGTTTCTCCAGTCACCTAGTAACTCTGTGAGCTACCTCATTTCCTTTATTAAATCCCTTTTCTGCTTACACTAAATAGAATGGAGGGTGTTGTTACCAACTTATAACCCTGAACAATATGGACAGGAAAGACAGATAGAGGAAATTCATATATTTCCTCTTCTCAGCTGTTTCTCTAGTGGACTGAGTGTTAGTCACATATGTAGAGTTGCAACAAAATACCTATGATAATCAACTTAATAAAGGAAAAGATTTATATTAGCTCACTGTTTAGTGGTTTCAGTCCATGGTTGATTTGCTCTGTTGCCTTTGGACCTATGGTGAGACAGAACATCAGCACAGGGAGCATATGGTGAAGCAAAGCTGCTCACACCATGCTGAAAGAGGAAGTGGTCAGATCCAAGTATACACTTCAAGGACACATCCACAATGATCTGACATCCTCTATGTAGGCTCCACCCCTAAAGGTTCCATGTCCTTGTGATAGTTCCACAGAGGTACCAATCTTTTACTATTTGGACTTTTGGGAGCCGTTTCGGATCCAAACTATAGTGGACTGTAATTGTATGCTAGCACCTTCCACCACTGGCACTGTTACCCCACAGGAGGGGCTGAAGCTGTGCTGGGTGAACTACATCCTATAATTCCCCGTATGGCATGCAAGTAGGAGGCAGGATCTTGGAGTCATAAGAAACTACTCTATTTGGGAAAAAAAAAAAAAAAAAAAAAAAAGGCTTTTACTTTCTCAGTGGAAACCTGGTGGCCTATGAACACAGATCTTTCACTGTCAGCCCTGATAACATTCTTTGCATTCATGTCCCATATCCCCAGGATTGAAAAAAGGGTTTTCCACTTCCCCTAACGTATCTGCTGATGCCACATATTTCCAGATAAATTCAGGTTTCGTTTCATCTCATTAAAGCAAAATCTGTTCAATTATGACATCATTAAGTAGAATAGCTTTCCACTCAAATGTTACTTTTGCCGAGGAGTACAGCATTAGGTCCAGAACCGTAGAGGTGAATTGTGTGGTGAGCTTCAGCAGATTCAAGTAGAAATCTGAGATGACCCAATCATAGCAGAGGCACAGAGGTACAAGCAGGCAGCATGGGGTATCAGGCTCAATAGGGAGCAGTCAGCAGACAGAGGTTCAGTCCAGTAGTTGAGATAACAGGTGGGTACATCAGAGGTACTGTCTTGGTCCAATACAGGTAAGCAGGAAGTAGGGGGTAATCCACAATCTCTGACAGCAGGTGATGGGTCCTTTTTCTTCCATGCTGGAAGAAGTTACAATGAACACTGTTAAACATAATTTCAATTTAAAATAACAATGTAAATTCATCTAGGCATAAAGCAAGAAGTAGTTAGATATCTTAGAAACTCATGTTTCTCTTTGGCCATTAGGGTGTAACATGTACCCTTGTTATTCCAGAATTTATAAATTCTTGTGAAAGCTTTGTATAGCAATCTTGTGCTCTTTCTAACCTGCACTCTTGAAAAATGGCACTGGATACTTGACAGACAGGAATTCCTAAATTCCCTTAGGGTAATTACAAACCACAGTAAGTTAAGTTCCTGGCATCCCTACCATGTATCTTTTTCCCCCAACAGACAGAATTCCTGCCCTAGTGGCATTGACATAGATACAATGGAAGTTTCAGAGAGCAATAAAGAAGATACAGCATACTTCTCAGTTTTAATAAAGTTTTAATAAAAATAAAGAATATATAAGTATATATATATGTACATAAAGCATATGCATGTATATTTGTATATATTTACATATATATATATATATATATATATATATACACATACACACACACACACATTTTTTTCACAGTTAGCCAGATTAGTCACAAAATATGAATAGTTCAACTTTGTATTCTTATCCTAACCTCTTGTAACACACTCATGCTATGAATATTTGCTATCCTGAAGAAACAACGAAAACAATTTTGATTCAATAACCCTACTTCCTAGGAATTCACTGAAGAAAGAAAAGTCATAAAGACAAAGACATCCAAAATATATATGCAAAATTATTTATAATATCAACAATTAAAAATAATATAAATGTCTAACAATAGGAGACTTATTAATTTGTATGAGGTAAAACTATAAAAAAACTTATAATAAAATGATGCAATCATTAAAAATTAAAATGTTAAAAAATATTTGATAGAATGTGTTTATGAAGTGAAAAAGAAGCATTCAAGACTGCATAGCAATGATCTTAAATCATGTATTTGTGCCTTTTTTTCTTAAAATTCATATGTGTCAAAATGACTGGAAAAATAACACCGAAAGCATTTTTAATAATATAATTTTCAGTGACTTTTTATGTTTTTCTTCATAGTTTTCCCAATTTTCTTTATTTTTACATATTATATAATATATAATAGTAAATATAAGGACATAGTATATATATATAAAACATATAATAGCATTATATGTATAATGTATAATAGAATTTTATATATTACATATTAAGATTATTATATGATAAAATTATATATATCATATGTTTCGTGGTATAATACATATTATAGAATGATACATAATACATAACATTGTCATTATACAACTAGAAAAATCAATAGATATGATTTACATAGAAACGAAATGATGTATCCCATTTGTATACAATTAATCAAAATGTAGTCTGTAAAAAAATTTTTTTAAAATTAAGAAAAAAAATAACCCAACAATGTCTAGACACTACCTCTGATTTCCTAACTCATTTCAGGTTTGCAGAAGTAGTTTGCTCACTGAATTGGGGGAAGGAATTAGGAAAAGAAAGGGAAGGTACTGGGGAAGGAGATGGAGCAAATTATGATATTTGCATTTATGAATATGGCATAATAAATCCCACTGTTATGTATAATTATAATGCATCAATAAAATTTTTAAAAATAAAAATAAAGAGGTGGTTTGCTCTTGTAATCCCCAGGTATATTTCCTGGGAAAGTAAAGGGCTAAGCTTGCAAAAGCACTACAGAGTGGAGGTTGGAGGTGCACACGGAAAATAGTCTAGGAAAGAAAATCTTTTACTGTGAAATAATTAGCCACATATTTGAGCAGCTGCCAGCAGTAATGAAAACTATGTATTATACACAACCAGTGTAACTCCACGTCCTCTACAACCACAAGAATGGGATCCTAATTAGAATAGGTTATACTCCATGTATGTATAATATGTCAAAATACACTCTACTGTCATGTATATCTAAAAATAACAAATAAAAATTAAAAATTATAAAAAGGTATGTACTCTAAAGAAAGCCTGCTTTAGGATTAGCTAGAAATTACCTCTTGCATTCCTGATGACCCCAGTTCTCTGCCAGTATTCCCTGTTACAAACTCTACAAAACTCCTTGTTCTATGACAATGTTCATTTCTTTTGGGCCTGTCTTCTTGATTGTATTTTCCATCATAGACTTTGAGTCTTCTACTTCCTAACAAAAACCCTGGGAATTTAGTCTTACACTAGAAAATAATATTTGAAATTTTTACTGCCCTAGAAAATTTGATACTTCTAAGGATTTACTTTATGTAAGTTTATTTAATATGATGAAGAATAAGTCCATCATGCTGCTGACGATGCTGACGATGATGATGAATGGCCCAGTTTTGGTATCTATAAAATGAAGAAATAATATGGATCTCCCATGGTTTGGGAAGAAAATAATAATAAGAACATTGTACATAAGAACCATAACAATGTCTAGCAGTGAATAAGATTTTTTAAATTTATGTTCCAAGGAGAGAGTTAGTACCCAGAAGACAGGGTATTTGAAAGGCAAAAAGTAATATATGACAATACCAACTCAATACACAGAACTAGAAGAGCAGAAAAACAGCGTGGGCTAAAGCCAGACTGCTTGGATTTGAAATCCTCCTTTGTGAAACCTTGATTAAGTTACCTCGGTTTCTCCAAATGTAAAGTGGAACTGATAGTAGTTCTTGCATCCTAAGTTCCTTACACCAATTATGCCCAGCCTTTAGGACAAAACCTGGTTAACAGTAATCATGACATAAGCACAGTTCAATGTTGTTCCATCCTGACCTGCATCGCAATCACACAAATGAAATTGCCTGGGATGCAGCATTACCTGCTCTGCAAAGTCCCCTTGGATGCCTGCAGAGCCTGCTATTCTCTTCTCCCTTTGCCCACAGTGCTTCTCTGTCCTTAGCCTATCCTCTTCCTGATTATGTCTCAGTCATCTTCATGTCCCTCAAACTGAGCACTCTGGGTACCCCCAAACAGTACATGTATTTAGAAACAAGATACAACACTTAGTACACACACACAACGGGTTTTATTTATGTGAGGTTGTTTCAGTAGTCCCATTCCCCCAAAAAATACCCTACAGTGAAATTTCAGAAGAAAGTACACATTTTACCTCCAACCCCCAAAGGTATTATTAGTAAAGCCATATTCAAATTTATCTTAATAAAATTGTTAGGATTCTAGCAACTAAAATTATAATTACCAGAATTACTTTGTTTAGGAAGACATTTCCATTACCCTGATTTGAGCTGCTAAGCAAAACTTTAAGCAGAAGCTATTTGCCCAGTTATTTCCATGCTAAGAATAAAACCAAATTTCTTACACCTGTAACCAACGGTGTATTTTTCTGGGTCGACAGAGCAGAACTCCTTAGAAAAACAGCAGTAACAGGGTCCAGGACACTGAAGTGAAGTGCCTGAAGACTTAGATTTTGGATCAGGTGACCCTGAGGAGGCCACTTCACCTCTCCAGGTCTGACTTCCTTATTTGCATAGCAATAAGGCTGACAAACCGGTCTAGAATACCTCCTGCTAACCTGACACAGCAAAGACGAATAATTCTGCCCTGTTCCGGAACTGGCAAACAGCAAGGAGGAGGTGAGGCGATGCCACTAATTAAACGAGTAACTGAAGTGTATTTTGCTTGAGGTTGCTAGACGAAGTTTCTAGATGCTTCCAAAGTTGGGCTGTCTACGTAAATTTTTCTTAAACAAGTCCAAGCCATCAAAGTGTTTTTGGAATGGACATTTCCAGGCGAGGTCGTTTCCAAGCCCCTTCTGCTCAGCACCGCAGATCACTGCCTTCTCATATCAAAGGGGACTTCCTGCTGAGTTTGTTTACACCATTAAATTTCCTCAAATGTAAAGCCAGGAGAATTTTTCCAGGTGTTCAAATTCCTAGAGGGTGGGGGAAGCGCCGATCCCTATATTAGAGCAATAATATCACGCTAGAGTGAAACACAAAGAACCTTTTTTACGGTACTGCCTCCTCCGGAGATCTCTATTTTGGGGCAGCCTTGGCAGGGCCCGCAAGACCGTCTGTCACTCTCCTGTGACACCGGCTGTCCAAGCAAGGCGGTCCTTGGGGCTCCCGTGCTGGCAGCAGGCTCGAGCTCTCTGGACACAGCCTCACGCCGACCCGCGCCACGTGAAAGGTGGTCGGACACGGGCTCATCCGCGGGGCGCTGCATCCTGTGCCCACGGCGGGGTCACAGGACAAGGAACCAGCCAACTCCCTTCAGGAGCTCTATTTAAATGAGAAGCAAAGGAGATTCCAAGGAGAGCTACAGGTTGAAATCGGAGAATGAGAGAGTCCGGGCTTTTCCCAGCCAGGTGAAAAGAGCTGGCAAGGTCACCCATTCAGTCACCAGGTGGTGCATTTAATTTAAAAGGAGTGTTAACCTTGTTTATACAGAATAACACCAATATGCAGAGAAGCAGTAAATCCATTGTCATTAAACAGCGGGGAGCCGCTGGCGCTGGCAGCCTGCCCACCGGCGACGTGAACTCGGCTGGCACCGAGCGGCAGAGGCGCGGACCTGAGCCGGGCCTGCCAGCCTCGCAAGAGAAGGCCGGAGCTGGGCCCTCTCTGCCCACCAGATGACTCTTTGCATTCTTGTCAAATATATTTAGAACAAGAGGTGTCCACTTAAAGAGAAACATTTGTTAATCACTTAAATGCAGGCGCTTGGCAGCTCTCCAGTTTCACCTTTATAAATATGTAGGATCGGTTTCCAGCTAAGTAGGGAACTCCTGGGCAAGTTCCCTTTCTCTCCCGGCGTCCCCGCGAATTGACCTAAGGTGAATGTCCCTAGCACCTTATTAATTTTCTATCCCAGCGGGTTTTCCTGATTCAGGGCCAGCCTTCTATCTGAAAGTCGACGGAGATAAATAAATGATGCACAGTGGAGAGAGAGGGGAGAGGGGTGGTTCTTTAAATGAGGGACAGATTAAAGTTAAATTCCTGTTGACTGAGGCGCTGGTGTCGACATCCTTCTTGTTTACCAGCAGCTGTCCCCGTTAATGACACTCTGATAACGTGCGAGGTTGCCCTGCGGTAGGGGGTGAAGCAGATAAAGAGGCCTCTGTTTAAATCGTCCAGGCTTCCACCCCATTCTGTAACTTGCCTTCATTTAAGAATCAGTAAACCGTTCAGAAGAGGCAAATCCTGGGTGCGGAGGTTTTTGCTCCCCAACTTTTCAGTTGGCGGTATAAAAGCCCCTGCTGTTTCAGGCAGCCTGCTGGAGAGCTGATGGCAATTCCAGGAGGGTAGACTGGAGGGGGAGGAGCAGGGCTGGAGAGAAAGGGCAGCTGCTGGGCCAGGTCAGAAGGTCAGCTGTAGGCATCTTGAAGAACTCTTCCTCTTGTTTTAAAAACACTGACACTTCCCTGCCCCCACCCCAGCAAGTCTTACTAACGTGTCAGGAACAGGTTACAGAATCCCAGTTCTTCAAGGGCCAACTCATCATTAGCATTAACCACATAAAAATCACTTTTCTACTTGAAACAATCTCCCTCATAAGATTTTAGTGTCATAGGAGAACTTGCCCAGCACCCTGGCTAAAATTCTGGTTGTACAGCTGAGAAAACAGATAGCCAGCAGGTTAAGGGACTTAACTAAAGTCTCTTGGCAAGTTTAGTGGCAGGATGGGGGCTGGAACTCAGCTCCCTATTCTCCATTCTTTTCAGACAGAGAACTATTTTTCAAAACTTTCTCTTCCCATTTTGATGTAGCAGTAGCAACTTTCTTTTCCCTTCCATGCTGGAGGAGAAGCCACAGACCTCATTTGGCTCAAACCCAGCCTGGGAGATCCCTGGACTTTCCTTAAGACCCACCTCCACCCTGATTAATTGGTGAATAAATCCCTTTAAAGATCAACAAACCTGGTATCCCATAATCTCTTTCATGCTCTAACCAGTCAAGCAGACTATCTCCAATAAAGCAAAGTCAGAAACACATTCATTTCTGCTTTTAGAAAAGTATAGATAGTGTGAAACAAATGATCTTGCTTCCTTTCAACTCTTCTTTGTCACCTGATGCATGTCCCTTGTTTATCTCAAGAGATTTTGGGGGGGGGATAAAAGTTCAGAAGAAAAATGTTCATTTTTAATCCATGTGATTTCCTTAGAAAAGTTCTTTTATATTTGTTGAAGATAAACTACTATAATTACTTTCCAGAGTCCTATGATAATGCAAAGCTCATTCACATTTCCAAATGGTAATGACCCCACAATTCTGTCTACATAGCAAAGTATTACAAAATTATTCCTTCTGCAAAATTTAACTAGGTTATTATCCCCTTATGGCAATTTCATTTTTTTTTTTTTTTTTGGGTGCTAGGGATCGAACCCAGGGCCTTGTGCTTACAAGGCAAGCACTCTACCGACTGAGCTATCTCCCCAGCCCCGCAATTTCTTAATTACCAACTCTTATGGGTTGAAGAATCCCCACATAATTCATACATGGGAGACCTAAAATCCCAGTATTTCGGAAAGGAACCTTATTTGGAACAGGGTCTTTAAAGAGGTAAACATGTTAAAATGAGTTCTTTAGGGTGGACTTAATCCAGAGTAACTGATGTCCTTAATAAAAAGGAGAAATTTGGACACAAGGACAAAAAGAGAGACAGGGAGAAGATAGCCATCTGCAAGTCAAGCAGAAAGTCCTGGAACAGATTCTCCTTCACAGCCTTAGAAGAAACTAGTGCTACAGATAACTGATTTTCAAACTTCTACCTCCAGAACTGTGATACATAAATTGATGTTTAAGCCATCTAGTCTGTGATAGTTTAAGAGATCCCTAGTAAACTAATAGTATACCAACCAATTTTAACCATCTCAGTGACTTTAAATATCCCCTAGAATCAATATTTCAAAACTTATTAAATCAGTGTAAGTGGCTTTAAATTATTTTGAAAGTGTTCCATGTAATGAGAAAGCAAATGGAACTAATATTTATTATATATCTATGACTTGAACAGGATTTAGGGAAGCTTATTTATTTTTGCTCACTTTACCTGTATAAACCACTCTTTCAACAATAAAATTTTATCTAATTTAGTAGAAGCACATTTTGTGCAATAAGAGCATTTATAGTAAACATAAGTAATTTAAATGAGTACCAGTTAAGAAGATGTACCTTGCTTAGAATATTTCATCAAATTACAGAGCATAGAAAGTAGAATCTTCTTTACATTATGAACTATGGTACTTGTTGAATTCATCATTTTTATGTATAATATAATTGATGGTTGAAAAGTTTATAGTAGATTTTGTCAAGGACCTGACTATGAACAGAGATTATAAATAAGCACAATCAATCAAGAAGGTTTATCAAGTAAGTGCTCTGTATAAAGCTCTAGGGGGAAGAGGGAAGAATATAGAAGTTATGTCGTGTGTCTTTGGAAAAGGCTATTATCAACTTAAGAATGCAAATTAAAATTACACTTATGGACAACATCTTAGCACCCAAAAGAAAATGAACTTGGGGCAGGGAACTGTAGATGCCTGTATGCCAGTAAGAGTCCCCCTTTATGCAGACTGTTTCCGGTTAATTGTTAAGCAAGCTGCTTTCACTCTCCATAGTGTCCAGAGTTGATTAAAAATGTCTGGAGTTACCCTTGCTTAGATTTCTCAATCTTGGCAATATTAACAGTTTAAGCTGAACCATGGTTAGTTATGAGGTTTGTCCTTTGCATTGCAGGACCTGTATTTATTATATGCTGTTAGTAATTTCCCCATCAGGTTGTGAGTACCAAAAACATCTCCAGACATTGCAAAGTATCCCCTGGAGGCAAAAACATAAAACATAAAAAGTGAAGAAGAAGGAGGAGGAGGAGGAGAAGGAAAAGAAGAAAGAAAAAAAGTTTCCATTTAGGAACCAGTGAACAGGAATGATGATTAAACCATGGAAAAGTATTTTGAAAAAGGTAGATTTCAGCATCTGTAGATAAGGAACTTGAATTAGTCAAAGAAGGAAGAGTATATTGTGCAAGTAAAAAGATGTAAATGGAAAAGAGCAAGTTCAAAATTTAACCTTGGAAGTACAAGGAAAGGCAGTAATCAGGATATTAAGACTGAAAAGTTAAACAACCAACCTGTTTATCAAGCTAAAACTTTACTATTCCTCAAGAACATTTAAGAATAATGGCTTTCTCCAATCTTTATTTTCTGGGGCTCCATAGTCCTTGGCATAGGGTATGAGCAGGCTGTCATGTTGCTCAGGTTCTCTAACATCAATAGAGAGGCAGAGGGTGATAGCTCCCTTCAACCTTTTCCTGAGAGAGTAAGTCATTAAGAACATGATAACAACAATAATAGCAGCGGCTTGCTATTGATTTGACACCTCCTTTGTTGCAGATCTTTTGCAGGCAATATCTGGTTTAATCCCCTCAAGACATTTCCAAGGCCAGTATTCATTTACTTCGGCCTCGGTTTCTAAACTGTGATGTGAGTGGACATAGGTGGTGTCGTGCATCAGTTAAGTGTCAGGGCCATGACCTGAATTCAGGTCCAACTGTTCCAATCCTGCTGCACTGACTGGCAGAAGAAATTCTAGGTAAAAGAGAACAGAGCCAATTTAAAAACATAATAAACATGATTATTCTCTGTAGAGATATTCTAAAAATTGGGGATGTAGGGTAAATGTTTATTCTTTCTTCCTTCAAATTGACCTTCAGTTATCATGGTCATCCTTATTTATCAACATAAGTGAGCTATGGTTTCTTTGATTTAGGTGTTAGGTGATTACTGAGTTAGGATTCTCTGAACTGGATGAAGCTTCATAGAAAGATATAGATATTATTATGAATACTGGCTGTGGTGTAATTCCTCAAAATGAAACCTTAATTTTGTTTAAGACTCTACCAGATAAGGATATTCAATATCCAGAGACAGGCTCTTCTCCCGTCTTTCTTCATTCCTAGTTCTTCTGCACTGTACTTATAAATTTAACTCCTTCATGTGACTGGAAGAAAGTTATCTGGTTACAAGAAGATCTCCATGAAGACATGAGCAATACCAGTTATTACTGGCACTTATTGCTCTTTTTTTTGTTGTTGTCTATCCCATTCCGTCAAATGGGAAAAAACAAACCACTTTCAAATTCAGGTTTGAGAGAAAAAAATGATTTATATGTGATTATATATGATTTGTACTAAAGAGAATTGCAAATACCTCCACAGAGAGGTAGACTTAAGCTGAACCAAAAACTATTGTCTTTGTTCATTCTTTTTGCTCACATTGGAGCAACATGATGCCATACATCTACTATTCCATTTATATCAATCCAGAAATGCAGAGGTAGGAATATATTATAACCTCTATGACTTAGCTCGAAATGGAGGACCAAGAGATTGGTCATGTGGCTAGAAAGTAATGTGGCCACAGTTCAATTCCAGGTCTATATGATCCCAAATCCCTTATTCTTTTCACTAGCACAGGTAACTCAAGGAAAAAAAATTAGCTATTTCTCCTAAGGAAATGAGGAGATCAAATTTCCAACCTACCCCTGAGAAGACAAGGTGAACCCTAGGTCAGAAGAGAGGAACTGAAGACTTTCTGATTCCCAAGATGTGGTTTGTGTCAGCACCCTGCAGTGTGCTAAATGTCACCCCCACCTAGAAGAGCAGCAGTTGAACATTACCTTGTTGTCTGAAAGACTTAATGACCCTCCATTTCCAACCCTCAGGATGTAAACATTATGCTAGAGTGTGGCTTTAAATGATCTTTTCCAGCATAGATGATATTGCAGAAAGTTCAAAGAGAAATAGATAAGTTCACTACAATCTGAGTACAGGTTTTTCCTTTTGCTCATGCAACAGTACCATATGACAGTCCCCTCAGAAGGGGACTGCCAGTGTTCCCCAGCTGGACAGACCCTTAATGGACCACTTGCCCAATAGAGCAAGCTATGAGGGAGCCAGGAAACTGAAGTGTTCACAGGTTGCCCTGCTACACCTCATTCCTCTTGCTCATCTAATACTGGAACAAAATTGCAGAGGGAAAAAGGATCCACTGTGTCTATTTTCTGCAGAAATAGCTGAGTGCGAGGCATTACAGGGATTATGTGTATGGAGCCTCATAAACTTCCAAAGTTTTGCAGGTATCTATGCATTATTTTAATGAATATATGTCCACCATCACCTGAGTGATAGATGCCCTCCTCTGAGCTAGGGATAAGGTAATGAACAAAACAAAGTGCTCCTCACAGGAAGCTTATATCATTGTAAGGAAAAGAAAATGCCAAAGAACAAATATAGAAAATCAGGGAGTAGTGAAAATTGGGAGGTGCAATGTTCTATATTGTTTTTGGACAGATCTTTCAAGGAGGTGACATGAAAGCAGAAAACAAAGCTCAAAAATTAGCCACAAATATATCTTGGGAAAAGAATGCTCCAGAAAGGGAACCCCAAGTGAAAGTTCCCAAAGGATGAAAAACTTAATGGAGAATATAACAGACTAATGGACTACTGGCAGATCTGCTTCGTTGATTTTAGCTACTATATAGTCTTCCTTATAGGAACATACCCTATTCTTTAATACCTTTATTCACATACATTTAGGTTGTTTCCAGTTAGTCATGTATCATAATCTATGATGCACTTGGTAAAGTTTTCATATATATATATATATATATATATATATATATATTTGAGATTTTGTATATATATATAAAATCTCAGATATATCTATTTCTATATCTACCTACCTATCTACATATATATAGAGAGAGTATATATATATATATATGTATATAGTAGATGAGAGTTTTAGTCAGCTTTTTTACTTCTGTGATGAAAAGACCAGACAAGAACAATTTTAGAGGAGGAAAAGAGGAAAAGTCTATTTGGGAATCATGGTTTCAGAGGTCTCAGTCCATAGACAGCCAACTGTGTTGTTCTATGCCTAAAACGAGGCAGAACATTTTGGTGGAAGGATATAGAGGAGGAAAACAAATAAGTATTTACATGATAATCAGGAAACTGAGAGAAATTTCCTCACCAGGGACAAAATAGAAGTCCCAAAGTCATACTCCCAATGATCCACCTCCTCCAGTCACACCCTATCTACCCACAGGTACCACCCAATTAATCCCTATCAGCAGATTAACGCACTGATTAGGTTAAAGCTTGCATAACCCAATTGTTCCATCTCTGAACTCCCCTAAATTGTCTTACACATGAGTTTGGGGGGTGACACTTCATATCTAAACCATAACACTGAGCAACTTTCAACATCGTTATATATTTTCAAGTTATTCTTCAGGGTGATTGCTCTAATTTATAACACCTATAAAAACTCTCTTTTCCTCACATTTTATCCAGTATTTAGTGTTATTGCATTTTTTGTTTTTGTTTTTGTTTTGTGATGGATTGGAAATAATCTGTCCTCATTATTTTAATCTGTTTTCCCTCATTACAAAGCAAGGGGTATGGTTCATGTCTTTTCAAACCGTTTATTGTAAATTCAAGCTTCCTCTTTCATGATTGGTCTTTCATAGCTTTTACTCATATTTTTATTGGACCATTTGTCTTTGACTAATTTATAGGATTTCTTTATGTATTCTTGAGAGAAGTTCTGTTTTGAGTAATAAAATGTTATTTCAGATTGTAGGATTTTAAAATATTTTAGGGTATACTAAAGAAAAGGAAGAATGTTAATAAAAGAGTTTTAATTTGGCTTACTCAAATGTATCAATCTATGATTTGCAATTTTGAAATGTTCAAAAGATTTTTCTTATCATGATGTTATTAATATTAGTTCCTTCCATTTTTGTCTAACAGTTTTAAAACTGTTTCCAGATTGTACTATCTGAAAATTATTTTTGTTTATATAAAAAGATATCTATTCCTACTTTTTTTTTTCCATAAGGAAAGCACATTTCCTCTACTGGTTAGTAAGACCACCTCTTATCCACTCCCCATATCTAAATGAATCTCTTTATGGGATATTTATCCTACCACCAATGTACCAACAGCATAGTGTTTTGAATACAATAGCTGTAAAATAACTCAGTCTCTAGATGGCTGTGTGTGAGGCGAACGTGATAACCATGTGCTGCTTCTTTACTCCTCCTTTTCAAAACCACTTGAACTATTTTGATTCCTTGACTTTTTCAGATAAATTAACTAGTTCTAGTTCTGTGGGAAAAGGAAAAAAAAAAACTTTGTTGAGGCTTTAATTAAAATTTTAGATTAGTTTTGGGAAAATTGATCTCCTTAGGAAAATAAATCTTCCTATATATGAAATATATCCATTTATGCAAGTCTTTTTGTGTCCTTTTGGTACTATTATACAATATTCCCCATACAGGTCATCTACTTCTTAGGTTTATTCTTAGATACTTGATGAGTATTGATATGGAATCCCTTAAAGATTACATTTCTCATTGGTCATTTCTGATATTCTGGGACATAATTAACTACATGTGCTGATATTTATATATTGACCTTGTATCTATAAAATTTCTGAAATACTTTGGAATTTTCTGCCAAAATTTACACTATCTATAGTAACGATATTTCTTTTATTCTATTATCTTTGGTTTATATTTCCTTTTCTTGTATATCACATCATATAGGACATAGATATAGCAAAAGACACTTGTCTTATTCCTCATTTTATAGGAAATGTTTCTGATATTTCAGTATCAAATATGATCTTTTAAGTGTTCTTAGATACTTTACCAACAAAGAAATTTCCTTTTTGTTTCCAAAAAGCCCAGTGTGTAATGCCAATTTTTTGTCACTGTGACCAAAATATGGGCCATAAACAACATAAAGAAAGATTTATTTTGGTTCAGTTTCAGAGGTTTTAGTCCATGGTCAGCTGGTTCCATTGTCTTAGGTCTGAGGTGAGGCAGAACATCATGGTGGAAGAGTGTGGCAGAGAAAAACTGCTCAGCTCATTGCAGCCAGGAAAGAGAGAGAGAGAGAGAAGAAAGGACCAAGGAAAAGATACAGTCCCCAAGGGCATGGCCCCCAGTGACCTATTTCCTCCAACCATGCCTCACCTCTGACAGTTTTCACATTTTCCCAGTAGTCCACTTTAGCTTCAATGAATTAATCCACTGATGAACTCAGAGCCCTCATGAACCAATCACTTTCCAAAAGCCCCACCTCTAAACAGTGGGGATGGAATCTTCAACACATGAAACCTTGGGGAATATTCCAAATTCAAACCAAAATACCTAAGGAATTCTGATACATTTTTGGAAATCTAGTTGCTATCTCTGAACTGGTATTAGGTGTGTAATGAATGTGTTTGCATTTTCCATCGATTGAATGATAAACATTAATAATGTGTCACATTAACCGCATGTTCATAGAGTTTATAGAGGATATACTTGCTAATTGATCATCTGGGGGCTGAAATTTGAGATTAAGTGGTAGAAGAATATATCACTTTCTATAAAAATAGTCACTTTGGTTTTAAAATAATCTCTTTGAGCAGCATTGAAAGTTTTTAGCTTTATTTCCCTAGAGTGATAGGACTCCATCGTCTGTGTAACAAAAGAAAAATTGTGCTGAAAGCTCAAAATTTAGAAAATTATATATTAGAACATTTTAACAGAAAGTATTAAACCAGAAGATCTATACTGAGCTTAGGTTTCAAACCTCTTATTCTGACAGCATTTCAACTATAACTAGGGGGTTAAAATGGCCCGTAAGAGTGACCTTCACCTTTCAAGATTAATTTACCTCAAATGAGTATGTACTTCAATAACGTTGATAAGTACAAAATATACACAAGGTTTTATTTTTTTGAGGGGGGATTAACCCTAATCAACCGCTTCTCTGAGACTGAAAAATATGTTTTTTAACTAAATATAATTGAAATTGAAAAATGACATGTAAGAGTTAAAGACCTTTCATAAATGTAATAAACTATCTGAAGGAGATAGAAAGAGGGAGAAATATTGGAAATATCCTAAGATAATTCACAGAGTGAAAGCAATAACTAAGGAAATAATGCATCTTTTAGGGTGCCAAGGTTTAGAGTCAGACCATGATGCTATTCTCTCCCTCTCTCTTTCTCTCCTTCCATTTGTGTATCCTATTTCTCATCTCTGCTTGTCTCTCTTAGCCTTTCTGTAGGAGTGAGGAATAGATGCCCCTGTAAAATGCTTGAAAGGTCCCCAAGCCCACCCTTTTCAACAATTCACTAGTAAGACTCCCAGAACTCAGAAACACCACTATACTCACGGTAAGGTTTATCATGGTAAAAGGTTAAGACTAAAACAAGCAATAGGACAAAGTGCATAGGACAGAGTCCAGGACAGACCATAGCAGGCTTCCAGTTGTTCACTCTGGTGCAATAATGTGGATAACACATATTCCTCCCAGCAAAGTTGTATAGCAACACATAGTGTATTACCTACCGTGGACATTTACCCAAATTTGTTGTCAAGATTTTTAATTGGGAGTTGGCCATGTAGATACACTAATCACTTATGTGACTAATCAGTCTCTAGCCCTTCTACAGCCTGAGTGTTACCATGAGACCTAAACCCTTAACCAAAATTGCATTGTTAGTGTAGACTATCTGGTATGCCTCAAGGCCCCCAGGTAAACAAAGACTCAGCTGTCAAGCAGGATATTTCAAGAGCTCAGTGATGAGTACTCTGAAGCTGTGAGCAAAAGGTCATATCTTTCTTTGGTCAAATTTAGTCCATTACTGCATACCTACAAGGGTTGGCGTCACATCCGTACCAACCTAGGAAAGAAGAATTGTATTCCCTGATAATTTGCAGTAAAACAACACCTAGGGAAGAATTTTGATTGGACCAGTTTATGCCACATGCTCATCTTGGAACAAAGCACCATGGCTCAAGGAATGAAGTAATGTGATTACCCCATCCTACATCATGTGCTCAATCTCACGGACAAGTTGCTAGAAAAATCTCATGTTTGTCAATAAAAATAGCAACAACTATTATTACTACAATCTTGGATGCTAAAAAGGAAAAAGCCAACTAAGTATTATCTTTCTCTTCTTACTTTGGATGAATTTCTGACTCTAGATCAGTGTACCTAGAAATCTAAGAAAGTAGATCTTTTAAAGTTAGCTAATAATATCTGTATGATATCAGAAACATCAGTTGGTTCTTTTGTGTTTATCTAATCCCTGGGAAAAACATAAGGTAAAACAGACAAGTGAAAGAGATTTCTATTTATTCATGATCTACTTTGAGGATTTAAAAATTTTTATTTTTATGTGATACATAGACACATAAAGATTGTACATATTTATGAGATACTTTCTAATGTTTCAATACATACATACATCATGTA
Organism: Sciurus carolinensis; assembly: GCF_902686445.1. NCBI lineage: Eukaryota > Metazoa > Chordata > Mammalia > Rodentia > Sciuridae > Sciurus > Sciurus carolinensis. The sequence goes on from NC_062214.1 coordinate 63,920,803, forward strand.
AAGTTCAACTCAGAGTTAACATCTCTTCAAACATTGACCATTTCTTTATAGTAAAAATATTCAAAATCCTTTCTTATAGCTTTCTGAAATTTACAGAGCATTATTGCTATCTGTGGTCACCCCACTGTTCAGCAGCACCCAGAGAAGTTTTTACTTCTAACTTAGTACTCATTGAATAAACTATCCCAGCCTTCCCTCCCTACCATTTTCCCTGGCAAATGGTAACCACCATTCTACTTTCAACTTCTATGAGATCAGCGTTTTTAGATTCCACATAAAGTGGCATCGTGTTATTTTGTCTACTGTGCCTAGTTTATTTTACTTAACATGATAATCTCTGGTTCTATCCATGATTATTGCAAATGGTGGGGTTTCACCCCTCTCTGTGGCTGAATAGTATTCCATGGGTAGATGTACTGCATTTTCTTTGTCCACTTATCAGTTGATAGACAGTTAGGTTGTTTCCATTTCTTGGCAATTGGGAATCATGCTGCAATAAACCTGGGAGAGAGTTTTATTTTTAATTTTTTTTTTTTTTTTTTGCAGTTGGACATGGTGTAACATGCCTCTAATCTAAGCAACTAGGGACAGTGAAACAGGAGGATCACAAGTTAAAGCCTAGCCTTGACAACTTAGCAAGACCATGTATCAGAGTAAAATAAAAAGTTATTTGTTACACAGTTCAGTGGTAGACCAACTTGCTTAGCCTGCAGAGGCCTTGGGTTCAATCCCTAGCACCACAAATTAAACAAATAAAATGATGATAAAATTTTTGCCACTTTAAATATACTCCTGACACTTTTGAAAATTTTTGTTTTGTGTATGATGAATCCTATTTGAGGTGTTGTTACAGGCAGTACAAAATGAAATTCCAGCTTTATTGCAATAATTCAAAAATGCATGTTATAAGACAATAGGAAAATATTAGAAATTTAAAAAATTTTTAAAGTGTTTATTATCCCAAATGCCATCTCACAAGAATCAAAAATCTTAATGTGAAAAAAACTGGATACTATAAAGTTGTATTAAAGGTAAAAGAAATATGTCCTTAAAAGCATTTTTTAAACCCATTTCCTGTCAAACAAAATAATCCCAGGTATTCTTGATGTGATTACCAAATTAAGCTCTAGTTTTGGAAATTATTGTGATTTTTTTAAAGCATTTCTGACTTGGGGAAGATGTTTTACATTTAACAGGGCATCTTTGGACATAGGTGTGATTTTAGCAGAGTTACTGGGAAACTAGATGTGAAGTAAATTTTAGTATATAAACTCCTAATAATGTTCTTGGTACACTGAAGATTAAAATATAATAATATTTATAGTTATATCATCAAGTCTCCACAAAAAATCTAATGGTTATGTTTATTTCATAAATGTAAAATATGCATATCAAAGAGCAGCATGTACTGGCCTACGGGTCATAGATAGCATGTCATGGTGGAGAGATTTGAATTCCAGTCTCACACCAGAATTATGTGTCTAATTACTCAACAACACATCACTATCCTGAAGAAGACAAAGTCAACTCACAAAATCATCAGTGGCCTCAGTCTCCCCCTCAGCACTTGTTTTGCACCTGTCATTCCCATCGATGCTATTCACCAATCAACTAGAATTTTCTTATATCACTGGTTTCCTATGAATTTAAATGGCTTCCTTACTTCAAGCCTCTAAGTTTATGGAAACTGGTGTCGAGAAGGGGAAATGAAGAAATCATTGCACCTAGAAGGGATAGTATAATCTCATCTATGATTTTTAGCCTTGGTTGTCAATTTCACTGGCTTGAAAGACACTTAGAAAATTGGAAAAGCACATTCTGAGTGTGTCTGTGAGGTTGTCTTCAGAGATGATTGGTGTGTGGGTCAGCAAACTCAGTGGGAAGATCCACCCTGAAAGTGGGCAGCACTATCCAATAGGCTGGGAGCTGATGGAACAAAAATAGAAGAATGGAGGGCTGGGATTGTATCTCAGTGGTAGAGTGCTTGCTTAGCATGTTGGAGGCACTGGGTTCAATTCTCAGCACTGCATATAAATAAATAAAGGTCCATGGACAACTAAAAAAAATTTTTTTTAAATAGAAGAATGGAAATGGTTCTCCGTACATATGCATGACAAGCTCAGTTCTTTTTGAGCAGGTGTGTTCTTTGAAACTGCCATGACCTGAAGACATTGGACTCCAGATCTTCAGCCTTTGGATGTAGACATGACTCTCCAGGGACTTTCTAGGCCTTCAGCCTTTGCCTGGTCTGCATCTTTGGTCCCTCTATTCTGAGTCTTCCAGTTTTTTGTGGATGGCCATTATAAGACTTTCAGTCTTTGATCACGTGAGCCAATCCAATAAATCCCTTCTTATGTTAATATATATATTACTGCTCCTGTTCCTCTGGACAATACCATTTAAATATCCTTTAAGGTTCTTTTCAAATCTTACCTTTTTTACTAAGCTATCCTGATTATCCCAAAGCACATGCTCTTGGCTCCCTTACCAAAGTCTGCTAGGTTTTGGATAACAGACAGTTAGGGTCCTTCTATCCATGGCTCCCAAGTGTGTGTGAATGCCAAACATCTACCCCCAAACTGGGCAGTACCCTGGCAGTGCTATCTTACCCTGAGAGGCAAATATATATAAAACCACTGTTTCATTTAGAATATATTACTAACAATGACATTTCTAGTGCCATTTTTTGAAACATCTAGTTATTTGTACATTTTCAAAAGCTGTATTTTTTGATTACTTAAAGTCTATTGTTCCTATTTATCTTGAAGTAAGACTAAATGTTTTAAAATTTAGAATGACAGAGTTGACGCTGCCCAAATTCTTTTGCATCGCCAAGTTCTAAATTTTTTTTGTTAGGGATAGTTTGCAAATTTATTTTGGAAAGACCAGTTGCCTCAGAAAATAATTCTCAAACAAAGTGGACTTATAAAGCCTATATTATTTTTAGGCTGTCTAATCCTTTTTCCAAGTCCCTGATGGTCACATGTATTTTTAAAAAACTGAAAAATAAACAGGCCTAAGATATGTCAAAAATAATAACTTAAGGTTTCAAACCCCTAGAGATTTTCTGTCTTCTCATTGATGTTTGGAAAAAGTTTTAATTTGAGAAAGAAAAATAATTTTATCACCAGTGATACTTTGAATTCATGAGGCAACTTCTTAATAAAAGGCTCAAGTAACCTTTCATTTAGTTTCAAGAGAAGCAAATAAAATAAATAGTTGATGATAATATAGCAAGCGTTTCTCAAATACTATGTTTCAGACATTTTGCACATATCATCTCATTTAATCCTCACAGCAAGACTCATCAAGTACTTAGAAGATTTAGAGAGATGGAGTAGCTCCTTAACATCACAGTGATGTTTGCCCAAGTGTGTGCCTCTAACAAAGCACTGTTTTGCTGATTATGCTAAGAGTCCTTGTGATTAGGACTGGAGAAAGCAGTTCAAAGCAAGCCCAGGTCTCCCTTTCCACCTGACCTCACTCCACCAAAGGAGAAGGGTAGGAAGACCATAGCCCACCCAGGCCAGGTCCAGCCAAGAGAGGATTAGAATGTTGTTCTTCATGTTAATCTGTCTTCATCTATTGGCTACACCTGTAATGGCAGTACAACAGTACTCAGTATTTCATTTCCAGTAGTTAGAATTAGAACTTCTTTTCTGAGACATGAATTGAACATGAAATGCTGTGTCTTAAGGCCAAAACTGATTCACTCCTAATAAGGACTACACCACTCATCCATATTCAATTTAACTTTCTCTTAATTTGGTCTCTATAGAATCAGAGTTCAGAGTTTTGAAAAAAAAAATCTATTAGTTTCATATCGTTGCTTCCTGTGGGAGTGATCTAACTGGTCAAAATTTAGTGTTCCCTTTAGAAAGCATTTTTACACTAGATTTCATGGGGTTGTATTTGATCTACGTGTGATCATACATAATACACTCAATGGTTGTGTATTTCTACATCAGATAGAGGCAGCTAACATCATTAGGTATATCGTATCCACACCACAAAATTTTACAAGTTTGTGCATTTCTCTTGCTTCTGGCAGGAGACATTGCTTAGGAGAAATCTCTTCTCTTGGTTCAATCTTGTAAACAAGTGGGAGAATTATCAGCTCCACCACTAAACACCAGTTTTGTAGTTCAGGCTTGCAGACACCACCTGCTCACTAAATACAAGTTTGTGGAGATGATGGAAGCCACCAGTGAATTTCAAAATCTATTGTTTCCAAAATATCTTTGGAATGTAACATGTTTTTAGTTTCATAATAATTGAGTAGTCTCTTGGACTCAATACCATGTTTTAAGAAATACTTAAGTCATGATAACAGGTATCATAGACTCACAACATAGTCCCACACCCTGATTTGTTTGCCTTTGATGTACCTATTTTAAAAGCCATTTAATCCTAATGAGCTCTACTCCACAGAAATGAGTTCACAGAAATGTGAATGTTCCTCACCACCTCTCCATGTTGGCAAAACCTACTGAGTCTATTCAATTTAAGATAAAATGAATTTAATTTTGCCAAGTAGATCTTATTTCTGTCCTGGATTCCTTCCTACAAACCTCTGGGATCACTTTTAAGATTTTCCAGGGTTCTTCCATGTAGGATGGGGAGGATGGGGAAAGAAATGCACATTCACAGCAGAGGAAAAATATACACACTCACACTAGCCACCGCCAAAAGATAGACATCTACTCCCACATCCCCTGAGGGCTCAGATCCAGGATACGCAATGCTATGAATCCAGCAACAGCTTTGGACTTGAACTGCTTCTTGTACTTCACTTTACAGATGAGAAAACAGAGGTTCTGATAACAGGCCTCCAACTGGAGCTCCACCAGAACCTGAGTTCCTGGGCTTCTTTTCCAGCAGACTGTCATTTATAACAGCAGCCAGCAAATCATGTCCTTGTAGCTCTTCAGAATTCCCAAAGGGAGCAATGGAAACACTATGATTAATTCCCACATTTTGAAAAGCCTAGGAACCCCCACACTGAACATCAATTAAGCTATACAATGTACTGAAGTGTAGTGAGATGTTCTTCAATTAATGATATTCATGGGGTGTCCAAGCAAATAATGAAAGGGGCCCTTGATTTAAAAAATAAAATGTTGGAAACACTTGCACTGTAGCTTACAACCTGCTCTGAATAGCCATGGGAGAACCTGTGCTTCAACGCACAAATTCGACATGGCCATACTGGCAGATGTCTGTGTTTGTGTGTGTGCACATGCACATTACCCAACTTCACAGGGTCAATAACCATTTAACCTGTATTTCTGTCTGGCTATTGCCACTCCCTTCAAGAGAATGCATGTGTTTAACTGAAGCTACCTGGGTTCTCAGATTTCCATTAAATGACCTTAACAGAAATTGAAGGTAAAGAAGTGGGTAAGAAAAAGGAAACAGAAAAAAAATGAAGTCCCAACAATCATTCAGACATTTTCTTCTCTTTAGCTTTATGATACCAAATCTCCTATTCATCTAACCTAATAAAACACCAAGATTCAATTGCACATTAAAGAGATTTAGTATGGAAGAAAGGTTTCTCTACCTTGCAGATAAGAAAGAAAAAGAAACCAGTTGGTTCTTATCAAAATAGGATACATTATGGCTTGAATATGAGGTGTCCTCCAGAAACTACTGTGTCCATGCAGGAATGTTTTGAGGTAAAATAGCTGGATTGTGAGAGTTGTAACCTAATAAGTCCATTCAAACTAGGAATGAACTGACTGGGTGGTAACTGTAGCAGGTGGTACATGGTTAGAGGAGGTGGGTCATCGTGGGTATGCCCTGAAAGGCTTCATCTTCTCCACAGCTGCTTCCTGGCCACCATGAACAGAGCAACTCTTTTCCATCATGCCCTTCCACCATGATATTCTGCCCACCCCCCACATTGGGCCTAAAGCAATGGGGTCAGCCCACCATGGATTGAATCTCTGAAACAAAATAAACTTTTCCTCCTCTAAGTTCTTCTTATCAGGTATTTTAGTCACAGTGAGGAAAAGCCAACTAACACAGGATAAGCAAACAGGGACGTTCCCAGCATCTCCTAGTAAGCCAGGACCATATAATCAGTTTGCCGACTCCCCAAAGGGAGATGAATTGAGAAATGGGGCACACGATCTGGATGTTTGCTGATTGTTCTTTATCTACAGTATCAACAAATGTGATCTCTTGTAATCAGCATGTGCTCTAACTCAGGGACTGCTTGGCACAGGAGGGATCTTAGAGCTAACTCCCAGCACCACTGGCTCTCCAACAACACCCCATTCAGTTGGAATGATGTTCCTAAGCAGATGGGCGCAAAGCCATAGTGCCAGGAAAACAGTATGTGGGTCATGTTCATAGTTTAGAGGAGGCTTACCATCCCAGAATTCCAGCTGAGAAGTTTGGATCATATAGTTCCATGCCTGGAAAGAAAAAAAAAATATGTGCCAAGTTCAACTCTTCTCATCTTTTAATTTTCCTAGGACTTATTCATGAATGAGAAAAACCCCACAACTTATTTCAGGGAATTAAGAAAGAATAAAAGATGCTTAAAAGTTGACCATAAAAATTTGACTTTTCCAGATACCTTCTGCATTGCCACAGAACCTCTGTTTTGAAAAAAAGAAAAATATTTTTCAGAGTATTACCTTAAGTCAAAAACAAACAGGGAGGATTGTCGAGTTGCTGTGAATGGAAGAATTGTCTTACCAAAGCTACCGAAGGACACTGGTCCCTGTCAACATGCAAATATCCTTTCAAGAATACCCCACTTATGTTTATCTCAAGCATTTATACTTAGTGAGAATAAAGTACAGATAGGAATCTTGTGGTCATTACATAATAATAAGTCCTTAAGCTGGCTCAGGTGCTTCCAGTGGAGAGTAGGAGTAGGAGGAGAATCTTCTGGCCATTTCCCTTACACAAGGCTAAGCTCACGCTTCATTTTTACAGGATTGTTTGAGAGTTGGGGTGTAGCTCAGTAGTAGAGCACGTGCTTGGTATACATGAAGTCATGGGTTCAATTCCAACATCAACAAAACAAAAACAAAAAACAACTAAATAATAGTCCCTAATGTTGCAATAAACTCTAGGGATGTGCACCTGAAGCCCATAGGAGCATTATTATTTAGGTTAACAGTGTACCACTAGCTTTAATCTCAATATGGGACTTCATGGGACACGGACATGAAGAGTTAGATGTCCTGTCATATAACAGTTACCAAAACTCTCGAATCTTCTCCCCCACCCTGACTGAGTAGATTATAGACATCAGAAGTGGTTTACTGAGCCCAGAGGTTACAACCAGCCCATTTGTTGGATTCTCAGAGTATGTACTATAATTATAATTAGTATAATTAGTGTACTATAACCTCATAATATGTATGCATAAAATAAGTATATATAGTATATATATATACACATATATGTTTTTGAAATCCAAAATTTGCATATTTAAAAATTAAAGATGATATACCAAGTCAACCCCCTGTTGCCCCTTTTCACACAGGAACTGTACACTGGGACACAGCTACTCTTTCAGCTGTTACAAATACTCTCAAGTTTGCCTTACCAAGGCAGTTATACTAGTTGCTTTTTGCAATGCTTAAATTAAATCATTTACATAAGTAACTTCAAAATGTTCAAAGCACATAGTACATGTGCAATAAATGGCAGCTAGTATCATTTATTTGGTTGCCTAGTCAGAGTCCCTTAAAGCACCTCTTGAGAATTTTTATCACCCACACAGTAAACACCATATATGGTCTGCATATGTTTAACTGAACCATTTTTCTATCTGGGAAAGTGGAACTTATTTCAACATTAAGACAAGAAATTTGTGTTCCTGCTAGATAAGTCCAGGAACTGTGCCTACTGCCAGACTTTTAGAATATGACTTTCTTTCTAGAGTAGTAACATGGCCATCTTATTCATCAATGTGTCCACACAGTCCTGTTCTAGAACAAATAGCCCATCACACACCACTGAGTGAATACCACCACCACAATGGTCCTAATTTGAAGATGGTATGCAGGAGAGGAAATACAAGTTACTATCTTGTTCATCACAGTTTGCTTGACTTTGGATAAATTACTTCATTTTTCCTGACTTTAAACTTGGAGTTTAAGTAGGAAACGGAATATAGTATTTTTTATAGCACTGAAAAGCAAACACTTCAAATAGAAGAAACAACAGAGATAAAAGAAGTTTTAGTAAAGGGAAAGACTTTTGGGAAGGGGAAAGATGGGAGGGAAATAGGGTTCCATATATCAGGAGTAAAACTTTGGTATATAGGTGGTGAGAAAGACATGTGGAGATGAAAGTCACTACAGCTTGAGAAATGGTAGAACCCTGCAGTTATGGGGGAAATAGTTACCCTTTGATGTTTGGAAATGCTTTATATGTCCCTCACCCTTCTATTAGCATGAAGTGTTCTTGCCCATCACATCTGTGAACCTGGCCACGATGACTCAACTACACATTGTCTGTGTCAGTGCTCTTAAGACTAAGCAAATGATCCCAGTGAGTGAACAGAAAGATATTAGAAAAGTTATTAATATTGGGTTTTATCTCATTTTTTGTGGCTATTTTGTCTATGTTTTATATGCATAATATTTTATTATAGTAGCACATGTCTACAATATGTAAATACATATACATAAAGCAAGACCAGATTATGCAGCAATAGCTCTTTGTTTCTTACTGATAAGGCTTTTGGTCAAAGTTTTAGATATGATTGATGCTAATGACATGTAACCCTATATTCTACCTTATATTTTCATCATATTTCTTCACTGATTGGCTAGATTAAGTTCTTACAGCCTGATTATGCACTCAAGAACGGCAGACCCCATGTCTCATACATGCTGCATTCTGATCACCATTGTGTGGTAAGTTGCAGTTACCTAACTACCAGTGTGTGATCAGTTCTTCAACACACCACGCATTGTAAGAGGGAGAAACAGGACTGGAGGGTTTGTTTCCCTTCTTTTCCTTCAAAATAATGGAACAAGTGTGCCCTCTCTTAAGTTGGTATTTGGAAGTGCTTCTACATTTCAAAATGAGGAAATCATGGTTTGAGTCTTTCAAACTAAAGGAAACCAAGAATAAGTCCCAGAATAACTTAAATCTTGCAAGCTATAAAACCATCAAAATGGTCATAATGTGTATGTGTACCAATAGATCTACCTGTTTATCTATATATATTATACCATAAATATAGCCTTTTCTGTATATGATTTGCATATTACATGTATGCACACACACATGCATTTGCGTGTTTTACAAATGTGTATATATTTATGAATTGTGTGTGTATATATGTATGAATTTGTGGAGAAAGATGTTAATCTGTATTATACACATGTACACACTTGAAAGACTGACAGTCTGACTATCTTTTAGTCCCATGAACACATAAGTTTCTACATCAGAACAAAAGGCTTATGTGATATCACTATAGCTTTGGTAATGCAGAAGTCTCTTTCTATGAAAACGCTTTAACCTAACTTCATCTATGTTCCAGGTATTGCTAATTTAATTGCCATAGTGTAAATATAAATTGAGAAGTTTTTCCAATTGTCATTTTATGAATTGTAGATTTGGTATAGCATTTCTTTTGCATACCCATAATTATTTAATGGTATTTACTTAAAGGCTTTTAATTATATGGGAATAGTGATAATAATTATAAAGGCCTATGCTCTGTTGATAATATGTATATGGTTCCAGAAAAAAATTGTATATTAAAAATTGAATTATTTCTGCCTGTGAATGGTTCAAATGGCATTTTTTAACAATGAAAACATATACAGTTCTCAGTTTTGAAAGTACTGGGTGAAAATTGCTGGTTTTTAGAATCAGAAAGATTTTTGTCTACTCCTTTTTATTAAATCCCTCTAAGACTTTTATTTATTAATTATTCATTTAGTGCCAAGAATGTGACTACTGATTCTAAAAGACAAGTAAAAAGAAAAATTGGAGTTGATTTTTCATGTCCAAATTTAGTTTAAAAAGGAATGCCTGATTCAAGTGTTAATTTCATAGTATATCTTTCAGTGCATATAGATCAGCAACCAAATTACAGCTAACTGTGGATAAAGATCAGTCACATCTTTTCATGTCTTAAATAAAATGTCAACAACCAGTTTTCTATAATTTTCATATACATTAACCAGTATTTATAAAATTAAGATGATACAAAAATCTAGTATTTGTACATGTGATAACTTTTAAAATAGCATTCTGATATATAGCTTGCACCCAAATTACAATAACAATTCCAAAGAGGATCATTGTTTTTTTAAAATGACTGAGAATTTAGTATCCTTAGGTGAAGCTGGCAACCAGCTAAGCTATATTTGAGACATTATTGCAATGTCAATAACCATCTTAACTACAATTTTTTTTTCTGAAATCTTAGAAAGGAAGCATGATTTTTTGTGTAACCATTTACCTTTTTTTAACTCAGCCTAAGGAAATAATACTGCAATAACCCCCCAAAATTAGAATATTCCCATATTCCATTTCCAGGTTTGGATTGGGGTAACGGAGGATGGAGGAATTAAGGCTGGTCAATGAGATTAGTGTTTCAAAAATAAAAAAGGAGAGAGAGCAAGAGAGAGAGAGAGAGAGAGAGAGAGAGAGAGAGAGAGAGAGAGTCCAATTAGAAGTATCCTGGGGTTATTAGCGATAACAGTGCTCATATCCAATTAAGATGAAAACCATTTTACCAGCTTAATGTGCCACCTCTGGCAGTGTGGGTTTATTAGTTTTATCAGACTTGAGAACTGAAACTTGAAATGATACGTATGCAGGGTACCAAAGAGACACTGTTAAGACTTAGAGATAATTAGCATAAAGTGAGATGCCTGGAAAGTTGTTGATTAACAAACATTGTGGATTTGGGGAAAGGAAAGAAATTGGTCATCTTGGACAATAGTTGAAAAGACTCATTAAGTTGTTCAGTGACATTCTGAAGACAAGAAATTACCAAGACCTTCTTCTGTGTCCACAATGCCATTATCTGGCAGATTCATATAAGACAGGGTAAACTTCGGGATCCTAGATGCATCTTCTCTATAAAAACTCAAGTGGACAAAGACAACTGTTTATAGTAAATATCAAGTCTTTTGTTTTCCCTTCCAGATTAAAGGATACAATGAGTAGTGCTTGTTATTAATAATTAATAAGAAGACTCTCTTGCATTATCTCTAAGCTTTTCAAGATAGGTTACATAAACAATATACTTATTTTTTATTTTTGCTTTATTTAAATGTTTTTAAATAATCTTTTGCATGTTTCAAAACAGATTTATCTTTACATTTTATGCCACCCAACTACCACAAATGATTAAAAAACAAATTCATAAATAATCAGGTTTCCCACTTAGGCAGTAAAAAAAATCACTGTTGCTTTTGTTCAGCAGATATCTCCCTGACTAAGAAAATTCTTGTCACTTAGTTCTGAAGTGGTTGGGGAAAGCCTCCATTTTACAGGAAGAGTATCCTGAATGCTTCCTTGGTAAAAATATTTGGTGCATGGCCAGGAATGTGACCAGTGTCCTGATAAAAAGAGGTCCTCCCCAGAGACAGATGGGTACTTCCTCCACTGAAATGTCTGAACTCATAAATGCAAGCCTATTCCTTGGGACTAAAAAACAAGTCTAAGTCACTGGAGACAAGTATGATCCATCTGATGGAAGGAGGATGGCATAGTTAAGTAAAGAGATACAGGTCATATCAGCAATACATGGAATATTCCCTTTCATGGAAAGAAGGTTCATCTGAGGAGTCTTTAATTTCTCATCATGTCTGTTTCGTGTGTCTTTTAGCCCTGGATTGGCAACATGTTTGTTTCTGCCAAACAGAGAAACCAGATTGGCTTAAGGATAAAACTTAAATTGGCCCTGGTCACATGAAACTATTCTAAAAAAAATAAAGTAAATGTTAAGATTGGCCAAGTTGTGTGTGTGTGTGTGTGTGTGTGTATATGTATAGTTCCGGGACTTTTTTGAGCAGTGAGTTTTAGAGTCAAGAGCAATGGTTACCAGTTGGTAGTGCTCAAAGGATGCTGTGTACGTGGTTTGTTTGACAGCATGTGTTTGACAATTGCTAAAGGTGTACATGTTTCCTGCATATAGTTGACAGCTTGCTTAACTGGTATAGGTCACTTTCTAGAAAAACATCAAGATCTAGATGGCATTGTTATTACTAAAAATAAATATTGAATAAATAAATGGATATGTGTATATGGTTTAATTTATGTAAAGGAATCATGCACCCTTTGAATATCCCCCTGTACACCAGTTAAAATTTTACTTCCAGACTATTAGGAGTTAGCCACAGGTTCAATCTTCTAGTTGAATTCTAGAAGAATACAGTTTCATTTCTAGATAGCTATGCAAAAGAGAGCACATAGCATAGGAGATAATGCTTTTTAACTATGAGAGATAATTTGATGCCACCAGTAAATTTCAACTGAATTAAATTTAAGTTTTAAGTAAATTAAAGTAGATCCCTCAGAAGTTCTGAGTCTAAAGTGGCAGGGTGTGGTATGATTCTCCTGACTACTCCCCTTCTCTAACAGAATGATAGAAAGTGGGAAAATGAAATTGGAATTATTTGTTGTTATTATTATTATTACTCAAGAAAAGGATTGGCATCATCAAGAAGGATTTCATACAACAGCACTTGAAGATACAGAGAGATCTGGAGGGTGGTATTGGCATACATTTTAAGTCCTCTAGGAAACAATTTCCATTCATCTCTACCTATGAAGATAATGTGGATACTTTAAAAGCCTGGAAGCATTCATCCAGAGACATGATCATTAAAGAAAATATAGAAATCAGAGCTACTTTATTTTTACTTATTATGATTTTATTTAATCCATAGAAAACAAATATAATTTAATAAGTATGCTTAAAGAAATTTTCCTGTTTAAAAACACATATACATGTACACATAACAAATGTGGATGGAGTGGCTTTTTAACTACTTATTTTTAAGTTTTTAAAATAAGTTTTCACTTCTTTTTAAGATCCAATAATAGATGTTAAACATCTTTCCATATGAATAAAGGTCTTTATTTTATTCTCCTGAGTTTTATTGGATAGTTTCATTGGCTTGCAAGATGGAAGATACAATCTTAGTTTTATCTCCTTGTTTTTATTGGATAGGGATACCAGCATTATTGAATTACTCTTTGGAGGGAGTGGCATTCAGGTTATTCCCCATTTTGTGATGATAAGCAACATTTCAAAGGAAATTCTCTTGTTAGACTATGTCTTTAGGATAAATTCTAGAATGACTTTTATGTCAGGGGATATGAAGATGAAATAGCATCCATATGGCCTGACATCATTCCATCATACTCAGAGCAGAGGCCTGAAAAAGAACCTGATGGTCACAAGGGTGGGTCATGAACAAATAAAGTGATCAGCCTGTGGTAACATCCATATGAAATGGGCTTTCCCTTTGTTCTTTCCTCACTGTTAAAACCAAATGTGTGTGTGTGTGTGTGCGTGCATGCGCGCGTGTGTGTTAGATATCTATTACTCTAAAACAAATCACTGCAGATTAAGCAACTTACTCAGCACACATTTATTATCTCATAGCCTGTGGATTAGGAATCAGGGCATAGCTAAGGTGAGTCTTCTCTCTGGGGTCTCTCAAAAGACTGCAGTCTAGGTTTGGCTAGGTTTGGGGTCTCACATGATTTAGAGAAGGAGTAATTTTCAAACACACTGACATGGTGATTCATTGTCAGGATTTGATGTTTTTCGGGTTGTTTGACTGAGCAGCTTAGGTTCTATCTGACTTTTGGACTTAGTTCCTACAGACCTCAGTTCTTTGTCACATGGAACTCTCTGACATGGCAACTTGCCTCATCAAACCTGCAAGGAAAAGAATTGGTTTGCAAGATGGAAGATACAGTCTTATGTATCACAAGTGGCATCTCCTAACCTTTGGTGCAATCTTACTTGTTAGAAGTCTCAGGTCTACTCTCAAAGAGCGGGAGCTACCAAGAGTGCAAATACCAGGAAGCAGAGATCATTTGGGGTCAAATTATAGTCTTTCTGCTGCATTGAGATTGAGGGTGAAGGTGGATAATCATCTGACACCTGTTGATCAGGGTGTCTTGTCAAGAAAGGTGTTTCTGGACATGATGGGAAATGTATTCTTCAGGACCAAAAAGTTGTGGAATAAACAGTTTGATTTGGTTCAATAGCCCTCAGTTCTTAATCATTTGATTTTCTTAGTTAATTAGTTTGATCTGATTTGGCTATTTCTATAATTGTTAAAAACATTTAAATTTGCTAGATGTTTAAAAACAAATCATCAAAGCACCCCTGTGTCTTTGTTATTTAATATTTCATTGAATTTAAGACATCTTAATGGGCAGACAGGCTTATTTGCACACACTTTAAGTGCATGATGTACATATCTTTTTAGAAAATAAAAACACCTATTAAAATATGGCTTTTACTGCATTTTAACTCTAATTTTGCCTCACAATATAGATGTGAGTGATAATAGTTATGGCATATAAATGTTCTATTATTGATAACAAATGGCACTTTGGGGAGAAATATCTGTATTACCTTTTTCAAGAACACATTTAAAACGCATGTGTACAAACAGGCTGTAGCACAGAAGAGGAGGAGCATGTTAAGGGGTAAGTTTCCTGATGACTATCAAATTCCCATTTTTATAATATCTGTACAATATTTTCCATATTTCACCAATGATTCCAGGTTCCCGCAGCAGAAAGTTCAATCTGTGTTTGGATGGCAAATGGAACCCAGTGTTGTCTGCCTTCCCCCAATTGACCTTTAATTGGCAGAATCAGCAAATTAAATGATTGGTCCAACTGATGGAAATGCATTTTCTCTTCTGGCCAACAAAAGCTTCTTACTATTCTCCCTTTTTTTTTTTTTTTTTTTAAGATAAGAAAAGTCATGATAAATTAATGACTTCTAAAGTGGGTTATCCAGAAACTGAAACATTTGTGAGTAAAAAGGAACTTCATGATAAAGTGCAGACTGCCCAGTTTCATTCTTATTAAAGAGGAAAGTATTTATGTGCCTAGTAAAGGTTTAAAAATAACTAAGCAGCCAGGAGTATGGGCTGAGAGTTGGGGAATAATGAATCTGAAAATCATTATTGATTAAGCTGTGAATTCAAGATTGCTTCTTAACCTGAGAAAATTTCGTGACCTGTTCTTTTTTTTTTTTTTTTTTTTTTGTCAAATGAATTCAATTCAATTAGCAGTTATTGAACACTTAACCAATGCATGGTACTCTATGAAGGTGAAAACTATTGAGATTCAGGCTTTGGCCTGTGTGTCAGGGAACAGTTTCCCGAGCAAAGCTGAGGCACACTTCCAACCCCACCACAATTTCTCCTGCAGACAGAAATTCAGGTCATTCACTTCTAGAACTTTCTGTTCCATGGCATGTACACATTCAGTATATGTAGGTCCTTCGCAGTATTCCTCAGGCCTACCAGGCTTTTCTTGAGACAGGTAGTGGAGAGTAGTTCCCAGCCCCAGTGTAGTCAGGCTCATAGAACTATGGTGGAAATTGGGAGTTCCCATTCACAACATAGCTGGGAGAACAGAGGGTGCAAACTGACATGCAATTCCTAAAACTTCCAGGGTATCAGACTCTGGGAGAATCAATTGGAGGAAGACCTTGATGCTGTCTCTACATAAAGGGAGAAGACACCCAGAGCAGAAGGCTGGGGACTTCAATTCTGGCTTTACCTCTTGCTCACCAGCTTGATGACCATGGGCACACTTATAATGTTTCTTCATCTATTAAGATAAAAACTGAGAATATTGTGTTATAGTAAAAAAGAGAGGATTAAATAACATAACAATAAATAAGAAGTTGTCTATAAACCCTGCTTTGTTTTTATCATAAATACAGCTCAAGAAATAAATGAGAAATGAATGAAATTTAAATCATAGGCAAGTTTTATCCCTGAATTAGCAGAAGCACTCTTTGAGGTTACTTAATTTTTTCCAGAATGAAAAGGTAAAGAGTTTGGATCCTGCCTGAACATTGAGGAAGGAGGGAGGAAGTGGAATGTGAACCACTTGACAGTAACATCCATAGTTCTCAGGATCCAAAATTCTAGAAACGACTGCTTGCTTTAACTATCCAATGATTTCCTCTGTCCAATAGCATAAGTATGGAGTAAACGAAAAGAAGATGATGTGTCCACATAAACCAGTTTTTTTTTTTTTTTTATCATTTTAGTAAAATCCTTCTAGTTCCAGTGATTTAGTGTCATTCCACCACATGCCAAAATGAACCCTCTACAATTGTGCTGGTCCACCTGCAGCTTCTTGAGGGCTGTAACCACAGTTCAGGGCCCTTTAAAGCTCAGCTGCCTAGAACATCAGAGTAACACAAAAGAGATCATGTGAAGCAAAGAAGACAAACATACGCTTAAGAATCTCAGTGATTCCACTTGGGAAACACTTCTAGGAAAAAAAAATATATCTTTCTTCAGTTGGGTAAGAATGAAGTTCCTTAAAAGCAAATATGCACTTACAAAAAATGCATTTATGTTTTGAATAAAAATTTAGAAAAAGATTTCAAACATTTGCCATCCTAATTTGCTTAAGATTTGGGTTTATCCTTAAGATTTTTACATGAATCTTTTTTATTATTTTTAAAACTACCTTTTAATAAAAATATTCGGTAGTAAAAACATTCAATTATTTTCAAACAGCAAATTAAATAACCAAGGCCATGCTCAGTGTATTGTTTTACTATGCCCAGTGACATTGTAAAAAAAAAAAAAAAAAAAAAAAAAAAAAATCAGGATTTTAAATCAGGTGTTTCAGATTAATTGGCTTACAAATGAAATACTTTGTCCTATTATTAATGGAAAATGATTAAGAATATTTTAGAAATAAAGTTGGCCCATAAAGGTAATATTTTAGCCAAGTAACTTTAGCACACAACTTTGGTAAAAGTTTATAGTGAATTTTGTGTCCGTTGAATTTATTATGAGGGAGGGATAATTGAATACACATTAATAAAAAATTACTTTTCTATGAAATTGAAAGCGATTTAAAATTGCATAACTATTGAATTATAAACTGTTTCTCTCATGTCAGTACAATCATTTAAAAAATCAAAAAGATTAGTGACCAAGAAAAACTATCCAATGAGGAATTTAGTTAATATGGTAGTTCCCCCTCCCCTCCTTCCATCTGAATATTTAACTTAAGAGAAAAGTCCTGCTCTATTTTTCAACTGAAATCACAGCAGTTTCTGTTTCTAACCTGGGAAGAATGTGATTGGGACTGAAAAGCCCCCTGTCCTATTGTTAGACTCCCCGGCACTGATCCTTGCTTTTAACATCATAATGAAGGATGCTCTTTAGTGGATTATCTTGAGAAGGGATTAACTCCTTCAAGTCTTCTTAGGGGGCAAGGTGTTTTGAGCCCTAAATACACACCAATTGCCTGCTTAACTTTTCATCTTATTTTGAAAACTGCCCAGCTGGAATTCAAATTCTTTTCCATAGAGCTGAATTTTATTAGTAGCAAAGTTGGAGATGGGGGCAGCAGATGCTAAATATAAGCACTGTTCTTTTAATCTCGTGGGGCCAAATGTTTCAGATATTTCACTGAGACAGGCACGTCAGGATAAGACTCAATCTAAACTTTGCTGTAAACTCTGCAAGCGCTTAAATCCTTGCCCCATCTCCCAGGCACAAAACTTAAGCCTCCTGGAAGGCCAGGCTTTTACCAGGACTCCACCTTTAAACTCCACTTGTCTATATGGCTCTGCACCACGGCTTTTAATGTCGTTATCGACGTTATTTTAAGTCACACTCACAGTAGAATTCAGATGCCCAGTAAACACACGTGCACTTCTTGAAAAGAGGACTAATTGCTCTATAATTTATAATCAAGTGGTTTCCTTAGCCTCTGCTTCTTTATCTTAATAACCATTTATTTCTGCCTGCCTATTACATTAATACCAAGATCTTGCATTTGTTTCACATTCATTTTCCCCTCCTGAACCCTCGTTTCTGTTAACTACCCCATTGTGATAGACTATGTTTTGCCAGGAGACTCGGTAGTTCTAAATTTGTCCCTTTTCCTTTTCTGTTAACGTGAAACTTCTTAATAGATTGTAGCAAACTTTCTTTTGTTCAACTGAAAGAATAGTTTTGCCACTGAAAATGCTCATTTTAAAAAGATTTGTTAGATGTAGGAAATTACTTTTATACACACACACACACATGCATATGCAGGAAACTTTCTCTTGGAACTTTACCTTTCAGGCTTATTTATTTATTTTAATCAAACGGCGACACACATCACCTTCAGTTTTTTATAAGGAAGTATAAATTAATTAGAAAATACAGGGCTATATTTTAAAAGTATAGGCAACAGAAAGTACAACCGAAAGATAGTTAGAAAATGAAATTTCGTGATTGTTTTGCAAACTGAAAGTATCCAGGTGCACTTTCCTTGTGAACAACATGAAATGGACTCTGTCTTTTGCTATCTCTCTGTCTATATATATAATAACTCTTCTGCAGCCTATGCTTTAATTGTAAATAATCCTCCACATTCTTTCAGTGTAAACTCTTTAAGGAGTCATGAATTTTATTTATACTCTCTCTCTCTTTGAGAGTCTTTTGTTTATTTGCTGTTTCGTTCTTTGTGAAATAACACTCCCAGAGGAAAATCCCCCTCTCTGCTTAAGGAATTAGGCCAGAGACAAAAGCAGGGAATTCTTTAAGCCTTGTTTTGTGCTAAGAGAAATGTTTGACATTTCTGTGGAGAGGTGTTTAGTTTGGATTCATTAGGTCTTAGAGACTCTTTTCTCTTTTTCGGCCTTTCAATTTCTGTCACTGTTTTTTCTGTGTTTGGTAGACTAAAGAGAATTTGCCAGACTGGAATTAGGTTTCCTATGTTCCAATGGCAAAAAAAAAAAAAAAAAATAATCCAGTTGTTTTAAATGGATAGGCCAAATATTCCACTTGCTCAGCAGGCCCAAACATGAGTCCTTTCTACTATCCATCTGTGTAGGAGAAAGTGCAGAAATGGAAGCAAGAAAGAAAAAAGTTTTAAGAGAAGTTTGTGTTTGAATTGAAATATAAGCATCTTTAAAGAAAGTTACTTGACTACCACTCCCACATTTCCACTGCTTAAGTCCAACACATTCCATTTTCCTATGCTTCCTCTAGGAACATTAAATAAATTTTGCTTTAACACATTTTTTAAGGAAAAAAAAGAGGAAATTTTAAAGTATTTTTATTTTACAACACTCTGGTTGGCCTCCATTTCTTCCCACAATCATTTAAAAGATGTTCATTGCCTGGCCTGGTATGATACATTCCTGACTCGGTATCACAGTCAGAGCATTCATCTTAGGCTAAATAACAAAAATACTTTTGTAGATTATTAGTTTAGCTATCTGAATTAGTTAGAAGTTCAAATATTTGGTAATTCCCCAAGTTTTAAGGCCAGACAAGCAGCTTGGTCATATTCTTCCTTTTCTTCATTATAGACTAACTGGTGATGATTTGCTCTGTACTTTTCCAACTGCCAGTCAAACCATGAAAGGAGGAGATGGGGGAGCCCTTGAAGGCTCTGCTCAGCGACAATTCAGAGATCCGTGGCCAATAACCCTGCGGTCTGTACAGGCCACTCTCCAACTAAACCCCAGTTGATGTTCCCAAGTTTGGCTTGTCTCAGCCCCAAGGCCTCTGACTTTAAGCTTAAAACACATGCCCTTTAGCAACTACTGGGCTGTCCCTGTTCCCATTCATAGCTCACCTCAAAGAGTGATGAAGTTAACAAGGTAGGGGAAGAGAGGCGGGGCCCAGAGTCTCACCAGTGACATCCTTACTGGGCCACAGGTTTTCTTTGGCTGGCTAACAATAACCTGACTGGGAAAGCCTTAATATAAAAGAAAGAAAGAAAGAAAGAAAGAAAGAAAGAAAGAAAGAAAGAAAGAAAGAAAGAAAGAAAGAAAGAAAGAAAGAAAGAAAGAAAAAAAAGAAAGAGAAAGAGAAGACAGAAATGTTAAAGTCCTCATACCCATAATTAAATGGGTAGAGGCCAGATAATAAAATCTTCAGCTAATGGATTGTGTCACTATGTAGTATGCCTCCCCAACCATCCCTCCCTCTTCCCAGAATACCAAATAGCCTTTATTTAAATTGTGGAGAACCTGCCGCCTTGTTCATTTGACTCAAATGACAAAGATGTGTATGAAGTGCTGACTTCTCCAATCTATGGTCTCCAGGACAGTTCTCACCTGTACCCACCCCACTGGCTCTTTCTTCCATGGATGTTAAATGCTCATGTCAGTTATAATGAATTCTAAACTGAATATCATTGAATAGAGTGAAAAATTCAGACTATTGTTTTCCCCCTTCTTTTTAAAACCCTGGATTATAAATTATAGTTCAAGTTCTATGAGGATCGGGGGGTGCACATCCAATATTATTTTGCAGCTCCATATAATTTAGAGGACTTTGGGGAAAACATAAAGGTAAGAAAAAGCAATGGTTGAAATCACAAGTTCCTTAAGAATCAAAAAATTCATCAGAATGTTTACTGAAGAATAAGTAGGAAGGAATAACAAGGTAAACATTTGTGGAAAGGTAGGGATACAAAAAAACATAAGGGAGATTTTAGGGCATCAGAAGAAAAACTAATAATCTAAATTATCAAATTAATAAAAATTGTATTAAAATTTTAAAAAGTTCTGTTCCTAAAAGAAAGAGCACAGTAGTCTCTGGGTAGGACAAGAGATCAGAAGGAAAAGGGGAAATGTTGTGAAATAGAACTCATTCGAACATGTGCCCTGTGTTCAACCAAATATCTACCTTGGAATTGAGCACTGACAAACACGTCAGGGAGAGAGTAGCAATAAATATCCCCAGTTCTTTCGATAAGGATGGCTCATTCCTGATTAGTTCTCTTGACTCAAACTTTTCATTTTCAACTATGAGTCCATCTTTTAGCCAATTCCTTCCATCTTCATCTTCTGACTGCTGAAAAAGGAATATTGGAAGGAGATTCAACCTCCTGTATTTGACAGAGCAGGAAAGAACAAAGTCAGTGCCCTATCCTTAAAGTAATGCTACTTTGGGCAGTAACGCAGAAGAATAAACTTTGGTGAGGAACCCCCCCTTTGGTGTTTCATGATATACAAAAAATTCAGGTTGACTAGATGGATTTTAATAATCATATTTTTCATTTCATCTTGCTAGGAAACTCAGAGAGTAGAAAGGAACTCTTTTTGAATATCCCAAGAAACAAAATTCACTTAAAATATGCCTTGCCATATTAGTAATTCAGAGGCAAGAGATTGGGCTGTTTGCCCCTGGAATGCCGTTAAACAAAAAGCCAATGATAAGGACATAACAATGATGGCATTTGCTTTTCAAGTATGCGTCTATTCATACCATATAAAATCAATTACTATAAGTCCCACAGGACTTTTTCCCCTGAAACCCACCCAATATAATGTGTTCTAATGTGCAAAGAAAGCTGTAGAGAACTTTCCATCTTAAACCGGGAACCCTTGACCCCCAGCACCTCAATGTGAAAATTCAAGTTCTTTATTAATTGTAATGATTTTAGAGCTAAATGTGTTTCTATATTTTAAATCTTTCTGGAAATACACTTCTTATAGTCTAAAAAAAAAAAAAAAAAGCTACTATGCCTTCATTGCATTCCTGTTATTTGTTCATTACTGTGCAGATTATAACTTCAAATAAACGTCATCTCTAAGTTTATTAATAAAGACAAACTACCTTCTTCAACCACTATAAAAAACAATATACTTTGTGATTACATGGGGGTTTTTAGTTCCAAGACACTGTAAAAATCAACATTTCTTTCTGACAGTGGCTTGCATTTTTCTTTGAGTGATCAAATCATGTCTTATCCTCCCTTGTTTTCTTGCCGATAAGGCAGAATGACTTGAGGCATTAAAGATGTGCTTATGTCCCACATATTCAGTTAGTTCCTACTTCTCGTCTCTGTGTGAGGTCTAAGAAGCTTGGGTTCATATTATAAAAAAGAAAAAAAGTGATTGATTTCCAAAGGGAATACTTGTAGCAAAAAGAAATGCATTTTGGGTGGGATGCTATTTTGTTGAATCATTTCCAGAAATAGGCAAACATCCTCAGAAAATTACTATAAGTACATTATGGTTCTTTAGCAAATGAATTTCATTTAGACCTTTCAACATTTTGTGTCATGGTATTTAACAGGATGGCATGAAAGCTAATGGTGCCTTTCTAACAACTCCAAACATTGCTGTTTCTCACACAAAAAAAAATAAAAAAATAAAAATAAAAACACATTATCTGTCAAATTTTGAAAAGATTCTAAAATTTTTCTCCCAGATTTCAACAAAATATAAAACACAAATGTTTCCTTACAAGCACTAACAGGAGGTTTTGATACAGCATTAACCAAATAAAACCTCAATATTATACAATGTTCCACACTTGATGTGGATTTTTTTTTTCGTTTTTTTGCAGATACCATTTTAAATGTGATTATTTCGCCTTTTTAAAAATTATTATTATTACAAAATAAAGACTTTCCTGTAAGTTGCCTGTCACTTTTGGAATGGGAAACATGATGAATTATGGCACATTTGCCTTGCTATACTTTATCAAACTCATTAGATATGATGCATGATCTGAACTGTATAGAAAGTAAAAAATAAATAAATACATGTACATCTCCTTTCTTCTCTTCCCTAATTACCTCTGAAATCATTCTGGTTTACTTTTTGCACAAACTGACTGTGTATTAAGGGGGAAAAAAGTCTTGTGTATAAAATGTATGACTTTCTTCTAGAATAGTCCAAAACTTCAGCTGTAAATTCTGACTGATATCATCTTCAAACTTGGTTCAATGCTTAATATATAAGCCTTGTTTTATTTTCTCCATTGTCATGCCATACAAACACAACTTCATGTATATGTGTAGACATGATTGCCAAGGTTAGTTTTCATTCATTTCTCAATGAGACTGGTTCATAATAAAAGCCTCAGTGAGAACTCTTGAGTTTAATAAGGACAATGTTCATCCATAAACTTAAAATTTTTTATTCTGCTTTAGAATCATGTTTTTCTGAATATTTAGTTTTAAAGACAAATTTAAGATGGAATTTTAAAATGTTTTATGCCAAATGAGTTTTAAACAAATCTTGAAAATTAAAAAATTATCACAGAGATAAAAAGTCATGTCTTCTTACTTTTCTCTGTAATACTTGGAAATTTGATTTGCCCTAAAACCTAAACAGACTCACCAGTATGAAGATCATCAGATTAAAAAAAAAAAGTTTTTCTGAGTTTCATTCAATACCTAGCTAAAACAATTCTTGCATAATCTTTAAGATGTTAATTGCAATCAAGAAGCAAATGAATATTATGTTTAAATGTTTAATAGAGAGTTGGAAAAAGCTTTTGATCATGAAATAAGGAAGGTGACTACTGTGATAGCAAACATGTATTACTTAAGATTCAGTTTCATTAATAAGTCTTTCATTTTGGGTACTGTGATTGATGAATGAATGGTAATAGAACATTGAGGCACTCATATTAAAAAGACAACAATATTCCAAAATCTGGAGGATCATGCATTTGCATATTGCCTGAGACAGTCTTCTAGATGGTCCATAAGTTGCTGTCCACTTTTGAGGATATTTTCACAAATAGTATCCATACTTTTGCTTTTGTGATTAATCAGTTCACACACACTTACGTGTAAGTGATGTATTGAAGTTTCAATCTGGTTATCACCAACATCACCTCATTCTTTCCCTTTGCTCACTTAAAAAATATCCTGTGTTAGGTACAGTAATTCCCCCATTATCTGCATTTTTCCCTTTCTGTGGTTTCAGTTTTCTGTGGTCAACTGTGGTCCAAATATATTAAGGTGAATATTCTAGAAATGAATGAATCATCTATTTTAGTTTGTACCCTATCATGAATAATATGATGAAATCACTCACTGTTCAGTTCCATCCTGCCTTGAATGTGAAGCCTCTCCTTGTCCAGTGTGTCTATGTTGTATATGCTACTCTCCTGTTAGACACTTAGTAGCCATCTTGATTATTAGGTAGACTGTTGCATTATCACAATGATTATTTTCAAGTTACCCTTATTTTACTTAATAATGGTCCCAAAGTACAAGAGTACTGATGCTAGAAATTTGGATATGCTAAAAAGAAGTTGTAAAGTTTCCCGTAAGTGAAAAGGTGAAAGTTCTTGACTTGCATGTGTGTGTGTGTGTGTGTGTGTGTGTGTGTGTATTTATATGAAAATATATCACATATAAGGTTCCATATTACAGTTTCAGGCATCCATTAAGGGTCTTAGAACATATGCCCAATGAATAAGAGACTAGAGTTACTCCACTGAGTTCTGGAGGGCTGTGGTCAATGAGAGACTTTAGACCTGTCCTTGGAGATGATAGTCTACAGAAAAAATCAATTAAGTTACATCTGAGGTGAGTCCTGTGAAGGACTCTTCTATCACATGGCAGGGGATGGATATTTGGGGACAGGCCAGCACAGACTAGCAGGGAACATGAAGCTGACATGAGATGTCAGGGAACCTTTCATAGAAAAATAGGTCAAGGTGAATTCAAGTTGCTTAAAGAAATCCGATGGGGCTAAAATGAAGTCATTATCAAGAGAATTTATAAGAAAGGAGGTTAGCAAAGAAAGAAGAACAGATTATGAGAAGTTCTGAAGTCCTAGTCATTGTAAAGACATACTTTTGGTTCAAGGATTTGGGGAAAGCCATAAAACAGATTCAGAGGGAGCCTCAATGCAAGGAGAGTAATGAAACCTGATTTTCATGACTTACAGACAACACAGATACTATGACGTACATAAAGTAAGTATAATAAATCCCACTGAATGAATGGAGAAACTGAGATCTCAAGATGCATTTCCTTGCCAAGGAAAAGATGTGCAAGAGAATAGTTGATATGTACAAGTGCCTACATGCATTGTGTGTTTAAGTGTGTGCAGAATTCTGTTCTATTTCCATCATAATTCACTGTCCACTATTGCACATGTTGAAGATCATTATAATGTTTCTCATTTTACTTCAATGCCAAGGTGGGAAGATGTATATTAGGTAGTTTGTAAGCCATAGAAGCCTACGAGAAAAATTATTTTTAATATTATCTCTTTAATGTGTACCTATTAGATGTCTAAAAAATTATTAAGGATTTTTTGCATAATTTTGTAAGCATTTCAGCTCAAAGAACAGAATGTCATGAAGTGTTAGCAATATTATTCATTCTTAAAACAGAATAAGTAAACTATTATAATCACATCATATTCTCCATATTAAATAACATTTTATTACACACTAAATAATAATTATGTTATAGTTTGGATGTGAGGTGTTCCCCAAAAGCTCTTGTGCTAATGTTCAGAGGTGAAATAATTAGATTAAGAGATGTAATCTAATTGATAGATCAATTTACTTCATGGATTAGTAATTTGAAAGGACTCCTGTACAGGGTGCCCTTGGGGATTGTATCTTATCCCACTGGTTCCTCGCTCTCTGTGTTCTGACTGCCATAAGCTGAGTTGCCTTCCTCCGCCACATCCTTCGGTCATGATGGTCTGCCTCACCTCTGGCCCAGAACAACGGAATTGGCTAGTCATGGACTAAAACTTCTGGAACTCTTAGCCAAAATAAACTTCTCCTCCTCTAAGTTGTTCTTGTCAATTACTTTTATCATAGCAATAAAACCTAACTGTGACAAATTATAAGTAGAGTTTCCTTAATTGAAGTAGTATCAACATGAACTCTGAGGAAAATATGGCTTACAATATTCTGCTCAGTTTTGATAAGTGAGAAAGTACCACTTGAAAGAAAGAAAAAAAAAAAAAAAAAAGCCCATCGTGGTTTATACTCAAGTAGGAGAATGACACTCTCACGCTTTCTTCTTTGGTTTCGCCCATTCTTTGAACCATATACTGAATAAGAGATCTGCTCTTCCCCCAGGATTTGGTTCCACCTCTATGATCTAGAAAGAAATATTTTGACCTCTCATTTGAAGTTTCAAAAAAAACCTAAAAATTAAGAAAAAGGAAAAATGATGAAGTCACAGCAGGGAAATCTCACTTTTCTAAGTGGAATTACTGAAAAGAGCAATCGAGCATCATGACCTCCGTAGCAATTCTAGCACAGCTGGCAATTTCTACCTTGCCTTACAAACTTAATCAAAAGGGCTTTGGGTAAGCTAATTAGCCAAAGACTCAACAACAAACAGAAGCTGGAACAACTACAGCCCACATTTGCAGGCTTAGCTTGGTTTGGGTACACCGAAGTTGAATTACCTCCAGAAACTTGTTAAGTAGTAGAGTAAAAGAGAAAGTTAGAACTCTTGGGCCTTCCTGGGTTCTAAGATGACTTTGGTTAGTAGACAGTTGAATAAAACAGAGAGGTCAAAGGAAAAGACTCTAGAAAAACATACAGACTTAGAAGTCAGCAAAAAGGAATAAAAGGAGGAGACCCAAGAAGCAAAGGCAAGCCCTTGGGGAGCAGCATCTTTCTTCACACTGGACCCTTCTCCCTTTTGCCTTAGGATCAAGTCAGACATCATTGCATGCTAGGGTAATTCTTCTTACAGACAAATCTTACCTTGCCAGCTAAGTTGTTAGATCCCTGGGGTCAGAAAATATAATGCATTACCCTTATATTCAATTATTCACACAAAATAGAGTTAGGAACTAAGGGAATTATCTAAATCCTACCATCAATGTCCAACCAATCAAACAGCATAGATTTAAATATCCATTACACAAATTGATTATTTTGTTTTGTTGATTGAGCTGCCTGGTCACTGTCCATTTCTTTCTTTTCTTTCTTTCTTTTTTATTTTATTATTATTACACTTTTTTTTTTTTTTTTTTTGGTACCAGAGATTGAACTCAGGGGCACTCAACCACCCAGCCCAATTCCATATTTTATTTAGAGACAGGGTCTCACTGAGTTGGTTAGCACCTTGCCAAAGCTGAGGCTGGCTTTTGAACTCCTGATCCTCCTGCCTCAGCCTCCAAAGCCACTGGGAAGCTGCTGAGATTACAGGTGTGTGCCACCACGCAGGCACTGTCCATTTCTTAAAGTAGGTACATCCAGTCATGGTTTAGTGGGGTGAAGGTGGGGGTGCAGAGGAATGAGGGGACAGCAGGTGAGACTTTCACTAGGATGTTCCAGAGTTCAGGTTCCCAGATGCAGTGAGACATTTGGGTGAAAATTGGTCTTTTCAAGAAATAATGAATTATTCCATCTTTGAAAAACGCTTTGGAAGCATGAACAACCACAAGAACAGAGCATTTCCCTTACTGTCACCTGGGAGATGCATCTGTAATTGATGCTGAAATGCATTTTCAATTTTGCTTACAATTCCAGGAAAAAAATTGTATTTACAAGGTCATTTCCAAGTTCTGGTTATATTCATTTTCAATCATTCCGTTTCTGATAGAAGTTAAATAATTATCTTTATAGGTATGACTAAAAGCAACTAGAAAAACTTCACAAAGCTAAGGAAGTTTAAGGTGTAATGAGAAGTTGATGATAATATCTAATATGGGGCTTTTAAAATAATCATTTGGCATGATTTGCAGATTTATGATTAAAGAACATATTCCATTTAAATAGTCAATTGAGTTTCATAGAAATTCTGGTTTACTTGGTAGTACAGCCTAATTTTAAAAATATTATTCTATAACTTATTTGGAGAAATTTTGTATCTGATGAAATACATAGATTTCTCTGATTAAACCAAATACTATGAGTTAAATTTCACGCCAAGAATATCATATGGTATTATACCTTCTTTATTAAAAAAATTAAATGTTTCCAATTTGGAAGAAGACTGTGTTGTAAATTCTTGAAATCTGAAACTGGTTTCACTTCTGTATCACAGTTGAGATGTTGGTGCTTTTCCCTGATTCTGTCTTCATCAGTGTATTGGTACAAGTGTTTCTTTAATAAATCTGCTTTGAAACACAGAAGATGCCTGCTGTTTAAAAGCTGGTGAAAGGTGACTGCTAGCCTGGAAGTAAAAAAAGACTAGTTTCATTTTAAAATCAAGACCCTTTCAGTTTGACTGAAGTGCATTAAGCAGGACAGAGAGACTATCTCTTATAATTGTCAGCAGATTGGCAATCTGACATATAATTCTGGCAAACCTGTACTTAATTGCTAAAATATGACTTCCAAGCAACTACAAGTATGTTCTGGCAATGTCAAGTTATCCCAAACCACATGACTTGACTTCTGCTTTAGAATTAAAATTGAAGATTTATCCCAGGTTGAAGCTGCACCTCGTGCATTCTGCAAGAACCCTGAAGACTGCAGACAGGAAAACGGGATATCGTTAAAGCATTGCAGTGCCCCAGGGGTCAATGTCAGATACAATCTAATTTAACATCTTTATTAAGGATCTCGAAGAGGGAGTAAGCCACATATTAATGAAATGTGCAAATGATATTAAACTGGGAGCTGGTGTAACCACCAGTAAGGACAAAGAAATAATAGAAATGCACCAAAAGAGGTTAAAACTATGAGCAGAAAATTATTACATGAAAATCACCTTCCTGGGATTGATCGTTTTGGAGATGAGCATTGGGAGTCAGAAATCTCAAAGTTTGGGGGCTGCATCCACCTGGGAACCAAAAGCAAGGAAAAGAGGGCAACCCTTAGCCAATATCTAATTTAGACACCAAAGTAAACACTTTACATTACATTATGTAAATGTGTACAATCTTTAAAATCAGAAAGATCTCCAAATCTAAAAACTTACATACGAGCCAACTCAAATGCAGAAGCTTAACTAAATATGACACAGAGCTATTAAAACAGACTTGTTCATGAACATTATTAACATACAAAATATATGAAGTAGCATGGAATGAAACAAAAGACAGAGCACATGAAATGTGCATGTCAAGAGCATATCAAATACATGGATGCTCATTAAACAAGATCCAGAGGTCTCCACCCGGAAGCTGCCTTTCATATGTACCTTAATTTGGAAAAACAAATGTCTTTTGTTTTCGAAACAGTGAAAACAATTTAGAAGCCCTGACCCTTAGCCTCTTCTATTTCCCCATGCCTCCCTATCTCCCACCCAAAAGAACTTTTGAGATGACTGTAAAAGTGACTCTGACAAAGCTATTTCTAAAATAAGATGCCCTTCAGGCAGCATCTGACAAACTTTCAGGCTACAGGTGGGAGTCTCCTGATTGCTAATAACTTCTTGAGACCGTTCTTTCCTCCTGTTCACCTCCACTTCTACTCCCATGTCAACACACTTGGTCACCTGTTTGAACAAAAAAAAATATTAAACCAGGCAAACACATTGCAGTTTAGGGCTTCTGCCCTTTCCACTTGACATTCTCAACAGCCTGCTATTGGTTGAATTACACATGGTGCCATACACAAAGCAAAGGGCAGGAAAAACAGATATCACATAACCATGGTATCCCTGGAATATTTGAATTCATTCCTTTTCTTTAGTGCTTACTTAATAAAAGGTAGTTTCCACTTGTCTTCTAATTCGCGCAACGATCCTTTGCCCTCTTGCAGAGTCCAGGAGGGAAAAGATACAATGAAAATTCTCTGGTGCCCCAGATGTACCAAAGAAGGAATTCATTGATCATAAAAACCCACAATGGTGGTTCCCGTCTAAATAGCAAACTTCAGTAGTAAACCATCTACGATGAATATAAGTGGATCCAAAGAATTTAAGATGCTAAAATGCTAAAGTGGTAAAAAATTAAATTTTATTCATGCTTCATATTAAGAACCTTAAGTGAAAAATCACACAACCTTGCAATTAACTGCCTCTATATCAAGAAATCACTGCCTCTGTGTGATTCAGATTTATTGGTTGGTGACCAGGAGGCCATTGGCATAAGAAAGAAGAGTACAGACATCAAGTAGGGATTGCAATTAGTAGAGATGAATATGCTGAAAACCTTCCAAGGACACCCTTGCCAATGAGACTAGGAGCTATTTTAAATATACTAGAAGGAATTACTAGAAACAGGACAATAAAATTTAGGAAGAAAAGAAGTGAGCTATATCTTAAGAATTTTATTATAGTTTAGCCTTTCCGTGGACTTAAAAAAATTAAGTGCATACTGAAAGATAGTTTCATTAATGATTCTTAAGAAATAATGAATTGTAATGTGCTTCTCTACATATGGTGTACCATATGTAGGGTTACCTGAGTCCATTTACAAAGCATGATTTCCATGGAACCTCCCCATGACATTACTCACCAAGAATTTCACCCCACCCCAACAGAAGTTCTTCCCAAAATTAGAAAAATGTTTCCATAAATTTATTTTTCATTCTTTTTCTTAATGAGTAATTAAAAAACACATCAAAAGTCCTACTACGGAAAACTTTCAGTACTTGTTAATGTGATAAAATAGGATATTTTTCTCTGTAAAGTCAACTCCATTTACCTCTTTTTTCTGAATGTATATGAAATAAAAATTATTAATGTCACAATACATGGGAAGATTTTTAGTGTTTGCTCTGTGACAACCCTTATTCTAGGTGGTAGGAATGCAGAAAAAAAAATACCTCATCCCTACTATTAAAAAGTTCAAATTAGGGAGAGATACTAACCAATAAATGGCTCCAATAACACTAACAATAACAGTAGGTCTCACAATAATGTCATAAAGAATAAATCATTTGGTTTTCTGTTACTAAAATATGATCGCCCACCGCCCACGGGGACAATCACAAGGCGTATGCTCTTCTTGATCACAGGAACCAAAAGGACTTTATTCCACAAGTCTCAGACTTATATTGAGAACATCAGCCTATCAGAGAGTAGACTACCAGGAAAGTCAGCCTATCAAGGAACAGTCTCCAGGGAGATACCAGGATTGCCTCATGTACAACAGCCAACCAGAGTTACTTCCTAAAACTTGAATATGAGTGCAGCTATGTCTGGCAAGCTGCCAGGCGCCATCTTAGAGATCAGGCCACGGTGCGGCTCTGGAGCCCTCAGAGCCTGCCCCTGACACTAAAATACATGTTTCTTAAGTGGTAATATGTGATTTTTTTTCCAAATAATAAAATGTTAATTTCAAAGAGCATTAACAAAGACCTGTGTCAAATATATTGTAAACTGATACCTGTTTCCCCTATTGTGGGTACATTCTCATCCCCTTGAAATTAGGTATGATCATGTGACTTGCTTTGGCCAATGAAATGTGAGTAGACATGAATAGTGGAAGTTCTTTGAAGCTTTTAATTGCCACACTTAAATTCTTTCTTACTCTGTTTTGGCAATCACTAAAATGTATGTTAAAGAGAAGGTGAATTTCACAGCTATCCCCTAAAGGACAGCACTCTGGAAAGTCATTCAGATCTGCAATGAACTATGCATGAACTAATATTAAACCTTTATTATTAGTTACTAATATCTAGAGATGTTTCTTACTGCAGCTTAACCTTGTCTATCCTAACTGATACACTCATTATATTTAAGAACAAATGAGATACAAAGCAAATATTACTCAGAAAATACAGTCATTCTAAATAAGTCAGTTACCAAGTAATGACATCAAGAAGTGTTTATTGCATGTCAAAGAAAATATATCAAGTTATTTAACACAGAATTTGAATTTTGCAGAATATTTTGAATTTTTGACTTCCCAGCTCATTGCTCTCCAAAATAATGAAGATAAAGGTATCTGATACAGAGTAGCTGTAATTCTGGCACCAAGTGCACCTACTTCTTCCTTTCCACATATAGCCTGTGGGTTTGCATCCATTCATACCTAAAAAATGCTTGAAGAGCCTCTAACATAGCAAAG
The DNA here is from genome assembly GCF_902686445.1 of Sciurus carolinensis. Lineage (NCBI taxonomy): Eukaryota > Metazoa > Chordata > Mammalia > Rodentia > Sciuridae > Sciurus > Sciurus carolinensis. Next base: position 63,952,691 of record NC_062214.1, read on the forward strand.
TGATTTTTTCCTATTTTCTCTGTCAGAAGCTTAAAAGAAATTTTGACAAGAAAAAAAAATACAAGTGATCAGAAAACCATTCTTAAATTGACTCTATAGTTATAAGCATGGGTAAAAATAAAAATAAATATGTCTAATCACAGAATAGTTAATCACATGAAATTAAAATGAACCCTCTTTTGCATTGAAAATCATTCTCTTATATCTAATTTGAAGAGATACTTAACAAATAGTATAACAAAGGCTTACTTTATATTATAATAGGTAATTGGCATAGACTTAACCGTTTTACCTGATGGATTTCAAAGCAGAATACTGACAGTCATTCATGGTATTATCATTGAAAAGCTATGTTATAGATCATCTGTGTTTTCTTTAAAAAGCAATTGTATGCTCTTAAAATAAGCAAACATACTAGCCATGAAAGTGCACTGTTATAGCTGTTTTCTTGAAGTTTTACATGTAGAATTGCAAAACAACATTGGCTTTCTAGCACATAAAACTGCAGAGAAGAATAACCTGGTAACTGGTTTGGACTTTGTGTCAGAGAACTGTTTTTCTGGTTTCTGGACTCAATTTTTTTCTATATCCAAACCTTCTAACACTTGGCCACCAAAGCTAATTTTTAAAATATACACTGATCCCCCTTTATCCTCAAGGATTATGTTTCAAGACACACCTCTTCAACTGATGCCTGAAACCAGTACTGGGACCTGTGTATTCTATTTATCTATACATACATACTTATGATAAAGGTTAATTTATAATTCAGTTACAGTAAGACATCAACAAAAATAATAAATGTTTAAAAAAATAGCAATATACTGTAATAAAAGTTCTGCAAGTCTCTCCTCTCTGAATATCTCATTATACTTTATTTATGTTTCTTCTTGTGATGATGTGAGATGATACTTAAAGGAAGCACCTTATGGGGTATTTTTGGCATATCCAAGTTGTCAGCATCACTCTTCTTACACTTATTAAATAAAATATGGATAACTTGTGCACAAGCACAGCAATATCATGACAATTGATCTAATAACCAATATGTTCACTGAGTGACTAATGGGCAGGAAGTGCATACAGCTTGGATACTGCAGGCAAAGAGATAATTCATGTCCCTCATGGGATAGAGCAGGATGATGCAAGAGTTCATCATACGTCTCAAAAAGGCATGCAACTTAAAACTCATGAATTGTTTCTTTCTGGAAACTCCCATTTACTGTTTTCAGACCATGTTTGACTGTAGAAAACTGAAATCACAGAAAGTAAAACTTCAGAAAAGAGAGGGGGCTTGGGGATATAGCTCAATTGACAGAGTGTTTCCCTTGCAAGCACAAGGCCCTGGGTTCAATCCCCAGCACCACAAAAACAAAAAAATGAAAAAACAGAAAAGGGAGGGCTACTCTAAAGCTGACTGTATTACTTATACTTGAACAATCTCTAATTCTTCTCAATTGCTTTGTACATAAAGTTCAAATTTCTTCACCCACTTCTCTTTTTAAAAATCCCTTTGCTTCCACCATGCCAAATGGCTCTCACTCACAGATTTATCATGCTCTTACATTCTCTTTTTTGAGTATGTTTCTCCATATTCCTATTTCTACTTACTTCATGGTAGACTCATCACTCAAGAAAGAGCGCACGTATGTGATATCTCTGGTAAAATTCAAGTTACTTGTTTCTTTTCTTTCAATCTCCTCAATAGCAAAGAATGTATTTTACTTAGTTTTCCCTCTTGTCCTCCCCTACTCAGTAGCTCAAGTGTCTGGCATATAATTATGGGTAAATATTTGGTGAGTGAATGAATCAAGGAACCAGATCTAGATTTGGCTGATGACTTTTCCAGTGACCGGCTGTGAAACCTTGGCCAGGTCATTTCACCTCTCTATATTCTAGATTCCTGATATGAGAACAGGGGATAGTAATTGCAGTCTGCCATAGACGGATGATGTGAGGATTAATGAAATAATTTTTATAAAGCAGTTTGAGCTCCCTGGAAGAAAGGCACTATGTAAGAACAAGGTGTTATTATAATTATTATGTAGCACCTTTCATCAGAAAATCTCAAAGTGCTTCACCAAACATTAACTCATTAATCTTCCCAAAACTTCTGCAAGAGAACTTTATTATCTCCATTTTAGAAAAGGGGGAAATTGCAGACAGCAAAAGGTTAACTGCCCAGCACACAATACCATTCCTTTTGAATGCCAAATCCAAGAGCAAGTTTCAGGACTTCCAGTTCAAAGATAGTCCTTTGAACCTTCCCCCTTTTCCTCATACAGAGAAAGCCATTGAGCTGCCCAAGCTGGCTGGCAAAGATCCAGTTGGAAAGAGGGACCAGATTAATACCTTCCATAGAAGAAGGGGTTGGATGGGGCAGCAGGGTGATGACCACAATCCTTCCCTCAACTGTAACATAGAGAAGAAAATGTAAGCAACCCCTGCAATCAATCGCTCACCCTCCTCCAGTGACTTTGGCTCAAATCTTTTCATCAGCTCTCTTTTAACTTGACACCTTTCTGGGATGTCTCTGTCTCTCAGCCAGAAAATGTCTCATCACCTCTGAATACAAAGGTAGCAGTTTAGCAACCAAAGAAATAATCCTAAAATACTGCATTCAAAGGAGCTTTCCCCTCCTAATACTGTTTTTCCTGCTGAATCCCATGAATGTTAGCTGAGACAGGTGGTACTAATCCGCCTTCTAAGAGGAAAAGGAAGAATGTTAGCTATTCTGCAATACTTGGTGGAGGTGGGGATGCTGTAGTTTGGATTTCATCAGGAACATGGAGGGAAGTATAACCATTTCTATTTATAGTCAACCAGAAACAACATTTGTGCTTTTCTCACAAATGTTAAATTCATACTTCCTGGAGGTTGTGAGCAAGATTATGAGACAGAATATGGGCAAATTTTTAACAAGCATAGACAACATGTATGGAAATGACAGCATTGTGTCTCGAAGCCAGGTGAATCAGCAATCATCATTGCAATGACGATTCTGTCACAACACCCACTTCCAGGCAAAACATGACATTTCATCTTGTTTTTCAATCCAGAAGAGCAGAGTGAGTTCATTGTGATCAGTTTCCCACTTCTAGCTCCTCTGAAACCTTGACAAGAATGCCTCTTAACTTCCTACATACTTGTGACCTTTGTCTTCACCCCATTCATTAGCGAGTTCAGTCCTCTGAGATAAATCACTCACGAAATGGCCACCATGAAGAACGAAAACTCCTGGTCTACTCTCTCCAACCACAGTCATCTTCACTTTTTAAGCTTCCTCATACCTCCTTGGAAACCAGCTATAGTTATGGAAAGACAATATGCTTTGGAATCAAACCCATCTGATAGTTAATCCTAGCATCTGCCACTTTTCATTTTGTGACCTTAGGCAAGCTTATGAACCTCTGAGTCTTCTTTTGTAGACTGTAAAATAAGAATTACAAGTCTATTTTGGAAGTGTTTGAGAGAGAACGCATTTGCACTCAGCAGTTTCCAGCAAAGTAGTTGCCCTTGACTGACAGGACCTCCAAACACTGAGCAGAAGATTGAGTCTATACTCATGTAGCAAGCACCAGAAGATTAGCTACTTGGACAGTGCCAGGACAGTCATTTCAGAGGATGTCTCAGAAGCAGAGATTAGTCTGGAGGAGTCATTGAAATATGTATATATATATATATATATATATATATATATATATATATACACACATACACACACACACACACATAAATATATAATTTTTGTATTTACAAAAAGACCCAGAAATCATCACAGGGATCAGAGTTTCATGATCCCTAGAGGAAACTGAGATATGGGGGAATCAATGTTAAGGGATTTGGTTAAGAATTAGGCTATGATGCCAGGATTTTCTTTTTCTTTTTTTATTTTAGTAGAGCTGGGGGTAAAACCCAAGACCTTATACATGTTAGACACTCTACCACTGAGCTACATTCCCAGGTTTGAAGCCAATATTTAAGCAAGAGTATCTCTCAGGGTGACCCCAAGCACTCAAACAAAGATATCATACAAAAAACCACCTCCCCATGGCTCGCTCCACTCTTCCACTCAACCTCTCAACTATATGTCAGGTCACAGTTCTGAACCCTCTTGGATTTGCCTTTTGCTCCTCCTCTCTTTTATGAACTTGGATATTGAGCTTGAAATGCTTCATCTATGACTGACGCAGAAGCCACATTAGACACTAGACTAGCATATGCTCCCAGACCCCATAGATAGATGGTCCTCAGTCATCAAAGTCACCCACGTTCCCTGGACACTGCTGGTCCCTTTCCCAAGAACCTTTCACTCCATATGGGGAAGAACATCAAACAGGAGTAGACAAGAATGGGGATGAATAGCTCGTGTAAACCACCCTGCCAAGAACAAGAGAAAGCAAAAAAAAAAAAAAAAAATGCATGGTATACCAGTCCAATTCCTCCTATGGGATAAAGCTGTAGACTCAGGAGGGGGCTGAACCTGTGCATGCATGGGAGATGACTCCTTCCACAGTGGAGTCTGATAGATCATCATTCCTTCAACAGACCACTGGGGGACCTCTCCTGACTTTGCAGCTTCAGATATTGTCACTGAACAGATGCTCCCTGCTATTGTTTGAATAAGTGTCCTCCCAAACTCTATGTGTTAAAGGCTTGGTGCCCAGCTCATTACTCGGAGGTGGTGGAACACTTAAGAAGTACAGCCTAGTGGAAGGTAATCTGATCACTGAGGGAGTGCTTTAGAAAGGAATATTAAGATCCCAGTCCCTTCCTCTCATTCATATCCCAGTCATGAGTGAATGATGTTTCTACACTTGTCACCATGATGTACTGCCTTGACACATGTTCAAAAGCAAGAAATTCAATCAATTATGAAATGAAACCTCCAAAGCTGTGAACCAAAATAAAACTTTTCTTTCTAGAAGATGATTTTCTCATAGATTTGTTACAGTATCAGAAAACTGACCAACACACTTCCCAAATATTCATCTCCCACTTCTGGCTTTTTTCCAGAGTTTCGGGTCACATTTTAGAAGGATGGCAGTCATGTACACCTAAAGATCCAATGAACATCTCAAACCCATTAGTCTCCTGCTCCATCTTTTTTAGTGACATCAAATATTTCCTACATGTGAGGCTCAAGAAGATGCTTTGTTCTTCCAAGTTGGAGACTAAGTATGCTCCCAGCCAGATCACTGCACTAGTGTGTAACTATGCATGAACATGATGGAGCATTCTATACCTCTACCAGAAACACTTCTGCATCATGTGCAACAAGGACCAGCATCTTCATTTAAAGATCAGATGGAACCAGACCTCAGTGCTGTCTACAAAGATCACAGTTTATTCTCATGAATCTGAACAGTGTGCCTTCGGCATCCCCTTCACACAAGCTGAGTGAATTAGAAGTTGTTTAATAAAGCAGAAATGGCAAGGTGAGCTTTAGGACCAAGTGAGCGTTAGGATATTAACTTGGGTTCAGAAGTTAGATAGAACACTCACTTTCCAGCCACAGAGAAGAAAAAATGGGAGCTTCCAAAAAAAAAAAAAAGAAGAAGAAGAAGAAGAAAAAAAGAAAAAACAAGCTTGGTTATAGGCAAGGAGCAAAAAGTTTCAGTAGGAACTGTAACTTTTAATGTCATCATCTGCATACATCCCACAGAGTCCAGCACACATCAAGTAATTAAATATTTACTGAATGAAAGTTTGCCTCTTTGGTTTAGATCCGGCCTTTGCTTCTTTGGGGTGTTTTGTTCCTTATGGAGTTTTGCTCCCTGGTTTCTTTCCTCCTTCTCACCCCATTATTTAGAATCCTAAGCAGCACTTGACTTTCCAAGTGGAAAATGCATTTCACCCAGTGACCCAGTACTATGAACCAGTCAACATTATGTAAGCAGTTACTTAAAGGATGAGTCTTCTGGAGCACCTTGTTTCTCAACACAGAAATCAGAATAACCCCAGGTGAACCCAGTCAAACCTATCTCATATGGGTTTGCCCACAGAGAGTGGTGACAATAATCATTTCCATTTGTCCAGCCTTTACAACGGGCCAAGCACTGTCCTAAACCCTTCACAGACTCTAATCTTCACAGAGCAAGCAGGAAGATCATATAATCCCCTCTCAGTGGAAAGGCTAATCACTCAATGAATAAGTAGCAGAGCTGGACTCTAAACACCAGGCTGCCAGCTTTCCAATTGGGGCTCTTCCCAGGATATGGCTTACCACCAACAAGCCAATATTCCCAATTGTTGTGCACCTTGGTGGAATCTTTGCCATTGTTCCCAAACTTCACAAAAACTTCATTTCCCACTCAGATCAGCAGAAGATCCATTTTCCATTTACAATTTGCAAGCCCTCGAAATGGAAAAGTCTATACAATCCAAAAGAATAATGAGAGAAGGAACCCTCCTTGCCTAGACAGAGGAACTCTATGGGGAAAAAAAAATTCATAGTTTTTAAATTTCAAATTGGCTTCCTAAACTTGAAATTTACTCAACCAGAATGAACATGTCAAAATAGAGAAATCTCCATAGCCCAGATTCAGAAACTCAAAATGTCATTGAAAATTAAGATGTTTCTGAATGAAATGACTCCTCTGGTAAGTTATGTCTGAACATGACCACTGAAATTTCAGGACTGACTAGAGGGAGATAAAAAATGTAAATGAGCTTTGCCTGGAGGACCCCAGCCTGCAGGACTTTCTGAGGAGCGTGGTGTGAAGCTGAACCAGCTATGGTTTCATCCCAAGTAAATTAACCTTGCATTAAGGGCCAAACTTCTTATTAATGCCAAAAAGTGCCCCCAGATGCTTCTGTGACTCAGCCATTTCCAAAGAGTGTGATTTTACTCAGGGAAAAATAAATGTTCTTTAACATTTTGCCTTAACCAAACATGACTAGGTTAATTAGCATGTTCTTCACCACTGCTCTTTTTAGATTGACACATTTCTTTTGAAAATTGAGAAAAGGAACAATTGCTTGAGTGTCCAGATCCTGCAATTCCTTTGCACTCAACAACTATGCCCTTTCAAATTCTCCCTTCCACATATGGACAATTTTAACTGAACCTTAGACTACTCCATCTCTCTCCCACCTCTTGCTCCAGATCCAGATTTCTTCACAGGTATGGCTGGTAGGTGTCTGAAATGGAAAATCCACTGCTGCATCTCAGGTTTTTGTTTAGAACCGTAGTTTTAATTTAGACTTTTATTTTTATTTTTAAATTTAGTTTAGATCTAGATTTCTGCAACAGACACCCAGCAATGCTGGTGTCACTACCAAAGGATTGGCAATATGCCAAGAGGCATGAGAATTCTATACCCAGGACCAGGGAGAAAGCTATATAGAGCAAGAAGTGGGGAAGAGCAGTCAATTCTTAGTTAACACAAGACAGTGAAGACAAAAGTCCAGATTGCAAAATGAGTTAGAGAGGAGGACTTCTGTGACTCTGTATTAGACAGAGCCTGGAGGCACTAAGAGCTTCTCATCTGTTGGATCTCATGCCATTGCATGCATAGCAATCACTTGTTTAATAGTCTACATTCTTTGCTAAAATGCAGGAAGGAATTAGATCATTCCCTTCATCAACATTTCCCCAATACATAGAAACATACCACCCACCAAATGGTAGGCACACAAAATAATTTTTGAATATCAGATGTCAAATAATCAATGAACTAGTTTTGTCTTCTGGCCAGTATTCCTTCTATAAATATTTGTTAAGTTGCCTTCTTCATAACAGGCCCATTGTGAATTCTAATGAGGCTGACCAGACTGTCTCCAAACTTTTGTTGTAGATTGAATGGTCTTCAAGGTAGTAGGCTCAGCTTTAAGACACAAGCAAGAGAGAGGAGGGAACCATCAGATCACAGACAAGAAAGGTAGCCACACAGTGAGGAAGGAAGAAATGAGGCCTGGGCACTTAGTGGCAAACCCCTAAATTTCTCCCTGTTCTCTTCTCTGGTTTTGTGCCTGGATCTGAGTGTGCCAATAGAGTGACCAACAGATGCTACTGAGTGAGATTGGGCTCCACAAGTGTTTAAAATTCTGAGCTGGGTGTGGTAGTACATGCCTATAATCCTATTGGCTCAAGAGGCCGAAGAAGGAGAATTGCAAGTTGAAAGCCAGCCTCAACAACTTAACGAGGCCCTATCTCAAAATAAAAAATTTAAAAAGGGGCTGGGTATGTGGCTGCATGGTTAAGAGTCCCTGAGTACAAACTCTGGTTTAAAAAAAATTATTGATTGTAGTTTCAATGGAGAGCTGAGTTCTTGGGAATTTCTCACAGCCCTGAGATCTGTTTTCTGCTCAGATTGGGTCAGATCACTAAAAAGGAGGCAGCTGCTTCTTTCATGTAATGTTTTAGCACTCAGTGTGAAAGCATCATTCAGTGAGGACCCCATAAGACCTGGGAGTGGAGGGCCTTGGTTCAGTCCCTCTCCATCACTTACTGGCCTTAGGAAAACCCCTTCTCTGGTTCCTTTATCTATCCAATGGGAAAAGTGATTTCTGTTCTTCCTTGACTCAAAAATTTCTCGACAATAAGAGGACCCATCAAGATCTTAGTTTTATTGTGATGGGTAAGGGGGAGGATGCTGTGAAGAGCATGAGCTTTCCACAATTTTCTTCCAAAAATGAAGATAGTGATGAAAAGAATAGGAGTAGTGGTTAAGTAGCTATCCTACAAGAACTTGAGTGAATATATTTGACACTTTCTGTATGCATTCAACAAATTATAAGGCTCTTGTTAAGTATCTCTCCACAAAATCTTAAGCAAAACTTCCCCTTACTGTTTGATGATGCTTTATCATCACACATAACTTTCCCACATACGCATTCAAAGAAATGACTGGATATCAATCAGATTAGTTTCAGAAGTGACAGATCAGGAATTTGTAACTTCGCTGAAAAAACGAGCACCTTGGTGAGCAGCCGTCATTTCTTCCTTCTGCTCTATGAGCTTAATCTTAAAACTATAAGGTACCTGCACCTGGGATGGAATGGAATAAAGCATGTAAGGGGAAAATATAATAAAACTGACTCTTTATAGCAGTATCCTCAACATGTGGTTCCAGGACCAGCAACATCAGCATCACCTGAACATTTATTAAAAATGCAGATTCTTGGGTCTCCCCAAAACCTGCTAAATCAGGGATTCTGAGGCTGGCCCAGCAACGCTTATTTTAAAACTTTTAATTTTCATTTTCATTCACACATAATAATTGTACATTTTTATAGGACACAGTGTGATAATTCAATACAAGTATACAATATGTAATGACCAAAGCAGAATAATTGGTATTTCCACTTTCTTATCATGTCTTTATCTTTGGGGCCTTTGACCTCCTCTGTTCTCGTTCTTCATAAAATACATAATAGGTTGCTGTGAACCATAGTCATCCTACTGAGCTATAGAACACTAGAACCTATTCCTCCTCCCTAACTGTATTTGGTGCCTGTCCATTCAACCTGCCTCCATCCCTTCTCCCCACTCCCTGCCCTAGCCTTCAGTAAGCACTATTCTACTCTCTTCAGTCTTTCAGCTTCCACATGAGCCAGAGCATGTGGTGCCACCTGTGTTTTAGAGTCACCAAGTATTTATTTCTGTTCCACTACTAATACGAAGCTTTGTAATGCTGATGAAATGTATCTGGAAAAGAAGAAGCTAGGGCAGGCACCACCCTCAAATTTAGGGTGAAGCCAACCATCCCAAGGTGGACTGAACAAAAAGTTTACTTTTTCATCCTGTCACAAGGAATGTTTTTTCACGATTATTTGGAAATAATTCACACACCACCATAAATAAATACTTAGGATTATCAAGAGAGTGTTGAGTTTCTATTTTCTGTTTCCTGAAGTTGATGTGGCATCGAAAACTCTGATAGTGCCTGAGAGGGAAGGAAAAAGAAACTATTTGAAAGGAAATTTCTCTTTTGCATCTTTCCTTAATACCCAAATCAGAGCTGATCAAAAGTATTTTGATCTAAAGTTGTAATATTAATATTATTAATGAGGAAACAAAAAGTAAGGGAAATGACTTAGAAAGACATAAACTTTATTATTTTTCAAGTTCTTTATTCAAAAGTTACTTGCAGTTGATGGTACTTCTGTTTATTATTTCATAAACATTGTAAATAACCATCCAACATAATAAACTTGCTGGCTGTGGGAACACTTAAAAAACAGAACTTGTTTTAAGTTTGTAGATACAAATTTCAATAACCAACAACCCCCACAATCCTCCATCAAAGTCAAAAAATCAAGATAATTCTCTGGAAATTTTGTGCTTTAAATATAAGAATATGATAAAAGACATTTTCAAATTTAAAAAAAGTTAATTTTCCAATAAGGAAGGGAGAGTAGAAGTTTATTGGATTAGACAAAGATGAAGGAAGAGAAGGGGGAATGGGAACAGGAAAGACAGTAAAATGAATTGGGCACAACTTTCGAATGTTCATATGTGAATGCATGACCAGTGTAACTTCACATCATGTTCAACCACAGAATGGGATCCTAATTAGAATAAGTATGTATGTATAATACATCAAAATATGTGCTATTATCATGTATATCTAAAAAAGAGCAAACAAAAAAAATTAATTTTGTAATATCCTCAAGGTTTTGTTTTTACATATATGTTTTTAATTTTAATTATTAGCACATATTAATTGTCCAAAAATGCTTTCTCTTGTGGTAGTCCCTGTAGCCATGAAGTTGCCTCAGGACCAATGCCCAGGATCAGCCATGCTGGTTACAAGCCTAGGATTCACAAGACACAATGGTGAGTAAACACTACTTGTTTTCATCAGGTCTAATCCTGAAATTATTCATCTTGAAGCCTTCATCCTAAGGCTGTCCTGAGGTTCTACAATTGTTCTGTTCTGTATCAAAAACCTCTAGTAAGGACCACTTATTTTATATTCATCATGATTCATTAATATTACCCTAGAGTGTTCACATTTAAGAATACATCACTAAATGACAGGCAAAAATCAACTGGTGCTAATATCTCTAATTCAACAGGTGCTAATGGGAAAATAATGATGGCTACAAATTAAACAGCTGGTGCTGTGCCTGCTTTTCTTCCCCCCTTAATGTGAATACAAACAGATTCATGCTATATATATAGATTCACATCTAATCAGATGAGGTCTATGGAAAGCTGTCCTTCTGAGCATTTATAAACATTCATTTACAATCCTGGATTTGAATAACTCTTCACTTCACCTTTCCTAATTCCCATTCACTGTTTTTCATCACGTAAATCCATCTTTAAAATGGTGGCATAGGCAGCTGAAGAGTCAAAAAATTCAGCACATTTGGACGCTAATTTAGGTGAATTAATTCTGACCAGTAGTTCTATTAGTTTGCTCTTGCTGAGGAATGATTCCATAAAAGTACTGAAATCCAATTTTGTTTCTGAGGCCATTCACCAAATTTTCATTGCTCATCTGGTATAGGTAATATTATATAGGTTTCTGTCTCTGCTAATGTTGTACCTAATGATTTATCAATGGAGATAATAGACATGCCAATTAGTTTAGCTCTTAATTGGACTGAATTGATGAATTATGGAAAACTGTGGACTAAGAAAAGGAATATAAGGAAATCTTTCTCATATGGAATTTGAGAAACAAAAGCCTGCTGTTGACCACAGTCTTCTGTCAGCTAACACTTTCTGTATCATATAAGGCAGTGTGAGATTGTAAGTTATCCTAAGAATTTGATGTATCTTCCCATGTCAGAAGAGGAAAAAAAGATAGCATCATGCCCTGGATTGGCCAGTTGTTTCTTCCAATTGACAGAAATAATCAGGTGTTCCAGAATTGTATTGTCTGAATTGTCTAGGCAACGTGATTAAACAAGCAGACCTAGAAAACAAACCTCACAAGCCTTATTCAAGCAATTTAAATAGCTGATAAACTTCACATCTACAAGAGATAAATGTGCCTTAGTAAAACAATTAAATTATGGAGTTGAGAAAATGTTACAATAATCTAAATGTCAAAATAGGGGATTAGTTAAATAAAATATAATCAGCCATGAAATAAAATAAAATACTAAACATATTTACTCTAATTATTATAGCAAAGATGACAAGGAAAGATATTTGCAATATATTTAAGTTAAAAAGCAGATTATATTGCCATGTTTCAATATGACTCAACATGCCTTTGAAATATATGTGTGGCACGTTTAGACTTGTTTCCCAAAATGTCAGAAGCGGATCTTTAGTTTATCATATTTTCTTTTTATTCATTTCATTTTTCTAATATTTGTTCACTGGTTATGTATGACTAAGTAATGAGAATAAGATAATACAGATTAACTTGATATTTTTAATGAAGTACATTTCTTAGGACATGATTAATAAAAATTTTGTCAAAGTCAAAGAAGCCATCCCTAAGAGTGTTCATTAAGAGGATTTGTTCTTTCTCAGGAGTCAAGTGTCACATGTGAGACATTCCCTACATATTTGGCAGTTTGCTAAATTTTATCCTTACAATGTTTGTTGCTTCTCTGTCTTGGCATTAAAATTATTCCTGTAGTTTCAGGATGTTTTCCTCATTGCTTCCTGCTCTTCTTCAATGGAATGACAGAATTACTGCCCATGAGATTATAGTACTATCCAAGAGAAATATAGTCCTCAACAGGATAAAGTCCTAAACATTTGTAATTAAGTTGTTGACTTTAATCTCAGAATGTGTTTTCCCACTTAAAAAAAAAAGAATACTCATAATTGTGGGGTTCCAAGCTCCATGACCCACACACAGCTTGGAGACTATGATTGTTCAAATTGAAACTTAGCACACATTACAGGTATTCAGGAGACTGTACTAAGTAGCCAGAAATGAGGGTCTTCTCTTCTATTTCCTACCCTAATTTCTTTCTTCTTTCTAATTAACACTTGGGAGAGTGACCCCTAGTCCCTGACTCCCTGTGTCACCCAATAGTGTTGGGTGTGGACTGGGGAAGGAGTGAGAAGAAGGGAACTTCATTTAGGGAGAGTGTTCTGGGGTTGAACACCCTAAGCAAAAGGGAGGGCCTCAAGGGCCCTGAGCTCTCCAGTCTAGACCACCAGGACACATTTTGATGCCTGACCAAAAGTTAGGTCTCTGCTTCCTAGCTTAGTCCCTCTACAGCAGAGTGACTTGAAGTCTTGGCTTCCTGAGGCCCATGGTGGAATGCACTGCAGCCCTCTGCCACCTTTCTCTTGATCTCCCAGCATGAATGTAGCACTCAGCTCTCAGACTTTCCTAGAATTAACAATGCACACAAAACAGAATAAGAGTAACAAAACCAGCAACAATGCCTCATTATACTTACTTATAGTTCTAAAGGTTGCATAGCATTTTATAGACAAAAATTCACTTATCTTAGGCACAGAAGTTATGCAAGCTTTCTGTTCTTTGTCAGTTTTAGGAGTGACAACATCACAGGTGTGTGAAAGTTAAATCTTACTGCATGCAGTCTTGTGTCTTCAATGATCCATATCCAAGATAACCCATATTCAGACTTCTTTTGGCATTTTATCCAAGGACATGGACTCTGCAGAGTAGGCTGGTGTAGGAATGAAGAGAAAAAAAGAAACCAAGAATGTTTGGATGATGCTATTAGGACTGGGGGTAAGAGAGGAAGGAGAGAGAAAACAGGGAACAGTTCTAGTGAAGCCTCTTTCTTCCCATGGACAGAATTTTCAGAAGCACAAGTCTAATGGAAGGACAATTATAAACGTCTCCTTGGGGTGACTAACAATATTTCCTCATTGCATAGATCCAATCACTATTTAATGACTGATTGTAGATTCCCTGGTGTGTCCAAGGTGCTAGTCTAACATTACTAATGTTGGAAGTGTGTTAACTGCAACTATAAATTGGATCTTCTCATGCATACCAGTAAGTCTCCCAGCATTTAAAAAATCAGGGTTGTTTAACATCTACTGTAAGTGGAGCTCCAAATAATTATGAGCACATAGGAAGGGACATGAACTCATGGGCACACAAGGAATGCAGAGGTGCTCCAGGAGGCTGGATAAAGGCAACTAGGGTGTTTGTTAAAGATGTACAAAATAAAAAGGGAAAGTGAAGTTGAAATAGCAGACTAGAAAGTTGCCTCAAATTTCTATGTCTCTGTGCTTAGAGTAACTATTGCACGTTAGAAGAATGTGTACCCCCTTGGTTGCATCTAAAGTATGAAAATATTTTAAAAAAATTTATCCGAATCATCCTAGACCAGCTTCTCAAAGTGAAGAATGGACTGCAGTGCTCATGAACAATACCTGGGCCTCGTTTCACACCTTCAGAGTCAAAATCTTTCTGAGGGAGGTACCCCAAATCCTTGTCCCTAACAAGTACCCTGAGTAAATGTAACATACACCAAAAATTGAGAAATAGTATACTTGCCATCATTATCAAATGATGACACCTTATTCTCTATTATTTATTGTTTAGGCTTGTCTTATTTACATTAAATGTGAAATTGTATTGACTATTCTGGAAACTATTCTAGACACTTTATTTTTTAAATTCTAACTGTAGCGAAGACACGCTCTTTGGAAATTTGTAATGAAACTTCTTTATTCTTTACAATTTTTATTATAAGGAATTGCAAATATATAGAAATCTATTGGTAAGAATATGTTAAATACTCCTGTTCCAATCTAGGTGAATTTCTATATATCATTGTATTCTCACAAGTTAAATTAAAAAACAAAATCCTTGGGCATATCAATATCATCAACATTATGCAATGGGATTTAAAACTTAACAAGTGTCAACGTAATATAGCATATCATGTATAATTAATATAAATATAGAACAATCTTAAAGTTATTAATAAGATTATATACATTTATTATGTTATATAAGTTTCATAAGCTGATATTGGAATAGTGGAATACTATTTCATCTTTAAAAAGAAGGAAATCCTGCCATTTGCCACAACAAGGATGAACTGGAGGAGATTATGTTAAATGAAACACAGACACACACAAAAAATACTACATGATTTCATTTATAAAGTATAATTCATAGATTCTAAACTCTTAAACAGAGAGTAGACTGGCAGTTACCAGGGCGTGATGATTGGGGGAATGGGAAGATTTGGGGCAAAGAATAGATGGTTGCTCTTATGAGATGAATAAGTTCTGGAGACCATTCACAGCATGGTGACTATACTTAATAATATTTCAATTGAAAGTTGCTGGGGTTAGAGGTATAGCTCAGTGGTAGAGAGTATGCTTAGCATGTGTGAGGCCCAGGGTTCAATCTCCAGGACTAGAAACGTTTTCGTTAAAAAATTGCTAAGAGAGTTGATCTTTGTGTTTTCTCCCTAGGCAAAAATAAGTAATATTGATGGATATGTTAATTAGCTTGGTGGTGGTAATCATTTCACAATGTATGCACATATCGAAACACCATGTTGTATACCTTAATTTTATTTATAAGTTATACCTCAATATAGCTGAGGCAAAAAATAAAATATAGCTGGGTAGAGTATACTTGTTTATACTTGAAGATGTATATTTTCTAACTTCAAATATTCTCTTGAAAAACAGGAGATAACTGAAAAACAGAGAGAAAAAAGACATAAAGCTAGTGGAGAATATCCAGTTAGATCCTGATAAACAAGCACTACTAAAAGTACCCAAGCCCCAGCTATCCAGAATTTCCTTTTTCTAAATTCCCCACTGGACTCATGAAAACCTGACATCAATCACTTCCATACAGTTCCAAACTTTTCACCTGCAGTAGTCTCAATTGTTTTCTCCTGTTTCCCTGAACCCACTGCTCCCAAAACGTGTTGTAAAAGTGCTAATGATAACCAAGAGCTTTAAGTTGTCAAGTTTATCTTCTCCCAGTCACATCTATAAGAGCTGGGTCCAATGTGTGCTGTCTCCATGGTCCCTTTAACCACCATTCCCACTGGACTCAGGAGGTTCCTCAGTCAGAAATGAAGATGGAGTCATTATGGTTACCTGCTAGTTAACAAACTGGTCAGAGATCTGACCTCGCCTAATGAACCACTTTGAAGGCTCTGTTTAGTTTGATAAAATGTAAAGCCAGATGTTTGGCAAAAGAAAACTACTGGTCTATAAACTTAACCGTTATCTAGCTTGCAAAATAATATTCCTATTAGGTCCTGTAATGTTGTCTATATGCATTATTATTAGAAATTTTTATCATAGCCTAGACAGTCAGATATCATCACCCCAACATTTAATGTTAACCACAAAACTAGGGCTCCAATCTGTCAGAGAACATGCCCATGTGTACGAAATTGGTAAGTGGAAAATCTGGGAATCAAATCTACATCCATTTGTCAAAAAAGGTTTCAAACTTTCCCAAACAGTAATATTTCACAAAAATATTTAACATAGCCACACCACTTGCATATTTCTTTATAATCAGTCAAAAATCTTTGCCCTTCTCTAATTGCTTAAGATTTATTCAAATGATTTATCTGCTCGTCTACTATGGTTTACACATGGGAGTTTATTTTTTTCTATAGTATTCCATTAACTAGTTCATCAAATTTTTATTGAACTCCTATCATTTGTCACTCTGTATACTTAAGGTGAATTTTTGGCCACCTGCTTATGAATACACATTTTTCATGAAAGCTTCTTGGTCCATTCATCACATTCATAACAAATGAATACTAATTATAACTAAATCTTTGTTTTGCAAACTGTGGGTCAGATCCCTTTTAGGGATATCAATTTCATGGTTTGCAACTAGTACTTATTTTTAAAGTGAAATAGAATATGATCACAAATATCAGAGTACATTTTGATAGTAAAATAAGCATTACTTGGAAACTTCTGTATCAGGTGTACATTGCATTGTATTGGTATTTAAAGGTAAAGTATATTTCTTAATGGGGGTCTCAGTCAACATAGGTTGAAAAATATTTCCCCTGCATTAGTAGAAAGACATTAAGTTATTTTTCTCATTTTTTTATCTCCAAATGAGCACATTGCCTGCCACCCATTTGGGTGGGTTCTTACTTCTAATTTTGAGAGAAAGTTCATTGCTTGTTGAGTCTGAATACCAACTTTGAGAATTGCAAATGATGTTCTCATATTCTTAATGTTATTGTCTATTCTTCCATTCATCAATTCATTACTGGACAATGGGCTGTCTAGATGGCATAATTCAGTGACTTTTTGCAAGGAAAAAGAGCCTTTCATTATGATATACTCATTTATTCATTTCCAAAACACTTTTCATCATATGAACATGGTCTTAGCACCTTGAATATTAATTATCCACTTAGATGATACTGGATATTGCAGTGGGGAAAATAAATTTGATGAGTAAATCTCATCGAATATAAAATCAGTTGAGAAACATACCTTTACAGTATGATTTATGCCAGATCAACCTTGGGAGATCATATATGGTATTGGGGTCCAAATGAAATCTCAGATTTGTTGTACTACCTCACAATTATCTCCAGGTTCCATGACTCTAGACCTTTAGATGGTTACATTATAAATCATGGAAGTGAATGTATGAATTATGTTCAGTTATAATGTGATGACCCAGAAATAAGAATGTAGCATGAAATATGGAGACAGTACCCATTTTACACAATGTATACTGAGGGGATTTTATTGTCAAACTCATTTTTACATCTATTGGAAGGTGGCTTTGAAGTAAGAAAAACTCTTGATTGGTTGGGGTTATGGTTAGGATGAAAGAGAATTTCATAAATAATGAAGGAAACCAAAGTTTGAAGAGGAAATCAGAGTCAGAAATTGGATCATGCCACTTGCTAGTATTAGGAAGAGTGTTAAAGATAAAAACTCACACCTCCTCTGGTTAATAAGATAACCTTGAAATATTAGATAAATTAAAAATCAACTATTTGTTTGCCTGATCTTAGTCACAAATTGTTTTGGTCTCTTAGAGTCAATGTGAATGAAAAAAAATGAGACAAATTTTTGGTTCATTTGGAATTACTTGCGTCCTACAGACTATGGTTGCTTGGGTTGGCTATTATTCAAAATTTTCTTTTGCTTTTCCACTGATGTGTGTGTGTGTGTGTGTGTGTGTGTGTGTGTGTGTGTGTGTGTGAAATATCTGTAAGATCTGTAAGTCTCAACCTAGAAGTATCCATGAATTATGAATTTGTGTTTGGGAAGAGAAATCATGTTTTTGAGTCTGGGGAACTGAGTCCTCACTATCATTATGACCACCTGCAATACCAAATTTGGAATTAAGAATATGATCAGATCAGAGACAGAATTGCTATCAAAAGTGCAATGATTTGGTCCAAAATCTTTGAGGAGTACATATTTAAGTGACCTACATAAATGCAGAATCTTAAGGTTTGAAATAGACAGCTATTTCCAAAAGTCCTAAAAATGTCCTGCTGATGCTTCCCACCTACTCACATGCATTGATTGAAATGTGAGGAAGAGGACATAGGAGAATCTCCTATATCCAAGGGCCAACCCTCCTTCTGTGTTCCCACAGGGCTTAAGCCTATGTAGTGGAATCTTTGTTTCACACAACATTCTGCATCCCAAACTCAGTGGTATAGAAGAGACCTGGAGGAGAATACATTTATTAGTGTCGATTACAATTACCTTTAACCAAAGCATTTCTATCCATGACTTGCTGACTCATTGAACAAGACATCTTCCACATGGTGGCTACAGAGCATGCTTGTTGTAATTTATTGTTCTTTTGCCTAGCCACCTGGTCTCACTGAATTCTGAACAGTGGCATGAAGAACATCTGGTCACCTCAATCATCCCCAAGATATTATAAAACAGGCTTTGTGCGTGTGTATGCATGTAACATATGCATCAAATATCCTCTATATGTCATAATATTCATTTGTATATATACCTACACATAAGATGGTAAACTACA
The DNA here is from genome assembly GCF_902686445.1 of Sciurus carolinensis. Classification (NCBI taxonomy): domain Eukaryota; kingdom Metazoa; phylum Chordata; class Mammalia; order Rodentia; family Sciuridae; genus Sciurus; species Sciurus carolinensis. The sequence continues at coordinate 63,971,578 of NC_062214.1, forward strand.
AAGCTACTTCTATCATTAAAACTTTATTTGACTTCAAGAAAAAATACTCTTTTCTTCATCTAAGCCCTACTGATAAGTTTCTCCCCTGAGGACAGTCATTGTCAGCATTTGAAAAGACATCCTGCTATTTGTGTAAAATTGGGCCCTCTTGTTCCTTGCTGGATCATGCTACCATCATGGAACACACACTCTTCAGAATCAGTCTTAGATTCTCACCTAAACCTGGTCTTCCTGTTACAACATCAGGTGAACCGCACCTGACTTTTCCAGGGGCCCTCCCAGGTTTACTTTGGCTTCCGTTAATAAACGCAACAAGATTGTACATGTTTGGGTAATTTACTTATTAAAACATTAAAAGTTTTTGACTTTTTGATATCCAAAGAAAAGACAGAGCAGTCAAGTGACTCCTGACCCCAGCTTATCAGATGAGGAGTGTCATGCTGTCAAGGCCTCATCACTGACCATGTGAGTAAGGCAATATTTTATAGGTGTTTACAACAGTTTAAGGTTCATGCTGCCAATCTGTGTCAACACCAGGAGATGCAGGGCAACCAGTCCAGCAAGTGGGGTTGGGCGCAAGAAGAAAAGCAATGGAGATAAATCCTTACCTGATTAAAGATCATATCAATTTTAAAATAATTTTTAAGTTAAAAGGAACAAACAAAACAGAGAAAATCAGTTTTTCCCTACACATGGTATCAGAAGTTGGGCAACAAGTGCTTTAAATATTTAAAGAGGTGTCAGCTGCACAACCCAAACTCCATGAGTCCCTGGAAAAGTTGGTCCCAACAATTTGCTAAATCAACAAACTACGTTATTTTAGTCACAGTGTTTTAGAAGGAAAGACTATCACTTCATTTTAGTGAAAAGCTTCCACTAGAAAAGTTTTCTAGTTTGTGGAGTCTGCATGCATTCATATAGGAATTCACGTGTGTGTGTACCATGCATGCCCTTGTTTTATCTAAATTGCAGGCAATAGCAATACAATATCCCCATATAATTGCTCTCTGTCTGGAGTCAGTAAGTCTGGGTTTAACTTAATGTTAGGAGAAAACAAGTTCTTTTGGTCACTTTAGAAATTACCATATCTGAAGTACATTTGAATATTCTGGCTGATAAAAAGGGACCTTTGTGTAACTGAAATGTCTAAGGTTCTATAGCCATACTTTTTATCTGGTACTTCATAAGGGAAACTAAAAGCATTTGCATAGATGTTGCACGTCTGAATAACTGAAAGACACCTGATTTGTGGAAGGTAAATTCTCTGGTCCATTCAACTTTCTCTTTCCTAGTTTCAATTTTAAAAAAGTAGCACTTGCTACCAAGATCTTTTGTATAAGGGGCATATCTCTAATGTCATTAGCCTGACATACCCCTAAATTTGACATTTCTACCCTAAATCTAAACTTTCTAATTTGAATTTTATTTGAGTTCATTTTTCACTCTTATGAGGGTGAACTCAAGAGCAAATGATTTGGCATTACAAGTCTTATTTTATGTAACATGCAGGATAACAAATTCATTCACATGATACTCAGATACTTAATGAAAAAATTGACTTCTTTATTTGCATAACTCAGCTAAGTGTTCTCGGAAGCCTTCCTTCCCATGTACTCTACCCCTACATAGCCCACTGGGTCATATGGGAAAAATGTTACCTTGCCAAATTTCAAAATGAGAAATATCTCCAATGGGCATCATCATTTTCTGGTAATGAAACTTCTTTCAGATGAATGTGCAGTTTTCCTGAGTTTCCTGCCCTCCTCCTGCTCCTGTCTGAGGTGGTATCTGGTTATGAGAGAGCTTCCTGTGTCTTCAGGGGAGCAGGGAGAGGTGGTGACTCTGGGTACATTTGGTATCTGAGGAAGCCAGGCTGCTCTGGCCTTATGCTGTGACAGGCAGGATGTCCTCTCTCACTATCAAATATGCCTGATCTCTAATCTCAAAGGGTCCATGTACTTTAGCTCCAGATCTCTGCTACCACACAGCTCAACCCAACACACCTGCATCTCCTGGAGATGGGAACTTGTGAGCCCCAACAAGCTACATGCTGTGCACAGAAGCAGTACAACCTCAGGTTCATCTCCGTCAAGCTCAGATGCCATCCTGTAGTTCCTGCACCCAGAGAGAAGTGGCTTTCATGGTGGCTTCTGACACTGTGCCACAGGTGTGGGCAACGGTTTCTACCCTTGACACCATTAAAAACATCTGGTTGTTTCCAGATCTGATCCGTCTACTCACCACTGTTCCCCTCCAATATTGATTCTCTTTTTTCTTTTCACTAGAAAGACACCAAAATTTTGGCTCTCCACTTAGTTTCCCCCCAAACAATCACATTTCCCACCTTTGCTTGTATCTAAGGTGTCAAGTGATCAAGTGCTGACTAATGGAATATCAGTTAAGGGGTCATATTTGGGAGGATGGACTTCTTGATCCCCTTTTCTCTCTAATGACTGGTGTGCAGAGGATGCAGAGCTAGAGCAACTATCTTGGACTATGAGGAAGCCTGGGAAAATGGACTGTGAGAAAGTAGAAAGACGGGTGGATCTCAGGAGTCCTTTATAGTGAGTGCCATCCTACCTTAAATTGCCTTCTCTACACAATCACATGGGGGAGAAGCATGTTTCTACCTTGTTTCAATCGCTGCTTAGATTTCCTGTCACTCAGCAAGAAGTCTGATCCTGCCACATCTCCTGTCTCCCTCCCCTCACTAGCTTTATCTGAGTTGAAAAGCAATTTCCTCTTCATCTTTCTGACTTCTAGAGACATTCCGTGCTTTAGGAACCCTAAAGTTCATGACTCAACCTGTTCAAGAGGTGGGAGCTCTCCTCTCAAAGACATATGATCTCATAGAAGGAAAACCATTAATGTAGAGGAAGGGGATCAGGGAGGAGGGAAGCGAGGGTGTTTTAGTCAGCCTTTTCACTACTGTGACTAAAAGGACTCAACCAGAACAATTTTAGGGGGAAAAATTTATTTGGAGGCTTAACGGTTTCAGAGGTCTCCATCCATGGACAGCAGGCTCTATTCCTTGGGGTTCAAGGTGAGGCACGACAGTATGGCAGAAATATGTGGCAGAGGGAAGCAGCTCACACGGTGATCAGAAAGCAGAGAGAGAGATTCCACTGTCCAGATACAAAATATATACCCCATAGCCACGCCCAAATTAACCACTTCCTCCAGCCACACCCCACCTGCCTCCAGTTACCACTCAGTTAATCCCATCAGAGTGTAATTCACTGATTAGTTAAGATTCTCACAACCCAATCATTTCTCCTCTGAACCTTCTTGCACTGTCTCACACATGAGCTTTTGGGGGAACACTTCATATCCAAATCATAACAGATGATAAGGTGAGGTATTAGGGAGTGCAATTGATCAAGATATGTCATATGCATGTATGAATATATTACAATTAAACCCACTCTTCTCTATAACTAATAAGCACCAAAAAAGTCATATATTATTTTATCCTCCAGGCCTGACTCCTAATGAATTAACCAGAACTAAAGGAATTTAGTAATTTATTTTCCAATAAAGATTAACTTGCTGCAGACTCAACAAAATCCTATATCTGATGTTATAAACTGAATATTGTGTCTATTTTAGTCAGCTTTTTTATCATTGTGAACAAAAGATCCAACAGGCACAATTTTAGAGAAGGAAAAATTTATTTGGCAGTCACAATTTCAGAGATCTCAAATCACAGACAGCCGTCTCCATAGCTCTGTCCCAAGATGAGACAGAACATCATGGTGGAAGTGCATGGCAGAGGAAAGCAGCTTGGGACACGCAATAGAAAGCAGAGAGAGCTCCCCCACAGGGACAAAATATACACCTCAAAGGCACATCCCAGTGACCCATTACCTGCCTTCCTACAGTTACAGCACAGTTAATTCTTATCAGTAAATTAATGCACTAATTAGGTTAAAGCTCTCACAATCCCATCATTTCACTTCTAAACTTTTTTTCATTTTCTTACACATAAGTTTTTGGAAGACACTTCATTCTAAATCATCACAATGTCTTTTTTCTTTTTGTAATCCCACTAGAAGTAGTTCATCTTTCTTGGGGCAAGAGAATACTTTGGGAAAATGAACTGTGGTAGTTATAGGGGGGTAAGCAGGAAATTATGCACCAGGGAAGAAGGAAAACAAAGAACATGAATATATTTAAGACATATCATCACCACCTTAATGTGCATGTACATTTATGAAGATATATACAAATTCATATGTGTGTGCAGATGTACATACACGACCATACAATTCCTGCCCAACCAATCTGTAGACACAAATGAAATAAATGAACTTACTTTTTTCATGTTCAAAACTCTTCCTAGCTGACATGAAACTGGAAGAACCTCCCACTATCCCCAGAAAAATCTTCCTCAAGTTATTTCAAGGCAGCATTTCACTAGCCTAAAACCTTAGTGAGCATATCAAGGAAGCCCCACTTCAGGTCCCCACAGACAGGGAGCACTAAGAGAGTGCTGGATGAAAGTTCCCCTACCAGACTCCTATACCCACTCCCTGTTTATTACCTGTGCCAACTATGCAAATTACAAAACCATGCCTCTCAGTCTGATGCTCCAATCACTTACAGGACATGCTTCTCCAAGGTGTGGCCACCACCCCTGCCTTGGAATGCAGGACTCTCCCTCTCTGGGGGTTCCCCTCCTTGGATTTCAAACCTGTCAAACCCTTGAGATATATCATGGTTTCTTTAGTCATGATTATATGGTTGTTGGTTCCTTTTAGAATGCCCAGAAGTGGGAAAAGTCTCTCTTCTTGATTCCAAGTCAATCATGCCCCAGAGCACACTATTTACTAAATTTAACAAAATTCCTCATTAAATCATCCCCTTCGTGATGACACCTTATCTAACCATTTATCCAGCTGATCCCTATTCCAAGGCCAAGAATCCAAGCACAAAATCTCAGCCCTTGAAATCCACCCTCTTGCATACCTACGCCCATCCCATCCTGCAGGAGGCTCCCCTCAGCTCCTGGAGTCCAACCTGACACTTCTGCAGCAGCTTGAATGTACTGTCCTTCCTGTAACCAAGAGCACAGTATGAGGTCCTCCCTGTGCCCAAGATATTGACCCACCTCATCCCTGACTCAGTCCATACATAGACCTGGCTCACCCTTCAAATCTCAGCACAACCACCACTCACTCTGGGCAAACATCTCTGTCCACTGATCTCTCCCTGTGTCCCCTATCAGGACCACCTGTACATTCTCTGTAGCCCTATTTTTCCCTTTTAACAATTTTCACATATATATGCTTACTTTTCTGTGTGCTAGATCTGTGTATACCTGTATCAGGAGAGTGATGGAAAGATACTGTGCTCTGGGTCTTTACTTCATCCCTTAGAGACAGGCATTATATGGAACAGCAGGGGGAAATAAATATACAGTGCATCCCTCAAAAGCATAAGAAATATAAGAATTTTGAACTCTAAGGTGAAATAGTAAGAAACTTTTAGAGATGGAAAGAGAAACAGGAATATACTATAGTGTATTTGTAGCCTTTCCTCACTGTGACCAAAATATCTGATAAATGCAAAATGGAGGAGGAAAAGTTTATTTTGGCGCATGGTTTTAGAGATTCAGTCCATGATCAGAGGGCTCCAGTGCTCTGGGCCCAAAGTGAGGTAGAACATCATGGCAGAACAACATGGCAGAAGTGAGATGTTCCCCTCATGGCAGCTGGGGAACATAGAGAAAACACAAGGAACCAAGGACAAGATATATAATCTCAAGGGACAGGCCCCCAGTGAACTACTTCCTCCAGTCATGCCCTACCTGCCTACAGTTACACCCAACAATCCAGTCAAATCATTAATCCAACAAACAGACTAGTTCACTGATTATGCTGCAACTCATAATCTGATGATTTCAATTATGATCATTGCTATATTCCGTAACACATAGGAAACACAGTTTTTTAGTGTTTTTTTAAACATCATCAAATTGATACCTATAAGAATAACTAAACATTTGCCGAATTCAGTTAATTCAGGAAACTAATATACCAATGAATATTGGGTGGATTTTTCAGTGGTATACAGCCACTCCACGTTGATCCCATTGGCTTGTGTGAAGGCAGTGCCTCATCTTCATCTATGAAAGCTGTGGAGCTTTCCTCACTGTGCCAGTTCTCAGCACAGTCCTTTTTGTTGGCCTCTTTCTCATCTTTTCTGGGATGGAAGCAGCATTCTGCCGTTGGTGGCTTAAACAGGCTCGCAGACTCCCACTGTCCATCCCACTTCTCAACTCTATGTGTTCACTGGGATAATGATGGTGGTCAATATTGGCTATGATGGAAGAATCAGTCAACACCATAAATCAGGGGTTTATTTCTAAAGAGACAGTTGTTAAACATTTACTAGCACACCATCAAAAGTAAGGAAATTCATAACCAAATAAATCCTCTTTTTAAATGAGTTAACTTAGGACCACCAGGCCCTGATCATGTTGCTTCTATTCTACTGAACAGATCATGTGTAGCTGTTTCTTTAACCTGCTATTGTTAAACCTTCTGTGCATTTCCTTGGTGAAACTGAAGCCACAGCAAGAAAAAAAAAAAAAAGTGATATAAAATACAGCCTCCAGTGAAGAAGTTTCTCATTTAACTTAGACTTTCTTATCTACTATGACCTCATGAACAACAGCTGTGGGATTTCCATTCATATATCTTCCCATTTGATAAGGAAGAGGAGGAGGAGGAGAAGGAGAAGGAGAAGAGGGAAGAGGAGGACGAAGAGGAGGACGAAGAGGAGGAGGAGGAGGAAGAAGAAGAGAAGGAGAAGGAGGGGGAGGAGGGAGAGAAGGGGGAGGAGAAGGAGGAGAAGGAGGAAGAGGAGGAAGAGCTGCTAGTGTCTAGTGCACCTCAAGAAGATAGTCACAATAAAGGATGAGGACTGGGGTGGTTGTCCCTGAGGTTCCAGGGACACCTGGCACCTGTGGGTTCCCCTACCCCACACACTGTTCCTCTGATTGCAGGCTCTGGTTCCCATGACAACTTTGATTTTTTTCTCCCACTCCAGTTCTTCTCTTCAACCTTTAAAAAAAAAAAATTGTCTCAAAGCAGACTTTTAAAAATAATTATTAAAAGAGAGTAGTTAGGGGTAAAAGAAAATGGGTTAAGAGAAATAAAAGATTCAGTGAATAATCCAATAGTTATCCACAATTAAGTTTTGAAAATAGGGAAGATTTCTTATATTAATATAGTTATCCAATACCAAAATTTTTTCTTCCTCTTCTCTTAATCTTTGGAGTAAAACAACTCTAAATTTAAAACTGTGCAGAATCACATAAATTTTTCATCTATATCCTAGATTCTGATAATATATCCTTTAGGACCCACTTCCCCCTCTGTCTTTACTTGACATGAATTAATAAATTTATAATACAATCTTTTTCTCTATATCTGGAGAAATTTCCATGATAGATAAAAACTCTTTATATACTCTCATCCATTCTCCTAAACAGATATGAACATTTTATTCCATAAGAAACAATCCTACAAAATGTGGAATGACCTTAACAGAGGAGGAAGCTGACTTTGACCACCTGATGGAGTCAGAGTTAACAAGTGATAGTTGTGAAGTGCCAGACACTCTTCATGTGTATTTAATTCTGTCAAGATCATGAAAAGTAGCAACTTATCATTCCTACTTAACAGTTGGGAAGTCCAGGGCAAAAAGAATTTAAGTAACTTTCCTGGGAGCACAGACTGGTAAGTACTCTGACATTTAACCATGATACCAGCTCAGCAAACATGCAGGAGGTGGTATCATCCAACTGCAATGCCTGAAGACCTGAGCTTCATTTGCATCAGTGTCACCTTGAACTATCTCCACTGAAGTTTCTGTGGAAACTGTGAACCACCCACACCAGAGGCCTTTGGCACTTGTTAAGAATGCATAGCCTCAGAAACCTTCCTCTCCCATGTCTTCTATACTCACTAATGCATATTTACAGAGCCCAAGACACAGTTGTCCCAATCAGATCCCAGAGGAAATGGTCTCTTCCAGCTACATTCTTGTCCCTTGCCATACATCAACATCTCAACCCAGGAGTACTGCCACCAGAAGGAAACAGACTGGCTAGCTCCAGCATCCACCTCCACCATGATGAAGAGTGGAATGATCAAAAGTCAGCAGTATGGGCCTTTGACCTTGTAATCGATGTATTGGAAAATGTCTTTTCTATAAAGAAGGGTCATTGTTTGTTTCCATTTTTTAATGCAAAACAAAAGAACTTAAATATTTTGTATTCCATGCAGTGAGCAGGAAGAAAACATTTGATATTGCTGGCTTGTTGGATGCCAACAGGTAGATACCACTGCAAACACACCTTTCAGAGGGCTTCCTTGTAATTAAAGAGAACTCCATATTGATACCCTTAAAAAATTTACCATTAAAATATCTACTTTGGGGGTTGAAGAAATGGCTCGTGTAGGAAAGCACCTGCCTAGCATGCACAAGGACCCCTGTTTGAATCCCTGGGCCCTCAGAGGGGAGAGGAAAAAAAAAAAGATAAAAATCTACTTCCTTGCAGGATAAGCCTAATTCATGTTCAAAATACTTGGGGGTGAGGATCCTTCCTTGCCCAGATACTATGATAACAAAAAAATTAATTTTTGTTTGTTCATTTATTCACTTAGCAAATATTTATAAAGCTCACATTATAAGTCCAAACTCTTATACTAAAAGTTAGAAAGATGCCAAAGTTAAATGGGGGTACAGAGGGAAAGATATCACTCTCTAATTATAATTGGGTTTGGGAACATTAAAATAATGCTTTTTTTTTTCTTTTTTGGGGGGTGCAGGGGATTGAACCCAGGGCCTTGTGCTCACAAGGCAAGCATTCTGCCAACTGAGCTATATCCCCAGCCCTAAACATAATGCTTTTTAAAGATACTTTAAATTATCCCTAAACAACAACAAACATGGTTTGTCATAGAATTTTTATTGGTAATTTTTATTTATGCTTACACAAGAGTACCAAAGAATAACAAAGGACTAAAAAGAAAGTCTATAAAGCAGTTGTCAAGATCGTCAAAGCAGTTATCCAATCCCTAGCAATGCATGCAGGATGGTAGAAAATCTTTAAATATCGTCATTTGCTTATAAGAATTTATCATTTCTGTGTTAGAACTTAGCTTCTGAAACATTTATAACCTCCATAAGACCATGAAACTCTTAATAGATAATATGAGTGGAAATACCCAAAGTGTGATATGGGCATTTCATCGACCTGATAATATGAGTGAAATGCCTGATACTTAATCCATGATTTTAACCTAAATCTATCTTGACCAGATTTACTTACACCATGTCTTTAAAATGTCACAAACAAAGCTGCTTAGCTTTCCATTTCCTGTGAAGAGCCCTCTAACCAGTACAATCTTATGTTTCCTTTATGGAATATTACCAAAAATATTTAAGGTGAATTCATCTTAAATAAAGTATTTTCTGATTTGAATTATATCTCCAAAGACAGTAAATGCAGTTTAAATTTTTTTGGAAGTTTCAAAATTGTGTAATATAATTTCAAAATAAGTTTATTCATTTACTAAATGGGAAAAGGTCAATATTCAGGATATAAATTTGTAGATTATAAAATCAAACAAATAAAGAACAGACCAAATGAGTGGAACCATGCAGGGGACTTAGCCAAGCCAAATAAAACAATCTCATACCAGACCCTATGACTGAACCAAATGCAATAATATAAAACCCAGGAGGTTAAGTGGATTCCAAGAGGAATGTTACTATTTAGAATTTCTATTTCCTCTGTGTTAAAATCTGGGAACTTTATTTGATTTTTTTGATATAGCTTAGATGTAAGAAAATATCATTATAAGAAAGGCCATATTTTAATAATCAGGCATCCCAAATTAGGGAAACTATATATTCCATCGTGTGAGATCATTTTAAAATTTCATAAAACTCAAATGTCTTATCAGATCTTGCTACTGTCAGAGGTTTCCTTCTCCTGCCATCCTCCCCTTTTCTTTGCCTACAAAGCTTATTGTCTTCAGGTATTGGGTACCTAAATCTTTTAGGGGAGGCTGGATCCCTCAGATCTGGGGGTAAATCCATCCCAGAAGTTCTACTCCCTAGTCAACAGATTTTACAGCAAGGGAAATCAAGGGCCTCTGGACAAACTCATGTTATCTCTCCCCTTGTCTTGCTTTAACACAGATAAGTGGACTAGTAAGGCTTGGGACTGCAGCAGCCCTTCAACAACAAGCAGGCATGGGGTGGTAGGGGAGCCAAGACCATCACACTCAGAATGGTGGAACAGGAATTTGGAAAGTCTTTTTGATGATGCCATGGAATTGCTGAAGAAACCAGATTCAGAGCTCTCACCCTACCTCCTGACTTTTTCTTGTATTAGATAATAAACTTCCCAATTATTGAAGCCTTTTGTATTAGCATTTCCTTTGACTGTCAAACATATTTTTATCAACTTTAAGTATTCAGTTAGACATGTTTCTGTCAAAAATGGTTTCACTTCCACTTGATATTCCTTTTTTAGGTGATTTTGTCTTCCTACAGAAGCCTCACCTCTCATCAGTATAGTGTTGGACATCTGGTGGCCAGTTGAGTCAAAGTAAAACTTTTCTTTTTATAAGTTAATTATCTCAGGTAGTTTGTTACAGTGATAGAAAGCTGACTAACACAGCCTTTCTCAACATTTGTGTAAATTCCTATGGACTTAGAGACTCCTGGTGACTTTTTATCTCTGAGTGTCTTTTTCTCCACCCTATAATTCTCAAACACCTACCTTTGATGCACTATAAACATCACATTTTTCATTTGAACTACACCAACCCTGTATTGAAATTTGGCCCCTTTTCCTTGATTCCCATAAAACTAGTCACACAGATATTGGAATGTGTCAAATTGCATTAAATATCTCAGTCTTACCTGGAAGCAACACAAGTCAACAATGTGTGTGAGACATCTGCTTTGTTAGGTCTTTAGCCCCCATAATTCTCCTCTGCAGTCCCTTTCCTTGGGCTAGACTTCTTACAAGAACTTGCCTCCTCTTTCCCTAGGGATCATCTCATGCTTCACCATCCCTCACATTGTTACAGAAAATGTTGGTTCTTTGACCTATTCTGCTGCAAGCCTATCTTTAACTACCAAACACAGATTCACATTAACGTCTCTGCTAAACTATCTCACTATTGGAACAACACAGAGAGGATAGCATGGGATTTTGCATTTAAGAGACTCTTCATCTTTTCCCCATCCCTCCAAATCATCACCAGCAATTTCTTTAATTGTAAGGAAAAAGCAAAGAGATTGGATTTTCTATTGATATGAACCTTGCCAAGCACCACAATGCCAGCCACCCCCTCCCCCTGCTCCATGGGAACTTTTCCTTAGAAGGCAGAAGTGCCCACAGACAGCTTGGGTTTTAAATAAAAATTTTATTTTACCACACTGCACTGGAAACAAGTAAAATAAGCTCCTTTATCTGTTTCATAAAACATAATTCCATTTTAGCTTATTTTAATCTCAATTTTCTTTTGTTTCTATAGAAACAAAGAAATCAAATCCCAGCATTTAGTGTTCACACATGTGAATTTTCAATTTATAAAATGGTCTTTCTCTATTGTTTTAATGTCTAGAAAATTCAAAAGTGCTGTTGAAGCCAAGTTATTTATCATAAAATCTATAATAAAAAATACTTTTACCCCCCCAAGAAAAGCAACAATAAAGAAAATTGAACTACGTTTTATAATGCTCCTGAAACTACTAAAGCCATGAAGTAGCAAAGCATTGTAAGATGACATTTTGCTTCAGCAACTTTATATAAGTTGAATTTTTTTAAGATGCTAGCACCTTCTTTAATCATTACTTTGATGTGCTTGATTTCTTAATTCTTACAGCCTCTTAAAATAAAATAGAAATTATTCTTGTACCCACCACAATGAAAATCTTCTTTAGTTAAAAGACATTCTGATATATGGTGATGTCAATGGGGCAAAAATCTATTGTATAAAGTTATTGTGTATTCATGTATTGTGTATTAATGTACTCTTATTAGAGTAGCCACCACTTATCTGTCACTTTACACACATGATCTCACATAACTTTGAGGATAGACCTTAAAGTTAATAATGTCCCCAATGTCTGGCAAGAAAATGGAGATTCAGAAGGGTTAAGTAATTTGTTTGAGTGTCAAGTTGTAGAATTGGAATCTAAACCCAGGTATTTGACTAAATCTCATGCTTTTTACCTTCTGGGTTCTATCTACCACAGCAAGGTGGACACTTTTTTGTACTTGTTCATTTCTCCTCATTTTTGGAAAAGCAGTGATTTTTAAAGTTTGGTCCACATGCCAGACACAGCATTACCTGGAAACTTGTCAGAAATGCACATTCTCAGGTGGCACAGTGGTGCATGCCTGTAATCCCAGTGACTTGGGAGGCTGAGGCAGGATGATCACAAGTTCAAAGCCAGCCTCAGCAACTTAGCAAGGCCCTAAGCAACTTAGAGAGGGCCTAAGAAACTTAAGTGCTATCTGTCTCTAAATAAAAAATATTAAAATATTAAAAAGGCTGGGGATATGGCTCAGTGGTTAAGTACCCCTGGGTTCAATCCCTGGTACCAAAAAAAAAAAAAAAAAAAAAAAAGAAATGCACATCCTCATGCCTACCCCAGGTGCACTACACCAGACACATTAATTATGGAATCCAAAACTTCCATTTTATCAAACCCTTGGATGACTGTCATGTATCCTAACAATTGAGAACCACCTGGAAAGATCACCAAAGATGAGATTATTTGGGGTATTAAAAATCAATACAAGAACAGAAAGACAGAAGTAACCATTACACAAATAAAATCCTGATAAATGTATGAAAAAAAAGATTAATAAAGTGCAAAGAGAATAATGGGGGAAATATTAACTCAGAATGAACATTCTGGAAATGTGAGCAGAACTTTGAAGAATAAGTAGGACAAAGCAGAAAATGAGGATAAAGTGGTGGGGTGGGCAAGCTGAAGGATTATTAAGGTAAACAGCTGCCTGTTGGGTTGGAGTGTAGGAAGATGAGGAGACCTGAGGGGAATCAGACTGAAGACCAAGAGCTGGAGCAAGTAGAGGCCTTGTGAGTCTAGTCTGTGAACCATCAAGAAGGCTTAATGATGCTTCAAGAGAGGGAATAACATCACAATACCTGGGCTTGGAAAGAAATATTTTTAGCAGTGTAGAGGACAGGGTGCTGAGGGGTGGCAGGGAGTCATGCTCAGAGACTGAAGCACCCACCCCCACTGGAATCTCAATTGAGCCTCTTAGTGAAGTTGACCTCACACTAGATGTGAGTCAGAATTTTCGGTGTAGGCTGCATACATATGAAAAAGGTCGATAAATAATCCTACTTCTACTGCATGAAGAATAATAATAGTCCTTCATCTTCTACTACATGACCCTTGTTTAATTTTTCTTTGAAGATTTCCTTTTTTATTCCTGATTATGAAACTCACAATTCTCAATGTAGAGAATTCTAAAAATAATAAACTTAGAGCATTGTTAATGTTCTGATATAAATCATTTGAAAGATATGTATGTATGCATTTATGATATGTATCCCCATATCTAGGGTTGAGGCCTTACTTCAACTGTCTTTTCCATGGAATCAAAAATTATTTCAAGACACAAATTTTGTTGACTACATAACATTCTAGCTCCTGGGTATTCTGGAATTTATTTGATACTCTGATGGCCCTCCTTCTACCTCAAGTGTTACCTACAATTCTAAATTTTTAATCATATCTATAGGTAGATTCTTGAGTGAAATAAGGCATCATATTTTAGAGACATATCCTAATCTGTACTAATAGCTTATCAGGATAATGGCCACCAAGAATGTTGCACTATTTTACTTCAAAAGTTTATGAATATAAATCTTCCCATAAACTCCACAGCATAAAGTATTACTTAATGCACCTTGATGCATGCTTTTTATAACAGTGCATTATTGTTAAAACTGATGTAACACAACCCTTGTATTACCTGCTTAGCATAACTTGATAGTGATATGACTGACATTTTCAAAACATAGCTAATCCCCCCAAAAAAGCACTTTTCTGATATAGCTATTGTTGTTCTATGAGTACCAACACATGCTGTCAGTAGCTATCAATAAATATCCCAAACTATGAGAAACTGCAGAGTGAAATGTCTCAAAGACCAAAGGAAAATCCCAGGAGAACCAGGAGACAACACATAAATCTGGCTACGGGACCTACAGCAGATTCACTTATTAATTCATTCATTTTAGTATATACAAAGTGATAAATTTGAAATACCATACATAAAGGGCTTCATTGATTATGAACAGAACATTGGGTGCTGACAAGATTTTCTTAATGCATGAGAGGTTAAGAATGATCGCTTTTGATGTTAATTGGAAGAATTCTCTGTAGGGTAAGTACACCTTTGACAAATGAGTTTTCAGTTAATTTCAGGGCATGGTAAGTGAGTGGTACACTCTTTAAGAACCCGTTTTCCCCTCATTTATCAATACTGAGCCCTATAATGTTATATTTTAAATTGCCTTTGCTTATGATTACTTTCTTAAAAAATTAAATTCAGAGTGAGGTCAAGTATATAACCACTTTGTTTTTCACTGGTAGCAGCTTACAAACACAGAAAATGTATTATTTCTCTCTGAGGTAGCCTAAGAAACTCCTGGTAATGCACAAAACTGCTGACAACATCAGCTCCTCCAAAAAGTCCTCTCAGCCATTCCCCATTGAGTTACTCAGGATTTTCTCTCTGCTTCTACAATTCCTTTCACCCAACTCTATTATGTCACCTTTTAAGTAACACTAGAATCAGGGGATGCCATCTTGTTCTCTCCAATGGAACTGTAAGCTCCTGAAGACAAAGGTCAGAGCTTTTTATTTATTTATTTTGAATTGATACATAATAATTGTACATGTTTGCCAGGTACCGTGTAATAATTTAAGACATGTATACAACATGTAATGTCAAATCTGAGCAAAGGTCATGGTTTTGACATTCCTAGTAAGCAGAACAGTGCCCATGATAAATACTTTATTGTTGAATGAATAGATTGATGAATAGGGACACACCTATGGTTCTGCTATGATCTAATCAAAAAAGGAGGGTGAGACTGTGACATAAGATGATGATGGTGGGAAAGACTGGAAATCTCTTTCATCCTACAAAACTCAGTGGAAGTTTACTTTAAGGAAACATAGGGAAGTAAGAACAGGTTTGTAGACACTGTTGATTAGCTACCTTGTATCATTTTCCCCATTCTTCCTTATCAATAGAACTCTAATTTATTGGAGCAGCACTGTGTCCAGAGTTTTCAAAGTTCGTTTCTCTGCCTCCCTGGTTGATAAGGTGCAGCACAATTCAATGTTATAAGCAAAGATTTTAGGGTGGCAGGTTCAGGAAAGCTCCCCTTGAAGGGTGGCAGATGCCCTTTGTTCCTGTGATCTCCCTCCTTTCTGTCTGAAGTGCAGAAGCAGTGATTGGAGTTCCAGCAACTATCTTAAGAATGAGCATCACTGAGAGTCTGTCAAACCCTCCCATCAGCCTATCTAGTGTGTAAGTGGTGGAAGACGTGGTAAGATAAAATTGACAAGGCTTACAACTAAACTTGGGAGTTTCCTGGAGGTCAAACAAGAGCATTGGGACCAAGATAATGCTGGAGTTTTGAGGTATTAGCACCAGGAAGAGTTTATTCCCATATACAAATAAAATGGCTGAAACAAAGGGGAAGAAATGGAGAGTTGACTTACAGAGACAATTGATGAGCTTCTGCTTTATGTACTGAGCTTGAGGACATCCAGGTGGAGATAAGAAACTCAGGAGAAACATTATGGTGGCCCAAACCTGTGAGCAGAGAAGATAACTGGAGAGCAAGAATGGATGAGCCTGCTTAAAGATAAAGTATCAGGCAAAGAGAAAATGACAGAGGACAGAATTCTGAGCAACACCTTAAGACAATAGAAAAAAGATTCACCAACATTGGGAAGAAAATAATAAAAGTGCCTCAGAAGGAAAGTAAGGGGATTTCAAGATAGTCAATGATGGAAAATGGCAAAGGAGCAGGATTCATTCACAAACTGTCATTGGATATGGCCTTTGGGAAGTCAGATGTGTCCATGAAGATCACAGCCTTAGTCCCAGGGGTAGAGTGAGCTAGGGATTCAAAAATCTATAAAGAAGAGTTGTCAAAGAGAATCATTACCCTATGTACATGTATGATCACACAAACAGTGTGACTCTATATCATGTACAACCAGATAAATGAAAGTTGTACTTCATTTGTTTACAATGAATCCAAATGCATTCTGCTGTCATGTATAACTAAATAGAACAAACAGAAAATGAAAAAAAGAATATTCTCTCAAGAAATTGAACTATGAAGGGAAGAAGAGGCAATACCACATAACTAATACCTTATAGGGGCAGCAGGTTAGTCATTTCTGCAGTACAGATTTAAAAAATTGTTCATTGGATGAAGAATATGACATTTTAATATTTAATCAACTCTAATATCTACTAAACTCCAGAATTTAATATGTGTAGGGAATATAACATAATCTGCCAGTCATATTTTGGGCCAGTCACATATTTGGCAGTGAATATTTGTTTTTGAGAGAAATAATATCCTATCTTTAATTGAGTATTCTTAAAAACAATATACTATTATATTGGAATTAAGAGACCATGGGTTTAATGTTCTAATTCCATAACAATTTTATTATGGCCTTTGCATGTGCTTATACCTTTTCACCTTTCTCTCCTCAGTGATGAAATTTGAATGCTAAATATTGCCAAGATCAGAATTGCTTCATGCCTGGTATTAGTCAAGCAAAAGTTTTCCACTTATTCCTCTATAGAAACTTATGTTGAGTCCAAGTCATGTATTGGATCTGATCAATTAAGCTGCCCTGGACTGATGCTGATACTACTCCTGTGTCAATTCACCCAATAAGATTCTGAAGAGTATGCAACTTTATGGAAGAAGGGTTCAGAGGGTTCTTGGATGTTCTTTCTGTATTTTAACTGGCACCTAGAATTATTAGTATATGATAAAGTACTCATTATTATCATTTTATATACTTAATAGCCAGTAATTTTTCCATCATTAACTTTGTGCCAAATATTTTTCATACATTATTTTGTTTATGTCTCCCAACCTTATTCCCATTCCACAGGTAAGAAAATTGTCAATATTTTTAGTGATAGGCACAAGTCACAGAGTTAAAAAGCAGAGGAGCACAGATTTGAGTCAAGATAGGTTCAATAGCAACAAACCTCAGTCACTGTAATTCATTGCACTCATATTATCCTGGGCATAATAATTTAAAAAGTATTCTTTAAAATACCTTGCTCTTCAGGGTGACCCAATTAAAATGGGCATGTTTACTTTTTATTTTTCTTATTAATACTATCCATGGGAGACTGAACCTCAGAAATATTCCCTAGTCAGTCAGTATTAGACCAAGTCCACATTCAAGCCCAGATATCCCATTCTAAATTCTAATCCCTTTCTTCCTCAAAGCACTTTACACAGGAACATAAAGCATGCTCATAAAATCTAGTCTCTGAGTAGTGATGAATAACTGTATCATAATAATTTTGATTATTTTCTTTGCTTTCAGTTGTCTATTTTTAAAAATGTTCTCCAAAGGTTTCTAAAATCCAGTAATCTACACTAGAGATGGATCACACAGATCGTTTGGAACAAGGCACTCAGGTCAATCATTTTTAGAACCAAAAGCAGAGCAAACCATTTTTGGTTTACTATTTTGAGGTTCTGAAATATTCAGTTGCGTTTGTTCCCTTTGGTCTGCAGCCAGGAACAGAGGCATAAGGGCTCAAATACCAAATGAAAGGGTGTTCTCACAGTGTTTCTGGCCAGGACCAGAGTGGAAATATCGGAAAGCTCACAGGCAAAGCTGTTCTTCTGAGATTTTCATACCAAACCTGCAAAAGCAAGATGCTTGCAAAAAAAAAAAAAAAAAAGCTTATTTTTTTGAGTAGTTATCTGGAGCAAATTCTTACTGCAAACCCTGCCTGACCTGACTTCAAACTTTACACCTTGCATCCATCCATCCTCACGTTGTCCACTTGTCCTTCCAAAGACCATGAGTTCATGCAGGTGTATCTTGCATTGAATGAGTAGGTGATTCTTTTACAAATACAACTCAGTCAGAGATACACTTTGCCATTCCCAGGAATATGTATTAGAATGTAAATATTCTACTTAGTCTAAGAGTACAGACCAGGTAAATGATGTTAGACAAAAACTTACACAACCATATTCTGTTTGCCAAAAGTTTTTAAATTATTGATTTAAAGGCAATAGGGCAATTCTCCAACACCCATTTTATTTACTTTTAATGCATCTTTATAAATTTCCACCAAGTTTAGTTTTGACTATTGGATTAATTTCGCTCTAAGCATAACTTGCATTTCTAATTTTACCTAATCTACTGGCTGAGGTATGATCTCTCAAAATGTAATTGTCTTTCCTTTATTTTAACAACCATGGACTTGTGAATTTCTACTGTTTAGTTATTAATTTTATTTCTAAATTTATGGTTTAATTCCTTTCTAGATCATTTGTGTTCTACTATCATAAGCTCAGGCAGTTAAAGTAAAAACTATGGTAGTTAAATAGAATCATTTCTAAAATGAGAGTCCATTTAAACTAGCAGTTCAGAAAAAGAGCAGGTATGGTTTAGGATGATCACAAAGGCTGGGTCTTAATCAGACCAAAATAAGCAGTAAATTCCCTGAGAGAGATTATAAAAAGGCAGATCATTAGATGTCATAGAAAAAAAGTGTTCCTTAATGTATGTCCCATTGAACATTAATTAGTATTTACCAATTGTAAAAAAAAAAAAAAAAAAAGTTAACAACAAACACTGATGCTACAGATGTAGCCAGGTCATTATCTTCTAGCACTTTCAGAAAATTTAAGGTTCTAATGGCCCCATTTACAGTCTGGAAAGGAGCATAATATATAGTGTGCCTAGTATGGTTGATCAGTGTGCATCTTTTCCATAGAGCATTCCATGGGGCTACTGTTCCTTAGAATCTACTTTGGAGAGTCCTGACCTAGAACAACCAGGTCCAACTAGGAGAAAAAATAAAGGAATCTCCTTTGTGTATTGAGCATGTACCATGAGTTCATCATTGTATTTAATCTTCATAATAATCCTGCATGATGGATAGGGAATGCTATTCCTAGTTCACAAATGAGGACATTAGAATTTGATGGATTCATCAGTGGTTATGGACCCCAACTTCTTTAAACAATAATAACTAATCACTAACCTATTGAACCAGAATCTCAGGAGTATGATCCAGGTATATGTGTGTACATGGAGCATAGATCTCATCAGATGATTTTGTTTTAAGTTATGTTTGTGAATGAGATATTTCCCCAGGGCCCTTTTTTTTTTTTTTTTTTTTTTTTTTTTTTTTTTTTTTTTTATTAAGTGAAACAGCTGTGACTTAGAACTTGATTTTCTCATTCCCAAGTCCAGTGAACTTTCTACTACAGCATGCCACCCATGAATGATGCTCTGTTAGTGGGAGTCTCCAGGTATGAATCTGAAAATTTTCAGAAGGGGCACACAGGTTGATTGGTACCCTTTCACTGTCATTGTTCAAGGTACTATAATAGCTTCTAAGAGAGTCAGGTAAACAACACAATTCTTTAGAAATTAAAGTCAACACATTAAACTGCACAGTGACTTCTTGCAAAATCAGCTAGAGACCTATGTCTTATAAACACTGCATAAGGTATTGTCAAAGATAAAGCTTTCCTTTCCATTATCAAATGGAGGCATTGTTCCATTTCTCCAGAGAATTATATGTGGATTTTGAATGTTTTGTAACTTGTCCTTAAAAATCTAAATTAAACTACATTCTCAAAGATAAACTAAGCCCTTTTCTTTGGCCTTTCTAAAATCCATGAAAACTTTCTCTTTTCACATACAATAGTGAGTTTTCCAGACCTGCCTGCCTGCCCTTTCATTCTGATTGTGAGTGTTCCGGTTCAACTCCCATTTCTGCAATAAAACTGCTTGTTGAAAAAAAAATGTCAGTAATTATTAATCCCTTCACTTCTGATTCCTCTGGTAATGGAGAGCAACTGGACAGACTCCCCATCTAAACATTGAGTTTGTCAAATTACAGTTCCTCAAACCATAATTGATGGAGGAGATTTTATTGTTTTGTTTCTTCAAGCAACTATTCTGACCTGTAGACATTTTACAATAATTTCCTTATGTTTTTTATACTTTGTCAATAAGAAAACTCTAGCAAGTCTCAGCTTGGTAGAATGGCCCTCACTTGGACCACTCAACAACAGATAAATGCACTCGATTATTCCTTGAACTTTGAAAGAGGGCAAACACCTCAACTTTGGGAAAATGCGAGTCTTTGCTTTAAAAGGAGCTAAGAAAGTAACTTGGCAAAAAGGAGTGAAAAATTCAAAGATAAATTAGTGTGTCCCATTATATTTACAGAACAAATGCCCATTTTGGCATACATTGTGTGTATTATAATGCACATAATATTCACCCAGTTGAGTCTAATTGCTCTTTGAAAGCCATTAAGTATACTAAGTCAATACATTTTTTGGTATGTGTGCTACTTTGAAAAACACATTGTTGTACTTTTAGCACATTCTTTCATATCATAACTTTCTGCTCTACAAGTGGCTTGCTGTTTGGATTAAGCAGTTTACCCAGGAGGGAAGGGAGGTGAAGATTTGTGAGTTTATACTGCTCCTAGGGAAGCTCTGGTTAAAAGCTGATATTTGTTTCCAAAGGGTGCATTTTAATATTGGAAAAATAAATGTTTTTAGATTATTCACTAAACCAAAGAGTTGTAAGCATAACTGACAAGAAAGAGCTAAGAATATTTGTAAGAGGAAAACCCTTTGTAGTATCAAATACAAAAGCCTCAAATATAAAGGAAGGTAAAACTTAAACACAGTGTGGGAAACATTTTTGTCAAAGCAAACATATAAATGGGGAAGAAGAAAGACGTTTAGTGATCTATAATGAATTAATTTTGTTAACTTAAAGATTATTTGTCAAATCTACTTATTATCTCCATGAGAAAAAGGAAGTCTGCACAACTAAAATTACTAGTCCACAATCTCAGGGCTATGATATTAGGCAGATTTTGTTACTATGACAAAATAGCTGAGATAATCAACTTATAAGGAGAAATGACTCATATTGGCTCTTATTTCTGTCCATGGTTGCTCCTCCCTGTAGCTGTGGGGTTGTGGAGGCACAGTACATTCTGGCAGGAGTGTGTGGCACAGGAGTCAGCTCACCTCAGGAAAGCCAGGAAGTAAAGAGTGAGAAAGAAGGGGTCCAGGGCCACAATATCCCCTTCAAGTGCACACCCCCAAAGACCTAACTTCCTTCCACTCTGTCCTACCTCCTGAAGAGAATCAATAGAATCATGGGGACCAAGTATTGGGCACCAATAGTACTGGCGACCAAGCACCCAGTACTTCCCACTGTTCTTTGTGCCATTGCAGTTGACCTTGTTCAAACATTTAAAGTCTATCTGTGTGCCACAGACCACAGCATGGGCTTCACCACCCTACCTGCTATTCTCACAGGGTTCAGCAAAGTTATTTCTACTCAGCCATGCTTCCTTTGGTTCTCCTACGTAAACCTTAACCAACTTGGTCATGATCAGGTGTACATTTGCCATTCCAATAGCATCACTCTCATTATACCTACCTTCTAGCTGTGTGCACCATGGCACTAATTGCTAGTAGTCCCTTAAACACACACACACACCCTCATCCACACAACATGTGGGTTCACCTCTCTTGCCTATGATATTCCTGCCCCTCTCTGACTGAAATGTCATATCACTCACTCCAGTCTCCCCTTCTAGTCTGCATAGATAGTATCAATTCCGACTACCACCTCCTCCCCTAGAAAGCATCCTCTGTCACTTTCCACCATGCTCTGCTCAAGGAGATTCCCCTACTCTGTGCTCTTTCTGCATATGATGCTGTGCATGTGAGCTTCACCCTGGACTCCAGCTCCTTGAAGTTCAGGATCAGAATTATCTTTGCAATCAAATGCCTAGCACAGAACCACACATTGAATAGGTACTCCATATTAATTGAATAAATGGAAAAATAAAACATTGATATCCCAAATGATGTCCATTTCTAAAATTATGCAATAGCATGGATTCACATTTTAACACAGGTATAAAAATTTAAACTGTTTTTTTAGGACTTGAAATCATGTCTGTTTTTTTCCCCTTAGTTTTAATATATCAGTGAATTCCAAGTGCAATTTTTTTCATTAGTATATATTAATTATACAGAATGATGGCTTTCATTGTGGCACATGTGTACATGCATATAACATACCTTGATCATATCTACCCTTCCTGACCCTCCCTCTCCTTTCCTATCACCTTCCTTCTAATGCTCTCCCTTATATTAGGTGGGACTTTTAATAATTCTACAACTACTACTAATTATAAGTAAGTTGTTCTCTCTTAATTGGAAGGATTACCAGAATCAAGAATGGAGGTGGGGGAAGAGAATAAGTACCTACTACTTGCTAAGAATTGTAACCTCTCTGTACTCAAATATCAGTCATACAATTGCCAAAGATCACATGGCTGCAGGAATGTAGCAGAATCAGGGCTAAAGCTCTGATCCAAGGAGTGGAAATTCATGTTCTCCTGACTGCATCAAGATTCATCATGCAAAAACACCACAGTGTTGTATTTAGAGAGAATATAAACATCCGAGAACCTATGAAGAATTTTAAAATGTTTAATACATGCAAGATTCACAACTCTGCTTATGAAGTTATTATATTGAAGTGAGTTTCATTATTTCAAATAGCTTGTGCTTGATTTCTTTAGAGAAAAGAAACAAATAACCAAAATAAAGATATAAAAATCCTTGGCTCTGAGCATTGCTCACCCCTTTAAAGGTTATGGACCATGGACTGTGTGGCTCAGAGAAAGCCCAGATGAATTCTATTTTCCCTTCTCCCTCTTCCAGCAGAGCACGGTTTTGCAATCCTCCTTCCATTAACTACCCGTTGTTTCTTTTACCAACTCCATCTCATTTTAAAATATCATTTTTATGAAGGGTAATGTTACATGCTAGAAAACTGTAAAAAATTAATGGATAGAGTTGGTATGAAGAAAATGCATTATTTCAATAGTTTTATTTTTTTGCCCATTACACATTTACAAGTTTTGTTGTTTATATGGATATGTTTTATAGATGGCTCTTTTCAAAACATATTACTTTAACACTCTGATCATTGAGAAATTTAAATCAACACTCTACTTGCTTTTCACGGGAAAAAAAAACTTTTCTAAAAGGTACGCCCACATTATTGTTAAGGTTCTTATTATTTTTGTAAAATATCTATTAGAAATTATTACAGAGGATCATATGAAAAATTATCTTAAGCATTTGTTATAGTTTATATATTAGATGTTCCCCAAAAGCTCATGTATGAGACAAATGCAAGAAGGCTTAGAGGTGAAATAATTGTGTTGTGAGATCCTTAACCCAATCAGTAAATTAATCCCCTGATAGGGATTAACTGAGTGGTAACTGTAGGCAGGTATGGTGTGGCTGGAGGAGGTGGGTCAATGGGAGCATGCCTTTGGGAGTTATATTGTATCCTTGTTGAGCAGAGTAGCTCTCCCTTCCTCCCTCTCTCCCTCTACCCTCTTCCCTCCCTTCCTCCCTCTCCCTCCCCTTCCTGGTGCCATGTCTCCAGCTGCTTTCCTCCACCATGCCCTTCCCCCATGAGGTTCTGCCTCACCCTAAGCCCAAAGGAGTGGAATTGGCCATCTATGGACTAAGACCTCTCAAACTGTGATACCCAAATAAACTTTTCTTCCTCTACGTTGTTCTTATCCGATGTTTTGGTCATAGTAGAACCACTATTATTTTCAATATTTGCTTTTGTTTGTTGCCAAATCTGGCTCCCCAAACAGTGTCTGGTGCCTAGCATTTTGCTTGCAAAATATGTGTTCAATGAGAAAATGTTCTGTAGGAATCTAAGCTCAGCCATCTATTGATATCCCTCCTGTGTTTGCATTTTTTATCGGCCCCTTTGTCTATCAGTTAGACTCTGACTAAATTAAGCAAAGAAAAAGAAAATTACTGGAGGCTACAGAGTAGCTCATAGAACCAAAAAAATCTGGGCACTCAAGTGATAGTAGGACAGAGGTGAGAACCTGAGAGCTTCAGGGTCCAGGTAGTAGGAATTAATAAGCAACCTCTTCAGGGTGCTGTCATGAGAACAATTAGTTTCAGACATTTCTGTTTTTGTGTCTTTACACTCAAAATTCAGCTTCCCAAGAGAGAGACACTGAGAGGCTGAGCTTAGACTTTATCCACTGCCTGGGATGGGACTAAAAGGGGTTAGGGAGTAGACTAAGACCAAGCGGGGATGGCTCCCCAAAGGGAAATTTGGGAATTCCCTCCTAAATATAAAAATGAATGACAAGCCAAACCAATGGATGTTTACTAAGTCTCTGACAGAAAAGCAGATATACTCTGGTTCTTTTTCTAATAAAGTGATGAGTCTCTTGCAAATTAATTTCAGTCTCTGAGGTCTCAAATTTCATTTTTTCATAAAAAAATAGCCCAGCAGTTCTATACAATATTTTCTATTTGTATGCTTCCTCTCCCTTTCTTCCCCTTCTTCTCTCCATTTCCCATGCCCCGTAAGTTAGAAAGAAAGAAAGAAAGAAAGAAAGAAAGAAAGAAAGAAAGAAAGAAAGAAAATTAAATAAATATAAATAAGTCATTAGCTGGGTCCAATGATACACACCCAATATCCCAGAGACTTGGGAGACTGAGGTCAGAGGATTGCAAGTTTGTGGCTAGCCTGGGCAACTTAGCAAGACCTGCTCAAAATAAGAATCAAAAAGGGATGGGGATTTAGCTCAGCAGTAGAGCAGCCCTGGATTCAATTCCCAGAACTGAAGGAAAAAAAAAGATAGGTCGATAGTAAGGTGAGGCCAAGAAACAATGCAACTCCTAGAAGAAAAAGTAAGGTTAATGTTTCAGCATATAGACCCAGGCAATGATTTTCTCAATAGGACTCCTAAACTCAGAAAATAATGCCAAGAATTAATAAATGGGATGGCATCAAATTAGGAAGCTTCTGCACAGCCAACGAAAGCAATGAAGAATGTGAATAGAGAACCTAGAGAATGGGAGAAAATCTGTAGCTACTCTTCTGACAGAGAATCAATATCTAGAAAACTCAACACCAAAAAAAAAAAGCCCAATTAATAAATGGGCAAATGAATTAATAAACACTTCACAGAATAAATACAAATAGCCAACAAATAAATGAAAAAATATTCAGCATCATTAGCAATTAGGGAAATACAAATCAAAACTACACTGAAATTTCATCTCATACCAGTCAGAATGGAACTCATCAAGAATACAATTAATATATGCTAGAGAGGATGTAGAGAAAAATGGAAGACTCACACTGTTGGTGTGATTGTAAACTAGAAAACACCATGGAACTCAGTGTGAAGTTTCCTCAAAAGACTAAGTATGGAACCACCATACGACCGACTATACCACAACTCAGTATTTATCCTAAAGAATTAATGGGGCTGGGGACTGTAGCTCCATTGGCAGAGTGCTTGCCTAGCATGTGTGAGGCACTGGGTTTGACCCCTAGCACCACATAAAAATAAACAAAGGCATGCTGTTAGTCTACAACTACAAAAAATAAAAAAATAAAAAAGTTGAGTTTAAAAAAAAAAGAAAGAATTAAAGTCATCATACTATATATGCGTACCCACATCGACCAAACTACGGAACCAACCTAGGTGTCCATCAGTGGATGAATGGAAAAAGAAAATGTGGTGTATATACACAATGGAGTTTTATTCAGTCATAAAGAAAAATGAAATTATGTCTTTTGCAGGAAAATGGATGAAACTTGAGACCATTATGTTAAGCAAAATAACCCAAACTCAGAAAGTCCCAATCATATGTTTTCTTACATATGTAGAAGTTAGAGAGGAAAAAGGAAAAAAAAAAAAAAAAAAAAAAAAAAAAGGTGTGTGTTGAGTGGTGGTGTCTCATGAAAATCAAAGGGAAATCAGTAGAATTGAGGACAGGGACAAGCAGGTGAGATGTGCTGGGGAGTGATACTGGCCAAATTATAGTTATATTGTGTACATGTATGAATATGTAACAACAAATCCCATCATTATGTACATCTGTAATCTGTACCAATAAAAAAGTGGAAAAAATTTAATAAGGGGAGGACACAGAAGATGATTTTGGATGAGCAAAACTTTAAAACTCATTTTTTGATAATAAGATATGAAGTTATCAAAATAGACAATAATCACAGATGTACCACACTTCAGAAAGGGGCATCAAGCATCAGAAATAATACTCCTATTCATCCTGATTCCTCCCTTGTATCTCAGAATCACAAATTTCAGATTCTTAAATTTCATTCTTAAATTTAAAATGACCCTAAGGTTATTTTTGATTAATAGAGTGCCTGTTCTATAGTAAAACTTTTCTATTTCCCGTTTGAAACTTACATCCAAGATTCTCAGGGCATGACTGGGGGCTGGGGAAGACTGAAGAGCTTAAAGGGTATCATAATCTCCAATAGAAAGGAGGACCCCTTTTGAAAAGCACATACTGTGTGTGTGTGTGTGTGTGTGTGGGGGGGGGGGGGGAGAGAGAGAGAGAGAGAGAGAGAGAGAGAGAGAGAGAGAGAGAGTTTATAGATTTCAAAATAAAACAGTATGTTTCTTAAACTACAAAAATAAATCCTGATCATATCATTTTGGTTACAACAGATAGTTCTACAAAACTTCAAGTTTGGGAAGTGAGTTTGAGACTTCACATGTCTTTCAAAGGATGCCAAATTCAAAAGCAAATGATAAATCCTGATATAGAAGATGGATATAGATTTGGGGATTGTGTAACCTTCTGTAATTTAGTTTTTAATTAATTCACATAGCGCTGTAGAGCTTAGATTCTAAAACATAAAGTCAACTTTGCCCTTAAAGACCCTTAACACAACCAGCACATGGGATGTGCATTTTGGTGCAGAGAGCCACAATTCACACATCTGTCTACTCGCCCCAGGAGCAGAAGGGTGGGAGTATTGCTAAGAACTGAGTGCCTGGCAGATCCAAACTTTCATCCAACCCTTCTCACTCCCAGGAAAAAAGTGAAACTCATGGAATGTAGAGGAGGGCAGAATTAGCTACACTAGTTACATTTTTATATTTCTCTCTTTTGCTTTAAGGATGGGGTAACGGCATTCTCAAATTGGTCAATTTTCCAAAGTTAACTAGAAATGCAGTTCTGTATGTTCAGGAGGAAAAGAGGCTGGAAGACTACTTGGATCCAAGCATGATCACGTATTTCACTTTCTAACAACACTTCAAATCCTCAGTTAAATTTTTGACTCCTCCCTCAGTTGTATAATTATAAATCCCCTTCATAATGAAGGTGGTAGGAATAACTGATTATCCAATGTGACATATACAATCTTAACAAATGTATTAAGTCATATTTTCCAATTCAAATTCATTTTCAACATAAAGTCCAATCAACTTGGAAAGCAATAGTAACGTTAAAATTGTCCAAGATTGAGTGTGATGTTAGGGACAGAACAACGGTCAGCAATGTAGTGGGTATTGAGAGTCTCCACCCTGTGCATTACTTGATGATTTTTAAGTAGCAATTTTACATTTTGACAGGTAGAGCCAGATGGCAGTAACACTAAGTACATGCTCAGTAAAGGTTTGTCAGATGACGATTCAATGGATCAGAAGGTTTTTGAAAGAATGCTTTAAACTTTACAGCAAATTTAATGTAATTGTCCAGTCCATTCACAATCAAGATGACATTTTTGTCTCCATAACTGACCAATATTGAAAATAAAATATCTGAAATAATGTTTCATTTTAGCCTTCTTCAAGTTGGGCAAGAAATACCATTGCCTATTGTACTATAAAACCTCAAAAATAGAATTATTTGACAAGACATATCCTCTTTCACCATGATAACCTCCCACCTTTACAGGGTACTGCCATTCTTAGGTGACACCTGCTTTGCTTGCAACCAACAGCTTGGTGTGTGCCATGCTGCAGCAGATGGCTTGAGGCGCGATGTGTTAATGGCAGTGATTACTTTATGAATAGTGACAGCTGATCAGGGACATAATAAAACAATAGTGGCTGCCATCCTGAAAAAGGTGCTAAATAGGGGTGACATGCTTAGTGAGGGCTGTACCTCACTCCTGAACCTCATTATCAATTCCAAAGGGACACACAGGTCAACCAGGCAATGGCAGACTCAGACAGAAGAAAGAACGGAACCAGCTCAGAAATTTCCCTCCACATTAATTGGAACAGGGGACGACCTCAATTTTTAATGCAGAATCCATTTGGACAAATATATGCTAATGTGACCTCTCAATTTTACTCCTTGTGGACTAACCCTGAGGTTAAGACCTAGAACTCATCACTCTTCATAAATCACAGTCCTGAGCCAGGGTGGAAATAACCATAACAGAGTATGAGGAAATCAACTTCTATCTCTAGTGAAGTTATATTCCATTGAGTTGACCGAATTGCTATGAATTACCCTGGATTATCAACATGCCATCTTATAATACAGTGTTTTTTAGTAATCCAAGGGAATATAAAGTCTTTTGACACAAAAACATCTAAATAACCTAAAATAAAAAATACTATAAGCAAAATATTTTCTACTTCCTTTGATGGAAAGAAGTGAGAAGAAATATTTGAGTAGGTTTTAAGTTTGTATCCAAACTTAAAATTTGAGCAGAACTTAAAAACTGAGCAGAATACATGAGTGTATAATCTCCATCTGCATTCCTCTGAGCTCAAGACCTAGAAAGGCCTATCATGTGAAATTAACAGGCATCTCTTTTGTGCTGTGATCTGCCACCAATATTCTCTTTGTAAGTCTCAGGACCAAAACTAAGTGAGACTATTACAATGACTTCATCCTGTCCATTATGGAATCTTCCAAGAGTGAGTCTTAGAGAATTACTATATGTCTTCCCATCTTCACATAAGATGGTCCTGATGTAGTCCAGTGATTTTACTTAACCTCATAATTAGTTTACACAATTTTATAGAGATTTTAATGCTTTGGAGATGACAGTTTTTCTTTTCAAAGTTAGTTCCTTTCATGGCTTACAAAAGATCTGATATATAGGTTAAAAGAAAAAAAAATAAAGACTTCTTTTAAGAATATAGAAAAAAATCACCTTTTGATACTCAAATGCCATTGCACATTCTCACTTTATTAAATTTTTGGGGGGACCCATAAGCTGAGTGGGATAAAGCAAAGGAAAAGGCCATTGAGATGTATGGGTGCATCTTATTAAGAATAACAGGCATTTTACATATAAAATGCAGAGAAATTATTAAATTACCCAAGACTTTGAGAATATTTCAGATGGATGTGTAAGAAATAACACCTGATGCTGATAACTTAGTGAATTAATTACTTATTGAGCACCCTATGTGTTCCTTGCACAGTCCTAGGTACTGAGGCACAGGAATAGGGGGAAAATCCCTTCCTCTAGAAATGCATGTCTTGAAAGAAGGGGAAATGAATGAATGAATATGAGAAGAGGAAAATAAGTGATAGAGAGATGAGGGAAAGCTGAAAGGGAACATTGGAGCAAAAATCTGACTGAGGTAAGGGAATATATAGACTCCAAAGAGAGAAAGAGTTGAAGAGCAATGTGGTTAACGGCATGGAGAATGGACAACCCATTTAAACATTGCATTAAAACCTAAATTTTATCAATTTACTGGTCTTAAAAGATGAGAGTGGTTTCCAGCCAAGAGGAGCTCCTGTGTCATTGCAGCTGTGCATACGAGACTGCACAATTTCTGTGACCCAGCAGTGAAAAAGACATGGATAGAAAGTCTTTTTTCTTTAAGATTTCTAAGACACAGATAAAATGATCTATGCACCAATATCCTTAAATGCATGGCAGATATGATAGAGTCAGTTTGCAGTCTGAGTCCAAGAACAGAGACAGTGCTTTGGTATTGAATTCTAGGCAACAACCTTATCACCATTCACATTTTTTTTTTTTTTTAATTCTTCTTCTTCCTTTTTTCTTTTTCTTTTTTTTTTTTTTTTAGTTGTTGCTGTACCGGGAATTGAACTCAGGGGCACTCAACCACTGAGCTACATCCCAGGCCCTATTTTGTATTTTATTTAAAGACAGGGTCTCACTGAGTTTCTTAGCACCTCACTGTTGCTGAGGCTGCTTTGAACTCAGGATCCTCCTGTCTTAGCCTTCCTGGCAGCTGGGATTGCAGGTGTGTACCACTGCACTGGGCACCATTCACTTTGTTTTTTTTTAATTAATTTTAACTTTAGAAGTAGAAAATAAATGTTTTCTCTTTAAAAGCATGTACTATTAAAGATATAAGATTCTCTTTGGCCTTATCATCCATCTTGGATCCCTCTCTACCTTCTCAGAGATGAAATAATTTTAGATACATTGCTTTCCAGAATTTATGGGAAATTCTTACATACACTCTAGAAAATACATACCCTTGTTTTATTGTTTTTTTTTAATCAAATGACATAGTGACATC
Organism: Sciurus carolinensis; assembly: GCF_902686445.1. NCBI lineage: Eukaryota > Metazoa > Chordata > Mammalia > Rodentia > Sciuridae > Sciurus > Sciurus carolinensis. The sequence continues at coordinate 64,002,302 of NC_062214.1, forward strand.
ACAATGCATCATGTTTTTTGAAATAATTACTTTCCCTTGGGCAACATTATTAAAAGCTAGCCTTGATACAAATAGTCTTTAACAATGTTACAAACAATATTACAAATAGTCCCACTCCTTCCTTTTCAATGTTCTTGAGTCTCCATGTTGCAATATGTTTATTCATTCCTTGTGGTGAATATTTAGCTCATTTCCAACTTTTCACTCCTGCAAATAATGCTGTAAATGAATATATTTGTACATGGTGACTTGTGTACATTAGTATTTATTTCTCAGCTTACCTCATAATTTTTTTGGCTAGATTTTTCTCTCTTCTTCCCTTGACTTCTCCTCCACCAAGACAAAAATAAACACAGCAGAGAGGATGCTGCCTTGGCTTGTTGACTCGCACTTCCTACTCCAGGTTCAAATTGAGTGTGCCGATTTAAGGACCACTCATTATCACCAAGTACTGAAGTTCCAAGATCAGAGGTCATCCTCTTCCAATCTTTGACTTCCACCTGGAGTTGTTGATGACCCTTCAGGAAAACATGTGGGAAAAGTAGTTTTGCTTTGTGAGCCAACAGAAAATTGGGCCTTGAGATGACTTGTACAGGGATTCTATAAGCCATGAGCAGAACAGCATGGTTTCCGACTAGGCATGGAATTCGGAGTTGTAATAGAAAACATTTATTTGGCTACAACTAAACATCCTAACACATGTTAGCTTTTGTTGCCAATATGCTTCCTAATTAAAACAACATAAAATCATAGGAAATCCTGTATCCTGTCTTCATGTACTTTTCATGTATCTTTAGTATGCTGGCTTTATTTCTCAAGCATAACTACCAAAAAAAAAAAAAGTTCATTTGAAAGTCTTGTTCTGCCAACCATGAACTGTGTTGTCATTAACAAGATTAATGTACATTCCAGAAGGCATCACCAAGCATTTTTTTCCCTCCTTAAACAAATGCTGCTATTAAAAACTAATTAAAAAAAAAAAAGCTAAAAAGCATTCCCTCCTCAATGAAAGGTCAGCACCATCTTATTGGTAAGGTATTATCTATAACTGATATAAAACTTCAAGTAATTTTTTAAAAGCCCTTCTTTCTAGGATGACCTGGACTATTGGTGTTATTCATAAATTTTATTATGTTAAATAGATTTCAAGATGAATGACAGACTAGGATCTGGTTTTCTTCTTAGGTCTTCCTTAAATCCATGCTAATTTCATGTGAAAATATTTAGAGGTATACTTGGTAGTCCTGAACCATCACCTCCTCACCACAAATGGAACAAACAGATTGGACATTAGATAATTACTGCACTGCTAAAAAATGTAGACAACATTTCTAATTAAAGGTAGAATTATACAAAATGCTCTTAGAAAACCCTGATCTATCCATTGGGATGTAGTCTTTGAACCTCTAGAGCCAAACTTTCCCCATCATCAGCCTGAAATTAAATGTTTTTAAAAAGCAAAGAGAATGAAACCAACCACTCTGGCACATTTTACATTAAATTTCTCCCTCTAGTTCCATTTAGGTTTTTTTTTTTTTTTTTTTTTTTTTTCTATTCACTGAAACAGACTCTGAAATGACATAAAGAATTGAAACCTGGGTCTGAAGAGTAATCTTGAAACATTTCTGTAGGACTTTTTAATAATTTTCAGAATTATTGATTTTTTTCCCAATGAAACACACATGATCTTTCTGCCCCTTTCCCGAGCACAGCTTCACATTCCTCTTGGTCCTTTTCCCCCTTCCAAATCTATTTATTGCTTGTTGTTCTTGGCTCTTTCTCACTTTCCATTTTTCATGATTAGTTCTTTATGATGGTGTGTTTCCTTTTCTTCTCCCCGCCATGGCCGCCAGCCCAGTTGTTCTCTCTGGGCCCTAGAGTTTCCCTTGGCTAATGAAACAAGAGCTGCCTCCCTGCCTGACTTGGGCCATCCAGCTGTTTCCGTTTTAAAATGTAAACTCATCTTTATTCAGTGAAGTTCCTGGGCAAACTGGACTTCTTTTGCTGAAGAGTTGATAACATGAGGGATTTTAAAGGTTTTAAGAGAAAGGCATATCTGGAAAACCTGGGTGTAGAAAAGGATGTAAACAGAAAATTAAACTCATTTTAATAAAAACATTATAAAAAAAAAAGAATGGAAAACTTGTTTTTCCTTAATGTCTTGATCCTCCTGGGCAGGTAGATCTGGAATATTCTCCTGGGAGCCTACCCCTCCCTCACAGCCTCTTCCACCTCCCACCTTGCCCGCTTAGCATTTCTTGGCCTCTGTGAAAATAGCCCCACTAACACCACAAACCTGGATTGTATATGATTGGGTGGTGAAAAGGTGCCAACCTGAGGTGCCGCCTGCCAAGTCAAGTCAATTTACTCTGATGCTTTGACTGTGCAAGTAGGTCTTAATCCCCCTTTAATCTCCAGTATGCCCTTGACATCATGGAAATTACTGGCAAAGCTAATGTCATCAGATGAACCCTGCTAACTCTTTCAGAGAAGGTTTCCCTGAACAAAACAACCTGTTTACTTCTTAAGCTTTCAAATCCTCCAAATATTTCTAGAAAAATGAATGAGTCCACAACTATCATCTTACCAAAACAGAATGGCTAATTCTGTTCTAGTATTTTAAATGATAAGGCCTCATGTGACTGGGAATTTGTATTCTACCCAAGCATCAGTTAAGTGTATTATATTAAAGACCTGATTGATTAGACAAAGAGGTTTCCCTAGTAGCTTTAACAACTCTGGGTTTTAGGAAAAAAAAAAAAAAAATCTCTTAAATTGGAGAAACCCTCCCTTGCCTGAAAACATTTCTTCTCATAAAATTTCCAACGGAATCATTTGTTGCCACAAAACAGAGAGGGAAAAAATAAAGGTGTTTATCAGGTGAGAGAAAATTTCAGTTGAAAAAAATTTTCAGGCAGGATAAAAATCAGCATCTCCAATGAAAAGAGTGGGACTCTAATAACCTGGTATAAGGTGATTCTTCACCATTTAAAAAGCATATATCTACATACACGATTGAACATAATGTATAATCTCACTTGAAATTCACAATAACCCCATAAGGTAGGGATTTAGAAAGTTAGGTATCTTTGATGGCAAGCCTCAAACTGTTCCAAGATAAACATTTTCTGAGAACTAGGCTCCAATCAGAATCCGTATCTTGAAGCCTACACCTCAGAGACCCTCTTGGAAGAATGCTCCTGTCTCAGATGGAAAACAGCCCGAGAGCAGGTTAGATTTTGATTATCCTACTTTATTCTCAATGTACTTTGATAAAAATAACTTCAGACTCTCCTTTACTTGGGAGAGCAACACTTATTTCCTGTCTTCATACACGGTTTCAGAACCAGTATCAGTGAGTCCAAGAACAGTCTTGTTAGATGTGATCCCTACCAGGAAAGGGAGGCAGAAAGACCTTGGGTCCCAAAGAATGCATCTTGCTTGATGGTGATATTTATATCTGCCCTGCCCTGCCAACTGATATCATAGCTCTGAATGCTTCCTGACCCTGGTTTCTGTTGCCTGCCTGACCTTCAATATCCCCTGTGCCTGCTGTTTGCCTCCCAGCTCTGACTTACAACACACCTGATTGTAAGCACTGTACTCTGAGATGTTGTCCCCCAGGCAGATTCTGACCTCTGCATTCTGTTTGTCCCTCTGGCTCTTAGAGAAATATTGGCCTGAGGTTCACTTTGGTCCTACCTAGCCACAGGTCCTTACAACTTTGTCATTAGGCCAGGAGCCAGACAAGATCCCGATCCAGGGACTGTGTATTCCCAGCAACTATGGCCAGGATCAAACAATAAGACGTTAGACAGGCTGGGGAAAGATGTTCCAATGAGTTGCTAACCTCTCTATTCCCACTCCAGATTTTGACCTCTGTAAATCCAATGTAGCAAAGTATATGACAAGAGTCCTAAATTTTTTCCCCAGATCTCCTCCTAGGAATCTATCATGAAAAAAAAAAAAAAAGATATTGATATAAAAATGTTTCTCAACAATCTGTGTTCATGAAAATATTTAATTTCCTGTTTTCTTTGAAAAATCATCTTTATAAAAGTACTAATAAATAATTTGAAGTTATGTCCCTAAAATGAAAAAAAAATGCTACTACTCATTGTTGCTGGGTCATACGTTTTTATTGTAATAAGAAAAAAGTGGAGAAGAGCTTGATCCATGAACCAGATAAATTTATTAGGAAGCTAAGGAAGCCTGTTCTTCAGTACTTCTGTCCACAGATTCCTTCCTATGTCCCCAGAAGATCTCTACCAATTCTGTTTTCACAATCTTTAATGTTTTAATTAAAAATAGTCCTCAAAATTATATACTCATCAAATCTCACAAAACCTGAGCCCACCATAGTAAATGAATTATGAATTCACACTAAGTGAAGGTCAAATGATGTCACACTATGTGGACCAACGCTTTGCAGTCCTGTGTTAGAATTATCTTAACATCACAGGGATGGATAGGCATGCTAAAATCAAAGCATCCTCAGCCTACCAGTCAGGACAGTACTTTTGTGCCACCAGTGGCAATTTGATGCTAGCAAACCATCATGCAACACAGTCAGTCAATGTTGTCAATTTGAATGTTAAGTTTGTCACTTTGTTTGAACTCAGTCTGTAAATTTGTTTTGGATTTATAGTTATAAAAGAGCCATAGCTTAAGGAGTATTGACTTCCTTTTGAGTTTGTATATACTGAAGGAACATCATATAAAATAATTTAAATTTAGAAAAAGGAAAAGATGTGAAAAGGAAGTGAAGGAGGGAGACAGAGAGGAAGGAGGGAAAGGAAGAAGGAAGGAGGAAAGGGAGGGAGGGAGGGAGGGAGGAAGGAAGGGAGGGAGGAAGAGAGGACGGACAAGTTCAGTCAAGAACCTCCATGACAACAACTTTATAGCTTTAGAACCCAAGATTCCAAGACTAGCTCTAACATTTTAAATCTAGCCTAATCTATTGCTTCCATGCTACTATCTGAGATCTTTCCTAAGCAATATTACTTTTTATTTACTCAAAAAGAATTTCTGACCCCATAATCTTCTGGGTACTGTGCTTAAATATGAGAGATTTCCTTTATTACTTGCTACAGCTGCCAAGAGGGGTGAGGCTGAGAACACAACCATCTCAGGTGAAAACACACACATCTAAGTAAAAATAGTCTCATTTGCGTAATCATTACAAATGTTTACAGCCTTTCAGGCAGTATGGGAAGGCTGGTAAAGCACTCAAGATTATGCTTTCCTTTAAGACTAAAATAACTTTGTGATTTTTTTTTTTTTTTTTTTTTTTTTTTTGCCACCTTAGTGCTGGAAAACGTTTTATCCTCCATATTCCAATTGGCATGCTCCAGAACCAACTCCCTCCACAGTTTAACTTCAAAACTGCTCTGGGGAAACCAACTAATTTTTAATATTGGACTAAGGAAAACATAATTAGGAAGGCAAATTTCTAAGGGGGAAAAGCATACAAAATATCCCCAAGTCAATTGTTATGATTTTGCAACACCCATTGCTTGAGTTTTCCACTCCATCTATCTCCACAGGTAATCATGAGTTGCCTGTAATTAAATAATCCCAGGTAACTGGCAGCAGGACCAGACCTTGAGAATTGCTTCCCTGGTCTCGGTAATAAGCCTAGCTTTTTATATTCACCATGATTTCTGATGCTGGGTATTCATCCTCCTCTTCACCTACTTCAAACTTGAGCAGATCTAAGAACTCACTCTCTTTGATCTGGAAGGAGGAGATTCTGTTTTATATCTACAATTACATCTGGGCTCAACAGCTGATTTTTGTATCTTTGACCATTTTGTCCTTATCCCTCAAGGAATGGGCTTAAAAATGAAAGGAAATTTGCTTGTTCTTGATTCATAGTCTATCAGAGCTCAGCAGGCCCTGAGAGATGATCTTGTCCAAAGAGGTTCAATAAGATTGGAAGTATCTCTTTGTCTAATTTGAGAAAAGCCTTGACAGGTCCTCCATCTATGAATGTTTATTTCTAAATTTGATTTTCAAACAATTATGAAATCCTTGCTTCATATAAGGCATTAAATAAATGATTATATCTGTTCTAGTCAGCTTTTTCACTACCGTGACTAAAAGACCTGAGGAAAAGTTTATTTAAGGGCTCACGTTTTCAGAGGTCTTAATCCATAGGCAGCAGGCTCCATTCCTCAGGGTTCAAGGTGAGGCAGGACATCATGGTGGAAAGGGAAGCAGTTCACAGGATGATCAAGAAGTTGAAAGAGAGGGAGAGGGAGAAAGGGAAAGAGGGAGGGAGGGAGAGGGAAAGGAAGGGAGAGAGAGAGAAGTGAGAGACTCCACTCACCATATACAAAATATGTACCCCATAGCCACGCCCACAATGAACTACTTCCTCCAGCCACACCCCACCTGCCTCCATTTGCCACTCAGTTAATCCCATCAGGGATTAATTCACTGATTAGGTTAAGGCACTAACCCAATCATTTCTCCTCCAAATCTTCTTACATTGTCTCACATGTGAACTTTGGGGGGACACCTCACATCCAAACCATAACAATCATTTAAGAAAATGTACTTAATTATATAGTTTTTTATTTCTCAGAAAGAATGTTAATTACTCTTTCAAAAAATGCAATCTTTGATTCCCACTTATCTCAATAAGAGGAGAAGTATGTAAAGGGAAAATCACTTTGCCCTGAAATGTCTGGAGATTTCAACCTCCATTCTTAGAAGAAGAATTTTATGTTTAGGTCAAATCCTTTGCCTTCCTACAAATTTGCAGTTTCTATCTGGAGTCATTGACTGCCACATACCTAGTGTGCCCAGGGTTTAAATGCAAAGATGCCAACTTGAACACCCCTTAGTTTTGCCAAACAAAATTAAAGAAAAATGAACAACAAGAACTATTTGCTTTCTTTTTTATGGTACTTTTCTATCTTGCTGATCTCTGCCCTCCCCCATGATCCCACATCTTGGACCTAAGCACAGACAATTTCCAGGGATCATAATGTATAAAAGAAGGGAAAGGGAATTTTTTTAAATAGACAAGTATAAGTTATAGTTCCAGGAAATCTGAATAAAAATTAAAATGTGAATAAGAGTCCCTTATTTCTTTTCTTTTTTCTTTCTTTCCTTTTTCTTTTTTTCCTCATAGTACTAAAGGTTAAACCAAGGACACTCCACCACTGAGTTACAAACTTAACCCTTTTTTATTTGTTTATTTATTGTTCTTGACTTTTGAGACAAAGTCTTCTAAGTTGCCAAGTCTGACTTTGAACTTGTGATCCCCCTGCCTGAATCTACTGAGTAACTGAGAATACAGATATGCACCAGTACACCCAGCTTCATTATTTCCTTTTTTAGGGATACTACTTCACTTAAAAAGTAGACTTAAATGTAGATTGATGTACGCTTATGTATGTTTATGTGTATGTATGTAGTGAATGCATGTGTACGTGTGTGTGTGTGTGTGTGTGTGTGTGCGTGTGTGTGTGTGTGTGAATTTCAAGCCTTTCTCCAGAAGGTCACAGTGCATGAATGTAAAATCATACAATTTCTGGGCAGCCAGGAGTAGTAGGGAGGCAGAGTACAGAAGTAACTAAAAAAATGTCAGAAAGAGAACTAGACTCAAATCTATTTCAGTCACTTAGCAGGTATGTAATCTTAGGCAAAATCCTCTTGTTATCTGCTTCTCAGAACACAGTTATCAAAATCAAATGACATAATGGAAGTGAAACTATAACTTATACTCGATAAAAATGACAATAGTTTATTACTACCATCTAAATAGAGGCCTGGGGGTGAGTGATTAACTAACTTAAAGTCATCGGGACTCTGTGTCACATCAAAATGAATATATGCAACAGGTTGGTCAGTCAGTCAATAGGCAGTTTTACTTGCATGCAACTGTTTCAAAAATTTTTGTCCTGAACAGACTCTTTTCTAAGGCCTGATTGTCTCCTCCCCACCGGCCTCCTCTGAACACCACCTTACATACACACCATTCACCATTTAATTGCCTACTTGTTCTAGCTTCCTGGAGAGACAAGCACGAAGCTAAATATAGCTCTGTCCTTCCCAACTAGCAATGCTTTAAAGGAGCTAAATTGCCTTTCATTTTGCTCCCCACCAAAACTTGATCTCCAGCTTTATACAAGAGAAGAACTGAGGGCCTTCTATGGTAGAATGTTCAGCAATTGACATGTTGTCCATTGCTTGAGAGGTTTTGTATACTGGCACTTAATCCTTGTTTCAGTTACAACCCCAGTAGGGAAATTTGAGTCCTGTACACGAGTTCTTCATTTATTTCTGAGCCAAGATAATTCTAGGATTACCACTTCAAAATTGGGAGAACAGACATCTGCACAGTTACCAGGCAGACTGTATTGAAAAAAGGGGCATGTAGACTACCTTTTTGGTGACAAGGTTAGGGACAGGTATTGTGGTTAAATCCCATTAGCAAGAACATTACACTTATTAAGTGAATGCTAGAATGTGAACTGAGAAGCCTTTCTCTCCTGCTCCACCCCCAATTTCCTTTCCTCTCCTAATGGCATGCCCATTCAAGACAGGAGATTCCTTGACCAGGAAATGCCTCTGGAGAGTAAATCACAGAGTACTCCCATACCAAATAGCTCCAAAGCCAGAACACACTGCCATTCTCCAAAAATCTACCAGCACACACAGATTCATAAGCTTTCTCTTTCTTATTTCTTGGGTGACCTTTAGGGTTCAGTTCAGACAGTATTCCTTTGTGTTAAAGCAAACAAAAACTATTCTGCAAGCATCATTCAAAAATGTAAAGATTCTATTAATCTGATGTCTTAATTGTTATTGAGAAGAGGAAACAGGAATGCCCTTGTTCCCCGGATGATCACATGCTTTTAAAAAGTTGTCCACAGTGTTGAAGTTTGCATCTCGAGTTGCAAACAACTCTGTGTGCAGTGGAACTGTAGTGTAACTAATTCCTAGATATTAAAGGGAACGGGGGAGGGGGGCACAAAGCTGGGTAAATTCAGTGAGTTACATGGATCCAAACTGAAGGAATTTTCCTTCCATCCTTTGGTTCATCCTGGAGATTACTTTAAAATAAAGATTAATAAATGTGTACTTCAAGACCAAAAGAGCTAAGTGGGCTTGCGAATAGGGAACCACACATACACAATGCCGAACATCAATATGCAATAAAAGAGAAAGTAAAAATCTTGTAATGATGAGAAAGAAATAAAAATGGGCACAGAAAAAAGAAAATTTAGCTTCTGTCTCCTAAGTATTTATCTCCTTCCAGGAAAGAATAAACCAACTATAGAAATAGCTATAGAACAGACTGAATATAATAAATGCCCCACGAATAAGAAAACATCTAGCTTAGCTGAGAAAACTATGGAACCAAAAATAGTTCCATGGATAGGGCAGGATTTGAAATGGACCTTAAAAGGCCAGTACAAAATCAAATTTAAAAGATAGTTGAATAAGATTTCTGGTTGAAGAAATGATGATAAGCTAAGATATGGAAGCAAAAGACAGAAAGAATTTGGTGGTGCTCCTGGGTTTACATCCCCATCAGCCCAAGGTAAATCAAAAATAAAATAATGCAAATGCATTTAATACACCTAATCTACACTTAACCTCACCTTAACACTCAGCCTAACACTCAGCCTTACACTCAACACTTAGCCTCACCTACCTTATACATACTCAGAAATTGATTTAACCTATAGTTAAGCAAAATCATCTAATACAAAGCCTATTTTATAATAAAATGTTAACCTCTCAATTTATTGAATACATATATCAAAACAAACAAACAACAACAACAACAAAAAAAAAAAAAAACACTGGCACCATAGCTCCTGTAGAGTTTCCTTTCCCCTCCTGATTATATGGCCCACAGAGTTGTGACTTGCTACTGTTCGGCACCATGAGAGAGCACGCACCACATGCTGCTAGCCTGGGAAGAGTAAACTTCAAAACTCCAAGTACACTTTCTACTGAAAGATCCCTTTGGCATCATCATGAAGTTGAAAAAAATCAGAAGTCAAACCATCCTCAGTCAGAGGTTGTCTGTTCTTCTTATGGAGCATAGGATACTTAGACCTTTGGTGGAGGAGAGCACAAGAAAAATAAATTGTGGTTGTATTGGATAAAAGAGCCATTTACACTGGATTCAGAAGTAGAGTGGTTACTGAAATTTTCAGAGCCTTAAAATGATGTGACCAGAAATGAGTATCATGAAGAAGAACACAGTAGTGAATGAAGATAGATAGGATTATTTTTGGAGCAGCAACCTGATTAAAGGTGAGGCTACTCCTTCATTCAACAGATGTTGACTGCATACTTAGAGTGTGCCAATCTGTGGGCCTGTTTATTTTAGTTGGGAAGCACAGTACAGAGCCTATGAACTATAAATAAATGAAGTAGAATCTGTAGGGCTTGGGAACTTATAGGATGTACAAGAAGAGGAAGTGAAGAAGTAAAGTGGACTCCAAGGTTGGGGACAAAACAAGCGGAGAATGGGGTGCGAAGGGACATTAGGCACAAACAGAGAAATTAGGAAGGGATAGGGTGAAGTGATGGCCAACTGCAAGTTCACAGGTGGAGAGGGAACCGGAATTGGCAAAGGTGTTGACACTCTCCTACAGAGAACACAGTCAGTAGCTGGAAAAGGTCTGGGAGAGTTGGCAGAGGAAAGAGAAAAGGGAAGAAAAGAGCATGGAGAATGCTGAGGTCAAATGAGAAGAGCCGTAAGAGGTCAGAGGAAGCCAGCTTGAAAAGAGAAGTTGACGTTTCTCAAATATTCTGGTAGACACAAAGGGATGAACAGTGAGAATTTTTAATTTTTAAACTCTCCCTGATGAAGGTGGAAAAGTCCAGAAAACAAATCTTTCTAGAGAAGCTCGTAATGATGCATGTCTATCCAGAAGGTTCCACTTCATCTGATGTCATGCTAAGGATCATCCAGAATTTATAAAGGTTGTTTTATTTTTCTCTCCTTTTCTCTCCCTCTGTTCTCCCAGTAGGAACTACCAAATTATAGTAGCCTGTGTGGAGAAGTGCTGTCCACAGCCAACAGTGCATTTTCCATGTGTTTCAATCACTCACTGCTCAGAGTCACCCAGGCTGAGCATGCACCTTCCCCACTATTTCTATATTTGTAAATTGACCAAATTAATGGATTTCCCCTCTTCCTCCCCAAGTTTAAAAACTCACATATATAGTGTTTGACAGGAATACAGAAACTCTGAGCCTTCCCTTTATAGAGGACAAATGGCAAGTTCTGGGCAGAATTAACATTGCTAAACTGTGTTTGAGCTTGGCAGAGGAAGTGGTCTGGAATTTACCAAGATGGGCTGAATTTGAAAAAAATTGTAATCCAGGTGCCTCACCTTTCCCTCCACTGGTGGCCTCCTCCACCAGCACTGACGCCTGTGAGCTTATTTACTGAGTCAATTAACAAAAGATAACCTCCCATTGTGTAACCATCAATAAATCAATCGTGTTAATACTATCTTGGAATGTCCCCCACTATTGACTTTCATATTGTTTACATTAGACACTTGAGAAAGCCAGAGCCCTTGAGTCGGCTTGTTTCAGCGTTAATGGACTCTGGAGTAGCCATTACTACATATAACTCTCTTTACAAAATATTTAAGTTTCTCTAAGGTTCACCTGCTGTCTGAATGTTGGCAGGGCAGTCTCCTCCCGCCCCACACGATCTGGCAGCACCGCGTTTGATGAATACTTGGGAAGGCAAACATTTATGAGCAGTAATGGAGCAGTCACTTAGGGCACACCTACTTCTTTGTGATTTGAATAATCTATTTCCACCCACCCCAGCCCCCCACTGTCAACCACCCTCAACAATCTGGAGAATCAAATTAATCTTCAATTATGCGAAAGAATCTCAGGACCAGCACAGCTCCAGTTACCAAGTAACTGCTGTGGAAAGATTCATGCAGAAAGCAGCCTCAGCGCTGGGCTTTTAGTAATTTCTCCTCCCTCCCCAAAAAGGTAAGGGAAATCTTGCCACCACTGATAGCTGTACCTTAAAACTTTGAAAGCTAACTTTAAAACCAATGCAAAAATATATCTATATCTTTCGGCATGTCCCTCAGTTGTATAAAACTAGACTGACTATAATAATCATAAAGTTGGGTTTAATGTTTTGCTTTTGTGTTTGGTACTTCCTTTTAATGACATCAGAGAACAGGTTTTCTCTAAGTAGTGAGACGGACTCTGCTTGCAGGCCCAGGAGTTTGCTAAACCACTAGATGCACAGGATTAAAAAGGAAGGAGGGGGAGGGAAAGCACCAGTCCTGGAACTTCTGAAGGTTCAGATTTCAGAGTTGGCTGCAGACCTGGGCAAAGTTCACTGCTCCCTTTTCACGACATGCTACATACTTTTCAAGTTCCCACTTGCTTCTTAGAGAGGAAAAAATGTGGCCTCTGAGTTCAGGTTGCTAAGGACGAGCCGAGCCAATTTAACCATGCATTCCTTTCCTAAAAGATAGGCTGGGTGGTTGTTGTTGTTCGCTGTAAATACCAGAAAGTCTTGATCCTCCCCACTCTAAACAAATACCGTGGCTGTAACTTTGAAGCCATCTTTCTTCCACAGTGGGAAACCAGCTATTTCACTCCCTGGCCTTTCCCTGCCTATGTCTTGACAAAATGGAATATTATTCTACCTTGTGGTCCATCTTCTTATCAGACATTTGGCTTCATTTTTCTCTTAATTATGATGGGTATTTAAGATGCATATGACTACTGGATAATAAAAGAAAGCTCTCATTGTTCTTAGTTATTTCCCCTTTCCTTTTTTTAAACCTCATAATATTTATGTCTACGTAAGGGTGTTTTGAAGAGGATGAAGGAAAGAGGACTCTGAAAGGAAAAACAGACATCTAAGACCCTTCTGTGACCCCACACTGAACACCTCTAATGAACATGTGTGATCTTGGAACCTTCACTGCAATAAAAAAGTTTTAAACCTTCAACTTGTTTTTGCAGCAGATTCATTCAAGGATTTTTTTTTTTAAATGAATGAGTAAGGCATTAGCATAGTCATTATACAAAGAGGTGAAATAGTTTTCCAATTTTATAGATGGAATATTTTTTAAAGAATTTGGGTCAATTGTGGATTTAGCTCATGTCAGTGTGTTGTTTTACATTATGCTCTCAGAAAGCATTTTTTAAATATGTAGAGCACATATTTGCATTCAAAACGATATTTAGGAAATCCAAAATGTTCTGAAAGTCATTTAGGAAATGATCCCCTTTATTCTACAAATTAATAACTGCCATGACATAACTTAAAGGCAAGTTTGCAAAGTCAAACTTTGGGTCAAAAACTGAAAAATGGTAAGAATCAATTCATATCTTGGTTCAAAACACATGAGACATTTGAAAAGTCTTTCTTAAGTGATGGGGGAACAGGAACACTCTCATTTCTATTGTCCAAAGGCAAAGAGCCTCGCCTTCACCAAACAGCTGTGCACTTCCCCCTCCACCTTACTTTCTAAGAATTAACACAGAATTGCAGAGTTCCGCCATCGCCTTCCTTCCGTCTTAGCTAACATCTCTTTCTCTTATTCCTTCTTTGTCTCTATGTTGACACAATTTTTAACTTCCAATAAAGTGTCAGTCAAAATCTATCTTGATATTGCTCTGTGTTCCTACCAGCACTTCTTGGAATTCTCTGTTCACATGGATATCTGGGAGTTTAAATATCCACTTACATACTGTGGTTTCACTTCCTTATCAACGGGACATTTGGGAATTTTAGAAAAGCTAAAGCCAATGACACATTCTTTTTCTTTCCACATTTTTACTGGTGCATTATACATAATGGTGGGATTCATTGTTATACATTCATACATGCATGCACTGTAACAATAAAATTTGCCCAATATCACTCCCCAGTATTTCCTCCTTCCCAATGCCACATTTTGAGATTGCAATATTAAAACATAAAGATATCGCCAAGTACAGTTTAAAAATGACTCACATTTAATACCTGATATTTACTAATTTTATCAGAAAATATGCAACAGAATAGAGAGTTTTATTCCAGTTGTATATTTCTATTTGGAAATAATGTCAAAACTCTACCTTTTAGTCATGAAGGCAGGGCTTAGATCCACCTGGCCCTCTCGTCACCCTCTGCAACACACACTCACATTAGATCCTGTTTATAGACAAAGACTAATGTGGTGTAATAAAAAGAGCACTGGACTAAAAGCATGAGGTTCCATCATATCTTTGCCTTGGCTTCTCCTGTGGAAAATGAAAATATCCCCATAAATAGTCCCACAGGTCAAGTGCTATTTTGTGACTTCATATTGTGCTTACCATGCCTAGATACCATGACTGTCATTCTAGTCAGCTAGCAGAGAAAAAGATGACATAATTAAAAACACCAGTAAAGATGAACTGGCTCGGGCAAACAAATGCCAGAGACTAAGCCAACAACATAGTGTTATAAGTGAGAGATGAGGAGGCACAGTGGAGATCTTCCCAAGTCTTACCTTAATTCCTTCCTTTATGATGCACACTGGCAATCACCATAGGCTTGGAGCACCGGTCACACATCATCACATGACACTTGGATACAACAGCCTAACACTCCCAAAGGTATCCAGTTATTCATCTAGTAGGTGAATGCAGCCCATGGGTATAACCATGCCCAGCTCAATGCTTTTAATCTGACACATTTCCCTTTTGAAATCAAAGATCCCAACTCCTATCATTTTCTCATATGGAGGAAAGAAACAACATTACAATTAGCAGCATCTACATAAGGTGTAATAGTTACCAAGATACCCCAGAGGTCAGTCCAAGAGCTGGGATGGAGAGAGATCAAGTGGAAACAGAATACTTTACCTTATGATGTAGGCTGTGCTAATGTTAATGAGTAGAAATACAGTATATTTCTTCTCAGATTTCATGAACAGTTCAGTCACCAGTTTGAAACATCATACAATAACTTAGAGATAATGCTGATGGAATAATAAAGCATTGAAGTACAGCTATTATTCCAGTCCATGAGAAGAGGAATTCTTTCCACCAAATTCTCACACATACTGCTATAGTTTGGATTTGAAGTGTTCCTCAAAGGCCCCTGGGTTGAAGGTTTAGTCCCCAGCCCCTGGTGCTATGGGAGGTGGTGCAACCTTTAAGAGGTCTGGCCTAGTGGGGAAGTCTTCAAGTCATTGGAGATGTGCCTTTGAAGGTGATTTTGGAACCTCAATCCCTTCATCTCTCTTTCTCTAGCTCCATCATGGGCTCCCCACCATGATGTACTTATGTTACCATAAAACTAAAGACAACAGGACCAAGTGATCATGGATGAAAACTTCTGAAACCTTGAGGCAAAATAAATTTTTCCTCCTAATAAGTTGATGTTCTAAGGTATTTTGTCACAGTGATGAAAACTAACATACATTTCTGTTCAACCTCTCAGTGATAAGAACAATAACATTAATGAAGAGGATAATGATATAAATATGTCTTTTACATTTACCATGTGCCAGGCACCATACTAAGTATGGGTTGCGTATCACCTCTGTTCATAAGATTTTATATGCACTAACTTAGAGAATCTTGAAAATGCCTCCAGGAAGTAGGTTTGATTATACTCTTATTTTAAAGATGAATCAATAGAAACACAAAGGAGTTAAATTGCAAGCACAATATCACACTAGACAGACAGAAGCTGGAGAATTGAACTATATTCAGACCAGACCCGGAACTTACCCCTTTAACCTTGTGCTATCAATACTAGTACAGGGATAAGGAAATAAAGTTCATTTGAACACTACCCTAATTAATTGAAAGATCTTCAGTTTGCTGAGCAAAAGTTGCCTCCTTGAGTCTTCATGTTGCCCACTATCCTTAAAGAGAATAATAATTATTCCTTCTTCAGTTTGCTAGTCCTTTATATCAGAGATTGGCAAGCTATGGCTTATAGGCCAAATCTGGCCCACCATCTGTTTTTGTATGGACAGTGAGCTAAGAATGGATATCAAATTTTCAAATGGTTGGGAGAAAAAAAATCCAAAGAAGAGAATATTTTGTGACACATGAGAATCATATGAAATTCAAATCTCAGTGTCCATAAATGAAGTTTTATCGGAACACATTCATACTTCATTTATATATTATCTATGGCTGCTTTCACTTTACTTCAAGGTCAGACTTCAGTGATTGCAACCAAGATTATGTAGCACAGCAAAATCTGAACATTTACTCTCTAACTCATTACGGAAAATATTTACTAACTCCTTCTTTAAGTAGTTGAGTAGTTCTCATGTCCTTTACTAAATGTGCTCCTTTTTGTGGTAAAATATCTCATTCTTCCCATCCTGTCATCATCTCTTCAACCTGTAAACTTACTTGGTACTTCTTTGATGACACATATTCTATCCTCTTAAAATAATACTCAATGCTACATTCATGCTGTGGAATATTGCTGAGCAATAAAAAGGAAACTACAGTATAGATTCACAACAACAAAATGAATCTCCAAACCATATGCTGAGCAAGAAAGCCTAGCACAGTGTATCCTTGCTGCGTGATTCTATTTTACAAAATTGTAAAATATATAAGAAAAATCTACCGTGAAAAAAATATCAGAATAATGGTTATCTTTGAGAAAATGGAAGAATGGTTGGCTGGGATGGGCATGAAGAAATCACCTGAAATTTTAGAAACACCTCAGATTTTGATCATTGTTTAGGTGATATATTGTATATACTTGCCAAAATTCATCAAAGTTAACACATAGGGTTTACATATCATACTATCTCTGTCTCAAAAAAATTCATAAATAAATAACTATAAATAGTAATAAATAATCTAGCTAATGATCAGCATGCTGAAATGTATCAATGCCTGTGACTTACATCGAAATGCTTCAGATAAAAATCAAGATGGTTGAATGACTGGACAGCAATTGACAGCAAGATTCGTGATAAAGTAAGAAGAGTAAAATGTTCACTGTGGAAAGTAGGTGGGGGTACATGAGTTCACTGTCTAATTCTTTCAACTTCTATGTTTAAGTTTTGTCATAGTAAAATTTGTCAAAATAAATCTTCTATCTTTACCATCTTGAAACTGGCAACATTTTCACAGGTATACCTATGTCAAAACTTATTTAATTGCATGCTTTAAATATGTGTAGTTTGTACATGTCAATTATGCTTCAAACTGTTTTAAAAACTGGGCTCATAACATATTACACTATTATTGTAGAGATTCTCAACTAATGGTGCTGCTTCCAAAAAGAACCTTCATAACGAAGTAGAAGAGATGGGGATGAAGCAAACTACTCCAAATGCTGCACAAAGTGAGTTAATAATGACCATTCCCTTGTCCGTTTTCATGTCAGTTTTTCTTTTCTTTTAATGTGACTGATTAGATCCTGAGACATCCTACCTTAGACTTATCCAAAGGGATATCTTGGGTGTAAATGCTGAGACTAGAGATAGGAGTATATTCTATCATAGAGTCTAACTCCATGGCAAAAAAACAACTTTTGTCTCTCCATTTTAAATTTTATCATAAGAGAGTGCAGAAGATGAAAGACACAGAAACATCCCTGCTGAGATACCTCCACCAAATCCACTTGTGGAAAACAATAAAATTCCACAAAGTGAGTTTGCACTCTTGTCTCATGAATGTGTAGAAGGACGAGGAATGTGTTTGATCACAGCTGAATCCCAGGCCTTTTTAACCTCACCAGAGCTTGTCATGTATTTCTCATGCTAAGGTTTGCTATCATTTGACACACAACGTGCCTGCCACTGTTACAAATATCAGATGAGTGTGTGCGCATGATAAAAATTTGAAGAAGTCCTCAAAATATGCAGCCTAATCTGTGGATTAACTGTTTCTTTAAAGGGTCTCTGCAATGTATAATCTGCAGGCTGATTCTGTTGCTTTTATGCAATGCCAATATTATTAGTAGCAATAACAGAATCATGCTTCAACTATTTGGAGTTCAATTAGCTGGAAAGTTCAGTTTTCTGAATGGAAGCTAAGAATCAAGGAAGGAAGCAAGAAAAACCCCAAGAGCAGTGAAAATAGCTGTGAAAGCATCAGGGTGCAACACTTCTGCATTTACTCATGGAAGAGCGTCTAAAGCCGACACTTAAAATCCTATCACACTTAATTAGGCAAAGTTCTAACAAGCCAGGTTTTCCAGTTTATACCCTAAGAGAGATTAGATTGCATATAGACAGACATGGTGAAAATAGCAAGTCAAAAGAATTAGTAGTCATTATTCCAAACCCCAACTATACTATAATTTGGGAGGATAGAATGTAAGAGTAAAAAAAGTACCCACCTTAATTCCACTGTTACAGTGTGGGCCTTAAATGTCCTGCAAGAGCCCATGTGTTGAAGGCTTGGCTACCGGCTTACAGTGCTATTGGAAGGTAGTAAGAATTGTAGGAGGCGGGGCCTACTGGGAGGAAGTTAGATCATTGGAGGCATGCTCTAGAAGGGGATATTGGAACCCCAGCCCCATTTGTGTCTCTTTCTCTTCACTTCCCAGCCTCTACAAGATAAGTCGTCTTTCTTTGCTACATAATCCTGCTGCCATTATGTGCACACTGTCTCAGGCCCAGAGTCATTCAACAAAGTAAGCCTATACTGAAACCAAGACCCAAAATAATCCTCTACTCCTTTTAAGTTGATTTTCTCAAATATTTTGCCACAGTGATGGAAAGCCTACTGACACAGCCACCACAATAGCATTTTGCACACACTGTTCCTAAAATTATAGTTCCTCAAGATGCTAAAGATGGTCCTTAAAAGTAAAGAAGAGGAGGGACTATTTTCAGATCAAAATATTGGTCTGGTAATTCTTTGACATTCCTATTGTGATTCTAGTAAATTCTAGAACATTGGTTTTCTTGGTCTTTCTTTTCCCATTCCACTCTTTTATTTTATTCTAACTTAAACTTATAGAGACTGTTGACTATTCCCATTATAATGATATTCATCAATCTTCCTGAATCTTCTGGTGCAGATGTGGTTCTTTGCAATCTCCCACACCCTCTTTTAGACAGATGTTTCCTGTCCCAAACATTATATTCTCTTTGTTTTGTCCAAATTCCAGGCAATATTTCTAGTTTCTGAGGATAATGTCCCAATCATCCATGTGTTCCCTTCCCCTCAATTTTCACTTCCAACTTTCTCTTCCCATATCTTTCCTCTCCA
This sequence comes from Sciurus carolinensis, assembly GCF_902686445.1. Lineage (NCBI taxonomy): Eukaryota > Metazoa > Chordata > Mammalia > Rodentia > Sciuridae > Sciurus > Sciurus carolinensis. The sequence continues at coordinate 64,021,508 of NC_062214.1, forward strand.
AGTTGAATGCCAACCATTCTTTGTCTGGATTACATTTTTAAATCCTTCCTGCGTTTCCTCTTCATCTCACAGCTTTGCAATTTCTGCTGCTCTTATTTCCCTCTAGCATGTTTACTTCATATCTTGAATCCCAGTTACCTCTCTTGTTTTGCCAAATCTAGTGCTTATGCTGAAAGCCACCTGAAAATCCCCATTGTCTCCCAATCCATGCACTCTCTGCCACTTTATCTTCAACATGCATTTTTCCGGAGTGAACCCACAAGCCTGCATGGGGTGAAGGAAGATCACTTTAGTTGCCTTCTCTGGCCAACCCTTGAAGCTATGGGCCCTCTTGACAGAGAATGTCCACCATGTTGTCACTATTGGTTTCCAGCCAGTAGAACTACATTCAATCTTGAGCCCCACCTCTTATTCAGTGAGTTGCTTCATTTCCCTGAACTTCTGTTTCCACATCTCATACTCTCAGCCTGACCCACATCTCGTGGGGTTGGCTGGAGCCACTGAAGCCATGTTGTGCCAGCTCTTCATCATTTTTAGGATGTGACAGCTTCATTCCTTCATTAGAAAACTTTGTTCATATTGAAGTTCTGTGAGGAGAGCTTCATTCTCTTTTATATGCTTAATCTCTGGTCCTAATAGGCATTTGGTGCTTCTCCACTCACTTCTACCAGGTTCCCCATATTCATCAGAATGTGGGTTTGCCAGTAGGGATCCTCACAGGAGCCTCCAACGGTAAGGCTGAAAACATGGCTCCATCATCTACTAGGTGTAGGGAATTCAGGAAGTCCACTTAACATTTATTTCCTCAGTTTCCTCATGTTTAAAATGGGGACAATAGTAAGCACAACCACTACCAAAGGAGGTTGCAGTGAGTACAGGAGAGGCAAAGGTGTGCAGCCTTAGAACAAGAGGACCCTATCTGCCTTTCTGCTTCCGCCTCCTTCTTTTTCTTTGACACCTACATTCTCCATCTCTTGCCATCATCTCTCTCCTCCTGTCTCCCCAGCAGTGATAGGAGCTCCTGCTTCCCACACACCCAGAAAAACCTCAGGGGAAAAGTTCAACCTCTGAAGCATCCGAGGACTGCCCCTCCCTCAGCCTCTGCCTCTGGGGCTCCTCCTTCCTCCTCCAGATTTTTCTCTGGCATGCTCCCATGTCTTCTCTGTCTTCCTGATTAGAGGGCATGTCAGTGTGGCAGGATAATTTACTGATATATTAATTTGTGTTTTTTATCTCAGTGTTTGCTGGCTCTCAGCTCTACAAAGGAAGCCAGGCCTTTCTGTGCCCCTGCCTCAGGAAAGGTTTGTTTTAAGAGACCAAAGACAAGACACCTGGCTTTTGTTTCCCCAAAGCCTAGGCCCTGGGGGTAGATAATGCCAGCAGGGGGAAAGAAACTCATGGACCTTGAAAGCAGGAACAGAGAGGGAGGGAGAATGGGAGCGAGGTTTAGATAGATGGTAAAGGCGTGGCAGCCAGAGGGCCAGACCACTACCAGGGACTTATTTCCCCCAGGGAAGACTTTTAGGGGAGTACAGACCACTGGCCCTGAACCCAGGCATCCAGACTCAACAAACATTCCACCAAACTTTCCTAGCATCCAGCATACATGTGGGCAGCAGAGCCAGGGAATAGGGATGCTCATACAGACAGGACAGTGGAAAGCAGAAGACAGGAAAGAGTAAAATTGCAAATCATAACAGTAACATCTGCTGCCTGTTCAGGATGTTCACTGTTCTAGGGTCCCTGCAAGGATAAGAAGAGCGACTCCTCAAGACAGCCCACCCAGATCCTGTGTACACAAAGTTCCACAGAAGTACCTTGTCCAAGATCACACATGGTGAAGTCAGACAGACTGAAAGAAGGCATCAATTTACTGTAAAAGTTAAGAATGAAATGCTGCATGGGCATAAAATAAAATAAAAACACTGAAAATGAAAATAAAAAGCACAGTGAGCACCCCTAGAGAGACACCTGCAGCCAGGCCTGGAGTCCTTCTAGACTGCAACTCAAGTGTGTAACTGCAACTCAAGTGTGCTTTGAGAAGGGAAATATTGTGAAACAGAAGTGTGTATGTTGAGGACAAAAAGAATCCAGCAGAGGTGGCCTGGAATTCCAGTTCTACTTCAGTCCCTGGCTTCTTAACTTGCCCTGTGAACATCATCTGATCTGCTAAATCTTTCTTTACTCATCTTTAAAGTGGAGATAAAGGAATCACCTAATACAGCAGTTAGAATCATTCAATGACCGGGTGATCATTAGGAGCTACAATCATGATTATTGTCTTCCTGTGCTTAGTCCTACAGCCTGCCCAGCTTCCCTGGCTGCTTTATTGAGTATCTTTTTTTTTAATTGTTTTTGAATTTTTACAGACTTCATTTTGATTCATTGTACACAAATGGGGTGCATCTTTTCATTTCTATGGTTGTGCACGATATAGAGTCATACCATTCGTGTAATCATACATCTACACAGGGTAATGATGTCTGTCTCTTTCCACCATTTTTCGTATCCCTCCTTCATTTCCCTCTATGAAATCTAAAGTTCCTCCATTCTTCCCTCACCTACACCCTGCCCCGTTAGATATCATCAGTGGGAGAAAATCATTTCCACACGCAGTTCAGACAGAGCACTAATCTCCAAAATTTATAAAGAACTTACAAAACTTTACACCAAAAATACAAAGAACCCAATCAATAAATGGGCCAAGGAACTGGACAGACACTTTACAGAAGAAGACATACAGGCAATTAATAAATATATGAAAAAATGTTCAACATCTCTAGAAATTAGAGAAATGCAAATTATTGTGTATCTTTGTATATCAGACACTGGAGTTAAGCTGCCCAGCCATTCAGAGTCTAGTTGGATGAGAGCTACAGGAAGGGATGTCTCAGTGCAATAGCATAAGTGCTACAAATGGAATAATGCAGTATCCCACAAGGTCCCAGAGCAAGGCCCCCTAACTATACTGCAGGGTGGGAATGAGGGCAGTTTTCCTGCAGAAGTTAATGGTCCAAGCCTTTGAAAACAGCAGTAACCTCTACTTCACCATGGGGCAAGTGCTAGGGCCTCCCCTGTTCCCTTTCCACCCCATGGGAATGACTGCTAGACCCAAGCACTCTCTAAACACTACCCCGGCAGTCAATTTGAGAATTCTGAGCTACACATAACTTGCATCATTCTGGGCCCTGCACCAAGTCAGCAGAAGAGAAGCCAAGAGAGCTCAGGGCTGTCAGTGCATTCCACAAACCCAAATTTCCAGTGTTGCCTTGAATGAGATGTGTAAAGGAAATTTTTCATGTGTCAATTAAGCTCATTGACCATGTGACATAAAAAGGAAATGTAAATGTGGGATTCTGATTGGCAAAGTTCAAAAACCTCTGATTCTGATATGCAGATAGAGATCTGCAAGCTATTAAACATATGTACTTGACTTCCAAAATCCAGAGGTTGAGAAGAAAGCCTGTTTGGCACATCAGAGGGGGAAAAAAATACAGCATAGAATAGCAGTATTGGGAAATATTTAGTCCCTAAAGCAAAATATACCACATTCAATGAGATCAAGAAGCAACTTGACTGTTCTACTTCCCCATCATTACAAATTCCCCTAATAGACGTTCATTTTTTTTTTTTTTTGGGAAAATTATGTGCAATTTGACTCCCCCCCTGCCCCGAGATGCACTAGACTGAATAAGCTTGCAATGCCAACCTTGACTCTGGATTGCTTTTCAGTTCATCTCATGATAAACTTAGCATAAAACCCCAGTCCCTGTGTTTCCTTGGAAAGTGTGTATTTTCTTGCTAGCACGATGATTGAGTCCACTTGTCTATTCTAGGACATGAGAGTATCTACCTAAGTCAGAACAACCCACGTCTAGCCCATATATTTATTTATTACTGCATTCACTGAGAAAGACAAGCTGAGTTATCATTTAGCGGAGAAAACCTGAGAGGCATTTATGTGCATGAAGTGCGACACAGCCATAGCCATGGAGGCAGGCTTGAAGGAAACACATTACACACCGACCTACGCAAATCCCCTCACCACAGAGGCGACTGGGGCTGAATGAATGGTACAGGCGGCAAGTGCAGTTCTAGAATGCTTATCTACTACCCAGCCCCATCCCAACCCTCAAAGATTACGAATACAATCGTTTGTGACAGATTGCTCCCCAGTCTTCCGCCTTAAATTCTATATGATAAATTCAACACGAAGTGACAGTCACAGCAAGTGTTCAGAGCTCTATCTAAAAAAACTAATTTTACTGAAGTTAGAACTCAATGAACGAGAAAATGTGAATGTACACCTAGGGCATATCTCAAAACTTTAATCTCTATGAAAGCCATAATGGTTATTTATGGCTGGGATAATATTAATATTTTAAAAGATTTCACTAAAGAAGCGCTGTGAGACTTTAAAATTGTATTGTTATGCAAAGATAATAATATTTCAATGGGTCCTTCCTGTGTCGGTATGTTAATGGGGCAGGAAAAATAATAAAATAAAAACACTGCTTTTGCTACCCAAGCAGCAGCCACAGCAAACTGTCCTGTGGTTCATTTCTAAGAAAGAGCTCTTCTTCCTTTTTTATTATTTAGGGAAGGGGGGTGAAAAAAATGTCTTGGGCTGTTATTGTCTGTTTAAATTAGGCAAATGCAATTAAGAAGAGTCAAATATACACAGGCTCCAATGATGGGTAAAATTAAGGTCACCAGTTGCAGCCCTAATCCAGCTGCACTGCTTAATCTCGGTTTTAGCCATTACAACTGTGTGGAATGGAAATGTCTTGCTAGTGTTGGGGTTAATGTAGACTGACTGGGTAACTAGAGATAAATCCTGCAGGCTTGCTTGAATGGGCAAGTGCTTAACACTGACATTCTGAAAACAGAAAACTGGGTTCCAGTCCCCAGGACTAACTCTACCTTCCTTGTTTTCCCCCACCTAAACCCAGGAGCAAAAGAACTTTTATTCTTCTCAATTTTTTTTTTTTAAATCTTGCTCCCCAGGAATCCTTTGCATTTGCCATTTGCGTACATCTTTTGCTCATTACAGAAAGGAAAGTTTTGCATTAATTCTTTGAAAACAACAGTGCTTGTCTCTCTTTCTGCATACATAAAGGTTACATTTGTATTGTTTGATATTATTTCACCTTCTTAAGGAGTTGTTTTGGGTACTGAGTAGATAGGAGGAAATTCCTGAGCATATGAAAAAAAAAAAATAAATGAAAGGTGACATTTACAGCCAGGAGCTGGGTACACAATGCAGAGGTCATCAATGAGTAAACAGATATTAATGGTTAGCCGGATAACTGGCACATAAACAGGTCACATTAATAATTAACACCAGGGAAAACCAGCACTTTTAACCAAGCTCAGGAAAGTGGGTGCCCACAAGAAAACTCCAGAGAGGAACTAGAAAAACTCAGAAGTGATTTCTGGTAACTGGAGAGTAGAGAACTGACTTTTCCATATTTACATTTCTCATATTCTTACTAAACCAAACCAAACAAAAACAGTTTTGAGATAGTCATGACAAAAATAAATAAATAAATAAGTGGGATATTGGAGGAAAAACCTCTGGATAACTATTACTTTGATCAATTACACTTGTCCTAACATGAAGCAATTCTGTAAGAATTCCTCAGATAATTGATCACTAACCTACACAGTCTCTCTAAAAATATTAGCTTCTCATTTCATCACGATCCCTATACCGCTGAGCTGAGACGATTACATTTTGCCCATTCTGATTGGCATTCACCTCAGGTTTTTTTATTGGGGAAAGTCAAACCCAGATTTGTAGACATGAAGGCAAAGGCATAGGACCAGCCAGGGAAACTTGGTGAGGAAAATGGGTACCCCAGGGACTATGGGAACCTGGGAATAAATGTCCCTGAGCCCCACACAGTGTCACCCTAGGAGCTGAGGCATCATACCTTTAGATGTTTTTAAGGAAGCTGGATCTTACATGAAATCTCTACTTTCTAGACTTTCAGATGTTCACAACCTATTGAAACCCTGCTTGGACCAAATAATATGCATCTAACGTAGGCCACATCAAGTCAATTTAAATCTCTTTCTTGAATTAAAAATAAACAAAAACAAAACATAAGCCTTGAAAAATTGCCAAGGAAAAGGAGAGTCTGAGTATATCTTCAAAATTTCTTATACAGTTTCTCTTCTCCTTTAAATACATTCCTATAGTCTTCTATTGGGATGTTTTAGAAAGAAAACTATCGAAATAAGACAAAAGAATTAAGAGAGAACTGGAATATCTGCAAGGACCTACAACTGAACCTCAGAACTGTGTGAATAAAACTTAGCTGAGACACTTTGTGACCTAATGGCTTACAGATGAGTGAGTAGCTCTGCTTTCAAATATAATGTGAAGAAACCAATTTTTACAATAAATGTGTAGTTTGACTATCCAGCCCACAGGAGACATTGTGACGTACCCAACCTGAAAATCAAATTATTTAAGGTTGGTTATACTAATAACAGCCTCTAACCATCTGCTAAGGTGGACTATAAAACCAGACTAGACAGAGGCAGCAAATGAGATGAGCTTGAGAGGGGTTAGGAAGAAATAAGACATGAGGCTTGTTTACTAGCTAAACGTGGGGCACAATTTAACATACACAAATGGTGGAGGGTGAATGGGCATTATTTCTGAACTGTTACTGAATGACAGGCTTTGGTCCTTCCCTGTTACTCCATAGCTGCTTCTCCACCACGTGGCTGTTCTCATGATGGACAGCAGGTCCAACGAGACAGCTTTTCCATCTGTCCTCAAATTTCTTCACTAACGCCTTCTCCACATCACCTTCATTCATTCTTGGCAAGGGCAGGGTGTGCTGGGGAGTGGACCCTGGCCTCTAGCATGCTGAATAACATGCTCTATGACTGAGCTGCAGTCCCTCACCCTCGATTTTGACCAGGCAACTTCCTCCTTATTGCTCCTATAAACTTCAGCTGAGTACACGTTTCCTCTTCTGGACCCCCTCACCTATGCTCTCTCCAAGTGTCCAAGTGGGGAGGCTGCCTCTTGTTTCCTCAGGCCCCTCTGCTGACCTCTGGGCTCATATGCCCCTCTGAACCACAATCATGATGTACATGTCATTTCCCCACAGGACTTCGAATTCCTTATTGAAGGCAGAGGCTACTAGTTTCCTCTTTGACCCGTATGTCTTAGTCCTTCTCTTGCTATAACAGAATTCTGAGACTGAGTGATTTATAAAAACACAGGTTTATTTTGGCTCAGGTTTCTGGAGGCTGGGAAACCCAAGATCAGGAGGTGCATCTGGTAAGGACCTGTGCTGCTTCAATTCAGGGCAGAAAACAGAAGGGCAAGTGGGCACATACAGAGGAGAGAATGGGAATGAACTCCAATGATGGCTAACTCAAAACTGAGAGAGAAGTGTTAAAGCGTCCATGAGGGCTCCCACTCCATGACCTGATCACTTCCCACCAGGTCCCATTCTCTACCAGGGAATACCAACCTCCACATGAGTTTTGAAAGGGACAAACCATTTTCAACCCATAGTACTCTGTGCTTAGAAAACAGCCCATTAATGAATGCCTAATTGAATACCACGAATGAGCCTCCAAGCAATAATGCTTAGAAAAGCAACTAATTAAATACAATATTAGGGTATGAATCTATCTAGCTTTTCTTTCTTCTGAACTTTTGCACATGCTCACTATGACTACATTTCTAAAAGCAAACTTTATATCAAACAGGTCTTCTTAATAATAGTAATAAAAATAGTAATGAATCCGTTCTTCAGCTTCCTCACCTATAAATGAGGGATGATGACACTTACCTTGCTAGACATGAGACTGCTGGGAAGACTACTTGAAATGATGCATGTCATCATATATGAGAAGAGTCACCTGTAGAGGGTGAAGCTCCAACTGGAGTCTGGAGAGAGTAGCCAACCCCCCTCAATAATGCCTCCTCTGCTCATGTCTGATTGCCAGAATTTATAAAATTTTTCCATTTAATGTCTTTGACTAAGTTTGTGTGTGAGCAGAGACTCTGACTCTAGTCTCAGGACTCTCAGACCTAGCACAATAGCCACCACATAGCAATGCTCACTAAATGTTTATACTATTACAGTGGACAAGACAAACATCATGGTATTTTCATGCATGCCACTTATGCTAGGCATCACTAAATGAGACAGAATATGGAGGAAAAGAAGGAGAGAGAAACTATTAAGAGGCTCTCACTTACTCTGTACTCTATATGCCTGGTTTTGTTTATTTTATAAGTGATTTCCTGTAGACATATGAAGTAGCTATCATTGTCCTTAGTTTACATAGAAAGAATCTGAGTTTCACAAATCAGGTATGATGCCAACAGACACACAGTTAATCATGGGCAGAGGCAACTCTCTGACCCAGCATACTGCACAGCCTTGCCATGACAAGACCCTGTGCTCAGGAAGCTAATAAATCCCCAGTACATCTGACATCTCAGAGTTGAAGACTTCTAGAGTTGAACCAACTCAGTGTATCTAGTCCAACTCTCTGATAACCAAGGACAGAGAAAGTTATTTTTAAAAGTAAGTTTACACAAAAGGGAGGTAGGGAAAAAAGGTTTACTTACTATTCATGATAACCAAGATAAGGAATCAACCAAGGTGTCCATAACAGGCAAATGGATGAAATCCTGTCATTTGTGCAACCTGGATGGAACAAGAAGACTGAAATAAGTAGGCACAGAAAGACAAATATCATGTGATGTCATTCATGTGGAATCTGAAACGGTTTATCTCGTAGAAGTAGAGAGAAGAATATTAGCTACCATAGGCTGGGAAGGAGGAAACTGGAGTAGATGGAGAGAGGATGGCTAATGGGTACAAGGGTGAGGTAGATAAGAGAAATAACTTGCAACATTGTAGAGCACAGTTGCACAACTATGTTTTAGGCACTTTTCCATCACTATAATGAAATATCTCATATAATTAACTTATAAAGAGCAAACTGCTTACTTCAGGGCCAGGAAGCAAACAAGGAAGAGGAAGAGAGCAGAGTGCCACAATTCCTTCAATTCCAGTGACCTAAGGACCTCCCACTAGGTCCCACCTCCTAAAGGCTCCAGACCCTCCCAATAGTACCACCCTGAAAACAAAGCCTTTAACATATGGGCCTTTGGGAACATTCAATATCCAAACTATAGCACTGTGGTTGGCAATAATTAATTGTATATTTCAATATAGAAGTATGATTTTGAATACTCTCAACACAAAGAAATGATAAATGCTTTAGGTGATGGATATACCGATTACTATGATTAATCATGGTACATTGTATACATGTATCAAAATATTACACCATAACCCATGAATACATGCAATTATGTATCAGTTAAAATGCTTAAAATATCTTTAAAGAGACTCTTAGTGTTTCACATTCACAAGTTATGACATATTTTATATACCTTTTTCATTAAATTTATAAGTATATTTTATAATGCATAATTTTTTAAATGATTACATTTTGTTTCATCTAAACCTTTATAAGAATAACATGTATTTTTAATTCACATAGGATAATATCTTATATAACTGAGGTTTCTCTTTCCTCACAAAATACCAATGACCCCTTTCTCAAATAATCAGCCAACACTATTGACCAAATCCTTAGTAGAGAAAAGCAGAACTCCACAGAGAAAGGATCTATAAACAATAATTAAAATAATAATTAAATACCAGAAAAGGGCAAAGACGTGCTTTTTTTAAAAAATCTAAAGAAAGAATAAAATAAAACCTCCCCCCTGTGAAAAATTGCTTCAGTCATCTTTAAAAGCTTTCCTAAATTTCCAATGGCTCTCTTATTAGCAATTCTTAATGCATGAGGTAGTTATTTAAGAATAAATCTTTCAGTAATTCAAAACAAGGACTCTTCAGTAAATAGTTGAAATTAAGGGGGGAGTTAGAGTCATCTGGTTTCCATTAGGATGATAAAATAGTTCACTTGAAACCTTTTACAATATGCTTTGTTACAGGGAGGTGTCTGGGCACCTCACTCCATCACTAGCCATTTGACACAACATAAAAAGCTTCAAAAGCCATGTTAGGCCTCTTAATCAAAAACTAATTGTAATAGATATTGGGGAGTGTTAACACGGTGACCGCTGGGTTGTAGCTGTGGTATGGAAGCGGCAGTGAACATTAAACACAACCCTGGGTTGATAGGGCTTATCTCAATTTCAGAGCTAAGTGCTAAGTACTACAGGCCAGTATCTCCTTGCTATTGCTTTGTACCACTTTTGGAGTTAATTGCCCCATAAGGCTTCATCTTCTTAATGAAATTTATAACATTGTCAGAAAAGTTGGAAGATACTGCTGTAGTTTAGAAGACGTTACAGAAAACAGAGACATAAACAGAGAGGAAAAGAAAACACATACTTGGAGCCTAATGCATGGGCAGTCTGGGCAGATTTTGTGCAGAATTCCTCAGGCATGGGGGAGACAGTTGCAACACATTAACTCTTTCAGGTCTGTAGTGGAATATTCACTGAGCTCACTTTAATGGAAAGATGATAATTGATATCATAAGGTCAGTGATAGGCATTCAATAAATATTTAATGATCAGTCTTCTAGGGCTAGAACAGCCAGTAAGCAAGGACTGGAGGCTATTGTATGGCCCCTGTGCCTAACGCAGTATCTCAGATACAGCCAGTGATAACAAATGTTTTAAGAATGACTGATGAATGAATAAGTGATCTTACTAGAGTACAGTACTAATAATTTTCCAAGTATTTCTGTGTTTGATCCTCATGACCATCCACTTGATAAGCCTAAGTTTTCATAAATGACTAACCCTAGTCTCAAATGGGCACTTTGCAACTACTCTTCCAGTCTTCTTGACTTCAGATGAACTAGAAAGGCATTCTGTACTACTAGATTTTCTAAATCTGAAAAAGTAGAATTTTAAAACATCAAGGGCAATTTTAGATCATGGATTAGATCCTGGAATTGAAAATCAAAAAAAAAAAAAAAGGAAAAAAATGGGTGAAGTCTAGTAAAGTCTGGAGTTTATTTAATAGAATTACACTTAATGGTAGTTAATTTCTTAGTATCATGGTTATACAAGAAGCTAACAGACCTAGCCTGGTGAAGAGTGTATAGGAATTCTTTGTACTATTTTGAATTTTTTGTAACCCTAAAATTATTTTGAAATAACAAACTTTTGAAAACAACTAATTTACTTTAAAAATTATAAATTGTGCCAAGTTGGCATTTAGATGATTCTAAGTTAATATTACTGGAAAAAAGAGTATGATTTTTTTTTCAACTAATTAGTTGTCAACTAGTTAGAAAAAACATTTGCAAGGGTGAAGGTAACAATTTCTCAATCCATTTTACATGCTCTTATTTTATACTGTTTTTGTCTCCTGATAAAATAGAATTGTTTTCTAATACATATATGAAGTGAATTCTTTACCACTGTTTTCTTATTTATAAAATTGTTAACATTTTAAATAATTTTAAATTATTTTATTTTATAAAATTAGTAACTTTTTTTTAAAAAAAAGATAAAAAGTACATAAGGAGTTAAGTAGGAAACTAATTCTATGTGATTTTTAAGTTTTATCCTCTTCTAGTCCATCAATTACCATCTTTCTGCAAATGATTTCCAAATTCACATTTCTGAGTTGCACTTCTTTCTTGAGCATCAATCTAAACATCTGCAGTACCAGTCAACCCAAAGAGCTCAGCATAATCTCAAAACATTTTTCTCTTTATTTACTCTGCAAAATTCCAACTTTGGCTAATGGCTATTGCATTCAAACCTGTCCCCCGCCCCAATTCATATCCCACCCGCCTGTTGAAGCTCTCTACTACCCTTCAGATGGAGGTAGGGGTTTCTGACACACCCCCATTCTCCAAGTCTCCTTCCAACCCTCTTTTGCTCTCTATAACTTCAAATATATTTTTACAAAGTACTATTTGAATTTTCTATTAGCTGTTTATGCATATGACAAATACCTCCACTATACTTTCAAGTTCCAGGAGATAAGGACTGTGTTTATTTAATTCTGGTACAGTAGTTCAGAGTAGTTCATTTGAAACCGTATGAGCATCGATTGTGGAAAAAAAGAAAAAATTCTTTAAAAAAATTTACCATGAGTCCAAAGATGTTACTCTATAAATTAAAAGATTGGTTGGACTGCTTTAAAAGTGGCAAAAACAAAAATGACCAATATGGTAGAGCTGATTTCTCTCTGAATTTGACGATTCCAAAGACTCTGCTCCTCAAGATGGCCCAGCAACCCAGCTCCTAGGGTGTTGCTCTGGACAGCCTGTTCAAAGATGACTGATTACCCCATGGGTGTGTTTCAGCCTGCATAAAATGGCAAGAGGAGGAAGGGAGCCAGAAACGTTCCTTTAAGGCCACAAAAGAGCAACTTCACATAACAGTTCAATTCTTAAACTATAGGCCATAATTAAGTCAAATGGCTACAACTCTCTGCAAGGACAGATGACTGGGAAATATAGGATAGTGAAATGGTCTTCTGACCACCTAAAACAGGAAGGAGAAAACATCGTATGAGAAGGCAATTCTGATTCTCTGCCATGGTAATTTTATCTTTTGAAAATTAACCAGACTTTTTCCTGCAAAGTGTTTTAGTACTTTTATGGCAGCATTATTGAGATACAATTTACATACATAAAATATACCCTTTTAAATGTACAATTCAGTGGCTTTAATAAAGTCAGAACTGCATGACCATCACCATTATCTACATTCAGAGCATTTTCATCGCCCCAAAAAGAAATCCTGTGCCCATTAGCAGTCACTCCCTATTCTCTACTCCCAACTCATGAAAAGAACAAATATAATTTGTATCCCTATGAATTTGTCCTGAACATTTCAAAAAAATGGAATTATACAATATAGGGTCTTCGATGTCTGGTGTCTTTTGCTTATTGCAATGTTTTAAAGGTTCATCTGTCTTATATCATCTATCAGTATTTCATTCCTTTTAAAGCCAAATGGTATCCATACAATGTATGTATTTCATTTTATTTATCCAGTTACCAGTTGATGGATGTTCAAATTGCTTCACTTTTTGGCTATGTGAATAAAGTGGCTAAGAAGATTCCTAAAAGTTTTTATGTGAACATGTTTCCATTCTGCTGGGTATATACCTAAGTATGGAAATGCTATGTCTAACATTTTGAGAAATTGCCAAACTGTTTTCTTTTTTCAAAAACATATTTATTTGTAGATGGACAAATGCCTTTATTTTGTTTATTTAGTTTTTTTTATGTGGTGCTGGGGATCAAACCCAGTGCCCCTTGTGTGCTAGGTAAGTGCTGTACCATTGAGTCACAACCCCAGCCTACCAAAGTGCCTTCTAAAGTGGTGTTTTACTATTCCATCAACCCAATGTCTGAGAGTTCAAATTTTTCTACATATTCACCAGCACTTGTTATTGTCAGTCTTTTTTTTTTTTTTGTATTTTAGGTGCCCTAATGAGTGTGTGCAATGGAATCTGTGGTTTTGTTTTGCATTTTCCTAAAGACTAATGATATCAAGCATCTTTTCATGTACTTACAGGCCTTTTGTGTATTTTCTTCAGGAAAAAGAAATGTTTACTCAAATTCTTTGCTCATTCTTAATTGAAAAATTTGTTCTCTTATCATTCAATTTTAAGAATAATTTTTATACTCCAGATACAAGTTCCTCATTGAATATGTGATTTGAAAATAATTCCTTCCATTCTGCCAATTGTGGTTTTACTTTCTTGATGGTGTTTTTGAAATATGAAAGCTTTAATTAGTTTAATAAAGTCAAATTTATTTATTTATTTATTTTGGTGCTCTTGCTTTTGGTGTTATAGCTAGGAAACAATTGTCTAATTCAGTTTTATGGTTTTACTCTTGCATATAGTAGCATTTGAGGTGATTTTTAGGATATGGTGTGAGATTGGGGGTGGTCTATTCTTTTGCAAGCAGATATCCAATGCCCACGCCTTCTATTTTGAGATGATGCCTTTCCTCCATGACTCACCTTGGCAGCCTTGTCAAAAATCAATTGACTATGCAATTCCCAGCACCACAAAAACAGAAACAAAAATTGCTTGTACATGTGAGGGTTTATTTCTGAATTCTCAATTCTATTCTATTGATCTAAATATTTATCTTTATTCCAAAACCATATTGTCCTGATCACTATACCTTTATAGTTTTCAAATTGGGAAATACTCTTTTTCAAGATTGCTTTGTTTTGGCTATCCTTGGTCTCTTGTATTATCATTTAATTTTTAGAACTAGGTTGTTGATTAATGCAAGTAAAATAACAGCAGAGATTTTGAAAGGAATTATATTGAATCAGTAGATCATTTTGCCGAGTATTGGTATCTGAATGCTTCTAAGTTATCCAATGAATAAATAAGAGATGTCTTTTCAATTTTTTAGGTCTTTTGGTGATACTGATATAGATTTTCATGTATAAGTCTTACACTTATCTTGTTAAATTTATTTATTCCTAAATAATAAAATTTTATTCTTTTTGATGCTGTTAAAATGGAATATTCTTTTTCTTTTCTTTTCTTTTCTTTTTTTTCTTTTTTTTTTTTTTTTAAGGAGTGGTAGTTACTGGGAATTGGATTGAACTCAGGGGTACTTTATCACTGAGTCACATCTCCAGTCCTTTTTATTTTTTATTTTGAGACAGGATCTTACTAAGTTGCTGAGGGACTCACTAAATTACCAAGAGTAACCTCAAACTTGTGATCCTCCTGCCTCAGTCTCCTGAGTAGCTGGGATTATAGGCCTGTGTGTCACCATGCCCAGCAAAATGGAATTGGTTTCTTAATTTCATTTTTAGCTCCTTGTTCATTGCTGTTATATAAAAATAGAACTGATTTTTTGTACATTGACCTTCCATTCTGCAACTTTGCTAAACTTACATACCAATTAGCTCTAATAAATTCTTAATGGATTCCTTGGGATTTTCCATGAATGAAATCATGTCATCTACAAATAGAGTTTTAATTCTTCTTTTCCAGTCTAGATACATCTACATGTATAGCTATATTGTCTTCCTGATGGGTTGACCCTTTATTATAAAATTTCCCTCATTATCTCTAGCAGCATTTTTGTCTTAAAGTCTATTTTATTTGAATAAATAGAGTCACTTTTACTCTTTTGATACTACTTACCTAGTACATTTTTCTTTCTACTTTCAACATGTTTTTGTCTTTGAATCTAAAGTTTGTCTTTTGTATAGAGTTGAATCATGTTTTTGCTAATCCACTTTGCCAGTGTCTACCTTTTGACTGAAGTGATGAATACATTTGTATTAAGTACTTACTGATAAAGTCAGGTCTATATATATGCTGCTTTGCTTTCTATATATTATATGTCTTTTTCTGTTTCTCTACTTATACATTACTCCTTCTTTTGTGGTAAATAAAAATTTTGCAGTACACTATTTTAATGACTTTGCTGTTTGTTTTACTATTTTGTTGTTGTTGTTGTTGTTGTTATTTTCTCAGTGACTGCCCTGGGTGTTATAATCAATATCCTAACATTATAGCAATCTAGTTTGGATTAATACTAACTTAGTTTTAATAGTATGTCAAAACTTCTTTCCAATATAGCTTCATTTCCTCTCCATCCTTTGTAAAATCATCTCCATATAACCTATATATTTATACAATATAAGTCCATTGACACAGCTTTATAATTCTGCTTTACTCAATTGATTGTTAAATAAGACAAGAAAGGAAAATATTTACAAGAAAAAATCCATTTAAACGATCTTTTATATGATTACATTTCCCAGGTACCATCTTGGGTCCTTTCATTTCAGCATGAAGGGCTCCCTTAAGTACTTCTTAGAGGACAGATCTGGGGTCACAATCAGTATGTGTATGTATATGTGTGAAGGTGATTTTTTTATTTTTATTTTTGAGGATATTTTCATAGGATGTAGAATTCTGTGTCATTCATCCTTTTGAATATGTGAACCATTGACTTTTGACCTTCATGGTTTCTAATAAGAAGTTAGTTGTTAATCTTACTGAGGATACCATAATTTCCATGCTGCTTTCAAGATTCTCTTTGTCTTTCAATAGTTTGACTTTGATGGAGTGATTCTTCTTTCTGGACATACTTTAAATTCACACTGTATTTCTGGTGTGAGCTTTGAATTCAGGATGTTAGTGTCTTACCCTCATTCTCTATTAGTCTCTTTGGAAGATATTCATGTAAAGTGGGAATAATAATGTCTACCATTAGAGGTTATAGGAATTAAATGAAATAACATATTTACGGATCCAAGATGGCGGCCTAGAGGGAGACTGCACCCCCTGTCGCTCCAGAACCCAGAAGTTAAGAAGGGGAGGCATTGAGAGACTCGGACTGAAATAGAGCCACGGGTGAGTCTGCCCACTGGGTAAAGCTCGGCCCGGGGGGCAGGCCCAGATAGAGGTGGCTTATTGGAGCCGGGCAGGGCAGCTAGAGTCATCCACAGGCAGCCCTGCGCACTCTGGCGGTGGGCCCCGCCCACACAGCCAGCTTCTCCAGGTTCTCGGAACGGAACTGGCCCGCTAGTGAGAGCCTTTCTGACCAGAACAAGCTCCGAGTCCCGGAGCCAGTGCAGCTCAGCGTACTCTGGCACGCAAGCAGATTCAGGGTCCAGACAGGGCAGCCAGAGACTTCCCCAAGTAGTCTGGACCCCTGCGGTGGGAGGTGCCGTTCAAGGCTAGCCTCTCGGAGCTGACCGCCCAGTGAGAGACTTTCTACATAGAACCAGCCACAAGCCCCCGAACCAACGGAGAGCCTCGATCCGCAAACAGCCTCTGGGATCAGGGCAGGGCAGCCAGACACCTCTTCAGGCGGCTCTGCCCACTCCGACTGCAGGCTCTCTTCTCGGGACGATCCAAGATGGCGGCCTAGAGGGAGACTGCACCCCCTGTCGCTCCAGAACGCAGGAGTTAAGAAGGGGAGGCATTGAGAGACTCGGACTGAAATAGAGCCACGGGTGAGTCTGCCCACTGGGTAAAGCTCGGCCCGGGGGGCAGGCCCAGATAGAGGTGGCTTATTGGAGCCGGGCAGGGCAGCTAGAGTCTTCCCAAGGTAGCCTTCCACACTCCGGCAGTGAGCTCCTCCCACACGGCCAGCTGCACGGTGCAGGCCCACAGTGAGAGCATTTCAGCACAGAGCCAGTTCCAAATCGTGGAACCAGTAGGGGGCTAGGGGCAGTTTTCTTCGGATACGCTGCTTTATCAGATTCCTCCAAGACATCAGGCTACAGAAGGCTGGGAGGTGATACACTGGAAATCTACTGGGACACTATAAGCCAATAGCGGAAAACTGCAATATCTCAGGGTCCCACTGACAACTGACCAATATGAGAAAACAAGGGAAGAAAATGTCCCAAACAAACCTAGATACTACATCAATAAAACCCAATGACAGCACAGCAGAAGAAATGTCAGAAAGGGAGTTCAGAATGTACGTAATTAAAACGATCAGGGAAGCAAATGAGGAGATGAAAGAGCAAATGCAGGCATTGAAGGAGGAGATGAAAGAGCAAATGCAGGCATTAAATGATCGCACCAATCAACAGTTAAAAGACCAAATACGGGAAGCAAGAGATCATTTCAATAAAGAGTTAGAGATACTGAAAAAAAAACCAAACTGAAATCCTTGAAATGAAGGAAACAATAAACCAAGTTAAAAACTCCATAGAAAGCATAACCAATAGAATGGAGCACCTGGAAGACAGAACCTCAGACATTGAAGACAAATTATTTAATCTCGAAAGCAAAGTTGGCCAAACAGAAAAGATGGTAAGAAATCATGAACAGAATCTACAAGAATTATGGGATATCATGAAAAGGCCAAATTTAAGAATTATTGGGATTGAGGAAGGCTTAGAGAAACAAACCAAAGGAATGAACAATCTATTCAATGAAATAATAACAGAAAATTTCCCAAATCTGAAGAATGAAATGGAAAACCAAATACAAGAGGCTTATAGAACTCCAAATATACAAAATTACAACAGACCCACACCAAGACACATTATTATGAAAATACCTAACATACAAAATAAAGACAGAATTTTAAAGGCCGCGAGAGAAAAGAATCAAATTACATTCAGAGGGAAACCAATAAGAATATCAGCAGATTTTTCAATCCAGACCCTAAAAGCCAGAAGGGCCTGGAACAACATTTACCAAGCCCTGAAAGAAAACGGATGCCAACCAAGAATCTTATACCCAGCAAAACTTACCTTCAAATTTGAAGATGAAATAAGATCCTTCCATGATAAACAAAAGCTAAAGGAATTTACAAAAAGAAAGCCAGCATTACAGAACATTCTCAGCAAAATATTCCATGAGGAAGAGATGAAAAACAATGATGCAAATCAGCAACAGGAGGCGCTAGCCTAAAGGAATAGCCAAATAAAGGAGAAACCAAATCATGTCAAAAACAAATATGAGTCAATTGACTGGGAATACAAATCATATCACAATAATAACCCTGAATGTTAATGGCCTGAATTCATCAATCAAAAGACACAGACTGGCAGATTTGATTAAAAAGAAAAATCCAACAATATGCTGCCTGCAAGAGACTCACCTCATAGAAAGAGACACCCATAGACTAAAGGTGAAAGGATGGGGAAAAACATACCATGCACACGGACACAGCAAAAAAGCTGGAGTATCCATCCTCATCTCAGATAATGTGGACTTCAAACCAAAACTAGTCAGAAGGGATAAAGAAGGCCATTACATGCTGCTTAAGGGAAGCATAAATCAGCAAGACATAACAATCATAAATATCTATGCCCCGAACATTGGCTCATCCATGTACGTCAAACAAATCCTTCTCAATTACAGAATTCAAATAGACCACAACACAATCATACTAGGCGATTTTAACACACCTCTCTCACCACTGGATAGATCGTCCAAACAAAAATTGAATAAAGAAACTATAGATCTCAACAACACAATCAGCAATTTAGACTTAACAGACATATATAGAATATACCATCCAACAAAGAACGAATACACTTTCTTCTCAACAGCACATGGATCCTTCTCTAAAATAGACCATATTTTATGCCACAAAGCTACTGTTAGCAAATACAAGAAGATAGAGATACTACCTTGTACTCTATCAGATCATAATGGATTGAAATTAGAAATAAATGACAGAATAAAAAACAGAAACTTCTCCAATACTTGGAGACTAAATAATACACTATTATACGATGAATGGATAACAGAAGACATCAGGAGGGAAATAAAAAATTCTTAGAAGTAAACGAGAACAAAGACACATCATATCAAAATCTCTGGGACACTATGAAAGCAGTACTTAGAGGAAGATTTATTTCATGGGGTGCATTCAAAAAAAGAAGTAGAAATCAACAAATAAACGACTTAACACTACAGCTCAAAGCGCTAGAAAAAGAAGAGCAGACCAATACCAAAAGTAGTAGAAGACAGGAAATAGTTAAAATCAGAGCCGAAATCAACGAAATCGAAACAAAAGAAACAATCGGAAAAATTAACAAAATAAATAGTTGGTTCTTTGAAAAAATAAATAAAATTGATAAACCCTTAGCCACACTAACAAAGAGAAAGAGGGAGAAAACTCAAATTACTAAAATTCGGAATGAACAAGGAAACATCACAACAGACACGAGTGAAATACAAAACATAATTAGAAGCTATTTCGAAAATCTATACTCCAACAAAACAGAAAACCTCGAAGACATCAACAAATTTCTAGAGACATATGAATTACCTAAACTGAACGAGGAGGACATACACAACCTAAATAAACCAATTTCAAGCAATGAAATAGAAGAGGTCATCAAAAGCCTACCAACAAAGAAAAGTCCAGGACCAGATGGGTTCTCAGCCGAGTTCTACAAAACCTTTAAAGAAGAGCTCATTCCAATACTCCTCAAACTATTCCATGAAATAGAAGAGGAGGGAACCCTCCCAAACTCGTTCTATGAAGCCAATATCACCCTGATACCTAAACCAGACAGAGACACATCGAGGAAGGAAAATTTCAGACCAATATCCTTAATGAACATCGATGCAAAAATTCTCAACAAAATTTTAGCAAATCGCATACAAATATATATTAAAAAGATAGTGCACCACGATCAAGTGGGTTTTATCCCAGGGATGCAAGGTTGGTTCAACATTCGGAAATCAATAAATGTCATTCACCATATCAACAGACTTAAAGTTAAGAATCACATGATTATTTCAATAGATGCAGAAAAAGCATTCGATAAAATACAGCATCCCTTCATGCTCAAAACACTAGGAAAAATTGGGGTAGTGGGAACATTCCTAAACATTATAAAGGCAATCTACGCTAAGCCCATGGCTAATATCATTCTAAATGGTGAAAAACTGAAAGCGTTCCCCCTAAAAACTGGAACAAGGCAGGGATGCCCTCTTTCACCACTTCTATTCAACATCGTCCTTGAGACTCTAGCCAGAGCAATCAGACAAACCAAAGAAATTAAAGGGATACGAATAGGAAAAGAAGAACTCAAACTATCCCTGTTCGCTGATGACATGATTATATATTTAGAGGAACCTGGAAATTCCACCAGAAAACTTTTAGAACTCATAAGTGAATTCAGTAAAGTAGCAGGTTACAAGATCAATGCTCATAAATCCAATGCATTTTTATACATAAGTGATGAATCTTCAGAAAGAGAAATTAGGAAAACTACCCCATTCACAATAGCATCGAAAAAAATAAAATACTTGGGAATCAATCTCACAAAAGAGGTGAAAGACCTCTACAATGAGAACTACAGAACACTAAAGAAAGAAATTCAAGAAAACCTTAGAAGATGGAAAGATCTCCCATGTTCCTGGATAGGCAGAATTAATATTGTCAAAATGGCTATACTACCTAAAGTGCTATACAGATTCAATGCAATTCCAATTAAAATCCCAATGATGTACCTTGCAGAAATAGAGCAAGCAATTATGAAATTCATCTGGAAGAATAAAAAACCTGGAATAGCTAAAGCAATCCTCAGTAGCAAGAGCGAAGCAGGGGGTATTGCAATACCAGATCTTCAACTCTACTACAAAGCAATAATAACAAAAACGGCATGGTATTGGTACCAAAATAGACAGGTAGATCAATGGTACAGAATAGAGGACATGGACACAAACCCAAATAAATACAATTTTCTCATACTAGACAAAGGTTCCAAAAATATGCAATGGAGAAAAGACAGCCTCTTCAACAAATGGTGCTGGGAAAACTGGAAAACCATATGCAATAGAATGAAATTAAACCCCTATCTCTCACCCTACACAAAACTCAACTCAAAATGGATCAAGGACCTTGGAATCAGACCAGAGACCCTGCATCTTATAGAAGAAAAAGTAGGTACAAATCTTCAACTTGTTGGCTTAGGATCAGACTTCCTTAACAGGACTCCCATAGCACAAGAAATAAAAGCAAGAATCAACAACTGGGATAGATTCAAACTAAAAAGCTTTCTCTCAGCAAAGGAAACTATCAGAAATGTGAAGAGAGAGCCTACAGAGTGGGAGAATATCTTTGCCAACCATACTTCAGATAGAGTGCTAATTTCCAGAATCTATAAAGAACTCAAAAAACTCTACACGAAGAATACAAATAATCCAATCAACAAATGGGCTAAGGAAATGAACAGACACTTCACAGAAGAAGATGTACAAGTAATCAACAGATATATGAAAAAATGTTCAACATCCCTAGTAATAAGGGAAATGCAAATCAAAACTACCCTAAGATTTCATCTCACCCCAATTAGAATGGCGATTATCAAGAACACAAGCAACAATAGGTGTTGGCAAGGATGTGGTGAAAAAGGAACACTCATACATTGCTGGTGGGGTTGCAAATTAGTGCAGCCACTCTGGAAAGCAGTGTGGAGATTCCTCAGAAAGCTTGGAATGGAAACACCATTTGACCCAGCTATCCCACTCCTTGGTCTATACCCAAAGGACTTAAAATCAGCATACTACAGAGATACAGCCACATCAATGTTCATTGCTGCTCAATTCACCATAGCCAGATTGTGGAACCAACCTAGATGCCCTTCAGTTGATGAATGGATAAAGAAACTGTGGCATATTTATACAATGGAATATTACTCCGCAATGAAGAATGATAAAATTATGGCATTTGTAGGCAAATGGTCGAAATTGGAGAATATCATGCTAAGTGAGATAAGCCAATCTCAAAAAACTAAAGGACGAATGATCTCGCTGATAAGCAGATGAGGACATATAATGGGGGTGGGAGGGGTTAGCATTAGGTTTAGGGTTAGGTCTAGAGTTAGGCTAAGGAGAGCGGTAAGAATGAAGGAAAGAAGGACTGTATAAAGGGAAAAGGGTGGGAGGGGTGGGGGGGAAGGGGAAAAAAAAAGAAACATCATTACCCTATGTAAACGTAAAAAAATAAAAAAATAAAAAAAACACACACACACACAAAAAAAGAAATAACATATTTACATTTTCTGACTCACAGAAAATAGTCTATATAATTTTATTCTTCTCAAAACATGAATTTCTTTTTTGGAAACATTTCCAGTAGGACATGTGCCTCATTCTGATGGTTATGTGAATAAGTGAAGGCAACTCTTTTGCATCACTCTTAACTCAAATATCACCTTCCTAGAAGGACTGTCTTTGACCACCAAAGGAACCCCTGTTCTCAGTTATTCTTTTTCCCATTACAGACTGAGTGCTTGGGAGGAGAAGTGTTTCAGATTTCAGATTTTTCTTTTCATATTTGCTAATATTTGCATATGCTTAATGGGATATCTTGGGGATGGAACCAAATTCTAAAGACAAAATTTATTTGTTTTAGGTCAACCTTATCCACATAGACAAAGGTAATTTTATGCAATATTTTTAGCTTGCCTGCATTTTTGCTGTAACCTATTACATGGGATCAGATGTGAAAATTTCCACTTTTAGTATCACGTTAGTGTTCAAAGAGTTTTGATTTTTGGAACATTCTGGATTTCAAATTTTCAGAAGAGAAATATCAATCTATATTTGGGTAGCAAATTGTCCCAATGTCAGGGACTAGATTGTAAGATTGTATATTCTAAAATCAGAACAGTCTGAGAAAAACAGGAAAATCTGGACATCTACTATCATTCTGTTTTTTTTTTTTTTTATCACAGTTTTTACCACTATCTCTTATTATTTAGTTGACTTTTTTATTTGTTTCCTCAGTTCCTTCAAACTAGAATATAAGTCCCCTCAATATACATACGGCACATAACAGGCACTAAGTAGCCATCTATTGAAAAAGTGAATTAATCTTAAATTAATTGATAGATTTATTTTCTAAAATGCCCACCTTTATGTTCTCCAAGTTTAACAACATAAATACATAAAGCATATAAAGTTTTATATGACAGTACAATCAACAAAAGAGCATTTTATATGGTGATAATGACTGAGTTATAAACACTTGTACCTATACAGTACTGAGAAATTCAAATAGCTGTCTTCTTTTCCTTCTGATCCCAAACAATGAAATGCAAAAGAATTCACTAAAATGTAGACATTTCTACCATTTGCACTGGAATGTTGGCTCTAGCCAATATAACCCAGTCTGTAAATACAAGATTAGTGTCTGTAGATGGAAAGTTCTCTTTCTAGAAAAGCACATTTAAAGGGAAATCTCTGCTTCTTCTTCCCCTTATAAAAGAAGGAGCATTTGTTACTTGTAAGACCCACAATTACTTTAAATATTCTGCAAGGATGTAAGAGCTACAAATGTTAAAACATAATCACAGACCACATCTTCAGACTCTGGAATGAGCCAGAGGAAGATGATGCCCTTCTCCCCACTATCAGTTTACTATATAAATGAGAAGACATAAAGTAGCTTTAGATTTAATTAAAGTAATTGACTGAATTGCGTTTTGTACTGGTGATCGTCATTAACATTCTTGACCTCTCTGTCACATGGATGTGCCAGAGAATTTTTCCAATGGATATTTATTATGAATATTATCATCAATAAGCACCATCAACATATTAAAATTAATTTTAACTTCTTTATGGAAGACTGAAAGCGCAACCAGCTGTTGAGGACCATCCGTTCTAAATCATTTTTTATCGATTCAACATGGCTAAACCTCAAGTACAACTAATAGGGAATTTTATGTGTGTGTAGGCAAGTTTCTATATATATAAAATATTTAATTTTATTTCATATCTAACTCCGGTTACATTAATCACATAACCATATTTTCCAGAGCCCAAGGATTCACTTGCTATTTTAAGCACTTACTGTGCAGTCCCCACATGGCTCATGTCCATGTGGATCAGCAGTAACACATGGAAGTTCAGTCTTATTTTGACTGCTTGCAAAGAGCTTAATAAAAGACAGGCTTTGGTGCATCAAAAGAACTTAGTCCACAGGTGTTCTGAGCTGGGCTAACTTGTATGTAGAACAAACTATTAAGCTCTGGAATTTGAGCCTCTAAATTGTATCAATCGAGCACCTGTCCCGAAGGGAGGAACACACCTTTCATTACATTACCCAAGGGCAGGACAGGCTTTGGGCTGTGTAGAGTTACAGCAGATCCTATTCAGGCATGCTAGATGAGATTCTTCTGCTCCTTCTGTTAACACTGCCAAGTGCTTCCAGTTGAGCGTGTTTACAGAATATCTCCATCTCTGTTTACCTCTACAGCTATGTGCCTCTCCATATCTCTTCCTACATTTGCCATTTTGTATAGCACCAACCACAACATAGGCACTGCGCTTAAGATTTTAAACACAACATTGCATCAGATCCCTCCCAGCAACAATGCAATGCTTAGAAAGGCTAAGAAAAGCGGTCAAAGTCATATAAGTTTCAGTGGTAGAATCAGGATTCAAAGCCAAGACACTGGACTCCAGATCCCCTGTATTTGGTCACCATGCTCTCTGACATCCGGGCTATCGCGGGCTCCAGAGTGTCTTCTGGACTCCTTGCTAGCTATTCCTTCAGGTCTTGAATCTTTGGGTTCATTATGGCACTATCCTCAGCCTTCTTTTTTCTTTTCTCACTGTTAAGGAGCTCCTTAATCAATCTCATTAGTTTCCATGGCCCCAGTCACCCTACATGGGCCATTAATTTTAAATTCGGTCTCCCCATGCAGTCTTTCTTCTGTACTCTAGAACTGAAAATTCAACTCATTGCTCCAATCTCCACTGGATCTCATGGGCTAACCAAAAAATGTACTTCTAGGACTGATCTACATGAGCATCTTCCCCGGAAAGGCTGCTCCTTCTCCAGAACCACTGATTTGGTTTTCCTGCAGAAAACCAGGCAGTCACCTGGCCTCCTCTGTCACACCCACCACCTCTCATTGTTTCTACTTCCTAATTGTTCAAATATGAGCTCTTCTGTCCATCTCTGCCAACGATATAGGTCAGCAATACTCATTGATCTAGAAATGTCACAACTGGAGACAGAGGATGCTGCTGGCATCTCCTTGGGAGAGTCCAGAGATGATCCTAACCATCCTACAGTGTACAGAAAGTTCCACAATAAGAATTATTCAGCTAATCTAACAAAGAATCACCCTGTTATAATCAAAGCTAGTATCGTCTCTTACATAAGCAATTGCCATATCTCCCAACTCATCTCTCCACCCCTACTTTATTCTGTTAACCCACTCTACACTGAAAGAATGATCTTTTTAAACCATAAATATGGTGCCTCTCACTAATGGCTTCCCAATTCTTTTACAGACAAAATATGCTGAATTGGCTGGAATATCTGGCATGTTTCTTCAGTGAGCGTCAAGTCACTCTTTCCCTTTATCTTGGTTTTCTTCTCTTGCCTATTAGGTGACCCATACCCCACATTCTTCCCGCATTCCCTTTGTCCCTTTACTTAAATGTTATCTTATCCAAGAGACCTTCCCTGACCTTCCCAACTCTTTATTGGCCATAACCTACTTTAATTTTCTCCTAGCACTTACCACCACTTGATGTATTTATTTGATTCCTTGGTTGTTTTCTGTCTTTTCCAATTAAAATTAAATATCATTGTAACAGGAAGGTCTGTCTTTTGTTTACTATTATTTAACAATTGTAACTGTGCCTAGCACATTCTAGGCTCCCAATGAACATTTAGTGAATGAACAGTAATTTTTCTCTTGATTCACATGTATATTTCTTATATAAAATATAAAATTCATATAAAATTTATATTTTGCTGAACTGTCATACCATAGACAATCACATGGATTCAAGAGGGAGAACTAACCTAAAGCAACTAAAAATCTGGCTCTCTTCCAGTTTGTGGCTGCATTTCTCCTGACATCCAGGTTATACACAGCAGGCAGACAAGTCAGCCCCCATAGGTATCATGCCCCTTCCACGCAAGCCACAGCATCCAGAGGTCAGGATGCATTTGGATTAATTCCTGGTTTACTCATGGCTTTTACTATTGCAATATGGATGAAGCAGAAAGTTCAGGGAGGGTGACTGGCACAGTCATGGCCCTTGGTATGAAAAGTTGACCATTCCTTTCCAGGAAGTGATACATCTGATATCTCTCTCTGCCTTTGCAGAAAGAAAGGCAGCTTCTTTAGATACTAAAAGATCAGAATCCTCAGAATTTTGATACCCTAAATATTAAGCATGTATAATCACCATAACAAAAAGGAGATTTTATAGTAATATTAGTAGAGTGGTAATGATAATAACAATAGCGGCTGAAATACACATATTGTTTAAATATTTCAGACACTGTGTATAGACTCATTTAATCTTCACAACACCTTTATCAAGTGGATAACTTGTTATCCCTTTTTAACAGATGAGAAAACTGAGGCTTAGTGAGGTTGAGTAACTTAACCCAAGTTATACAGCTATAACCAGTTGAATAACCATTTGTTCTATTTTAAAGCTGTGTTCTTTCATGACTCTGTCTTCTAAGGTGAAAGTTAGAATCATCAATCCCTCTGAGAAACTTAAAAGCTCATTTCATCACTGTAACATTGTAAACATAAATGGTAAAACAATAGCAATACAGTAGTAAATAAATACTAAACTAAACAACAACAAAGTACTAAATAAATACCCAAATAACTAGCTAAAAATTGCCTTAAAAGTTAGAGAAAAAAAGGATCACCAATCTGAGTTGGAATAATCAGAGTAGACTTCATGAAGGAGGTGTCATGTGAGCTAGAAGAACTTGGAAGGATAGAGAAACTAATTATCATTTGTCCTGAAGGGAGAAACAGCAGAGAGAGAGCCATGACAGAAATTCAAAAGGTACATTTGTGGTTAAGTAGATCAAACCTGCAAATGTTTTGGGTTTAGATTGTGCAGGATTTCCCCAACTGTTTAACAAGACAACCAGGATTATGTGCAGAAGAGGGGGTGGCATTTATCACACTTGAAAATTTAAACAAATTCTTGCAGGACTTCTCAGAGCTTTCGGTGGGGTTAGCTGCACTATGAATCTCAATGAGAGCAAGGTTATTATATGTTTTACAAATTTATTTGACTAGTGGGCCTTCCTTCTATCTCCCCTTTACTTTTTTTCTGGCACCTAAAATCTCTTTAAACTGGCATTCAGTGCCACTGGTTTTGGAAATTATGCTGTGCAAAACTTATGGGCATTAACAGAGTAGACTAACAGGGACCAGTCTGTGGAGGGGACTATGTTACTCTGCAAAGGAGCTCAAGAACAGATAATAGACAATTCAGTTGTAAAACTGTAAGATTCTACTCAACTGAAAAATATCATCTCTTGATCTGTTTCCATTCCTCCGGTTGATCTTCACAGCAATTCTTGTGCCCTAGTCAATTTTCCAAGGTTGTTAGAAATCCCATCTACATGGGCAGTAGGGAGAAACCAGGCATCCAGAAAGCCTATGAGGAGGCTGGACAAAGTCTTGTAGAAGCCAATTTCATTGACTAGGTCAGCAAAACCAGATATGCCCTGGACCCAGGGAGCTTACAGTCCAATGAGGTATCCAAGAAGGGAGATACTTGCTGTAACCACTAGGAATGCGAGTAGTGGGGAGAGTGGAACAGAAATGAGGTGTGGAGGAGTGAGGGACAGCCAGCTATGGAATTGGCTGTGCAGGTAAAATTGTGCCGTGGGCTTTCTGCTTTTCAAAAGAACACTCGAGGTATCCAAAGATCTAGCCCAAATTACCTTTTTCTTCACAAAGCCCACAATGTCCCTCAATAATCATACAGTTCAGCCACTCTGAGTTCTAGTACATTTAAATATTTAAAAATCACATGGAATTTTATTTTCACCGCTGTTTGCCATTGCTCAAACTCTCTCTTATGGGGTTGTTTGTGTGGAACTTACTTCTTCTCAGGTCAGCAAATCCCATGATGCACATTGAAGGGGACTTTCAGACACAGGCTTATATTTTAAGGCAGGGTCAGGTCCTAAAACTGCCTTTAAGTCAGTTTTGTTCTTGTCAATCTCTTCAAAACATGTTTGTGGGGGACACCTATAGACCTTTTGAGTCTCCTTCAGAAAGAAATTTCTCCCTCATTATACCAACTATCCAAAGACATAAGGTTCTGTGTTGTTTTGTTTGCAATGCTGGGGATGGAACCCAGCCTTTGCACATGCTAGGAAATTGTGCGATCACTGAGCTACACAGCTGACCCCATGAATTTTAAAGAACCTTAGCACTATACTGGACCAGGAAGCTCATCTCTGCTTTGCTTCCAGAGAGCAGCCACTCCTGAATATTCGGCCCCAGGCATGCCCAGCAATACTAGGTCAGTGCTAAGGCCAGACATGAGAAGAGATTGTCACCAAACACCTTCAGCCATCTGAGCTGTTCTAAAGCTTGGCTTAGGGGGCCTTGTCTTGGAGTCCGTCTAAAATGAATGACCTATTTGGCTGCCCTCTGCTTTCCCTCTGTCTCTCAGAAACACAAGGAAAGTTCTCCGAGACTCCTGGAGGTAAATGAAAAGTTCTTCTCATTTATGTCTGCCACCCACCGGCACTCAGTCAATATCAGCACATACCTTTGGACATTGCCCAGGTAAGTTCCATTTGATCTAGTGACCTAAAGGTGAATTGTAGGTTACACTTAATTACACTCGCCAGCCAAGAGTAAGTCAGTAGCAAACGTTCCCACTTCACTCTGAAATACTGAGAAACCCCTTAAGGGAGTCCACTGATTATACTATAGAGGTTTGTATGAACCAACTAGGGTAAATAATTAGACTGTATTTTTAATTAATATTGCAGTGCCTTCTAGCACAATGATATTTAAGATTTTGATGGGATTGGAGGTAAGTCGAGAAACTGTCTTACTCTTGACGAAGCCATAAAGAACAAAGAAAGTTTTGTGAGATTAACAAAAATACCATGAGATTTTGGCAATCTATATCAAAAGTTTCAAGTGTGTTTTAAGGAAGTTTTCAATTTAGCAAATGCTCTGTTTGCCAAAGTGAATATTGGTCTTTAATACCAAAAATAAATCCAGAGAAAATGAAAGGCAGGTACTGTGCATTTAGAGTTGGCACAACTGCAGAACTTTTTTTAATCATGTGAACTTTATGGGAATAATAACAATTAACGCAGATTTCATATTGGGCACCAATTCAATTTTTGTTTCATGAAACTTGATAAAAATATAGGCTCATGAAAAAAAGCCAGTTCAATTACACATGAACTTTTCATTATTTTTAACACGTTTTACCTATTTTTAATTGATGGAAGTGTTATGTATTTTCCCAACCGAAGAGTTTTTCACACTTCTTTAATTCAAACCAGCTTGATTTTTGCAATTCAAATAGGCAGATTATTATTTGGCTTAACTGGAAATCAAATAAAGTAATGGTAAAATTTATTAAATAGATCACAATGCATTCATTATTTCCCAAAGAAGTTTATTTTATACATTCAAAATGCAGTAATTTTTTTGTCTTAACCCTAACTAATCCTCACCACTCCCTGATAACAAAGATACCAATCATTTATAAATACTATTCTACAAACAATATTTTGCACATGAGAAACTGAAGCTTTAAAAAGTTCAGTCATTTGCCTTAGGTCACATAGCAAGGAAAAGGTTGAATTGTAACACAGGTATTCTGACCATTTGCAATATGTTCTATAAGTTTAAGATAATAAGCAAATTGAGCAAGGATTTTTGCCTTTTTATGTTTGTTTGTGTGTGTTTCTCTTTTCCTCATGTACCATTGCTATGGTAGGCACATGTTAATAGCTCAATGAGTAAGTTAATAAATCATTTATATTCACTTTCTATTAAACACAGCTCTCTGCAATCTGCACTTTTATACTTTTATGGTCAAGCAACACTTGATATTCATTATGATGACCTCTGAGAACTGGCAAGATGATAAAGTGTCACCTGAAGCATCATAGAAAAATAAAGTTATGTTCATGTATACCCTGCCCTATAGATTAGTATCTTCAGTTGTTGAATGGGAGTTGACCAGCTCTGACTATATGTCTTATAGACAGCTCAATTATAACATATCCCAAATGAAATTAAATTTCTCATCTACCGAACATTTCTCTTCACTGTCCAAGCTTCCTAACTAGAAGCTTCAGAGTCCCTTTTAAATCTTTTTTAACCATTCAACTTCCTTGGGATTGTAGAGTGTCCATTCTACCACTCACAACTCTGTCCAGTCCATCCTTTCTTGCCATCTTCACGGCCTTAATTCTAACTCTTGCTTTCTCTTCCCCAGAAGATTTTAATGTCCTCATTATAGGTTGCCTTTGGTCTCATCTGTCACCATTGGCAGTCTTCCTCCAGGTGCTCAAAGTTACCTTTCTGAAACTGAAATCATCCATGTTCTTAAAGAAGCCTCCACCCTAATGCAGCACTTTCCATCATGAGATTCATGGAACTCTGTGTGCACAGTGAAAAGGGAAAGACAAATAGGTTTAGGGCAAACTTTTGGAAATTTACAATGCAGAATAATATATGAAAGGTTCTGAGGAGGCCTACAGGGAAGATTCATTATAACTGGCCTATTCCAGTTTTCCCCACATTTTATTTAGCTTCAAAACCTTCTCCATTGAGCAATACCTTACTAAACCAATCATACCATGTTTATTGCTAGTTCCAAGGCAATAATGTGCTCTTGTTTTATCAAGTTAGACATTCAGTTTCTTCAAAATAGTGCATTTTCCCCAATTTCTCAATCTGAAGAATTCCTATGAAAATCCTTAAGACTCAGCTCCAAAGCTATCCAAAGCTTCCATCAAGTCACTCCTTGAGGCTCTTTCTGATTTTGAAGGCATTTGTTCCTCCACCAACCTTTCCTACAAGACCATTGTGCCCTCTCATCACTGTGTCTGGAGCACCTAGCACAATACACAGCAGATGCAGGTAGAAGCACGCAACAAATATTGATAGAGGGTTACTTCACTGTGTTCTAATTCAAAACCCCAGAAGCAGTTGTTGTTAATGCATATGTTTATAATATTTCTCCAGAGAGGTAGAAATGATTTTTTTTTTTAAAAACACACAACCTGTTCCCTCACTGTAACTGGAAAAAAAAAAAAAATTTCCAAACACAGATTGAATGAGCCCGTTTTTCATTACTATACCAAAATACCTGATGCAGCCTAGTTTATAAAGAAGATAAGTTTATTTTGGTTCATGGTTTGCAGGTGCAAGGTCAAGGGGCCTCTTCTGGTGATGGCCTTCTTGCTGGCAGAGTCCTGAGGTAGTGCAGGGCATCCCAAGAAGCATGTTTGTTCTGTGTGTCTTTCTGGTCTCTCTCCCTCTTCCTATAAAACCACCAGGACTGAAGCATAAGGGTTGCACCCTAGTGACTTTATCTAATCCCAATTGTGTTCCAAAAGTTCCACCTCTAAACAACACCCTCTTAATTCCTCACAATGGAGGGGGAATTATTTTAGTACATGAAATCCTGGGGAACACTGAAACCATATGCAAACCATAGCAGAGACATACATGTGTCCCTACTGTATTTCAAGAGACTGTGTTCATCTGACTGTTTTGATATTCCTCCTCATCCACAGCTTCTTGTGCACCTCAAGAATCTATCTCACTAGGAGAAGATGGTCTTCCTTCCCAAAATAAGAGACTTTTTGGTCCATTATCAGTGGAAAGCACTTGTGTGTGCCAGGCAGGGTTTTGGACACCATGCAACGGCCGTCTTTGTTCAGAAACTTAACGATGGTCCCAAGAGGTGTAGGAACTTCCTTACTATGGAATAGTAGAACCTGATCCACCGAGAAACAGTCTTTAACTACACAAACCTCCAAAGAATTTAATTTTCCAGGAGTTGCATGAAATATTTTTAACAGTAAGGCAGAACTGTAAATGGCTCTGCCATTTTCCAGCTGGGCAAGATATTTCACCTCTTCACACCTCCTTTTCCTTGTCTGTAGGATGAGGATAGATGAGGCAGCATTTGAAAACATTTAACACCTTGCTTGGCACATGACAGGCAATCAATAAAAGGATATTGCATGTGATTCTGCTTCCTCCCGAATTTCACAGTTTATAAAAATAAAAAGAGGCACCACTTACATAAAACTAATAACCAACTCAAAAATCTGTTACTAAGTATATTTTGGACAGATCTATTTGTCTCTGCCATTCTCTGCACTAAATTAAAATTAAAACGCCCGCTTTAAAAAAAAACCTCTCCTCATTCAGCAGAATAGCATTCAGAATTATGCAAATGAGTCATACATTTTAATGCTGACTGACTCGATTTACTGCCCAAAGTTTAGCAATTTGAGACCTCAATATCATTATGGTAAGATCTGGATAGGACACATGCACCCAGTGCACAGTTCCATCATAGGAGAGTTACAGATGCCATGGAGTCTAGCAGAATGCAGGCGTTTCTGTCCTAAGGTTGGGACCTTTCAAATTATCCTCCCTTATTTTGTAAGAAAGAAAAATGCAAGAGGCAATTTAAACAGGTCAGGCAGGGAATGATCCACATCTCCCTCTGGGAACTAGACCAAGTCCTACACAAAGAAGGCCTGGGCCACCGTGGGGTAAGGGCACCAGCTTGTACACACATGATTCCCTCTAGCATTGGAGTTAATGAGGCCATTGGTTCACTTCTTTGCCCTTCCAGAGATTGTCATGATCCATTTGCATGACGATTATGGAAAAAATTAAAACACTATTCCCAAAGATCAAGTTAATAAAGGCCTCTGAGACATCAAACTTCCTGAAGGAGAGGGGCATATTTTTCTTCAAAAAGGACGAAAACATTTGAGATATCGTTTAGTTCAATAAAGCAGTGGTGAATTCCTCCCTCCCTCCAACATTTTTTATTTGTAGTGTATTACATCTCAATTAAACCCTTGAGAACTTCTCTCCTTTAAGAGTCGATAATGAATTTATTGCAAATTCAAGAGGGAATAAAAAGAACAAGGGAGACTAAAAAATCAGGATGAAGCAGAGAAACAGGAATTTGTAGAATACACTTGTGGTTTCAAAGCTCTGTGCTCCTCCTTCTGCTCAGTGATGGATTCTATATTTTCTAGATTCAAACTGAGCATCATTTCTCCTTTGATACTTCAAGCCAGCCCAAGAGACAGATGCTGCAGCAAGTCACCTCCCTCTTTTAAAGGAACAAAGCTAATCTAGGCTCCCACTAAAGGCAGCTGCAATTTCTCCTCCAGTTCACACTTTATCCTTTTTTTTTTTTTTTTTCTTCTTCTTCTTCTTTTTTTTTTTTAACACACAAACAGATCCTGCATTCTCCATCTAGGGACACCTGTACTCCCTGCTTCCTAGAAAAAGCACTTACCCACTTTGGCAGTTGGTTTGGAGGAACAGATCTTGGAACAGTTTGCATCCCATCCCCCTTTCCCCTAGGTTGTCATGGTCAAATGCCCAGTCCATCAAGAGGGGGAAAGTCAAGCAAATGAATCTGCATTTTACAGATTTCTCTTCATGATTCTACCACAGAACAAAAGTCCAACACAGGAGATTGTATGGCTCCTTCATATATTAAGGATTTTACTTTCCTCTGGTAAAAAAAAAAAAATTAAAGAATAAGCAGAAAGAAGTTATACTCCATGTATGTATAAGATGTCAAAATACATTCTACTGTCACATATAACTAAAACGAACAAATAAATTAAAAAAAAAAGAATAGGCAGAAAGAAAAATAGTTAAATCAACCATATTCTATACCATAACTACTTTCCCTATTACTCTTTTCAGTTTCACTGTTTCATCTCTCTTACCTAATTTGGCGGAATCACACATGATGTAAAGAATAGAATGTCCTCTAGTTGTTTGTGCTGCCTTCGTTTCTCCATGTTTTCTCCCAACCATAGTCCAAAGGCCGACTGGTGTCTCCTCTTTTCACACACAAATAAAATAGAATAACCAAACCAAATGAAAATCCCTTAGTAGTTTATATCCAACACACAAAGAATGAAATGCTATATTCTTTTTTTTGTGTGTGATTGACTCAAAGGAAGAAAGCTTTTAAGAAGACCAAAAATACAGTGTGGGGATATTCCACACAGATTGTCCACTATGTTTCCAATGAGTAAAGTGACTTCTTTGAAATTAGAATGCCATCACGTGTGGCACAAGAGTGACTGTAATAAGTTACAGTCTGAAAACACTACTGAGAGTGGACATTGAGTTGTGCTCTGTGTTACATGCCAGCATAGTGAGGTCACCACAAACCAGTGTCTAGATCATGCCCAGCACCCAGGGCCCAGCTGAAGAACAGCTGCACAACACCCACCAAGTCACACCCTGGTGCTGGCTACACCCACCTGAAGGAAAGATAGCCTTTTTATAATCCATCTGTTCCAGGTAACAACTTTCTGCTAATCACATTTGACACAAGTCTGAGGGCACAGGGACATGCGGAGATTATAATGCAATGGAATATCAATTTAATGAAGGATGCTGTAAACAACCTGAAAAGCATTATTTTCAGAGAAAAGGCAAACAGGTGGTCATCACATCACCCTTTATAGTTTCTGTATCTAGTCAACTTTGGGGTAGCTTCTTTCTAAAGAGGACAATTCTTTTATCCCATCTCCATTTCTGCCTTCTTGATTTCAACAAGTATTATCATAGTTGTGCAATACTTAAACAACGGGGATTCTGAGAACTGCATTGTTAGTGGTTGTGTTATGTGAACACCATGGCAGGCACTCAAACAAACCTAGATGATCTATGTTGATCACTGCAGGTGACTTCTTGATGCAGTCAAGAGTAGAGGTGAATAATTTGCCAAAATACATTCTACTGTCAAGAACAAATAAAATTTTTAAATTTTTTAAAAAAGAGATGAGGTAAACATGAGAGGACTGAGGCTATTTCTGCCTAACACAGAAGACTGCTTATGGTAAACAATTTTTTCACTAAGTAAGAGTACACTCTAAAATAATAATAAAAAGTATAGTATAGTCAGTGCATAAACCAGGAACATAACAATTTCCTGTCAATATCAAGTATTATGTAGTATACTTAATTGTATGTAGTAAATTTTCATATGAAGAAATGCAGAAAGTTAATTTACACCAGCAGCACCACCATGTGAATCATGTGTTGTCCTATGACATTACTATGACTATCACATCATTAGGCCATAGAAATCTTTAAGCTCCTTCATAAATTCCTGAAACCAGTGTTTCACATATAGCCCATGACGGACCCATATATTACGCATTGCATTCTTGTGCTTGGCTCCCACAGTTGTTACAGGAGGTAAACAATACTGAAGGAACCATTGGAAATGCTGTGTGGGTGACACCCTCAGAGCAAATAGGTTCCTGTTCCTTCCCTTCTCATGCCTACTATGAGCCATGTGTTAAAACACTGTCGTGTTCAGCACCCTCCGCCCTACAAGGCAGGAGTACTAAGCCCCTTTTTCCAGTGAAGGAAAATGAGGCTCAGAGAAGTGACCACATCCAATTGTAAACTATCCAGCAGCAAAAAACTGACCCCAACATCTTTTGTCCTCCAGTGAAGAGAAGTTAGCAAGAGGAAAAAAAAAAAAAAAAAAAACAGGGCTAGAGCAGGAGCCCTGTGTTATTCTCCAGTGCCTAGTACAGTGCTTGGCCCATGGTGTACCCTCAAGAGATATTTGTTGAGCTGAAGTCAGGAAGGAAGGTTGGAAAACAAACACACCCTGAGGAACTCCAAGAGTTGCCTAGTGGAACTCTGCAGGAGGAGCGCTGTCTCTCAGGGTGGCCTTGCTGGCTTTGCCCTGGTTCCCATGCTGCTCTCTTGCCCTGGTTCCCCCTGTGCTCCCTCTCCTTAACTTTCCCACCAGCCTCTAGGGGTCAGAGGCTTCTGCTTCCAAGCCTCATGAATAAGCAAGAGTTCAGACTTCCTTCCAAAGTGCCCACTCTCACCTGCCCACCAGTCCTTCTTCAGGGTTCACTGCCAGACCTACATGAAGAGACGAGAAATCCCTGGAGGAAAGCTTCCCATCCATCTTCCTGGTGGTCTTTCATTTCTTTGCCAATAGGGTGATCTGCTTCACAACACACTTCGATGTATTTGACATCTGTCATAAAATGCAGGTCAGGCAGATCTGTCTTCTGTTAAAATAAGCCATTCTTCAGAGACACTTCCTATGCTGTTAGAGCCCCACCAGAAATAATTATTGACATATTGTCCACACATCTAGCCAACCCTCTTAATGGGAGCCATAAATTACCAGCCCTGGTGTCCCGGTCTTATCAGAGAAACAGGGTAACACTTAGAGAACAAGGAAGAGACACCACAATGTTAAAGCCGAAGGGGAAGGGTACTCTAGCTGAACTGACTTGTATCAAGCAAATACCTTCCTTTAACGTCTTTCCAAAGTTAATAACTGTAGCAATACACAGCTGTTTCTTTGTGAAGAGGCATGAATTTTCTCATAACACTGTACTAAGATGAGTCTTACCTTCACACAGTGGAGGAGAGGGGTTGATAGACATCCTCTGCACAGCAGCGACTCCTCTCTCAACTCAGCCGGCTTCACACAGGGGAGGATTCCTGAGCACCTGTGCCCTCCGTCCAGGCTCCAGGTCTGGGAGAGAAGCACCAAACACTTCTTATTCTTGCTGCTATCTTGAGAGGCACCCCCAGGAGAAGCAGAGGTCATTTTCCCCAAAAATTGCCAATTGGAAGACTTGTAGCAAGATTACTAAAAATAACTTCTGTACTTAAAGGTGTTGTGGTCCCTTGGGTCTCTGTGGTTCAAGTACGTGTGACAAACTACAATGCTTCGTCCTTGTATAGAGAACAAAGTTTTATGAAGCTAACTCTTTTTATTGATCTGAAGAAATGGGCTAACTTTTATAAAGAAAAGTGTTTTTGAAACACATGTGCTGGCGTAGGTATATTTTTGTTGGGATAAATTATAAGGACTCCTTTCTGAAGATGTTTGAAAATATTTCTATAGAAGTGACATATTAACAGTTAAGATGTAACATGCTAAGCAAAACACACTAGCTAAAAAAATGTTTTACTTAGGCAAAAGAAAAACTAGTTGGGACAGATGAAGCTGGGAATATTTTCCAGATTCGGGGTCAGTCTATCCACAAGAGCAGTCCAAGGAGCTATTTGGTGAGGTCTGATTCGAGAGACACACATGCATAACAAGGAGATACAGAGAGTAAGGACCAGAGACACCCTTTATTGGGATTACCAGAGCAAATCAAGAATACCCAGAGATCATTGGTAAGAAACAGCTGACCTGAGAATGTAGTTTCCTAAACTGGACTTTTAAGAACACAGATTTGTGCAGACAGGGTAGAAGCCCCCCAAGG
Organism: Sciurus carolinensis; assembly: GCF_902686445.1. Taxonomy (NCBI): domain Eukaryota; kingdom Metazoa; phylum Chordata; class Mammalia; order Rodentia; family Sciuridae; genus Sciurus; species Sciurus carolinensis. The sequence continues at coordinate 64,059,308 of NC_062214.1, forward strand.
TCAAATGGCAGTCACTAGAAAATAATATTTCTAGTTATAAAATTCTTTCGAGATTCTTCTTTTCACCCCAAATGAGAGTGGGTGCCAAATATTTTTGTTTGCCTGTGCATAACATGCTGACTTCATGCTTAAATGAGAAATGAACCGTCTTTGTTCAAACCAGGATAAATCGTTGAAAGAAATATCAGTGTTTAAGTGTGTTATTCAGGACTGGGAAATCGTCTATCATTTGGACTTTGAGTTGCAACATTCTAAAGGAGAAACTTATTCTTTGCAGTTATGCTGTTGAACTGGGAATAAGATGGCTGTTGAAAGAGATGCTTTAGCAGTATCTGGATGAGAGATTAACTCCATGAGAGGCAGAGGAAATCGCCTATTTCCTCTTGTCCAACCCACTCAACTCAAACCACCCAAAACTGTCAGTGGATTTGAAATGAGAGGAAGCAGCTAATTTCATGACCAATAACAACATTGCTGGTTAAGGATGTTAAGATAAGGATAATTTAACTCATGTTTCTAACTATGAGCAGATCAGTGGTGGTAATCAAAAAAGCACCAGCAATGACAATCAGCTTGAAATGTTCAATCTTGAATGTTACAGACCATGAACTTCCAAAGTGAAGAGTAGTTGCTCTTCTGTCAAGTGGGCATCTATGTCACCATGAAGTTGGAGTTGTGCTTCTTTACTAAAGTTTGAGCTAGACACACACAGCTGTTCTAACCAAGTCTTCCCAGCCTTCTAAGAGATGAAAGCCCATCTATTTCAGAATTCAGTTAAAGGACTGTCATCCATTAGTTGGTGATGTGTGGCAGCACAATGGCATCTCCCCCTTAAATGTCTCTACACCTCAGGTCACCAGCAGGTGGCCTGAGCTCGGCAGAAGCTGCTTCACATGGGCTCCCTTTCCCTTTCATGTGTGAAGTACCTCAACAGGATGACCACTTTGAGTTCTATGCCAGTCATAATGGAAGTCATGCCAGGAAGGTTGTTCATTTTGCACTAGAAGCCATTAGGTGATTGACATACTGTAGAACATTAAGCACTTTTCACATCAAGGCTCTGGCATGTTGCTTACTTTGGGAACTAGGCAGGGGGCACTTCTTCCACTGAACATCATCTACATATAGCTGATGTGCTGTGGAAGATTTTGCCCACCTTCCTGCTAGATTTTGACACGTTCCTGATGCCCACATTTGGTGGGAATGCGTCATTCCTTTCATCTGACTGGATATGAGATAACGTATTGTTTCCTCTTGAGATATGGCTCACCTCCACTGCACAAGCAAAGAACTGAGTTCTGATCCTAGGGATCAATCTGGTATTTGCTACCCCATGCAAAGGAGCAAAACAATCCCCTATCCACAAATGGTGACTTCTCTTGCTTCCTTGGTTTTGCTTCCCAAAGGCAGTTTGTGAAACTTTGGCATGCCTCTGGGGCATATTCAGTTTTGCTGTTTCTCTCGGTTTCATCCTATTCAGCACAAAGAGGGAATGACACGTGTTCAGGTTTAATGCTAACAAAGTATTTCCCCTTGACTTGCTGATATTTAAATACTCTAAGTCCCCACACTTCCACAGGGTTGTCTTCATCTGCTTAAGACTGCATCCTGTGCCTGTAGGTGGGGAATGACTGGATACTATTACTCCGATAGCTGATGATAATATTTCTACATCCATGGTTAAGCTTCTTAAGTTTCTTCTTCACTTTAGGAGCATTTAGCATATCGTTTTCTGAGAACCATCTTCAATGTGCCTTAGGTAAAGTAAGATTCGATACCGTGTTCAGGGAGATTATCTAGAAACTAAGCTGCCAAGGAAATATCTCAGCCTCGCTCAGCCAGTTGCTCCATAAATGCACCTTTATAAACCTCTCAGGGGTAAACTGGGTCACTTGATGTTGTTTCAGAACATCTGGAAAAGAGTCATTGGGATGGGGAGGGCTGTTAAAGCTCTTTGTGCTAATACTCAGGGGATGTAATGAAAACATGGCTGTGACACATACCAAATGACTTTAAAGCATCCACTTGTTTGTAAGTACCCAAACTACTCATTATCTGCTTTTACTTCAAATAAGAGGGGTTTGGCAGGGATGCTGGGTTCAGGTATGTTATTGCTCTCACATAGGCTTCCAATTTTTTTTTTTCCTGGCAATTTTTGGCAATTGGGAAGCTAACTGAATATCCATTCTTCAATGCTCCATAAGGACAGTTTGGGAAGACCAAATGCAAGCAGAGGGGCAGGGAGTAGAGTAGAAGGTCCAGGGGCTGGAGAGAAGGGGACACTGAGAGGTATCAGCCAAAGTGCACAGATTTTCAGTTACACATGATCAATAAGTTTTGGAGGCTGATAATACACCTCAACAAAATGAGCTGGTGGGGTGCAGGAGAACCCAAGTAGAGGACTGAGCTACTGAGAATGAGAACCTCTAAAGGCTCAGCAAGGACCCACACAAGACATGACATCCTCTATCTTTAGCTATTTCCAGATCAGCTAGCAAACAGGACATGTATTAAAAGCAGCAAGAGTGAATGGATGGCCCTTCCTGAGCTACTGACTTCCTTGGCTGCAATTCTTTTTATGGGTGGAGATTCAGACTTCAGGTGTAAAAAGTCCTGCCTTAAGTGGTTTGAATTCCACGCTGAAGAACTTCTTAAGTGATTGACAAATGGGTTTTATGGTTCTCACTTCCCTTAAAATATTAATTAAGAAAACGAACAGGAGCTTTTCCTTAACAGGCATTTGGCGAGTTAAACTGACTGATCGTCAATGCTAGCCGAGTCGCACTTTCCCTCTTGATTAGCGCGGGTTTCCTTCAAATCAAGACAATATGCTTACAGTGATGAGCCCTATTGGTCATCTATCTTGCTTTTGTGATCTGGCTCTCATCAGCTGAAATGAAGCCATTTCTTCTGCCTGGGGCTGATTAAACATAGAGTAAACCCGGTTCTCTAAAGAGACTCTAATGATTCTCCACAGAGCACGTGTCAGCCCGGCACCTGCAGACTCTGGCTTCTCAGTTTCCATCATAAAATGAAGCATCTGTTTCAGGGAGGTGATATCTTTTTCTCATCCAGTGTACCACTTTGGTTAGAGTGGACGTGGCTGACACAAGGCTGCTGTGCCACAGGTGACGAATGGCCCCAGGGAAGTTTTGTTCTCATTGGAGTGAAAGGGGCATGCCTTTGGACAGAATCCTATGACTTTGGTAAATGCCTTCTTGTATCCCATTACACGATCTTCTTTTAACAAACTAACATAAGGAAATATAATGGGGACTCTTTGAAATAAGGCAATTCTTTATTCGTCAACTTGTGTCTTAGTTTATTCATTCAGTGATTATTTAGAGTGCCAGTTATTTATGCCCCAAGTCAGAAACTGTGGATGGGATATGGCTATGGCAGACACAGTCCCTGCCCTTCTTGAGGTTACATGCTGGTGATAGAGACAGATGTTAAACAATTAATGTGAAGTAAATACATAATTACCACTGGGAGGAGTTTCCTGAATGGGAAGGCACTCTGGGAAAATGTAAGATGGAGGTCTGACATTTGGGGATTACAAGGATGACTCCCTGGGGCACTGAAATTTATGCGGAGATGACATAGATTAGAGAATCAATACAAGGGTGAAATGGTATTTTTGAGCCAAAGAAACATGTTCAAAGGCCCTGGGGCTGAAGGGTGACATTTGGTCTGTGTGAAGAATGAAAGGGAAAGGGGTTGAGATGGGGCTGGTGATGTGGGGAGATCAGTTCAGGCAGGGCCTCTGGGCTAGTTTCATCCCACAAGCATGGTAGGCACAGGCAGGTGGTTCATAAGAATGAAAGTGAAAGCACTGTTACTACTAAGGAGTTTTCCAACCATTTATTGAGTAGGAGGCAATTAGCAATTTTATTATACTACACAAACTTTTGTGATTTGAGATATCCAATCATTCTAACATTCCTTCAAGGTAGATAGGTACAGTCCCAGTTTGTAGGTGAGGAAACTGGAGCTGGGGAGAGAAAGCAATGGGTCATGCTCACTCAGCAGCTAGCTTGGGACCATGTCTCCAGCCAAGGTCAGATCAGCCCCACACCCATGCTCTTCCTTCTGCATCCTGCCACCTGCCCAAATATGGACCACATCATCCACTGCTGAATGTTTGTGACATTTATGCAACATTGTACTTTTTGCAATTGTTTGACACTCCAGGAAAGTTTCCAGTGCATTAACGGATAATGTTAAAGTGATAATAGCTCTGTGTATATCATTATAGAATTGGAGAGAGTTGATCACACTTACCTTGTCCCTTACAAAGGAATTCTGGCAAGAAGGTCTGAAAGAGTCCCACGCAGAAACTCACTGCCTGAGTATAGAATTAGCTTAACCTGTGTATAAACCCCAGTTTGTCTAGTACTGATTCTGTGATCTACAGCAAGCTGGGCATGAATGCTAAGACTCAGCTTTGTCCCAGTAAAATGAGCACGTTAGCATCTGCTTCAGTGGGTGGTCTGTAGATTAAGTTATATAAACCAGGTTTCCAGTTTCCTGACACACTCAATACCCACTAACCAGTGCGGTCATCTCCACCTCCTTTGCTATGGTTATCTTCTGCAGTATCAGTCTCATCGCCACTAACTAAGCTGCCAGACTAGTGGGACATGGAACATTCCATCTCTTTCTCCCAGTATGTTCTTTTGAGTCAATTGCAAGGGTGTTGCTCATTTTCCTACTCTCACATTATTGAAAGGAATGTGGACTAATCCCTGGCAGGTAGCTGAACACTAAGTCTGCCTAATAACATTGCATAGCAATTAAGTTGGAGAACGTTTGAAAATGGTGCAAAGGAATTCCAAGAGTTAAATAGCTATACAAAAGGAGATACTTGATGGAGACGACCGGGTATGGGGCATTTAAAATGGACCCCCTCATCTTTAAGTAAATGACTCTGCCAAATTGGACTTCATTTTGCTTTAAAAGCTGTTTTTTTTTTTTTTGGGGGGGGGTTGTTTTGTTTTGTTTTTTCTCTCATGGATGTATTTTAGACTTTAAAAAACTAAGCCAAGCCCAAAAAAGGCCAAATGGTTTCCCTGATAAGTGGAGAATGATATATGATGGGGTTGGGGGGTGGGGAATGAGAGAATAATGGGGGAACTTTAGAATATGTAGAAGGAAATGGGGAGGGTATGAAAAATGGTGGAATGAGACAGACATCATTATCCTACGTACATGTATGATTACACGAATGGTATGAATCTACATTGTGCGCAACCATAGAAACGAAATTATGTACCCCATTTGTGTACAATGAATCAAAATGCAGTCTGTAAAAAATTAAAAGCTAAATAAAAACAATAATAAAAAAACTATTTGAGGCATAAAACAAATCCCTTTTTTCCCTTCTTTTTTTATAGTAGTGGAGATTGAACCCAAGGGTGCTCTACCTTCTGAACTCCTTTTATTTTTCTTTATGAGACAGGTTCTCACTAAGTTACCCAGGCTGGCCTTGAACTTGCCATCCTCTAGCCCTGGCATCCCAAGAAGTTGGATCACTTTTAAACATGATCAAAAAGTTCACATACTAGTATTATACTAATATAATATAGATGATCATATATTTGATGCAAGTTATGTCCCCAAAAAGGATACAAAATATCTGAATTAAGGAAGGTACCAGTGTAAGACCTTCCTTTGGTGGGTATCTAGATTTCATCACAGTACCCGCTACACCCCTCTTCAAGGTTGCTTTCACAATATTTCAGAACTACCAAGTCCAGAATCTCTCTGTAAAAGCACAAAGAAGTTTGAGCAATCTAAGGTAACCAGAAAGTTCCAGAAGGTTTAACCCTCTGAAAAAGGTATTTTTGATCCACAGGACCATTCTTTCAACACACTAATGCTACGGTCATTCCTCTCCTTCTGATCTGCCCTCATTCCTCAAGGGCTGGGATTGTGCCTATCTCAGTTTCCACCCTCTTCCCAGTGTCTGCACAATCACTTGGCATGTAGTATGTGCACAACAAAATGCTTCTTGAATCAGATGAGAGGGTATCAGTACACAGCACAATGCCAAGGACAAGCCAAACCATTACAGTGTCCATCCCAGAATATGTGCAAGACTTGAGGTGAATGTTAAGTTTCCCACTGTGACTCCTGGAGACAGGAAAGTTTTGTTATGAGTTGTCAGACAAAGATAGCATGTGTCCAGTGAGTCAAGTTTGTTATAGCTGGTCCCTTTTCAATACAACGCCCCACCTATCAGAGAGAGAATTCTGTCTACGATGCCCTGGATCAGGTCAAAGTTAGGCAAAGATGGTCCACCAACTTTAGGGCTGAACCAGGGTAAAAATTGAAACATGCTGTAGGCACCCTGACATCCACTGCTGTCCATCTGGAAACCTCATTGTCAGTCCCACTGAGGTTTGCTCTCTGTTGTCTTCAGTGAAGTTTGATACACCCTCTGGTCCCAGAAGCAAGGTACCCGCGGTGATGGAGAAGTCCTGTGCTCTGTGGGAAGACTTCTATCCAGTGTCGCTTACCTGACCCATGAATTCAAACATACCGTCTGTCAGCAGCACTTCACCCTGCCAGACTTACAGGGTGACAACGCTGCTTCCTCTCAACATAAAGTGTCCAGCTGCGGGATGCAGGAAACGGATGGGGTGAAAGATGAAGAGGGAATTGTAAATCGCTCATTCTCTTTGAGGCTCAGATTCAGCATCTGTACGACAATGACTAAAACCTACCCAATCCACCCAAGCAGTTAATTATACAGACTGTGGGTCTCTGACAGACATTTCAGGAATCTAAGGCTGATGTGATTATAAGCTGGTGCTTTCTTTCTTGACAACCTTCCTCTAGGTGTTACAGGGTTAGCAAAAACAGCAGTGCCACTTAGCCCTGCCCTTTAAGGAGCTTACAGTCTTAAAGCACGTCAAACCATGGTGAGTGGGAAACATAAACAGTCACATGGAAAGTACATACCTTCATGCTGCATGACTAGATGGATGGATGGATAAATGGATAAAAAAGAGAGACACACACACACAGTTGTCCCATTGCCAAACATCTTTGTAAAGGAATCCTATAGAGAACACAGTAAAACACCTAATAAATGATTTTTGTTTGATCGATCTTGAATACCCTCAGACCATATTATTCAAAACATTGTATAAAGTTCTACATCTTGAGAAGACAGGAATAAAGAATATATAAACAGGGTCCTTTTATGTGATACTCTATAAACTCAGAATCAGACATTATTAACATGAATCAGAAAGATGTCTTGGGTTTCATACACACCACCTACTTCCTGTACAGGACTGTATCTAAGAGGTCCACAGGATCAAAGGATGGATGGACAGCAGGTTTATATCTCTAACACAGGTAAAATGTGTGTTCACAAAAAGTTTTGTGCTTTTTCCCCTTATCAAAAAAACAGGCATACTTGGTATTTTGCCAAAAACACTTAAAGTGGATTATATCTACATTTGACTTTGGAGTAAGTGCAAAGACAAAATCTCTGAAATTTTTAAACAAAAGTATCTTTCTTACTTCAGAGTTCAAGGTAAAAACTACTTTCACTGACTCTTAGACATAGTGGATCTTGAATGCTATAGGGACATAAAATATATTTATTGTTGCTGGAGCTCAAAATTTCCATCCTATTCCACTTGAACGCTGATTTTGAGTTTGCAGAAATAGCATCAGCCACATCGCCAAAGAGATCCTATAACCTTAACACAAAGTAAATATGAACAGAGAAAAGAAACGTAACCTTTTTAAAGTTCTCTGCATGCAAATATCATGCAGAAGTCACTGACTACTGAATTCTCCCACGCTTCTCAATATCAGAACCATTCCCCAAAACCATCATGGCAAGCTTATGTTGGTCTTTCACAGACTTTCTTAAATTCCTCTTCACTTTGTGTGATGGTTTCTCTATCTACACTATCATGTATAGGTAATAAATTTCTTAAGAATTCCATACAGTCAGAAACACAAAAAAGCTTACAAAAAAACTTCTGGATCTATTTAACCTATTGAGACCCAAACATCACTGTAAGCTTAAGTCACCATCCAAAGTGATCCATTAAAATGAAATATAGGACGAGTTATGAAGCAATGTGCTCAGACTTAGGGGTTACAAACCATGCCCTGCTACCCTGCTACCCTCAAAACATTTATTTGCAAGAGTTTATGTCAACATTGTCGTGGGCTTGGCCTGAAAAAGGACTGTGGAGCAGCACAGGCTTCCATGAACACGTGCGGCCAGGTGGATGGCAGAGGATGCTGTGGTTCTCCCCAGCAGTGCCAAAAAATCAGTCTGAAGCTCTATGAAGACAGTAACTGCAGGATGTTCCTCCTGGAGGCTGTTTGGATGAAAGCCATTGTGAGCCTCGAGTCCACATTTGAGCAACTATAGGCAGAAGTGATGAAGTGGGACACACAGACAAAGGGACCTGCCCCACACACTCCACCACAGACCTCACATGGGAACAATGGTGGAGAACAGTGGAACCCACATAGAGCAACGGCAGGGACCAGAGCAAGCACTGGAGAACCTGCTGCTGTCCACGGGAGACTCTTCAGACTTGTTTATGCTAGTTTGATTTCAGGTGTCCCACAGCTAAGTGAGACTTAGGAATATCAAGAAGCTTTCTCTGTATAGAGTATTGGACTGAATGTGGAGCACCCACCTGAACTCTATGGATAATGTTTGGTGTCTGAATTTAATTTGAGCATCGATTCTGGAATGCTGGCAGTTAGACACCTGAAATGTTCACTTGATAATGTGATGCTCACTTTCCCTGTGCCTCCTTTCTTTGAAGAGATTCGCCACCAAAACTAACACTCCTCTTCTGCCTACTACCATTCTGTACTGTATTTTAATGCAACTTCTAAGGGCATTCATTTGTTTAGTGCAATTGTTTAAGCATTAGGAGAATTTGGTTTCACTTTTTTAAATGCATTCAATATTCATAAAACCAAAAAATTGTGATTCATCTTTGTATAATGATTGATGTCAATGTCCTTAATTAGAAGTCGATATGTAAGTCTAGAATTTGTCATTTGCCTTAAAGAACGTAAAACTAAGCACACTTCATAAATCAAAGGATCTAGGAGAGAAATAGATCAGTCAATCAATTATACAAGATGAGAAACACTTCTTGATTTCTTTTTTTAAGTTGCAACCAGAAGTCACTTAGGAATAGTAACCTAAAGAAAAGAGAAAATTTTGGAAATACTTCTTCCAACTTCTATCAGTAGATCTGACAAAGAAGAAATATTCTAAATATGCTTTTAGTTTGTTTTTGTTTTGTTATGCAAGAAATTATTAAAATTTACACCTGCAAAATTAAATTTGGGTTTCCTTTTTCATCATCCTTGTTCCATTACCCATTAATAAAGAAGGTATATTTTCATGTGTTGTATAAAATGACAACCAGATCCAAAATTAAAGGATACATTGCCAGCAAACTTTTTTAAATTAGTAAATCCAGTATTTGCCTTATTTTAAAAATTTATGCAAGAAAAAAGGTGTAGCCTCCCCTTAAAATTACTGATGATCTTAATTGTTGATTCAAAAGTATTTTCTCATGTGGGAAAAAAGGAAAGAAAGAAAGAAAATCTTACTTTGGGTGCATATTTTAGCATCGTGAAAGTATGCCTTTGCAAAAAAAAAAAAAATCCATGAAGAAAACCTTTAGATGTGTCCAGTTCAACAATCTGTTTATGTTAGTAACATGAAACACACAAAGTCTTCCAGGAGGTCCAACTTTAAAAGTGTTCAAATGACCGATGACATAAAAAATTAATTTGCTTCAGACTTTTCTTTTTGATATCTAGTGATAAGTTATGGAAGAGAAAGAAATTCTTGTCAAAATAACATTTCATCTCCCATGATCAGGTCTGTTTACAAGTATAGCAGCTGTAACCAAAGTTTTAAGTATTTATACCCCCAATCTTGATTAAAGACATTCAAGACCAGACCACACTTGACTGAAAAAATATTTTTCAGTCAAACATGGTGGCACATGCCTGTAATCCCAGCAACTTGGGAGACTGAGGTAGAAGGATTGCAAGTTTGAGGCTAGCGTCAGCAACTTAATGAGACCCTGTCTTAAAATTTTAAAAATTTTAAAAGAGTTAAGAATTAAGATTAAAAGAGTTAAGATTAAGTGCCCTTGGGTTCACTCCCCATTATCCCCAATATATATATATATTGTTTTGTTTTGTTTTGTTTTGTTTTGTTTTGTTTTTTTAAATCTTCTACAGAAACAAATGTGACTGTTTCCCAGTCACTCAGATGTGATACTGGCTGGATTCAGCAGATGTTGTCCAATATCATGTAAGCCTTTGGAAAAATAACTGCTCTTGTTAACTTTCAAGTAGCCAAAATGTGAAATGAATATTGTGTGGCATGGTAGAATCACTAATTGGATGATGCATGTAAATGTAAAAGTACTATGTAAATGGTAAATAAAGCACCATGTGCATGCAAGTTATTCAAACTACTGGTGAAGTTTCCTTCATGATAATGATAATAATGGCAATAATACCAGCAAAAATAATAGCAATAGCTCTTATTTACTGAGCAATTTTACTGTCTGCCAGCCACTATTCTAGGCACCTTACATGTATTTGCTTATTACTTCCAACAGATCAAAATAGATACTGTTATGTCTACTTTACAGATAAAAGCCGAAAGCACAGAAAAACTATGCAAATTTCCCCAAGTCACACAGAACATAAGACAGTGCCATTACATTTTTTTTCTTTTGGCAGTACTGGGGATTGAACCCAGTGCCTCATGTGTGTAAAGGAAGCACTATACCTCTGAGCCACATCCCCAGTTTTAGCTCAGGCGATTAAAGTTCTTTATACCCTCATGCAAATGTACTCACAAATGAAAGTGTTGGCATAGAATTCATGAATTTCCTTCTCATTGCAGCATATGATCCAGATGCTTCAACATATGGTCAAGTTACTATTTAGTTATTGAAGTGAAAGCACATGTACACACACACGTGTACACACACATACTCTCATACAAACTTATTCAGATACCCAATGATATAGCAAGTATCCTTGAACTAACACATAGAATCGATCTCTTCATTTGAAATAGTTCAAATGAATCATAAGATTTTGCTAGACAAGAGCTCATTCTGCCAGAAAGTAAGCTGGTACTAAATATTTGATAAATGAGTGCATGTTCCCCAGTGTGGTAATATTTGGCATCTTTGTTTTGCAAATTACTAAGAAATCTTTGGTTTGTGAGTGCCAAAAAGGCAACTCACTCTTGCTAACACCAAAAGGAAAAATAGATTAGCTCCCTTAAGGAAAGAGTCTAGAGAGTTTGGGTTTCAGGCATGGCTGGATACAAGCAGTTGGGTGGTCTTCTTGTCTATCTCACTATATTGTTCCTGCTCCCTGCTCCTCTGCTTTTTCTCTTCAATGACTTCCTGCTTTTTCAGGCTCCCTTCACCTGTAGCCATTGGATTATATGTGACTATTCTAAAAATGAGAACAATTTTTTTCTTTCTATCCCCAACCAGCATCTTCTAGAAGTCTTCGATTGTCATAGCCTGGATCATGTACACATCTCTGAAACCATCACAGGCTTCTGATGAATTAGGCATTTGATGAACCAACCAATAAGTAGGAAAAGGTAGAATGGAAGAAAATCATGGAAGAAGAAGATGGTGATAAGTGGAAATATGATTATAGCCTCTCTTGTCCCAGAGATGTCCAACTGATTTTCATCTTCAATGTAATCTCAAGAATTTAACTTCCAAAAAACAGAAGCAAATAATAGGCAATTTCATCTTCCTCTTCAGATTGTTCTTTATTTTTGCCTGCCTAATTCATTGTCTTTAAAGGAAATGGACACCCAGATTTGAATAAGGCAAGATTCATATGAATGATGTCATTCAAGAGGGAAATTATTTCTTTTTCTGCGTCATTGTACTTGGTGGTAATTTATGATCAGTGGTGATGATCCTATCATTCCAATAAATCCATGCTCAGATCTAAAATCATAAATTAAAAGGTACTGCAAAGTGTGCCCCATTCCACGCTTGTCATTTTGTTCTCAGACTCTAGAAAACTTCAGAAATTCCCCTGTGGTCCTTTCTCACACAGGAATGTCCTGCCCTGCTATATACAAAGGTCTCATTGATTGCAAGAGTGGCTGCACTTGTATGCAGGACCAAAGGGTTGGGAATCCAGGAAATTCTCAACTGGTCTAACAGGTATGAGCACCACACCTTCTCAAAGTTCCACAGTGAGCAAGTCACAAAAATTGGGTCTACAATGAGAACTGGGGAAAATTAGAGAAGTGTCTTAAGGCGACTGGAGCCTGAGAGATGGAGAGTTCAGATAGGATCAAATGAGTATCTCAGGTCATTCTGCCTCATTCCAGTCTCACATTTTTCCTAAGATTTCTTCCCACCTAGAGAGAGAGAGAGAGAGAGAGAGAGAGAGAGAGCACAAGCACAATCTAGATCACACAGGTGCCTGTCCTCCTGCCCCAATGCTGAAGTCCCCATGGCACTACTATAATTTAGATTCTCCCCCTTTCCTGTACTGTTTTCTTGAACTTTTTCTTTTAGAACATTGAAGAAGTCATACTCAGTGAGTCGACTCTGCATGCTATCTATCATTTGTCTGTCCAGGACCTTCATTTCATTATTACCCTTTGTGGCCTCCCCACTTCCATTTCCCTCAACCATAAGCAATAGCACTGTGATCAAGTAGCTCTGTCACTACAATCCCCAAGACCACACTGACACTGGGGTAAATATCTCCATCTAGCCCCTTGGGGACTCTGTCTGAAAGCTTCTCTGGGCTCTACTCCCACTAATGGCAGAGTCAAATGTTGGACTTTAGTTGGTCTTCCTTTGGCGTCCCTGTTTGGTGTTTGGTGACACAATCAAGTTCATATCATGTGAATGGGAGAATCTGAGGCTGGGAGAGGTTAAATGATATGCTTTATTTCTCATAGTTAATCCCCATGGTTTGGATGTGTTTGGAGTGTGTCAACCAAGGTTTGAATGAAATACTACACTTTCAAGAACAATGAAGTGTTGGGAGCTTGGTCCTCAGTGAGGTAATGTTGGGAGGTGGTAGACTCTTAAGAGTAGGAGGTTGATGTGGGTTGGGGTTGTGGATCAGTGTTAGAGTGCTTGCCTAGCATGTGTGAGGCACTGAGTTCCATTCTCAGCGCCATATAAAAATAAATGTCTATCAACATCTAAAAAAAATTTGAAAAAAAAACAGTGGGAGGTTGAGACTGGCCCTGCTCCAGTATACATGCCTGGCAATGTGGTCTGTACCACAAAGCTATCGCACTACCATGATGCCAGCTGCCATGAGGTGATGCAACCAGAAGACTTTCACTAGAGCTGGCACTATGCCGTTCAGACTTTCAACCTCCCAAACTGTGAACTAAATGAACCTCTTTTCTTGATCAGTGCCCAACCTCAGTTATTTTGTGATAGTAACAGAAAACGATTAAAATACTAGTTAAGAGCTTGAGTCAGGATACAAGGACAAATTTCTCTAAATCTTTGGCTCACATCCCTGTGCTATACCACATTACCATTCACAGGAAACTTATGATTCAATGACCTGAACTAGAGGGTGCAAGGGCACACAGTGAGGAATCCTTCTTGTAAGAAAGCCAGAAAACTTTTCCTTCCTTTCAACAGGCATTCATCCCCCCAAAACCCATGCCTTCACATCTGCTGGCAGAAGAAAGCAGATCATGCTACAAGACCATTGTATAATCAGAGGGGACAGTGAGCCCCATTGGCTCATTGGCTGGGAGCCAGGCAAGCTTAGTCCCCTCACACCCCTGAAGCCAGAAGATTAACAGCTGCCATCTGGCAATGAAAGACTCCCATGCAAACTGCAAACCCTCCCCTCCCCAGGGTGACTCACTGCTATGCCCAATACCAGTCAGGCCCAAAGAAACTTTGATGGCTCAATTAATGAAGATGAAAACTTGAGATTTGCCAAATACAGATTAAATGGCATCTTGGTAACATGATTATCTCTGAATTACTAGCTACATAGTGAGTCAGACAAGTGACTAATCCTGATGAAGCCTGGGTGCTGTGGACAGAGGATGCGCTATTTCCGATCCTTGGGACAGTATTGTAGTAAATAGAACTAAAATACTGAGTGTCTTCTTGTACCATAGATGTCACTCTTCTTAGGAGAAGATTTAATTTCTTAAAGTTCCAAGGTTCCAAACTCAGAATGATCAGTAACAAGATGAGCAGAGAGTGTGTCAGAAAAAAATGAGAAGCAATCACAAGAATCTGGCAAGTATTCATGTCTGTAGGACTTGTGGATAAGATCAGCAGAAAGCAAAGGTTAAGAATGATACAGAGAGGAGTCAAAAAGTCACGTGAAGTCATTTCTCCTGCTTCTTTCCACGTTTTTAGTTCACTACCATTCAGTACTCCTTTCTACAATGGTGCTTTAATGCATCTCTGTGAGCTAGGCATTGCTCTTCCATTTTCCATGTGAGAAAATGAAGTCCCAAAAGTGTTTGTAACCTCTCTGAGGTTGAATACCTGCTAATTGCCCAAACTGAGAGTTGTTCTATGCCCAAAGTTAGGAAATGCCATGATTTATCTTCCCAATTTTAGGAATCTATGAAGAATTTTGAAAGAGCCCCAAGGATTATTTCCAAAGCAAATGGAAAGCCAACACCAAAATAGAAGTTAGGAAAATTTCATCTTCTTTAAGACAGAAGATGGGACTTTGTCAAGTGGTGATAGTGTTGGAGGAATGAGATGGCCAGTGAATGTCTATAAATAATTCAATGAATAAAAATGTCTCATAACCTAGTTGGAATTGTGTAAGAAAGTCCTTACTGGTCTGCTCTGAGATGAACTATGAAATCTCCAAGGATCATGTTTAGCCTCCAAACAAGTAGCAATCTTTTTAGAGTTTAGTGATAAGATGTACAGGATAAGAATTGGTGGCATGATGCATGATCTAAATTTTGCATTACATAAAGGTATGGAAATACATCTTGCAAAATGCCATACTTTTTCCTTTCTGTCCAACACATTTCCAAGAATGAAAGAGTGAAGGAAACCCTGGGTTTTAGACTTCTGATACATTGTACCTGTTTCAATCAGATGCATAATTGTGGTAGGATTGTTATTGTTTACTTTTCACACTGTCACTAGCAACTTTAATTTTCAGTTAAGTTCTTAAAAATCCCTTTCTGGAAAAGCAAATGAGATCACATTCTCCATTCTCCTGGTTAACAGTGTCATTATCACACTGCGAATTCTCAAACAATCAGCTAAATTCCATTGTGGCTCTGAATCCCTTCTCTTTCTTTGTGATGCATTCACAAACTTATTCAGTCTTCTGCCTTCTCAATGGAGAAAATTTTATAGAAACTACCATAAACGGTACATAATTGTAAATAGCTTTAAAAAGCCATATGGAAGGATGAATAATCTTTCTTTTTGTTCCCATCTTTCCAAAATATTCTCTTGCTTTGTGTTTTGCAATACCTTTTGCACCCAGCTTTGGTCAAAATTGTTGTTGGCCATTTGCCAGCTCGAAATGTCCTACAAAATGAATTGCTTCTTTTGTAAATAAGGCAAAACTCTGTAACTTTGGGAACTATTGCTTCAAAATACTTGCTAAAGTTATAGCTAGCTGGGAGCACTTTCTGTGGGAGCATAGGGAGTGTGGTGGTTTTATTGTCTGTTCCGCATGTGTAAGTCATGATCCGGGTAATATTCTGTGCTTTCCTTCATATCTTCTAGTGGCTGTAGTTTGGAGCACCACAGATATTCTTTCAGGAAAGCATCATATATTTCCTCAATCTGTCTCATCTTGGGTTTTGGGTTAAATTGTCAAATAACACCAGAAAAAGATGAAAATTGAGATAACTTTTTAACCACTAATTTCATGGTTGGGATTAAACAAGGATACCATAATATTCAAGGGAATGAGCTCACCCACTCATATTGGCTTCCTTTGTTTACTTTTTACTTGAAGAGGTTAATTTATTCCTCTTACAATTTAAACACAAACCTCTTCTAATGCTGTTTTGAGGAGGTAACTTCTGATTTGGCCACACTATGTTCTCTTTCCCATATCCTACCCTGTTGCTTCTCAGAATAAATATCTCCAAATGGAATACTAAGGACAAATATTACAGTTGCGAGTTCATTCTTACATCAAATTTTTATCAAAATTAACTCAATAATGCACTGCAGAACAATTCACATAGAGGGTATATTATCACACAAAAAAATGTTTGTACTTTTTAGGCTCATATTTTTTAAAAAAGAATTCTCTGTTCTTACCTGTTGAAATGAATTATATATATGCATATGTGTATTAATTCACTACCCATGTATTAAGATAACTTTCTTCACAATACTTTTCTAACATAGGATTCTTCTTGAATCACATATCTTAACATAATATTCAAAATTATGAGGATAAAATGAAAAAAATACTCTATTTTGAAAAGATGAACTACAGAAGGAAGGATTGGATTGATGTTCAGTTAAAACAGTATAGCAATACTACCATCATGATGAGAATTATTTTTTTACCTCAAAAAATTAGCTGAAATAAGGTATTTTGTGCTGAGCTATCTGGGCAGGAAATTGTACATGAGGTGTGAACAAGAGGTATCCAATCCTGCACTCTAATGAAAATGCAGTTGGTCATACCTATACCTAGAAGAGGAGACAAAACATGCAAAGGGATTGAATATTTTGCAAAGTCCCATCAAAAATCAGCTCATGCACAACCTAAAATGAGAGGAACCAAACTCATCAATGAATGAGATGTAAAAAAGCCTCAAGCCTTGTTGATTTTAAGTCTCTCTGCCACAGATTTTTAATATCATCTTAAGAAAAATCAGTTTAAATGTCTATCTAAATTCAGAAGAAAAACATCTTGGCTCTCCTTAGACATGTTGAAAAAAATAACAAGCGCTACTCAGAATCACTACATCAAATAAATGCAAGTGCTTCCTAACACCCTTGGCCAAATCACAGCCAAGTACGGAACAAAAACACAGTTATGAGAGCCTGTTGGATAAGAGACTTGATGATTCTTCATGTTTGATGTTACATCCCACATGATGCTTCCTCTGAAAGCCAAGTTTCATCTTGGGAAAGAATTAATGTTAAAGATCAAGCCCCAGTATTACAGAATCTCAGGTTAAACAAAGAATGCAGAGCATCCAGTTTTAGCAGAAATTTTAATTAAGCCATATTTGCTGCTGTCACTGAATGCAAGTACAGTATCATGGAGAACATTACAATAACCAAGTCTTAGGCCTCGCTGTAGCTTGAGCATGTATGTGCATGAGTGTGTTTCTAGGTTCACACATGCACAAATACACATGTTGTCTACAAATAAACCTGGCCACAAAAACTCCTTCTTTAGAAGACGTTGCATTTTTGTTTTTATTTTTATATGCTGGGCTCTAGGCATTTCTGTAGTTGTGAACAACTACATTTGATTAAAATCTGTCAGATTTATCTTTTTAGCAGGAGAAAAGAAATATGCGTTTCTCCAGAAAGGAAATCAATGTGTCTTTATGATAGATGCAGAGTGGAAAGCTGGGTACTGTCACTTTAAGGATGAAACAGAAAGTCAAGGTAGCTGTTGCCATTGGCTGCTGACATCACTGTTGTGAGGCAAAGCCACTGTTTAAATCTTATAATCCTTGTTTATAGGATAGACTTACAGTCACTGACCTTATAGCTATTACTCTAACTTGTTAAATAACAAAGTCTTGCATCTGAGGTGTCCACAGTTTGCTTTGTTTAAATTTTCTTAGCAACATCTTTTAGCCAGAGATCTACTCTGCTCCATTTCTTCAATTTTCAAGGCCCCATAACTGTACCAGAGAATCTCCCTTCTCTAAGCAAACAGAAGGAAGAAAACTTGAAAACAACTCCCAGGTTATACCAAAGAAAAATGAACCACAGTATCCTCAGAGGAAGATGGAGGCTGCTTTGTGATACAATGAGGTCCAAAGGTCTCCTCTTACCTTTTGTAAACTACTCATCTCCCCAAGATCCCAAGGAAGTCCAGATAGAGCTGTGCTGGTTAAGAAAGGAAGTATCTGCTCTGGTACTGTGAGCTTGTAAGATACTCTGCTCAGAGATGGCATAACCAGCAGACTTGTACCCTCTTCGGGCAGCCTCAGAAATTCAGGTGAGAGTGGATGTCAGTGTAGATATTTTGCCTCTTCAGTTACAACCTGCAAAA
This sequence comes from Sciurus carolinensis, assembly GCF_902686445.1. Classification (NCBI taxonomy): domain Eukaryota; kingdom Metazoa; phylum Chordata; class Mammalia; order Rodentia; family Sciuridae; genus Sciurus; species Sciurus carolinensis. The sequence goes on from NC_062214.1 coordinate 64,077,572, forward strand.
CCATTCTAGTGTGCTTATAAAGCAATGTCAAGATCACTGAATTCATGTATCAGTCCAAATTGCTTTACCTCTTGTCTCATGAATGAACTCTGTCAGTATTTGAAGTGTTCATTTGCAATCAATTTCAGTAATCATGTTTGATGCATATGCCTACATAAGTTCCTTTAAAATGATGTGTTGGTTTTTGTTCCTTAATCAATGAATGTTGCTAGAAAGCATTCTATTGACATGAGCATGAATATGAGTGCTCCACATATTCACCCAGCTCTGATTAAATCATTGGATTCAGGACACCTAGCCAAGAGTGTTGAGCATAGTAGGCACTCATCACAGATTCTTTATTTATCACTCTTTAATTATTTGTCACAATTATTTATTTGTCTCTCTTCAACATGCATCCCACAAATTAAATAAGCACAAATAACCAATGCATTTGCCTAAGGCTGAAGGACTCTGTCTCTTTTGACCCCAATGTCTACCCTCTACTTTTGCCTCACCTACAATTTACTAGCTACCAGAAATGAGAGTCAAAGAATCAATTAACTGCCATCATGCCATTCTAACCAATTGAAAGACTTCCCAATTAGTTATATATATTAGCTAGTTTGTATAAATTCATAGTGATTGAGATACATTCTTGCATTCTGGTAATAGACCCTATCTAGTAGCTATGCCCTATGCTTTTGATACACTGATGAGTTTAATCCGCAAATACAGTGTTTCATTGCTTAAGGACAGGGTATATTCTGAGAAATGCATTGCTAGGTGATTCTGTCCTGTGAACATCAGAGAGTGTACTTACACAGACCTAGATGGTCCAGGTCAATCAGGTGAAATGGACTTCCATACAATCAAGGGATATAGTACATTTTTATAAATAGTAGTAGTACACTCTAAAATAATGACAAAAAGTATAGTCTAGTAAAAACATGAACCAATAACATAGTCATTTAGTTTCAATATCAAGCATTATGTCCTGTGCATAATAGTATGTCCTACACTTTCAAACTATTAGCAGGAAAGTTTTATTTATATCAGCATGACCACAAAATGTGAGTAGTGCATTGCCCTACAGCATAAGAACAGCTGTATCACAGGGACATAGGAATCATCAACTCCATTATCCTTTCATGGGAACACCATCATATGTGCAGCCCATCACCAACATGGTGTCATTAAGCAGGGCATAACTGCATTCTGTTTGTATTTATTGAAACTGATATTCAAATTCTGTACTGCCCTTAGAAACTGTATTCACCAAATAACTATAATATCTTCCCTTTTTGTGTTCAAGTAGAACTTATATACCATTGGAGTTGATTTTTTTAAAAACTATGTCATCTGTAAAACCACCTTGACCTAGGGCTCTTTTCAGTGACAGTTCTTTTGCTTCCCAGTCTCTTCTACAGTACTTGATCTATTCATGTTTCCTATTCATGTTTTCCTTTATTCTTGAGATAATTTTAAGAGTTTGTATTTGTAGTACGAAATCATCCATTGTTGTAGGACTTCACATTTAATTCTATATAGTTGCCTGTAATATCCAACCTTAAACTTTTCTATTTTCTCTATATCTATGGTTATATTTATTTTTAATGCTGCACTTATTTTACTGTCTCTCTCCCTAATCAGGCTTGACAGAGTTGTATCTGGCTCATCAAAATTTTCAAAGAAACTAATTCTGATTTTATCTACTTCTTTTTATATTTGCTTCCTAGTTTTAGCTTTTGTCTTTATTAATTTCCTCCATCTACATTCCTATATTATTTTGCTGCTTTTGGATTTGAGAATTTTAAAACTTATTTTCAAATCTTTTTTTTCAACTATAAAGATAATTTAAGGATGTAATTTTTGTCTGTGTAAAAAGTCTGCTTGGATTTCTTACATAATATGAAGCGTTCTTATTTTTATTAGTCTAGGTTGTTTGTAACTTGGTTTTCCTCTTTGATCTGGGGATTGTTTTAGAAAGTTTTTCTTAATTTTAAAAATCCCTTGTCAATTTCTTATGCCAAGTCCTAGTTTTACTGAGTTATGATCAGAAATGCAAACTATAAAACTTAACTCCAACATATCAACCTTTCTGTTTCACTAATAATCCATATTCCTTGCAATATTACAAATTCCCACTTACATCATTATCATGACCCCTTGTTCCATTTCTTTAGGTCTTGAGAGATCCATTTTATTTAGTTTTATTATCAGAATTAAGAGCTGTGAGGGTTGTAAGGAATGTAGGGAGTAGGGAAACCAGACATCACAATAGGAGGAAAGCATTAGTTAATAATGCTACTGGCAAGATGAGTAAAATATCCATAACTTGAACAGTTAGAGAGGGCAAATAAAAAAAACTTCTCAGATTATAAGAAAGAATAAAAGACTGAAGAGAAAAGTAACTAGGTCAGGAAAGAAAAAAGAATGAAAGAAAGAAAGAGAAACAAAGAATAGCAATAGCAAAATGTAAAAAATAGAAATTAACTAAAAGATGGAAGCATTTAATAGATGGATTATTTCAAGACATATGAAAGTATAACTCCCTGTTAAATATCAGCATAGGTTAAAAATATCCAATTATAAACTTTACCTAGCATTTCCAGCAGGAATACAATATGAAAAGTATATACACTGTGAGTTCTCATCAAAATAGTCTTTTTTTTTGAACCAATTATATAATATTTTATTGACCAGATGCTTCTTTGATCTCTTTTCTCACAGATTTTATTTCACCATCTTTCTCTTTCAGTAGACATTTCTCCATGCACATAATTTCACTGCCTTGTAGCTTTCAATTATAGACAAGCATAACGTGAGTCCAATCTTCTATATATTTAACTAACCTAAAGTCTGAATCAGAAAATATTGTGAGCTTTAGAGGTTTAGGGAGGAAGTTTTGTACTTTGATCTAGTTTTTGGATTGTGGAATTTTTTATTCCTTTTATTTTTCTTGGTTGGGTATTTAGAGCCATTGATCAGGTTCCCTGGGATGGGGATCTGTGGGCAGGCATTATACAGAGGAGCGATCTTGAAAATAATGCCTATGAGGAGTGAAGAAGCAGGACTGGCCAAAAAAAGGAGCTGAGCTGGGAAGTAGCTGATTTTGTGGGAGCTGGGGCTGAATTCACAAATTGAAATAAAAGGATTAGTCTGTGGCATACCCACAACAATGAGTCATTGGAGAGACACAGGTGGGGGATTACAGTGCCCCAGTCCTTAATGGGCATCCAGGAAGAACTCCACCGGGTCATCTATGCTAAATATTCAGGAATGTAATGAGGATGTGGAGTTGTATGCTTTTGCTTGAATTTGCTTATTTCTTTTCTTTTGTCTTAATTCTCTTAGACTCAGTTCTTGTGATTACAAAACTAACATCTTCAGTTCAGGGAAATGTTCTTTCACTTTGGATTTGATGACCATGTCTCCATCTTTTTCTTCTTTTATTCTGGTGGACTCAGTTTTTGCCTGTTAAGTTTTCTAAATGTGTGCTCTTCATCTCATTTCTTTGCACTCATGTGTTTCTATTTTTATTTTTGTTTTTTTGTCTTTATGGCATGTCGTGTTTCCATTTATTTAATTTTCCAGATCTCTAATTCAATTATCAGCATGAATTACACTGATTGCTTTATTAATCTAATGGATATTTTAATTTAGAAATCATGACTTTAGGACCCAAATATCTTCATAGTACTTCAATGATACATCTTTGAGAAAGCTCATTATTTTCAGGTTCATCTTTCCATCTCTCTCTTTGATCTACCTCGATCAAGAGTCATTTGCCCTAGCCTTTTGGATTTCTCTCCCCTAACACAATCCCATTAAAGGAGCTGTAGTCTTGCTTGCAAGATCAAGTTATTAGTTTGTGCAAGCCAGGTGTTTGGTTTGGACCATGGGGAAACTCAGCAGTGGTAGCAGGTATCAAAGTTTATGTTTCATTACATTTTCCACTCCCCAACACTACCCACATTTACCGTCCTTATGTTCTGAGCTGCTTCCTCTTTCAGCTAATGTATTGGGTACCAAGTGTACTCAATGAGCCAAAGCTTAGCACTAGGTCCTCGCCTGCAGTCTAGAGCTTGGAGAATTATGACCATCTCCAGCAGAAGGCTGGGACTCAAATGTCTAGCAATTAGTCTCCAAAGTACAGTCTCATTCTATTATACCAAATCCTTTTAAAATTTTCATCTCACTTTTCAAACTTTGTTTTACCTATTTCTCTTAAATACTGAGTTGACCTGTTTACAAGACACACAACTAATTTTTTAAGAAAAGAGTTTGCTAACTTGATGCATTTATACGTTATTGTCAGTTGTCTATATGTTTGAATTTTTAAAAGTAGTATATGAGCAAATTTGTAATATGCAACATGACTTTTTGACAAAAAATAGTTTCTTATTCAAGCTTGTAAACCTAAATAGGTCCAGTGATGAGGATATATTTAATAATATGTTCAGTGGAAAAGGCTAGTTACAAGGTATGTATCAAACACCATATCATTTTTTTATATCCTTACAACTAGAGAGTAGGGTATGAGGCAAGAATTGGTATTGTAAAGTCAGGCCCAGGATCTGTTATCAAAGGTCTTTCATGTACACGCCATGTTAAGTTTAGGTTTTATTTCCAAGGCAATTGTAGAATTCTTATAATAAGAACTTTTTGCAGAGAAATGACATAATCCTGTCAGCATTTTAATGTTTAAAATATCACTCAGGCAAAATATGGGGAATAGATTGGTAAGTCAGTGATACTGGATGCTGTTGCAGTGTAACAGGGGATAAATTTACTAGGCCTAAAGGCTGTGACCAGAGGGATGCAGAGAAGGATGTAGACAGGGGCAATAATGAGCAGTTAGCCCTGACAACTTGTGAATCACTTTGATGAAGGGGAAAGAGGAAGGGGACAAGTAGGGTAACCCGGATCCTTGCCCTGGGAAACTGAATAGAAGGATGGTGGTACATTTTCCCTGAACAAATAAAGCAGGAAGGGATCCAGGTCTAGAGGGAGATATGTCAGGGAACATAGCTCATTTAATTTCCCAGTTGTAGAGATTATGCTACCTATGAGATATACAGGGAGGAAACTGCATTTACCAGAACATAGGGTCAAGGAGGACAAGAACCCTATTGGTTTAATTCATTACATCCTCAGTGCCTTGTATAGAGCCTAGAAGATGATAAATACTCAGTAAATTCCAGATGAGTATGTGTTCTTACCCAAGTTTATGGGTCTGCCTATGAAACAGTGTTTCAGGGAATCATTCAGATATCTCTGGTTTTATTACATAGAAAATTCTAGAACTTTCTTGGATGTCTACCACTACCATATTATATCCAGTAATAAGAAGATTCTAGTCCACACTCAATAGGTTAAGTAACAAAACTCTTACTAAGATTTGTGTTGCTAATGTTACTCTTCATTAAAGATACAAGCAGAGTGGGTTAATTATCAACAGAAAGCAAAATAAATAAATAACTTAATTTTTGAAGTGATTGGACTGAGTAGAATAAATAAAATCATAGCATTAAGTGAGCCTCTAATATTTTTTAATTTGACATCTGGCTTTCAAGTTACCATTGAAAAGATTAAGAGAACCAGGTATTATTGTTTGAGGATAACTACAAGCAATGTGTAAGTTGAAAACTCTAAAAGGGATTATTGCATTATAATAAGAAACAATAAGTACAGAGCTCAAGAAAAGATCTGGAAAAGACTTTAAGAAAAAAAGAAGGAAAAATGTAATAAACATCTCTGCTACTTGGAGAAGTTGGAACAAATCTTCCTTGCCTATGAGGCTTAAATTACCTGCCTATCCCTTTAAGCATTTTCATGTACAAATCAAACACAGATGGCCCATTACATTTATGACCTCACTATCAATTACTCTAGATGGAGCATGCATTAATTATTGAAATATTTTCATAGTATACAAGTTTTTAGTGGTTACATTGCCACAGATAATTTCAACTTTCTGATTAGAATCTGGTATAAACAATTTTATTTACGGGAATTAATCTCTTGAATGTAGTAAAAACTACAAATACAGTAGTGGATTTTTTCCCCGCTTAACAAAGCCAAACTAGAAATCCTGGCCCCTATCCCTGGAAGTCAGCATTATGTTAGCATCACATACAATATATAAACTCTGCCAAAATCTATTAACAATTGTAGTAAATTTTGATTACTGGAGTTGTTTGTTATTTATGTTGAGAAGATAAAGATAATATTGGGAATAGTCCTTTTCTATTCAGTGTATAAATTACATCCATAAAATATCTTGTTTTGCAAACAGTAAAAGGAAAAAATAAGACTAAATTTGGTTGAAGCTTTGAATCATTGCATCTACTTCAAGTCAATAAACATTTGAGATGATGTGGCAGTCCACAGAAGTATTTAGATTTTTAACAGTGCCATTAGTTTTTTTTTTTTCCCCCTAACTTGGTAAACAAAATTATGGGGCTACTTACTATTAAAGAACAAAAAGAACATTCCTTTGAAATAGCACTTCCATAGAAAGCAGGTAAAGAAATATTTAAGGGGCATAGAGAAATACTTACATATTTTCAGTCATTCTACTCATTCAACAAATATCAACTGAGCACCTACTGTGTGCCAGGAACACAGGCATTTGTAGACATTTGTAGTACTTTGGTGAGAAGAACAAAAGTCTTTACTCCTGCCAAGTATAGACTCTGGCAAAACTGACTCCTTTATCCCGCTTTGCAAAGAAAAGGAAGCTGAGGCTTGAGAGGTAGCTAACTTACATAAGTCCCCAGATAGAAGACAAGAGAGCCAGAGTAAGAGCCCAGGCCATTGACTCCATATCCCATGTTTCTAACTCTCCACATCTCAGTTGCCTTCACCATTTCCAGTTGTTTTTCTGGTTCAAATGTCCATTAATCTGGGACCTTCAGGGTTTACATTTAAATGCTATCAGTTGGACTTTTCCAGTAGAGGTCTTTATCTATATAGACTAAGTTAAAAAAAAAAAAAAAAAGCTATCTATATTTCCTCTCTCTGAAGTTTACTATAGAAAAGAATATCCAAAGCATACACAAATGGAGAAGAATGATATGAAAGCTGATTTCACAGCTCTATGGGATAAAGTGACGGTAGAAGTAACAGGCAATGTCAACATGCAATCTTTTGACTTCTTTCTCCAGACAAAACCAAACAAGTATGAAACACTGTAGTTTTAACAAGGCACAAATAAAGAGTGCTAATGGAACTCTGCTTTCACAATGGCCTTGTACAAGCAAGAAGCTATAAATTCCCACATCCTCAGGGGCAACTAAGGCTGGAAAAGTATGATCAATCTCCAACTAGAATCATACAGGAGAATAAAAATTTAGCATATGGATTAGGTGGAAAATAATTGACCAGTGAACAATGCTTACATATTAGAGCCCTCTAGCAGACATTTATAAGATACATTGCTAATGGGAGAATCCATACAAAAATTAATAATATTAATTAACTAATTAATGTTCATTTAATTTTGAATATTATTTTCACTAAAAAAGAATGTGTTTGCATCACTGTAGTATGCTGATTTTAAGTCCTTTGGGTACAAACCAAGGAGTGGGATAGCTGGGTCAAATGGTGGGTCCATTCCAAGTTTTCTGAGGAATCTCCATACTACTTTCCAGAGTGGCTGCACCAGTTTGCAACTCTACCAGTAATGTATGAGTGTACCTTTTCCCCCCACATCCTCACCAACACCTATTGTTGCTTGTATTCTTGATGATAGCCATTCTAATTGGAGTTAGATGAAATGTTAGGGTGTTTTTATTTGCATTTCTCTAATTACTAGGGATGATGAGCACTTTTTCATATATTTGTTGATAGCCCGTATATTTTCTTCTGTGAAGTGTCTGCCCATTTCCTAAGCCCATTTATTGATTGGGTTCTTTGTATTTTTGGTGTAAAGTTTTTTAAGTTCTTTATAAACTTTGGAGATTAGTGCTCTGTCTGAAGTGTGTGTGGAAAAGATTTTCTCCCACTCTGCAGAATCTCTTTTCACATTATTAATTGTTTCCTGTGCTGAGAAAAAACTTTTTAGTTTGAATCTATCCCATTTATTGACTCTTGCTTTTATTTCTTGCACCATGGGGATCTTGTTAAAGAAGTCTTGTCCTAAGCCAAGGTGATGGAGATTCAGGCCTACTTTTTCTTCTATTTGGTGAAGGGTCTCGGCCTAATTCCTAGATCCTTGATTCATTTTGAGCTGAGTTTTAATCAACATACTACCATGATGCAGCTACAACATTGTTCATAGCAGCTCAATTCACAATAGCTAGATTATGGAACCAACCTAGATGCCCTTCAATGGACAAATGGATAAAGAAACTGTGGTATATATACACAATGGAATATTACTCAGTCATAAAGAAGAATAAAATTATGGCATTTGCTGGTGAATGGATGTTGGAAAATATCATGCTAAGTGAAATAGGCCAAGCCCCAAAAAATCAAAGGCCGAATGTTTTCTCTGATAAGTGCATGACAATATATAATGAGGATGGGGAGTCTTGGGGGGGGGGAGAAGGATGAAGGAACTTTGTATGGTGTAGAGTAAAATGGGGTGGGAGAGGGTGGGGGACAGAAAGATAGTAGAATTAAACAGACAGTATTACCCTATGTATATGTATGATTACATGAATGGTATGAATCTACATCATGTACAACCATAGAAATGAAAAGTTGTACCCCATTTGTGTACAATGAATCAAAATGCAGTCTGTAAAAATAAAAAAGATTTTAATTGAAAAAACAGAATGTGTTTTCCTACTGCTAATAATAAAACTCTTCCAAGTATTTTTTAGCACGTCATACTTTTTAAAACTCCTTTGCTATTAGTTGTAAGAGAGAACAAGAGACTTCAGATGACTTGTCTAAGGTTACATCAAATTTAGCAAAGAATAGCCTAGAACTTAAAGTGACTGATTAACAAGTCATTTCCTATTTGATCTTCACCAAAGTAGACAAAGGACTTCCATGTCTATTAACCTGAAGTCAGAAATACAGAACAAGTCAACACTTAATCCCACTAAAAAAAAATAGCCAAGACCACAAAGTTCACTAAAGGTGTATTGATGAGGGAGTGGACTTGGTACAGGAATTAAGGTATGTAATGATAGAAAATGAAAGATGCAAGTGTACAAGACAAAGAAGTACAGAAGTAGAACTAATTAATTTTATCTAAGACTGAGGAAAGATCCAATCAGTGACAAATATAACTAACTCTATAAATTAAGTGTAAAAATGATATCATAACTAGTTGTGCAATTTTCATTTCTGTGATTTCTTATGGGATTGTGCAATAAAATTACCCTGGATGCTTTAAAAAAAAAAAAAGTCTTGCGTTCATTCAATCAGAAACTTTGGACATAGAGCACTGAAATCTGATTTTTAATAAGCACAAACAATACTTTGTGCCCAAGTATAAAACCTTGCTACCCAAAATATAGCCCATGGCCCAGAAGCATCTGCATCACCTGGGAACCTTCCAGGAATGTGTTCTTAGACTCAATCAACTCCAGACCTACTAAATCAGAAACTGCATTTCAATAAGAGCCCCATGAGATTTCCTTTATACCTTACAGATAAAAGAGGATTGATTTATAGCATCCCTCTCCTACCATACGTTCATTCATCTTAGAAAGAAAGTAGTGTAACAGGAGCCACACTTGGTGTACCAATGAGGAATTGAGGAGCCCTCTTTCCATCTCCAACTTCCTTCCTCATTCAATGTTCTAGATTTCCACATCCCCTGATAAAATATGACAAGCCATTCAATTGTAAATGTCTCCTCAGTTCTGTTGAGGCTCAATATCTAATTCATGGGCCATCAGGTATTTCAAATGTTTCCAAAATTCACTTTCAAAAATACCTTTGTAAGTGAAACACCACTTCCATATCCCTAAATTCAGCCTAAGATAGGTGAAGCACCTGGTAATCCCATCTGCTAATTTTCTGGGCTCCCTTTAACATCATCAGTCTACCAAGTTCAGGACACCTGACCACTAGTGGGGGAAGCTTCAGTGAGCTCTGCTTTTGGCTGAGGCCTCAGGTCCTCTTACAAGTTCATTTACTTGCAATTGGGCTGTTTTTAAGTTTGCCCACTTGGGGGTCATTGTTTGCAAGAATAGTGTGTGTTCTGTACTAATTCAAGAGAACCTTCCAGCTACCTTTCTGAGACTAGGAAAGAAGGAGTTCTTCTAAGTCTCACTGTGCATCCAGGAGCAATACAGCAAGTGTAACACACGATTTCAGTATCTACTCATTATTATCTCAATAAAATAAAAGTTAAAGAAAATTACTCCCAAACCAGCCACCCTGTCAGGCTCATACTACTTATACATAGTATTTATTTTCATACAAGTTTGCCTTTTAACATTCCTTAAGATTACATCAAAAACTTTCTTCAATATTGTTACAGATTTCATAGCATTTTAATAGCCACATGATATTTCAATGTTAATAGGTTATATGTTTGTAATCAATCTACAACTCTTGGATACGTAGTTGGCTTCTAATTTTTCATTATTAGAGATAAATTTTAAAAGTAATTTTAGAGATTCTAGAGATTAAATCCCACATATTTGACAGTTATCCTTAAAGAAAGGAATTTTGGTCCATGGCCACATTACATTGCCAACTTCCATTAAGCTATTTGTAAGTCTATACCATGAGTCGCAAGGGGGACAGATAGGAAAGTTTACATAAAACTGTATAAAACCAATAACTTTTATAATAAAAATTAGCTAAAAGACAAGTCTGGTGTGGTGGTGCCTGCCTAGAATCTGGCAACTCAGAAGGCTGAGGCAGATGGACCACAAGTTTGAGACCAGCCTGGTTAACTTAGTGAGACTCTGTCTCAAAAAATAAATAAATATTAGGGAAGTGTAGCTCAGTGGGAAAGACCTTTGGGTTCAAGGTCCACTACTAAAAAAAAAAAAAAAATAGCTGAAGGTACAGGTTCTACTAATATACTCAAAAAATATTTGTATATCTGAATTAGTACACAGAACATAGTCCAAATATGTTATTAGTCTGGATATGGTGCCTCTAGCACTTGAAAGTCCTGAGTTACCACAAGCCATGGCTTCCATGGTCACCCCATGACTAGATGGCTGCCCTAGAGCAGAAGATTCAACTGTAGCTTAATGTTTTGATACAACTGCAATTTGACTACATTGTCACATTGTTTTAGACAGTATAATCAAAATCATATCCTGTACCTAGAATCTGCTTAAACTTTATTTAATTATACTTGGTCCAATCATATCAATTAGAGCTAGCCTAAGAAGAGAACATAATAAAAATAAATAAATCTGACTGGAACTATTATTTGAATTTAGACTCTCATATTATGATTGCAAAGGATGGGCGTCATCAGTATATTGAGGCATGCTCAAAGGATGAATAAGTTTTGTTTTGTTCTGTTCTATTTTTTTGACCTTACGCTCCCCAGTCTCTGAATGTGGTCACCTTGATGGCTCTGAGCAGCCTAGTTTCTAAATGTCTGGCTAGGCCCCAGTGGTTAGGCTGCCTGACCCAGCTTTCTCTAGGGGAAGGGATACACAAGGATGGCCTCCATCTTCTTGGAGAAGCAGAGGCAGTTATTAACAGAGAATGAGAGTAGATAGACTGAAGTGTAGATTTAAGAAGAGTTGGAAACTTGTGTCAGAAATTATGGTATGGCTCCCATTTAAAATGAAAACTTCTGCATTATTTGGAAGTAATTAGTAAAACATAAAATATGTATATTTATGATCTGCAATTTCACTTTAAGTACTCATGCTAGAGAAATACGAGTACTATTTGTGTTATACCTAAGAGCCTTTGAAAATTACTAAAGAATGTAAAAAAAAGAAAGTATTCACTACAATGCTATTTACAAATAGCTAAAAGATGTAAAAACCCTAGGAGCACATTATATTGAAATAACTCGGGGAGTACTGATCTAAACATTCCATAGAAAACTCTTAAAGCACTTAGAAAGAATGAATTATGCCTGTTTCTGCTAACAAGGTAAAATTTCCAAGACATTGCTGAATGAAAATAGCAGGTGCACTATGATATGTGCATTATGATATTTGTTTTAGAGATTTGTTCAGATGGGAAACTGACTGGCAAGTGCACGCTTTTGACATCAGGAAAGAGGATAAAGCAACTGAAATTGGAAGTAGTGGCAAGGAGGACCCTACTGTCATCCTCTATTATTATTACATCATGAGAATACTATGTGGCGATTGTGTGTTGCAAATTTTGAGAATTTTTAGTTCCTTAATTCTGAGGAGTGAATTTTCTGACTTATCAGATCTTATACAAAAACATCTGTCCTCCAAAACGATTGCTTACAAAAAAGTCACTGAGGCACTGGTCTAACAGAGAAGTAAATGGTTAAGTAACAGGTAGGTAAATAGAGACAGATTGACCCAACACCCTACTTCCTTCTGCCAGTCTCCTTGAGAGCTGCCAATTTTATGCAGGATTACCAAGGCAACTTAGTTCAGTATAATCATGGGGCTCCACAACTTAAGTAGTGTGGTAAAATAAATATCAAATGGCATGCCACTGAATTGCCAACACAGGAAAATCCTTGCATGTGTCATTTCTAAAAGAGAGTGTGAAACATCAGCAGGCTGAGGTGAGATCCATGAATGGAACTGATTTAAAATCAGTACTAACTAATCTGAATGGGAATTTATTCAGTGAAATATTTTTCTGGGCTCGGAAATCAGTGGAAGCAAATTATTTTCTAAATTAGAAGCTATGTCTACAGTACCTTTATAACAGTTCCAATTTTAGAGGACAAGGTAGAGCTAATGCAATTTTAATATAGTTTAGCAGATAATGATTATCAGCAAGATCAGCTTTTGCTCCCTCAGGACTTGATTCACTTAAGAACTTGATGGTGTTTGGGGTAAAGTGTCATAGGAGGAATTTTAGCACACAACAGCAAAGAAAATATTAACCCACTCTGTTGCCATGAGCTGGATTAATCTTTCAAGCAATTCAAAAGGGAATCAAAACATGAGTCCTAAAAGTTCAAATATTCTGAAAAAAACCTCTATTTGTATCATGGCGTTTTTAAGAACTTCAGTTATTTCGGTCATTGCTTCAACTACTTAAATCATCAGTTGTATTTTAATGGAAGTCATGTTATTTTCTTTTTTCATGTGTTTGAAAGTAATAAGCACTAAAACAGATTTTTAAAAAACTACTTCTTGGAGCCTAAAGTTGAACATAATCTGCATGGCTGAGCACGTGAGAGTCACTCTGGGAAAAGGGTGTTTAATGAATAACTTTACAGTAAAAGGCCTTGAAAACTTCCTCTAAACATTAGACCATGTTCTCTTTCTAAAATACATTAACAACCTCCAGAAGGCTCATAGACACTGGTAACAGAGTCAGGCAGACTTCAGAAGTCCCTGACATTTCCATGTGCATGCAGGAGAGGGCTCCTGACCCTTCCCCACCTCCTCCCCATTCCCCACCTCCTCCCCCTCCCCCACTCAGGCTGTGTTTGGTGATCGCATTGACTCCAGTTCCACTGGAGAGAAAGATTGATAAAGCCAAGCAATCGGAGTTATTTCCTATGCATGAAATTGATTAAATGCTTCACTAAATGGCTTATAAATTTGCTTCTCATATTTCTGTCACCCACTGAAAAGATTACAGAAACTCTGCATATAACCATGTTGTATACAATACCAAATTACAAAAGGTTGTAAAAACTAATGTTTTGTTTAAAGTTTTGAGCAGGACCATATGCCTTCAGTGACCTTGAGTAAGCTATTTTAATTCAAAACATTTCAAAGAATATACAGGGGAGAAATATTCAACTACATAACAAACCAGACGAGCTGGGTAGACCTCGGTTCACTGTGCTGAACTCGTGCTCCTTTTTGACAGGGTGCAGAGCGAATCCCCTCATGCAAATGCCTTGTGCCTGGAAAGCTGGGAAGCACATGTGGTGTCAACAGGGATATATTTACAAAGGAGATGAAAAAAAGCCGTTTAGACCTCCCAAAGTTGAGTCTACTCTATTATTTTTAGTTAAGGACACATCCTAATGAGTTCTGCATCTTGTATAGGCCCCTAGGACTTGTAGAAAGATGACAAATATTAGCAGGGGTGGGTGGGATTTTTTTTTATTTTAGGATTTTGTTTTGTTTTGATTTTAATGTTTACAAGTCTTTCAAATGTCAGTTATGTTCCATTCTGTCTCCCAAGTGAGAATTCCTCCTAACTATTGTGTAACGATGGGGGAAGGGGTGCAGTGAGCCTAGAAGCAATTTATAGGCAAGCAGGTGACCTGCAGATGTAACTTGGGAAACCTGCCCCTTTTTTAACATGGCCTTAAAAATACCTTCACTTCTACACGAAAAATGATATTCTTTCATAACATTTATAAGACATCACATCTTCAGCAAGAATTAACATTTGGCATTAATGCACAGTTCTGGAAGTAACTTCAAGAGAAAAAAATTTACGAGTGATGTGCTTAAAATCCCCACTGACCTGATCTCCCGAGTATACACCCCCAACCTCCATCACCTTCAAAAATAGCCAGCACAGGGACAAAGATGACTACCACAGCCATGGCCACCTGGAACCCAGTGAGGTAGAAAGGACAAGAACAATATTGTCCATGAAGCAGGGCAAAAGTACTTTCTAACATCAGGCCCAGTCTGAGGCACATCTGGTTTTGCATGTAGTTTCTGGGTACTTGTAAGGAATCACGATGAAATTATCCTTCATATATGAAAATACAACGTAATCTCACCGGTAAAACCCAAGTTTTTTCTTTCTTTTTTTTCCCCCTTTTTTTAAGTGAGTACCTATTCTGGGAGATATGCCAACAACTCAGGGATAATTTAACAGACCATCAACAGTTAGACAACTTATTTAACTCTTTGGTGATGGTTACATGAACCTTCTTATTGGCATCAAGTCACTACATAAGTAATCCTGATGCCAGACACAGAGGGTTTAATAAATTATAATACAAAGGTTCTTTACTATAAAACACATAGAACTTACTTCTACACATAGATATTGGCTATCTTAAATATTTGAACACGTGAGTCCTCAAAATTGATCCTGAGACACAAATTCTATAAATTACCCTTTATAAAAAGGTTTTGATGATCAAATTCTTTGAGTGACTTCTCCTGAAGATGCACAGTGCATGGGTAACCCCACCGGACACAGTTCTATCTAACTCACTTTAGCCTACTGTTTCTCACTTGACACTGGACCTTTTGTTTTGTGTTGTTTTTGTATTAATGCTTAGAATCATCCGGTTGTTCTTTGAAACATACTCTGTGAAATGTGGACTTAAATAGGGCTTATTTGGCAAACTAGTCCACCTCTTGTGAAAGATTAGCAAACTCCCCTTCAGGAAGATTCTTGGCCAAAATAAAAGAAGTCCCTAGCCCTGCTACAAGGAAGTTGATGCTGTGTGCCTTCTCCTGCTATGTCAACCGAGGACCATGTCATTCTCTTTTCCTGATTAGAGCAGACGACTAATTTAAAATAAAAACAGTTGACCTTACTCATCTATATGGAGGCCCATGGGCTTCTCAAATGGCATTGAATGCCCAGACAAATATTAGTCACACACAAAATAAATGCTTGATTTTTCTTATGGATTCCTCTTTTTTCTTTAAAAATTACTTTCAAATCTACCCTTCTTTTCTGTTTTAAAGAATAGACAAAGTCTATGTTTATTTTTCCATTTTTGTAATTAAGATCATTCAAGAAAACCCAGCAGTGTACAAATGAATGAAAATGACAAGATTATGAAGATAATCTTGGATCTATCCTAATTTAATTATTTAAATACATCATTTGCAAACTTTAGCCTGCTAACTAGCCAGAGTAACAAATTATCCATGAAGGGTCAGAAAGATGGTGAGAATCTTGAGTGTCAAACTCTACAACCCTGAATGTCAAACTGCAAAGTGCATCAGAACCACCTGCAGATTGCTTCACACAGGTTCGGGAAGGGCCTGAGCATTTGCATTTCTCACAAGCTCCCAACTGATACTGAGGCTACTGGGCTGTCAATCACAATTGTATAGCACTTCCCCCACCTGCCTGATCAACATTACCTGGAGCCTTTATTAAAATCACCAAGCCCCAGAAGCCCTGCTCCCAGACTCCTGAGATGGAATCACCAGGAAGGAGAGGAACCTGTGTTTTTAATAAATTCCTCAAGTGATTCAGATCATCCAGGTCTAAAGTCCTTCAGCCAGAGAAACTGGGCTTGGCTTTTAGATCAGGACCTCAGATCTTAGACCCGTCTGCCTCTACGCACCAGGACTTTCCCTGCTAGATGGCTGAAGGCACGTGAATGCCTCATGCAATAACTTGTCCAGTAATTGGTATATTGATTGCTAATGTCATCATGTTTTAGTATATATAAACCCCTCACTCTATTACACAGCCCCCAACAATCCAAAAAGCCATTGTTTATTCATTGTGACTCCCAAACTGGCTCTTGTCGGCTCCTGCTGGAGGGCTTGCTGATAAAAATCAGCAGATGATTGGACACACACATTCTTAACATGACTGACCCATGACATCTCAGAGGGCAGCCGAAAGCCTGTCATTATAGTACAATACTTTTCTTTCTTCCTCCTTATCTAGCCCAGATGATTTTGAGATTTTTATTAACTCATTAATGACTGAATATGTCATTAGAGCCAATGGAAAGGGCTTTTTAAAAATTTTCTCTTTTTTTTAAGTGGGAATAAATGTACAATTTGTGAGGGGGCCGTGGGGGATGGGCTCAAAGATGAAACAGCTAAGACAAGCCAGTGGAGAGACTTACTTTATTAGAATTTGAAATCTGATTGACGGGCACTGGGATTGAAAATCTGCAGACAGAAATGCCAACTTGCTTCAGAAACACGTTGCGGGAGAATGGGGCATTTGATAAAGGAAATAGTGGCCCATAAAATCCAGCAATTTCTATTGTGTTGTGGACCCAATCATTTCAAGCTAACAGCTAAATAAAAAAAATTTTTTTTTGGTGTAAGGCTACTAAAACCTCTAAATGTTTCTTAACCTACACAGTCATTAAACTATATCTTGTTTCTGCGTGCCTTTAATTTTCACATCTGCAGAATTGCTTTTAAAAATCAAATTAGATCTTTTGAAGGCACTTAAATTGCAACAACCTTATGTTTTTTCATATACTCTTGGGCTTCAGCCTTTTCATCTGGGTTGTGTGTCCAATTAATGGGATATCTCAAGGAAGCACTAATCATTTTGAAAACTTGAGACTATAAAAAGCAAGCAGACTATTTTCATTATAACTGATTGGATTGAGAATAGGCTACAGAGGAAATGTTCAATAATTATGATAACTTTTTAGATGAGATCTCTCTCTCTCTCTCTCACACACACACACACACACACACACACACACACAATGTCAATCACATAAGGTGCTTTTCACTGCTCAAAGTCTTTGAAGTTCAGTTTCTCTTGATTTCTCTTTGGGGTTCATTCCTGGGCATGTCAGAAGGCTGCCAAGAGTGGGTTTACACTGATTTTATCAGTTCGGATAACTCATTTGGCAAAGGAAATGTCTATTACTAGATGTAACTCATATGTTACTAAGTGTTTACTAAATTTTACTATTGTCAAAACACAGAGCCTCATAATACATGGAGAAACTATTCCTGAAAAGAGAAGATGGTTGTCTGAAGACTTAAAACAGATTTTTGCTCAAAGAAATGAATGTCCATAAACTATGACCAAGATTTACATATGCTTTAAGTCAAGTTTTTTTTTTCTTAAATCATCTAATTGCATCTTTTTTTATCTACTTGCCTGGTGGGGAATTCTGTTCATTATATATTATGTTAAATAGAATAATTAGTGTTTTCAGATTAATTGAATGCAATAATTTTATCTAATTCTCTAATAATGATGCTGAGTTTCCTTTCTCAACTTTCTGTACACCCAGATGAAACCTGGGGCGGGGCAGGGGAGGACGAGTTAAAATCCAGATGTTTTTAAAGTTCCAGATGTGTAAGTGTCAAGTAAACAAAACATTGAGGTTTTTTACTACTATTTTTCCTTTTTCATCCAGATGTTTGGTGTCATATAGACACAGCCTTTATCTGTTCAGTCATCACAGTGTTTTAAAATGTCATTTGCCAATATCTGAACTCTTTCTTCACAGAATCATTTCTAAAAATCCTATTTAATTCATTCACAGAGAAAACAAGGATATATATTCTTCAGGAACTTAAGTAATGCCAAAGAGTCTTATAATACAAGAATACTACCCAGAACTGTACGCAAGTCTTTATCAAAACATTTCATATCTGCGTTTTTAAATGATGAAGGAAAATTTCAACTTAAATGACAGGAATCGGCAACTTACTTTTAATTGACATGCATGTGCTAATTTCAATTCTAGTAAGCCACGTCAGAGTCACAGGCTCTCAGGGGTAAATGACAACCATCTTTTCAGTAGGCTTCTTTCCCAACCTATTCACTCATTACTAAATCCTAAAATAGACTACAGTTGTTCCTTCATATCCGTGGGCTCTGCATCTGCAGATTCAATCAACCATGGATCAAAAGTATTCAGGAAAAAATGTGTATGTACAGAACATGTACAGACTTTTTCTTGTTATTATTCTCTAAACAATACAGTATAACAATTATTTACCTAATATTTACATTGTATTAGGTATTATAAGTCTTCCAGAGATTTTTTTTGGGGGGTGGGGAGGATCGAACCCAGGGTTCATATCTGCATTTTTATGTTCTTAACCATTGAGCCACATTCCCAGCCCTTTGCATTTTTTTGCTTTGAGACAGGGTCTCCCTAAGTTGCTGAGGCTGGTCAACTGGTGATCCTCCTGCCTCAGTCACCCAAGTGACTGGGATTATAGATGTGTGCCACCATACCCAGTGAGATGATTTAAGGTATACAGGAGGAAATATGTAGGTATATGAAAATCCTACACTCTTTTATACAAGTGACTTGGGCATCCACAAATTTTGATATCCTTAGGGGTTCTGGAATCAAGACCCTATGGATCCTGAGAGATGACTAAACTTGAAATTTTAAGAACAATTTCTGCTTTGTGACTTTGGGTACATTAAAGTACAGACCTAGGGATCTAGAGGCTTAATGGTGAGCCCCAGCACTTTCATTTTCTGTGTGCCTTAAGCCAATCACTTTACCTCTGAGCCTCCATTTACTCTTCTTTAAAATGTACATAGGGCCTGGGGTGTAGCTTAGTGGTAGAGCTCTTAGATAGCATTCACACAGCCCTGGGTTTGATCCCTAGGAGTGGATAAAGAAAAAAAGGAAATAATAACCTAAGGATCTGATGAAAGAACTCTGCACAATCAAAATGCTTTATAAAAATAAAATTATTATTAATATACAAAACATTTTATCATTAATTTTATAAAACATTGTTACAAAATAGTATCTCTATGTAAAAGTGTCCTTGTTAGGAATCCAAGGGCTCACAAGAGAGATAGCCACACTGAAGAGACTTGGAAAGCTATTTACTGTTTATAAATTATATGAAGGAATGACTTATCCCTGGTGAGGCAAAACAATACCAGATTCTAACTTACTTGTGCTTCAGTGCTTTGCCTATTTGAATCCAAGAACCAGTTTTAGTACTGCTCTTTTTATTGTAAGGAAATAGAATAATCATCAAGCCCCAGATTTTCCTCTGATTGCAATAGAGTGCTTCTGCCAATCTAAGACCCTATTCTTGACTGACTGGTGGACTTGACTTTCCTGGACTCCTTCCCTCCTGGTCAATGGCAGAGACTCTTGCTTTGCAAATAGTAGTTGTGTGGCAGCCCTACAGGCCTCATGGTATCTGTCATGGGAGACTGCCTTCAGTTTTTTGACTATGGGTAAGGTGTCACCAAAGACCAAACTTTTGGGCAACCCTCCTCCCCACAATATAACAAGGTTTCTAAGTGAGAAATCAACCCATGTGCTTAGAAAATGCTAACCACTAAAAATCTTTTGGATATTGTAATCTTAAACTTTTTTGTAACAGTTCTAAGATTTTTGGAAAAGACATCAAAACTTTTTGAGTTGTACATTGAAGTTATTGAAAGATTTGTGAAGTCTAGAAAAGGGGAATAAACAAACCAAGGGAAGATAATTTAGTTCATTACAATTTTTTTTAAAATTGTAGTGTAAAAATGCTACAGTTCAAAGCTCACCATGGGGAAACTCTTCTCAAAGTTTAGCCTAACTCCACCTCCCCCCATGATATGCCTATAATGAAGGTGGAATGAATAATCAAGTTTCAGTTCTTCAACTTTGAAAGTCACAAATCACTCATTAGCATGTTGCTCCTATTTGAACACTTGCTTCAAAGAGCCAGAAATCAATACAAAAGGAAACAATAATAATAAAAGGAAAGATTTCTACCACCATAATAGGGAAAGGTGTGTGAGCTGGAAGAAAGCACAGTACAGAAGCCCATGACAAGTCATGATAAATGGGTCGTTATAAAATTCATGTTTAGGCAGCACCAGGCCGGGGATAATGCCATTCGTCATGGCAACACTAGGCCGCTAATGAGCCCTCATTGCATATTCATGTCCGCGGTGGTTCTTCTCTCCCTCCCACCCTGAGCTAGTGCCTGGAAATATCTCTACCTCAAGCTGAAGCTCAGTTTAGGCCTTCTTCTTCTTCCTCTTTTCTTTTCTTTTTTTTTTTTTATTTGTTATGTTGCAGCAATTACACTGTAAAAGTGCTGCCCAAGATTGATTGCTCTGATCTGTAGTTCAATTGTAAATTAGAATACACATCCCCCCAGGGACACACGGCCCCTATTTGTGATTAAGAAAAAAGCCCCATAATAGACTAATAGCTAAAGTTCTCTCTCTTTTACTTTCAGGCAATTAGCTTGATGAAATGGCCTCTTTTTGTGTACCCTGGAAGTGTAAACCGATATCATAATGAAGTATATGATGTTTATTCTATTATTCTCACCTTGCCGGGTATGCAGGAATGCATAAGTAATAGCTGCTTTGTCTAGTACGTTTACTGATTCACAAGTAAACTATTTCTTAAAGATGCAGTATGTGCTTTCTGAGTTTGAGTTAAGCAACCCCAACTGTGGGCTAACCTTCATGCAAAAGACTCTACTCAAGAAGAGGGAAATGAATTTCCCAGGTAGTGGTAAGAGCCGTACTCTGATATTCAAGAGGTGTCTGGTCAAGAGGGCTGCTCTGAATGGATGAGGTACAAAGTACAATTGCCAGCATTTGGGCACCAGGGCTCTTTGGAAAAGTGTCCTGCCTTGACTTTGTGCCCAGCAAGCTATGTTGTGTATTTCATCTCCCCAGTTAGTTTGTGGATTACCTACTCAACCTCCCCTTTGGGTGGATGAATCTTTTCCTGCACAATGGTTATTTGTTCATCTTTTAGTAGATCATTCCTCCCACCTCAAAGAACTTGATCTCATGTTTCTCATGGCAAGAAAATGTTCTTTAGAATCCTATATGTATCTACTGACTGAAGTTTTGACCAGAGAGACAATGATTTCAAATCTTATAGTTGATACATTACCAAAGCCATCTGTGTTCTTCATATGTAATACCTAAATATTTGTTTCCTTTTTGTTCATGAGTATTTTGAAATTAGAGAAAAAAAATGTGCCCCAAATGACAAGGTAGAAAAAAATAGAAAAAGAAGGAAAAAATTATTAATAAAAATCTAACTTGGACTAAATTGGTTTATGATGGGTTACTTATGAAGATGTTAATTACTATTTTGATTCCACATTTCAATTCCCTGTCTGTCATCAATAATCCAGTTTGTTTTACCCACCAAATGCTTTCTAAATTTGTGTTATCTGAAAAAATCCTATTTGAGTTTTTAGAAAATTGTTTTTATGCAAAAAGATCTTAAAATTTTTAATACTGACTTTGATGCACATTTTTTCAGGTACTGGGTATTGAACCCAGGGGCACTCCATCACTGAGTCACACCTCAGTTTTTTCTTGTATTTTATTTTCAGATAAGCTCTCCCCAAGTTGCCAAGGCTGGCCTCGAATTTGCTGCCGTAGCCTTTGGAGTCACTGGGATTGCAGGTATACATCACTGCACCCAGATCATGTACACTTTTCGATTTGTCATATTTTCATATTAATTTGGGGTTTTTTTGTTGTTGCTTTGTTTTTTTGTGGTACTGGTGGTTGAACCCAGGGCCTTGTGCATGCAAGGCAAGCACTCTACCAACTTAGCTATATCCCCAGCCCTTCATATTAATTTTTAAGAGTCTTTGGTTATATGTAAATGAGCCCTCATTTCCCACAGGTACTCAAGGTATTGTCACATTAAATAAAATATTTTAAGGCAAGTTTGTTACTATATTCTGGGAAGAGATTCTAATGCTAACTAATTTACAAATATAATCCAAAAAGAACTACCAGAAAATAGTTTATACCTTCCTTACCAAAATTCAAACTTTCTATCAATATTCACCTTGGAGGCATGGTTTTAAACTCTATAGCTTTAAACTACCTTCTATAGTATAAACCTGCAACATAATAAGTAAAGTAAGTTGTCATTGCTCTTAGAAATTTTTAATGTCTCACTCTATTGTCATAGTAGAAATATGGCATTGTAAACTTGTAAATGACATTAAACTGAGAAGGTCTTTTTTTTTTTTTTTTTTTTTTTTTGCAGTACTGGGGACTGAACCCAGGGAAGCACTCTACCTATCTCCCCAGACCCTGACACTCTACCTATCTCCCCAGACCCTGAGAAGGTCTTTTCCACTCAATTTACATCATGTGTCACATTTTTTCAAAGTGTTCTTTTTCTACATGATGCCTAAAAAATTGATGTCATGAAAGTAGAGAGTAGTTGGCTATAGGGTCAGATGCCTATAGTCCTGGCTTCTCAGGAGACTGAGGAAGGAAGTTGGAACGTTCAAGGCCATCTTAGACAACTTAGCAAGAACCTATTTCAAAATAAAATTTAAAGAAACGGTTTGGGTTGTTGCTTCTTGTTAGAGTATTTCCCTATCGCACGTGAGACACTAGGTTCAATTCCCTGTGCTAGGGGTGAAAAAAAAAAAAAAAAACAGTAGAGAGTAGTATAATGGTTTCCAGAAGCTAGGGAAGGAGGTATAGGAAGAAATTAGCCAGTGGGCAAAAAGGTACAGTTAACAGTAAGGAATAAGTTCTAGTCTTCTATAGAATGACAATAAATAACAATCATACTTTGTGTATTTCAAAATGACTAGAGAAAAGGATTTTGAATGTTCTCACCTTGAAGAAATAATAAATGCTTGAGGTGATAGATAAATTAATAACCCTGATTTGATCATTACATAATGTATTCATGTTTCAAAATGTCACATGGTGCACTATGAATATATACTTATTAGGTGACAATTAAAAATAAAATCCTTAAAGAGTATATTGATTCTATAATTTTAATGCCCCCTTTTCATGATGCTTGAATTTCTTTCATATAAATTACCTTAGGTGAATAATCCTATCAGATCAATGAGCTAACCAATTTTATTATTACCCCAAAGTGAGTGGAGAGAAACTGAGGGTTGGAGAGGCTATATGAGTTACACAAAGTCACACACAATGCAGAGCTGAACCTTGTGCCCAGGACCTTGCTTTCAAAGGCTGAGCCCTCTATGGCATGTGGTGCTGCCTCTTCCCTGACTGCACACCCACCACCCGTAGGAGCTCTTCAGAATCTCATGGCTCCACACATAAATAAGTCTTGTGATCTTCATTTATATCTGGGAAAGATTAACAAAATGATTTAAATACAAACACACACACACACACACACACACACACACTCACACACAAACACATAGTAAGAAAGTCATGGTATTCACACTGTATCTTTACTTACCTACCTAAATAAGGTAGAAAATCTGTCATATTACAATATAGACTGAGTACATCCCAGCCATGAAGTCATTATCTAGATTATTCGAATTTGAGGGACCAGGAGATGGCCACTCTATTCATAGTTCATGAATTGAATATCCTAAGAGACATGAGTTTTTATGTCCAGAGATTTGGTTGAGTATTTTCAGCAAAAAATCTACAGGTCTTTGCTCATGTCACTTCCTCAGCCCCAGCCTCACCTCATGCTACATATTCTATCTCACTCAACCCTCAGCACCAATGTAGATGCAGCACAAAAGCACTTCTCTTCAGACATGTTCCTGACTTTTATTCGCTTCTCCCTGTTCCAAATATAGGGATATTTATCTCCACAATGAGCCTCCTTCATCCTAGTAATGGCCTCTCTCTCTTTGAAGCCAGTGAAGACCAAATTTGGATCTCGAATGCAACAGATATAGACTCTCTCCAGCAGGTACAGATCTGTCTGCCCTGGTGCCTCCCAAGCTCTATACCACTGTGTGTGGGGAAAAAAAAAATAGGCTCAGAACTCTTAGCAAAGAAGCTTTGGGATACTCTTTGAAATGGCCACCATTTCAGGCAGAGGTGGTCACCAAACTCATGGTTTGCTCCTGTTGGAGCGGTCTTGAAGTGAAAACTACAACAAATCGTACATACAAAACAGAAGCCACTGGAATAGACAAAATCATATAAACCATGACTTCTCATAAGAAACTACGACTGTCTGAACTTGAGAAAGAGAAAACCCCAGAAATGAGTCTAAAAGAATGAGCCCAATACAGCATATAAATGCTTCTAAATCTCAAATGTAGCATTATCTACACTTACAGAGAAAAAAAAATAAGGGTATATGTCATTGCTATTCATTCAATAATTTATTCAGCTAATACTTATTGAGTCTTGAGAAGATAATCATAAAATAGACATCATCCCTGCCCTCGTGGAACTTACAGTTTAATAGGGGAAATGAATATTCTATGATCACATGAGTGAATATAAAACAGCATATTCTAATAGGTGCACAAAGTATAACTAAGGATAAAGTAGGATACATAGTGGAGATGATATATGCAAGTGATTCGATGCAGAAAATCTTGAAATAGAACCCTGACAAATGAGGTTATAGATGAAGGTATTGAGAAAGGGTGAAGTATTTCTGGAAATAGTTTGGCAAGCTAAAGCAAACTTAAACAGGCCAGCATGACAGAGCCACCAGGAATTGATGATAGAATGGAAGGTGAAGAAACTGAGGTAAGGACATAAGTGTTCAAGGCCATACCAGGTGGGGCCTTGTAGTCTGTACCCTTAGGTAGGAATTTTGGAAACCACTTTAAATCCAATGCAAAGCAACTGAAAGTTCAAAGCAGGAAAGACATGAGATCAGATCTCAGAAACCTACAGAATAATGGTGTTATCCTGTTTTGTATAAAGATCCTCAATTTGTTAGGCTAGAAACATACAGCAGTTTCTCCATCACCAGCTACCAACCACAATCAAGGGAATATGACACCCTGGGTGTACTCTACATATGCATACCACACTCAAGGGAACCATATCTCCTTTACTGATGGAAAGCAGACTCCCTCTCCATCTCATGGCCTCTGTGAGCCTAACACCAAGTCTGCCAGCATCTAGTGGGAAAGATCTGCTACCAGGTATGATATCAAGGGTCTTCGAATCAGATCAAATGACTGCTCTTGTGATAGGAAGCCACCTGCTAAAATGCAGGTGCTAGAAGATCCTACATAGGGTCTTATGAAGTGGAATGAGAACTTGGTACAAAGATGGCATCTTTAGATCTTGACATCTTGAGATGCTGACCTTGACCATGTTGAGTCACTTTCCTAAACCCCTTGATCTGATTAGGACCCACCCGCTCAGAACCATAGCCCCCTGTCAGTGTGCTGTTGTCATTGCTTGCCTCCTCCACTTTACAGTGAACTCCACAAGACAAAAAAAGCACACTTCTCATTCACCACTTTGCCCCTAATGCCTGGTACAGTGCTGAGCACATTTAGGTGCTTACGGTGTTGGCTTGTTTCATTTGTGCTATTGCATGCAACGTTCTATTGTAATTGTGAACTTTTTTCAATCTCCTCCTATGAGTTCTTTGAGAGCAGAGTCCATGTTTCCACATTTGTATCTTGAGTTTATGAAAGGGGTTGACTCACAGTTGGCACTTGATATAGGGTTGATTAGTTTATTAGTTCATTAATGGAAAGAGAAAGCAATTAAGTATAAAGGAACTTCATTAATGCAACCAGCTCTACCTCCTCATTAGTCAACCACAAGATGCATAAAACCACATCATCTAAGAATCTTGCATACTATCAAAATTCATTGTTGAAGGATACTCCTTTAAGACTGCTATACCAGGGATGGGGATGTAGTTCAGTGGGACAGTTCTTACCTAACATGTGCAAAGCTCTGTCCAGCACCTCAAAATTAAAGAATTGCTGGTATTTTATGCATTTCTACCTGTTACTACACACCTAGAAAAGAGTGCATGTAAAAACTGAAATTTGAGTAAGATGTCTCACTGAATCATCAGTATTGAATCAATTTTCCACCATTGACAATGTACTATGATTAAGTGAGATGCCATCTTCAAGGGAAACTAGATAGCAAAAACAAAGAGAACTCTCCAAATTATTTTTACAACTTCTTCTGAGTCTTAAACTATTTTAAAAGTAAACATTGTAATTTTTTTAAGCAAACACATTTTTATTTTTATATTTATGTTTTTATTTATATATACTCCTAGAACATCTAAGAAAGATGATAATGATTACATGATATAATCACATATTACACTGCATATAGGAATGGTATGTACCCTAATTCTAGACACTGCTTTTGTCTGGCTGAGTTGGCATCTAAAATATGGTGGGAGCCAGGCATGATGGCACATGCTTATAACCTCAGTGGCTTAGGAGGCTGAGTCAGGAGGATCCCAAATTCACAGCCAGCCTCAGCCACTTAGTGAGGCCCTAAGCAACTTAGCAAGACCCCCATCTCAAAATAAAATATAAAAAGGTGCTAGAGATGTGACTTAGTGGTTCAGCACCTATGGGTTCAATACCTGGTACCAAAAATAAATAAATAAATGATTAAATTAAGTTTGGTGGGAGAGGGCTGGGGATATAATTCAGTGGTAGAGTGCTTGCCCAGTATGCATGAGGCCCTTGGTTCAATCTCCAGCATTGAGTAAAAGATAGATAGATGATAGGTAGGTAAGTAGGTAGATAGATAGATTGATAGATAGATAGATAGATAATGCATTATAGTTGCCTGATTCAAACATATGGGCAAATCTTGTTTCCATAAACAATGTACCAAGAGCTATGATCTCTTCTTCTCTTTTCCTAGCTGGTCAATAACAAGCATTTCTGCTGTTCTACAAATTCTACACTTTGGAAGAAAGCAACTACAAGCTACAGGGATCTGTTAGCAAAATATTATAAGAAGTCAGAATGCCTTCAAACTTCTTTTTTAACCTAGAGTTGTACTTTTGAAAATAATGCCAATTTTATAAAGAGATGTTTTAAATAAATAGTTATTTAAATAAATAAATGGGCTAGGACTGTAACTCAGTGGTAGAGTACTTGCCTAGAATGCATAAGGCCCTGGGTTTGATCCTCAATACCACAAAAAATAAAAAATTAAAATAAAATAGAGTCGAGGTTCACACTCCACAAGTGTTACTGGAGATTTTAAATTACATGTCCAAGATTTCACTGTTGGTTACATGAATAACAGCGTGGATTATCACACCAAAAAAAAGCATAGTCAATGAGTTTTTTTCTACTATCTGAGAGATCTAAAAACCAACAGCAAGATATCATATATGTATAGAACAAGGTAAAAACTGCTTGAGCCCATGTACATTCAACAAGAACTCTCTTACATAAAGAGCTACAATTTAAACTACCATCCAGTTAATAAACTTCCTATAGTCAATAGGATGAAAACAATTTAAAAAACTGTAAATATAAACAAAGTCAAATTCAAAGATGTATGACATGCCTCCAGTTCCTTCTTTTTCTGGAACATGAAAACTCTGTAGTAGGTACATCTGAGATGTTTATGTGCTCAGGATTCCCTAGTGGTGTGATAACCTATGTAAAACAAGTTCAGCCCAAGCTATGGCATGGCAGCTTTATCTTAGAGACCCACCGGTGTGTCCAGAAGATGTTCTGAAGGATACAGTGTGGTAACAGGTGCAGGAGAAGGGTGCCTCTCTGTTTAGTGGAAATGCTCCCTAGGGAAGGGCATCCATCCTTACTTCTTCAGGGCAACACCCATGAGCTGTAAAGACAGAGCATCACTTAGTAAAGAAACAGGAAGAGCTGGGGTTGTAGCTCAGTGATAGACTGATTTCCTATCATGTGCGAGGACTGGGGTTCAATCCCCCACGGTGAAAAAGATGGGGAGGCAGGGGAAATGCATGCAGGAATGCTTTAGTAAAACAGTTTGGATGTTGGACAAACAGTTTGGAATCAAAGAGGAAAAGTTATAATTAACCTCTGGTTCTATCTGAACTGAGAGATTTCACCTGCACAATCTTTTGTGCAGCAGAAATAAAGCTTGACTCCAAAGAAAACCCACTTTAAAATATCCCAAAAGAGATAAAATGCCTTCAAGATCTTGCAGCTCTTTAATGCTTGCTGTGGGCCAAATCTTGCAATTAGAATCAGTCACTTTAAGTGCTGAAGTCGTATAACGCTAATAGATCACTTTATAATGTGAGCAGTTTTTAAAAGTCGTATTTAATTTTCCATTATTACTGTACTGAATGCTGGTTGTGTCTGTCTATTCCATTATGGATTCTGAAGTCCATGGAGGGGACAGATTGCTGTTTGCTGGGCCATTGCTCAATTCTGGCTTTAATTCTCACAGACCTGAATGAGGACTTTAAACTAGACCATATTTCGACTCTCTTCACAGTGTTTATTTTTGCTTCCAAACCAAATGATGAGAGCTTTTTTTGTTTCATAATTATTTTATTTTTAAAAACTACAGATTGAGGCAAAAGCCACAGTGGCCTGTGTGTGCACAGTGTCTGAGTGCGTGTACGGGTTCACACAAGTGTGTGGTTTTCTTTAAGAAAAAGAAATGAACCAGAAAATAAGCCCTTAACAGTAACCTAAGAAATAAAACAAAATCATTTACAACACATGGGATTGAGGCAGGATATGTCAAGATTAGATGGTTTAAGGGAGCTATCCTGAATGTGGAAGCAATTATAATGAAATTCATGACTCATTAGCAAACATTCCATATTGTGTTTCTCATTTCTGGGTCAATGTAACTAGGAAATATAGACTTAAGATTGAGATGTTTCATTGACTTCAGTGCTAGATTATAGATAGTTGGGCCATACAATGACAGAAAGCAAAGGCTTCAGGGTTTTGTAGTTCTTTGCTTCTCAGATGTAGGCAATTTGGTCCTTAAGGTAAATATGAAAACATAACTTCAAAAATGTATTGGTAAGCATTAAGTTGGTTACAGAAGGGTTGTCTGTAAATGTAAAGTAAAAATTACATGGTGTAAATGTGTACTGGTGGATGTCGGTGGAGATTTTCTGTGTGTGCTGTTTGGTATGCAAAATGGCTGGTGAACTCAAGTACCCAATACTGTATGTAATGGGAACCAGATGTCGAACAGAGAGAGAAAAATATTTTATAGCAATAAATGTGACATTGACTCTTAAAGGGTTTGCTGTTTATAACAACTTCTCAGTCTTTCTTTTCCTTGTATTTTCAAATAGTTTCAAGTAGATTGTGTAAGGAAATTATTCTATCTTAAACGACAGAGTATTTAAGTTGCCACTAACTTCAAAAAATGCATACATAAGGAGAAATGATCTGAAAAAGATAATTTTGGAATTCATTCATTTACCAAGGCATTGTGCTCAGCAATGCAAAAAATATATATTAAGGCAAATAAAGAATAATTCCTCCTGCCCTTAAGGAACTCAAAATATACTAGATGTGATAAGACACAAACAGCACAAGCAAGACCTGGGGAAAAGACAGGGAGCTCTGAGAATTCAAAGGAGGAAGAAAAAATTCCATGGCTGGCAGGCTCCAAAAAGGAGGATCCCATGCTCAATGTTCCCCACATTCACCCCTCCTCAGTGCTAGTACTAAGGCCTCCTTGGTGGAGGACTGTTGGCTCTCTTACGTGACCATGGCGGTGACCTCCAACAGTTCAGCTCTCTCAGCCTCCTGCACTCATTTCCAATGTAGCCCCAACTTTTCTGCCAGAGTACCATTCTGTAGCACTGATCCATCTGAGAAACAGAGCACACTAACAATGAAGTTGCAAATTCTGTAATGAGGCTGGGGGTCCACTTCCAGCTTCATCATTTGCTGGTTGTGACCTTGGGAAAGTCACTTAATCCATCTCCCCCTACCTGAACTTTCTCATCAGTGACAGTACATGTCTCATGTTCTTAGACTGAGGATTTAGTGAGGTCCTGCACACAGCATGATTTGCATGGCCCCAGAATGGATGCAGGACACTGTTAGAAACTATTTTAGCTGTCATCCTATCCATCATTCAATCTAGTTCTTACTGGCCAAATTTCATTTTGGCATGCCATGCTACTCATGAGCTGGGACTCACATATACTTCTCCAATTCTCTCTGTAAACTCCTTCCCTCAAATACCAAACACTTTTGCCATCCTGTGTGGGTGCCACTGTCCAAGAGGACATTCTGTGCTCAAGTCCCACACCTCTGCACATGCTTTTCTATCAGCCTTATGTGCTTCACTGCCCATCTATAAACACAGAAAATCCCTGCTCACCCTGCAGGTCTCCCCTCTACCCAATTTTTCTGAGCTTTCTCTGATACTCTGTGAAAAACAAGAGCCTCCTTTCTCTAAGTCATGGAACACAAACAGCACAAAGAAGGGAAGTAGTGCAGCACCAGACAGTAGGCAGAGGTAGGGACTGTGGCAAAAAAAGGAAATCTTATTCCTTGGTTAAAAGGTCAGCCTTTCTTCACTATTGCTAGGGCACAATGAGGACTCAGTATTGCCAAATCTTCCATTTTTCAATGGTAAGACAGAATTTTGAATTTTTACCTAAAAATTGCCAGTGGTTCATTGTTGAAAATGTTTTAAAAAATTAAATCTATAACTTTGGACCAAATAAAACAAAATCCCCAGGGACCAAATGGCTAACTGTGCAGACCTCAGCTCTTGAAATCATTAATTCTGAAATTTTCTTACAGGTGCATACTTGCATTCTAGCAAATTTTTCTTTGCTATATAATTATGTACATATCTATTTTCCCAGTACACTCTTTGAGGAAAGGACTCTGTTGGATTATCTTTTTCTTCCCAAAGTGCCCAGCACTGTAAGTGGCTCAAAGACAAATCTTATGAAATTCCATAATGATATATTTTTCCAAGACTTGAAGCCAGGATAGGGTCCACAGGTGGAAGGTCATTCCTGGCAGGTCAAACAATAAAATGCTCATATTCCAGATGTCCCAATTTCTAGGGAGGAAAAAAATGTCATACTATTGTAAGTCTTAGTCAATATCTGACTTCCTCAGAACCATTCGGTACTCTTTCTGGTATGACTGCAAAGCCCTCAATACAAGAGTCAGTTCTCAAAATGTAAACCTAATCTATAAGACTTGTCTATACACAAACTAAATCTGCACCTGGCATGTAAGTGAATTGCTAACTGGTCTAATTTGAATGAGTCCCAACTCAAAGGTCAGATGTGACAGTGTTTAAATTTTGTTGGAAGGTGAGCACAAACTACATCTGGGACACAAAAGGAAAAATATTGTCTTCAAATCTGTGTCGAAGAAGATACTAAAAGATGGTATGGTGGAAAATTTAGAAGAGATCAAAGATAGCATTACAAAACTTGTTTTAAACCTTTTTTTAATGTTCACAGTCTTTGATCCAGTATTTTAACTTGTAGGCATTTAGCTCAAGGAATAATCATACACAAATATTCAGCTGTATGGATGTTCACTGCAGTTCTATTTAAATCACATAGATATTAGTGGGGTTGTTATATGAGCAATAATAAAGAACAGGTTTATGATTATTAGTAATGACAGGTGGCATTACTGAACCCTTATTTTGTGACAGATAATGTGCTGGAACTTTAAGATTCATTATATACTATTTTATGGACAAAGAAACTAAGTCATAGGGTGTTTGATTTGTCCAAATCATACAGCAAACAAGGACCAGGGAAGGCATTTGAATCTGGTACTATTTAACAGAGTTCAATTTTCACCCCTTAAATGCATTCTCCCATAAATATCAGGATATTGACAGTAATCACTATGCACCCATCAAAATTCTAATCTGGGAGAATATATGACATATAGAAAAATTATGATATGTTATTCAGTGAGAAAAGCAGATTTAGACAAATAGTTCATCTTGCACAGGCATTGTTAGTTGGAAATCTCAAAGTTCCATTGAAGACAGATATGAATCGAGGAACAAGGCATCCCACACCAGTCACTGCAGGAATGATACCAGCATGTAAGGAGTCTCTTCCCCTGTAACTCTGCCCTCTCCACCTCTGCTTCTGTCTCCTCTACTTATCTTTTACAAACAATCCTCTCCAGTTAAGCTTTTGGTTTCTAGGTATAAATACTAATCCCATCTCCATGTGATAGAGCTCTAGTCCCAGGTGCCATCTGATTTACTCTCAAGGAAAGAGCAGATACCAGTCCATTGGGGGCCAGATGTCCAGCCCTATTCCAATCAGCTGGTGCCAGGAAATAGAGCACTGTAGAACTGGTTCTACAAGCAGCAACTTGCTTGGAGGAAAGTACTGACCATCTGAATGGATGCTATTTTTTGTCTTTAAAAGACCATAAATACAACCAGGTGCAGTGGTGCTTGCCTTTAATCCCAGCGACTCAGGTGTCTGAGGCAGGAGGATCACAAGTTAGAGCCCAGCTTCAGCAATTTAGCAAGACACTCAGCAATTTAGTGAGACCCTGTCTCAAAATAAAAAATAAAAAGGGATGAGGATGTAGCTCAGTGATAAAGCACCCCTGGGTTCAATGCCCAGTACCAAAAAAATAAAAAGCATAAATGTAATGAGGGAGGGGAGGAAAGAAGACCCCACATCAAGGTATTAACAATCTTTCTATCTATAATGTTTGTTTAATTTTTACTTCTCTATGGATTCTAAATTTATTGTAGTGGATACCTATCACTTTTATACTAGGAGAAGAAAAGAAACCCAGCCTATATGAGGATTAAAAAGTGAATTCCACAGTGGGTGGTATTTGGAGACTAAAAGCCTAGATGAAGAGAAAAGTATTTTTAGTGATGATGGAATGTAAAAAATGCTTACCAAAGCAAGGTGAGAAGTGGTACAGCAAATCTCACCTGAAAGTCCTTGGCCTAGAGCAAGCCCCCTCTCCACAACCCCAGGAAGATGGCTATGTGTATCTGGTAGAGGTGCCAGACATTCTGTGCAGCAGGACCTGATGTCTTGTCATTCTGTGCTGCACAACAGGCTCCTAGGATAAGACAGATCAGAGTTGGGAAGAAAGGCAAGACTCATCAAATACAGGATATGATTTAAAAGGCAGGAGACAGTGGCCATAAAAGAAGAAAACAAAATAAAAAGGCATGTTTCAAGCAACCAACTGAGGAACGGACAAGAAAAGCAGAGAGAAGTTCAGTGACCTGAAAGATGGTAATGGAGCAGCAAATAAGCAGAGAAGGAGATGAGACTTTATGCCCCAAAGGATAAAGTCATGACCCAGGGGCATGAAGGATGGAGAAGAGCTTTTGGACCATAGTAGAATACTGCAGTCAAAAGAAAGAGCAATTGGTAGGAGCCAAGTGAGGCAGAAGAGAAAAGTGCATGTAAGTTATGGAGAACAAATGTATGGACTTGAATAAAACTGGCAAACCCATTTCAGAGTTAGAAGATGTTGGCCACCGTGTCACTGCATCCTGCTGGCCTTCAGTGCTCTCCAGTGATAACCAGTCTTCTTACATGTACTCTGCCTATGATCTCTGAGCACACAGTGTTCATCTTGACCCCTGCTTGGTAAGCACACTTCTATCACCTCACTCCCCTGGCAAATGGATATTTCATTACCTTCCACTGAATCTTTGGTAAAATTTTATAGCTACGAATAGATGGAAAGGCCTGGAAGTTGGATGTTGGAAGCAGCTGACACTGTGATTGGACATTTTAGCAGTTTTAAGTCACATTCACAAATTCTTTAACACTCTTTAAATCCAGAGACTGGTGCCCAACCCTGGAGCCTGAGCTGACCTCAGTGACTGGGGATCAGTAGAAGATATGAGTGAAAAGGAAGATTCAGCTTGTACCTTGTTTTCTTGGAACACTCATCTTTAGACCCCTGAGCAGTCATGTAAGAAGAGCAAGTATGAGATGCTATGAGGAAGCTCAGACCATGTGCAATGATTCCTGCAGCTGTCCACCTGAGGTCACAGCAAAGAACAGCATCAACCACAGGACACACAAGGGAGGAAGTCTTAAGAGATGGCTCCAGCCTCAACCACCATCAGACTCCATAGACTGTGTGAGAGTCACCCAGTTGATCCCAGTCAACGCTCCGAACCAGTACAGATAATGATAGAAAGATTGCTGTAGTTTTCAGTTAATAAATTTCAGGGTGATCTGTTGTGCAGAAAGATAAGTGAACCAGACATGGTTGGTTCCAAATAAATTTCTACTAAATTTATTTCTGTAGCAGATATGGAAAGGCAACATTATCTCCATCATTTTCTCCCTTTTAATCATACCCTCCCCTATTTTCTGTTCCTTGGTCATACTTTCCTTACAGTCTCATTCCCTTTCTTTCTCATAATCTCTCTCTCTCTCTCTCTCTCTCTCCCTCCCCCTCCCCCCCCCCCCCTCTCTCTCTCTCTCTCTCTCTCTCCAAATCTAGAATTGTTAGCTATGGGAAATGGAGAAGAAAACTATCATCCAGAGATCCTGTTCTCTTTCCACACCAAAAAAAAAAAAAAAAAAAAAAAAAAAAAAAAAATCCTCTGTTTTCTGTATTTGGGCATAAAGAAACTCAAGTCTTTATTTTTTTTTCCAAACTGGTTCCATTTTCCTGGTTTTTTTTTTCCCCCTCCTTCCCAAATGATCCTCGAATCTTCTGTGTACTTTTTAGGTTGTAAAACTAAGAACAAGATACCCTGCCCCAGTGATGATCTTGGCTCTAATATCACCCTCATCTGGAAGCACTGTTAGTTTTGGCCCCCTTCAAATCTTCTCATAGTTCCACCCATGTCCTGCAGCAGTGCTAAATTCCCTTTCCAGGCAGTACAGGGGATCTGCAGACAGCAGCTGCATCAGGAGCTTGAGTGGGAAGAGAACAAGCAGGGTGGTCAGAAGAGCCACTGTGAACACACAACTTTCAGTGAGGCAGAC
The DNA here is from genome assembly GCF_902686445.1 of Sciurus carolinensis. Taxonomy (NCBI): domain Eukaryota; kingdom Metazoa; phylum Chordata; class Mammalia; order Rodentia; family Sciuridae; genus Sciurus; species Sciurus carolinensis. The sequence continues at coordinate 64,112,916 of NC_062214.1, forward strand.
TAGGTGGGAAGGTTCTGACGCTGTGGCCTGGAGACCTGCCTGGCTCAGAGAAGTAGTGACTCATACAACCGTCACTGAGCAGCTGGTAAAGCATGGAGGCTGAGGGATACACAGAAACTGGACCAGCAATTTTTCTCCACCTCCTATGTGGAAGGGAGTCTGCTTCCTCTGTGGGAGGGAATCAGTTCCCTCTATTTGCTCCCAGGGATGTTGGACCACTACCTTGGAGTGTCATCAGACAGTGACAAGCCAAAATGGGCACACATCAATAGATGCATTCGCTTGCACACAGAACTCTAAATGAGCAGAGAAATGCTCAGTGGAGAAAGAAATAAGCCACCCCCAGGAATGGTAGACAAATCACTAAAGGGACCACAAGCAGGGTTGGCTGACCACGCTGCAGCAGGCAAAGCGGTATCATCTCAGGTCAAGGAGAAAGCCCCACAGCCAAAAATAGCTGCCCTTCCCAGTTACCACAGCATCTAAAATTATACCATTGAAGATTTATTCCTTTGCACACCTCATCTTTGTTGGGCACAGGTCTGGGGAGGACCCACAAAGTGTCTTCACATTAAGGTGCAAAAAGCCTGACAGCTCCACAGAGTTATTTGGGGGTGGGAAAGAAGGGAGGTGTTGAAAGGGCAGGAACAAGGCAGAGGAAGTACTGGTGAGGGACAGCAAAGGGCAACTTCTCCTATTTCAGAGCCTTACTCAGAAGGAGCCTAACTGGCAGCTACATCATAAAACCAAGACCTAAGCAATTTGCCAGTAAATTTGAACCATGCATGTAAACAATCCTAATAATTTATTCCTTGAAATGCCTTTATAACACATTATTATGCAGAGCTGCACATGCCTCTATTTTAAATTGCCTAAACAGAAAAAAAAAAAAAAAAAGTAAGGGGCAATTAAAAGGAATAACTTCAAGAGGCAATGTGAGAAAATGGTATATACCTACCATGCTAGAGCATAGAGGGAAGTTGAACTCAGGGAATCAGATCATGTCAACCAGTACTGAATTTTTGGGAAGATTCTCTGAACTTCAGGCTGGGACTCTGTCTTTATACAGAGAAGTTTGGTTGATCTGGCCCAGAAGACAAAGCAATAAACAAAAACACACAAAAGTAAAAACAAAAGCAATCATTATTTTAAATCCATATCCAGTTCATGGTATCAACAAGCAACTTCTCCATCTGATTCCATTTTAAAGTCCTTAGGAATGGGGCAAGATAAATCTACCCTGCTTAATCCACCTCTGGGGCAGAAAGCTAAGTACTATGGATGCCACTGGTGGACTTTGAGCAGAGGCTGGTATGTAATCGGACATTCAAAAAATAAGGAAGAAAAGAAAGAATGAGAGACCAAAGTACAGAGTGCTGAAAACACCTGATTCCTGCAAGATGAACCAACATCTCCACACCATTTGGCAGCTTATAAAGAACTTCCACATAATATTACCCTCCCCAATTCCCATGAGGAAAAGAAGTTGCTCTCCCATTTTTATAAAGAAGAATACTTTGCATGAGAGCAATTAGGTGATTGGTCCAAGGTCAAACAGCTGGTTACTGGGGAACATGATCAGATCTTGAAACGTGTGAGTCTCACTAACTAAATCTCTTGCTTTTTCTACTCTGATAATCTTTGTAGTTACAACAGGAGTACAAAATACATTACTCCTGGACCTGTTGAGTCACTACCTGAATGGTTTCTGAAACTTTTCTTCTCAATCTCAACTCATTCAGGCACTCAACAAATGATTGAGCCTCAACTACTACTGAGCATTGCTCACCTTCATAGATATTTCAGAGGGATGACTTATCGGTGACCAGTCTCAACTGTCCCTTTTTCAGAAAGTCACTTCCTGATGGTGTAAACTAAAGTGACCTCTGACATCCTTTCCCAGGAACTTTTAAAATTTTCCCACAGTATAGTTTTCCTTTAGTATCCATGGGGGATTGGTTCCAGGAACCCTATGGAAATCAAAATCTGAGTATGTGCAAGTCCCTTATGTAAAATGCTTCTAAGCTATACACCTCTTCCTCCCAGATACTTTAAATCACCTCCAGATCACTTAGAAAATCCAATACAATGTAAATGCTATATAAATAGTTATTATATTGTATTATTTAGATAGTAATGACAAGAAATAAGTTTTGGTTGATCCTGAGAATGCAAAACCAATGAATGTGGAGGGCTGATAGTACTTAATCCCATCTGAAACCAGGCAATTCAAATATTTATTCAATATTTTACTGCTTGTCTCCTCTAGAAAATTAGGTCCTTCTGAATTAGAACCCAGTCTTACTTAAGGCCATCTCTCCAAAATTAAAACAATTCCTTCAAAAGTAGGTGCTCAGTAAATATTTGTCCAATAAATGACATTGAATATTAAGGAGGGTTCTTTTCTGGCATGCCCAATGTATCCAAAGTAGTGAAAAAACTAACTCAAAAAATCTCATTTAATCAAGACTACAAGTGCTACAATAGAAAATTTCTATGGAAGATAGGATTTTAATAACAGCAAAGAGAATGCTTGGGAGAATTAAAGCTTAATTTGAAATGCCTTTATCTCCTGCCACTTAACACAAGAGCAAGGGTCATTTTGTGACGTTAAAAGGCAACAAATTTAAAATGAAGAAAAGGAAATACTTTTTAAAGCAGCGTATAATCTACCTGTGGAATTCAGTGCCGCAGGATATTATTGAGGCAAATAGTCTAGCAAGATTCAAAAAAGGATTAGACATTTATATGAATGGGAATAATACTGGCAGTTACACTAACTAGGTTAAAAAGTTACAAGGCATGTCCGTCCTGGGCTCCAGGGCATAACTGTTCACCAGCTGAAGTGAGGAAGGAATTTCCCCCTGTTGATGGAGCATTGCATAATTGGTCAGATGCATGATAGTTTATATTTTTGCTGTCTTCTGTAACATAGGCAGAGACCATTGCCAAACGGAAGTTCCTAGGGTAGATGGCCCAGTGACCTCTAAACATGATATTTCTCACTCCCTCTTGCAGGTCTTGAATAGGACCTAAGAAATCTTCAATTTTAGAAATGTTAAATATAATTCCCTTTTTCTAGTTGATGAAAATATTTCATGGAATGAAATCATGCTCCTGCTATAATCTTAGTAGTAGCACAGCCAATGGTGCTTGGAGGCTGCCTGAGCACTGCCAAATCCCAGCATATCATACCAAAGCATCATTCACTCATTTTTTGAGCCCATCTAACTTTCTGCCTTATGCTTGTGCATTTAATAAATATGTGTTTAACAAAAATATAACTTTATAGGAGTGGTAAGAAAACTGGTATTCATAATTCTGTCTACTTACCTTGCTCATCTTCTCTCTGTCACACGGTCAATTATACTGCCAGTTGCGACCTTTTATTCTTGGTAATGTATGCCATACATTTTTTTTAACCCTAACAAGGAAAACAAAAAAAGGCAGTTTTTAGACAAGTATCTGGATACAAGTTCTATGATAACATGGTATCATATTAATGAAAATGTTGAACTAAATTATTCATTATAGTTACTTACTTTATGATCGTTAGTCATCCAGATATTGACAACATTCCTAAGAAAGTGTGTTCATGCTTGAATTATTAGAAAAAAGGACATGCACCAAGCTGTTATAAAAAACAGTCTGCAAGTCAAGACAGAAAGGGAAATTTTAATTTAATCCCTCAAGCCAGCAATCAATCTAAAAAATTTCTAAGATCCTTGAATAAAAGTCAACATATATCCAGCAAGATGGATAATATAGATGTTAATATAGATGTTTTTCTGGACTGAAAAAGAGACCACATATTCCATTAATATTTTCAGATACATTTTCATACAAAATAAGTTAAGAAACATTGGTCTAGGTCTTATTCCAAAAGGAAATTCCCCAATGAATCTAGATGAAATCCTCTCACAGTCATTTGGGCCTACATGTAAGATTTGTTCTTTGGGTCTTTTCTAAATTGGCAAAATAGCAATTAGATTCTCTTAGCTAAAGATCATTCATATAGTGTAGAATTCTCATCCAGAGGAAAGATTTGAAATATTTAATTTACTTCAGATAGCTACCAATCATTTTATTACCTGGTTACAGACAAGCTTTTACAAATTAGCCTATTTCCTTTTGGTCTAAGATTTCCTGTTTACTTTTTCATGTGGTTTTTATAGAGTATAGCTTGAATTTTTTGTTATTAATGTTTTTCCCTTCAAATTAACCACATATTATAAGGAATTCCAAGTTATTTTAAGTGTTAAAACCATATAGGCAGGATGAGGTTGATGTCTCACACTAGCAATGTGACTTCAGATAAACCAATTAATCCTCCCATGCCTCTTTTGTCATCTGTAAAATGGAAGTATAATAATATTTACAAGATAAAACCCATGTACAGATTAAACCTAGAGACAATGCCTAAAAGCATTGACTCAGAGCCTGTTACATGTTAAGGAAGCAAATGTTATCTATTATTATGATGATGCACATTTTGATTATGAATGTTTAAGTATCAGAGGTACACTTCCTGTTTCCTTATAATCATTCTTGTTTTAGCCATCTTTTTGTCACTGTGATCAAAAGACACAGTGAGAACAATTATAGGAGAAAAAGTTCATTTGTGCTTGTGGTTTTAGAGGTTTCAGTCCATAGACAGCTGACTTCATAGCTCTGGGCCCAACATTAGGCAGAATATCATGGCAGAAGAGTACAGTGGAGGAAAGAAGATCAACATATGGCACCAAGAAGCAGAGAGACAAATGTAAACCAGGGACAAAATGTAAACCCGAAAGTCACACTTTGGGTGATGATCCACCTCCTCTAGCTACTTCCCATCCACCTAAAGTTACTGCCCAGTTGATCCGTATTAATGGATTAATGCACTGATTAGGTTAAAGCTCTCATGACTCATCATTTCATCTCTAAACTTTTTTGCATTGTCTTATACATAAGCTTCTTGGGGACACCTCATCTGAACCATTACAGTTCTCATGAATGTTGCATGACTCTATTGATGCGCACTATGAATAGTTTCCAAAAGACTTTTCCCAATATATCCTATCACGGTAGTATAAGTGTGTCCATTTCACCACTCCTTGGTAAAAAAATGAGAATTATTATTAAATCATAAATTTTAAGAAGTGGAAAAGACAAAAAGGAATGAAAAAAGGGATGAAAGAAAGAAAAGGTAAAAATGTTTAAAAGGCATATTTAAGCTTTTTTCTTTCTAGAACTCGGCGGGGGGGTGGATTTTGTGAATAATGCATATTTCCATTCCCTATTCAGTCAGTTTCAAGAGTTTTCTTGGAGTATTTGCACTCCACATCTCAGAAACATGTTATTCCACAGTTGCAAACTTGTTTTCCAGTTGAGTGAAATCACAGAGGGGAAGATCGACTTTCTGGTTTTCTGCCAGATGTCCATTGGTCCCATGAAGACAAGTGATTCAACTTCAATGACCACTGTGAAGATGGTACATGCAAAACCATTCCCAGGGGAAATGGGACCTGGTGGAGCCAACATATAAATAGTTTCCCGCAAAACAGAATAATGCAGAATGACACAGCCTCATCTGACCACAAGTCTGGGGAGGTGTAACCCAATGAGGCATATCACCTGAGCTCTGAAAGGGATAATCTGTAGAGGAGCAGTTGGTTTGTACAGCTTTTCAAGAGACTAAATACTACCTGGTTTTGTGGGAAGAGGGAAAAAAAAAGAAAACAAGAGAACACTTTGACCTTTGATAGTGAATTTGCTGCATTAGAAAGGGAAGAGGCCAACAATCTTGAAATGGAAATTTTCTAACTTCAGGCAACCAAACAAATGGTTTTCCTCATTGTTTCCACACCAATTTCCAGCTGACCTCCTTTTTCTCTTAAAAGAAGTCAGAAATTTTGTCTGAAGTCTATATAGGCATTGTTCCAATGTGAAGATGACTAACCTCCTTGGTCATCCATACACAACTCTGAAGAGAAATCTCTTCAAAGTCAATATGACAGATAAAGAATGGTTCCACTGCTTCTTCTAGTTCCATTAAATAAAGGACTCACATTAAAGGCTCAAATCATAGTTGCCCATCAACATTTGTAGATAGAATAACATTACAGGCTAAATCCCAGAATCTGGGAATGGCTAAACAGGCTGAAAGAGTTAGCTGCCTGAGGATGGGAATGACGGACATGAAGTTCTGTCATGGTTTCATTAACATCTCCATGCCTGGGTGTGAAGCACACCCAGAAGCACACAACCTGGTGAAGGAATAAACTCTTGACCCTGACTTCCTCTGTAACCTCTTTAGACCTCTGTCACCTGGTCTATCAAATGGCAATCATAACATCCACATTGCAGAATTGCTGGGAGAGAAGAAGCAGCTCCTGCTACTTTGGAGATATTATTTACATACACACACACGTGTATGCATACCCACGTACGTTGAGTTTTTGAAATCAATTACTCTTCTTCATCTTTATAACCCAGAAGGTGATTTTTGGAAAGTCAATTGAGAAAGGAAGGAAAGAAACATATTTTTTTCCTCCAACAAGAAAAAGCAATTAAACGTCAAATATTAACTGTTCCTGGGAGTAAATTTTTTTTAATGGGTTAAAGTGTTGGCCATTATAGACCTCCAATATGTAATTTCTAAGAAAGGACCAGGTAATATATTTTTTTAAATTAAGTGGAAGATAAAATGCTAGAACCAGCATATCCATTCAGAAAGCACTTTTTTATTCATTTTCAGAGGCTCTCCAATTGCATCATGCCTTTTAAGAGGCCCAATTTGTTTAACAGCACTTTATTTTAAACCTTCACTAGTTGCAAAGCATTGATTTATGATAGAGCTGATTAAAGCAACAGTGTTTTAAGCAATAATGATTTCAATTACAGGACTTACACCAACGTGCATTATTCTGATTTTCTTTCCATTCTGTCCAGATTTTTATTCACTAAAGAAGAGGGTATGGGTAGATGATGTAATTTTCAAAAGTCCCTGGATAAATTTAATATCAGAAAGGAATGTATAGACAGATGGACTGATGAACCTTTTCTGATTATGTGAATGTATTGTATTTTAATATGCTCTGACAAACTCTTGAACAGCTCCCTGATGAGCTCCTACCCGATATCATTAGGGTTATTTAGTGCTTGGATCCTGCTCAATTCCCACTGGAGCCACATTGAAGTACTAGGAATATGCACACTAGATTCACGCCAAGCCCAGTACTTGCAGTCTTGCCTTCTTTTTTTGTGAGTCTTGGAGAAAACAATTAAGCTCACCCTTAGATCTTTAACTCATTCAAATCCAACAGCAGTAGAAATGCATACCAAATGCTGTAACCCAATCTTGAGGACCTATGTTACTCAGTTTTGCATTAGTGTCACAAAATAGCTAAGAAAATCAGCTTTTAAGGAGGAAAGATTTATTTTGGCTCATGGTTTCAAAGGTTTTGGTCCATGGTCACTTGGTCCTGTTGCTTTGGGTCCAGCATCATACATCATGGTGGCAACACATGAAGGAGGATTGTTCATGGTGACTGGGAAGCAAAGGAAAGAGAAAGAAAGGATGGGGGTTTCAATATCACCTTTGATGCATGCCCCCAATGACCTAACTTCCTTCCATTAGGTCCCACCTCTTAAAGGTTCCAGCACCTCCCAATAGCACCACAGGTTGACAACAAATCCTTTAACAAGTGGACCTTTGGGGACACCCCAGGTACAAACTATAGCAGGGCCTATCCCACAGACAAAGTTAGAAAATAAAAAAGTGAAGTCAGCCTGCAGTCTTATGCAGGGGATTCAGTCCATTCATCTACTTCAACATGCAACCCAACATGGAACCAATCACATTTATTAATGGTGACTGACAGAAAAGGAGCCCTGTTTAATGGGAATAGCAACTCTTGGATCCCAGTCAATTGTTACCAATGGGAACCATGAATCAAACTGTGCCACAACTTCAGAAATTTCAAAGGAATCCAGAAATTTATATTGAAATGAAGTTTCTCAATTTTTAAAGGATGAACAAGCATTGACCAAATTTAGCCTATAACCTGATTTTGCAGTGCTTCCTAATTGGTGCACAAGCGACCCATCCATCTACTTATTGGAGAGAAAATGTGTCATGACAGAGCACCATGCTTAGCAATAACTCTTAAAAACTAACAAAATATTTATATTCTGCTATTTCACAAACATTTAGTGGGAACCTAGGCACTGACATGCAAAAGAAAGAATAATGGCCATCATCTACCTTCAAGGAGCAAGGTTCATACATATGAACCATGAAAAATTTCAGGTTTAAAAAATTAAGGGGAAATGTAATCTAAGATTGAGGCACTCTATAACATTTATTTTTAGGTAAGAATTTCCTTTATTACCTTTCAGGTAAATTAGTTTGTCCCCATGCTCAGATTTGAAGCTCCATTTTAATTTGAGAACTAGTCCTATAACTATTGAAGTCCATGTAGGATACATTCCCATTAAAATCCCCAATAGCAACTGAAAGGAAAAATTCCAGTCACACCTTGATAGTGTTTTTCTCTACCAATGTTACAGATTTCTTAATTAGGTACTGATATTAAGTGGGCCTTTGCATGATTTAAATCTAGCACTTAATCTGAGCTATTCTATGCTGCTGTAATTTTTATGGGAGCTGACCAACTAATGATGTATGCATTAATTTCTCTGGAAAAAAAATCATCCTAAATTTTTAACTTTCTTTTTGGAGGAGGAGAAGCCCCAAGACACAAATGAAAGCAGTCAGGTCCAGACATTGAATTTGTGGCTTAGCACTTCAAGAATTATGTACCAAAGTGCTTTACAGAAGAAAACCAGATCAAAGTTAAAAGTCTTTCTTTTCAAACTTTGTAATTAATTCTCAGATTCCTCCTTGAAATGACTTCAAATATTTCCATTGAATTGTATGTGAACTCTTTCTCTTTTCCTTTCAAATATGCTTTTGCCACCCATTATCTCCTCTGATGGCATTACCTGAAGGGAAAGATGTCGAACGTCATCACTGTGGGTAGGATATGGAAAGAGCCAGAGCAGATGGTGAACCTTAGAGCTCAGCATTGAATTGGCTTAAACCAGCATTTAATTCATTCTGTTCCTTAATAACAGGCAATTCAGGAGAACTCATTTCCTTCTTTGCATAAAATCCCCAAACTTTAGCATACAGTTCCCCTGTCCTCTTTTCAGCCCATCCCCATATAACCTTGTGAACTTCTTCCTAGTGAGCATTAAATCACTGATAACTTGCTCTACCTGCTCTGGGCACTGGAGATGGTAGAACATCTGAACCTTTTTATTTGCTTTACATGGCCAGAAATTCTTACAGGGTCATTGACTTTTCTTAGTAAGAAGCTTCTTGGGGAGTCTTCCCTGGACCATTCAGTGATGAGGGAAGGAAAAAATATTGAGAGAAGTGCAGTAATTTTCCCAGGACCACACAGCTGGTCCCAACAATTTGTGGTCTAGGCCTCTACTTTTTCTCATAGCTGTTATGAATAATTGTTCTCAAACTGGAATTTTACTTATGCTTCATCATCAACACCAATTTATTGCAGGTTAAGATGCCTAATCTGAAAATATCAAATCTGAATTGCTCCCAAATCCATAATTTTTTGAACAATGACATGATGCAGTAAGGAGAAAATTCCACACCTCAAGTGACAAGTCACAGTTAAATGCAGATGTACTAAATATATTGCATAAGATTACTTTCGGGCTATGTGCATAATGTGTATATGATAATGTGCCTAATGTGCATATGAAACAAATGAACTTTATGTTTAGATTTGGATCCCACTCCCAAAATATTTCATTATGTGTATGCGAATATTACAAAACTGAAATCCAAAACAATTCTCATCCTAAGCATTTCAAATAAGGTATGCTCAACCTATACAGTGTTGACAGGTCCCACTTTGTATCAAGTGCCATGCTCATCTCCAGAGACTCCATGAATGAGACCCATTCTAATCCTGATCCAATGCCTGCTAATGCTCCTCCCTCAGTGAGTCATTACACAAAGCAATCACAGACTGAACATCTCAGAGAGAGCAAAGGCTGAGAAGAACTTAACAACTTTCATCTCAATTCTTCATTTTGCTGAAGAGGAAATGGAGACCCAGAAAGTCAGTTCATGTTAGAGGAAGGTCTAGAACTCATGATGTGGACCTAAGAGTCAAGTTCTTTTCATTCTAGTACATTTATCAAATTCAGAATGCAACCTAACTTGTTGGCCTCATCTATCACATTTATCACAAATATCTCCTTTGTTATCCATAGGTTACTTTGTCGCTACGGTCTGTTTGGAAGCTCCATTTTAATTTGAGAACTAGTCCTTTGAATACCAATGTCCACATAGGATACATTTCCATTAAAATCCCCAACATGGTGGACAATGGTCCCCAGTTCTCAGAATTTAAACATATAGAAAAACTGAAGTGACTAGGATAGAATACATGATGCTAGCACACACTAACAACCCTGACATACTCAGGGCAAATCCAAAGAATTGGTGTAATAAACTAAAGTTACCTGAGACACTAGGATTAGCACATCATGATGCTAATGAAATGTTTAGACTCACCACAGATGAATTTTAAAATACTAGTTATAGTTCATATATATGACTTTATAGATCAATAGCATGACTTTATAGATCAATAGCATTCAAAAATCTTAGCTGAAACTATAAATGGTAACTGAATCCATTAAAGAAGTAAGTTAGGTCTTTTATTTTATTTTTTTTAATGTGGTCTTTCAGGAAGCTGCCTCTGGACATAACTACAGAAAATTAACACAATAAGTAAAGCATTATAGAACAGCTATTAACTGATTACGCTAATAAAAACCAAATGGGGGCCTTAATTCTACCCCTCTGGGAAAGCAGGACAGATAAAATAAACAACAGGAAAAAAATATGAAGTAAAGGATAATTGATTTTAAACAATAATAAAGCAGATACCTCCCACCACATTAAAAAAAAATACAGATCTCTATCTTCCTTTTTGGAATGATAGAAGAAAATTCTCATTCTGATTCCTTAACACTGAAGTTTGGTAGTAATAGGAGTGCTTCCTAGGCTAACAAGTTGGAAAAACTAAGGAGTGCTATAAGTTTCTTAAATGCAGGCACACATGGCTACAACAATTCAATTTATTGCATTATCAAATGTCTCCCTCAGAGGAAGACATAATCTCAACCTTAACATGGCTTGCTCCATTTAGCATGGGACAGGAGGCAGGGTCCAAGGAAACTGGGCAGTCAAGAACAAGACCACACCAGAGGAGAGAAAAGAAGACAGAGTTCCCACTCTTGGGCAGAAGTTGGGAGCCCTTTAACCACACCCCAAGTAAAGCACATGCTGTTGACTAAATCTGCAACTTTTTGAGTATGCTTGGGATTAGCTCTATGTAGAAAGTCATGATAGAGAGTATCTTTGCTTTCCATTTGTTATCTAAAGCATGGCACATACACCTACCTTCAAACCAAATAGATTCAATAGTTTCCCATACGTAGAACCTACCAGGTGACTTAAATGTGATAGATGTCTAATTAAATGTTTTATAGAAGTTGTCTCTAATTTTTGCATTATCTTGCAATTTAGAGGTGAAGACATGGAGTGTCAGGGTGATACAATGACATCTCCAAGGATTTACCCTTATTAGGCCTGGCCTATCCCAAAAGTACTCATCAATCTATATCTCTTACACAACCCCAGCACTATTGCTAACTGTTGCTAATTTTTCCCTTCGGTCTCTTTTCACAAATTGTTTTAACCCAAGGAACCAATCCTTTTTGCAAGGCATATGCAAAATCCCAGGTTATTTTTACTTCTCACTGGCAAAAAGTCAGCAAATTCAAATGAAATGATAATTTTTATGTGAGAAAATACTTTAGCATTTCCTTAAAATGGGAAAATAAAAAATCTTAGGCAAGACACTAACTTTTAAGTTGGCAGAAAATAGTCTGATGAGTTGTATATGATTTATTAAAATAAAACAAGAACAGTTCATGTTTTTAACATGTTTGAGAATTAAAGGAGAGTTCTACTATCGGTAAACAAAGGGTGTTTAGACTTCAAAAGAAGAATCAGTGGGTATAAGCAGGGGATGTCTGCGCAGAGTGAACACTCTTGAGTAAATGACAGTAAGACTTATTCAGGATTTGGCAGAAGGATGGGAGAGACACACAACAGGCTCAGCAAAAAAAAAAAGAAAAAGAAATTCAGGAAAGGAGGCTGAAAGTTAAATCTAGAAACATGTATGAAAGTCAGAGCTCATCAAAAATACAATGTATTCAGACCTTCATACTTAATACTGAAATGTAGGAAGCATTCCTAATGATGAATATCTTAAGTGATTTGGAAGTTCTCATCTTTTGCAATAAGACAGAAAAAAAGAAATTATATAATTTTGGCAAGGGGCTAGAAAGATCATTATTTGCAAATAATAATCTTATCTGCCTGTATCTAAAATCAAATCTTATCTGCCTATATCTAGAATCAAATTGCTCAGTGGCAGTGCACTTACTTAGCATGAGCAAAGCCCTGAGTTTGATACCTACCACTGAAAAGAATGCATAAATTTATAAGTAAAAATAATAACCAAAGTGTCAAAATTGTTTGAATAGGAAATCAGTCAAATAGCAAATAGGAAACAAAAATGTATAAATAAATTGGTCAGTAAACTGTCATAGAGTGTAACAGGAAAATTGCACACCCAATAGCACAGAATAAAATGAAGACTATAGTGAGAAATCACCTGAAGAAACTAACTTTACAGAAGGTCATACAAAAAATTAAATGAGAAGCAATAGTTTATTTCTACATGAGAAAACTCAATATTAAAAGACCTCAAATCTCCACCCATTAATGAATGTTTTGGAATTTGATGACTTTTTAAATAACAATCAGGGATACATAACCCAGATAACTAATGTGAATGAGGAAAAACTTGCATTACTGATTATGAAAACATTTCCTTAAATTATAATTATAAAGAAGGACTTGGGGAAAAGAGATGAAGACAAAAAGATAATGAAGTAAAACATAAAAACTCGAAAAGGATCCAATAACATACAAATATACAATAAAAAGAGATTTCATTAAATAGATTTTTAGCACATGGACTAAAAAGAATTCCAGAGAAATGAGAGATTTAAATACTTTTAAAACTAAAAGGAGCCACAAAAACACTAGTAGAAAATATAGGTTGTAATACTGATCTCATGCAGGTATATGCAAAGACTTTTTAAACATAAAAGCAAAGGTAGGAAGAATAAAAGAAAATATCTTGTACTTAAATTCATAAACATATTTTAATGCATTAACAACTAAAAACCAAATGACAAATGATGAAACATAAAATGTTTGCAGCATATCATGGCGAAAGGGTTAATAAAATTAAGATAAAGAAAACTTTTATAATTTAGTGGAAAAACAGGTAATACCCCCATAGAACCATGAGGCAAACTTAAGTAAATAAAAGTAAAAACAAGCACACACACTACATATACACAAAACAAGACCAATAGAAAATGTGAAGGGAATGTCACAAATAACCAAAAAAAAAAAAAAAAAAAAAAAATCACAGTCAATAGGCCACTAAGGTTCATTCCTTATTTTGGAAAAAGTTAATATTTCCTGAAATCAGCATTCTCATTCAGTGCAAATAGCAATGTAAATTGGCATCAATACTTGGGAGGGCAACCCTACAAAAGGTATCCAAAAATAAATAAATTGATAAATTAAAAAGGTTTTGATCCAGGATTTTCACTTATAATTTTAGCCAGAGGAAATCAAAATGCACACAAAGGTTTTACAAAAGACATAGTGATCTAACAAGAGGTTAAATGAATCACTGGTGACATAAAAATCATGTTTTAGATTAGTTTTAAGAATTTGAGCAAATCATCAATTCTGTCTTGTCAAATGGGAAAAGTAGTTTTCAAAACAGTGGACCACACATCAGAAACCTACTCCTCCTTTTCAAACAAACAAATATATGCGTATTTAAAAAAAGTAGAGGAAAAAGATTTTAAAATGTGTTTCAAAGTATTAGCAACAATTACACTCCACCAGTAAGGCTCAGAGGCAATTTCTATTCACTTCATCATGTTTTTCCATAATTTCCTTATGTTCTGCCATGGATGTATATCCTTTCACAACCAAGAAAATAAAAATATTCTCTTGTGCTTTTAAATCCTAGTTTGTTAAAAGTGTGTCAATGGAAGACAAACTGCCTGGAAAGGATGCTATAAGGGACGAAAGGAGAGCCCAGGCCACCAGACCTCTTCAGCTTGTGAGTCTAAACCTTCACCTTATTCTGGCATTTTTTTTTCCCCTCTCCTTTTTCATCTGTTCTCGGAAAGTTTGCAGCTTCCAACACCATTTTATTTGCTCCTCCTGTGAGTGACAGACCACAGTGTCCCAAGAATCCTTAATGTATTTTGTGTCAGGGGCCTGTGGGTCAGTAAGGTTATTAATAAACATAGCCTCTTGTTCTAATTTCGGTCCCTCCTCTCCTTCATGCCTCTCCTCCTGCCCTGCTTTTCCTTTCACTTCTCTGTCTGACCCTTTTCCCCTCCTCCCTGATATAAAGGAATCAACCTTCATTTTAACACAACTTCTGGCACTTTTCCCATAACTCTTTTTTGATGCCATTATTGGTCCTGCTAAGTTTTCATGGGGAATTTAATTTTTGAGGAAATGTTTAGTGTCCTAAATCAATTCGATGCAGCTGAGGCAATGCTATGATCTGACAGGCATGGGAGACTGGAGGGATAAGCAAAATTGAGGCAAAATGTGGATGGGCAGGGGGGTACCTTGTTTTTAAAAAGAATTTTAGTTAGATTAGACAAGATTCACTAACCACAAATTTAGCAGAACATGAGAGGCCAGGTCTACACAGAAAGACATGAGGTTAGAAGGCAGAAGGCAGATTTGAATTTTACTATTTTTATATTATCTTTGATAAAACAAAAAGAACTTAAAGAGTTCATCACATGCAGAGTCTTATACCTGCATACATGTATAAGAGTTACCTGGATACACATATAATTTGATATATGTACATCAATTTTATTTTCCATTTAGAACTTGATTTACCACCTGAAGTTGTATTTGGAGTAAGCCTTGTTCTATTGTTTATTTTATTACACATACAGAAGTGGTTACATTGCCATCACCAAATGCTCAGATGCAATCTTCAAAGTCCCTGCATTTTGTACGAATTCTGTTCAATTTTTTATTGTTGTCATTTTTTTACTTCCAACATTTTTTAACTGCAACTTCAAACCAAGGAAGATTACTTTGTGACCTGAAAATAGTCCACTCCTGGCAAACATATATACATACACACACACACAAACTACATGTGCTCTTTCAATTTTATTAAACTTTAGTTCAGTCTTCTAAAAAAAAAAAAAAAAAAAAAAAACCACACATTGGATCTCCAAACTTGAGTTCCAAATATGTAACTCAGTTATATGTACCAATGGGCATTTACTTAACAATGATAAAGCAACATTTTAATGTGGGAAAATATGTAAAAAGTAACACATGATTGCATGTTGAATTATTCATACCTTTCAAATTAATCTATTACACTTTCATATTCAAGAACACATTAGTTTTTGAATGTGACCTAGACTACCTTTTTTAGAATGAGTGGAAATCTTTTGTAGTAATGCAATTTTTTAATTCATGATTAATCTGACTTCAAACTGGGGTCCTCATATTGTGCACTGTTGAAAAAAAATAATGAAATTACAAGTCTGAATTAAGATAATTATGTATATGTAAATTCATCATCATGAAATTTGCTAGTTTCATAGCATTTAAAGAATTGCACCTAACTTTTGGTCTTTGCCAAACTGAGAGAGAAAGTCTATGTGAACTTTGAATTAATTTTACATTCAACTTTATTTTTTCTTTTGGTTGTGGGTATGGAAGTTAGAGTCTCACACATGCTAGGGCAAGTGCTGCACCATTGAGCTACATCCCCAGTCCCACATTCGATTTCTTCATGGACACCAAAACCACTGCCCACAACAGTCAGAAAGGCAGGGATTCTAAACTCAGCTAAAATGGCCACTGGGAATAGCCATTAATCAGACCTGATTGAATATAACTAATCTGGTTCCCTGCTTACTCTTTACTTTGTCTTTTTCCTTTTGAATAGATAATTCCTATTTGTTCTCTACCAAAAATCAAAGGAAGAGTATAGCTTTAAATGTGTTCTATTAAATGTGTGGTCATCTCTTATTCATGAGGAGATAATATTTCATTAAGTTACTCTTAAGAGCAGTGTTTTTCTTTACATACATAGGTTTGCATGAGCATTAACTTGCTAGTTAATGGTAGGGAAAAAAAAATAAGGAAGCTTTTATTGAGTGCCTACTAAGTACCACACATCGTAGGAGTGGCATGCAGTCATTTGTTGGAGTGTACATGTTATGCTAAATGCTTCTACAATTTGCTTCTGATGTTGTCCTCACAACATCACTATGAAGAAGTTTTTGTCAACTTCAAGATACTGATGGGGACAACAGGGTTTACAGATGTTACACAACACTCCCAAGACACACAGTTATCGTAGCACAAAGTAGAGATTCAAACCCAGGTTCTGCTTGCAAAACTACTACGGCCACTGATTATGAATAAATGGAATTCACTGTTTATAACAGCAAGGACTGGGACCCAGAGTACAAAGGATTAACTCCTGAGGTTTACTGCAACCAGGGATTGAGGTTAGTGACATATGGTCACTTAGAAGATATTATTTGGGGATGTTCCAGTGGCCCAAAAAGGACCTCCAAAGAGTTACATTAGAAAACATGCTGAAAAACACTAAAAAAGGTCTATCATAACCGTGATTGTGTTAGTATGACAACACATGTATTATATATTAGAACACCCATAACACTGTGGGATTCAAATTGAATAGATGAGTGACTTTGAAAAGCTGAGCACCTCTGTGCCCCTGTTTTATGTGTTTTAAATTTTCTATATTCAAAAAAGGGTTCAGTTCCAAGGTGTTCCTTTAAATTTTGATAAATAAATGTTCTAAAGATCCTCTATGGGGAATTTTCCCCCTCACATAATAAGGTTGTATGCAAAGCACAGTTTGATGCCCCGTAGCAGATCTTTCTTTTTAATGCCCACTCTGTTCGCTGCTTCCAAGTCCCAGTCTGGGATCCGCAGGTTGTGGGACAAGGATAAAGAGTGTGGTGAGTATCAGGCTACAGTTCTTAATCCTCTGGGGATAAGATTTCTTATGAAAACTGGCAGCTTTTTTGTTCTTTCTTAGTCTTTTTAACACACAGCCAGGTCTCTGTTTAGCTGAGCCCGCTGTGGTTGCGACTGTACAGGGCTAAATTTATGCTGCTGACAACTCCCATTGAAGTGTCACGGTGGCACAGTCAGTGGGAGTTGTGTGCATATCCACACGGCAGCCTGTGGCCCAATGAGTGTAACAGCATCTCTGCCTTGGGAGATTATTGGTATGATATGGGCAATGTGTAATGGATAGGGCAGTCTGTGTACAAATTTCAAATGACTTGCTACACCCCTTTCAGATGGTTGCTGTCAAAAGTATTAGCACATTACACACACAACAACCACATATCATGTTACCAGTGGCCCATGCTCCTGTAGAATGGTTCCTCCCACATCTCACAGTAGGTAATTGCTTGGGGTACCTATTGAACACACACAAAGGAGAAAATAGTGTTGAATTTTATTCTTCGAGCTTGTGACTGTACTAATTCAGAAGGAAGAAAATACTCAACATGTTTA
Organism: Sciurus carolinensis; assembly: GCF_902686445.1. NCBI lineage: Eukaryota > Metazoa > Chordata > Mammalia > Rodentia > Sciuridae > Sciurus > Sciurus carolinensis. The sequence continues at coordinate 64,130,722 of NC_062214.1, forward strand.
AATTAGCATGGACTGGGGTTCAAAGAGTTTGCCTGCAGAAAGGTATCTCTGAAAGATTTAAATTTTCAACCTGATGAGAACTTGATTTGACACACTGAAGCTGAACCAAGGGGAGCCTTTAGGTTGCTATGCACATAAATCAAGACCCACTCTGACGTCAGCAGCTTCATGGCTCCTATTCCACATAATGGATGAAGTTTTAAAATATCTCCTTCTTAGCATATATTATTGAATGAGTCTGCCTCTGACCTGGAGATCTACAAAAGTTTTACATGAAATTAATATCTAAGAAACACTAGCATTCCTGAACAGCTCCTTTTCATGATAAAAATACATGTCATCTCCTCTCAGCCTGGAAAAAATACGAACTAATCAACATGATTCTCCCCTTCCGAGTTTAGATTGGACTTGGGTGTATGATTTTTCTGGTCTTCCCTGCTAAATGAAGGCATGGTAGAGTTGCCTCAATAAAGATACTATGGATGTTATTGTACACAGAAAGGTTAGCAGGAAAATAACCACCAGAAAGACGTTGAATCTACACGACTTCTTTTTATGGTTGATTTCTCTCTCTTTTTTTGTTTTTCAGTACTGGGGATTAAATTCAGGGGTGCTCTACTACTGAGCTATGTCCCCAGCCCTGTTTTTAAATTTTGATACAGGGTCTCACTAAGTTGCCTAGGCTGACCTCCACTTGAGATCTTCCTGCCTCAGCCTCCTGAACTCCTGGGATAACAGGCATGAGCCTGGCTTCAAGATTTCACTGTTATAATAATATTGAAAATCTATCAGCATTAGAAACTATAGTATTAATTATATTGTCTGCTTACATTCAGTGTTTAGAACACTGTTGAAGCTCATCCACCTATATTCTCATTATATTAGCACCAAATGCCCCTGTATCTCTCTAGAGATACAAATATGAACAACATTGTCCCCTCCCTTAAGAATCTTGCCTCAATTTATTTAATCTCTGTAGTAAATAATGCATGCCATATGCCAGAAAATAGTTTAAGTGCTTTAAAAATATTAAATCATTCAGGCATGGTGGTGCACACCTGTAATCCCAGCAGCTCAGGAGGCTGAGGCAGGAGGATCAGAAGTTCAAACTCTGCCTCAGCAACCTAGTGAAACCCTGTCTCAAAACAAAAAAATAAAAGGGTCTGGGGTTGTGGCTCAGTGGTTATGTGCCTCTGGGTTCAATCACTGGTACTCGCCCACCCCACAAAAATGTTACATCATTTAGCCACTAAAACAATTACATGTAGTAATTACATTATCTTCATTTTACAGATGAAGAAACTGAGGCACAGATAAATAAACAAGTTCTAGGTCATGTAACTTGTACATTGTCAAGTGCAGCATTTAAACCCAAGCAAATCCCATTCCAGAGACCCCTCCATTAACCATTACTTATGAGCTGATTGAAGAAATAAATATGCAACTATTTTCAACATAACACTGGTGACATGGAAGATCCCAGAAACTCTAGAAACCCAACATCTGCAAAATTTAGTTCAACAATTGTGAAAAACTACTTTCAAAAAAGCTGGCCAATTTGTAAAACAACAAAACATGAGAGAGATTCTAAAAGCTACCAAAAGCCAAAGCAAAATGAAATTTAATGGGGATAAACATGAGACATTCTTAAATGCATTAAATCCACTGTAAAAGCCCCAGATGATTGAGGTCTGACTCCGGGGTACAGAACTCTTCACTGATGGAGGACTCTCTTTAAGACCAATAACAGGACGTAGCAAACAGATACTGTCCATGCTGCTCACAGAACTTCTGTGTATTTTATTTATTTCAAGAGGGTTCTTAAAAGATTCTGGAAAGCCAAGGCTAACTCAGGAAAGCAAAACTTGCTGAGTTATATGGGGAACTGGAAATCTCACCAGTAAAACAGTAGCAGTGGATTGAGGAGTATGACTGAGTATTTGGAGGTCTATCACAAGATAAAGGGACAAGATTCAATTGTATGGCCTCTAAGAATAGAATTTGATCTGATGGATTGATATTCCAGAGATGTGGATTTTGGCTTCCATTTGAGGAACAAAGCTATCTGTAAACAAAGCTCTCCTACACCAGCAGCTTGGGGAGACTGAACCCTTCCCCTCCATTTCTCTAGATGACCCTGAGCAAACTGGTGGGTTTTGCCCAGATAGTCACACATGTTACCTGCCTTAAATATGCAACTCCTGAAATTTCTCAGTCTTCATCTACAGTCATCTGTCCATCTCCAGAGCCCCCAGTTCAGCAAGAAGTTGGATCAATGCTCAAATCTCCTTCCAGAGGTAGAATTCCATGTCTTCTTGATTTCATAATGGAGCCTTGAATTTAAAAATAAAAAAATGTAAATGGATTATCTCTGTTTTATTAGGTGAAGAAATGTCAGAGTGCCAAGTACCCAGCCAGTCCCTGAGACAATGTCTGTCCTCTCACACCTAAATTCCTGCTCATCTTTGAATGACTGCTTCTGCTAACCAACCTTAGTATTGTTACAGAGCAACTCAGTCCTAACCTTATTCTAGAAAATTGGTCTGGTCCCCTGTGGCCACTATATCATTTAGCTGAGAGCTTACTATCATTTCTAAGTTAATTTGTGACTTAATTGTAAATGTCAGGAAGCTCTGACATTGCAGAAAATGATAAAATTTTCAGATGAACTGGAGTCAGAAAAATCCAAAGTTGAACACAGTTGGCTTTCTGACCAGTTTTTACCAGTAAGATATGTTGACATGAAGGATCTGGAATGGCATCATCTAGGAGTTGCCTTAGAAGACTAAGTACATCCAGGATGATTTGCTGAAAACTGAAATGCTTTCCTGCTCTGAGATTCCCACGTTACTACACTATCACAGCCTCGATCCTGTTCTCATCTAAATGACTGTCCAAGTGACAAAACTTGAAAAGCAAGAATTCAGTCCCTGACTGTTGTTATTTCCAATTTGATGGTCTAATGGTGGTATTTGGTGTGGCTGAATTTTTAAACTCTGAACACATGCCATTATGGCCACAGGTAAAATGATAACCTGTCTTTTCCACACTGCTGCATTTGGCAACTTACTCTTCAAGAATGACTACTTTTCCCATTTCTTCTTGCTTCTTGATCTCTGTGGATATTCACCCCTGCCCCCCAACTCCTGCAAGGTCAAAGCCTTCATTCACATCAGGATTACGTTAAAGAAAGAGGAGTACTTTCAAAAAGTTCTAGAATTACCAGAGTTATGAAAAATGAAGGCTGTTCCTCCTAAGTAGAGGGAGAAATCTTTATCTCGGTTTCAAACAATTCAAACTTGTGAGTTCTGTCCAAATGCTCTAGATGCCCCTTTTTGCTCACAATATCTGTATTTACCACACCTAAGTTACTCATTCTCACCAAAACAGATCACGTGATAATAATGTCATTACCATTTGTTACTGACAAAAACACAATGTGTTGGAAAAGGGAGTTAAATTGAAGGGGCATGGTACGTAAGCAAAAGATGACAGGCAGCCTTCATTTCCTAATTTCCCTTGCAAAAATCATTTTTGAGAAACAGCAACCTGAAAAACTATTCCTGACACATTTTGTAGTCAGCCAGACTCCTCTGAGTGATAAAACCCAGGCCTCCTTTACAGAGGGTCTATGTGTTAAGTGTTTTACCTGAAAGACAATGTTCAGTTCCCTATTCATTGACATTTCTCAGGCAAGTCACAACAGGACTTTTTCACCTGCTTTTCTCTGTACTCAGACACACAGGTCAAAAGAGAAGTCAATGTTGGGCTGAAATTCCTGTAATTTACAATCCCCAGCTTGTGGACCACAGCCAAAGGGCTCTGGGCTACAAAGTGTAAACAGACCATTGTTGCCTCCTAATCTGGGTAATTGGTCCCAAATGCTGTTGCCACTTTACAGATCGATGCTTTACATACTTTTTAAAGAATCTGGAACTTTTCTTTATTGGCAGGGAACAGTTTGCAGTGTTAATTCAGTCTTTTCATCAGCACTAGGATTCCTATAAACAGCCAGGTGATTTCATTTGGGGGCCTGTAGACACAGGACGCTCAAGGCCTCCTTTGAGAGTTCCTCTTCATTTTCTTATGTGTATCCATCTCTCATTTGGTCCCACATCCAAGCCAACTGCCATGTGTTTAATCAACATGCAGTTTCTGAACAAGCTGAGCAGACTGGGTCACCTCCGAGAGGATGTCAACCAGATTTCAGAAGCAGGGCTATGTCTCGTTCTAGCATAATGTGTTCTTATCAGTACATTCCTTCAAGGTAATGCATCATAATGAATTTGGACTAAAACCAGATGATGTTTTGCAACATCACCTTCTGAGCACAATTGTGGGGATGTTGTGTGGGAGTGAACAGAGTGCTGTTCTGGGAGGAGAACAGGCTTGGGGAGGACTTCGAGGGATTCTGACTTTCTAATCCTGGGCAGGTAATATACTCTCTCTGATTCTTGTTTCCATATCTGTAAGGTAGAGATAATAATATATATGCCTTACAAATGTATCATGAGGATTAAATGAGATAATAAACATAAAGAATATGGGGGCATTCCATGTATTATTATGCAAAGTTTTTCTTTTTGTTTTTGTTTTGTTTTTTTTTTTTGGTACTAGGGATTGAACCCAGAGGGACTGACCACTGAGCCACAACCCCAGCTCTCTTTCTTTTATTTTCTTTTGGGACCGGTCTCACTAAGTTGCTTAGGGCCTTGCTAAGTTGCTGAGGCTGGCCATGAACTTGCTATTTTCCTGTCTCAGTCTCCCGAGTTACTGGAATTACAGGCACATCCAAACCATGCCCATCTATGCAAAGCAGTTTTAAACCCTTTTTTTTTTTTAATGGTACTGGGGATGAAACCCAAGGCCTCATGCACTCTAGTTGAATACTCTACCACTGAACTACACCCACAGTCCTAAAACATATTTTTAACATATTTCTGCTTCAACCTACACAAGACAGGGAATGAAATTTTCTTTTCCCATAAAATTTCTGGATATGGCTTTTCACTATTCAAATAAAATATGACTTTTTTTGTGGGTCTCTCAAGACAATTACAGACTCTTCAAATTTAATTTGCTCTTAGACTTTTCTTTTTTGCTTCTTTCTAACCTCCCTACTGACATATGTAGGCCCTCATTTTTCTTCTAAATATTTCTAGCATGCAGTCTAGTTCTCTAGTAACTACTGCTTAGCCAAATTCTATCTATTTAGTTCTTTCAGTCTTTCCTTCCAAGTCAATTTCTCACCCTGTCATTTCTGTATTTTCTTTAAATTTCACTTAGTTTCTCTCTGTCTTACACACTAAGGCATTTTACTTATAATGTAGTTTTCTAAGTGGAGGTTTGGGAAACCAACTCCCTTCCTACTTCTAAGATAAGAAGATTGGCTTTCCCCCATAAGTTTACCACTGCCCTCAAAAATCAAAAAAGGGAAGACATCCCTCCCATTCATAGTTTGTAGCAGTTCATTTTCCAAAGAACACAGTAACTGTTATTTTCCCTTGAGAAGCAATGTAACAGTGGACATAAGGGTGGAGACTCCAAAACCAGTTGTCCTGGGAGTCAAATCACTCTACAAGCAGTGTAACTTTGGGCAAGTTATGCAATTTACCTCTGCTTGGTGTTCCTCATCCGCAGAATAGAAATAATAGTGTTTGCCTGGTACTGCTATAGGAAACTAAGTAAATACATGTAAAGCACTTAGAAGAGTGCCCAAGAATACTAAACACCTTATAAATATTAGTTCATCATGCTTCATCATGTTCTTCTTTAAAAGAAATAATGCATATTTGGCAATTCAAAGACTGTCAGTTTCCCCACTCTGAGTCTCTTGTATGTTGTCATCTTTCCACACACATCACTGAAAATGTTTCATTGTACTGTTCTTCCCTACTACAGAATATGACAGGAAATATGAAATAAAATATTACAAAACAATTCTAAAAAATATCTTCTAGTACCCTCTCCCCTAACCCATCATCCATTCATCATTAGCTAAAATAGGATTAATGTTTTATTATGAACCTAAAATGGAACTATAGTTTATCCCAAAGTTAGTGAGTGTAGTTTAGGTTTTAGGAAAACCTGGTTTGAATTTTAGTGAACCTTTTCTACTTTCAAATGCCAACCAAAGATTTATAGCTTCAGGTGGATACCAAATGAAATTGGGTAAGTTCATCTGAGTTTTACTCTAAGTTTTTCATGTGAATGAACTCAAATTTTATACAACTTAATCCTTATATTTACAGTTTTTCTGCTATTTTTACTTCAGTTGACAAGAAATATTAAGTAAAAATTGAGACAGGCTGTTCAGTCTCTAAACAAATTGCAGTATTATAGAATGCCTGTATTCCTTTGTCTCAATAATAAATATAATTTCATATTTATTATTAGAAGAATATCATGTCTTTGGTGACATGTACTTTAAAGTCTCAGTTAAACTGTGACTTTAAAATCCAATGTACATAATATAAGCTTTCCCCAGTTTTGCATTTTATCCCCCAGAAGTCAGAAGTCCTAAGCTACCTAGTTTCCTCAAATTATATGCTAGAGGTTTGGGAAGATTTAAGGATGAATCTTTTATATCAAAATGATAGGTTCACAGTTCATGATTGATGATCTTGTACATATAACTGATAACTGCCCATTAGATAAAAGGGCCTTCTGGGATGAGACGATCAGGCAAAAGTGAGCTTAGAGAAATTTCTAAATATTAATGTTTGCAGATATATGAGAAATTTACTAGCAGTTTCTATGTTATTATAAGATAAAATAATCATAAATAACATTTATGAAACTTATATAAATGAGCTCTGAAAAGATTATTTGCCTAAAATGCATTTTTCCCTTCAAAAGTTAAATGAAAGCTTTGCAGTTAAATTACTCGGAATATCCACTTTTAATTTAATGAAACAAAGTTATTCTGAGATTTTTTTCTTAAGAAAAGTACCTATAAGCCACGTGTGGTGGCCCACTTCTGTAAACCCAGCCACTTGAGAGTCTGAGACAGGAGGATTACAAGTTCAAGACCAGCCTGTGCAAAATCAGTGAGATCCTGTCTTAAAATAAAATTACATAAATAAAAAGGCATCCTTAGCCCCTTTTAGTAACTCAGAGCTCAAATGCCCATGAGTTCAATCCCCATTACTGAAAAAGAAAAAAGAAAAATGTGCACAATATAAAATTCCCCCCAAATATTATTGATACCTTTTCATTCATTGGGCACTTTTCATACTGATGAAAAAAATTAAAAGCTGCAAACACACACAAAAAAAGTCATGTTTTTTTTTTCTTCTTCCATTTGTAGTCCCCAAACTGCTGCTCATAAAAATAAACTTTACAACATCTTTGAGAATCCCAAAGAACCCCAGTCAAGATTTTGTTGGCTCGAAAAGAAAGCAGTTTTGATATTCAAAATTTTGACCTCCCTTACGCAATTCCCAAAAGAGAAAAACCAGCAATCTTAGCAAGATGGTAAATTTAAGGGATTCTGTAATCTAACTTATGATCAAACAGTAGGGAATGGGGAAAAGGCATAAAAAGTTTCAAAAATAACTCAAAATAGAAAGTTGAGTATTTCTTTAAGAAGCTTTTCTGTTTCTAAATTAGTGACTGAATAGCATATTACTGAAAAACAGCAAAGTTTGTGCTGGCATTTTCCATTTAACTGCAAAAAATAAAAAAGTCCCCTTAATGTATTCCACTACAGAATCATTTAAAACAATATCAAACAACAGATTTTTGTTGGTCAAATATTCCAGGTATCATCCTAGAAAACCAGCCAGCTAAATAATGGACATATCTATACCCAGCCCCTGATACTCATGCAACACATACAACTCTGCATGCATATGCACGCAAGCATACACACATGCATGAAACCTGACTGGGCTCTGGTCTGGGTCCTTGATAACTCAGGCATATTGTAAGCCCTGGAAAGAATTTTAATCTACATGGTTTGAAAATAGGGGCCTTTTAAATATGCTGCATACAATTTGTGATGGTCATCTCTAAAATGCTGCTCCATTATCCTTTTCCATTTGGAATGAATGAGGCTAATTAATTTCAGGCCATACTTGATGAGGTCAGCACCATACGAGGGGTGCGTGCTAGACATTGCTAATCTCTTTCAGCTGAGAGTGATGAATTAAAGATGAAGCATGCCTTTGCAGGCCTAATTTAGAATGTATATCAAAAAACCTACAGCAAATAATACTATACCATACAACAAAGGAAAACTTGTTCTCTCAGGCTCCCTGAGTTGTGTTGATTTTAAAGACATTTTCAGTCCTCTTTGGAATTCCAGCTGTGGATGGGTGAACCATATCAAGAAAATCAAGCCATCTCTCACACATGGCCATGCGGACAAAAAGTGGGATTAAAGGAAAGACAGAAAGAAAACAAAAACAAAATACAACAATCAGGGTTTAATCCTTTGTGTATTAAAATTCCACCTACACATTAGGCTTTTTTTTTTTTTTTTTCCAGAGCTACCAGACTAACAAAGATCCCAAATTAGCAATACCTGTATTCAAGCAATGACCACCCAGCTCTGCTGGGACATTTCAAAGCAATATGCTAAATGAGGCAGCCTGTTGTTTTTAAAGCAGATATACTAATGAGGCTTATTAGGTTTTTCCATGTCTCTATTTTGAAAGCCAATAGAGATTGACCAGGTAGATAATGTGATACCTTTTATTAAGCCAAGAAAGAAATTGTAATACAGATGCCTCCAGGCCAAAATGTTCTTATGAAAGTTAATGCTAAGCCAAGTTCCGAGTTGTGAAAAGGGAGGTACTTGATGATCTAAACTCCAAAGAGAAGGAATTAGTCATAATTTCTCAAAGCTGACTATTACAAGTCCCTAAGCATGGCAAGGAAGGCGGATTAGGCCAGAGACTAAAAAGTTTCAGCATATCTAGCCAAAGGAATCTTGACAGGTTATTCCAAAGTATTGAAAATTCCAACTGGTGGCCATGACAGCTCCTAACTTTGTGTCCCAGTAGCTCTCATTAGAACAAAGCTGCTTCAAATTAGGTTCAATCTACATGCTGAATCAATCTTTCATCCCTTTGATTGCTTCTGAAAATATTTATATTTCTTAATAATGCACATTTTGTCTTGCAACTTCTGATTAAACACAGACGGGGGTTCCCAAAGCGGGCAATGTATCTGGAAGGATGATTTGGGACAGGAAAAGGAAGATAAAAAACAGTTTTTCCCACTGGGGAACCATTAGAGAATATAAATCTAGTAATTTGGGTTATGGAAGTATCAGAGGAGGATTGTAATAAATACAGATTGGAGTATTATTGTGACCTAATGGAGATTACAGAATATTCTTATTATAGTGTGATTCTTCATTGCAGTTTCCACTGTTTGGCTGGTTAGCTTAATAGGTTTTATGAAAAATGATTGTGAGACAGAAAAATTTCATATTATAGCTAATAATAACCCACACAAAGAATCACATCATAAAATAGAGAAATAGTTATAACAGGGACATGACCAGCTGATGGAAAGTATGTTTTTGCTGAACAAGGAGTATATGTAGAGGAGAGGGTTTTTTGTTTTTGTTTTTGCTTTGCAGGGGTGGGAATTCCTCTTTTGGGGACCAAGAGAATAGCATTAAATTTCAATTGTATCACCAATTAGTTGGATGACCCTGAGTAAGTCCCCTAACCTCCACAGACCTCAGGTTTATCTTCTTGCTTTTATTTGGAAAATCAAGTCTTAAACTGTATGATTTTTTAGAGAACCTCCATTGTTTCAGGTACAGTCAGCTTCTGTATCAATGAGGGAAAAAAAAAATTGTGTTCATACTGACACAAACAAACTTTTTCCATTGTAATTGTTCTCTAGACAATAAAGTTCAACAGTTATTTACATAGTATTAAGTACATTGAGTAGTCTAGAGATAATTTAAAGTAAACAGGAGGATATACTAGGTTATATATAAATATGACACCTTTGTATATAATGGACTTGAGCATCCTCTGATAGATATTTAATAGGGGTCCTGGAACTGATCTCCATCTGATATGAAGGGGTGACTGTATTCAGTGCTCTCTGGAGGCAAGAGAAAGAAAATAAGAGACTTATTTTAATGCTGAGGTCCTCAGCGCTGGTCTCTGAGGAATGGGAGGCACACTCTCTCCAAGATCTGAATGTCAATGTCTCCAAACACTTCAGAGATAGTTATTCCTTTCTGTTCTTCCTTTCTTTCCTCTTAGAGATCATGAGGGAGAGAAGTACCCAAAAACAATGTACAAAGATTCATAAGGTCCAATCACCCCAATTTAGTGATGAGGGGAAAGACCACCAATGAGGGTGAGATCACCTACTCAGGAACTAAGCCAGAATTTAAAGCCAGGTCGCAGGACTAGGTTGTAGTTCAGTGGCGGAGCCCTTGAGTAGTATGCCTAAGGACTTGGGCTCCACACACAGCACTGCAACAATGACAATTAATTAATTAATTAATTAATTAATTTAAAAAGAAAGAATAAACTCAGCTCTCTTTATTTCCGAATCAGGGTCCAGTGAGGGTGATAACACACTGCCTCAGAATCTGAGAAATATTTATATTCTGAAAAATAAGTGAGACTTCTTGCGATCATCCAGTATAGTTCAATGTTCCTTCAAATTGAAGACAGGAACATAGGATAGAGCAGTGCCTTTGCATTCAGACTTCCTGGATTTAAATAACACATCCCAACTTCCTAGCAATAAGAATTTTAGGTAAGTCCTCAATCTCTGTAAGCATCATTTTGTTTTGTTTTCATTTTTTTTCCCTTAGATGAAAGAAATAATAGCATTATCTATCTAAAATAATTGGTATAGAGATGAAATAAAACAATATGTAAATGCTGACCATAATTCTGACATATACTAAGTGTTAGCTGCAGTAAGCATCATCTTCATCATTTCCTTCTTCATATTCATAATTATATTTACATAATGACTTGGAGCAAAAAAAATCCTAAAAGGAACTCAGAAGACATAGTTTCAAATTGTGCTTCTGTTAGTTTTCTGACTTCAAATAACTCTGAGCCTCAGTTTACTCAGCAGCAACATAGGAATTAAGAATATCTACTTGAATGGGACTTCAATAGAAATCAAATGAGTCTGGCATGAGACACTTTTTAAAGAAGCAGAGCACTTAAAAATGTAAGAGTTGATGATTTTATTAAAATGTGATTATCCCTGGGTTGGATGCTTACAGTTGGTTAGCAGAAAATAAAAAGAGATGACTGTGCTTTGCTTCTTAAGTAAGTCAATTTAAAAATGAGGTACAAAAGGGGTTGAGATCAAGTTCAGTCACAGACTGCATGCCTACTATACTGGAGGTGCTGGTGTCAATCCCTGACACTCGCTTATAACATTTTTTTTAAAGTGCATGTTCTTCATTGTCACTGTCATTTATTTAATCCTATTCTACTGTTCTCTATATAAAACTTGCTATTCTTATAATTTTAACAGAGAACATCGAACCAGCTATTAGGTTTCAGGATTTTAAATGGCACCCCCACTTTTTTCTTATTTTGCCTTCCCAATAAGGGAAAGAAAAATCTAAAAGTAAAAGAACATGTTTTATGAAGTATTAAATGATGACCCCCAAGAAATCTTCATACTCTGGTTAAAATACTGCCAAACTGCTTTTTGCTCAGCTGTCCATTTATGAACTTAATGCTATATTCATTATTGAGAATAATTCCAATTAAGCTAAAAAAGTATTGTGGGATGGGGAATTGTTTTGTGCATGGGATTATTAAAGAGTTGGGGCCTAAAGGTGTATGTCTATTTTAAAAAGAAATTTTCTGATTGCAGATAACTTCTCAATTTGATTTAGTGTCGAACGATAGTGATGGGGTTGATAAGTGAGCATTCATCGGTAATTCATCTTGTGCTGGTAGAAATTTACAGCAAAGCAGTGCTTTCCCAACAGTGACAAGCCCTATTAATCTTCTTCAGACACATTTCAATAGGTGTTCCCATCTGTGGCCAACATCTAAACACTCTGGCATCACTGGTGACTTGAAGACACCTTCATTTCAAGTTACACTAGTGAAAATGTGATACTAGATTGTACTCTATTTTTTAACCTAATTCTCTCTCTTCATTCAATTAGCCTTTCTTGCCTGGATTTTCTGCTCATGTGTAACATCATTTCCCAGGGAGAGCTCTCAAAGATTTGGTTTCTTAGAGATGCATAATCTCTCTAAGGTTAGTAACCAACAACTTTTTCACAAATTAAAATTGCATAGATTTGGGTTCTGACAGTCATTGATTGGCTTCTCATTGTGTATGTTCTTAGAAAGTAAAATTACACAAATAAAGCCTGCCTATGCATTGAGAGGACTAAGAAAGAGGGGAAAGGTACAAAATCTATTTGTATTCATAATACAAATGCAATTTGTTATTCTGAACTATAATGCTTAATTTTAGTGTAGGAGAATGTTGGAGCAGAGAGAAGCAATTAGAAGAGGGTGGTAAAAAAGAAGCCCAGTGTTCAAATAACTGCTTTTTCCCATCATATTTGGTCCATAGGATGAAATCCCTCTTCTATCTTTTGGTATTCACTGGATGACCTCCCTTTAAAGAAGAAAATAAAGCAATTACTTTAGAGATAAATTATTTCACGTAAATTGCCTTTATTCTATCAGCAACATGAACTGGCTGGCTGCAACTTTAGGTGAAAAATATGGGGGGGTGTTTGATTTCAGATTGCACCTCCCTGCATTTTGGTGCTATTTTCAACCTCAAAATGGGGTTGGTCTTGTAAAGAAAGTAGATTCAGCATAACAGTAGAACATGCATAATAGTAGAACAGCACTTTTCCTGTGCATATCAGAAATAATTCAAAAGAGAAAACTCTGTGACACATTTTCGTTTTAGGAAGGTTAGATACATCTGCATCACTGAATTTTTTGTCATATGTGATCTGGAGTGGGGGCCAACCCCATACATGCACTTGTGCCTCTGTGTGATGATAGTGTGTGTGGATGATATATATATGAGATAAAGCTGTGCAGTCTTAAAAAATACTTCCTCCCTCACCCAAACTATTTTTCACAATGATCATTTGGGTTTTTTACAGATCTCAATAACCTTATTGTAGGTAGCAAGTTTAAATGTACCATATTAATAACTTGTTATCCAAGACAAATTAAGTTCTTATATGTCAAAAGCAGTCAGCACTGGATTATCTACAACACAAGTATTTATTGAATAAATGTTGAGTCCAATTTCATTTTAATGTGACTGGCTGTATGTTTCAGCTTCTTAGGCACAGATAAAAACACTCAAACCTATAACTCTGTTGCAACGTTACACCTAATGTGTTTATTTCTATTACTCTTCCTCTCTCAACTTAGAATATGGAAAGCAGCCTTTTTTTTTTTTTTTTTTTTTTTTTTTTGGTTGTTGTTGTGTTCTGAAGAGCAAGGGGAGAGATAGAAAAACGGCTGGCATTCAGCCTAAAGAGAAATCATTGAAACAAATTAATCCTATGCCGTTTAAATTGACATGGTAATCCATCATCAGAGAAGGCAAACTCTGAAAGCAATCTAGAATCTGCCCTGCTCTTTCACTGGCCCTGGAGGCACAAAGACAGATAGTAAAAGGAGTGGGGGGAAATCATAAAAGTTAGAAATGCCTCAGAAAGGAAAAAATTGACTATATCAGCTCTCAGTGTCCTGTCTCTGCAAACCCTCTTCAGAAAAGAAAGGTTAACATTCAACAGTTGCTTTCCCAAATTTACCTCTAAGTGGCAGGTCTCTGGAGTTGAGCTCCCAATGTCAGGCCTCTTTCTCTTGGCTGCTAACTACAGTCTATCCATTGCCTGTTGAGTAAAAAAAAAAAAAAAATTTGACCAACTGGGAGCCTTGTCAGGACCCACACTTAAACAGAAACTTTTCCAAAGTGGTAAGGGGCTTCTTCTGGGGAATTGGGAGTTGGGTTTTATTTTGTTTTGCTTGTGTTGTTTGAGTGGGAAAGAGTGAGAGGGAAGGTTTTTTTTTTTCCCCCTCCCATTATCATCTCATTTTGTACTTGAAGAAAAAGCATGACATTGTTATTTTAAAAAGATGACTTTTGTAACATCTCTAAATCTAAGGTAAGTCATCATGCCCTGCCACTTATCTCTGTCTTTTATTTTGAAGGTTTATTTTTCAAATCTCCCTTTACTTCAAAAAACCTACAATCATGTGTTGATAGGACTTGATTTAAAAATTCAAAAATTATATATATATAAAGAAGTGTTCCATCTTGGTAGATAGCAGAGATGTAATAAAACCTTATCCAGAGTTCAAGTGCAAAAACAATGTGCCTATTTCTTCAACATACTAATCCAGAGAACTTTTTTTCTCTTTAACTAATAGAAGCAATGGTTTTGTTTTTGTTTGTTAAGGGTGATTCACTTTGCACAAAATCACCTCATTATTGCCTGGACACACAAATTTGAACACAAAAGTAAATATTACTTTTCAATTTAATAATGTATTCAGCTATACAGGCAATACAATTTGGATTTTTTTGGTATATTTCAAAAATTCGCTGTTAAAAATAGACAGTGTATTAAGACAAATTCAAATACTTTAGTACCAATGGCAACAGGGCAGAAGGATATGAATAAAAAACCATACCTAACAGCTGCCCTATTTTAATTTGTCTGGGATAGTTGTTTTCTAATTTACTAAGAAAACTTTGTATGTTACTGAAACTTCAGAATAAACATCACACCTCTTTTCTATAATTAGAATTTTTATTCACTGGCTTTTAAAAGGGGGCGGATAATTCTCGTACACTGACTAATACTTTTTAAAGTACATAAGCTTAGAAAACGAATTAAAGACATTTCCAGGGCAAATAGGAAAGGAGAGTTAAAGGCTCTTATATTAACTATTCATCTAAAGTCATGCCAGTTGCAAATTTAAGACTTGTTAGGAAAGAAGAACAGGTTTAGATGTTTGTTTTTAATAGAACCTGGGATTGAAATAGTATCTCTTCAGTAACTGAACATTCAATTGCACTTCCTTAAACAGATCTGATGCCTTCAAAGTTATTTTCAATGTATATACAACGCAGACTTCTGCAACATCGTACATGACTTTAAGAGTCATTAAATTAACCAAAATCACAAGAAAGAAAATCAATGTGTAAATTAGTTAAGTCTTCATCATTCAGGAGGTCAGGAAGAAAAACTACTTTTTAAAACCCCTTACTGCTTTATATTTCACAATACTTTTAATTGGTTAGTCACGTGGCAACAAAGTGTATGCAAAATGGAAAACTGCAACATATCACTGGCAATAAGTAAATAAGTTATTAACATACATTCTGCAAAGAAATAGGGTTCCTTAATATTTTAACTTCTCTTTGAGATGTGATGTCCTGGGATCCTGTCAAGAAATACCCTATGTGACATTTGTCACTGAAGTCAATATTACCCTCCTTTAATGATTTCAGTTTTGCTTTAACTACTTAAAGTGGCATCATCTCAATCAATTTGCAATAGTTGGGTACACAGAAAACTCTTGAAAAAGATTGATTAATTTATAATAAATTATAATAGATAATACCCTATATTCAAAATTAAAAGTATAATGTAAATTTTCTTCAAACAATACACTTTGTAAACTCTCAAGTTAATATTTCCTATGGTCAAGAAACTGAACATGATGTTAAACAACTTCCACTTAATTTTGCACGGTTCTTTATTTTTAAGATGTACTTTTAGCATTTCAAGAAATCAACCTTTCTAAGAAGAGAAATGAGATTATAAATTCATGCATAATGTTTCTTTATTAAGTGGTGGTACCTATGATATGTGTGTCTGTCTCTGGTCATCTACTTATTTTCAAGTTATATGCTTTATATTGAAACTGGCTTTTTTATTTTAAAAGAAACCTAAAACTCAACTGAATAGAAATTACTCCTTAAATCATATTTCTCCTTTTGAAATTCACCTTGAGTTTGTGGTTAAAGGAAAGTCAATCAAATAAATCCCCATTTGTTGTTCTGCTTGTATTTTCTTGAAGAACACTGATGCAGCTAATTAACAATATTAATTTATCTGGATATGCGCCTAACACCTTCACATTTAAGTGACTGGCACTTGATACCATTTGACTAATGCTTTTTTTTTTTTGACATGCCAAAAATTAACTGTCATTTTAAATATTTCATTACTAGACTCTTGAGAAAGTGAAAAATATAGAATCAGATCATTGTTCCTTACTTTGCCCACTTTTAAATACACACTGATGTCCACATGGCTTTAAATGTCTTCTGAACTTTCTCAGCAAGATTTATCTTAGAATATAATATTAACATTAATATTAAAAGTATGTATAACCCATATCAGATGTGCTTAACTGGGCAAAGCCCCCCCACATGCCACCATCTCTAACCTATTCTCCTTTAGTTCTTCAATCCATTGAAAAGTTAAAAAAAAAAAGAATAGCATACACCTGATTTTAAAAATCAATATGTTAGGTAAAAGATGCTCAACTTTTGTTTAAACACCCTGCCAAATCTACCAAACTGTAAATCTGATGTTTTTGCTTTTTAAGTGTCTTTCTATGACTTTGCAAGCCACAATAGTTTTACCATTACTAAGTTCCTTCACCTTCTGTTTCAACAATAGTGATTCCAAGGAGCTCATTCAAAACTCTTGCACTGCCTTCTGCCAGACATCCAGAATGTACACCAGTGACAGCCTCTATCTAGTATTTGAGTATATGAACCTTTAATCCATCAAGTAACTTCTAATACCACAAGAATATATATACACTTAAGTGTACACACCTCATGCACATGACTATCATATTACAACCCATTAAAATGCCACCAGGTTTGAAGTCAGCAGAATGCATATTTCTAATCTCATCTAGATTTTATGACTCTAATTTGGCTACTGACAAGATTATGAATTAGCTTTTACTTTGATGAAAGAAAGTAAACTGCATGTTGGGGTTTGGGGGTTTTTGTTTTTTAAATTCCCTCACACAATAATCAGTTATATACTTATTAGTCGAATTGTAAAGTGAACTGGATACTCAGTTAAGTAGAAGAAAATTTTCACTACATTCTATTTTCTTACTCCCTGAAGTTCATTTTCATGGAATGTACTGTGTTGATGGATGAGACTGTTGTCTCTTTTGAGTGGGAACTCCGTTGGCTTAGAAGGGTGGAGGTGGGGTAGGACCAGAGAAGTACTAGGGCTCTGAAATCATTGTAACATGTGTATTTATCCTTCCTTCTTTCCCTCCGTCCATCATTCCTTATTTTTCTCCCTTCCTCCTTCCCTTACTAACTTACTTGCTTCCTTTTTCTACAACCCCTTTTGGTTGCTTAGTGTAGTTAACCTTCGCTCCCGCCAAGACCAACAAGGGTTAATGGAGACCCGGCTTCTGACACCACTCCAGGTCAGCGGTACTTGCGAGCTTCCAACACAGAAATCAGAGGATTACTGAGGAAGGAATTCGAGGCACTAAGCGTCTCACACCTGAACACAACACTCCAATCCATTAAGATTCACACACACACACACACACACACACACACACACACACATCCTTTCTGGAAAACGGTTAATTGGATCTGCAGCTCTATTTCCTGTTGCACCGAAGAGCCAAGCAGGGCAGTCTGAACTGACTCCTTCAAGCTGCCAAGAAAATAAAGCAATGGGGTGGGGAATGAACGTTTCTCAATACATTCACACGTACACACATACAGGTAGCTATCAGTTTCTTCAGGAAGGGTGGATTTTGGAGAAAAGATTAAGAGCGGGAAAAGAAGAAACGAAAATGATTCTTCTCTTTCCCCGCCTTCCGCCCCTTCTTTCCCCCAGAAATTAGTGCCTTCTTGATTATTTGCAGCTGTTTCTCGAACCTCAAGATTTGTTCACAGTAGCGAGAAAGACTCGCACTTCAAGAAGTGAAAAGTCATTTTCGCGCCAGGACTCTGCTGCTTGAGTTTGGGAAGGAAGGTTTTTCTCTCCTTCCCAGCAAATCTCGGCCCCACCGCCAAAGCCTTGCGAACTCTAGCAAGTTCTGTAAGTCTTTACACACCCGCCACTTTGGCTAGCTGAACCCAGCGTCGGTGTCCAAGATTGATTCCCATCCACTGGGGTGTGGCCTTGTACCCTCAAAAGCTGGTTTCCTGCTCAAGAGAGAAAGGAGCCGTCCTGGGGCTTCATGATGTATGTCACCCTGCCTCCTGATTTCTTCCCCGGCCTCAGACTTCGTCCCACCTGCCCATGGCCAACGAACCTGAAATCCACTCGCTCTGCAGTCCCCAGCGGGTTCCGCCATCCAGCGGGAACTCCGGGTGGGTGGGTGGAAAAGCAGTTTTAGGGGCTGAGCCACTGAACCCTCTTTAGAAATACCAAAGGGGCAGAGATTTATCAAAGAGAAAGTTCGGGAAGTCTCAGGTCGCAGCCGGGGGGAGTCCCCAAAATGCCAGGGGGAGAAAGCAACTCTTTTAGGCTACACCTTTGCAACCTGAAGCTGCATGGAGACACTGCGTGTGGCGAATTGTGCCCGCGTCCCTGCCTCGCTTGCTTCCACCTGGCCACAGCCACTGGCGGCGTGGAGTCCGAGGCTCCCAAGCACTCGACCCCGCGGCGGCCCAGCAGCCCTCCCACGGTGCCTGCCCCTCGAAGCCCGGTGGCTGCAGGTTCCTGTCGCTTGCTGCGCCCTCGCATCTCCCGTCGAGAGAAGGACCGAGGCCTGAGCCCAGGAACTCCCTGGCGGTGGTCGGACCGCCCCCCTGGAGACTTGCAACCCCGCTCCCAGCCCCGCCAAATCCCTGAAAGCCTCGTCCCCCTTCGTCACCCCGGGGGCTTCTAATCACTCCGTATCGATTTCCCTAACTCTTTTCATCCCGTTGAAGACACATCTTAAAACACTCCAGCCCGGAGTGTGCTCTGGGCTTTATCCACACTAATAAAATGATTTACCCTTCTCTCCGCGCTCTCCTCACAGAGGAAAATCGTTCGAGCCCCGGCTATTTGTGTGTGATCAGTAAATATTTAGTGCGGTGACATCCTCAGCTAGGCTTTGGATCGATTCCGGGCCCACCGGGAGGTGTGCACGGTCCGGGCGGGGCAGCACCAAGCCCGCGGATGGGGCTCCTCCCGCCCTCGCTACCGGCCGCTGATTTACGGCCTATGCAACCCGCACAGGGGGGGCCAAAGCGCGCCTGGAAAATTGGCTTTTCAACCTTTTTACTTTTGACATTCAGCCACTTCCCCAGACTCTAATTCTCGCCCCCTCCCTTCTCTTCCGGCTACCAAGGGCGCTGTGAGCCCCGCGGACCTTTCTTGAAGCAATGCGCTGCGCTCGCGCCCCCGAGGTTCGGAGACCACCTATCACAGTTCTGCCCTGCGAAGCAGGGAGGCCCAGCCTCTGGTACGAGGGTCGGCTCCTTTGGGTAAGATGCTCTCGGCCCGCCCACACCTCCGAGAGCGGAGAGCATGTGGAGAAACCCAGAGCAACATTTTCTGAACAGGAGTCCCTTTCTTCGCTATCCTTTAGCGGCCTTTCATCCACTCCATAGTCTGGTCCTCGACGCCCCTCGAGCCGGGTGGCGTCGGATGGGAACTTTACTTTTCCTCTCCGAGATAATCCTCTTTCCTTAGAAGCGAAGAAGCTCTCAGCTTGGAGATATTGGGAGGGTACCTCTTGCCCCGATCTTGGCTACACGACTATGGCAGTGTCAGTGTCAGTGTTCCCTTGGCCTTGTTCATTATTCCAAAGCCACACCCTGGACCTAGGACACCAGAAAATGGGCCCGACCTGGAGTGGAGCACCGCCAAGGTCTCACCGTGTCCATGGAGACCGGCCACTTCCACCTCGAACTACTACCTTGCCCAAGTAGTGGGTGAAGAAGACCAACCCCTCGGGCTCCACAATTCTTGGGCTGGAGGCACGGGCCTGAAAGTCTCTAACGCTGGTGCCCACCTGTTAGCCGGCCTGCCCGCTCACCTGGAACCTGGACCTTTGCAACTCCCCTGAGGCCCAAAAGGAAGGTGCTCGACCTTGCTGTGTCCACACACCCCTCCCAGGCACTGGTGCCCTCGTCTTTGTCCTACACATGGTTTTCTAAACCGCCTTATCTGTAGACTATATCTTCATACTAATGCATACTTAATTGGTCCGTCTTGACTGTCTATATAAAACAATTTAATTAGGGTGCTTTCCTGCTTTGGAGAGCAAGGAAAAAAATCTGCCCAATGCTTATTGTATTTAGCACCAATACAGGCAGAAAATGTAGCACAAGTTTTTGGTTGAAAGAGCACCTCTGTGTCCATTGAAGGGCGTTGATCCGAAAAGACAGAAAGGACAAGTAAAATCGATTTGAAGCGACCCTCTCTGTCCCTTTCACACCATTCAGAAACTCCATTCCTTCTAAGACAAAGACCAGCGCCTTGGGAATTCTCCGGGGAAAAGAGGACTCCAGTTCCACAAGCCTAGGGCACTTTTTAAAAATTCTTCAATATTTCACTTTAAATCTGGACTCAGTGCTGTGTCCCTGCATGCTGGTTTCACAGATACCCCATCTGAAGAGTCAGTCAGGCTAACAATCTTGATTCCACTACCGACTTGGCCTTCTGACCAGCCAGGCCAGGCTTTTAGGGTTAGCACAGCCCTCACCTTTGACCTCCCCCCTGGCCAAGACTAGGGTGGCTACCAGTGCTACAACTCTGGCCAAAGTTAAAAGAAAACGACAACAAAAAATATTACTCCTAAACCCAAGGAAACCAGTTCTGCTTCAGTCGCATGACCCACCATACCCAATAGCCACCTCCATCCCCAATTTTTTTCCTTTTTCTTCATTTGCAATGACCTGCCCTAGCCACATCTGAAGGAGGAACTTAAGTTGTCAGGGCTGCATCTCTAGGTTGCAGTGAGTGCCCAGTCTAATTGGTCCTCCATTAGGAAACTGGAATGCCAGATTATCCCACAGGCACCCAGGCTGGGGAAGGCAGCCATCGATCAGACCTGGCAAAAAAAAAAAAAAAAAAAAGAAGGGGGGAGAAGAGGAGAAAAGAGTAGTGTAGGAAAGAGGCCCGACTGTGATCACTTCACCTGCCCTGGGCCGGGCTTCCAGGTTCAACGATCCTTCGACCTTCAGCTAGGGTTGAAGGGGGCAGGACGAAAGGGAGGGGGCACCCCTGAGTTACACAAGTGGCCTCCTTCTAGTAAGAGAATGAGTTCACCACCTCCCCAGAGGAGCTTCACCATCCATCCACTCAGTATAACTGATGAGACAAACCGCAAGGAAAAACTTCTGTAGCCCATATTTATGGTATTAATGAATAGTTTTAAAAAGATTTACACTTCTTATGATCAATATTCTGAGTTATTTCCCTCAAAGTATATAATTACAGTGTCTTCAGAGTTTTCATCATTGTTTGAGGTGGCAAAACCATTTGTAATTTTCATTAGCCAGTAAACATGTAATTAACATTCAGCACTGTGTTTAACTTAATTCCTGTTTAAGACAAGGACAAGAAGCAGCCCAAGAGCGTTAGTTCCATTTGTCAAGTCTGACATACATCTTACCATAACAGTTTCCTAAAATAAAATATCTGTGTTTCCCCATTATTCTTCTCTTAAAACAAAACAAAACAAAAAAAATCCATTAGTTAAAACTGTATTAAACTGCAAGAGGCAGTCTAGTTTATCCTAAATTTTTGCTAGTTATTGTATTCCTACTTCCTTTATTCATCTTGGGGAGTGATAAAGGGAGGGGTGAATTAAGCATTCATTATATGAAGGCATGAAATGGGGAACCCCTCCCCCCAAAAGAAATAATTTCCTCTTCAGGAAAGTTCTAGAATGGGCACCAGAAAGGGGAGGGAGGCACTGATCCACAGGGGAGAGGGAAAAATCACTTGGGGGGACTTGAGTTAAAAGTAGAAAATGAGGATTCCAGCAGATTCCTAGGAAAATGTTGCCCTCCTGTTTCAAGTTCTATCTTTGATCCAGGGTGAGAAGCCTGCCTGCCAGTCTCCGAGGCTGCTGCTTTTTCCCCCTCCTCTCCCACCTCTATTTTTTTCCCAACTTGCTTTAGGATTAGCCTCCATCCCTCTCGACCCCAAACAGTGGAATTTGGCTGTGCCTCCGGTCGTCTTGCTTTGCAATATCGCCTATAGTTGTTGGCGGTTTTCTGCTAAGACTGAACCGTTTGCTCCAGCCTCCGACTAAACTCATTAAGTTGGGAGATTTTTTTCAATTGGACGGGTGTTTTTAAAGTCTCGTCTTTCCAGCCCCAAACAAGGTGTAACAACGCACTCTTCCTTCTAAGGAATGAGATGAGAGACAAGGATCACTCCAGACATCTCCTACCTACGGTTTGGGGTTTTTTTTCTTAAAGGCGAGGCTTGCATTCCTCAGCAGTTATGTACAAAGCTCCCTGAAACCTTGTCTCTCTAAAGTTAGTGTGCAGGGTTTTCCAAGGCTGAGGGCGCCTAATACATGGGGAAGCACTTCCTTGAGGTGGAAGATCTCTCCCTTCACCTTTCCTCTTTTTCCCTGCAGGCTAGTGCCTACTTTTTATCAGTTTGCACAATCGCTTAGATAAACACCGAGGAGGAGATTCTCTTTAATTATCAAAGACACATCTTTTCAGGGGGCCAACAAAGCGTTTATTTCACCCGCCAAACTAAAGGAGAGTTATTCCAGTTTAGAAGGAAGATGCAAGCGGTTTGGGACCTTGAACAAGGCAAATATGGTTTTGGTATGTTTACTTACAGTATTTTTTTTTTCCTCTTTCTCTCCTTTCTCACTTTTCTCCTTGTGCTGTGTGGGGTTGGGGATGACTTGGGGCTTTTCAGAAAATCGTTTGCTAATGTGTGTGAAATGCCTAGGACTGTGGTTAAAGGGGTTTGGGGAAGGGGGAACAGAGTCAATTCAGTGCATTGCCATATTTTATTACATGTGTGTGGTAGAAGAAGTGATGGAAGGGGGAGAGGGGGAAAATACAATTGCAAAGCTGCCAAAATATGACTATACCAAAGCATAAAGACTGCGGTGCCTTCCATCTCCTCCTATCTTCTCAAACTCATTTCCTTCTATAGAGCAAACTGAAAACCAGTCCTAGGAGCCTGGTTTTCCAAACAGCAGACGACTCGGTTTTCTATCAAAGGAGCTGCTAGGCTCGCACTAAGTATCAGAATTTACTGTTCGATTTGCTTCTGCGCTTCATTTTGCAACCTTGTGCTACTGACAGCCAGGCAGGCAGGGAGGGAGGATGGAAAGCCCTGCCGGTGGCCCTCGGCCGCGGTTCGGGAAGGAGAGCGCTCGGTTAAGCTAGGAGGAGAATCGCAAGGAGAAGGGTACTCACCATCGGGCGGGGTGGTGGAGCTGGCGTGCGGATTTCAGGCAAACGTTTACCTTTTTGCTGTCTATTGCAACCGCGCTGGGCTGACTTAAGAAGCAATTCTGTGCTCTGTCCAAAACGTTCGGGGAATGGTTCCTCATTTTTAAAAAGCCAGCGAGAGAGACGACAGAGACAGAGAAAGAAAAAAAAAAAAAAAAAAAAAAAAAAAAAAAAAAAAAAGAGAGGAGGGGGTGAGGGGGACGCACATAAACCCAGTTTAAAAAAAAAAAAAAAATCATCACCTCTTCACCAGTGACTCGGGAAATGCAGAGGCGGCGAGATCCGAGTACAGTCCAACCAAGCCAGAACCAATTAATTTTAAATCCTGAAGAATTATTCAGATTAAAATGTACAGAAGTTTCATTCTCCTATGCCTACGTGAGCCCCAAGTCGTTTCCCTTTAAGAGCTCCTTTTCTTTTAAAGTTGAATTTTAGGCAGAGAGGACTCTTACACTAGGGGGCAGACAGATACTGTACTTGCTCCAATCTTAAGCAATTTTTTTCCCTCCCAGCATATGCTCTGATTTAGCACTGTAAATTTTTCAGAGGACCCAACTCTGACAGCCCCTGGTGATTTTCAAAGTACCACAAGCCAGTGGTTAAAAATTGCATTGACTTGGAAGTTCAGAGGGACACAATGGAAGCCCCTTTCCCTATTCATGGAGCTCCAGTGTGGTGGAAGAGAAAAACACACACGGACTAGATTGAGGGAAAGGAGAAATTCAATGAATCCTGGTGGACGGAACTGGTTTCTACTGAGTTCAGAGTTAAACTCCACATGTGCTGGGGTCTGTATTCATATTGTGATTTAATCTGTAAAGAATTACAGACCATCCGGTCATTTTCTACAAGAAAATCATATTCCTGGATGTTTGGGTTTTGTTTTTTGTTTTTTTTTTTTTCAGATTAAGACAAATGTTTTTCCAACTTTCACCAGTCAAATTAAAGCTTGCCATTCCTCTCATTAAAATAAATTTACATTTGCAATAAAAGACTACTCTGGATTTTAAAAATACAATAATAATATATTGATATTTATCTTTTAATCTGAGAACTTCTTGATCTTAGAGTTCAAGCAAATGAGCATCTCTGAAGAAGGCATTTTAAAATTTCCACATCCCTTTTCCCCTTAGCTGGCTATGTCTTCTTCCATGCAATGAAATTAACTACAATTCATACAATTTCCCCCCTTCTAAACAGCATTTCCATAACTAAATGAGTCTTAAATATACAGTGAAACTCCTTTGACTTCATGGTAACCCTGTGTTCATATGTGTAACAGGCTCCAATTCTGTAGGAGAGATAGTTGGGAAATTCTTCATTTTTAATATAAGGCCATCAGAGTCTCTAAATTCCCCCCAAAAAAATCTCTAAATGAAGCTCTTCCTCCTCGAAATCACCATTTCATGTGTGTAAAAACTGATCTTGCTATGGAAGTGTCCATACTCAAGAGACAAGATTAAAATTTCCCTATAATCAATTATTTTTACCTTCTATTAAATTGAGATGGGAATAGACATTAGCTTTCCCATCTCAACCCCAGCTCCACTGTATGTAAGGCTAAGCTTGCCCCCTAAACTTCTGACACTTAGAGCATTAGGCAATTCCTCAAATCATAGAAGTTGAAAAGGGAAAGAAATCCCCAAACCTTTCCCTCTGAAATAATTTCTTTTCCATCTTTCTTATGCTCTTTAGGAGAAAGTTATATTGTGTCTCTAATCAGCCTGATATTCTGAGCCTGGTTTTACTCTGTGGCAGTCTTTTACATACCACATTTATGATAGTTCAGTGACCATTATAAGTTGTTATTTCTTAAATATTTAATTAATGCCAGCACCTGAAACTTTAGTGAAATATGTGATTTCAGCGAAGAAAGACAAAGCTAAAGGTTTTCAAGGTTGTAGATTAAAGAGAAATTTTCATTCCCTGAAAAGCAGTCCCTTTCTGTTCACATCTGCACTTAGTCCTTGCCTCGAATTTTGTCAATATGTATAAAAGAAACTGACACAAAGTGCAGTCTAGATATGTCAATTACATGTATGGTTTATTTTTAAAAATATTTTATCTCTCGGTTTTTTGAGCTATCAAGGGTGCTTTTCGTAAGTCATCAGTTTTCTCTTATGGCATTCATTTTCCCCCTGGAGCTTAGCATCTTTTGTGTAAAATATTGTAATTGTTCCTAAACCCGTTTGGCTTACAGGTTTCCAGTTTTTCTTTGTGCAAAGTGTCTCTGATGGAAATACAATTCTCTTGTATAAATATGAACTAATCACAATTCACTGACTGGTCATATTCAAACAGCAATGGAGTGAGTATGTGGTCTGAGGTGGTGATTCTACATATATGATGTTTAAAACCAAACACCCTGGAATTCAAAGACACAACGTGTCAATTATTTTAGCAACATTGGGTAGGATGGCATAAGCTATGAAGTTGTTCTCTTTGGCAGTGATTCTCTTGAAGTAGAATAAGGCTTGTGTGTGGTTCTTGTGAGTTCTACTGGTATTTCCAATTTGGGGCAGAATTTCTGGGTGTGTTTTAATGACCTTAAGAATGACTAAAAGGAACTTGAAGAACAATGAAGTCCGTACTCAACTGTTCTATAACCTAGAAGCATAGTCGCGGAAGTCTTTGTCTGTGTACATTGACAAATGTGCATCTGATACATGTGCGCTTACATGTGTGTAGAGAGGGTGTGCACAGGGAAGGTTGAGCGGATGCCTCTGCCTGTCCATCAGCGGGCAGAATGGTCTTTTCCCTCTTACCAAGCCTGGGCGTGTGGCAGGATGTTGGCTTGTGAGTTAGCTAAAATCAACGAGAAAAAATAAAGTTGAGGAAAATTTATTTTAGTTGCGTTATGACAATGAGATGAAGTCTACTTCTGCTTCTTAGCATCAGAGATGCTTTATTTGAGCAATTAAAATGTCAGGCCACAAACCCATGAAATGTTAACCCTACAAAGAAAAGACGGACATTGAATGCCCCCCCCCCCCAACAAACAAAAATGAGCTACTAAACCTAGCAAACGACCAGAGTTGATTAAGAGAAGGGGTTACCATCACCCGGATTTGGCAAAATATTTCGTTTGGAATATGACTGCAAGCTCAGTTTGTGGCACCTTTCCACTTCCACACCCTTCCCCTCTGCAATGAAACCCGGGAACTTTTCCCTTTTCTTTGGCATTGTGGGCACCAAGATGCGCAAGGAGTTCCGAGCAGTGCGCAAGCGGCGGATTTCGTGGCATCGCCAAGTTGATAGAGGCAAGTCCTCGATTCCATCCAAAGCCTCTCGCGGAGCCTTTAAGAGGCGTTGTGTGTGCGCGCCGCGCTCGTCTCCTCGCCGGGGCGGAAACCTAGGGTGCGAGGTGCGGGGAGAGCGGGGGCCGAGCTCCCAGGGCCGGCGCGGTCCCATCCCCCGCTCGGCTGCAGGGGCGGCGCGGCCACCCGGTCCCCGCCCCCCTTCATCGCCCGCGCGCCTAGCGCAGCGATCGCGACGCCGCTCGCGCTAGGACCGGGCTGCGCCCACGGCCGCCATGGCGGGGCCGCTGCGCTCCGGCCAATGACGGCAAGGGGGCGGCGCGCGCGCGCCTGGCCAGGCCAACCCCAGCTGCTGCCTTATAAGGCGCGCCGTCGCCATGGCAACGTGCGCTAAGTTGCAGCAGTCGTGTCAAAGTTCACTATATAGAGAGCTCAGTGAGCTGATCGCGGAGAAGCCACTTCTGCCAGCCCCGGCGCCTATAAATCGCATTCCCTCCCGCGCCCCCCTTTTTAGCATATTTGATCACTTTGATTCTCTGTTCTTTTCTCTCCGCGGTGTGTGTGTGCGTGCGCGCGTGTGTTTTCTTCTCCTCCTCCTCCTCTCCCCGAGTTGCCTCCTTTCTCCGGTTGCCGTACTGCCTTTTTTCCCCTCTTTCATTCTTTCTCTCCGTCTTTTTCTCCCCCCTCTGCGCACGAAGGATGTGCTTCTAGGTGGTGATCTGCCCTCCTTTCTCTCTTTTATCATTTCTCCCCTGCCGCCGGCGAGTTGACTCTTTCCCTATGTGTGTGAGGCGGCGGCGGCAGCAGCAGCAGCAGCAGCAGCAGCGGCTCCGGCGGCGGCAGCAGCGGCAGCAGCGACTTCACCGGCGGCGGCGGCGCTAGACGCGGCGGCTCCGGGCCCGACCCGGAGGCTTCGGCGGCGGCTCCGGCGGCGGCAGCGGCCCGGGCGGCCCTCAGGGAGCGGAGAGCGGCCTCCACCAAGCGACTGCGAGCAGCGGCCACCGGAGCAAGCGAGGCGCGCGCCGGACGCCCAGGGCAGGCGGCCGCGGCGGCCCAGCGCCAGGACGACGCCGCTCAGCGCCCGACGCGGACCACTTTCATGCTGATTCCCCCGGACCCGGGCAGTGCTCTGGCCACTCAGCGGGCCGCCGGCCTCCGCCCCGGCCTGCCTGGCTCCCTGGGCGCGCCCGCACCCGGCGCCTCCGCTCTCCTAGTCCTCCAGATTTCGATGGCTTTCCTGAATGGCTGACTGTGGGCTGCCCTGGACTTGGCCCCCGGACAGTCGCCTCTCCTCCTCCTCCTCCTCCTTTTCCTCCTCCTCCTCCTCCTCCTCCTCCTCCTCCTCCTCCTTCTCCTCCTCCTCCTCCTCCAACTCCTCGGCTGCACACCAGATCTGAGAGCGAGAGAGTGAACGAGAGAGGGAGGGAGAGAGTGAGAGAGAGCGAGATCTTTGGAGAGATTTTTTTTTTTTTTTTTTTTGCCTCCTACTTCTGTCTTGAAGCCAGACAATCGACTTGCAGCTCTCCCTCCCCTCCCTCTCTCTCCACGTTCTGCTCCCACTCGCTCTCCCCTGTCCCCTTCCCCTCCCCTCCCGACGGAAACCCCCGAAACCAACAAAGCTGAGCCGAGGGAAACAAACAAAACAAACACACCGGGCCAGACAAGCAATCGACAAAACTTTGCAAAAGCAAAAACAAAAAAGGAAAAACTAACCAACCTCAATCAACTAGCCCTGAGCCACCCGGGGCGCCCTCCCGCGCCCTCTCGCACCCTCGCACACACAAAAGGCGGCGCGCCGGAGCCCGAGACCCGGGAGCCGCCGCCGCCCCGCCGCCGCCCGCAGCCAGGGGAGCAGGAAGTCCGGACTCGGCCCCCATAGATATGGCAATGGTAGTCAGCACGTGGCGCGACCCCCAGGACGAGGTGCCCGGCTCCCAGGGCAGCCAGGCCTCGCAGGCGCCGCCCGTGCCCGGCCCGCCGCCTGGCGCCCCGCACACGCCACAGACGCCTGGCCAAGGGGGCCCGGCCAGTACACCGGCTCAGACAGCGGCTGGGGGCCAGGGCGGCCCTGGTGGCCCGGGCGGCGACAAACAGCAACAGCAGCAGCACATTGAGTGCGTGGTGTGCGGGGACAAGTCGAGCGGCAAGCACTACGGCCAGTTCACGTGCGAGGGCTGCAAGAGCTTCTTCAAGCGCAGCGTGCGGAGGAACCTGAGCTACACGTGCCGCGCCAACCGGAACTGTCCCATCGACCAGCACCACCGCAACCAGTGCCAGTACTGCCGCCTCAAAAAGTGCCTCAAAGTGGGCATGAGACGGGAAGGTATCGGCCTCTCATTTCTCCCTCCTTCACCCGGGGTCCCGGGGCCTTGGGTGCGTTTGACTAGTCTGCTCTGGGTAAGGACACAGAAGCCCCAAGCTCTTCTCTTCGTATTGCAGTCGAAAGGGGTTTTATATACTAGAAGCGAGTTCTGCACTGGAACCCAGACCCCTAAATCCGCATGCTTTGGCAGACTGATTTCCTTCTTTCTCTTCGCGCTGTTTTCATTTCCTATGCATTGATTGAGAGTTCATTCGAGTTCACCCTTCTAAAAGGGATGGAGTGTTGTTTGTTGTTTTAAAGCCTGATCTCTCCCTCTTTCCCTCTATCTGAGTCCCCTTGTTTTCCTGCATGTTCAACATATGTCCCTCCTCCCCACCCCTCTCCCTAGCCCCCACCCTCTCAAAAAAAAAAAAAAAACCTGAGATTGTACTTTTGTACAGGAGGTTCAAATTACAAATGGCAATTTTATGCACTTCGCCGTATTAACGCTGCTGCCCGGGCAGCGCTCATGTGACCCTCCGTGAATTAACATTCTGCTAAAAGAAAAAAAAAAGGATATAGCTATTTTCTTTTTTTCCTTTCACTTTTGAAATGCGGAGAACGCTGTAGGGAGTAGGAAGGGGTGGTCGAGGGACCTTAGGCGGCTGCTTTCGCTCTGCGCGAGTTGGGTCTTTGTGATATAAAATTCGCCAAGCGCCGCGAGCAGTGCTCTGCCAATGGCGCGCTCCGTGCGGGGCGCGGGCTCTGGGTTGGGACGAGCCAGCGCCGGGGTTTCTTTGTGTTTCTGCGAGAGCGACTCTCCCGGTCCGGAGTCAGATAACAGCCCGAGCCCGAGCCTCGCCGCCTTTCCCAGGCCCTCACGGGCCCTGCCTGGGTTCCGCCGGCGCCCGCAGCCAGCTCCCTGACTCTCCCCGGCTTCCTCTTGCCTTAGTCGGCCTCTCTCTCCGCCCTCTCCCTCGGTCTCTTTCTGGAGTATACTGATTAGACGAACGCCAGACCTCCACACATTGCTTGTCTGTTACCGGGTTTCCCCGCCGGGCTGGGGCTGGGGCTGGGACTGGGGCTGCAAGGTTTGGGGAGAGTGGATCCGAGGTGGCAACAGGCCGTCTGGGGTAAAAACCCTTGTGCCTTTTGCAAAAGCGTCTCACCCTCCCCCTAGACTCGCCCCTCCCGCTCCCTCTCCTCCAATCAATAAGAAATATCAGCTGTTTAGCAGTAAAGAAGAAAGATGCCCCCAGAATGCTACATCCCGCCCACAGCGCCAGGGACCCCAGGCAAAGTGACCAATTCCGGGTGCTAGGCAGATCAGCCCGAGCGGGCCTCGGATGCAAGTGTGAAGCTCTGACCTTCAGGACTTGCCTGGGTGATGATTTGAGAGGACTGTTGCTGGGAGCCCCGGCGACTCCCAGGATTATGGGAGGCCTTCCTGGTTCTTGCGCTACTAGGGGTCTGGGGTACTTGGGGGTTGGGTTGGGGCAGATCCTGCCAGGGTACCCAGGCTGGTAATTAACTGCGGAGTGTCTCCTTTCCTCCCCGCAGCGGTGCAGAGGGGCAGGATGCCGCCCACCCAGCCGACCCACGGGCAGTTCGCACTGACCAACGGGGACCCCCTCAACTGCCACTCCTACCTGTCCGGATATATTTCTCTGCTGCTGCGCGCCGAACCCTATCCCACGTCGCGCTTCGGCAGCCAGTGCATGCAACCTAACAACATCATGGGCATCGAGAACATTTGCGAACTGGCCGCTCGGATGCTCTTCAGCGCCGTCGAGTGGGCCCGGAACATCCCCTTCTTCCCTGACCTGCAGATCACGGACCAGGTGGCCCTGCTTCGCCTCACCTGGAGCGAGCTGTTCGTGTTGAATGCAGCGCAGTGCTCCATGCCCCTCCACGTAGCCCCACTTCTGGCCGCTGCTGGCCTCCACGCTTCGCCCATGTCCGCCGACCGGGTGGTCGCCTTTATGGACCACATACGGATCTTCCAAGAGCAAGTGGAGAAGCTCAAGGCGCTGCATGTTGATTCCGCCGAGTACAGCTGCCTCAAGGCCATAGTCCTGTTCACCTCAGGTAGGAAGGAGCCCTGTCCTCTCATGCCTAGAAAGTTCCAGTGCAGAATTAGGGCCTAGAGAAGTTGGGAGTTACCAGGGCAGGCACACCCTCCCCCCTTGAAAGACCAAACTGTGGACTGCAACTTGAAGTGGGAACTTTGTGTAACTTTGGGGCATCACAAGGCCTGGTTTGGCCAGGGGAGAAGGTTGGGTTGCACACAGGATTCCTCAGATAGTGTCCCCAAATGGGCTACAGGGTACCCTCTCAGGCCTATTCCCCTCCTGCGGTGACCAAACTAGAATGCACTCCCTCCCTTTCCTCCCTGAGCTAGGCCTTCTGGGCTGTTTCACCCTCAAGGAATCTCCTTAAGCCCCTGGCTTTCTCTAGCACCCTAGCTGGACCTCTAGGAGATGCCCCTGGGCACTGGAGCAGAGATGGCATCATCCTGCAGGGGAAAGTTTTCCCCTGCAGGGGAAAAGTTTGCCTGCTAACTCAGTAGGAGTTTGAGTTTCAGGCAAATTCAACCTGAGGGCAGCAATTTTCAAAAATCATTTTCATTAAAATAATGCAGGCTGCCAGGAGAAGATGAAAGAGCTGTCAGTAAGGGGTAAGAGAAGGAAAGGGACCATCATAACTCCATAAAGTCTGCAGGGGGTTGAAGTATCTGGCCACTTGTTTCCCCAGTCCAAGCAAACACTTAAGGCAATTTCAAACAACCCCAAGTATATGCCAACTTGAGCTGGATATGAATGTTACTGATGATATAAAACCATCATTGACTGCATTATGAAATCTAATTAGTTTGCATGTAGTTTAACCTGTGTGAGTAATAGATCTGATATTAATTAACTCTTGAGGCCAAATGATTTTTGAAAGTGTCTGGCTTTCCATTTCGGGCCACACCTGAGCCTTTTGGCTGCCTCCAGGCTGAGTTCACCATACCCAGGTGGGTGGAAATTACCCCCTCCCTTCACATTCTTGTACTAAGTTGTCAGCTGATCCCTTTGTCATGAATGAGAGGGGAAAGGGGTTCCCAACTAAGAATAAGGAAACCTGGACGTTGCAGGGCTTGGAACTTCATCACCCACTACAGTTTTTTAAGCTTGTAATTTGGGAACTAGAAAAGATGTGCAGTTTATGTGGCAAACAAAAAGGAGATCCTTATTGTTTGAAAGTCTGGGGAACTAAGTCATTAGCAGAATCTATTGAAAGTTCTCCAGTCTCAACTGTCTTTTATACATTGCTGTCTTTCACATAAAGTCTCCCCCACAGCCACCCCAAATCCTGCCTTTGGAAGTCCTTAGTTGTTCAATTAGAGGGCAGCATCTGGGCAGGGAAGAGCTGAATACAGAGGCTAGGATCTGGATTAATTTTTCTCAGGAGCCTGTCAGATCTAGAACATTTACCTGATGCAAATGACCAGGCAGGATAGTCCCCAATCCCAGGGCCACCTTCACCCATTTCCTACACCCTGACACCCATCCCATGTTCTCAGAAGGTGGGAGTGGTTGTTAATTTCTTGGTACCATTGTTAGTTCTTCGCCTTACCCTTGGTCTTTCAGGGGAAGAAATGCCTGATACTGTCGTAACAGTTTAATTTATTACTATTTGCAAAATGTGGAGGCCTGTGTGGAGAATGCAAATTGCCTCACAAAGAGATAAAGGTTCCTGTTATCTGATTCAGAGGGAGACACACAGTACTGATGTGATGCAGAGAGAAGGAGTCCTAGGCAAACAGCTTTTAATTCCTGACCACAGACACCTAGGCATTCTGTGGACATACAGAGTCCTAGACACATATTTGAAGAGGTTGCATATGTTCTGGTTCTAGTGGTGGAGGTGGTGGCGGCTGTTTTCCAATATCTGTTTTAATGATTCACAATATGCATGTGTTAACCCCAGTCTTGTCTGGGGAGCCCCAAAAGGTCAGGTCACAACCTGAACTGCCTTCACCAAGAAGCCTCTCATTTCAAAGGCACTTATTGTATTTTCACGTATCAGAAAAAGAAAAGTGTTTTCCTGAAGATAACAGGGAGGGGGTGCTTCTTGGAGGGACCTGGATTTTTAAAAAATAAAGGGGGGTGGGGGAAAAAAGGAGAGAGAAGAAAAGGGGGGAAAAGAAACAGCTCAAATGAACAGAGAGATCACAGTTTGCATGGCTGCCCTTCAATAGGCTAAACTGACAAGATCAGTTTTAAAGGGCCACTTAAATCAGTTTCAAAGACTGGAGAAAAATGAGTCGCCCTCTTTGGGGAGAATCTGAGGCTGGGTCGTGGCCGCCATTACTTGAGGCTGGGCCGGGTTGTTGCCCCCCCCCCACTATATAATTATAAGCCAAACTATTATTTACAGAGGACGAGGGGGAGGAGTGCTGGCAGTTTTGGTTTTGTCTGTTTGTCTGTGTACTGACTGGGGCCACACATACCCAATATGTTTTACTTGGGCCTCCCAGTGACCCAGCCTGAGGTCTGAGGCAGTGAAAGACTATATAGCACACTGAAGTGTGTTTTATTTTAAAGCAAACACTTTGAGACCATCTCATGCTTTCTCCCCCCACACACACACATACATACATATATATTCCCCCACCTCCCCAGTTTTCAGTGTATAGGCATTTGCTCCAACTCCTGTAGGGGCAGCTTGACAGAACACTGTACACACACCTCATGTGACCCATTTCAAACCTCTTCATCTGATGACTGAATTCTTCTTCTTTTTCTTCTTCTTCTTCTTCTTTTTTTTAAACTTTCTTCCAGATGCCTGTGGTCTCTCTGATGTAGCCCATGTGGAAAGCTTGCAGGAAAAGTCCCAGTGTGCTTTGGAAGAATATGTTAGGAGCCAGTACCCCAACCAGCCAACGCGATTCGGAAAGCTTTTGCTTCGCCTCCCTTCCCTCCGCACGGTCTCCTCCTCAGTCATAGAGCAATTGTTTTTCGTCCGTTTGGTAGGTAAAACCCCCATCGAAACCCTCATCCGGGATATGTTACTGTCCGGCAGCAGTTTTAACTGGCCGTATATGGCAATTCAATAAATAAATAAATCAAATAAGAAGGGGGAGTGAAACAGTGAAAGAAAAGGCAAAAGACTGGTTTGTTTGCTTAAAATTTCCTTCTGTTAAGAAAGGATATAAAAGGATGTTACAAGTTTGCTAAAAGAAGAGAGGGGAAGAATTTAATGGACTGTGAATTTCAAAAAAAAAAAAAAAGACTGTCAAATGAACTTTTACAGAATGCATTAAAAAACTCCTGTGTTGGTCAGAACAACTTGCTACTTATCATTTTTGTATAAAAAGGAAATTAGTCTTTTTCTTTTTTTGGTAAAATTTTGAAAAATATTGCTAAAAGTGCATTTAAGGAGATTGGGAGAAAATTAGCAGAATGGAGAAAGTAAGTCTTTTTTTTTTTCCAAATTATTAATTGTCCTGTGTCTATGTACCTCTAGCTGTTCTTTTTTGTACTTTTCTGGTTCCAAACCAGTTTATTCTGTGGTTCTATAATAAGTTTTGATATAATCTTGGCTTCTTAAAAACTGTGTATCATTAAAATATATGTTCTGCAAGAATTAAAACTGAGTCCATGAAAATATCATAGGAAGACATAAAACTTTAAAAGGCAACTTAAAGATGATGGAAACGCACTTACAAGTGGTGACCAAAAATTTTAGGTGAAGTTGAGCACTCTAATTAGAGAACTGGAGGAACCACATACAACACTTAACTTCCCCTACCCCCCCCCAAAAAAAAAGACACCAAGACAAACCTAGCTTTTTAAGAATATTTTAAGAAAGAGAATGAACTGTGGAATTTATTGGCAGCCAAGGAATGTGTCCAAGACACGTACTGAGGTTTTGAATAAAAAGTGAACTTTTGTAATTTGAATTGGGTCCCCGCTTAGTTCTTGAATTGTTATGAAAAACCTATATCTGTTTGTATATTTGCAAGCCCTTTGTATTATAATTGTTGATATTTTCCCTTTTTAAAAAATACCATTGAAATCAGCATGACAAAATAACACTGTTGGCACTTATAGGTAACGTGATTGATTCAGTATCTTAGAGTTTACAGTTTGTGTTTTAAAAAAACTGAAGGTTTTTTTTAAGTGCAACATTTCTGTATACTGTAAAAGTTATAATAACTGAACTGTTTGGTCGAGTCTTTGTGTGTTATATTCCAAGGAAAATTGAAAGTATTCAGAAATTAAAATATTATTTGATATCTGAAACCTGTTTGGCTGTCCCCACTCACTGTCTTTCCATCGAGCAGAGCCCCTGTGAGCTTTTGCTGAGCCGGCTGGGGGGCTCCATTTATTTACTCCCCTCAGTTTATTCAAAGGTGGACTAGTGTATTTGCCTGTTTAATTTGGGTGTTGGGGGGGAGCTAAAGTTAATGGTTTATCTATGGTTTAGGAAGTGCCACACTGATATAGTAAGCCACCTTCATTCACCTAATCCTCCTTTTAATTAAAAATGGATTTTCCAGGAAAAAAAAAAAAAGGCCCTTATATTTGTCACACTTAAGTGCCTGCTTAGGGAAGGTATTGTGAAAAGTATTAGAAATCTTGAGATCAGTATCTATTTTATGATCAGAAAAAAATACTCTTTTGTACATTTCTGACAGTTATGCAAAAGATCGTTCAAGCAACCTAATCACAGCATTGTAAATAGGACAGTTGTTTGCAATGAGTTTTTCCTTAAGTAGGTGTGATTTTTAAAAAATATTCTGTGGTTCTCATCTAGTGTGGTTGTTGAGAGGATTTCAAATTCAGTGGTATAGCTTATAGTACTGAAGGGTCTGTTTTTAATGTATATATGATAACTTGCAGTTGGGCTGCCTCTCCCCTCCCCCTTTACCTTCAGTCTGTGAGAGCATGACCACAGGTCAAGGGAATCTTTTCCAGTGGGTTATGTACATATCGACATTTGGACATTTCAGATTGTGTAGACACAAATCTGTACTGCTCTTGGAATCCTTTGTCCTTAGAAGTCAAATTAAGAAAAAGAAGAGAAAGAAAGAAGGAAGAAAACTTTACAGGGTGTACTGATTTGGAAGTAGTAACTATTTGTTTCAGCCCCCCCTCCCCCTTTCTCTTTTCCTGGTTTGGAAAAAGCTTAGTGCTGGGAGCTTGCAATTTGTTCTTATTGAGACTTTCCAAATGCCCTCCTTCAATATCCTTTACCATGTTGTGGTTTAATTTTAAAATTGGGGTTGGGGACTGGTAAAGGAGGTTAAAGAAAAGAGATCATTTTGTAAAGTCTATTAAACTTTAATACTCAGTTCTAGTCAATACATGCAGACCAGAAAAATCTGTCTGATTTGTGCATTTGAGCAGATTTCTCCATCAGACCCTCAGCTTCTTTCTGTAGATATATACATATATAAATATGAGTATGTTCTTAAGGCACAGTATCTCTGACTTTTAGATGGAGGTTTTGTCGGTTGTTGTTTATTTTCTCCTCTTGCAAGTGCTATCCCTGTGAGTGTGTGAAGTTTCTTTAATAAGTAAAACGCAGGCCCTTTTCCTTGTTTGTTTTGTGTTAGTTTATTGTAAACAGCCATTTGTTGTAAATTATTATTGGCATTAAATTATAATTTATGATTTTCAAAGCAAAAGACAGTCCCTGTTTTATTATGCTTTAAGCATGTGTTCTAGATGTTGAAATTAAGTTTCAGCAATAAGCTTGGAGTCTGCGAGGCAGAAAAACAGGACTCAAAATTTTTCAACCGGTTAAAACAAAACCCCTTGTATATGTTTAGAGTGGCTGGAGGAGGATCTGTTTAGAGTCTTGAGTTCGGTTTAAGTTTATTGCATTTAAAGAAAGTTTTTCTTTTCACGCTGAGTTAGAACAAAAGATCTTTGCTGCGACTGAATTGGACAAAAGACGAGGGCTGGGACCCAGCGAGTGCGTTCTGTGTGAAATTGACGAGATCTTAAAAAAAAAAAAGCTGCTAAACATGGCGACTCTTTCCCTTTAAGTGTCTCTTTTTCCTTGCTGGTTTTTTTTTTTTTTTTTTTTTTTTTCCCTTCCTTCATCTGATCTGAGCTCGCTTTATTTCTTTCTCCAATCCCGCTCCCCCTCCTCCTCTTGGCGCTCGGGGGTGTGAGAGAACCCAGTTAGACGCGAAATGCAACAATAGTCCGAGGAGAGAGAGGGGCGATCGCTGCTTGTTGCCACTTTCAAACAAACCTGGGGAAAGACTGAGCAGGGGGGCATTCTAGCCTGTTCGCTCGGCTCGCGGTCGCCCTGCCTTGGCCTTTCACGATTCGCCTTCCGTGGGTCGCCAGGGACTGGGGTTGAAAGTTAGCGAGCAACGTCCGGGGCTGGTTCCGCAGAGACGGCTGGGTTAGCATCCGGCCGGCTGCAGGGCCGGGGGCCTGGAGTTGGCAGCAGCTGCGGGAAAGTGCCGGCCCCCCAGCCCCCGCCCCCGCCCCCACTTACGTGCGGCAGAATTCCGTCAGCGCCCGGGGAAAGTCCGGGGTGCCGGGCGCGCGGAGCTGCACTCCTGGGATGTGCATTAAGCGGCGACAGGCAGGGGGCGGGGGCGGGGGGCGGTCAGGGAGAGCTGGAGCGTGTGAAACTCTGCCTTGAAGCTCGCTTTTGACTTGGTCCTATGAGCTGAGCCAACATGGCGTCTCCCATTGCACCGCGAGCGCCGGGCTGCCAGGCACGGCAGGGCCGGGTAATAGAAAACACATTGGTTACCAAAAAGAAAGAAAAAAAAAGGGGGGGGGGGGCGGTAAAGGCCATTCCTTCTGCAGGCAGAAAATCCTCTTTTAAAGTCTTGCTGGCAAGCGAGTGAGGTCCTCGATTATTCTGTAATTAAAGCAACAGAATTCCTAGGGAAAATATTGGTAAAGGAGAACCCTCCCTCTCTTTTTTGCCTCCCCCATGCCTTCTATTCAGGAGATTTGATTTCATGTCTCCTCTTTCTTCAAGAACCAAACTAGAAAAATAAACTCTGTATCTACAAATGATCTTAAATATTTGAATGGTATAGGGGGAGGGGGAGAAGCCAGTATTTACAGACCTCCGTCAGTTCTCGCGCTCATTAATGCAAGGTCTGCGCCTGGGTTTGCGCGGGCCGGAGCCCAGCTAGGGGGCGGGGGTGGGCTGCGAACCCCGCCGGACGTGGGCAGAACTTGCTGCTTGCATGTCAAAGTTATAGGGAAGGTAGCTTTCCAGGAGGAGGTTTAACTGGAGAGTGATAGCCTACAGGAATCAGAGGCTGGTTCCGGGAGGGTGGTCTCAGGCCCAAGAAATTCATGAGCCCGCATGGACTGCGCCTCTGGCAGGGGCGCGTCTGTAGCGGAGAATCCTCTTTCTCAAATAGGTTTGTGAGCGTTCAAAGGCGTCAGTGGGACAGGACCTGACCTCCCAGAGACAGTCTTCCAAGGACCTCTTCAGAGGTAGTAGATTGGGACCGAGCCCCGCTCTCGGCCAAAGAGGGAATTGCCCCTTACGATCAATTCCAGCCCTACCCGGGTCTGAAAGGACCCTATCTCTCAGCCGCCTGGGAGGGGAGCGAGGTACTCTCTGAATTCCAGGCCTCGTCAAGATTTATTGAAGTTGGGTTTAAAAAACGTGCTTCAGATGATTTTTTCCCATTTTCTCAGATTTCAAAGGCTCCCTGCAGTGCGGCTGCCTAATTAATGGTGAAATTCAACTAAATCTAATTATGCAGTAATTTTAAAGCAGTTAGTGCTGGGCGTTGGTTTGTAATAGGACCCCAGTTTTTTAAAGTTTGCTTACTGTGTTGGTTTAGGGGAAAGCTATCTTTTGTATAGTAAAGAAAGATGGGGAAATAGTTTTGCTGCATTAACTGGAGGATTGAGAACCGTTCATCGCCCCACCTCCATCTCCACCTCCTATTCTATCTCCTTTGCCTCCTCTTTTTACTCTGCCATGCTCACATTAAAAAATGGTCGAGATGCTCACCCAACAAGGAGACC
This sequence comes from Sciurus carolinensis, assembly GCF_902686445.1. Taxonomy (NCBI): domain Eukaryota; kingdom Metazoa; phylum Chordata; class Mammalia; order Rodentia; family Sciuridae; genus Sciurus; species Sciurus carolinensis. The sequence continues at coordinate 64,169,688 of NC_062214.1, forward strand.
TGATCAAAAAGGAAAGGGAGAATCCTTGATACGGTGACACAAAGGGCTTGGTATATGTCCTCCTGGATGCATCTGTAAATGCCCGAAATCGAGGAAGAGACTCATCTCTAATAGGGAAGAGATTTCCTCTCCTTAACATCCATTGTCATTAAGGTGCAAAGCTGATTCGTGGAGTTATAAATCTTATCGTCCTTCTGATAACACACTTGTAATAAGTTAGCGTCCTATTCCAAGTGAATTGTAAAACTGCCTCATTTCATATGGCATCTGTGTCATTAAAACTTTCTCTCTCTCTCTCTCTCTCTCTCTCTCTCTCTCTCTCTCTCTCTCTCTCTCTCTCTCTCCTTGGCGTCTTGCAGGTCTGGCCTTCAGGCTAGGGCCGAGGTTCCTCCCTGTTGGGCCTGTAGGGTAGGGACGATAGGAAGAAAGGTGTGAGAGAAGAGCTGCTTAGTTTAGCCTCTGGATCTTAGACTGGGGCCAGAGACCCCCAGGCAGATAGGGCCTAAGGGGGTGGTGTTCCCCCTCTTCAATACCCCCAGTGGCCCCCTTGAAATGACGTTCCTTGAAAGAAACATGCTTGTGATTAGCTAAGCAAACACATCTGCTTTCGGAGTTGGGCCTTCGTTAATTAGCTGAACAAAGGGCCGTTTTGCTTTTTACCTTTTGCTGGGGGAGAGTGTGTTATTTCAGGAGTGTCGCGGGCCCTCCTCTTTTCAATTGCAGCCACTACGTTAATTTTATTGGGATTACTGATGGGAAATGAGGTGGCGCAGGCTTCCGAGAGGAAAAGCTTGATCATTGCCCCCTTTGGAACTATATTTTTCCAACCAACCTCCTGCTTGCGAGGAGGGGTGGGGGCGAACTGCGCAGCAAGTTCGGAGCAATTGGAATCAGGCTCGCGGTACGCTGATCTCGGGTGACAGAGCGTGTGTTGAAGCTGAACTCTATAATTTGCGCTTCTGTTCCTTTATTAGGCCTGGACAACGAACTAATGAGCTTTGGCCCAGTACAATGTCACTTGTATTTATTTTCTTATGGCAACTTTGAGATAGCGGAAGTGTTCCTTACCAAGAGCCAGCTAGGGCCCGGAGTCCAGCCGGCCTCTGTCCGGGCCCGGGTGGGTGGCTGAGTACCAGGGGAGATAGGGAGATAGGGCGAGCGGAGAGGACGCACCGAGCTGGCAGAGCCAGGAAGGGATTGGGCCTGTAGGTGAGGCCCTTGGGACTCTCAGGAAGGCGGTATGCTCTTTGGAGGCCCAGTGAGCCCTCAGGCCTAGCTTCCAAAGCATGAGATGCAGGGGCACAGACAAGTCCAGGGAAAGTTCCCAAGGCAGATAGTAGGAAAGATGACCTGGTTCTGCCCTTGCGCCACGCAGAAGATGGATCTTCTGGCAGAGCTTGCCAGGCCAATGACCCTTCAGAGCCAGCGGGGCTTCTCTGCCCCATGGCCTGAGCTTGTACCTTATGCTGCAGAACGCCTGGCCTAGCTCTGTAGCTATCCATTTGTAGAGTGCGGTGGAGATGATGCTTTCTTGGGATCTCGAAGGAAGTGCGGGGGCTCCCTTCTGTTTTTTTCCCTAGTTGTCTCCAAAAATTCTCAGTTGGAAAGACCTGAAGTAAAGGAGAAGTAGGGATTGGGACAGAAAGGGACAGTGGAGGCAGTGCCAGCGTGCCTTGTACTTTCGCAGAAAGAATACAAGCCCCCTCCCCCGCTGGAGTTGAGGTGGGCAAAGGAAGATAAACCCTAGAACTGAGAGGGGAACGGGTACTTTTCTCCATAGCCTGAGACTTCCCGCGGCTCTCGCCTTGCTCCCACCAGGCAGCGCTTGCTAATAACGCCCAGGCTGTGTGCCCCAGCCCGCCCTATCTTTCCTTGTTTCATCCCTCTGCCTTACCGCCTCCTCCCCATCTCTTCTTTCCTTCCTACAAATGGGTGTTAACGTGGGTCTTTATGTTCTGTCTATAACTAGGATGTAATCACGCGCCCCATGCCTCTCTCTAAAAGCATTTAATAAATGTCTATTAAAGCGCTACAAATGTAAGATGAATTTAGTGGCGCGGCTGCCTCCCTGAATCCGAACGGTAATGATGGATTTATCAACGGGGATTCGCCTTCAGCACAGCGAGGGAGGTTTACTAAGCAAATATGTCGGCGAGCACCCACCCAAATACAATCATTTGACCTCCTGCAGGCGCTAGCCTCCGCGCCCCTTTCCGAAGTTGGGCCAACGACTGACCTGGCCGGGAGGACCAAAGGGGAGGTCTCCTCCATCTCTTGGCCTCTCCCCCAACCTTTGCCTCCTTCTCTCGGCCTGTGATTTTTATCACTCCGGAGGGTGTGAGGGACCTACCATTTGGTTTGGAGTTAGGGAGCCGGTGGTTGTGGTGCCAGAGACATGGTTCAGTATAGACTGCCGTGGCTTTACCCGGATACATAACTGGTGGGCATCACGCCCTTCTTGTTTTTGAAGAGTTATTGATTGTTAGTGAGTCTTCAAGCGGACATTTAAGTCCTGGCTTTTACCAAATCTTAAGGCCTGGATTCCCCAATAGGCTGCGGCCAGCACTGCGCATTATTCTAAGGAAGACACCTCTAGGACAGGGGCGTCTTATTTCCTTTACCTCCGAGAACCTGGGTGTGCCTAGAGTCGGGGCCTTGCGTGCCCATCCTTCTCTGTTCCCTGCATTTCACCAAGCCAAAGCAGAGGCGGCTTTTATCAAAGATTGGGGAGCAACCTCCAAGATGGGAGCAAAACTTTCAAATCTTTTCCCACCCAACTGAGTTGGCTTCTCCCCCAACTACCCCTGCCCGAGCCCACCCGGTCATTTTAAAGTTACTCTGGCTGTGGATTTTTCAGAATTTAGTTTTGGACTGTGATCGTTAACACGCACAACCCATTGACCACCATCCCTTTCTTTTTGTCTTATCTTTCTCTCTCTCTCTCTCTTTTTTTTTTTTTCCCCCGAGGAGGAGTAAAGTGCTGGCCTGTTCCATCAAGCCCAGTTCGCATTTGCTTTGGCCTCTGATTTCTCTTTCTTCTTTGAAAATTTCATTGAGATGTCTCTGTACTTCGCTTGTCAGTTATCTTTGTTCCTCTTAAATAAAGGGCTTTTAAATGGACTTATTGCTCCCAGCGTGGGTTCCTCTCTCTAAATGTTAGAAAATTGTGCCATCTACCCGCTATGTTGAGTACTGTCACACTCAGAGACCTCGGGGACCTCCGGGCCGGCTTCAATGCTGCAATGTCAGGGGCCGCGGGCAGAAGGAGGAGGGGGCAGCTCACGTGGATTTTTACAGATCTCCGCCTGCAGCCGGCCGGCGTGGCCACGACAGGGCACGGCCCGCGACGCGCGCAACCGCCAGCTTGATGGCGACCGCGAACTTGGCTGTAGCGGTTGATCCCGGACCAAATCACAGGCGTGGCGAGGACTCTTCCCTTCTCGGCGATTTCTTTGGCGGAGGGGGTGCCGCGGCTGATTTTGGAAAGGCGAACAGCCGCTGGTGGTCAGGGATAACCGAGGACAATGTGTGTGTTGGGGGGAGGGAGCTGACTGGGAGGGGCAGAGGACGTATTTCGCGGTGCTGCTTAGTAGTGCTCTTGCCGCGTCTCCAGCCCCCTCTCTCCCTGGGGGAAGCTGGGTTGAGGCGGGCAGAGAGTGACGGCCGCGGAGTTGTTTCGCAGTCTCTTGGCCGGAGAGAGCTTAGCCAGGCAATTCGACTGCAACTTTCAGATCCGTTCTCTCTGGTGGAGGCATTTCTGGTGTCTTTTTGAAGGACAGAATTTCTTTCCTTAAGGGAAATGTGGTTTAGATGGACCGCATTTGAACAAGTCAGGTGTCTGATGTGGGGTCTTCTCACCACGACCCCTCCTCTGCAAAACACCCACCCGCAACCACAGGTTCTTTTGAATGAGTTAAAATGGATTAACAGTTTAGATTTTATTATGTGGCTACCCCTCTCATGCCTTTTTTTTTTTTTTTTTAACCCATTAGGAGTATTAGCTAAGATTTCCAAGTGTCAGTTGAGTATTTATGCTTGTGGGGGAAAATCTCCGATACGGTTTATGACTTTTATTACATGCTTCACACTGTTGGAGAAATGGAGTTTTAAGCAACATACAATTAAATCTATATTGCTCTTTGGAGAAGGGCCAAGGAACTTGGCAATCAATTAGTTTAGATCTTTTGATACTTGTTGCTAAAATCAAAGAGTAAAACTACAACCCCTGGGTATAACTGTTCCCCCCATTTTTTTCTAAGGTTGTGTAGCCTCCACGTAGCTAATGGCAGTTGTCTCCCACCCCCAGTTTTCCCTCCCTGATTCTTCTCTACAAACTCGCCTTTAAATATCGGATTTTTTTCTTTCTCTTTTACTGCAGTTTCTCATCCACTTTTACATACCTGATTTGGTTTTTTAAATAAATTTATTTTAAATTTTGTATTAAATTCATTAAAATGAATTTTCATTCACCACTCTATCCCCCATCCCCTTGCTTGACACTATGAGGAGAAACCATAATAGTGATTTCCAGAAAAAGGCAAAATTATATTCTTTATAACCACAACAAAAAGGCAATCCTTCCCTTCCCCCACCCTCCTCTGTTTATAAATAAGCAGTTTAGGGAATAATCTCCCAAATTGAACAAAAATTGCTTCTTCCACCAGAGAAAATTGAAAATTCTACTATTCCCACCTCCCTGACCCTCTCTGGGTCAGTACCCTTGACTGACCACTGTTTGCATGCCTTTGGCCCAGGTCTGGTACTGAAGTGAGCATATCAATACCTGAGTACCTCTTGGGAAGGCTGTCGGGTGCTGCCCAACTGTGTGACTGAGGAGGAAGGACTGATAGCAAGTTCCAAAGAGGGGCAGCTAATTTATTCTTATTTCCCCTCAGCATCTTCTGCCTACAGCTCCCGAGGCTCTTGAAAGAAGAGAGGAGGGGTTTGGGTCTGCTCTTTCAAACACCCCAACCCCCATTTTCTTCTCTGTCAGCCAGACTCGGTCAGCCTCATCACTAATTAAAAAGCCCTGTGGCTTTGGGACTAAGCAGGTCGGTGGTTGAACTGTCATCTCCACCAGGCTGGGAAGACTAGAACAACCTTTCTCCCAAAAAGGAGCCTAACCAAGTAAAGTGATTGGTTTGAGTACCATTAATTTTCCTCAAGAAGCTTTCCTGTTCCTCCAGGAGAGAGAGGGCTCCTGGGGAGGGAGGGGCCTTTTCCTCACCCAGTGTGGTGCCCGGGGTCAGTCACAGCCTCCCCTTCATGGACCCCCGCAGTTGTGCCTATCCATATGCTGCTGCCCTAATTGTGAGGAAGGTCTGGGAAACATTTTCTCTGCGCTAATTTTATATTTCCCCTTTCCTTCTTCCAACATTAAACATAATTTTGTGCTGTCATTGTCACTAAGATTGCGGTTTGCTGATGTCTCTACTTGGAAACACGACCCCTTAGCTTTCTACAGAGAGCCCTCTCCTGCTTCGCAGCTTCCCGGTCCTTTCTGCATCCGGGACTTGAAGGTTTCCGTCAAAATGCTGACAGAGATGGGTCCTTACCAGAACCCTACAATCATTCCAAACCCCCTTTCCGTAGGACAAGAATGGCAAATGTGTTTTTGATGTGTGTTTGATTGTTGGCTTGCTTGTTTATTAATGTGTGTGTGTGTGTGTGTGTGTGTGTGTGTGTGTGTGTGTTGTACAGGGAACCACTTTAAAGAATTTCCCTTTGAATGTATTTTTTGCTAGTGTTTTTGCGTGTCCTCTTCTGGTCTCTGCTCCACCCCACTCCACATACCCACTCTATTTTCTATAGCTAAGCAATATTCTTCTGGCCCTGTGGCCATGTTCCTGGAGATAAAATCCATTTATCCCTTGTGTGGCCTCACCAAATCCCAGTTATCCTAGCCTTTGGTGACAGACTGGAGCAGGAGAGATGAAGATATTTCTTATTTCCCAGGTCCTGCACCTCCCTCCCTTTAATGTGCCAGTTGGAGTCTGTCTCTGGGTTAGAACAAAAGTCCCAAAATGTACAGGTTTTCTCTGTACCTGTTTGTGGCTCTGGTTGCTTTTCGTTTCTCTTTTCTTTGGAAGGATCTGCTGTCTACACACCACAACCGTGGTTTGGAGCTTGTTTGTATCAAGGCTAGTGGGTTTCAAGGCGATTATCTCATTTCTCTGGTGCAGAGGGAAGCTGCTGGCAGCCCCTGGGTCAGACATTCAGTGGAGAGCCGGTGTCACAGACCCAACCCGAAGGTTAATTTTCCCTCATTAGCATCTCCATGGTCTGCTCCTTGCACAGGATCTCTGGTCCTGGCTGTTGTTTTCTCCCAACGCCCCTCTCACTGTCCCTGGCATATTCTCCCCCACCCCCTACACACTCCCATCCCCTCATCAAAACCTTCCATTCTGTCAGATTCCTATTGGATCCAGAGGCTCTCATCACTGAAAACCATTTCATCAATTTCTTACCAATTTGCTTATTTTTATTTTAGAGCCCTTTCTCCCATCCATATCTCTTTCTCCCCTTTCATGTGCTTCATTTACAAATGTATTCTGCTTTATCTGAATTTGTTCACTTCTCCCTTTTTGCTTGCTTCCTCTTAGCCCTGTTCTTTCAATGGAGGCAGTAAAAGCCAAGGTACAAAATGGAAAAGTCTGAGGGATAGGGAACATAAAATCCCAGCCACCCAGAAAGATGCTGGAGGTTTGTAGTGACCAAAGAAATGATAAAGGAGAATTTCATTTGTAGCTTAAGTGAGCAAGTGTGTTTGTGTGTCTATATCTGCACATTTTAAAGATTTCTTTGAAATTGCTTTTGTGCTGACTCCATAGAGGCATTTACCAAAGCTAGTCACGGTGTAGGAACTTTGAGTTAACCTCTTATATCAAATGAATCTTTTCATTTAGAGACCAATAAATCTCAATCTCTAGCTACCTTTTGTCAACCCAGTCTGGGCTCCATGAGACAAAACTGGGGCTTATAATAATGACCAGATAAAGTTTACCAAAGTTAGTTTTTGCCCCCTCCTTCATCTTATTTTTTTTAAACAACCTGAAATTTTTTCTCATCTGATAAAAGTTCTGTGAAGTAGTTCAGCAAGCAGAATGTTGGGAGTTTTGTTGTTGTTGTTGTTGTTTTTTCCACAGCAAGCCATTTGAATGAAATTGTTTTCCAAACTTAGATGCTGAAATGATTTATAGCTTTTCAACAAGTCATTATTTTGGTATGCAGTTTAGGTGGGGCTGAAACAATCTAATAATCAATGTAAGACGGGTGTGTGGTTGGGGGATTGTCTATAACCAAGGGAGTTGACACCAGAAACATGAAAGCCAGTCTGGTCTCCAGGGATGGAATTTGGGAAAGAGCCTGCACACGTCTGCTCCTGGGCTCTAAAGAAATACATTGTTAACAACAACAAAACAGACAATGCCCTGAGCTCTGCCTGGATTCAGAGCTGAGCTACTCTTGAGATATTTTAGTAGCACTGTTCATTTTGATGGGGTTTCTGGGCCATTTGAAATTCAACCTTTAGCCAGCTTGCTCATGGCGTATGGTTACAGAATTCATTTTCTGATTTACTACCCCTCCTCCTGCATTTCTTTATTTCCTTGTGGCCTTCCATGGGGTTAATCTTTTTTCCCCTTTCTTTTATATTTTCTCGTTTTGTTCTCTCTACAAACAACTCTTTTTCCTGTTTCTACTGATCACTCATTTGCTTCCTTTCTCTCTTTCCTTCCTTAAGAGACAGAGGAAAATGAAAAGAATAGGAGGGGGATTTCCAAATGGTTCCTCTCTAAGCATTATTAATTACTGTTACAAGGCAGACAATTCTTAACTAATAACAAAGTTGTAAATTACCACTGACTTTCAGATATTTCTCATTTGTCAGCTCTGATTAATTTGATTAATATTCCAGTCTTTGAAATAATTTCAGTTGCACTTACAATCAGCTCTACTCCAGATACCAAGAGCAGGCTCTCACCCTGAATGGAATCCTGTTCCCCGGTTTTACTCTTCAAGTGAAATTTTGGTTTCTATCCTGAGGTTCATGACTTTGACAGGGAAGTGGGAGACCAACTCGGGCTGTTCCCAGTTCCAGGGTTACAGGGGACTGGCACAGCTTCCTGTGTTCGGTGATTTATATGTAATTTTGAAAACTTAATTGAGCAGTCTAAGTGTACTGAAAGAACAAACATTTGTTAGGGCTAATGAACATTTTTTAAAACTCCATATTCATGACTGAAGGGATAAGATTTTAAAGGAGTCCCAAGTCCAAGAAACATATCATACTCAAATCCTGTTTCTTTTTAACCTCTATTTTGGGGTGGGGAGAGGAAGCTGACCTACTCATCCAAAGTCAGTATTACTTGTGAGGAAAAAAAGGTGTGTGTGGTGGGGGAGAGCAGGGCCAAAAGGGTTAGAAAGAGACATCAGGAAGACCTCATCTTTTGGGAAGGGGGTATTCCTGCCGCTTTCCACCATCATATCCAGAATGCAATTTTTGAAGCTATCAATACCCGCTGCCTCCAATATCCCTGGAGTTTTCATCTTAATTATATTATTAAGTGAAGTACTGTGCTGCCAGGACGTTGAACATGATTTATGACGTCTGCCTATTAAAGGATCGATTGTGAATATCGCTACTATCATCTATCAATATTCTCAAGCTGGGGTTATTTCTCCCACCACTGTTGTTACTTGTGATAGGTAAATCTTAGACTGCAGAAAAAGACCATTTCTTCGCAGAACTGACTTTCCAGGTGCAGCTGGAGTGAGTGTAGGAAGCTGAGAGCCTCCGCAAGTTTCTACTGCATTTCACACCTAGAGAGAGTTTAAAGTTTTGTTTTTTTTTTTCTTTTTCTTTTTTTAATGTTAAAACCAGTGAATTCTCCCTGGGGTCTAGGGAGAAGAAGGAAAGACAGGGACGTTTTTAAGGAAAGGAGGAACGTCTGCAGGTCGGTATCAGGGGTCAGCGTTTCCTAACTGCCAGGTGATTTGCAATAAGATGAGAAAGAATAAACTCAGAAACAATGTGTCCCTTTATGGGCGGATGGATGGCTGGATTCTGGAGAAGAGTGCTGGGGGCCCGATTGTATATTTCTGGAACCCGGTCGTGCCTATGCCCTATTTTCGGCGATCAATAAAAGTTCGCTGCTTCAGCCTCCCTATATCTAAGCTTCCACCTACTGGTGTCTCTTCTGCATAGGAGGAGGAGAGTGCGAAAGGAGCAGCGGCTAGGCCCGAAGGATCCCCAGAGCGGAGGCCTTTTTCTTCGGGGCGCAGCACCTGCTTTTCCCACTCTCGCCGGGCACCGCACTCAGTTACCACAGAGTCTCAGACCCCTGATTTAGGGGAATGGGAAAGTCAGGCAGAGAACAGAGCAAAACTCCCGTTCTATCCGCTTGGGAATGGAGGCTGGAATACCCGACAGGGTGGGGCATCGAGTGCGGCCTGAGTGCGGCCATAGGGGGTCTGGGCCGCGTCTTGCCGGTGCCCTAGACTCGCACCAGGCGCCGAACGCCTGAGGTTCCGTCCATGGCTAGTGAGGGGCCGGAGTCAGACAAGCGCCCCCTGGCACCCGAGGGAGGCGAACCTCTTTGAAACCGTGTCGCCGCGACCTGGGCGGGAGGAGGAGTAGGACGCTGAGCCCTGGGTCTGCCTGTGGTCCTGACCTCTGCTAGTCAAGCAGGAGGCTCCGCACCTGCCGAGGCCTGGCCTCCGCGGCCCTCACGGCCCAATCCACTTTCTTCTCAGGATTCCAGCGCGAAGAAGAACGAACATGAATAGAACTCGTTGGCTTCCCTTTTCCAGGCCAGAGGCTGTCAGGAGGCACCGAGGTCAAGTGGGGAGGTCCTTTCTGCATGGCTGATGGATGACTACACCACCCTACTGCCCTGGGCCCTGGAGTGCACTGAGGAGCAGAAACCTTGACCTCCAGCCATGCAACTCCACTTACCTGGCTGCTTGCTTACCCTCGTCTGGTCACCCAGGCTTTGGCCACAATTGTTTGTCCTTAGGTTTGGATACTCTGAGGAATATGGACACAGTGACTGGCATGTAGTAAGCACTCAATAAACATTAGCTGTTGTTTTTACCATTATTAGGCACATCTTTTTCCTCTAAGAGTGCCCTCCCCAACCCCGGGATCATCTGTCCCAGACCAACCATTGCCTAACTAAGATCCTGGAACAGCCCTCAAACTAGTACCAGGGGCCCATCAGCTGCCTCTTCCCCCTCTGAGCCCTTGATCCAACAGTGCTCCATCCTTGACATGATGGGAGAAAACCTCAGCCTCTACAGTTCCTCCCTCAGGTGTTTGTCCAGACCTGGACCACCAGAGCAGAAGACTCAGAGATCTGTAATGTGCCCTGTCCAGGTCAGCATCAGATGAGGGACCTTTTAAAAAGAAGGCTTCCCAGGCTTTATAAAGAAAAGCCTGGGAAGAGGGATGATGGTCCATCAGTCTTTTTTTTTTTTTTTTTTTTTTTTTTTTTTTTTTTTTTTTTTAAGGGAGGAATCCTTCAGTGAGATATATTTATGTTCAGGAAAGATGGGGACACTCAAGAGCAGGCTGAGGCAGGAGGAGCAATAGAGACTGAGTCAGAAGCATTGGAATGACCCTCTTTCCTTCCATGAGCATTTCTTTAGGTAAGCCTTTAATTGGCCTGGGTGGGAGGTTGAGGGAGATAGCAAATATAGTTATAGCAGCAATATAACCAGATTTTTTGGCCGTAGTAAATAAATTTAACTCTACTTTCCGATTCTTTTATTATCAATAATACTAGTAGTAATGTTGTTATTATTTTGTAAACGACATTTCAGCCCTTGGAGCAGCTACAGGAGCCACTGCCAGGACGACAGTCACCTGCTTTGTGCTGCTCAGACTTGACCCCACTCTCCACTTCTCTCTCCACTACTCTCCTTCAATCTGACGGATATTCTTGGGTCTGAGCCCGTTTAAAAACGACAAATATCTAGTTAATAAAGACTATCCATCCCCTCTTTATTTCTAACCATTTTGCGGTGCGAAGAACCCTGACGCAGGTCTAACAGCACAGCCTGCATTGTACCGTAATCGCCAAAACGCTGGCCTAATTTGCAGTTAATAGATCTGGAGCGAGGGAGTCAGGAAGAAATCAGTGGCCCAAGGAGCTAGATTTAAGCTTTGGAAGGATCGGAAATTAAAAGCCTGGAAGAAGGATGCGATTCATATTATTCTCCCCCTCCCACACACGATCATGTGTCTCCTCAACTCGGTCTTTGGGGACGCGGCCCTTAGCTCTTCGCAGCCTGTGTCCCTGTGGTTTGCTTCTGTGTCCAGACCATTGAGCGCCTGGGGCTCCTTTTCTCAATGCGCTCAGACCCCGCGCCCTCCGCCTGGCTTCTCCCAGGCCCCGGGAGGAGGCGCTGGTGCCCGGGTCGGCCTCTGGTCCCTCCCAGGCGGCGCCTGGTGCCCGCATTCACAAAGCCCTGCTTTTGGAAGAGGACACATTCACACACACACATACACACACGCACACACTGTTAGGAGGGGAGTTTGATCTTGTCTCATTGGCGTCTCGGACCTGAAAGGAAAATCGTTTGGGTAAACAGCCAGGCTTCCAGGCTTAACGCCGGGCTCCCGCCCCCGCCCCTCCACTCCTCCCCCTCCCCCAGTCCCCTTCAACCCCACCCGCCACCCGCACTCGGCTCTGCGGCCGGGCCCCGAGCGAGCTCCGCGCGACCGGGAGGGAGCCAAGGGCTCGCCGGGTTCAAAGGGCCGCAGCCCCGAGGGAATGCCCTCTTCGTTGTGTCCCGGGGTGCAGAAGCGGACTGCAGGGCGGTGGGACCCGCCTAGGTCACGGTAGGAACCGCAAAACCTCACTCTTCCCTGAGTAGCTGGTCCCTGGGGAGGGCACTGGGGAGTTCCGAGCCCGGAGGGGCATTTTCGCCCAAATCGGGCAGAGTCCGAACCTCGCGTCTGGCTACGCTTCGGGGCTCCACCGCGGTCCCTATGGGGCCCCCTGGGCCCCCACCAAGTAACCACAGGCATTGGTACATTTGTGTGCACTTCTGTGGGCGCTAGCTTTGAGCTTCTGCTGGCCACCCTGCACTCGGTACACCCTTTGGTGATTACCCGTCCCCCACCTGCCTCCAAAAGGCCTTGGCTCCTGGAAAAGCCTTTAACCTAATATTAAGCGTTTTCCAAAGTTTGCTTCTTTCCAAAGGCGAGTTCCTCACTTAACTGGTTGTAAACATAATTATTAGTTATTAACATGCAAAAAAAAAAAAAAAAAAAAAAAACAAACCTTTTTAGTGTTTAAAAGGATAATGGTTTCTCTCTAGGTTACTCTCAATCATGGAGAGAACCTTGAAATCTGGATATATCTTGATTAGAATATAAGATCCAATTATGTGACGATTTCCTCGTCCTCTAATGAAATTCTCTCTCCTCCCTTCCTCTGTCTCCCATTCTTTCTTTCTCCTTCTCCGGGTCTCAATCTCACTCTAATCCAGGAGTCATTAGCAACACCCTCTGGCTACATGTTTTGCATCAGTGAAACATTGTGACATAGTTGTAATACAAACTCTGCCGTCTTGCACTGCATCTTGTGGTAGGAAGTGTAATAGCAATAAAAATCATTTTTCATCTCCAGGCGTTATTCAATCTGGGGGGTGGGGGAGGCAGCACAGAAGACCTGAATGTGAAAAAAGGAAGAGGTAAAAGAAAAATGAGAGTGGGGGAGGGGGAGTTAAACATCTTTCAGTTTAGAAAACTCTTCTCCAAACTGTGAGCATGTAGATTCAAGCATATCATTTTCTACAATCTCCTCTCCAATGCTTTTATCCCTTCCCTTCACTCTCATCCCTCAGTGGGCCTCTGGATCCTCTCTGGAATTGTCTCTTCGCTCCCAGATCTCTCAACAGTTAGTTTCCCCCAAGTTAGCACACTCTCCCAGAAAGCTGCAGAACTTTCAGGGCTCTGGTCACCCTTTTCTCAGTGCGCTGGCATGAGGGATGTGCCTTCAAGTCCTGCTAGGAAATTGGGGCCTCTCTTGTGTGGTCTCTCAGGAATCTTTCCTGGCTTGATGGAAAAGGGACAAGCCAGCCAGAAAGCTAACCTGGCTATTTTCCTGGTTGCAGCACTGTAATTTCTGAGCGGGAGCTCTGAGAGCCCTCTAATCTGCAATGAGGAGCGCTGGCTGGTTACAGGGATAAAGGGCACTCGCTCCATCCCCTGCCTTGCCCTTGCGGGCATACCCTGCCAACTCAGGGTGTAAAGTCTCAAGAAAGTGTCTCCACCTTAAGTTTGCTCAAGCAGGGAAATAAGGGACTTGTGCAACAATACATACACACTACCTCCATACCATATTTTCCAGTGTAGTTAGCATTTTATGTATAGAGTCCCTTAAGCTCCTTTTAAAAATATATTAAACTTGTAATCAATATTTTAACAGATAAGTTTCTGTACTTTTCCAAAACAAAGAACCTCCATCAGTTCTCACTGGATCATAATAGAGATGCTCTGCTTTAAAAACTGTATTTGGTATGTGAAATGTATTTTTATTATTACCCCTATCTCTGGGATGGTACACTTTTGAAAGTAAATTGAAACAAAGACTTATGAAACCATGTAAGTAAATTAAAATTTCTGTATTTTATAATCCTGTGGAAGAGTTTAAGAGTGGGGCAAACATCTTAAGTTACTAAGGGGAAAAATAGAGCCAAATGTCCAGTGTCATCTTGAGGAGAAATGCTGTGTAATTTGTAATTCTTGCCATTGCTACTTTCACTGACTGATAGGTGGACATATTGAGGACTGCATTTTGTGGTTATTCTATAAGCAAAGTACAAAAGTGAGAAAAATAAGATTTCAATGGGCTGGCGACTGGTATAGCAAAGCTCCTCTGATGCCCGACTCACCAGAATGAATGAATGGATTTCCGTGGAAATCATAATTGGGAGACGATGACTTCATAGGCACTTGTCTCATGGGAAATATTTGCATTGGCCACAACTAAATGACTCCATACACGACAGTCGAACTGGTGGCCTCCTAGAGAACACGTATCGCTTATTTTTTCTTTCTACGAAAGCAGCTTCACTGTTTGGGTGACCACCTTGGATTTGATGAGATTGTATTTGTATATTTTTTCTTCGGTTATTTTCTTTCATTCCAATGCAGTCACTATATGCATATCGCTCACAGATAATGGTTTTTAACCAGTGGATAGAAGACCTGTGGATTTTGGATTCTCTTAGGGTTTTAATTACGGAAAAAGTCTGAGTGACGTTCAAGTTGGTCTGAAGGAGGTTAGGAAGGCTTGACCACGTAATTCCAGTTTCCGAAGCGAGGTGGCGCTCCAGGGTACTGCAGCGCGCTCGGGTTTCCTCTGCCGAGCGACTCTGCAATTTCCCCGCAGTAAAGCGGCCGCCACCGAGCAACTTTTAACGCAGGGGTTCTGAAACCTCGTGGTAGAGATCGGGAGTACTCGGTCCCGCTTAGGCCGAGAGGCCCTCAGAGTAGAAGACCCGAGGTTACTACCGAGAGAGGCTGATGGCAGAGGGGAACACGGCGGGACAGAGGACGCGGCATCCTCTGGGCGCCGCTGCTCTGGAGGAATCTGTAAAGTTCGATCATCCGTTAGTACCCAAGCTCCGCCGACAGCACCGCAGCGGCTGCGTTTGCGACTATGGCTGCGGCCCCTAAGGGCCGGAGTCAGCCTCCGCCCAACCCCGGGATGCCGATCTGAAACACGAGGATAATGTCGCGCATCACCCATCCAGTCTGACTCAGGGAACTTCAAAATTTTTTTGTTTTCTTTTCTTTTCTTTTTTTTAAATGGAAAATAAAGGAAGAAAATCTTGTGCGCACGATGTCTGTCTCCCAAAATAAGCAGCTCTCCTGCCTGTTCTCCTTTCCCTTTGTTTTCTTGCATTTCCTTTTCCTTCCTTTTTCTTTCCTTTTCTGTAATTTTCCTTCCTTTTCTCTTTTCTTTCGTTATTTTTTTCTATTCTCCCTTTCATTTGTGAAAGTCGGTTGTGTGTGTGTGTGTGTGTGTGTGTGAGAGAGAGAGAGAGAGAGAGAGAGAGAGAGAGAGAGAGAGAGAGAATTCTCAGTCTTAGAAAAGTCAGCATTGAGTAAATGGCAGTAAAATTGACGACGAAACTACTTTGATTTATTGAATGGACTCCAAACCATGGGATTTTGTTTCTACATAACTTCTGCCTTTCCTGGTGTCTGTCTCACAGCCTCTAAATCAAAGATGACCTGGAGGAAATGCCTCTCACTTTGCACTACTAATCTGTGGTTGTGGGGATCCTTTAAATCCATTTTTGAAACAAAGATAGAAATAATAATAGTAATGATAATAGTAATAGTTGTAATGAACATTATTTCCATCATCCTTAATTTCCTCGTGGTTTTGCAGCAAGGCTTGTCAAAACAGCAGCAATGCAGGTGGTTGGGTTGTTACTTTGGGATCCTGCTTTCAGTATCTGTTCCATAAGAATCCCCAGATCCCTGAGCTGTCCCCCTCCCAGTGGCCTTGGGTATAAAGTATGGGCCCTTCCAGTTGCACGGAAGTTTTGCTTGACCCACACAGGTCTTAGGTCTCAGGTTTGTAGACAGCTGCAGGTCTTTTAACCAATATTTCCGGCCACCTCACCTTCCCGGAAGTTTTATAGCCTAACTGGAGGAATTTTCAGCCCAATATAGGAGACTACAGAAACTCAGAGGGTCAGGTCATTAGGAATATTAATGTGGTGACCAATAAGTATAAATATGATCTAAAAGTCTCTTTCTATTCATTTCTTCAAGTATTTATTTGAACTAAGTGGTGAAAAGTGACAGTTGTGAAATAGACAGCTTTTAAAAGTAATGAACTCAGATGAGACTTTAACCTGTCGATTGCTATAAATCAGCTTTGAAAAAGATGAATAAAGAATGTTATTTTGGCACCTAACTGCCAGCATTTGCTGCTGTGTGGACCACTGGCCTTTGAATTGGCCTAACAGCACCACTGGGGTGGCTTGAATCTCTAGAGCATGGTCCTCCAGTGACCAGTAGGCCTGGGACTCGGCTACCAAAAGGTGACATTTTGGTGTGTGTGCTTCCATGTCTGTTTAGATGTCAGCCACTGGTTGGGGCCACTGCAGTGTGTCTGGGCAGGTGACCTCAACCCTAATCACAGCTGGGAATTGAGACCGAACTCACACTATAATAGCTGGGAGCTCAGTCCAACTCTGCAGTCCTTGATGAAGGGTCAGTGCCTGCATGACTCCCTGAATTATCTTACTAACTCTTTGGACTTGGTGGTAGCAGTATTGCTAGGGATGGGAGTGGGGAGAAGACCAAATTTCTCCAGGTTCTGGGAGTGGGTATGGGGTTTTAGGTGACATTGAATGACTTCCATCTTCCAGGAGAAAACTCTGCAAGGAAGGCTTGGGGGGGGGGGGTGTCGGTGGCTGCAGGGAAATTGGGCAGGTATATGCAGGTCTTGGAGAAGGGTCTAGATTCTGCATCTGTCCCAGACAGGGAACCAAAAAAATCACTTTTGAAAAAGGCTGTCTGATGTGTTGTTTTATAGTAAACTTTACGCATATTCCTGGATATCTCAGGGGTTTGCCACTGCTTAAAATAGGTATAATAGGTAAGCTTATTTCCAGGTCTGCTGTTGTCCATAACTATTTCAGTCATAGTAAGGTTTGTGGTGGGGAAAAGTCCGGTTTCCAATGACTTCTATCCCACCCACCCATCCATTACACTCCCAGTTATGTCCTTCTGTGTCTGCTAGTCTTAACACTTCCCCTGATGTTCATCTCATGTGCCTCTCTTGCGTCTTGGAGAAACGCTGGCTAACAACATTCTCCCCGAGTGGAACGAGGCAGCTTGAGTACCAGCAACAGGTTTTGCTGAGCAGCGTCTGCAGAGTCCTCTCCTCTTCCCTCTCCATCCTCCCTTCTGGGGTTAACTGGGAAAAGGGGTACTCCTCTACCCCCTCTCCCTTGGCGACCCATAGCTGTCCTTGGGTAAATGCAGGGTGACTGAAGAGCTGGCCCACACTCCCCTAGCCCAAATTTCCCAGACGGCTGAAAGCTCGGACATAGAGGATCCCTTAGAGGATGAGACCCAGGGGAAAAAAGTGGAGAGGACCACGCCCTTTCCGGAGACGTTAGCCCACTTCTCCCTGGCATGCTGAGCTTTTGATTCCGTTTGGCTGCACCCTAGCCTGTGATGCCTCCCGGGAGCCAGGGGGTCTGCTAACAGACCTATGGCAGCACACCACTTCAGGTCCGAGTTCCCTTCTTTGGGCATCTGGGTGCCGGAAGGGAGAAGCCCAGCCCCGGGAATTTGAGGCTCCAACTCTGTCCGAGCTTGGCCCGTCTTCGGGGTCAACAGGAGCAGGAACCTGTGGGTCTTAGCGGTGGACAATAGGCTACCGCTTGGCACTGACCCCTGCCCTCCCCGACAGCAGCTGGGATACCCCGCGCGCCAGCTGAAGCAGCCGAGGATCTGAATCGGCCAGTGTGGTGGTGGTAGACCAGCAACTTCCATTTTCTTGCCGGGAGGAGGGAAACTCTTCGGAGGTGGCCAGTGGAGACTCCTCCTCCACTCCGCCCCGAGGCAGCCGGGTCTCAGCTAGCTGCGCGTCTCCGCCCGCCCGAGCGTTTCCATAAATCAGGCCGCTGGCAGGCTGCTAATTAGCTCGGGCCGAAAAGAATGAGAGCTCCACAGCGCACGGTGGGGTGGGGGTGGGGGCTCAGTAGGTGGGAGATCAGAATTTCCCTAGGACCATCCGGAGACTCCTTGGGGCACTTTAGCAACAACCGCCCAAGCCACTGCAGTTCACCTCCTCCCAGCCCTGGCCTCCTAGCAGGGTCGTCTAGATCACACGCCTCCCGCACTGCGCGTATCCCCACGCTCGACCCGGCCCGCCCACCCACGCGGAGGCCAGCTCTCCCACTAGTTGAGCAAGCCCAGCATTAATTAACTCCCCCTTTCCCCTTGCAATATCGGAAGACTTTCAAAACTCATCCCCAAGTGTTTTCCTCCTTAAACCTAGAGTCTGTGCTTGAAATAACCGCTAAAAAAAGAGAGGAGTTGGGTCTGGAAGAACGGTGGTCACCGCAGGGCTTTGGGATAACAGGAATTCCCTAATGATAGTGTGGGGTGTGAGATGGGATGCTATAACCCTATCCCTCCTCCCTCAGTGAAAAGGCAAGGCGGTCAATCAACTTAGAAATAACATTAAAGTTGGATTATTGATTTCCATGAAAATTGCTAGCAAAGGATGCTGCGAGCGAGAGCGACTTCTGTTTATTTTCTCTTTTCCTCCCCCACCCTTCTCTTAGCCTGTGGGCTCTGTACCCCTCCCACCCCTTCCCACCCTCCAGGAAGAGACTCTGAGATGACATCACCGCGGAGACCCGCGGCCTCCCGGCCCCTGGCCCCTGGACCTCAGAGCTAAGATTGACAGGTGTCGTTCGCAAGCACAATGCCTTCCAGGTGTCACCGTCACAGTCCCATCCCTCCTAACTCGCCCTCTTGGCCCCCTTCCGTTCCAACTCTCCTACCCCTGGGAGAAGCTCTCTCACCCTTCCCCCTACCCCCGTTGTAGCTTCTCGCATCTGGGCACTGGGCCTCAGGTCTAAAGATACTGGCAGGGGGCTGGCACCAAGGGGCAGGGGTGGCTGGGACTCCGCCTACTGCCTGCCGCGAAGCCGCTCCGAGATGCCAAAGGCTCTGGTGAGGGTCCAGGCGGCGACAGCCCGGCAGTGGGCAAAGAATGAACATGCGTGCATTTTAAAGGAACTAGAGCTCTCTGGACTTCCTTGTCTTTGCTCTCTATTCTCCCACCCCACCCATCACAAACACATAATATAACAGACGCGAAGATAATCCTGCCATCTGGCAAATCCCAAATTTGGCGACCAAGCTCGGAAAGCAACAGCGACGACATCTCATCCCGGGAATAGGTGGCCGGTCCTGCTCTATTCCCCCGAGCTAGGGCAAAGGCGATGGATTCTGCCCTCACTGTCCCCACCTCTGCCAGATCCCTGCCCTGACCACGCAGATTGTGGGTGTTTTCTCCCGCTCTGGGTAGCTACGCTGGGGTCCAGAATGGGGAAACTACAATTCTGGGGTTTCCACCCTATTTTCCACCAGTATTGCCTCAATGAACTAAAACTCAAATTTGGCTTCATTATGTACAGCCGAATGTAATTTATAGCTGGGCGGCCTGTCGGCGGCAATTTAGATCATTTGGTGATAAGGATCACACTTATTAGATTTCTTCAAAGCCGATGGGGTTTTCTCTCTCTCTCTCTCTCTCTCTCTCTCTCTCTCTCTCTCTCTCTCTCTCTCTCTCTCTCTCTCTCTCTCTCTTTTTAAGGAGGGTATTTGTGCTAAATTGCCCGGTGCTGGTGTGATAACTGTCAAAAGTTTGACATCAAAGGAGCTAATATTATTCAGTTACCAGAGGAGCTGTCTGTCTAAATAAGAATATCTTAATTACTGCATCACAAAGGTAGAAAAGGGGTCGAATCTGAAAAGGGGAGAGGTATTCAGCCAGCTCCTTTTGATGCACTATCTATATTAGACCGATGAACGCGCTTAATCAGGCCTAGTCCGATTTCCTTTCCTCTCGCTGTCGGTCCTCTGAACTTTATAACTATATGTAAACACGTTGTCAGTGGGGACATAATCTTCTCGGGTTCTTATTAGAAGAAATTTCCATCCTCTCCCGTTCTAGACTAGGCAGTGGAGTCCGCTCCATCAATGAAGGGACTAAGGTTTCGTGGACAATAATGTGGCAATTGTTGATGGTTTGTGACCCATAAAATGTGGAGGTGACTGTTCTGGCTTTGGTATGTAATTATGCAAAACACTTTCCATAAAGACTTGCCATTCGATCTAATGGCAGTCCCTGCGGTCTATTTCAAAAAGGGAGGGTCTATGTACAGAGAGAGAAAAGTAACATTTGTTTTAACACAGGTTTTATGGGGGGGGGGGATAAATACAAACACATCCCAACGCCACCTAAAGTATTTTTCCAGTCAAATTAAAATAATTACGAGGGGGTTTAATAAGTTAATCATAGCAACACAGCCCTACCAAACACTGTGGGGGTGGGGTTCAGGCTTCAGTGTACCACCTCCCGACCTGGGACTGTGCCTGAGAATAACAATTCACCTCTGGGATTTTCAGGGGAGGAGTAGGATGTCTCTGTCTGAACTCAGTCCACCTGGGTGTCCCATTGGGCGCTAAAGTCCCCTGTGAGGGGCTGAGTTTGGAAAGACTTGGGCAATGCTTTAATGTCTTGAAAGAATTACTTAGTAGAGGGAATTTTAATGAAGGGGCCCTCTCTCAAGAAATGCCCCCATTCCCTTTCCCTCTAGTGCCCTCAAGTTCCCAGGAATCCTGGGACAGGGAGGAGTAAGGAACTGATTTGGGTGGAAAGGCTAAACCCGACGCTCACGCTCAGAGACGACAGCGGTGGGAGGAGCATACTCCGAGCAGCTAAAGCTACAGAAGCACCTTCGCAAAGACACCTGAGATTTGGTTTTGTTTTTAACAAATAATAAAAAGAATTTAAAATGCCTGGAGGAAAAAGGTGGAATGAGATAGGAGGGTCGTCACTGGTCCGCACTCAGCACTGGCCGCTAGCTAAAAAGCGAGTGTTTTCTGGCACCCCACTGGTCCCCACCACTCCCGGAGACATGCCCCCCACAGACTGAGTTGCTATGTGTTGGGTTATGAGTCCTCACTGACCGCAGCGCAGTGACGTTGCTGTGCCAGCCCCGCAGACGATGGCAACAGGGGATTTTTCAAGGGGGAAATGATGATTAAAAGAGAGAATCATCTAAATATCAAAGTGACACAGGGGAGACCTGGAAAAAATATTTAAGCTAATGAAAAGCAAATAAAGAAGCAGGCACTTAGACTGGGAAATTAAATATTATGTTTAAGATGGTGCTTTTGTGCGGACTTGAAGATTTCCGATTCATGTACACATAATAAACACTCGGGTTTGTCATCCGGAGGTGCAAATCTGAAAGATATTCCAACAAATGAAGTGCTGGCAGAGAGAGGAATAAAGAGATCGGTGCCTGTCAGGGGTCAGGCAGCCTGAGATTGCTTCTAGAGATCTTTTGAAAATTTCACACGATTGAAGGCTTAGGGGCTTCACTGCGCTCGCATTTCAAACTCAGATCAGTGGGATCACAATCAAAAATAGAGGTCTGGAAAATTTTGATGCAAAGATGGCCACAGGCTGCAGGTCTTCTCTCACTAATGTTCTCTGTCTCCTCTCTCTCTCCTCTCTCTCCCTCCCTTTCTCTCTCTCTCTCTCTCTCTCTCTCTCTCTCTCTCTCTCTCTTTCTCTCTAAGACGGATACCCTGACATGGCTGTGATCCTTTGGATGACAGAGTTTTCAGAAAAGAAAGAGAAAATTGCATCTTGTCTTATAACTTCCTTTCAGTCAAAAGGAATTTAGGATCTTATCCACCCCCCAAAAAAAAGGCAGGGGGGGGGGGAGGAGACAATTCATTTCTAGCAAGTATAGGAAGCTCAAAGAGTTTTTTGATTTCATAGTTATTAATCTATTCCTAGACAGTTAGGTTTGGCTCTCTTCTTCATTTATCCAGTTTAAGATGATTTTTCATTCAGCTTATAATTTAGTATTACATTGAAAATTCATCCCAATTTCTTGCTACTGTCAACTGTATGCATATTTAGATGTATAAAAATGGTTACATGAACATATGTTGAGCACATGACCTCTTTAATCCCTAAACCTGACTTATTCCAGGGGAGTAAATTCTCACTTAAATTTTGATCCCCTTGTCCAACAAGTCACCACTTTCTGGTTCAAACAAAAGACAGAAAAATAAGTTCTTTGATTGAACCATGGGGGAGAATTAAAGGACCTTAGGAGAGGGTTTCTGTGAGAATAGATCAAACTAAGGAACTCTGAAATGAGCCAGACTGAGAAGATGCAAAGAAGCTGGCTTGACAGCCAGGGGGATAAAACAGACAATCTTGGGAACACCCAGAAGTAATGGCAAATATGCTAAATCAATACTCATTTAAAATTAATTGCATTTGGTTCAACAAACTTTAGGAAGAGCAGGAGGAAAGAACTAATTTAGCATCACTCTTCCAGTTTTATATTTTTGCTATTTTAAACAAAGGAATAAGATATTTTTGGAAATAATCTGAATTATAATTTAGTTTCATTAGCTCTAAAGCCAAAATTAGCAGAAGTAGAATTCCTAAGGATTTCCCTTAAGTGGATATATTCAGAGATCTCTAAGAGGAACCTCACAGAGGACGAAGAGAAGGCCTGTACAAAAATTTTCTCCTTTTTAATTGACTTAACTCATTATTAATGTGCATTGCTTCACAGGTGGGCAGAAATTTAAAAAAAAGTATAAGAATTGGTTGGACTAATTTTCTAAGTCCAAATCTTTATTGACTGGTTTCTTCTACCCTGGGCAGGCTCTGAGACCACCCCCAGCTTGGGGTGCAGAGGCAAACCATAGGCAACCTGGCAGGTTGGACAGGCCCCAGATACTGCTGCTAGGCAGAAGAGAACTGAGCCCCTGGTGCCCAGGTTTTGATGAATAGTAGTGGAGGAGAAAAGTAGAGTGTGAGTGCCCCTCAATTCCCACATCCAGAACCTTCTTGGACAACCAAGTTACCAATTCTAACCAGGGAACATCTCCCCCTGGAAGTTTTGGAGACAGGGTTTAGATGGTTTCAGGGCTGTAGCTGCCCTTTGATTGAGTTTCTCCAATTTTTTTTTTTTTTTCTTCCATATCCACAGTAAAGGAATAGAGAGCAATCCACGGTATAACTTTAAAATACTCGAGTAGAGAAACAAATGAAGGGAGACTTTGTAGAAGGGCCACCTACAGGGTTCTCAATCTTGCTCTTTCTTAGTAGTCTAAGAAGGAGGAGACCCCAACTGCGCTTTAAAAGCGAGGTTTTATGCAGTGAATATGATGGGGCCGGACCTGGCGTCCAGGACAAGCGCTGGGAGAGAAAAAGCACTGGCGCGTAAAAGCAAGTGAGTGTGTAAAGATAGTGAGGCTCTTTGGCCAATGGGGACTGTGTCGCCTCTGAGACTGAGAAGCGACCTAACCCCAGCGGGGAGACCGAACCGCCAGCTTGCTTTGCGCTGAGGTCCACTTTACAGTGGGCTGGCCGAGTGCACCAGATCTCAGGCTAGAGAGAGTCAAGTATCCTCTGATGAAATGAAGGAGGTCTAAGGGTAATTCCCTTTGCAGAATGCAGAGCTGGCAGGAGCCTTAATTAAAACAAACAACAACAACAACAACAAAACCCACCTCATGAAACGGTTTTGAGGGTTGCATACTTTGCCCATAAAACAGGAGTTTTCTCGGGCCAGGGAGGTGAGACCTACGCAACTTGGAAGGATGTCCGCTCAAATTCTTAACAAGGAACTCCAGGGGCGGGGAAAAGGGCAGCAACCCTACATCTCAGGCTGCAGGAGACCTCCGGTGATAGTTACAGGTTTTCCTCTCCTAACCGTGGTCAGCCCTAGGACGACATACGAGCGAGCTACATTTCTCTCGTCTCTCCTTTCTAGGGGCAGGCACGCGGGGGGCGGGGACGGACAGGATTCAGCGAAGGATTGCAAACAGGAGGTCAGGGTTTTCTCAGAGCTTGGGATGAAACGGGCACCTCTAAATTTCTAGATTTTAAAGCAAACAAAGCTGAAAAGAACCCAAACGCCTCGGGTCGGGCAAGAGCTAGAGCTCCCTCCGTGCGTTTGAGGCAGAGAGCGCGCTTAACAAAGCAGCATGCTCCCTTCCTATCAGGGGCCAAATTCCAACCTGGCTTCCTCACTCTTTTGTATGGTGGTCGGAAATCAGGAAACCCGGAGAACACTCCTGTAGTATCTGCTCACCGCCTCTCAACAAGCTGGCTGCGGGGGCAGGGCGCAACCGGTAGCCGGGATTACTTTGAGCTCAGGTGGGGAACTAGCCCGGCTGGAGGCTGAGCAGTCTGGGCCAGGCCCCATCCCAACCGCTGCCCTCTGCCGGGGTCAACCACCAAAAACATCCAGGGGCCTAGTTGAATGCCAGATAAGAAAGGAAACTCCCAAAGCATCTTCCAGCTCCATTATCCCCATAGCAGAAAATTGAACGTTTCCAGCGTTTGGAAACCTCCTGCCACCTTAGAAAGTGGTCTGTCCTGCAGAGAGGCGAAAACATGCTAGGACACCGTCTGGCCATTTGGCCTTTTCTAAAATTATGTATTAAAAAATATCATGAAGTGAAAAACTCCAGGCGAGGCAACGCCTTTCTTCTACTTCTTTTGATATGACACCCACTAAATAAAATCCCCTTTCAAGCCATCATCACTTTAACTTCAAAGGAACGAATGTTAATTTTACCTTTATTTAAATGATTACCAAAGCGGGAGCGGATCTCCACTTCTTCAGTCCTCCCTGTCGATTTTAACCTATCAAGTGCTCTGAAAAGTAAGCAGCTCCTCTCCTCCTACCTTGCTTAGTTTTTTGTTGATGTTAATTTTGTGGAAGCTATTTAAAGTTTAGCATGACATGTATGAGTCAGGACTCCAGCGTCAAATGTGTCAGGTACTTCCAATGACCTCAGAGTGGAAGAATGTCAGAAACATATGATCTTTCCCTGGATGCCTGCAGACCAGGCCACGTGGGATCTAGTGGGCACCATCTCCTGATACGAGGCTCCAAAATCTTAAGTGCAGAAATGGGCAGTTGGCCATGAGCACAGCCAGATGACCACCTAGCACAACTTTGCCTCTGTTCCTTGGAGGCAAGGAAGGGAACGTGAGAAACTTCGGGCGATCTTTTTGGCGCCATGTGCAATTTTTAGGATCTTTTGCCAATTTCTCAGTGTGTTTCTGTCTAGATAGACTAAGCTCTTTGTAGTTAATTAACCCGTAGTCCACCTACAATTAATACAGAGAGAAGAAAAAACAGAAAAGGAATCAGAAGAAGAGAGGAAAATAAAAGTAATGCGAGTCTAGCCGGATTCCTTTACATCGGTTCTTCCAGCTAGTTACCGACTTTCCAGCTGCGAAGACGTTGCGCGCCATTTACTGTAATTGAATTGCTGTTATAACACCTTTCAGGGGGACAGCAATGCGTTCGTTTCAGAAAAGTTGTGCTTGCTTGTGCTCCTCCTGGCGTCACCGGCCTCCACCAGGCAGAGCTGCCCCAAGGGGATAGGCACACGGCTCGGTAGGCCCCGGGTGGAGCCCGAGAAACCTGGTCCCAGGTGAATTCATGCTGGGCAGTGAATGTCCCTGGTTTTGCTGATACTCTGGGGATGCTGGCAACCTCATAGGAGTCAGAACACCAAGTGAATGAACCTGAATGAGAGATGGGGTAGGGCCTGGAATTGCAGAGATAGGGTAAATCAACATTTTGCCAGGAAGTAAATCCTGGCCGCCAGTGCCTTTGCCTTCGCTTTTCCATTTTATTTCTGGAGTTGCTCCTGCCGTCGTGGTTGTACAGCGCCACCCTATCCGCCTCCTTTCGCCAGCCTTGGCGCCCCTTAGGAAATGTATTCGCCTAAGGAAATGAGAAAAATTCCTGCCCTAAAACTTCAGGAACAGAGGTTGGGGCGCACTGCTGAGATGACTTCACGCGCGCGCTCACCGCTCACCACACTACTCCGTATCCACCTCCGCAGACTGGGGTTTCCATTTTGCCGGCGGAGGAAGAACATGGAAGCCAATAGGATATACCGCCTCAGTTTCCCAGTCACAACTTCTGGTCTTCATCAAGGGCCTCTCCAATGCTTGTTCAACTTTTGCACCCTTCCTCGGGTCTCTGTTATCTCCCAGAGGGCCCCATAGTTTGACGCCTTGCCTTTTCTATGCCTTTTCTTATTCCTTATTGGTCCCTCTTGTGAAGTTTCCAGAGTTTTCTAGATGTAGAGAGCAAACCATAGACTCAGATGATCTTCAGGACAGTCACGATCTCCCGGCTGTCAGCGCTGTCTCTGGCACAGTCACCAGAAGCTCAGTACATTAAAAGAAGTGTCCGGGTGTCTAAGGAAGGGGTGATCGCTCCACCTAACTTCCCCAAATCGGGTTCCTTTAGCTAATTTAAAGAGACTCCAAGGAAAAGTAATTAGTTGAGGCTAGTGAGCTTCACTACCCCTGGCCGTGAAGAGCTGTCTGAGCTTGGTGGATACACACTGTCTTGGGCATTTTCAGTTGCTCCCGCAGATTAACGAGAGAACTTGAGACTTTCACCTCACTAACGACCCCCAGAGGTGCGGCAGGAAAAAAGGTGGCTGGAAAGTAGTTTGGGACTGATACCCAAGGGCAGAACAGGGGAGAAGCAAGACGTTTTGGGGAGAAAGAAACCAGTGTGAGGTTTGGTCTTTCGCTGTCAGGTCCGGAAACTTTATGACTGTCACTTGGAGTTCACCAAACATGTGTGTGTGTGTGTGGTGTGTGTGTGTGTGTGTATCCCACGGGAGCGGATGAAAAGAAGAATAGGAATTAGGCAGGGAGGTGGTTTTTGGCACCCACAACACTCCAACGTGACTCCATTTGAACTTCTCTTTTCCTGGGAGAACTTCGGCTTCCTTCGGTGCTTACTAGGTGTAAAGTCTTAGAAACGAAAAGCCCGTTTATCTTGGAGACATCTGACGACGCGAGTGAGTCCTGCTGCATTCTCCCGCAGTCTCCTACATCTACGATTTTTGCGAATAAAGTTTGATTTCTTTCTTAAGTGCGCGGGAAATGAGTGGGGAAGGATTCCCTCCTAGTCCCCAGAAGCTTCCTGTGGCAGAGAACCAATTGGAGGTGGAGTTGGAGAAGACCACAATAACTGCAGTACTGGGGAAACCCGGTCAGTCTTGACAAAAAGCGGTGGTGGGCGTAGATTGCTTCAAGGTTCTGCTGAGGACCGGAGAAAAGTAGGTCCCTCTCAAAAGCATCTGGACCCAATTTTCTCTGCGGGGAACCCCAGAAACTTCTATTTGCAC
Source organism: Sciurus carolinensis (assembly GCF_902686445.1). Taxonomy (NCBI): domain Eukaryota; kingdom Metazoa; phylum Chordata; class Mammalia; order Rodentia; family Sciuridae; genus Sciurus; species Sciurus carolinensis. Next base: position 64,196,686 of record NC_062214.1, read on the forward strand.
CTCGGCATCCCCAGACGGGACAGGCCCGTGCTTGCCTCTCTTGATATCTTAGCGAGTGCAAGGAGGCACCCGAGGTAGAATGGAATTCAGAGCTAGTGAAGGAGTCCAGTGCAAAGCCTCATTCTCTGCGTCCGGGGTCAACAGCAAGACAGTGGCGAGTCTTGTTAATCTGTCACACGCCCCCCTCCCCCACATCTCCCGCACCCGAAACCGCAGCCAAGGCTGGACTTGAGTTTGCCAGCTCTGGTCTCGCCTCACTGAACCGCTCTGTTTTGCGACCCTTCCCCGGCCCCCAGGATTCCAAACGGAATCTGAGCCCTTGCATTTGTGACTTTTCATTTCTAGATTCGGCTCTGCGGCGATTTTCGCCACGTATTAACCTTCGTTAACAAAGTCGATTGTCAATGTACAAACATTCTTTTGAAGAAGAAATAGAGAAAAACAGAAACAAGGAAAACAGACATGAGCCAAGAGACCTGCACGCAGCCAGGGGCCTCATACCTGCGTTATCTCTTTACAGCCTCACAACACCGTACAACATAAGTACTACTCTTGTCTCCTTTTTGCTGCTGGGTAAACAGCTCAGGGAGGCGAAGAAATCCCCCAAGCCTAACACCTAGGAACGAGCCAGGCCTAGAAGAAATCAGGCTGCCTCCTTTGGCAGCCAGCTCCAGTCCCAGACTAGACTCAGGAGAGAAATCGGTTAGCTTTTCTAACCCTCGGGAGCTTTCCTAGCCTGTAGGGAGCTAGCCAGGGGATTCCTGGCTGTCTCCAGCGTCTTGACTGCTCCGCTCAGAGGCAGCGGGCAGGAGGGCAAGGAATCCCCTTCCGTGGCACAGCCTGCTGCTTTCAGAGCTGGGTCAGTGTGACCCTGTTCTTTCCATATTTTAGAGATGAACTAGGGGTGCTTATTGTGCTCTGTATCTTTGCTAAAAAAAAAAAAAAAAAAAAAATGCAAGATAATTATTCCTTTTTGAGAACCTAGTAAGAGAGCCCTTGTATTTGTAAGAGGAGAAGAAGAAAAAAGAAAGGAAAGGACTTACAATATGGGGCAACTCTGGAGTGTATTATTCCTGGGAGATGGATGCAGATTAGGGGACAGTAAACAGTTCAATTTGCAACATCAAAACAAATGGTCACATTTCAAGCACCCCAACATGCTCCCAGTTATGGAGACAGACACTTGAATTTCCCTTGTCCTAACTAATCCCAATCTCTGCATGGGGCCCCCAGAAAAATGTTCTCAGGTTGGGACACAGAGCTGTTCATTTATGTTATCAGAGGGGCTTCTCTGCAAGTATTAATGGAGGAACAAATGACAGAGAGGGAATCTTCCCAATTTTCCCTTTTAATCTATATTCACTTTCTTTCACAGTAGTTTCAAGGAGGAGTTAAAGAATTTTAAACTGACTTTTTTTTTAAGCTATGAATGCAGATAATAATTTGAAGGTAGCTGCAACAGAATATGCAGATATGTAAGTAGCAATGACAGAAAACCATTAATTAGTCCACCAAATTGACGTGAGGAATGTTTCACCTAAATTTTTTCTTTCACTTTCTTTGTTTATATTTTTTTCAACTTTTTCATGGTTTCTTAACCTATGCAGGTCCATACTTGTGAACTTAAAAAAAAACCCTCCTTCAATAGATATAAATCAAATAATGAACATAGATAGCCTGTGGGGGTTGTGTACACCCAGGAAAAGCAATAGGAAGAAAGTGGAGATTAGAATAATTTCATCTTTATCTCATCATTTCTAAGATTAAGACACATACTATAACTCATTGTCTTTTATCTGAACAACCTCTTAGCAATGTGATTCAGGTATGTTCCTACTTCATGTAATTGTCATTTTAACTTAACTCTTGCAATAGTACATGTCATAATTAATAGTATTATTTCCATTTTATTGATGCAGGCAGTGAAGCCTGAGGTCAAATACAGCTGGTCTGTGGCAGAGGCAAGGTTTAAACCAATGTCCTCTGACCACACAAATCATAAAATCACTATCACAAAATGTGCCATTTTTGTTAGACTTTTGGAAGACTATGTACAAAGACATTCCTTGTTTAAAATATACATATATATAATACATATATATATATTATACATATATATGCATATACATATATTATACATATATTTATATATAATATATATATATTGTGTGTGTGTGTGTGTGTGTGGAGATACGTGACTGGAAGGGTGAGGAACATAAAGATAGCTGTACTTCCACTCCCAGTCGAATTATATCAATTTCCCATTTTTGTAAATTTGTCTCCAAAATTGCCACTTTCTTAGGAGATTCAAATGTTTGTCTTACCTTGGCTATAACCACAACCACAGTGTGGGTCTGCACAAATATTTGGAAGGGTGCCTGAGTTTATTTAATTATTTTTTTGGGGGAGGTACCAGGGATTGAACTCAGGGCATTCGACCACTGAGCTACATCCCTAGCCCTATTTTATATTTTATTTAGAGACAGGGTCTGAATTGCTTAGTGCTTTACTGTTGCTGAGACTGGCTGTGAATGCACAATTCTCCTGCTTCAGCCTCTGGAGCCTCAGACTGTGTCCCCAGTCTCAGGGTGCCTGGGATTATTTCCTGCTTTTGCCACCTGCTTGGGGTCATTTTCTCCTCTGTGAGAGAGGTCTTTGACTATTCTTCATGGGCAGGGTGCAATTGCACATACAAACCATGCTGGGAAAGAATCCTTGATAAACACATGCTAGGACGTCAACCTCTGAGAATCTAGCTCAGGCTGGTTCTACCAGGGCCCATTGATTCAGGCCAAGATTTTGCATCTTGGTTCACCACATTAGGACAGCTCCACCTTTCTCTGCTTGTACTCTTTGACTGGTCAGTGGGATCACTGTCAGCAAACTGAAAGTACATGTTCAACCAAACACAATGGAGAATCTACAGCAAAGTAAACTGTGATTCAGGATTAAATATTTTGACTGGATACAAGCTAAAGTTATCTCTCCATGAAGCTAAGCTAGCATTTCTAAGGCCATAGTGAGAGAAAAATCAGTGTACCTAGTCATTATTTTATTTGATTCAAAACAACAAAATGAGAGATAGTATTTAAATCTTTAACTTGTGGGGTGGAGCCCACCCATGTGTATTACACGTTTTGCTGAATATGGTCAGCCTAGACCAGCCTGTCCTACAGGAATATTAAAAGTCAAGGTCAAGAGTGGCTACCTGATTATACTTTAGGCCTATTCTAAATTTAGAGTTTCTCCACCTGGCAAATGAGTCATGGGTATTTGGAGGAGTGGGGATGTGATTGGAATTGTGGGTCTGAGTGTGTAACAAGGAGAATGCAGAAATCTTATAGGAGAGTAAGAACAATTACTTTCTTGTTTCCCATGGAAAATTCTCATTTGTGCATTTATTTCACATGTACTTATTGAATGGTAGGAGGTATCCAGCATAGTACAAGGCACCTGTGAATACAAAGATTAATGTCATAATCTCTGCCCTTGAAAGGTTTTTAGGTTAGTGAGGGAGAGGTAAGAAAACATGGCAATATAATACTCTCTGATCCCTGATACCAAGAGCTTTGGAAACTCTTTGGAAAGAGAGAATGGTTCCTTCTGCCATGAAAAACTGCTGGGAAAAACTTCATAGAAGAGGTGATTCTGTTTTGGGACTCAGAAGTTGTGGAGTAGAGGTAGGCAGAAAAAGGTCAGGAACAGGGTGAAGGAGAGAGAGAGAGAGAAAGAGGAATTTGGTGGGAAGCACAGAGCAAAGGTAGAGGAGGTCAGACTATGTCCTTTTTTCCTCTGGGAGACAATCAAGGTCATTGTTCACTGGATTGCTAGGGTTTGTGTATAGAAGTTGTAGAGTCCCACACAGTTCTTCATTAGAGTGTGTCTTTTCCTCCCTTTCATTTTCAGGGGTTGGAGGTTGGGGAGAAAAGTGGTTTTGTAATGGTTTCCAAGAAGGTGGAGTTGGTATTTTTTAGTCATATTTATACTTCCTTCTAAGGTGGATAAATTCAGCTCATCATGTTCTGAGAATTTACCAGAAGGTTTGAGGTAGAGACACACACAGAAAAGTAGAGAAGATTGTGGAACTATCAGAAGAGATTAGTACATGGAGAACAGTGGCCAAAAAGTACTCATGCCAGAATGAATTGTTAACTATGCACATGTGCCAAAAAGTATCTGTACCTTTGGCTTCCTCTTCAGTGCTTGTGCCTCTACCAGAACAGATGAAACACACTGTTTTGGTTAGTTCTCTATGGGTCTGTCTCTCCCTCAGGGCTGGAAGATCCTCAGAGGCTGGGACTCTGACAGATTCACTTATGTTCCCAGCCTCTGGCCCTGTGCCAGGCTCATAATTAAAGCTCCGTGCATTTCGAATGAATGAATGAATGATGCAAGTTTAAGAATACAGGTTTTATGCGTATAATGAAAATACCACAGTGAAACCCATTAATTTGTATAATTAATATGTGTTAATAGTTATAATAAAAGATACAGATTTTAAATTTGTATTAATAATTGTTAGAGCATCTAAATATCTTTTGGGGTTTTTAATTATGATTGTGTAGTCATTGTCAAATAGTTCTTATTTATGGTGGGACCTACCTGGTACAAAGAACCCAAACACAAGTTATTAAACTGTGGGCTCATTGCAGACTTTAGACAGTCACTTCCAAGAAGTTCAAAAGTGCCAACTGTGAAAAACACTATCTAATAGGCTTCAAGTCAATACTGCTAGTTTTTTTGCTTAGTCACTTCTTGTCTCCTCAGCATGGCTCAACAAACTATTTTGGCCTTTCAATCATTCAGAGCCATGATAAAATCTTGCAGGGCTAAAACTTAACTTTGTGCCTACATTTTGTTTTTTGTACCAGGGAATAAACCCAGGGGTGCTTAACCACTGAGTCACATCCCCAGCCCCTTTTTATATTTTATTTTGAGACAGGGTCTCACCATGTTGCTTATAGCCTCGCTTAATTGCTGAGACTGGCATTGAACTTGTGATCCTTCTGTTCCAGCCCCCTGAGCTGCTAGGATTACAGGCATGTACCACCATGCCCAGCGATTTTTTGTTGTTTTGTATATTAGTCATTTAGGTACAGCCTGAGCATTTGCCAAGATACTTTCTTAGTTGGACTAAAGGGTGCATTATGAAGATAATATCTTCTTTGGCCCATGGTTTCATACAATTGTTGAATGTCTTGGGTAATAGTAATAACCTGGACTCTTAAAAGCTAGGGTCTTACAATCACTTTCCCAGGGAGAGGGTGAGAGTCATACAGGAGGAGGGGTTCACCTCAGATGTTGTGATGCCCTTGTTATAATGCTGCTTTGTGTTAACATTTTCCAACATAGGCACCAATTAGATCTTGGAAACAAGCAGGAAGAAAAGCATTAAATGAAATCAAAACATGATCAGCTCCCCCTGAATTATACCTTATGTTTTAGCTACTCTACTGGCTCCCTGGCTTGGAGAAATTTCAAATTCCCACTGGCTTAGTAGCAAGCCTTCTTCTCATTCTTCTTTTCTAAATATATTCTTCCTTTAAAAAAATTCCTCCTACCACCTTATCTCTCTTGTGAATTCTCTTTTAAGAATTCATATTGCAAGGACTTCAAAGGTGAAATAGAATACATTTTTTGAACATGTTTACCAGTGTTCACAGCTTTAGGGAGCATTCAGAATTTTCAGTAAAGAAGTTTATAGCTTTTGTTTGCTTTGAGTTGAAAAGGCCATGTTAGCCCTGATAATCATGTTGGAAACACCAGCCTGTGTCTTGGAATCCAGGCAGTTGAGTTACTGGTTAAATATCTAACCACCAACACAAGACTCAAAGACAGGCAAATTTTGAAGACTGTGGGCCTCCACTGATAAGGAGAGAATCAAATTGTTGTTATCAATATTATAATGTGATTCCAAAGAGCCCATTTACAAGAGATTCAGATGGGACTGGATGACACAAATGAAAAAGAAAATCCAGCTTTAGGTCAACTGCCCACTTTTTGACATTTTGCTGGTACTGTGTAGACTATAAAATGTAGACCAACCTTAGTGATTCTGATGTGACCCTTCTACAGTTTGTATCTTGAATGTCCCCCAAACACCCACATGTTACGGGACTAAATGAAATAAAAACATGATAAGCTCCTGCAGAATTATACCTTAATGTTTTAGCTACTCTTTCTTGTGCTGACCCCTTTAAGAGATAGGGCCTAGTCTTTAGGTCATTCAGGGTGTGCCTTTAGGTCATTCAGGGTGTGCCCTTGAAGTGGAGTGTTAACCCTCAGCCCCCTCTGGCTCCCTTTTGCTTCCCTATCTTGAGGTTTTGCTCTCCCATGCATTCCTGCCTTGATGTGCTTGCTGCCTCCATCCAGGCCCAAAGCAACAGGGTCAACTGATCATGAACTGGAGCCTCCAAAATTGTTAGCTAACATAAACTTCCCTTTTATATGTCGATTATCTCAGGTATTTGTTGTAGTGACAAAAAGTGACTGAATACAGAAGCCAATATAATTCCCTCTACCACCTCAGGGAATTATGTTCATTCACAAATGGTTAAACCTAGAAATATATAAATAGTTATCATAACAAATGTATAAGATTAATATTTTCAGTACAAACATTCTTAAAAAATAATAAGGAAGGAAGATCTATGATTTCATTATGGAATAATTACAAACAATATGATTGAACCCATGATTACATTTACTGGATGCAAAAACAAACTGGGAAGAAAATGAAAAATTGATTAATAATTGAGTAGAAACTATAAATATCTAGATGTTTCAGACTTTCTATCTAAATAATGGAACACAGTTTCTACTTTGTAACCATAGTTTTGGCCTTGTGCATATATCCTGTCTTTTATAGCCAAAGACAAAACACTGAAGGGACTGGTTCTAATTCTGTCTCTTGGTGAGAAAGCTAAAGCCGAAAACAAATAGTTAATATTTACCTGTCAAGAAAGCAAGCATTGCAGGGCAGTCAGGTATTATCTTGGCATAAATCTGAAATTGGGAAAAAATACAGAAGTAAAATGAGTTATAGAAATAAGATTTCCTTGTATTTACTTAGTTTGGGAGAGAGGGACCGAAAAAGATGAAGTCTATCTCTGAGTTAGACTATCTAGAGAAGGATTTTGTGTGCAGGGACAATTATCTAAAAACTGATACTATAAATGTACAAATTCAAAAGATGAACTTTTTTTTTTAACCCAGGATGCTAGGAAATTTCCTCATGTATACAGTGGGACTTCTTGAGTAGTCTTTACTGGTGCAAGATGGCCTTTAATAATCTTCTATGGTAGTCAATGAAAAAAATTCTTCCTATGTTGCCAATTTAGTGAGCATAAATTACTGGAAACCTTATATGGAATAAATTATGTTCTTAAGCCTTCTCAGATGTGCAGCCAATAGAGATTTTAAAGTAGAAAACGAAATGCAAAATTTAGCTTGAAGGGGCATTGGTGTGCATTTGGAACCCTCTCTGGAGTTGTTCCCTCTCCACCCCTGTGAGGGGATTACAGGGCTGCATTCCAACCTGAGGCTGTCTTAGCCACATGCAGCTCTTCAGAAACCTGCATGTGGTTTTCTTCTTAGATTTAAATAAAGCAACAAGGAATATAGTGATGTTGATGTGGCAGTGAGCCTGAGGGGGGTGGGAAATGAAGAACTCTGCATAAGTCATAGACAGGACAAAGAGGAAAAGTATCACAACCCCAAATGTGCTATTACCTGACTTGCATGTCTTTGTTGAGGACCCTGCACTGCCATCCCTTTTTGTAAAACCATTGTAAGTGCAATTCATGGGTACTCATAAATGCAAGGTAAGTTTAATTGATTTGTGGCTTTCCACATTGCTGATGATGAAGTGGTACTTGGGCTGTTGAAAGGTGAGGGGAACTTGATTTCAATGCAGAGATGAGATGCTGCATTCTCTAAACTGACAGATGGAAATTCTGCTTCAGAATTCATTATATGATGTGAAGGACAATGGTGAAAATTTGAATCTACTAAACAGTTCGACAGGTCAAAATACAGTCAGACCATTAAAAGTTAATAAATTGGAACATTACAATTCATTGGGAAACACATTTGTGTGTCAGTTTCTAAGTTCCCTGATGACCTTAAGTTTCTGTGTCATCTCAAGTTTCTTCCACTCTCTGAGCTACAAGGTACCCAGTCTGACTAGAACTTTTTGTTTATGCAATACCTTGGCATGTGACTGGAAATATTTGTTATTATCTAAAGATAACAAATATCTTCATGGAAGATTAATGTCTTCTTACTGTCTCATGAGAAGGCTGAGAAAGGAAGAGGATTACCTCTGATTCCAGTTCATCTGTCTGTCTTCTTATTCCCAGCATATGACTATATATATATATATATTATCTATTAATAGAAAATTAAGTAACAGAATAACATGTGTCAATAGTAATAAGTCAGAATATAAAAATGTAGATGAAGGAAAACTTAACAATTATTCTTTCTAATCATCCCCTTTCATACTTTTTAAACAATATTCAAGAAGTTTTAATAGTCCTCTCCTCAAGAAGTGAAGTCAAATTCTTGGAGGTGACACTGTGATACTTTGGAGTAAAAGAACACATGATACTTGTGTCCTCTGACTTGGGGCATGCTTTTGGGCCTCTCTCACTTGAATCATGGACTCTGGAAGTTTTATAGGAAGGCCCATATGACCAGAACCTGAAGTCCAGTGAGGGGATGAGGGAGGCCTACCAACTGTGACAGTGACCTGCGTGCTGGAACCCTTAGCCCTGGTCAAGTCTTAAGACGATTTCAGCTCCACCCAACATCTTTCTGCAACTTCATGACAGACCATAACTGAAACCACCCAGGATAGTTGTTTTCACATTTTTGACTTTCAGAAACTGACATAATAAATGTCCCTTGTTTTAATGTGCCATTTTTTGGTTACTTTTTTTTTTTTTCTGTTTTTTTTTTTTTTTTTTATACAGCAATAGATTACCAGTACAACACTTTGGAGGAACTAATACAGTGTCCAGTATTGACTACAAAAGGCACTTAATAAATATTTGTTGAATTCATGAATTAAGATGCACAAATGAAAAGTTTGATTTATGTTCTTCCATACCTTTCTCTATTCAAGTAGCCTCTTTTAAAGTAGAAGAGTTTTATGGGATAGATCTCTTTAATTATTAAAAGTTCAATCATTCAACAAACACTTATTGCTGGTGCTACTTGTCAGTGTACCTCTCATTCTTTTCAGTTGAGCATCTGCCAAGCTTTTACAAAATATCTATTGAATCTCTGCAGGACTCTTTGCCTATAAAGGGGAAAATCCATATATTGGGTTAGATAGATGCAGATAACCAAGAAAGATAAAGTATAAATGAGAAGAGAGAAGTCACTATTATTATTGACATACTGAAGATATTCAAAGGTGAGAATGAGACCAATCATTGACCTAAGGTGTATAAATAACTCAAGGTATTCAATAGTCACAGGAACAATTTGGGACAAGTGTAGCTCGTTCATACTTTCTGTGATGTGCAGTGTGTTTGAAGTTGGATTTTGGGGTCAGGTAATCTGTGTTAAAGTCCAACCTCTTCCATTTACCAACCTTAAACATTAAAACATTCATTTAATCCTTTTGAGCCTCATTTTCTCCATCTGTACATTAAGCAAATAAATATAAATCTAGAGATTTTAAATAAGGACAGGTATGTAAAAGGTTCAGGTTATTGGTTAGCATGCAGTAAACACTTTAACAGTTGTTAACTCGTTTTTTAAAAACTTTTTTTGTTTTAGTTATACGTGACAGCAGAGTGCATGTTATATACTTTGATATATCATACATAAATGGGGTAAAATTTCTCCTTTTTCTGATCGTATATGTTGTAGAATCACATCATTCATGCAGTCATATACATACATAAGGTAATAATATGTTTCATTCTATTATCCTTCCTATCCCCGTGTCCCCACCCCTCCCATCACTCTCCTCTATGTAATCTAAAGTAACTTTGTTCTTCCCTACTGGCACCCCCACCCCCAACCTGCCACTATTTTGAATTAGCATCCACATATCAGAGAAAGCATTTGGCCTTTGGTTTTTGGGATTGGCTTATTTTGCCTAGCATGATATTCTCCAACTCCATCCATTTACTGGCAAATGCCATAATTTCATCCTTCTTTAAGACTGAGTAATATTCCATTGTGTATATGTACCACATTTTCTTTATCTATTCATCTGTTGAAGGGCACCTAGGTTGGTTCCATAGTTCAACTATTGTGAATTAAGCCGCAATAAACATTGATATGGCCACGTCACTGTAGTATGCTGATTTTAAAAAGTCCTTTAGGCATAAACCAAAGAGTGGGATAGCTGGGTCAAATGGTGGTTCCATTCCAAGTTTTGTGAAGAATCTCCATATTAGCTCCTTTTTTATGATGAGCTTTCATGCATACCACAGTTAGACCTCTCTCCTGCTCACACGCACCTCTCCTTTAATCATGTGCAGGATGGTGGGATTTTCTGCAAATCTAGAGACAAGAAGATGATTAGAATGTTCTTAGACTTCCCATCTTCCCCATGAAAAGAATGGTGAGGGGTAATAAGTGTAACATGTAAACAATGACACTCATTAGGGCTGTTCTCCTGAGAAGTTGCTGAATGTTCATGATCCACTGGTCTTTCCATCTGTGCCTCTGCTTATTGATTGCTCTCTCTTAAGATGCCATTTCAGACTCCTTTTGCCTTGAAAGAAACTATGTATCTCTATGTGTCTCTCAGCTGCACTTCTAAGGTTTGAGCTACTTGGGCCATTGTAGAAATGATTCAGCCAAAACACTGGAGAGTTTTCTAGAGAAATGGTCAAATGAAGAAGTGATTTTCTTGTTCATTACTGAGCTGCTTCAACAGGGACCTTAACCATATTTGAAGCTGCATGAGTCAAACTGCACTTCTTTCTTTCTTTCCTTCTATAAATTTACCTTCCTCACTGCCATATTCTTCTACTTTCATCCACTGTAGTAACTCCCTCCATTATTAGTAAAAATATGGACCATCTTATATTAGCAGTGTCCTCTGTGGTTCCAGCTGTGAAAAAGAACACTGAGAATCTCCCTTGGGCAAAGAAATATCCAGAAGTGATACATGTCTTTTCTGTTTATATCCTTTTGTCTGGAATTAGTTACCTGGTCAAGAATAAATATGTGTGATTTGAATATATAGTCTTCTGTGTGCCTAGAAGGGAGAGGAGAGCTAGGTATAGCTGAGTGCCAGGGATGGCCACCACATTACATAATTTAATCCCTTCATTTTGCAGATAAGAAAACTGAGGGCTAAAGGAAATTGGTGTTCTAGGTCATAAAGTAAGCTAGTGGCAGAGTTAGGTCTAGAACACAGCTTTTTTGATGCCAGTTATTATTTCCTTTGCTCTTTCCTATATGGGAATTGATGACACAAAAATGTTGCATAGCTATAGAATGTGTGGCATAAAGCATTAAGCATAAATTGGGAATTATGACCTCACTGTGATTTTCAGGTCATGTGATTTCCTCTGATATAATGAAGAGGGAAGTCTTCTCTCTTAATCAGACAAATGTGAATTTTTGACACTTCTACTACTACTACTAATAACAATATCTTGCATATACCTACAAACTTGAACTTCTCAATACTTTTCCAAACTATTTTCTCATTTGCTCCATACATAATTTAGGTAAAATAAGCAGATTTATTGTTCACTGACAATTTGATGGACACACAGGGCAATGTTATGAAATACCCATGCTCACAAAGTCAGTTAAGGGATGACATTGGAATTAAAATTCAAACTTGATTTTGAACAACAATGTTAGAGCACAAACCAATCATTTGTTCTTCCCTCTTTCCTGGGATTGCAGATTTTCTATGGGAAAGGAATAATTTATGGCTTTCTTCAAGCTTCAACAGGTTTTTAGTGGCAGGATAAGGAGCATAATTTTAGTCCTAATCTAAGATACTTGTTTTTAGATTTTTTTTTTTTTAAATTGGGGATTCATCCCAAGCTCTTTTTATTTTATATTTTAAGACAGGGTCTTGCTAAGTTGCTGAGAGTATTGCTATATTGCTGAGACTGGCCTAGAACTTGCAATCTTCCTGAATTGCTGGGATTAAAGGTATGAGTCACAGTACCCAGATTTTTGTAGATTCTTATGTTGATAACAATACATGTTGACATCTGGAAGGCATTATATTGAGGCTCAACTTTTATCTCCTGTGTTGGGATATCTTCTGAAACACTACAAAAATTCTGTCCTATTGATGTCCTTACCTGGTATTAATAATTTTTACCAAAAATGTGGGATTAGAAGAGTAGCTATAAGATTACAGTCACTCTATGTATATTTGCTGTTACTAGTACTTAACATTTCTTGGATAATGAACAGAGAAGGAAAACGAAAAGGAGTAAATTCAGCTCTTTAGGTTTTCTATTTCCTATTCTCCAAAAGCTGCAGTAGCTCTGACAGATAACATATGTAATACATAGAAACTTTGCACAACAACCAAATCTCCTTGGATTACTAAACTTGACTTCAGTTTAAACTTCACAGAAGCTCACTAGAGATTGGTATAATGGAATATTATTGAGTCATAAAGAAGAATAAAATTATGGCATTTGCAGTTAAATGAATGGAGTTGGAGAATATCATGCTAAGTGAAATAAGTCAATCCCAAAACAACAAATGTCAAATGATTTCTATGATAAGTGGATGATGATACATAATGGGGGGAGGCGGTAAGGGAAGAATGGAGGAAGGATGGATTGTGTCAAGGGAAATGAGGGGTGGGGTGGGGGTGGAGGGAAGGAAAGATAATAGAATGAGACAAATATCATTATCCTATGTACATGTATGATTACACAAACAGTGTGACTCTACTTCATGTACAACCAGAGAAATGAAAATTGCACCCCATTTGTGTATAATGAATAAAAAAAATAAAAAAAAATTAAAAAGAGGATGTATTAGCTAACATAATGGAAAGAACCAGAGGAAGAGATAAGTGTTCAAATGAAGCCATTAGGAAACTATTGTTTTACTGTTTAACGCTGTTGACCAGCACAATTATAGAGGAAGAAAGATTTATTTGAAGGCTCACAGTTTCAGAGATCTTAGTTCATAGAAGGTCGGCTCCATTCCTCAGGGCTCAAGGTGAGGAAGAACATCATGAGGGAAAAGCTTGGCAGAGGGAAGCAGCTTACATCATCAGGAAGCAGAAAGAGAGAGACTCCAGTCTCCAAATAAAAATTATATAACCCAAAGCCACACCCCAATTCCAATCTCCTCCAGCTACACCCTACCACTTTAATTAATCCCACCAGGGATTAATTCACTGATTGGGTTAAGACTCTTACAACCCAATCATTTCTTCTCTGAACGTTCCTGCATTGTCTCACATGTGAACTTTTGAGGGAAATCTCACATCCAAACCATAACACATATCTTACTTGTTTAGTTTCTTTCCCTATAATGCACCAACAGGCCAGGATGATCTTCCACAGTTCTTGTTTGGGTGACATGCCTAAACCTGAAAAAACCATTTGTCATTTTGAGGCCAGACTTATGTCACCTGCAAACTACTGCAGGCAATGAATAGAATTAGCCCCATTTAATTCTTAAAGACCGAGTATCAAAAAAGAGAATGTTTCTTCAAAGAAAATTAAGGCATTATTCTGAGGGGTAATGGATGTATTCTATTTCATGTATATATTCTAGTATTCAACTATATGCTCAGGAACAAAATAAATGCAGGAGAAAAAAGAAAGTATTTTAGTCAACAATGTTATATTTTACTAAAAGCAAGGACAGGTAGAAAAATCTGATAGTTCTAATTTGTTCAAGTTACCTTCTGTTTAATATTACATTTCCCCGGAGACTTGCACATGTAATAGAAGTAGATAATATCTTTTGCATATTTTATTCTTAATAGAAAAGTAGTTTAGGAGGAGATATGTAGGCTATAAAACAAAATTTTATTTTATTTACCTATTTATTTATTTTTGTGGGTACTGGGGATTGAACTCAGGGGTACTCAACCACTGAGTCACATCCCAAGCCCTATTTTGTATCTTATTTAGAGACAGGATCTCTCTGATTTGCTTAGTGCCTCACTGTTCCTGAGACTGGCTTTGAACTTGTGATCCTCCTGCCTCAGCCTCCAGAGCCACTGGGATTACAGGTGTGCATCCAGCTAAAACAAAATTTTATAATCTCGTAAGTGATCAGTCCTCTCTAAATAAGTAAATATGAAGATTCTGGCCTACTCTTCAGAGAAAACCAGTCTTTTATTTTTTATGTATTAATTTTTTTTTTATACTGGGGATTGAACTCAGGGGCACTTAACCACTGAGTCACATCCCTACCCTTTTTTTCCCTTGTTTTATTTTGAGACAGGGTCTTATTAAGTTGCTAAGGCTGACTTTGAACTCGTGATCTTCTTGCTTCAACCTCCAAAACTACTGGGATTAGAGGCATGCCTCACCACACCTTTCAAGAAAGCCACTTTTTAATTCCCAGGAAATCCTTATTACTCATCTTTGCCTAATCTGCAAGCAGTGATGGTTATAAGCACAAGTATGTTCAGAATGAAAGCCTTATCTTCATGTCTTATTTTTCTGTAGGTGTCAATTATTATTTCCTCAAGCCTGGAATGCATGGTTAAGGAACAGTCACTTCCTCCTCCAACCACACCCATTTGTTTATGTGGGCAAAATGTCATTTAAAACTATGTATGTTATCTGGCTTGGATAGAACTAATTTTCAACTGTCACACATAAAATGCTCCCTAAATAACAACCAAATTCATATAATTTCACAAAGGTACTGTTTTTAAATAAACTTTATCAGCTGATATTTGTGTAGCACATTCCTGTTTCCTAACTTCTTACATGTCAACTATCTCACTTGATTATCACGGGAGCTTTGGAAGACAGGAAGGGCATAGAATAATATTATTATTCTCATAGCATAGATGATGAAATAGAGAACTGGAGAGATGGGGGTGACCTGCTCAAGCTGATATGAGCAGTAATTAATGCCAAGCTTCAGATCTAGACCTCGGGTTTTTCTCACTACATCTCATTATCTGAGTTTGGATGAGGGCAGCAGTGTTAGCTAGAAGCTAACAGGAAAAACTCTGGAATCGAATGACCAAGGGCTTGAAGCCTAGCTCTGCTGATTGTTAGTTGTGTGACCCTGAGCAAATTTCTTAATCACTTAGCCTCAAGTATTACTCTTCTGTCTTGTTAAATAATTCCACACCTCATAGGGTTCTTGTAATGATTTAATGAAATAATGCCTGGACAGCCCTTAGCAGGGGCTCTGAATCTTGCTCTTGCTTAAATATGCCAGTTATTGTTATTGTTGTCATCAGATATCTCCAAACGCCAATTCAACCTGCATTTCCAAAGAGAAATGAAGAGGCGAATCATTCATATGGATCATAACATGTTTCTGCCTCTACGAACTGTATCTTTTGAGCTTGAGTAAAATGGGAGGGCAAATTGCCTCAATCTGCTGTTTAACTCACTATGCTGGCTTCCCAATTACTTTTTACCCCCATTCTGACCATCCACCACCAAACCAAGTACATGCTATGTGTACTGACATGATTGTAAGATTAAGACCATTTTGCATATTCCTAGATATGTGTAAATTCTACAATTTGAACAATTAAATTTAGACTTATGTAAAAAGAAAAACCACATAATTCATCTGAATCTTCCATTGTAGGCTAAATAAGCCCAAGGAAATTATTTCCCCCCCCTTTTTTTTTGTTTTCAACTTTCCCCAATTTATAACATATTATAGCTTTTCCCAGTATTAGCTTCATGAAAGATTAACTAGTTGCTTTCCCACAATTCCAAAAACAAGTTCTTCTGTAACACTGGCTTTAAATATAATAGGAAAACATCACTTTCAGTTGGGCGGACCCTGATTAGGAGGTGGTTTTGTAGAGTAAGTGTGAATGAAAACAAAAGGCCTGTTTTGAGCAGGAGCAGCCTTTCTTGGTGATTTTGGTGGTGGTGGTTGTTTTTTAATCTATTCATGACATTGAAAAGTGAGTGAATCAGGAATTGAGCTCTTTGAAAGAGCAAGACCAAATTTTTGCCATACATAGCTTGCAGTCTACTGGTGGATACAGGCAGGTCAACAATAAAAGAGGGTGATGAAAGTACAGTGGGGCTCCGTACAAGGAGCACCTAACTCAGACTTTGTTAGTTCTTCTAAGAGATGGTCACATCTAAGCCAAGGACCAACCCATCAGTGTGAGTTTAGCTAAGTCAGGGTTTGGTGGGAGAAGGGAAGAGGCAATTATTTGAGGTCTAAGGAAGAGGAGATGAAAATTCTGCTTCGGGGAGCATGGTTAGCTGACTTAGTGGAGTGCAGAGGTCAGAGAGAAATCCTGTAAGAAAGAGACTGAAGAAAGGGTAGGGGCCAGAATAAGGAGAAAGTGTAACAATGAAAACTTTCCCCAATCCTGCCCTCAAATCCGTGAAAGCAGAAGTGATCTCCTTCTGGGGCACAAGTGTACTCACTAACACCAAGGTTTTCTGGAGACTGAAGGTAAAAAAAAAAAAAAAGCAATGACTGAGCACTAATGATGCTCCAGGCACAGTGTTGTTGTTTTTAAACTTATTTTATGTTGATTTAAACTTGAACCCATCACACCGTATAGGCAATAAGAAAATAGCTTTAAAATGTCTGAATTTAAATCGTGACAACTTTACCAAAGGACTTTATTACTGATACTCAATGAGACAACCTCAAAAATTAACACTGCTATATTGATATTTGCAATACACTCACAACTTCCTTTACAAGAAGTGAGATGAGTTCATCAGGGAAACCCAGCTGATGAGGGGCAGAGCTAGGACTGGCTCCAGAAGTTGCATGTCCACCTCAGTTTGTAGCAGGTATGAGTTGATTGTGCAAAGCCTTACAGAGCTCTCAGCGTCAACTCTAGAAGACCCCTTGACATTAGACTTAAGGCATCAACTTATTTATTTTTTAGGGGAAGGACAGGGTAATGTTTAAATAAAACTTGCATTTTAAAATAAAGACGTTGTTAAGCTCCAAAGTTACAATGACTGTTGCAAGTTTTGGTGATTAGCCACAAAGGAGCATTCAGACAATTTATATGTTTACTTTTACTTTCTCTTAACATGGATAATGAAATTAGGTTAATGTCTCTTAAAGTTAGTAATATTTCTTTTTCTTCAGAGGTGACAACAGTGCATTTTCTTTACCTTTTTAGTAAGATGTAGTTTTTTTTTTTAATTCAAAGACAAGGTTTTATCATGACTTACTTGGGATTTAATTTTGTCCTATAAGTTTTTAAAGTAAAACTTCTGTTTTTAGTAAATCATGTGACATTCTTCTGTCCCCAAATAAAAATGCAGGCTGTAACTGTGTCTGACTTGCCCCCTTTTTTATTTTTTATTTTTTTGGTCTCTGTTTCAGAAGTTCATAAATTAGAGTGCCAAAGATGTAATATTGCTTTTGATGTATCTGAAGTAGCATAAAGTGGTCTTGGAAACTACATCACATTTTCAAGAAAGAAAGAAAAATTAAAGAGGTGGGGGGAGATAATAGCTTAAAATAATTTAAACTGTGATGACTGTATCAAAGGACTTTATTACTGACATTCAACATGACAACCTCAAACTTAACACTGCTTTATTAATGTTTGCAATGTACTCACACCTTTTCAACTAACTCTACTCTCCTTTAGGAGAAAAGCTGCCATGCATGTTAACTGTTTTCAGAATTGTCAGACATACTCCAAGAATACTGATCAGAGAATTAGAATAAAAACAAAAAACATTGTGTTGTATTCATATTGAAAAGGAGAATTTCTCCCTATAAAAGTATTTAAGGTGCATCATATGTTTGTTCCTTGTATTGACTTTTTGTGTTGTTTAATATTTTGTTCCTATCAAATGAAAATTTGTTACATTGGATCAAGTCATTTTATCTTCATAGCCTATTTTCACTGTCCTTCTTGGACCTGTGAGCACCGCCAAACACTTTTTAATTATCCTGATCAAGTGTGGGGGACATCCTTTTGCTGACCCCACTTGTAATCAATTGTGATCTCCTAGACGCATTCGAATTGATTGCCTCTCTCCTCCCCAACTAGTCAGAAGAGTGGGTCATACATTATCCTGCCCCTTGGAAAAATCCAACTCAGTGATTGATTTTATGACTGCCTGTGGCAGCAAATTCCTCAGCATGAATTCTAGCAGGTGAAGAAGTATTTCCTATAACTTGCTTTAAATTTCCTTAGCATTAACTTCTCTGAGTGGCCCAGCCTCTTATGGGACAATGGAATAAGGATCTATCAGTTTTACTGCCTAGTACCTATCTTTAATGTCTAAGTAAATCTCTCTTATTTTGCAGCCTAGAGTTAGTAATTCTAACTTTTGAAATCTCCCATTATGAACAAATCTAGATGGGACTCACTTTTTTTCCTACTCTGGAACTCAGCCATCCCTGCACTAAATTTCTTAAGGTGAGGAAGTGAATGATGAATATAATAATCTAAATGACCTTATATCTCCCCATAATGCTATATTGTATTAAGCTTTCTCTTACTTTTTTATCTTTTTGATTTCTCTGTACCAAAATGGGAAATTCATTTAATACAATAAAAATTTCCTTTGAAAGATTTTTAATCTAGTTCTTCCTTATATACGGTGCAATATTACCCTTTTACAGTATTACATACCTTAGGATTTTATTTTTGTGTGTGTATGTGTGTGTGTGTGTGTGTGTGTTGTTGTTGTTGCTGCTGGGGATCAAACCCAGGACTTTGTACATGCCTAGTGGTCATGCTGTCATGCTCCACCCCTACTTAGGATAGTTTTTATCTAATAACAAAAGCCCTAAAAGAGCTTTGGCATGTCTTTGCTCTGATTTCTACATTCCGTGGGGAGGGGAATAAAACTCTTTTTAAAAAAGTAAGCAGAATATATATTCATTTTATTAAATCAAGCATTAGTTGTTAATTAAACAAAAATAAAATAATAATAATCCAGAGATCACATTTTCCTTAGATTTTCCCCAAATGTGCCTCCTCTTGTTTTACACCCAAATAATCTCATTTCTAGTGTCTTATTTTTGTTAGTTTTACAATGTCAGTGTTTAGGTTAACTTATTTGATGACTTACAAAAAACTTTTGTAAGATTTTCAAAACAAATAAAAAATTGTACTTTAATAAAACATTTTGCCATTTATTTATTGAGATATGTATGAGAGAGACCTGGTATTTCATGTTTGTTGAGTAAATTGGGGTTTGAAATATATTTGAATTTGTGGAGTGAGGGTGAAGAATCACACACACACAACACACACCTGCACGTACACACCAAACAACAAACCAAAATTTAAAGAAAGGCAGATCAAATTGAAAGTATATACTGAAGTAGGGATGGTTTTAATTTCATTTTAATTTTGAAGTTTCTGTGAAGAGGAGAAAAATGGGGAAGGAGGAAAGAAGAAGAAAGGTGAGGCCATGAGCAGGGTTGAGACAAATAAGCCGTGGCTCCACAGTGATCTCTCTTTCTGCCCTTACTCACTACCTTCTCTCTTCCCCTCCTTTTCTCTTCACTTTCTGTATTCTGCCTTCTTCTCTCCTTTCCTCTCTGCCTTCTCTTCTATTTTCATCAAATATTACTAAGCACCTACCATATATATGTCTCGGGCTAGGCACCAGATGCAATGACAAAGGCAAACCTGGTCTTAAACTCACATTGCAGGGTCAGGCAGATGAAAATCAATTGTACCAGGAATCATCCTAGAGGAACCTGAGAGCACAGATAGGGAGCACTCATCTTAGTTGAGGGGGAGAGATGATATTGAAACTCACACAAAAAGGATGCTTGTAAATGGACCAGGGAAATTAGGATCTCGTAGAGGAGGAGCTGAAAGAAGTCCACTAGTGCTGGAGGCATTGATCTAGGTAGAAATCCCTCTTGCAAGGTCACCATGACTTGGAATATTCATTTTTTTTTCCTTTAAAAATAAAACTAATGGGAATAGTTTGCACTTTGGGTGGGCTGGAGGTATAGCTCAGTGGTTTAGTACTTGTCTAGCATGTACAAGGTACATTTTGATTACACGAATGGTATGACTCTACATCGTGTACAACCATAGAGACAAAATCATGTACCCCACTTGTGTACAATGAGTCAAAATGCAGTCTGTAAAAAATAAAAAATTAATAAATAATTTTTAAAAAGTAACGCTTTGTGTATTTAAAATGTTTCTTTAAAACAAATAATTGTTCATTATTTTCCACCAGCAAAAAAAAAAAAAAAACCCAAAAAACAAAACACACAAACAACAAAAAAAAGAATATATGAAATATGGGCATCCCTATCTCCTCTTTCCTAATCAGGGATCTGAATTAATGACATAGTCATTCCAGGAAGGTTAGCTGGGTGCCATGGAGGCTACTGTGTTTGTAAATTGGCAAAAAGTCTTACCATAGGTGCACAGAGATTTCTCTTTAAGGGTCCTTTTCTCAGCATTGAATATTAACTTAGAGATACCACTGAAAATACCTTTTCAGGTACTTAATTCCTTTAATACTAGTTGTCAAATTAAACTAGCTTTCTCCTTTCTTTCTTTCTTTCTTTCTTTCTTTCTTTCTTTCTTTCTTTCTTTCTTTCTTTCTGTTTTCTTTTGTAGTTAAATCCATAAAAATCATAAAAATCAGGCAGTTTTGGATTTCCCACCAAGGGGAACAGTCACTGTTAACAATGAGAGGAAATTAAAGGTTGGGGTTATTTTCCCTCTGTACATATCCCATTGGTGCAGAAAGATAATTGTATGGCTCATATTGTACTTGGAAATAAAAGCTTTGATGCTCCCACTCATCCTTCACTATATTTCCAGGGTTGAAAGCAGACCACAGGACATTTGGCTTCAAGAAGGAAAAAAGAAAATTTGCTGGAAAAGGACTCTGCAGAACTGGGCATAGCTGTGCCTGACTGTCCAAAGAAAGCACTTTGGGCCCACACCCATCTCTCAAATCTGTCTAAATCTTGTTGAATTCATTCAACTTTCTGATTTAGAACATTTAACTATAGATTTGTCTATTTTAATTGAGCCTCTCTGCTGAGCCTCTATAATAAAGACATTGAAGATATGGATTCTCTTTTGTAAATGTAGGAATATATTCTGAAGCTTGGTTGGGGAAGTCACTGTAGTCACAGACTATCCCCCAATTTTTTACCTTAATGCTTTTTAATTTGTTTTGTGGTGCTGTGCATCAATTCCAGGTCCTCACATATGCTAGGTAAGTATTCTACCTCTGGGTTATATCCCTAAACCTTCAACACCTTTTTATTAACAAAAAAGAAAGAAAGGAAGGAAGGAGGGAAGGAAGGAAGGAAGGAAGGAAGAAAGGAAGGAAGGAAGGAAGGAAGGAAGGAAGGAAGGAAGGAAGGAAGGAAGGAAAGAGGAAGGAAGGAAGGCAGGAAGAAATGAAAGAAAGAAAAATGTTGAAGAGGATATGCCAGGTTATTAAATAGTCATGTCAATCATGTCTATGTGGTGGTTCACAAATATTTTGGATGGAGAGGGACAAACAGCTGGGGAGATAGCTCAGTCGGTAGAGTGCTTGCCTTGGAAGCACAAGGCCCTGGGTTCGAACCCCAGCACCCCAAAAAAAAAAAAAAAAAGAGAGGGACAAACAATATTCAGTCATGTCTCATCCTTGAGGCTTACATATTTGGAGTAGTCTTCTTCAAGGTGTATGTAGGACAAAAACACTTCCACTTAGACATATTTTAAAGTAGCTTTCAGATAATATTTTTAAAATTTTTAAACTGAAATTATTAAACTACTATGTATTGAAGAGGTCAAAGGTTCAAATAATATATGTGTTCATTCAGATTAAAAAGGCCAATTTTTATTTTGAGGGGATATTTAATTTGAAGGCACTTTCTGTGATAGCAATTCTAACTGGACAGCTATGTTTGTGGAATCTTCCTGTGCAGGGAAGGTGCTTGTCAGGCAGGGGTAACATCGTGCTCCCCTCTATTCTTACACAATCCCCAGAACTCACCACTGAGTCTCCTGCAGAGAAGTTCCTCAGAACTGAATTAAATGGCTGACCCAGCACAGCTGGTGTCATCAAAGGATGCTGAAATACCCACCTCCAGTGTCTATGCCTGAACCCTACTATTAACCCTTTCCCATTTCAGATAGAAAAATATTCCATTATGGGAGTAGTCCACTCAGAATAGCAATGATGACAAGAATAATGCAATAAAGAACTAGACTGAGAAGCCACTGTGTATCAGGGACTGTGCTAAGCACTATTATTTTATGTAAACTTTATAGTAGGTCAAGGAGATATGTTTTTATCATTATTTCTATTTTAAACTTAAGAAACTGAAGTTTAGGAAAGAACTTCTCAGAGTTATAGAGCCAGAACTCCAAATTAAATATCTGATTTTGGATTCTGTGCTTTTAATCATTACATTCACGAGGCTGGACAGTATAGCACAAAAAGTTATAAAAAAGCAGAGAGACTTCCCTGGGCCCCAGAGCATGCAAAGCAAATTTAGAGTGGAAGATATTTGGATCCATTCTTTCCTTGTCTTTTTTGTTCTTCCTATTATTTTCCCACATAACTCTCTACTAAGCTATATCAGGAACTACTGTGGATATTGTGAAGGGGATACATAAGACAGACTGCTCACTCTGATCCCCTGCCCTCTGCCTAAAACTTGGCTTTAGCCATCCATTTGGGAGAATACAGCAGAAACACATTCCCTCTGGTTCAAAATTTCAAACCTAACTTGTCTGTAATTTCCAGGCAGGATTCCAATCTCTGCAGCAATATTTTAAAATTATTATTATTATTACTATTACTATTATTATTATTATTATTATTTTGGTGCTGGGGATCAAACCCAGGGATACTTTATGACTGAACTATATCCCAAGTTCTTTTTATTTTTTATTTAAGATAGAGTCTCACTAGTTTGCTCAAACTTGCAAACCTTCTGCCTCAGTCTCCCAAATTGCTGGGAATACAGACATGCACTACAGTACCCAGCTATTTTTAAAATTTTTAAATATTTTGGTGGTGCTAGGCATCAGACCAGGATCTTACAAATGCTAGGCAAACATTCTACCACTGAGTTACATCCCCAACCTGCATATCTTAGATTTCCAGTTATTTAGAAATATTTTGATCTAAATATGCCTTTAGTGTCATGCTTTATTAATGTGGGTACAACTCATATTAGTGAGTGCCTGCCTTGAAGCCATCTGCCCTGCATAACTTATTGGGTTTCATTGTTTACTCTTAGTTTAACAAAAATTCCATATGCTCTGACCTCATGACACTTAAACCCTGCACATGTAGTTAAAACAGGAAAACTCGTTATCTGATATCACGAAGGCAAATCAGCTGTTAGAAATACTCAAGTGTTTCCATCCCCACTGGTATGTTGTTGTTGTGGGGAGCCATAGATCATTAATTAAGAATTCACAGGAGAGAATTTTGTTGTTGTTTATTCATTTCCAAAATAAACCCAAAACAAAGAAGGTTTAGCTACAGTGCATTTCTTTTTCATTGTTAGCACATATCATTATGTCATCTTGTAAGAACTGCCCAAGGAAATTTAAAAAATATTAATACATGAATTGCTCAATATGACCCTCCTCCCACCTGCCTGTGGAGTTGTCTGAGAAAAGGACAAAACATAAGCATTAGTCAGGCCCTCGGGTGAGGAGTCTGCTCACATGTGAGGATGCCAGTTAGCCTGGGTGCTTGCGGAGCAGGCTTTGGCAGGCCACCAGAGAGAGGGTATTTCATAATTCAGGACTTACTCCAGAGGATTGTGAGCCAGCAAGGCATTAATAAGAACCCAGGGCCAGGGTTGAAAGTAGAGGGAGGAACTTTATTTCATGGACCAAGACCTCAGAGAAGGAAGCAATTCTATTTTGTAAGGTTTCTTTCCTAGTTCTCCTTTACTCTTATTTTAGCTGATAGGCATTTTTTTTCTCAACAGAT
This sequence comes from Sciurus carolinensis, assembly GCF_902686445.1. Lineage (NCBI taxonomy): Eukaryota > Metazoa > Chordata > Mammalia > Rodentia > Sciuridae > Sciurus > Sciurus carolinensis. The sequence continues at coordinate 64,220,751 of NC_062214.1, forward strand.
TTCATAGTGTATAAAATTATTATTGTCTTTAGTGCTTCTGAATGCACTGTAATACCAATTCATTCCTAAAGAATTTAGGAATTGTGGAAAAAGATGCTAGTTTGTGCAATAAGATATAAAAATGGCTAACATTTGTCAAGGACTTACTTGTACCAAGAGTTCTGTCAAGATGTGCGTGGGATACATCAGTTAATTCTTGGAACTCTCATGTCTGGATATTACCAAACTTAATTGTAGTTAAGGAAACTAAAGCATAGAGAGGTTGAATAATTTGCCAGAGGTCACAAAGCAAGTCAACTGCAAGGCTAGGAAAGAACCCCTGCAGCCTGATCAGGTCTAAACCTCTTAAGTGACCTCGTGGTTTTCCAGATGGATGTTGCTATTATCTTGTTGTTCACCAGGAGCCATTGGCAGGCTTGGGTCTCCAACTTTGTTAAGTACCTATTGTGCTAATACGTTCATTAAAACCACAAAAAAGGGGTAGGAAGACAGTTTGGCAGTTTCAAAAATAAAACTAAACATACTCTAGCTGTATGATCCAGCAATTATGCTCTCTGGTTGAATGAGGTGAAAACTTATGTCCACAAAAAACCTGTATGTGAATGTTTTTAGTAATTTTATTCTGAACTTCCCAAACTTGGAAGTAATCAAGACATTCTTCAGTGGGTGAATTGATAAACAAATCATAGTATGTTGAGACAATACAGTATTATTCACAAATAAAAAGAGTTTTAAACACATACTGCTAAGTGAAAGAAGTTACTCTAAAAATACTACTTACTGTATTCCAGTGATGACATTTTCAAAAAGGCAGAACTATGGGGACAGCAAAAAGACAATATTTTCCATTGTTTTGAAGGAGACAAGAATAAATAAATGGGAGAGCACAGAGAATTTTTAGCAAGGTAGAAGAACTGTCTATGTGTAGTGGTGGATATATATCATTATACCATAGTCAAAATGTTAATGTGAACTATACACTTTCATTAATAATAATGTATCAATATTGTAACAAGTATATCATGGGTAGTGTAAAATGTTCATAGTAGGAAAAACTAGTGAGGAACTAGATGGGAACCTTGTAATTTCCACTCAAATTTTCTATCAACCTAAAACTGCTCAGAAAATATGAATTAATTTTAAAATTATTTATTACTGTAGTGAGGATTGAACTCTTATACTTTGCACATGCTAAATATATGTTCTACCACTAAGCTGTATCCCTAGCCCTAACAAATTTTCTAAAAAGGGTGAACTTAGGTGGGAAGGGCTCCTAGGAGTTAGTATGAGAAGAATGTTTTTTTACTTCTTTCTGTTTCACATGTTTCTACTACCTATTAGAAACAAATTAACTTAAAAACACATTTAAATATCTATATTACATAGCAAAATTGATTAAAAATTTAGAAGCCATCAGTGTGGGGTTGTAGCTCAATAGTGGAACACTTGTTCAGTTGTTGTGAGACATTGGGTTCCATTCCCAGCACCAAAACAAAACAAGAAGTCAAAAAAGAAAGAAAGGTCAACTTTGGATATGATCCTGAGGCTATGATCTCATGTTTGACCCATTTTTAATGATGAAATCTTGGTCTCCCATGTCCTTGACACACTAAGAGCACCATGCTCGAGAATGACTCCCTTGGTTAGGAAGAGGCCAGACATACTCAAAGAGTTGGGTTTCTTACAGGTCTCCCTGCTGCCTGCTCTGCCCTTCTCAGCATCATGTATTTTAATTTGCTGTCCTCAGAGACTCTGCAGAGTGCTCATTCTGGTGGTCCAGTTTGTATTCTGAGGTCATCAAGGAGAGACAATGTTGGTAGAAGGGGAAAAAAGAACTTAAGGACCCATAAAATTACAAAGAAAGGGAGAGAGGAAAGAACAAAGAAAGAAAGGAAGAGGAGGAGGGAGGGAGAGAGAGCAAATGTAATTTTGATGGGCCACTTAGGAGGCTTGTATGGCTTCCTGTTAAAGGTTTGGTCTTGGCAAGGAAGTCTCAAAAAAGAAAAAAGGATAAGTTCAGATTTTCTAGCAAAGAATGGGACTGGATTTTTCTCTGATTCTTTTCCACTTCAAACCTTGGAAGGAACACTAAGCCAAAAAGGGTCTAGCCCATATCTGTCACCACTTCCGCATCCTCACCACCAGGGCTGGTAGACACCATTAATCATACAAGGCATCCATCTGTGTGCCTGTCATTTGGGTTGCTCCCTATGGTCAGAAAAGCAGATGACAGGCAAATGCCAAGCACTTGGCTGTGTGGCTCTTCAATGGTGACTGGGTAGAGCAGTTTCTTCTCTTTGCCTAGATTTTAATTTTCACATAATTCAATTTACTCTTACAGAATGAGATAGTTAGGTTTAGAAAGAATGGAGCAAACTCAATTTCTTTTGGCTTTCTAGCAGAATGGAAGACTTTAGAGATTTTAAGTATTACTGGGCAGTGTTGATTCAGTTGAAACACACATGCACTAAATTTGAAGCAATAGGGAGCTATCTGATCAACTTGTTTTTCTATTTAATCAGTTAATGAATGTTTGATTTTTTTTTTTTTTTTTTTTTTTTTTTGGTGCTGGAGATTGAACCCAGGGCCTTGTGCATGTGAGGCAGGCACTCTACCAACTGAGTTATATCCCCAGCCCAAATGTTTGATTTTTAAAATACAGAATCAAAGAATCAGCCAGGGCAAGAATCGTAGTGTGTTACCCAAGGTCTTTTTTTCTTTCCCAAGATGGAGTTTATATATTAGTTAGCTTTTTGCTGCTAAAATGAATACCCAAGAAAATCAACTTAAAAAGAGGAAAGATTTATTTTGGCTCATGGTTTCAGAGATTTCAGTTCACGGTCACTTTGCCCTGTTACTTAGGGGCTGTGAAGAGGCAGCATATCATGGTGAGAGTGTTGTGGAGGAGTCCTATATACCTCATGATAACCAGGAAGGAGGGGGGCAGGAAGGGGACTGGGATCCTAATACAGTCTTCAAGGATGTGTCCCCAGTGACATAATTTCCTTCCATTAGGTTCCACTTCTTAAAGGTTCCACCACCTTCTTATAGCACCACAGATTAGTAAGCAAGTCTTTAGCATACAGGCCTTTGAAGTGCACTTATCTAAACTATAGAAGATTATAACCATGAATTCTGATACACAAGGCAATTTACCACTCAATTCTCAACTTAAAATTTTATTTAGATTATATGGATAACCCCTAAAGACCTCAGTAAAATTGACTTATTGGCTCAATATAAAGTTCCCAGGGAAACTTGACGGTTGGTCCCTTCCCAGGCAGAGTAAGCTTTCATAGCTGCATAGATCTCTCTGCAGGTGGGAGATTCCTGGTTTCAGGAATCCTTCAGGATGAATCTTTAAATTGTGCCACGGTATACCCTTAAATGCAGACTCCAGAAAGTTTTGATCCTATTTCTAGAAGAAAATTAATGTCAGGAATAAATGATATACTCCAACTCCCTACTTCTAATACAGTACACTTCCAAGTATCTTCTTAGGATTCCATGGCACATCTTTTAACCAGTGTAATGCAAATATTGAATTCTATTTCATGTATTTTCTTCAAGGGTAGTGGTGAATTTGATCTACTCACCCCCACTCGCTTTTCTTAAGATTTCTCACCAACACACAGTGGTATGAATTCATGATCAGGTGAGGAATGAGTTGTGATCTCAGTACTAAGGAAGCTAACTGGGCATCATTTTCAACTTTGGCTTCAATCATGCTATCCTCTATCAACTAAACCTCTAGATCCAAACATGAAGAACTACCACATGGGACACTTTGAAGAATAAATTTCCTTCCCAAAGTGAATACCATACTACTTTCTACAAACCCACTTCCCATTTACTGAAGGCTTTCCTGGTTCAGCTACTATGCCAAATGCTTTATACACTTTTCCTAACTTCAACATTTTCTACAACCCATTGGGTATTGTTTTTCTGTTTAACAGATGAAGATGAAGACAGTAACACAGAAGTTACACCATCATCATCATTGTCATCAGCAGCAGCAGCAGCATTAATGGTTCTTAACTCTGATTGAGAAGGTAACCAGTTCCTGGAACATGGAGAGTATGCTATTTCAAGAATCCTCAAACAAGTCTTTAAAGTAAGGTCTATTAATATTCCATCCCACAGATGAAGAAACTGAGGTCTAGAGTTAAATTATCTCTCCAAGGTCTAAATGCATCATGCAGAGGTGTAACAGTTAGTTTGGCTCTAAAGCCTCTGATCTTCATTGTTACAATTTCTGGTAATGGAGCAATGGAGTGGAGTAAAAGTAAACTAAAAAGTGTCAGGTGTGCACAAATTATTTTATTAAGATGAGACAAGAAAGACAAAGAAAAGATAAGATTTCCTGTGACTGGAAACTTGAAAATTTAAAACTTTGGAAGACTAAACATTCTTTACCCTTTTTGACTATTTAAAAAATGTATTTATTTATTTAAATTGGGGGCATTATAGCTAAACATAAAGGTGGAATTCATTGTGATATGTTCAAACATGCACATCACCTAAAAATTCTTAACAACTAGAGACATCCAAATAAATTTGTCCAAAATTAAGTGTAAACTGTTCCAATGTTCATAGCAGTGACTGCTTAAATCTCATTGTCATTATTATTATCATTTTTTCGAAACTTAAAACATCTTTAATCCTTATGAAAGCAAAGGTTAGACAATAAAAGGACATCAGATCCTTTTAAAACAGTTATTTTTTTCTTAAGCATATGTATATACATTCATTCATAATGACATCCAGGAAGTAAAAATCAGCATGAATAATTGAATTGCAAAGATTATATATAAAAGTGAAAGGAGACATCAAAACTTTTATATATCTGATGGTCACTCTTAGGTGTTATGTGTTAAAATGTGACATTAGCCACTGAGGACAAGAGGTATACTTCCTACTTTGAATTAGGTATTCCTAGGTGTGATCCCTGTAGTTGCCACTTCTTCACATTCACTATTTAAGCTCATTCAGATCACTCAAGGGGATGAAAATTAGGACACATTTTTTGAGAAAGTAAAGATATATGGAAATATTGCTAATTTAACAAAATGTAAAAGCTTTTGACTCAATTAATTTTATTTGTTAAGATTGGTATGAACATCTTAACGAGGATTAAGTAACTTTCATGGACTTTTATTTGTGCACTTAGAACACAAGGTGGTTAAACACAAGATGAGCTCCAGGAGAGGCGGAGTTGCATATGGCACCATTTGGAACCAAAGGGCTCCAGTCCCTTTATGCTTCATGGACCTGTATCAATCTCTGTGCCTCCAGCATCTTCATTCCTCCTCTCTCCCCACTGCCAGCCCTCACACTTGTGCACAGTCATCATGGGAGGGAGGCGAGTTTACTCTCCATAAACAATTTGCTGGTTGGCTACTCTGAGTCTGCCAACCAGGTTGCCAATTCTGATGTAGACACCTGTCCATTTGGAACAGGAATGAAAACAGCCATTCAATTCCTAGAAACCATCAAACACCCTGTCAGCGAACAACAGGTCTCTGTTAACTGCAATCTGGGCAAGACATGAATGGTCACACGGACAATTACCACTCCTCCAAGCCATTCGGCTTCCTTAAAATTGATGAAAGTTTCTGATCTTTTCACCACAATGTAGTTTGATGAAGGTCACAATTCAATGATGGTGATAATAAGCTGCTAAGCTTTGTTTTTGTTATGCAATTGGAATTCCAAAACAATGCTATGAAGAACGTGCTAGTAAGAGAAGAAGGTCAACCCATATTTTCAGGTGGCTTCCTGAATGATATCTTCATTGTTGGAAAAACAATGAAAATTATTTCCAACCACTGTTAGATTCTGGAAAATGTGCACAATTTCACACAGAAGTAAGTACCCTACCTAGCATGTGTGTGTTTTAGAAGACTCTTTGACACCTCGTCTTGTTCCTTGTTCTTTGTCTTTTCATATACTGCCCTGGTCTTTATGATATGATATCCTCATGAATCTTGGGTGAAAAATATTCTAGGTCAGTGCTGCCTACTACTTCCAGATGAAATGCTATCATTGAAGTGAACTTTCTGAGAAGCCTGGGTCTGTGTTTAGGAGCTCCTGCCTGGCGGAGGCTGGGGACTAATGTGGGTTTAATGTTGTTATGAGCCAGGCAGCTGAGCTGAGTAACAATACGAGTCTGTTGGACATGTCTTCTGGGTTGTCACGTTCAATTTGCACATGACCTCCTGGCCAAAAAATGGGAAAGAAGTGGTAGAATGTGGAACTGAAAGCTCATATTATTGCTTTGACAGCTTCACTCATCTAGAAGTAATGCAAAATGCAATTTATATTTATACACTCTGACCTCCTGCGCAGAGAGGGAAAGTATCTAATGATGGGCCGAGGTAGTGGAGGAAGAAACAGATCTCAATACAGCTGGAATTTGTCTACATTTTTGCTTTTCAACCATTCAATTACAGTCAAAATATAAATGAAACATGGACAGTGTACTGGTGAGGTAGTGACACGATTATTTTATAGTGACTGGGTTCTGGCTTTGAATCTTGGCAAAGGTGGCTGCAACACGCCTTATTTCACTGGAGACAGATAATCTGCCTGCTCCCACTGGACAAAGGCCCTCTGCTTGTAGGTGCGTCATTATGCCCATCAGAGAGGAAAAAAGACACCAGAGAGTCAGTGACACTCCGGATATGCATTTGGAAATTCTTGAGAGAGGCTGACATGTTAATCCTATTAACCAAGATAAATCAAGTCAGGCCTGGTGGTAACTGGGGCATTATTCACTTTTGAGTGGAAATAGGCAGTGGGCATAATGCACCATTTTCTTTTGTGCACCAGGAAATTTACTGGCTTTTACATGTCTCCAAATAGCTTCATTTTGAATAGAATCTGTGAGCCAACTGGGGAGAATGAGACTATCATCATCAGTAGCCTCAAATATGTCCTGACTATTTCTGACCAGTTTTTTAAATGAACATGGTTTCTACGAAAGTAGGACTCACAGGGGAAAAAGACTCTGGCCTTTTTCAGAGATTAAAGGGAACAGAAATAATCACCTTCATAAAGTCAGCAGTACCCAAAGAACTGATGGCAAACACCTTTTTTTCACATCAACAACCTTGCTTCAGACCCACTGATCAACCTTGAAAAATAAAGCAAAAAGAGAAATAGGGCAGCAATGAACAATGCAAGTTTATTTGTCTATATTTCTTCTAATTTCCTCCTTGTTTTTTTCCTTTGGGGGATAAAAAAGCCTCTGTTCCATAAGTTTTCCTAGATATTAAATATTTCCCAACAGCATCCCACTAGAGTTTTTTTTTTTTTTTGATGCAGAAGACATAAATGCCTTTAAAAAATACCTGAACACAGCATCCTTCTGTGCAGAAGAATATCAAATAAGCCCTACTCTCAAGTTGCCTCTTTCTACTTTCCCTTTCTTATCACAGTTTATGACAGTGTTTTCCCACCACGCAGAAGGAAATCATCTGCAGAGTTCATCTGGGCAATTTCTTCAGGTTTCCTTTAGAGAATAGAATGTGGCTTAGGTTTTCAAAGTATTAAGTTTTCACTAGCTTCTCAGTGCAGAAAGAAATTAGCAGAGTGTGTGAATTGAGAGAAACGAGCAATGGTGGGTGAAGGCTCAGGAGGAAGGAATCAGGAACTCTGTCCAAAGACAATATTCATCTCCTGGGTCCACTCCTGAGAAGGCAGAGTGGCAGGTCAGGGAGTAAGGAAAGGATAGGCTGCTTCTGTTTCCATAGCTGGATGAGAACAATCTCATAGCCCCCTTTTGCATTTTGGGAACCAGGAAGAAGAGTTCTGGGTTTAGATTTGGAGACTTAAGGGTCAGGGAGCAGACATCTTGACAGCTACTCCACAAGGGGCTGCCCCACCTCCTTTCTAAAACAAACCTGAAGGACATAAAAGGATGCTGGAAGGCATGGACAGTGTTTCTCCTTTCCCTGCTCCTGCCCTCCCTAACCTGTCTTCCTAATTCTTCTTCTCCATCAGGTAACATCACAACCATGACTCTTCCTTTCTGTCACAACACGTGAAAAACACGTGAAAAAATGGGAGATTCGCTGTCACCCATCTACAAACTTAGGGCATTCTAAAGTGACTTGTCTGAGTGGGGGTGATCAGGTAAGAAGAAAGTGGAGGTGTGTAGGGGGGTCCTTCTTCTAAATATTAACGGGGGAGGGGGATGTGAAGCCAGAGGTCAAGCTTAGGAGGACACCTGGTCCAGAAGACTTGCGGGACACCCCACCCAACTCATGGCTCCTTTCTGGGGGTACCTAACCCAACAGTTTCTCCCTCCCCACCTAAGTGAGATGAGAGCATCATTAGCATCAGTAGTAAATGTGTTGGACAGAAAATAGCAAATAAATCTTCCTGGTGTGATTTCAGGCTTATGGAAAGAATTACAGGATGGGTTTGACTAATTAAGGAAATAGTTTGAAACAGTTTAATAACTAACCCTGCAAAATGCTCCCGGGTGTTGACCTAAGTGACCCTTTTCCCCACCTGGTTCTGTTCTTGGTCAAGACCTTCCCCTGCTCAGTCTCCACCCCACCCCGCCCGCACACTCGCCGCCAAAAGTAAATTTCGAACGGGCTTCTCTCATTTTGAGGACCGCGCTTTAGCAGCACGTGTGTTTGCAGCTTCAGAGACCCAGAACTTTCTCCTACAGCCGCAGCTCCCCTGGCAGCGATCCCGGCGGGGCCCTGGGAGCAGCGATTGCGGCTCTGCTGCGGGCGATTTTGGGGTGGTGGGCTCCCGGCACCTGCGACTTCGGAGCGTGCGGATTGAGGTGACCCGCGCAGGACACGATCTCCCCAGTCGGCCCCGCAGGAGTTAAACCCGAGGCAGACAAAAGAGAGGCCGCTGCGGCTCCTTTTCTCCGCTGTCAGTTGAAAATAGAACCGCTGCCCTCTGGACTTTAACTCCCGACAGAAAGGGCATTTTATTACAGGTTATGACAAGTTGCAGAGAGACACGGAGAACTCAATAAGAAGGAGCGGCGAGTGGAATAAAAAATGCTCGAGATGTTTGGAAGACAGACCGAAGATGGCTTCAAATGATAGGTGTTAGCAGGACTCGAGATACAATCTGCGGACTGGGGCCGGGTGGGAGCCGCGCAGCGTCGCGCGCGGCCGGAGGGAGAGGGCCGCGGGGCTGGGAGCTGTGCCCATCATCTGAGGGCGGCCTGCAGCTAACTCTGGAGGACCCCTCCGCCTCTTCAGAAGCCACTACTGCAACTGATCATCCCAGAAAATTCTGGCCCACGCGTCTGCTCAAATTTGCTACATTGTGTTCTAGGTTATAAGTCGGCAGGAAATCTACACTTGTATCTCCCAGGCTCTGTTTCTTTGAGGTCCTCTGTAAGGATTTCAGCGTACATAGTGTACTCCACTCAACGTCCTGCCCCATACAGACTTCCAATAGACGAATAGTTTTGCTTCTTTTCCTCTGGGGTTCCCTCTCATCTACTTAAGACAGGAGAAAATGAAATTACTACGGAAACATATTTTAGTAAGGTTCTTTTTGCATGGTCTGCTAAGTTAGCACTACAGTCTTAGCTGTGGCACTGACCAGCTGATTTTAGGTGGGGAATATGTCCTCCTTTTCCTCTGGTCATTTTTCAAATGCTTTTCATCACCTATCACCAGTACAGAACAGCTCTGGGTACCGGAATGCCCAGATCTGCAGAACCTTGTCCTGCCCTTAACAGAGTGGGGTGGAGGATACTGTACAGAACACAAAATCAGCATCCCAACCAGAAGTGGAACTTGTGTTATTGGGTTGGCCAGAGGATACCAGCTTAGTTGGAGAGGACAGTTATCTGGAGAAATGCTAGTGGAAAGAATGTGGAGCAACTTTTTATTGTAAAAGGTGGGATATGTTTATTGACCATTCCCATAACACCAAACATGAGAAAACAGTTGCCCAAGCAGGCCTCCCTACAAACTTCGTTTTCTTGAAAGTTTTTAGCTCAATCCAAGCCAGACACTGTAAACTTTTCTGCCAGCACTTTGCAAATGCTGAAAAATAAACTCCAGATTCTTCTCCCAGTTCCCTTAAAAAAATCTATGCAAATAAAATGTGAGCAGTCTTGTTGTCTATAACTGGTTTCTCATTCACTGAGGGAGGGCTGGGTTCACACAGGTATTTAAAAAGTTGCTCAAGCTCTATGTGCTGGTGTAAATGAGTTAAATTCAAAACATTTAAAACACCGGTTTCAAATAGGCTATTTCTTGAAGTGAGAATCTTGGACACACTTTATGCCCTCCCCTCCTCATCTTAACCAACTGGTGCCACTACTTTGTTTTCTCAACCTGACCTAATTTTAAATTATAATTTTTCTCAAGTATTTGTTCTCCTCCTGTCAGTGTACCTGATCTTTATAAACCATAATCATTTGTTCTCCTTCTGGAACTCTTAGTTACATCTTCTCACAACAGTTTAAGTCAGAACTATAAACAGACCTCCATCTCAAATTTGTGACGGAAGTTGAAAAAGTTCGTATTACAACAACTTAGTCTGAAAAACATGCGCTGAGTACTCGTTGTATGCAGAGCAACTGCTTCAAAAACTTAAAATTAAAAAGCCTTAAAACTAAGTGAGTGGAAAAGATTCCCAGAAAAGAGAAAAAAAGAAATCTATAGCATTGAAGTTACAAAATGAATGGGATGGGAGATGCTTTTTTATCTGTCGTGATGTGCTATTAGTGAGAACTGTACCTTGAAGATAAAAACAGTTTCTTAAAAGATCAACTTATTTGTATGTGTGTGTTTTTTGCTTAAAATATTCCAGAATTTAAAAAATGCAAAGTAGATGTTCTTCAAACAACTCTCTACTTGCCACTAATTAGGAAAAAAGTTTGCTGAACTATAGATTATTTTTCATTAAGTAAGTAGCACATGGAAAAATTAACCTTCATGACAGAAAACCATCCTTTAACAATTTGCTCTTGGAAAGAGTTGGAGAATGAATTTGTAAACGAAATTACTCCCTGGGCTTGGTGGGTGTAAACTGGGAGCCTTAAAAATCTGAGGGGTGGTGACACAAGCAATAGAAAAATGTTAACCAGTTAAAGAATAATACTCATTTCTGCATTTGCACAAAGTCTTAACAGGTAAAACTCTATTTTTCTTTTTCTTCTCTCTACCTCTCTGGAATCTGGCAATATATCAATTTATACTCGAGAATCAAACTCAAATATGCTTAAAATTTCCTTGATTTTTTAAAAGGTTTTATCCTGTCTACACGGTGTCTCCATCTCTTTCCAGAAACAGCAAATTATTGAAAAAAAATTAAAATAAAATCACACGTCTCAAACATTCCCCCACACCCTTCCAAAAAAGAAAGACTAGAGAGATTTATGTTGAATATATGCGAAACTGTCAACAGCTGTACCATTGAAAAACAGTTGCACAAAGAAGAAAGGTCATCTACAAGAAAGTTAAAATAAGAACCATCTCCTCTAAGTGAAATTGCTCTGGCTGAAGTGTTCTGTATTGTGACCAAAAATATGAACAGAATCGCCACTTGGAAGTGTATAAGAAGAAAGATAATGAGTAGAGGGGAAAGTAGACAAATTTGTAAGGAGGGGCAAATGAAAATAGGTAAAGTCCCTAGAAATTTTTCTTTTTTGCACCCCAATCTGCAAATTTTCTAGATAGCTTGGAGATGGGCTGGAAGACAATGCAAGACAGAGGGAACTAGGCATTCTGAGGAAGGTGTGGGCTGCTCTAGCCCCTTTGGGAGAAGAGTAGGGGGCATCCCTTTTTACGGTTTTCCTCCACTCTGAAGCTTGGAATAATAAACTCAAGTGGCTGCCTGTCAGCCCCTGTCCATCTTCTTTAGCAAACTTGACATAGTGGAAGAAATATGACACGTGAATTATTAAAGAGGAGCTAGTTGACTTTTAACCCTGGTTGCTTTTCTCAGACCCCATTACCTGCAAATTCATCTGACAATACATTGCAAGAATTACAGGGTGTGTAAGCTAGGAAGAAAAGAGGAGAACACAGAGTTCGTGAAAAATATCAGGGAAAATCAGGGTTCTTTACCTTACAGTCTGTGACACTCTAGGGACTGAGTAATATGTTTAACGAACCACTCCTTCAAGAACGGAGTCAGTTTCTCTGTCCAAGAAGAAAGAAGAAACAGATTAAAATCACATTCATTACTACCCCTTATTCCCACTTCTTTCAGGCAGAACTGGTTAGGACTTTAAATTTCTTTATTATGACTTAAATTATTTCTTGACTTTATTAACAAGAATCATATAAAGGATTCTTCTCCTACCCCCTTTCCTTTTTGATACAACTCCTGCTTTTGCTCAGTTGCAAACACTTCTCAAAAGGGCAGAAACATTCTATGTATACTCTGAAAGCAAGCCCACAGACACTTCTTAAGTTAGACTCTTGCAAAATTTTAGAGAATATCCAAAGATGATTTAATTTGCACAACTGATGAGATTATGAAAATCAGCAATAATCATTCAGACATTTAGACAAAAGTTTTTGGTGCTAATTAAGCAGCCATTATCCAGTGTGTTTGAGGGGGTTGAGTAACTGGGCAGCTGTTGATGGAATAAAATAGGAAGGAATGCATTGAAAGCTTAGGGGTTTCTTCTTTTAAAATGAACAAGAAAGAAAGGCACAATAAAATAGTAGTAAGAACTATTATTATTGTTTAGTCCCTTGGGTGCAGATTTGTATATCCTGTTGCCAAGGTGAAGGTAATAATTGAATCTATCCTAAATCTGAGTGATGGAGTAGTCAGAAATGACTCCATCTGACAGAAGAGCCAGGAGGCAAGTGATGGATACTATTGTCCAAACGTGACCCTCCATTAACACTACCTATCAGCATCTGGATCCTGTCACCAGTTCCCATCCCAGAGCCAAGAGGGCTGCCTGGCATATTCTAAGCACTTCGAGGGCTTCCATGCTGTGCTCAACCCCACAGCAACTAAATGGGTGGAGAGACTGACCTAAACCCTGCCCCCTCTATCTCCACTCGCCTTATTTCCCCTCTCTAGGCCCATTGTTTGGCAGGTGCTGGCAATTTGCTCCTTATCTTGCCTCTGTTTACGAGGGCTTTTTATTAATAACAAAGGGAGAAATGGTATTAATATTAATTAACACCATAAAATGAAACAGTTTTGGGAATCCACCAAGTGAATAATCTCATCGTCTAATTGGAGCTGGAGAGAAAGGGGAGGAGGTGGAGAGAGGAAGGGGAGGGAGGAGGGGGAGATACAGATGACCTACTGGGTGACAGGCACAGGTTGGAAGGGTGACATTTTATTGTAAGCCTCCCAATGAAAGGAAGAAAAGGAAGGGACCAGTCAATTTAATGCAGAGACCAAGAGTGCAAGAGTGTTGCTAAGAGACAGAGATGCTGGTAAAGTTCTATCAGAAGCACTACTCTGACCTTATGCAAATAGAGGCGGCCAACTCTTTGTGGAACGGCTGAAAATTCCACCCCCTGTGTCACCAATACCTGGCATCGAGCCTTTTATTCAAATGTTCTCTAAAAACACACACAGAGGATGTGACAAAGCATGACACATTTAGGAGCTTTAACGAAAAAAAAAATACCACACAAAGAAAATGGGGGGGGGAGTAATAATAGTAATAATTTTTAAAACTCAGGGGAAAAAATCAACACCAGATCTTCCTGTGGAAATGTCACCCATCTTTACCTTCTGGCACTGTCATTTTCCTTTAGCTGAAAAGTAACCTAAAGATTCAGAAATTGCCCTCTCATTGCGGAAGTAGAAGCTTATTAAGATACCGCAGTGGTGCTCGAAGTACCGTCATTAATTTACACCCTGAAGAGTGTGAGGAGGGGATGGTGTGAGGGCGGGTGGGAAGGGGTAAGGAAGCTTGGTGCAGACTACACAAATCACAATATATCCTGTTCCCCAAACGAAATAAAGTATCTTATCTACCCACTGTAGGACAAGGTTAAGTGCAAAAACAGAGAAGCCTGGGAACACTGATTCTCCCATGAAACTGCATGTTCTCATAGTTAAAATGGGAAGGCCAAACACACTTCGTTGAGCTGATGGCACTTGGGCACCTGCTGTGGAAGGGTCTCTGATCATCCTCAGACAGGACAAGAAGATGGGAGTGCATTTCAATATGAAATGAAGTTACATTTTGCCTACAGGTTCTAGGCTGTGCATTAATGTTGGAAGGTGAGCTTGGAACTGGAGCTGGAAGCACCATACATCTAACCCCTGGGCTCCACAAAGTAGCCTTGAGAGGTTTGATGAGAGAAACCAGATCCAATCTCTCAGAATGGCCCTACCCCATGCTACTGAGCTTGTCACCTTCTGGAGCACTTTTGGGGCTGGGCTTTGGGCAGGAGTACTTCCAAATGTCCAGGCCAAATTCTTTCTCTCTCTCTCTCTCCTTTCTCTTCTTGCTCCAGGTTAGCATCTGTACTTCTCTATTGGGTTGTACATCACACAAAATAGGAACCACATTCCCCAGGATAACCTTTCCCCTAGGCAAACCGCTTGACCCATAATGTGCCAATTCTGAAAATTTGAAAATCAGAGAGAGAGAGAGAGAGAGAGAGAGAGAGAGAGAGAGAGAGAGAGAAAGAGAATAGGTGATTTTCATAGTTCTTGATCAAGTTCATTCCCTTGAGGTCACCTTTACGTTTTCAGCTTAGGGAACTTTTGGGGTATGATGCTGGAAGTGAGTGGAGAGCTGACTGGAGGGAACCACTGGCCAGAGAGAAGGGGCTTTCTCCTTTGCCACATGCCTGCCTGCCCTCTTGTAGTTCCAGAAGCCTCCACCCATAACTGTTGGCAGCCAGAACCCAATATAACCTGGATTTTTTTCCCCCTTCTGGATCCTTACTCCTCACATCAGCGAAGTAGAGGAATAGAAACATTTTCTGTGAGGGGAAGGCATCACATACACAACTTTAAAAACTCATTTAGCAAGCCTCCTTTTAACCACTCCATTTCTTCCCTCTGTTTTGATTTCAATATTGATAAAATGCCCACTGTTTCACATCTTTATGATAATAGTTGCAAATGAATACATTTTTCGACTTAGGGGCCTTTCAAATGTTCAGTGGCAAGTAACTTCCCAGGGCAACTTCTCCCTAGGATCCTCCCTCCTCCCCTTTTAATGGTGGGACTTTTCATAATGTGCACAATACTATTAAAATTTCATATTAGCAGTGTGTATGGTGAACTTTGTAATGGGAAATTCAATAGCTGCTGTAAATATTAATGGAATATGAAATGAAGCCACAGCCTCGACCAGCCCTGACAGTAAAACGGAGTGAGCATGTGGCGGCCCCGGGGCGAGAGAGGCCTTTCCTCTTGTCGCTCTTGCTTTATTACATTAGCACGGGCCTCCCCGCACCGGCGTGGGCTCTGAAGCCGAGGCGCCGGGTCACCCATGACAAATGTCCCCGTGTCTCGCCAACAGGCCCCGCCTGGCCCTGCCACTCCATCTGCCCAACAGGCCCCCGGAGAGTGCTTGCGGGTGTCAGTTTCAGGTAAAGAGCTCTTGAAAGGGCAAAGTCTCCATAAAGGTTCCAAGGGTTCCAAGTGCCTCCCCAAGTCTCCGTAGCCTGGACCCCCGCTACAGTAGGGGGGGGTGGGTCGTACCGGGGTGGAGGAGGGGAGAACCCTAAACGCGTGTGTCAATCAACCCTAGGCGAATTTCTGGGCTTGAAAGCGTTATTAGGAAAGTCAGATTCTAACCTCCCACCCTCACCTCGATCCCTCCCCACCTTCTGCCCAAAGGATCCGCCTCAGAATTGGGCATAGTGTTGGGTAGGGCATGTGGGAGGGGACTGCGGGCAGTCTGGACAGAGATTTGGCGCCAGCTGCCACCACCTTCCTTCCCCCCGCCCCGGTGCTGTGCTGGGTTGCAAACTGCCCCCGCAGGCACCGGCCTCCCGGGAAAGCTTGAGACGCGGGGACAGCTTATTTGTAGTGATCTGTAGACATTCGGAACCTAGGCCCTGGGACCGCCAGCTCAGCCTCTTCCCTGGAGTGAATCTTCTGGGACCCCCGAGGGGAGGGTACGCAGTAGACTCTGGGAGGAGCAGGGCTAACTGGGGCCCGGGCGCCCAGACTGGGTGAGTTCTGAGCCTAGGTCGCCGCCAAGGAAGGTCCTGGGAGGCAAGACGCGCTGACAAACGTGGCCGTCAACACTTCGAGCTGCCCTGACGAGTTATTTCAACAGGCTGGGAAAGATCGGTATTTGAGTGGCAGGCGACGCCTTTCCTCACTCCCAGTATTTATGTTGTACTGACGGCACTTATGAGAACTTAGTTTTAGATGGGACGCTAATCTTCACTTGTTAAGAGATAGGCTGTCAACATTTGGGGGCTTTCCCATTCTGGACGTCCCAGGTCCTCCCTGGCGTTCGGCCGCTCCCCACCTGGTCAGGGCGCTGGGTGTCGCAGGTCCGCGTGTGGCAGAGGCGGGGAGCCCTGGGTGAGCAAGGTGAGCGAGTTGGAGACGCCTGCCGCGAACGGAAGTTAAAGTCAAAATCGACTTAAATAAGTTCTCAGCCTGGGCCCGCACTCAAGATGATCCCGGCACCAACCCCTTTCATTTTTTTGCCTGTTTGCAAGTGGGGAGAGTGGAGTTTTTAATCATGGAGAAGAGCTTTCCTTAAGTCACAGGGCACACAGACGCTAACATCAGGGCAAGTCTCTACCGAAGTTTCACTGGTGTGAAGTCATCTACCATTTTCATTTAACCACTAACTCCACCGGGTCACTTTTCTCTTAAATCACAGGGAGCTCCCCTTTAAATTATTTCCTGCCCAGTTATTTTTTTTCCTCCAAATTAATCCAGAGTACAGTAGTTCCCTCATTTGCTACACTGCACGCAAACAGCAGAGCCGAAATAAACTGAAATAAAAACGGAATTGAAATGCACCAGGGGTTTCGCGGCAGGAATTGTTTCAACAAGGTATTCACGTTTTCCAGATCCGTTGAAATGTTTAGGTGTGATTTGCATTCTCTCCGACGGTCTGGCCAGTTCCTTCACCCCTAACCGCTTTCATTTGTACACCCACCAGTTTAATAGTTGTGCCTCACTCTTTCTTTGGCGCCATTAAATCCACTTCTTTCCCCCCAGGATGTTGCAACTTCTTCACCTTGCCCTTTAAAAGAGTTACACTTTCCTAGAAGACTAAGGGGGGAAAAAGGACAAGAAATGGATATAGGTTTTGTAAGTGTTAAATAACTTTCTCAGCGTGTATTAAAGGAAGATTGTATTTTATCAACAGCTGATTGATGCAGCCGTGTGATCCTGTCGGTTTGTCTATAGTATCATATTTATTTAACCTGCTGGGGGACTGTGTTCAGGGGCAGCCTGTTCATGCTGACAAGAGCATGCACATTACACACTACCCCAGGTATTTTGATTGATTGTTCCCACCCCAAAGCCTTTGGTTCATAATTTAGCACAGCGGGTTCTGCATCACAGACTAGGTTAAAAAAAAAAAAAAATCCTGTAAGAGATTTCAATGAATAACTAGCGCCAACAAACGTTTCTCTACCTGCAACCCCCAAATAGTTTAAATGCCTCTGGAAAGTGTTCAGTTTTTATAATTAATGATTACAGGGCATGTAAAACTTTATTCACCCTAATTTCCAGCAAAGTGATCAGATGATTCATTTTTAATCTGTGACTGAATCAACATTTTCTTAGTTGGGGGGTGGCATGGAAGTGGAGAAATGTTGACGACAATGTAAAAAAATGTGGGCTTCTATCATCCACTGTCAGTAACAGGCTTGAGGTGTGGAAGCAGTAGAAAGGCAGACAAAATACTACTCTTTTGTGATATTCTTCTGAGTGTTTTGTGGACTTAGTTCAAAAAGTCTTTAGGTAGCAAACTGAATTTTTGTTTCCACTACTTACCTTCTAGGGTGAAGAATGATTTTTATTTTTACAGGTGACAAACTCTTTAGTGTGCAGAGTAAACATTCACAATATTTATGTATTTTCAAGTAAATAATCTCAACCGTCTGGGCACACCCCAGTGATTGTAAAAGTTGCGACCTGAAAATAGCATTACCTAGTACCTTGCCAGTCAATAATTATTTTATATTATATTTCTTAAAAAAGTTTCTCTTTTCTCCCCACCCCACCTCTCTCTTCCTTCCTTCTTTCCTTTTTTTTCCTTTTCTTTCTTTCTTTTTTTTTTTTTTTTTTTTTTCTTTTTATGGTGCTAGGATCAAACATGGAGCTTCAGGCATGTGAGGCAATGAGTCTACCACTGGGCTGTAGCTCCAGCTCAGAAGGAGGTTTTTTGACAATCTTTTTTCCTAACACCAATAGAACATATGTGTGTGTGTGCATGGGTGTGTGTGTGTGCATGTGTATGTATATACTAACTAATGTGCATTTATTCAATGATTGTTTTTGTCATGATAAAAGTGGGACACATTTTTCTGTGTATTTTCTTGGATTACTCTTATTCTGGCTGGTAAGTGTGTGTGTGTGTGTGTGTGTGTGTGTGTGTGTGTGTGACATGTGTACAAAAGCAAATTCTAAACATATGCTGATTTCCTTGGAAAGAAATGCTGTTTATTGTGCTTGGTGTTTTTGTTTTTGTCTTTTAAAGATCCCTGAAACCTGAAAAGGCCATCTTAGCACCAGTATGAATCTCTTTGCCCATCAAAGTTTTACTCTGTTGTTTTAAGTTAGATAGGAAGATCATACCAAATTGGTTACTTGCATGGGTATAAAATGCTGCAGTCAAGGGTGAGACTTCATAGCATTTAAAAAGGTTTAGTGCATAATTGCCCACGTGAGTCAATATGTCTAAAACAGTTTTCCTCCTTCAATTCTTTGGTTAATATTTGGGGAAAAGTTATTATTTTTTTTTAATATACCTAGTGATGGCAGATAATGACAACATTGAACATTAAAATTTTCTTTCTCATTCTGTGTATTATTCCCCAAAGTGTTACTTTTGATTTGATTATGTACCTTTAAATGATGATAAAGATATCAGTCAAGTGTGATACACTTTCCTCATTCCACTTAGTATAGTCCTTATTAATGTCCCTTATTTGCAAAAGTACTGAAGTCTTTCTTTTATTGTCTTATATTTGGGGCAGGTATGGGAGATCCCAATGGCATTCCTTCTTTGCTGATAATATCATGTTCAGCAACTCTTTTTATCCCTAGATGTTGCTATTTATCTTTAGATGATGTTCAATGAGAAAAAGAAGAATATTTGCAAAACTCCAGGAGATGCATCTTTTTGCTGAAAAAACAGCTATTAAAGGAAGTAAGTACAGACACAGTGTCCAGAGAAAAAGAGAAAGGGCAGGCTGGCAAAGGACATATTTACCCATGACCTCATGGCAGCCAGGAGCATAAAGACAGACCAAACAAGGTGAAAGATAGAACAATTTGTTCATGGCAAACAAATTCTGCACATTTTAACCACATAAGCTAAAGAACTTCTGAGAAACCATGTGAATCCATTTGTAATCATTTTCTAAAATGTTTTAGAAATCATTGCTTTGAATTGGGAATAAATCTAAAACCATCCACTACCAGGTTTCTTTAATAGAATACTAGGTACATTGTCTATAATAATGAAGGAAATAATTTCATGTGTTTCCTAGGGAGTCAAATAAATGGAATGGGGTCCTATTTATTTTCAAGGGGATACTTTGAAAATATTTAAAGCATGCTCATACATATGTGCACATACAAATTAACTTCTTTGAAGTGTGGCTACTTCCTAGCTGTGCAGCCCTGGGCAAGCTGCTTAATTTCTCTGTCCCCGAGTTTCTTCATCTAGTGAAATAATAATAGTACATCCATCAGAGGTTACTGTAAGGATTATGTGAGCTAACTGATGTGAAACTTCTAAAGCAGAGCCTGGCACTCGATAATTTTCAGTCATTCACCAGCTATTATTTATAGGCATAATTTGCACTAATGTCTTATTAATATCACTGTTGAAAAACAGTGTTTTTGTCATGGTCACCTACAATGTTGTGACTGGACTCCAAAACTTGAAAATTTGCACTGTGCTGAAGTTTCTCAAGGGGCAAAGTAATCAATCACTGGATCACTGTCCTTCTTTTGTCCTCAAGTCCCAGCTACACTAAGCAGCCTTATATGTAAACACAGAACTAAAATGTAGCTCCAGGAATTGACAGGAATGCTACCAGAATGTTTGTACACCAAATCACAGGCTAACTCTACCAAGACATCCCCTCCTCAATTCAAACAGCTGTGTCACTTGCTACTGTATGTTCAA
This sequence comes from Sciurus carolinensis, assembly GCF_902686445.1. Lineage (NCBI taxonomy): Eukaryota > Metazoa > Chordata > Mammalia > Rodentia > Sciuridae > Sciurus > Sciurus carolinensis. The sequence goes on from NC_062214.1 coordinate 64,241,032, forward strand.
GGATGCAGGTATACATCATTTCTTTCTTTTTTTTTTTTTGTGGTGCTGGGGATTGAACCCAGGGCCTTGTGCTTGCAAGGCAAGCACTCTACCAACTGAGCTATCTCCCCAGCCCACATCATTTCTTAAAAGCATCCTTTTGGGATATGCATTTTATATGAGCCACACACTATACTTTATCAGGTTACTTAATTTTAATTTTAATTTTAATAGGGATATATCCTAATGATATGTCATAATGCTTACTAAAAATTTACAATCTTGATGTGAAATGAATTGATTGAAATAATAAAACTATTTGGGATTTGATTTTTTCCCCTATCCATCTGTTGAGTTTAGGAATTAAGAGAAAATCAGTTTCAATTAAAAATGATAACACTGTTACCTTGACTATGGAATATCTTTCTTATTGTTTTTGAGCTGGTCTCCTAACACTTTCAACAGTGACTTGAGATCTGAACTGAAGTGAAACTGGTGTTTGAAAGGTGGCTAACAGTACCCTCTCATTTTCTTGGGACCATCCAACATAGACTTGTTTTTGTTACAGTTAGATCACAGAATAGTTTTCATTTCTTGAAAAATTTATTGGTGCATAATAATTACATAGACTAGTGGGTTTCATTTTGGCATATTTGCATATGTACATATCATAATTTAATCAGCCTAATTCTTCAGTACTTCCTCTTGCCCTTCCCTTCTCCCTCCCTCAATCTTCTTCCTTGCCCTATTGGTCTCCCCTCTGTTTTCATAAGATCCCCTTTCCTATACCCTCCTTTTCTCTTTAGTTTCTATATGCTGAGAGAAAACATCTAACCCTCGAGTTTCTGAGTCTGACTTATTTTGCTTAATATGATGTTTTTCCAGTTCCATCCATTTTCCTGCAAGTGACATAATTTCATTCATTTTATGTCCCTCCTCCTACTAACTGATGCAAACAAAACCAGAGAGGAGCTTGTATTTTCTGACATGTGTTACCATTAACCTTGAACTTTGAACCACACCCCCTTCTCTTGACAGTGTTCCCTATCGTACTTATTTCTCTTTTCAGTGTGCTCAGTGTCATTAGAGTTTGTTTCCACTCTGCATATACACCAAAAACAGGTGAAGTCCTGAGAAATTGGACTTTGTGAGGTTAAGATCCTGTAAACCAGGCATGGACTTACATAGCTGATAAGATATTTCCTCTTAAATGTCATTGGTTGTTGCTCTATTTGATATGAAAAAATGGCTTTTAGATGTTTAAACTCAGTTTCAGGGTTAGACATTGTCTCACTTTTTCCTTAATTTACTCTTTTAGATGAGAGTAAAAGTAACTTGCTAGAAATATACAAACCCTTCCAATTACGACTTTCCACAATTGCTCTATAGACCTCAAATGAATCTTTGACTTTCTCTTATTCTGGGCAATAAGAGTTTCAAAGTTGTCTAAAAGGTACTGAACAAAGATTTAGACTATCCCCAGAAAGGTAGGTAAACCACTGTGACCTGTTATTTCCTGAATGTGAATTGCTGAGATTTAAGGAAATATCACCGTTTTCCTTTAACTCACATAGAAATTCTTTTAAAAACATTGCTCCTTTTGAGATTTAGCAAGTAGTTAAACTAGTTTACACAGTTCTTTTCTTCCCCCTTCCTTTTAAGTACAGCCCCAAAGTAAGCAGACACTTTAACTTGCCTTTCTATTAGACAGATTTTTCTTTATTGCCTTTTCATAGCACAACTATCAAAAATAAGATAATGCCCAAAGATCTGGGACCTAATCAGCTTTCTGGCTGAGTTTAAAGAGTCTTGAGACTGTATAAAGGTAGCTCTGGTTATGTGTGCAGGCTCACTGCAGTGTTTGTTCTGCCATATTTTGATGGAGAGGGTAATGTGTTTGTTAGATAAGGCGAAAAGGACCAGCCAAAAAAGCAAGGCTCTGTTTGATAAACCCTGACATATTTAGCCATTTTTCACACACATGAAAGGAAGTTTTAAAACTCCAAGGAAAATAGAGGTGTCCATTCAAGCACACTAATGTTTATCAAGACAAAAAAAGGTAAATAAAGAAAATTGGTATTTTGTAGTCTATTAAATTAATTAGCTCTAGAGCTTATCATTAAATTTAATAGCAGAAAAAAATGCAAGTTTATTTCTTGTTGTTATTAATATGAAAGGTAAGTTCTTTAGGCTTGTGTACATTGGAAAGACAGTTGTTTTGCTTGGCTCCTGTGGCCCCGGTGGAAGATATGAGACTCCTCTAAATGAGCTCATGAATTGAAGTTAAACTTTTACAAGGCTGATCTGCACTTATTGGAATGAAAATACAACTTGAAATTAGTGTGAAAATACATGATGATATGTTTTGTAGAGTGACCTATAGCGTGAAAACAGATTGGTAAAGCAGAATAAAAATACATGCCTCCTGGCATATACTTATAGTTTGAGGTGAGTATGTTCTAAAATTCCAATTAAAATAAGTTCATGCATAAACATATTTTAAAATGAAACCACTTTACAGTCTAGAATGATTTAAAAAATTCTGGGGGCAAACTATACATTGCTTTATAAAAAGTTCCCTTTTCTAGGAAAAGTAAAAAAAATAAAAAATCAGAAATTTTCACAAATTACAGCCTTCTTTCAAAATAAGAATTTCAATAAGTTTAAAGATAATACGGTGCTCAACTTTAAGACTTTATGCTTCAAGTTAATTAAAAGGAAATATCAACTATAAATCAAAATTTTAGTAAAATTTTCTAATTTGTTTCCTAGAAAAGATACTTTTCTAAGTTTTTTCTAAATTAAAAGTATTCAATAAACTAAAGAAATGATCCCCAATGATTAGTTCATCTATAGATTTCTTAAGGATATAATCACTTGAATCTCTAGAAATGTTTCTTCTATATATTAATCATTTAAAACATTTCTTATGCCTTGGTGTTAATAATCTATGAGTGTAGATTTTTAGATGAATTTAATGTCAACTAGGGATTAATGTGCATTAATTAAATTGACTGTATCTTCTTTAATGAGAAAAAAGGATTTAGTTTTTAATACTGATGATCTTAATAAAGCTTCTCTCTACTTATCCATATTTTCTCAACATTAGGAATTATTTTTATTAGAAGATGAATTAATTTAATATTGGTAGGGTAGCAAAACATGAACTATATCAAGTGATTACAAGCTGACTTTGTTTTGTTAGTGAGACTACCTTTTAATGAAAAAGAAATCAATTAGCATCAGTCATTTAAACATAAAAACATAAATTAGAACTTCAGACAATTTTCTTTTGAGCATTATGTAAAATGACTAGCACTTTGATAGACGTTGACACAGACAGTACCTACCATATAGTGTAAATGTTTAACACACTTGGTTAAGTTCTCTTAAAGAGTGTTAAAGTCATATCTTATGAATGTATTTAAAGTAAAATTATTGTACTAAAAGGTGCAGTACCTTGAAAAAAATCTTCAGGTCTTTGCAGAAACTCTATTATATATCTATATGACTATGTATGGATAGATTTAATCACTTGGATCTCTAGAAATAAAAAAATAATTATATTATATATTATATAATTATATTTCTCTCTATATAACTGTATCAATAAAGATATGTTCCACTTCATAGGGGGGATGCAAAAGTTTTCCTAATATGTCCCATTCCTGGGTACCATTAGTTATATATGGACACAATACCATTATTTTGTTTATTTAGTTTTCTATGTGCTGCTGGAGACCGAATACAATGCCTCAAACATGCTAGGCAAGCACTATACCACTGAGCCACAACCCAACCCAACCTTGAAGTTCTTATCCTTTATTTTTGGAGATATGCATTGGCATTAGAGGTCAAAATTCCTTTCTAAATTAAATTTTTATTATTATCTGGAAATGGAATATGAATGAGTAATACAGGGAGGAGAGAGAAGAGCAACTAGTAAAAACCACATCAAACCATGCATATTGAATACAACTACTGATAAAGCACACTCTACTCCATAAATGTGTACAATTATTGTGTGCCACTAAAAACCCAACCCAGCCCAACCAACAATCCAGGATATCCCCCTTCTCTTTCTCTCATATTTCTATATACAGCCCACATTTTCATAGTTCAAACTCATGAGCTCTGTCACCCAACCCCTCTCAAAGACTCCTCACAAGTGAATTCTCAGCTGTTGTTCCATGTTCTGTTAGAGCTCTTGCTTATGTTTAGTAACCTGACAAGCTAACCTACCAACACCCCACATTTACAGTGGGTGCATATGATGGACGAAGCATTGACCTTTGACAGGTTATTTCTTGCACCTTTTAAGATTCATTTTTCAGCCAGTGTGATATGAGGTTGGTCCCACTGTTATGTCTGATTACAATGTACCAAAAAAGAAGAGAAAAGAAACCAGATATAAGGTTGGGTCTTAAGCAAATTAAGAAAAGATTTGTTTCCTAACTTTTTTTTCTCTTTTTAAATTTGTTCTAATTAGTTATACATGACAGTAGATGCATTTTGATGAATCATACATAAATAGTGTTTCTTAACTTTACTCCTGGAAATTAAGTGGTCTAGTCCAGAGACTTCTACTTTTAAAAAATGTTGTGCCCAGATTTGGCCACTATAGCTTTTACTAGTGTGACTACCTCAGTCCCAATTAATTAATAAAACAATAGAATCCACTTCTCAGTCTTGTTGAAGATACAAAAGAAGTGATACAAAGTTCTTAGTTCTGTGCTTGACTCAGAATGTAGCTTCCATATAGGACAAATCTCATTATTATATCCTGAGGATGATGACTGTAATGGATTGCAGTTTGTAAATCAAGTCATTTAAAGAACAGTTGAGAGACAACTGAGTGAGGATTTATAGAATGTCCTAAAAGGCTTTCAAAGGGAAATAGAGGAAGACAGGTATTGTCAGTAGTAGATCTCCACTCAATATGAGGAAGAACTTTCTTATAATTCAATCAGTTTGAAAACATTGAAAGAGATGATCATATCATTTGTGAGGGTGGCAGAGAATGGATAATTAGATTATACCATAGTTGTGCAAATAACTGTTTTCCAAACCCGGTTGCATAAAATGGAACCACCTGGAAAACTTTAAATATCTGTATTACAAGCACCTGAGAAATGTCTTCTTTCACAAACACAAGCATGCCATTTACAAGTATAATTTCTGGTATTTGTTAGAAATGAGACACCTTGGCTGTGGAATACCAAGATGAGATCTAGTCACAGTGAAAGCAAAATTATTTGTTTGTGTTTGATTGTCCCCTGTGAAACTCAGCAAATCACACTGTCTCTCTTTTTCAAATAACATTCTGATTGATAGGAGAGGATGAAAATAAACATTGAGGACAGTGATGGGGGGGAAAAAAACAACTATAGTGTAGGAAGTATCACAAAACAGGCATCCTGGTCCAAATTAGTTCTCCCTTTTTCAAATGATATTGTAATAATAGCTACCAATTATATAATATATTTTTCCATTCCTAATTTGCTGGCTAAATTTGTTTAAACTCTTGGATCCTAAGTTTACTTTTCTGAATAGGGGTGGAAGAGTTGGAGTAGATCAGGAGTGACCAAATCAAATGTCCACAGCAGTCTGACAGGGACTAAACATGGGTAATGGAACAGGTGTGGTGTAATTGGTACTGGCAGGGACCATGGCAAACTGGAGAGTACAGGACTGTTCTAAAAAGGACACTGCTTTTTATTTCCATTTAAATGTGGCCCTGTGGAAGAAGTTTAGTTTTGCCATAGTCTTTGGTTTTGCAGGATAATCTAGAAATTTAATTTTTTCAAAATGTGAAAGCAGTCATTTAAAAAAGCACTTCATGCCAGGTATGGTGGTACATGTCTGTAATCTCAGTGACTCAGGAGGCTGAGGCAGGAGGATCACAACATCAAGGTCAGCTTCAGCAATTTAGCAAGGCCCTCAGGGAGACCCCATCTCAAATTAAAATATAAAAATGCTGGGGATGTAGCTAAGTGGTAAAATGCCCCTGGTTTCAATTCCCAGAACCAAAAAATAAAAAGCCATTTTATAATTCCAAATGACTAATATCAGAGCCTAGATCTAGCCGGTGGTCATTGCTTGAATAAAATGACTAATAATGGCTAATGGCATCTTCTGGCATTAATACTCTCAGCATTGCTTCTCAAACTTGTGTGTGCATAGAATCACCTGGAGAGTTTTGAATCATAGACTTCTGGGCTACACAGCAGGAGATGCTGATTTGTACTTTTTACAAGTTCCCAGTTAATGCTGGGACCACCATTGACTGGTGAACATGCAAGTAGGGAGTTCATCACTGCACTGCTCTTGTTGACTCGATAATTCTAGGTATCCACCTAAGAATACATTCAGGGGGTATCTCCTCCTCTCCCTCTTCTTCCTCCTCCTCCTGCTCTTCCTTTCTTTTCCTCCCTGAATCAGTATGACACTTTAGGGATGAATACAGTTTGTATTTTTTCATTAGAAAAAAGCTGCATTAGGGAAGCAGCGAAGTGTTGATATTGTGGAATTCAGCCTTGTTGACTTGGAAGAAAATGCTCAGTCTGATTGAGAAGATAGAATCATCCCTAAATTCTTTGCAGATAATCTGTTTCATAAATAAATATAGCTAATGATACATTACAGGTGATTACTTGGTCCCAGGTGATGACAACCTTGTCCTAGGTAGACACATTCTCATTCCAAAAACAGGTGAAGAAACTGAACCTCTGAGAGGTGAAATATCTCATCCTAGATCTCATGGGAACTGAGTAGAAGAACAGATTGAAAGCAGGATGGTTTGATTCCAAAGCTTATGTTCTTTCTGGGTTACCTCCTAATTTATATGCACACACATTAATTCTATTAGTTAATAAAATATAACACAATATACACCATACCTAGCTCCATAAGGATTCAGATTGAGTGATAAACATGAAAATTATATTGTTGAATAAAATAAATTAGGTGTAAATAAAATTAAAAAATAAACAGGGAGGAAAGGAAGATTGAATACAGAATGGTATTTGATAAACCCCTATTCTACTGTTTTTTAGAAACTTGACTCAATTTGTAAAGAAAGGGCAGGCTATAAGAGCACTGTGTTACATTGTTGATACGTGCCAGGTAAAGGCAGAGAGGTAGCAAAAGTAGACGAAGCTGCCTCATTTCCCAAATGAGTCCTGACCTGGTCTCCTAGTCCAGGTAACCCCTTGGGGTTGTGACTATCTGAGATGGTTACCATGGAGCTCACAGATCTACCTGCTTCTGAAGGGTGGAGAGAGCACAGGGGTGACAACTAGGGATACACATTGCTATTGACCTAAGTGACCTACATGGTATTGTAAATCTGAAGTCAGTGTTCTCGTTTGTTTAATTCCATCAAGTACTCTCTGACATAGCACTACGAACAGGTTCTAAATTAAAATAGTACCATCAGTTGATGATAATGCTTTAGATTAATTGCTCTAAGTCAATGTAAGATCATCATTCTTCATATACTTTAAAACTCAAAGTTCTTCCAGTTGGTCTTCCAATTTCATTTGTTTAGAGTCAATACATTCTTCTGGTTGCAACATAAAAAGGGCATGAAGATAGATGATTTCAGCAGGAGAAACAAAAAGAGGCTTGGGTGGCTGGAAATGTAGCTCAGTGGTAGAGCATATATTTAGCATTGCGTAAGACCCTGGGTTTCATCCCACTAATGGGGTAGAAGGGGCAAGGATTCCTGGGAAGGAAAGAAGACAAATACAAAACAAGAAAACAAGAAGTTTTCTTGCTCAAGAGTAAGGAAATTATCTTCCACTTTAAAAATGTCCAGCCAGCCTACTACACAGTTTTCTTATCTGAAAACAAGGGTTGGTGTCCCATCCATCTCTAAGATCTTTTCTGGCTCTAGCACGGGGAAAGCATTAATCAGACTGTGATGTGATGGAATCAGAGATGGGTAAATGAGAAACAGGGGTAATTGTAATCCTCAGAACACCAGCGCCAAGCATCCTTCTGAGATGTAGCCAAGCAGCTTCCAGAGAGGCTGTGAGACTCACAGGATGGAGCTGATTCACTTACTCATTCTGTAGCTGCACACTGTGAAGATTAGCCAACCAGTTTGGAGCAGAGAGTTCAGCCCAGGATGGAAGGCATTTCCAAGGAATTTAATTCTTCTGCCAACTGGATCACTTGAGTCATCTCACAACATCACATTCCAATTATAACGCTCATGCAGAGTCATCAGGCATTAATAGGGAGATTGGCCTGGGTTTAGCTTTGCAGATCTGTCACATTCATGTTTCATAACTTCACTTGGTTTTTCAGAAATCATTTGGCATAGGCCATTCCACAAATCTTCGCTTTTTTTTTTTTTTTTTTCCTTTTGCATGTTCCCCGGGTACTCAGGGGCACTTGACCACTGAGCCCCCCAACCCTATTTGTATTGTATTTAGAGACAGAGTCTCACTGAGTCACTCAGCACCTCATTTTTTGCTGAGTCTGGCCTTGAACTTGTGATCCTTCTGCCTCAGACTCCTGAGCCTGTAGGATTACAGGCATGTTTCACCACGCCAGGCCCAACCTTTGCTTTTTTAAGCAAAGGTTGTTTCCAATAGTTCCCAATCTTGTACCCTTAATCAGAAAATATGTTCCTTCCCCTTTTTGTTTGACCTTGTTGTTTGACTAGTAGAAATACAATAAAAAACAAGCAAAAAAGCAAAGTACCTTTTGAGGCCCCCTTATTTGGCAGGTGTAACAGTTCATGCTCAAAAGATTGGCTTCTCTGAGAGCTGAGTTGCTTCCTGAACTTTTCAGCATTTCATCCTCTGAGATTTCTGGGGTCATGGTGTGGTTCTGTCCCTTTCGTATATTTTGCTTCAGGTGCCATTGCTTGTATTTCAGAGTGTGAGTATGTAGATAGCTAGAAGCACATTTTAAACCAAACGAGTATTTTTTGTTTTTTTGTTTTTTTTTTTTCAAAACAGCATTCAACACAAAAGAAGGCAAGCAAAGCCTCCATTCTGGTTGGTTTGGGGGTTAGGTTGGTGAGGTGGTAGGTATGTGTGTATGTACTTACCAGCATCCTTTTAACATTTTTGACCTCTAGTGCCCTGATTTTCCTGGGGAGGCAGCTTCTCCCCACAGTCAGTTCTGTAGCTCCAGTGGAGCTGCTTTCTCATGCTTACCTGGCCATGGCAGTCATCCACGACTCGACAATTGGTCCATTAGAGCTAATCAGAGCTGGTATCAGTTACGATTATGTTTGGTGTTCAGTAAAAGAGATTCAAAATGGAAGTAGCTTAACCAAGAAACATTTCATTTCTCCCTCATGGGAAAGTCTAGGATTAGACAGTTTAGGGCTGATATAGTAGGTCTACCTAATTTTTTAAAAGAAAATTGACATGTCGAGTCTAAAATGTTTATGAAAATACAGAGAAATAAAATAGAATGATTAGACATGGTAAGACTAGACAGATGAACCTATGAAACAAATAGAATGTAGAAATAGACCCACACATATATGATCAGTTTTCAACAAGGGCACCAAAACAATTCAGGGGCCCAAATTAATTCAGTGACCCAAAGGAGCTATTTTTTTTTCCATAAATGGTTATTGGGTAGTCAAATAAAAATGTGGCATGCAGGTTACCCCATATACAAATCTCAATTCCAATAGATCATGGGTCTAAAATAAAAGCAAAATTTATACATTGCCAGAGCCAAAAGGACAGCATCTTTAAGAACATAGAACATGCAAAGATTTCTCTGACAGAACATAAAGAGTTTAAAAAATCAACTATAAAAATAATTATACTTCAAAATTTAAAAAATCTTGCATATCAAAATATATGATTAAGAAAAAGTATAGTCTTCTTTTTCTCTGTTTAAAGCATTTTAGTATCATGTAGACTCTAACATTTAGTAAATACATAGTTTTGGATCTTTCTTGAAAGGATATAACTTAAGTGGTTTTCCTCTCCTAAAATTTCTTGACTTTTTTTTTACTTTTACTGTTAATCATAACAGTTACTCTGTAGCTTTTACCTTTCAGCCCCTAGATCTGTTGACTTCAGTATCATTGGACTATTATTTGCCTTTCTACATGTACAAAGTCTTAGAGTCAATTCATTCCATCTATGCAATTACCTCTCTGTCTATAAAGATCTCTATTGGGATTTCCTTGGAAATATTTCAGTGATAGCTTCATTTTTCAGACAAAGGACACTGAGTGAATAAAACATTTCCTGGAAATTTGACAGTCTTGGCATTGAAAAGTTAAGCACTGTAAATTTAACAGATGCAACCAAACTAGTCCTAATACTAATATCAGAACATTACTTGATTGCTGCTCCAGAGACAAACCTCATTAGAATGAATTTTCTATTCTTAGGCTCTCCTCTTTGCAACACCCTGAACATTGACAATTAAACCTGGAAGGGAACACTTTATAAATACTTTTATAATATAGACATGTGTATATATGTGTGTGTGTGTGTATTTAGCATACCACTAAGGGTATGCATTCTTTGAATGACTTAAAATACTTTTGCTATAATTAAAATGGTATATGGTTAAAAGGGAAGAGAGCTAGTAGAGAGGGGAACATGGGTTGAGGAAAAGAATGTCTTATCTGTAATTTGATTGCATGTAAGTAAATATGTCTACTTTTCCTAAAGACATGTAAAGTATGAGAAGTACCATTTTACATTCCAGGGTATGCTGTGTTTCATAAATAATACCACTTCAATGACATGGTATTATTTAATTCTAAAAAATTACCATAATTCTATTAGTTTATAATCATCTTCTGAATTTTGGTACCCTCCTCTAATGTGAATCCTTGGAAGTATTGTGATTGCTGAAGATCTCCGAGGGGGAACTTACTTTGGTACTTTCTCCAGTGACATTAGTGAAATTACATTTAAGCTTCATGAAATTTCATGGAGTGTTAGTCAATTTCCCTGACTAAATAAATACTTGAGAGAATCACCTTATAAAGAGAAAAAACTTAATTTGTCTCATAGTCTTTGAGGTTCAGTCTGTGATTGGTTGATTTTTGCTTTGGGAGAGATAGTATACCATGGCAGTAGAATAAAATTGCTCACTGTGTGGCAAGAAGTGAAAGAGGGAGAGATAGGGACCAGGGTCCCTCCATCCCTTTCAAGAACACACCTCCAGAGACCTAAAGACTTCCCAGTAGGTCCCACATCTTAAAGATTCCACTGCCTCCCAATAGCACCATGGGTTGGGACCAAACTTCCAATTCATGGGCCTTTGGGTCATACTGAAGATCTAAACTATAGCACTTGGATTTGACTGTGACAAACCCATCTTCTGAGATTCTTCAGAATCTGTTCCCACTTCTCAAAGCACCCATCTGTGCAGTGTTCTCAGACTGGTATCAGATGTGTCCTTCAGAACATATTGGTCCAACGGGGAAATTTCTTTTCTCTGCCCCTGTGCAGAGAGGTGTGGGCACATGTCCTAAGTCTTGCAAACAGATGGAGCGAGGGGTGAGACTCCATCCTACCCAGAGGGTGACTCTGATCAAGTGATTCTATATTGAGGTGTCCTCATGTATCCATGGCCACCCCAGAGAGCTGGGGTGCAAGGGTCGCAAGTCACATTCTCCAGCTTCCTGAAACCATCCTATATTCTTAATGTTCTGCTAACAGATTTCTTTACTTTATATTAGCCAGAGTAATTTTGGTCTTTTTGTCTCCTCTCAAAGGACTCATCTATAAAAGTTCCTCATTTGGAAGTGTGAGCTCACAGATATCAGAACCAATTTGCTGAAGTAGTTGCCAAGTGGGATTGACAGAAACTTTGAAAAACCATATCCTGATCCTTTTGGACAGAAAGGGGTAATTAGCTGAAGATCGGACTCTAAGACTTTTACCAAAATAACAATACTCCTGCTTTTGTTATTATATTTCCTTACCAATCAGAGATGAACTAGATTGGTTAAAGGATATCACAGAATTTTAATTTAATATCAAATGATCCATTTGCAAATTGGCCTGGGTAACCAATTGTACTTAGGATTTTCCAGGTGTCAAAGCTTATGGGAGTGTTATCATATTTAATTCTTACAATAACCTGATGAAATGGCTGCTATTATCCTTATTTTACCATTGAAGGAATTAACTTGGAGAGGTTAAGTTGCACATCATAGCTAGAAGTGGCAGAGCCAGCATTCAAACTAAGGAACCAAACCACAACAGCTCTATGTAATAATTACGCATTTTCATCATAAACCCTGTTTCCTAATTACACAGATTGTGGAAATAGATAATTTTTATCCGTAATATTTATTCTTAGTTCCAACCACATATTGAATTAATAATATTTCATATTATTTCATTTGTTTAAATGAAAATATGCTTTACTTTATGATTAAATGACTAAGTGCAGGGACTATAACTTAATACATATTGCTTATTATGAAATGTATTAGTTAATTATAGGGAGTTTGTTTTAAGAATTAAGTAATTATATTTTATAACATGTTGCTGTTCTGATGTCAATCATATTTCTATTAATTTTGAAAATCTGACTCAAGCATTAAAAATGTATAAATAGTTAATTTTAACAAGACCTATACTAAAATTGGTATAGTGTTATAATAGGACGTTTTGTACATTTTATACACACCACACCCATATTAAATCCTTAAAATCAGTTTGATTTATAATAGTAAACAAAATATATTAAATGGTTAAAAAACAGTGCAAGTATCCCTCCTAAAGTGAATCTTGATTTCCAGAGGGACTGGAAAATTCGTAATTTAATTTTAGCATTTGGTGGTCTTAGTATATGTGCCCATTATTTTAAGTAGAAACTGTTGGTCTGTACTGAAAACCTACTGTGAGAAAATGATTTAAACATGCTGTCGCTTCTTTAGGGACAGGGTCCACTGTTTTATATGCTCCACATGGAATAGCTCCTGGCACAATAAATGTTTTGTTGAATTTTGAAGTTTGAATTAAAGTGAAATGATGCTGAAAATTTTACATTAGCTACAGTCATCCATCTGAATTTTAAGGCCAGCGTTGGCTATCTTCCATGGGGGCATGATTATAATGTGGATTTTAGTCAAGATTATTTAGTGGACAAGAAGAAAATGAAACTTTTATTCTCTGAGTTTTTTTGTTTTTCAATCATGCATGGCTCAATCTTTAGGATAGTATATTTGGTCAAATGAAAATTAATAAAACACATTAAGGTTTCTGATACCTTATGGCAAAAGCACTTAATAAATTTAATGCTATCTTCTGTTTTGTAAGGACAAAGAACTTGAAGCCCAGAGAGGCTGAGTGAAATGTCAATGTCACAGAGCTATCTGCAGCCGTAAGTGGTTAAGTATAGTGTTTCTGGGTTTCAGTTTTGTATTTCCTCTATGGCAGCTAAGAGAATTTCTTATTAAATGATTAGAAATGAATTGTTACTTATTATTGATCTAAACAATTCCCCACTCATTTGCTTACTTTAGACCCTATTCCATGTGTTTGATAAGTAACAGAAATAAAACTTATTTTCTGGACAACTTTAGCATAAGAAAATTCTAGAAAATGTGGAAGAGCTTTCTAATACTGGGACTGTGAAGGTTTTGGTTCTCTAGTTCATAGTAGTAGAATTATAAATCAGTGTAGCTCTTCTGGAGGAGATCAGGAAGGAACATCCTAGACCTTACAAAGCACGTTCCCTTTAGTATAGAGGTGTCATTAGTGGGATGTTAACCACAGGAAAAAAATCTGACCAGTGCACTGAAACACATACACAGACACACAGATGCATGAGCACACGGATATTCTTCCTAGTATTGTTTAAAACAGTAGTAAATTGGAAGCATACTAAATGGTCACAAATGGAGATTGATTTTGATACATACTCACCATAGCTGTGCACAGGAAATGCAACCCTTCTATTTCCTGATATCTGATCCGATGTCTTCATAAGAGGGCAGGGGTGGTGGTAAGTTTGGGGGAGGGGGAACTTGAACTGTCAACCTCTGCTTTATTGTATTATAGACTTGCCTGTTTTAAACTATGGGAAATTTTCTCTCTATTGGGACAATACACAGTCTTTTGAATTTTCCTTTCCTTTTTTTTCCTTTCCAAGGTGGCATTTCGTGGATAACTGGGGATTAGGGGGGCTTAGTTTGCTGTGACACCCTCTGTGTTCACACTAGACTCTGCTGTGGAATTGTATATCTAAGGCGCAACTAGTCTCTTTAATTGATGTAATATTCTCAAATTCACTGTAACAATTTATTGTTTCTGGTATTGGTCTCAAAATGTGATCAAAATTCATCTCCCCTTTTATGACAAGCAAGTTTTGTATATGGCTGCCCACACACATAGCAGGAAACTCAATTTTCCAAGGATCTTTTGCAAATAGATATGCCCATGTGAATAATGAGTGGGACCAGAGGTAATATATGCTGCTTCCATGCTTGGACCTTAAAACCTTGGACCTTCATCCTCTGAGTTTTCTTTCTTCTTCCCATAAACTAGATAACTGATATGGCTGTGACCCTTCCAGTCCTTTCTTTCTAGGGAGAAGTTGGAATGTTTCTTGTCTATGTATGTGAACTAGGGAGAAGATCTAGAAATTAGACTAAATCATAAAGTTTTAAAACAATTTTCCTTATTTTAGTGTCCTGTCCTCCATCCCCTTTACAACCTGGTACTCTTGGATCATGCCATGATTTATTTATTAGGTGTCCCCTAAAAGTTGTTGTGAGAGGCAATGCAAGAAGGCTTAGAGGTGAAATGAGTGGGTTGTGAAAGCCTTAACCCAATCAGTGAATTAATCCCCTGATAAGAATTAACTGAGTGATAACTGAAAGGTAGGTAGGGTGTGACTGGAGGAGCTGGGTCCCTGGGGGCATGCCTTTGGGATATATAGTTTATGAGCTGAGCTTAGTCTTTCTCTCTCTCTCTCTGTTTTCTGATCATCGTGTAAGCTGCTTTCCTTCACCACACTCTTCCACCATGTTATTCAGCCTCACCTGGACCCCAGAAGAATGGTACTGGCTATCTATGGACTGAGACCTCTGAACCCATGAGCCCCCAAGTGAACTTTTTCTCCTCTAATTGTTCTTGTTAGGTCTTTTGGTCATAGCAGCGTAAAAGCTGCTGAAAACAATGTCTTTCATGTAACACATATTGGTTCATAGCTTCCCCCATGCTTGGTTTATGATTAGTCTTTTGGGATCTGCTATTTTAGTTACCAGTCTTCCAGCTCCAAATGTCTTACCATTCTCCTGGTCCTGATAGGCTCCTGAATGAGAAAAACAAAAATCCTCTCTTACCATGTGTGACTGGAGGAGCTGGGTCCCTAGGGGCATGCCTTTGGGATATATAGTTTATGAGCTGAGCTTAGTCTTTCTCTCTCTCTCTCTCTCTCTCTCTCTCTCTCTCTCTCTCTCTTTCTCTGTTTTCTGATCATCGTGTAAGCTGGGTTAGGAAAGTGAGTGAAAGATATGTGTGCTCATGTTGTTTAAGAGTCTAGGATGACTTTTCATTTTCCCAATGTTAAGTTTTTATTGTACTATAATTATAAATAGTTTATTGTTCAACCACAATATTGAACAATAAACTATTTCATGTTCAAAACATTTTCAAATAGTGTTTTGTTAGTAGAAAAACAAAAGCATTTGAAGAGTATATAAACTTCTCAGTTTATGTTCTATTTCCCCTTTTCTACTTTCTTATTTACAGAACTCAGAGGAATTCTTGAATCTCTAAAATCAGTAGTATAAAACTTTTAATGAATAACAGAATTATACTTTCATAGCCCTGGAGTGTATCTTTTGGATTGTGTCATGCATTTGAACAATAGAAGAGTCCTTTCTTGCTTGCTTTCTCTCCTGTGAACATGGTGTATAAATTTGCAAAATCAATGGAATTGAGTTGCTGTACTGGATTTTGGAACCAAGTAAAATGAGAATTGGGAATTCTGTAACAAAAAATATGACCTCAGAAATAATACCAACTCCTCTACTGAATAATGAATGTCAGACTCAACAACACTGCCCTTATGAGCTGAGGTATAATGGTGCCTTCTCCAAAGGTATTTCAGTGTTTGGAATATCATGTGGCATAGACTTCATGTGGTTCTCCTAGTAGTTAAAGTGATCATCAGACTTTGTTATCATTTGGATGTGGAATGTCCTCCAAAGGCCCATAAGCTAAGGGTTTGGTTACAGGGTTTTGTCACTCTCCGGAGGGGGCAGAACCTTTGGGAGGTTGGGCTATCAGGAGGAAATGCGGTCAGCAGGGGTGTGCCCTTGGAGGAGATATTGGGACACCAGGCCCTTCCTCTCTGTGTGTTTCTGGCCACCATGTGGTGAAAAGGTTTTTCTCCACCGTAATGTGCTATCTCCTCACAGGCCCAAGGGCAAAAATGTCAAGGGATCATTGACTGAAACCTCTGAAACCATGAGACAGAATATCTTTCTTCCTTTAAGTTGGTTCACTCAGGTATTTTGTCACAGAGACAGAGAACTAAGAGTACTTTTGGTGACAAATATATTTGTGGAATGGTTTAGAGTTTCCAGAATTTGGGGGGTAGCAGAAAGAGTGGATAGAGAATATCCAATTAAACTGCCGTGAAATGCCGAGGTACTAGCTAGTACTTGAATGCCAAGGCATCTACCAGTGGAGATGGAAGACTTCCACTGCACCTCTATTCTTGAGTACAATTAAGTGAAAATTGTCCATGAAGACCAGAAAGTATCCTTTCCAGACTGCCATTCTCTCTCCTGTCACCCTAAGCAAGAGACTTTCTTATCTTTGGGTGCTATTCGAGCATTCTCAGTAAAAGAATAGACAGCAAATTGTTCTGCTCCTTGGATGACATGTATTTTAATTAGATTTTCCAGGTTCTTCGATTTTGTTTTCTTATCCACTGAATGGAGGTAATATTGCCTACAATGAAGAGTTGTTTAAAGGATTAGAAAGAATCAGTTTAAAATGCCTAGCACAGTGATTGGTAATAATATTTCCAAGGGAGAAAATTCATGGCAAGAGCCTTACCTGCTTTCTTGTAACCTCTTACACAGACTTCTGCCTGCATTCAAGTTATTCTGGACTATAGAGAGAAAATTATCAAGTCACATGGAGATACATTCATTGATTTAAACCTGAAAAATACCTTAGGATTCCCATGTTGCTTTTGAAAGTACACATTTGCTAACCACCTCAGTGGACTAAAGCCTCTTTTTATTATAGCATGGTGGAATCTTGTGGAGAAGAGTGCCTTCAACAGGTGAACAGTGTGCCAGGAAAAATGTGAGATTCAACATTTTTATCAATCTTTAGACTCTTTTTTGGACAGGTATAGGAAGAACAACAAGAAAAATTAGGCACTGGAAATCAGGTACTTTTATCTCCTGAAAAAAAATCCAAGTTAAAAAGAGAAGCCAGAAAGTTGATTGAAAGAATTATTTTATATATTTATGTACATTCCTGTATATTTACATGGGGTGGATAAGAGAGTCTTATGAGACCCTGAGGTATAGCTTACAGTACCAATCACTTCATTGGCCATAGGAAAATATTTCTAGCATAAGGACTTACAGTGTTATTTCTTATTTCCCAAATCACTTCATTTCCAGATGAAAGCAAAACTTGGAAATTATAATTTCTGTGATACTTTAAAAAATGCTGTAATTACTGAATGATGCTATGTGAAAATTAATCTTCTATGTCTTATAGAATTTGACCCATTAACATGCACTCCTATAAGTAGGGAAAATAGATTTTTGAATTTAATGTAAGGAAGAAGAGACTACATTTCAAAAGGTCCCTTTTCCATGTTTGGAAAAGGAGAGATAGTTTTTGGAGAGATAATCATACGTGTCATACACATCATACACCTCAAATGAAAAAAATCAACTTAAATAATACTTAGAATATGTTTCCAATTTTGTTAGGAATCTCCGTATGTATAGGAGCATAGGACAAAAACTGAGTTTATGCTACAACATGTCAACGATGCTTTATGAATATTTTGTTCTTTATATGTTTTCATGTTTGTCATATTTTTCCATGAGGAATCTCTTTTCATAATCAAGAAAATGTTGTTTAGGAGAGGATTTCCTTCTCTCACTTTCTAAATCAATCTTACTCTGTTCTTGCTGCTATAACAACATATCACAGACTAGGTAACTTATAAACAATAAAAATTTATTTCTCTCAGTTCTCAAGGTGTTGGAGGTCTTGAGAGGGCTTACTTGCTGCTCCAAGATGGTGCCTTGTTGCTGGTTCTCCAGAGGTATTCAATGCTGTATGTTCACATAGCAGATGGAGAAAAGGGCCAGACAGTGATCTGAAGCTCTTTTGTAAGGGCACTAATCCCATTCATAAGGAGAGAACCCTTATGACTTAATCTCTTCCCCAAAGGATGAACATCTTAATTCTATTGCATTGGGAATTTTCAACATGAATTTGGAGGGACACCAACATTCAAACCATAGAAATCTTTAAACATTTTTTTCATTTTAAATAAGATCCTGAGTTTTATTAAATTGGAAATGAACATTTTCTTAAAGTCATTACAAGTTTTCCTCCACTTTTGTAAACATTTTTTTCCTGATATCTACCTAAATTACTCTTGATTTCTTAAGAGTCACCTAAATGCAAGATAGCATAGAAACTTCCCATTGAACCAGATAATGAACTTCATTTTCTTCTTTTGGTGGCAGTCTTCTATTTGAATACTGTGTTGCCAAGAACAAGAATCAGTACCCAAGTTATGCACAGCATTGATAGGGCGGCTGTGATCATTTTCTGCAGGAGACAACTGAAAAGTATAAATGATCATGTGGATCATGAATGCTTAGAGAAGTTACCCAAGGCCTCATGACTAGTTCTGAGCCAACCCAGCTCATGTGACAGCATTTGTTATGCCAAATTGACTCTACAATCATTTGTTCTATCTCAGCATCACCAAATGATACTGCATAACTTGACTGACTTGATTCTTGAGATTCCAGGTATCTAAAGACTGACTGTGTCATTGTAAAATAGAGAGAAGTCCTCTTTCCTCACCAATCTTCGCTTCATGCAAAATGTAAGTGAATACAGACAAGCCCACTCAGGCTGGATACGGAAGTTATGAGAACTTTGAATGTCTTACCCAAGTTAGAGGTTCTTACTTAATTTTCCTCTGCCTGGGGCATGGTGGTTCAAAGTCAGAGTTATCTATTTCTGAGAATGAGTCTATCCCATTTCAGCCTTTTTAAAGCCTCATTCTCATGAACAAAACTGATTATTTCCAGCTTCAGAAACTTTGGGTTGGGGCCCAGTTTCCCCACGTAGTAATCACATGAACTTGTTCAGGTTGTTTAACTTCCCTGGTTATGCAATGATAAAGTACTAAATAATCATAAGGCATTTCACTATAAAGTATTTTATATTAAAAATTATCATTTAATGACAAACTGGGGTGATCAATGGGTATTAAGTTGCAGTCAGGAGTAAGAAGTTCTAGTGTGTTATTGTGTAGTAGGGTACCTACAGAGAGTACTTATGTAGTATAATCTCAAAACACTAGAGGAAAGGAATTTCGAATGCTTTCTTGATAAATGTTTGATGAGATTGTTTAACCCAATTTATACATAGATAAAAACATTCCATGGTAACCCATAAATATGTACACTTTCTGTGTTTATATGGATCACTTAAAACATTTAATTAAAATAGTTTATATTTAAGTCTGTCTTTTCCTTATATATATATACATATTTATTTTTTCCAGGGCTGGGGTTAGAATTCAGGGCTTCATGCATGCCAGGCAGGTGTTCTATCACTAAGGTGTATTCCCAACCCTTCCATATGGATCCTCCAATTCTTCCAATGAGAGTAACTTAAGTATTACATTTTCAAAGCAGAATACTTCAGATGGTATTTCTGCACTTTCTCACATATAGACACACTCACTTTTACACAAAATCCTTTCTCCTTTTGTTCTGAAACACCTAACTCTAGGGCAACAGAAGTTGCCATTTACTAATGGATGCATGTTGGGTGGAAGGATGAGCAT
The DNA here is from genome assembly GCF_902686445.1 of Sciurus carolinensis. Classification (NCBI taxonomy): domain Eukaryota; kingdom Metazoa; phylum Chordata; class Mammalia; order Rodentia; family Sciuridae; genus Sciurus; species Sciurus carolinensis. Next base: position 64,261,051 of record NC_062214.1, read on the forward strand.
CCTGAAGAAAAAGATGGAAACTCAGTTGGAAAAGCACAGAACCATCCAAATGAGAAACAGTTGAGCTGGGACAAGGACATATAGTGAAAATTAAACTGTGTCTGTCACGTACAACCAACCTGTAAATTCAAAGTGTTAACCTGCTCTCTTTGTATTTGTACAGACATCAAGGGCACTGTTTAGGGTGGGGGCACAGTGGTATCTGCGAGAGTGGAGAGGAGAGAAGGCTGAATGCCTGTCTGGTTGCTTTTTTGGCCGTATTTGCCCCGAGTGGTTACATTTTCCATAAGGGCATCATATGGATTCATTCGATTGGGGTTGGATTAATCTAAATTTCAGCAAAAAGTACTATAAGTGTTCAGTTACAGAGAAAGAGGCAGAATTTTATGCATAAGGATGATGATCAGAAAATATCTAAATTATAGTTGGAGCTTAGGTTAGAGCAATGTTGTATTTTTGTTTGGATGTGAGGTGTCCCCTTAAAGCACCTGTGTTGATGCAGCAATGTTCAGAGGTAAATGATTGGATTGTGAGAACTATAAGCTAATCAGTCCATCCTACTTTGAATGGATTAACCGAGTGGTAATTGCAGGCAGGTAGGTTGTGGCCGGAAGATCTGGATCACTGGAAGCATGCCCAGGAAGGGTCCATTTTCCCTTCAGCCCCTTCCCCATCTCTCTGCCTCCTGGCTGCCATGAGCTGAGCAGCTTTTCTTCATCACACCTTCTGCCATGATGTTCTGCCTCATCCTGGGCCCAGAGCAATGGAGTCAGTCAACCATGGGCAACCTCTGAACCCATGAACCAAAATAAACTTTTCTTCCTCTAAGTTGTTTAGGTCAGGTATTTTGGTCACAGTGACAAAAAGCTGACTTACACAAATAGTAACTTCAGAGGTTTTGAAAGAAAAGAAAGATGGTCCAAGATCAGCAGTAATGCCTGCTTCAGTAATCCCAAAGACTGATGTGACCACAGAGTCATTGCAACAGAACTCCAAATATCTTTTTCTATTTTTCTAATTTGTGTAACTGCAAACTAAACAGTAGTGCTCACTATTGAAACAATAGAGTGACAATATTGACAACTCATGTATGTAAAGAGTCTGAGATTCAGTGACTCTACAATATCATGACAAAACACAAAACCAGATATAATTAGTGCTTAATCTCCTTTGACTTTCACAAGTAAAATTTGGAGGGGGTTTTTCCTTTGCTTTTGGCTACTATCATTGTGAATTTCCCTTGACCAATTTACTATCTGCCTCCAGTATTTAAAAAGGGTTCTTGATACCCTTTAGTTAGGAAGCAGACAAAATAAGGTCAAAAAGAAGTCAGACTAAGGTGGACTGCAATTCTCATGCATTCCAAATTAAGAGGGAATGTAAGGGTTAACTATAAAGTATTCCACCTTGAACCCCACACTCTCTTTATCCAGCACACCATAATAAAAGATCAAGAGTTCCTGCTTATTATCTTATTTTTCCTGCCTGCTCCACCAGGCTAAGGCCCAGTCTGGTTATGGATTAACACGGTGATCAATAGTAAGCCTGCTGTCTCTCTCTCGGCAGGGGAAAATGAACTCAAAATGCAGTCAAACTCTTATTGATCAAGGATATAGGTCTCACTTTCATTACCTCTGTCTCCTGATAACCCACAAATAATGTGATGAGTTGCTAATCTCTCTGATTTTCAATGGACCCTTCACCCCTCCTGTCTGCACATTGCAGCTTTTATTTTCATCTTGATACACACTCTGTAATTCATGTAGCACTAACTCTCACTCTCTTACCGTCAGACCTGGTCAATCAGAGCTAATAATATTGCTCTTCACTGGGGATGGAGGCTCCAGTGAGTTCAACATATAGCGTCCCCAGACACAGCAAGGAAATGCAATGTGCACACGACTTCTTCCCTGGAAAGTGAGCTGAATTCTTCTCAGTGAAGTGACAATTCAGTTGGTAGCCATCTTTTCAGGATCTGAACTACTTCTGCCAAAGTAGACCTAGACTTTACAATTGGTCAAATCTCTTGTGTGGCGAGTCCCATCTTGGTTTCTATTTTTTTGAGGACCTGAACTGAGCCAGTGTTTTTACCCCTGTGGAACTGGGAGAGGGTCCGTTGTGCCTAAATAATCTCAGGAAATTTCTATTAAATAGCTGTATAAAATGCCAGGGGAGAGTGTTTGGGTTATGATGATGTCTTGATTTCTTTAATTAAAGGTTGTGCTGTATGACAAAAACAATGCAGCTTTGAGGAGTAGGAGCAGGACTCCTACTCTGGAGTCCTGGTCTTCTAAATAAAAGAAAAAAATTTCTTGGAAAAAAAAATTTCTTTATTTTTGCCCCAAAAATTCTCCTCTGCATTAATTTATGAGCTAAAAATTTTTTAAAGTTTTAGGAAAATGATTATTTTTAGAAGCATAGTTATTTCTTAGTTTGTTATCTTACTTTTGAGGGTTCTGCAACTTGTTACCTTTAAGAATATTTTTAATAATGCATTATAATGGTAAATAACAGTAAGATTCATTGTGACATATTTGTACCTGTACAAAATAGGCATTGGTCAATTTCATCACCCATACCTCTCCTTTTCCTCCCCTCTCCTCCCTGATCCTCTTCTGGGCTCCTTCCTATGTTTTAAAAATGTGTGTTTTTTTTTAATTTTTAAAAATTTGTTGTAATCAGTTATACATGATAGTAGAATGCATTTATGCACTTCGCTAAATCATACATAAATGGAATATAATTTCTCATTTCTCATTTTTCTGATTGTATATATTGTAGGATCACATTAGTCATGCAGTCTTATATGTACATGAAGTAATACTTTCTTACTCTTTAAAAGTAAAGCAGAGAACAAAACGAAACAACCCAACTTCCAGAATGTGCAGTGTTACTTAGCACATAAGTCATCCTGCTTATAAGAGCTTCTCAAGTACAAAATGGCACTAAAAGACTGTTGTGAAGTTAATTACTTTCTTCAGCTGAATTGTTAGAACTGAATTAAAGCTAACAACAGTTGCTTTCCCTTTCTGATATAAAATCAGGGAATGCTCACCTATTGGATCACTTTTGTGAGGGCAGTCATAATAATTTTTCTGCTGCCAATCTGATTAAAAAAAATCACAGTGAATCAAATAATTCCTTTTTCTTGAAGAAAATTCCAGATGACCAACAGCAGTTAAGCAGATGAAAGACTCTGCTTGTGCTCAGCCCAGAGGGTCTGAATTGCTATTTTTCAGCTCCAGTCCAAACAATTTGTACACCTGTTGAAAAGAAAATAAAATATGACAGTGGTACAAAGTCCGGGGGATTAAAGCGATTTGCACTGAGCCCTTAAGGCTGAGGTAATTGCAGGTCTCATTTTCTTCTTTTGTTCTGCAGAACCACATGTGAAATTTGACAAGGAAGCCCTCATCCCCTTTTCTGCAAAGGACTAGGTAGAAATTTTACCAGGTTCTCCCTTTCTTTTTTGCTGAGTCTCCTTGGAAATGATCTGGTTTCCTTTGGAATAAGACCAAAGGAAAACTGGTTCATTATAGATTTTTGTCAGTTTGGCAGACTTTGGGACAGACTTTGGAAACATGATTCTTTACCAATTGTTTTAAAATCCCAAGATGAGAAAGGTGGGAGACCAGAGGATAGGGCGCTTGGTTACCACTGATGAGGACTTGCCCAGCTTTTCGCAGACACAGGAGGGGAAGGCACTCTCTGAATCCTTAGGGTTCTCCATGTTCTCATGGGGTACAGTGTTGTACACACTTAGACTCTGATTTGCTTTACTTCCCAGTCTGAATATGTGCTCCAGAATACCTTTGATGTTGTCATAATTGTGTGTGTGATCTTCAATTATGGATGTCATCAAATTTTATTAAACTTAATATAGATAAAACCAAGACATTATTGATTAGTTCTGCCATGCAAACCTCCCAGGTTTCCTCTTGGAGTGGTTTTCTTCTGGGGAAGCTGTCTTTATCCTTTCGATAACACTCAACGCCTCAGAGCCACTGTGGCTTCTGAATTTTCTTTTGAAGCCCACATCAATCATATAATTAAGACGTCTTAATACAAACTACAGCAATCTTGCCATATTGCGAGGCATGTTCTCTGGTCTGCTGCTGTAGCTTTAATTCATGCCCCTCTTTCATGTGGGCATGATTACTTCTGTTCCTCCTTTAGGGTTCTTTGTGGCATATTTTCTATTGTTCTCCATTGAATCTGATGGTCCCCTATTTGGATTTAAACTTTTCTACCATGTTAGTAATATTAATTAGATTCTGACACTGGATGTCTCTTTCCTCTTTCTAGATATCTTCTTAGCCACACTCTCCATGACTAATACCTGGTGGTGTCCAAGCAATGCCAAATATTTCAGATGAAAAAGAAAGAACTCAGTCACCCAGATGAGCCAGGTGACCAAATGTTTTGTGTCAAGTATGCAAAGCATCCAGATCATTGACTTTTTCTTAAAATTATGTGGTGGCGTTAGGTAAATTTGCAACCTCCACATCCCAGGCCACCTGTCTTTTATTTTTTTTTTCCACACTATTCTGAAATCTTGCCATCTCTGATTTTCTCCCAATTTCCTTCCTTTCTCCAACCATAACATCTAGTGGGGAACATGGACTGGAAGGTAGACAGGGGTAGGTGGTATGGGGAGCACAAACTTGGGAATGAGACCTGAGCAGGTGGCAGCTCTGGTTAAATTTCTAATTAGCCAAGATTCTACCTCATAAATCACACAACTTTATTCTCAGCCAGGTATCCACACTTCTTTTGGAAAGAATGGGACCATATTCAGGTAAAAATATTGCATTTCCCTGAACAAAAAGCCTTTGGCTTTCAATTCAACAGGGTTGACCTGATGAATTTGGGGTGGGGTGGAAGGTGGGGGGCACCTTCCTGTTAAAATACAGGCAACAGATTAGTAACTTTTCCTTGCTCTTATGTGGTGTATAAAGCATTCGGTTCTCAGGTTAAATAAAATTGAAAATTCTCTTCCTTATAAGTTCTAGTTTGAGAATATTTTCATGAATTGTTGGCAATTCGGCATCAGCTGATCAGCTAGCAGTTTGTTCAAACATCTCATATTTGTCTAGAATGTTAGATTTTTTTTTTAAAGTACCATTCCTAATGTCTGGCATTGCACATTAATGTTGTGGACTCAGGCATTAGACAGTTGTGCTGATTTTTTAAAACTGTAGTTGATGCTAGTGACTGTTTCACAAAATTTTTTATAGAAAGATGACACACTTCTTGTTGGATTGAATTTACTTTCTAGAAGAAGTGCTGTTACTAAAAATGGGTACTTATTCTTTTTTTCAGCAGGAAAGGAAGACTGCCTGGTGCTTGTGCTGCTTGGCTTCAGCTAGAAGGAAACTGCCTCTAATCTTGTCATTGGCGCTGAGCATCTCTGGGACAAGAAAGCTTATGTTCTCTCTGCTAGGGTTTGAAAAATGTTTTCAACCCTCGCAGCTCACTAGCATTATTTGAGCAGTTTTAAAAACATATTGAAGCCTGACGTCTGCCTCTGGAAATTTTGATTTGATTGAACTTTGACTTATGGCCTCTTTGGTAAAACATTTTGGAGTAGATATACACAACATGCAAACTATGCATTAATGCTTATGATAAGAATAAGATAGGATATAAAATAAATATATACAAAATACCAATAAACAAACCACACAGCTAGCAACGGGGCCCTGGACAAGCCACTTAACCTGCCTGGTTCTGCTTCCTTGTTGTATCACCAAGTCCCCATCTGCTGTAGGCCATCCCTGTGATCTGGGGTTCCTCACCAGCCTTCTTTAGTCCTTGGCCTCTCATCTCTCGGTTTGGCCCAATCTTCTGCAGCTAGATAACCTTTTATGCCTGTTGTTTCCATTCTCCCTTTCTCAAGACCCTCAAATGACTTCCCATTAGCTTCTGGGTCATATTCAAATTATTACCTATTGGTTTCAAGACCTTTAGCCAGGCAATCCCTTTTTATGTCACTTTTAATCTCTCCCCTTCCTGTTCCCTTTGTGGCTGTCAGAATCATCTTCACCGAACAACACTTGTTATTCCCTCTCTCTCTCTTCTTCTAAGCTCTGCTTGCTTCAGCCTATCAGAGAACACTTTCTTGATTATGGTGACTCCACACACCCTTTCCGTCATCCCAGTGTGAGATCTTCCCACCAACCTCGACTGACTCCTGCCACCAGGTATTGCTGACCTTGAGGGAAACCAGAATCACTGAGCAGTTGCCAGGGGACCCTTCTCACATAACCCACATGGAGTTGACCAAATAGAAGAAGGTTAAAACAAAACAAAAAGGATGTCATTTGTATTCTTTGCACACTATCTTGGTCACTTGGTGGTTCCCCTGAATCATTAATCAATAAATCAACTGTCTTCCCATTCTTTTTGCATGCTTCTTAGAATCTCTCAGTAAGTCCTTAAAATGGAAATAGAATCCAATACCCTAGATTTGGGGCTAATGTGATTAATTCCTTTGAAAAATTTGTCAGAAGGAATGCAAGAACCAAACTGTTATTTAACATGAATTCAGATCTCCTGAGATGAATTTTTCTAGCTTCTGAATGCAATTTTTAATGGGTAACCAAATCTCCCATTTTAAGTTAATTTTCTAATTGTCCCATAGATAAAAGTAGCCTCCAAAAATCTTCCATTACACATACTAAACAATCAATATATATGAATGTATGTGTATACACACACACACACACACACACACACACACACACACACACACATATATATTTTACAAACTGAAACCAAAACCAAAAGCTTTCTTACTGTTTTGGATTACATGTAACAGAATCACTGGTGGGGGCTATGCCTAGGGGTATGTATGTGTGTGTGTAAGGAGATGTCTATTAAAATTCAGGGGACTCACATTAGATTAATTAAGTTTTAGCAAGTTCCTAGGGGATTTTTTTGTACACCAAAGTTTACAAGTCATCACTTTATAATCTTCAGAAATACTCTGTAATGAATTATATCCAGCATTCAGAATGTGTCAGGTCAGATAAACAAATTCATGGGATGGGGGATGTAGCTCAATAGTAGAGTACTTGTCAAACTTGCACAAGGCCATAGGTTCAGTTCCCATGAACCTCTGCTCCCAGACAAAGTTCCTAATTAAGAGACAAGAGACTTTTTCTCTGTATCCTGGCCCTACACAGACATTGCAGTGTACTAAGTAACTAAAGTTACTAAGACTTTAGGAAATCAATCTTGCACTTAAATCTTTTGTTTAAATCATCAAGTTATAGAAATAAAATCAGAGTTGATTTCATAGAGTCCAGTTTGCAAAGAAGCTACTTTTGTCTTTCATTCATTTTCATTCTTATGATTTTTATCCTTGGCCATCAAATGCAAAAAAAAAAAAAACCAATATTCTATACCAGGTATTTTATATATTTTTAATTCATGGAAATTTCATATTTTAAAAATGATATTTGAAAATGGCAATATATTCAAATTTATACTGATTTGAAGTTAACAACCACCAACAGCTGTAATGCAATAAGAATTAATGTAAGATGGGGTGCAAATAGAGATTCTGGGTGTCCTAATGAAATGTTCCTTTTTACGATGTTTCTTCAGTGGGTGGTAATAAGCTAATGTGTCACTTTCAAGACTAGAGAGGGTATTGCTTGTGCTGCTTGATGTTTGACCCATGTTGGGCTACTTAGAACCACTTTGTAGGATGGAGATGTCCCTAGCTGAGACACATGAGGGGAAGAAAAAGGAGCCAAAAATACCTTCTTCTCACATATTTACCTATAAAACCATACCGATGACTTCGCCATCATTTTTTATCTCTTAGAGATTTATATAGCCTACATTTGAAATTGCTGCCCCATGCTTTGGCTGCTTTACCCAGAGTCTTTGGAAGACTGACACTTTTGATGAGAATTTACATTGTATGTTGACCACCCAACTGAAAAATTCACAGTTCATTAGCGGAATTTTACTTTATATAGTTACATATTTCTTAAAGACCTTGAAGAACTTGAAAAAAGAGAAAGGAAGAACCAGGTAAGAGCTGCTTAAATAAGCAGTTTAAAAGTGTATTTGGTGAATTATTAACCTTTTGAGTGAGGTGCCAAATACAGAAGTATCTATCTATCATTTATTTATAATGTATCTATCTATCTATCACTTATTTTTATGGTTTAGATGTGGTGTTCCCTGAAAGGTCACATGTAAGACAATGCAAGAAGGTTTGAAGGAGAAATGTTTGGGTTATAGCCTTAACCTAATGAGTGAATTAATCCCTGGTGGGTTTAACTGAGTGGTAACTGGAGGCAGGTGGGGTGTGGCTGGAGGAAGTGGTTCATTGGGGGTGTGGCTATGGGGTACATATTTTGTGTCTGGAGAGTGGAGTCTCTCTCTGTGCTTCCTGATCACCATGTGAGCTGCTTCCCTCTGCCATACTCTTCCACCATGATGTTTTGCCTTACCTTGAGCCCCCAAAATAAACTTTTCCTCCTCTACATTTTTGCTGGATGGGTCTTTTAGTCACAGCAGCGTAAAAGCTGAGAAAAACATTCATCTATCTACCTCTGGAATGCTATGCATGCCATGGGGTTATTATGAAGATGAATAGGAATAATGCATTGTCAAGTGCTCAGCAATGTACATGCTCTATAGTACATGACAATGACTCTTTCGATTGCTGTCTTAAATGCTATTTATACTATTAACTATACCTTCACGTATAGAAAAATTTAAGTTGTTCACTGTAATTTAAAACTAAGTTAGATTGGAAAATTAACTATTTTGAAAACTGAACAATCAGCTCCCAAGTCAGGCAATTTGACAAGATGACCAGAAAGGCATATTTTGGTTGTTTCCACCTGACTTAAGGTGCGACTGGTCTCCTTGCTGTGGGCATTAGGCCACAAGAGGGGCACAACTTCCTCTCTCCTAGAGCTCATGCCCTGTTTGTAGGACTGACTTTTCATTTCCGAAGAATCCTTTACAGTCTTCTTTTCTTTCTTTTTTTTCCCATAAGTTGCTTTTATTTTTGTCAACAAACTGTGTCATTTACCCAAGTAAGAAAACTCCTGTTGTTCAAGGTCTTTATCAGAGTTCCTACAAATCAGGTTAATTGGTGATCAACAGAGATTTTCTGCCTTTAATGAGGCCTAGTAGCCCAAGGCAAGGCCTACCTCTTGATAAGGGACTTTCTTTTTCCTTATTTTAAACTCTTTGATCACTTAAAAAAAAAAAAAAAAAAAAAAAAAAAAAAAAAAAAAAAAAAAAAACAGGAAGAACAACCACCGGGAATGTCATTGTTTTTTAATTGCCTGATTACCAAATGTTGGAGATAAAAGATAGATGTTCTCAATTAATAACATTTACATAGATTAGCATCACTAACAAGCCTCATTAGTAGCTGCTGATTTTTGTTTAGATGGTGTCCCATGTCATTTGCTCTCTCTCTGATTGTGCAATCGAATGCACCTTTAGTATGACAAAACATCGCCTTCTAATCTATTTCCATTAATCAAACTGTGAGGCCTTATAAATACACAGTCAGGTTTTTAATTAATTAAAAGTTAATATTACCTAGTGTAGATTTAACGAAGGGTTTCATGTGTTAATAAACTTCCAGAAACTGTTTCTCAACTCTCACTCTATTTTATGAAGCCTAGACACCTTCCTTGGATTAATCACAACACAGGCACGTCTCTATTCACACAGACGAGTACCATGGAAATACAATCATTTACTAAGCCTCCAGTTTTAAATCTATCATCTCAATAATCTGTCAATAGTCTCACGACAGTGATAATATCTCTACTAAATGCAATATGAAGATTAAGAGAGTTTAAGGGATGTGCCCGAGATAACTCAGACCTACCTCTAGTTCAAAGCCCAGACTCATTTCTCTGAGGGATGCTTTCTGCTTTCCATATGCACCCAGAATAAAAATTCACTGATATTCTGAGCAGAAGCAAGCATTCTGGAAAACTTACAACTAACCATCGACCTCATATTAAATCTCATCAACCAGTTTAAAACCTCTTCATTCACTTTTCAATTTTTAAAAACAAAAGATAGACAACTACCATAAATACATCTTATAAGAGGAATTTGAGATATCTAAGTGTATAATAATTCCTGAGCAAAAACAGTCTAAAAATCTGACTTTAACGATCTTATAAATACACAAAAATTTCATATAAGATTGTACAGCACAGTAAGTGGATAGATAAATGTTTGTTGAGAAAGGGTTTTCCAGGTATTTTGATAAGAATAAAAAATAATTATTTTTTATATCTTATGGGAAAGAGTACATCTCTAATATCATAATGCATATTTTAGGCAAAAACAAAGTACTTTCAGAGTCTCTAAGATATCAATGTTTATAAAGCTATTTAAATTTCTTACAAATGTGAACACTAGAAGGCACAGAATAGATATAAAAAAATCAGTAAATGATTAAAATGTCAAGAGAGGGATGCCTTCAGGAAGACCGAAGAGAGACATCCTAATATATCTCAATTCTTAAAAGAAAGTTAATATTAGGTGTGCAAAGTGAGATGAGATGCATATTTTCGCTCCACTATTTTAAGGGGTCCAGATATAAACCGCCAACTCCATGTAAATATAAGAGATAAAATTTCAAAAAGGACACATAGGGGAAAAGTTTTGTAAAAGAATTGAGGTCCTTTTATCCTCCTCAGAGTAAATCATGTATCTCTGCAATTCCAAGAGGTGAAATGACAATTCTAAAGACGTACTGCACAACACATTAAATGAGAAGAAAAATGAGAATCACACTGAAGGTGATGCAATGTGGGCATTAGTCCACTATTCCTTACATAATTTAGAGTGGTTAAAATAGCAGGTCTTATCTTTCTGCTAGCAGCACCTATCAATGAACACCCTTCATGTATCTCATAATTTCTCCTCTCACTATCACCCTCACTCCTTTTTCTGTCTTTCTTCATTTTCTCTTCTTAGGACCACAGAAGAACTCCAAATATTGATGTATAACTTTCTCTCTCCCATTCTTTCTTTCTTACCCCCCCTTCTTTTTCTACTATTGATTGAGCCCAGGAGCAATCTACCACTGATTTATAGCCCCAGTCCTTTTTATTTTTTATGTTAAGACAACTGGCTAAATTGCCCTGTCTGGCCTTGATTTAGGATCCTCCTACCTTGACCTCCTGAGTTGCTAGGATTACTGGTGTGGGCCACCACATGGCTTTACCCTATTATTTGGTGACATTTTGACACAAGTCATCAACTCATGCTCTCCTTGTTCAGTCATGGTTTGGGTTTGACGTCCATGCTCTCCTGGTCTCCTTTGCAGTTTCTTTCTCCCCTCCTCTTCTGTCCTCTCAATGTAGCTGTGCTCAGGGCTCAGCTGTAGCTCTCCTGCTTTTGCCATACCCTCTACCAAGGTGCTCTTCCTTACTTCCTGGTCTCCAAGTACTATCTAAACCATCACTGTCCCCAGTTTTTTTGTACTAGCCTTGACCTCCCTCTTAACTCCAGATGCATTGTCTAGCTGCTTAGTTTACATCTCCTCCTTGTTGTCAAATTGGAATCTCAAACTCCTGTGTTTATAACTTAAGTTTTGGGTTTTTGCCTCCTCCCTCAATGACACCATCTTACCTGAGGACTCTGTCCTCCAATCTTCCTCTTAATAAATGGTACCACCATACCCTCAATGGGTTAGGCAAAAATTGTGAATTATCTTTGATTCTTCCCTCTCGCACAGCCCTGTATCTAACACATCAGCTAGTCCTATTCAGCCTACCTGCAAAATGCACCTGGAATTGGGCCTTCTTGCCCAATTATGTTAACCACTACCCTGGCCAGAACAACTATAGCAGTTCTCAGATCTCACCCTCCATCTTCCATTCCAGTCCATCTATAACCTCTTCTCCACATACAAGGGTATGCAAGTTGGTTCAAGTTACCTCTCACCTCCTTCCCATAATCCACAGAGCATCCCTTTAGGATGAGGGCTGCCACCCCATGCCAGTCCTTCCAGTTTATACTCCTACCCATTCCCAGTGGGTGCTGCACTCTAGCCTCACAACCTTCTGCATGATAATCAACCTACTAGCCTCTGCTCAGGCTATTCTCTTTTCCTTACCATTTCTTTCCTACCATTTAGAACTCTGCTCACTGCCTCAGAGGTGACTCCCCATTTCCTCTTTAGTCCAGTCCTTCATGTTTTTAACTAATGGCATTAACCACTGTTCCTTTTCTGTTTATTATCATAACTCTAGTATGGAGAATAATTTCTGATGCATAGTATGTACTAAATAAATAAAACATAAATGAATAACTGAATGATGGCCAAGTTAGAGATAAGCAACTTAATATACAGAGAAGTTAAGGCTCTCCTGAAGTTTTCACAATATAGGGAAACTTACTCTGTACTTACTTATTCTGTCTCGAAGGGCTACATCCAAGCCTTTAATATGGTGGTTGAGACCCTGTGTGCCCTGCACAGAACCCCTGAATCTCCCCACTGCAGCTCTGGGGAACACTGTCTCTGCTTTCTGTTCCTCTGGTTCAAGCCCTCATGCTTTGTGATGCTTTGAACCTGGATTCTCCTTTCTTTCTGGTTAGATGGTTATCAGTTCTGTTCTCTGAACTGTGGCAGGCCAGAGTCCCACACCCCAGTGGAGGAAGATAGTTCAGACTTGCTAGACTTGGTCGTTATGTGACCTTCTGCCTGGCTTTTACATTTTCCTGTGGTTAGGTTTTTATTCTAATGGACCACCACACTTATCAGACTAGAGAAACAGGAAAATATATGTGGATTTTTAACCTTTCTTATGTGGTTCCAATGTTAGCTGTAATTGATGGCTATGAAATCATGATATGGATTCCCTTTCCAATGATTCAAGCTCAATTTTTCCCTATTAGTGCATCCTTGCCCATATCCTTGCTTTTAATGTATCATAAAATATATTGTTACTTGTTTTCACTCTAGTAATTTTTAAGTGTTAAAGTGTACAAATTTTGATTGTAAATAAAAATACTAGTTTTTCAGAAAGTAAAAAAAATCAGAGAACAGTGTATTTCAGTTAGTTCGATTTCGTATTTCTCTCTTTTGGATTGCATTTAAAAGATGAAGTTCATGTTTCATTATGCAATCAATTACATTCTTATTTTAGAAAAGGAGAAAAAAAATCCAGAAAATAAAAGTGTTAGTTCTCTGTAGTCCCACTGTAATATTGTAAACAATATTAGTAAGTATAGTAAGTATATGGATTTCCATCTTTATTTTTACTATATATTTGAAGTATAATTGTTATTGCATGAGATATACATACATATCATATGTGCAATGTGCACTTTTTCTGATTATAAATCTAAAACATATTTTACATAAATTTGGAAAATGAAATAAGCAACAAATCTGTTTTTATTTATGAAAGTTACATATAATCATTATAAGAGATTGGGACAATTGATAAAAATGAGCATAAAAATCATCCAGAATTCCTTTCAGTATTTTGTTATGTGCCATTCCAGATATTTTGTTTGTATGTAGTATATTATATATAGTATAAAGCTAAATAGTATATAGAATACATATTATATTGCATATGTAAGTTACTTGAACTCTAAAGGAGAACATACCATCTATGTAAATATTTGTGTATCATTTGTATAGCAAAATCCACACATCCTACTTTAAGAAGATATGAAGAAAGACCAAGTTACAGACATATCTGCTATAGGCAATTTATTTGTCTTTTTAGAGAAATATGTAATGAATTGTACAATATGAAATTTTACTGTGGAAAACACCTTTGTTTTTCTTTTTGATGCTGGGAATCCAACCCAGGGTCTCAGGCAGGCCAGGCAGGCACCTATAACTCAGGTGTACCCCACCCAGAACTTCTAATGATTCTTTTGGCACTTTATTCCAAGCAATTGAGTCTTTGTTAGATTGCTTAATTTTTTAGATATGGATTTTTTCAGAAAATTATACAATCTATTATATTTTTAAAAATTTATAAAGTATGCAGAATAATCTAAGGCAAAAGTTGGGTCATTTTTCACTTTTGTATTTCCAGGATTTGACCCAACCTTGTCTCAACATATATTTATTTTGAAATGAATGAGTCAAAAAAGACATCATTTGTAAAGTGTCTTCCATATTTTTATGACCCTTTTTATTCATCTATTTTTAGGTACTGGAGATTAAACCCAGGAATTCTTTACACCAAGCTACATTCCCAGCCCATTTTATATTTTATTTTGAGACAGGATCTTACTAAGTTGCTGAGGGCCTCTCTAAGTTGCTGAGACTGGCCTCAAACTTGGGATCTCCTACCTCAGTCTCCCCATTCACTGAGTTGGCAGGCCCAGCTTATTACTCTTTTTAAAATGATAAAATGGTTGTAAAATTTCAACATGCTCAATTCAGAAGGCCAAAATATCTATAAAACTGACTCATTGTGAATGCTGTTGTTTCATTTCTTTCATTTTGGATCCTCCAAGTATCTAGAATTATGCATATGCCAGGGGTTCGTCCCTCTTTTAACTCTGAGCAACCACAGCTACCCAGTATAGTAGCAAGACCTGTGCATGAGCCTCTGGCCTTTGCATCCCACCTCAAGGTCTTTCAGTCAGAGGATGGACCACTGTTATAGCAACAGTGGAACTTCCGACTCCATTGTATAACCTGAAGACACAGTGTGGGCTCCCACTTGCTTTCTCTGACCCTAATTTTTTCACTTGTACAGATTCTCTTTCTATTAAAGAAGAGACACTTTCTTCTTCAATCAATGTGCTTCTTTGGGAAGAACAGAATAATTTTAAAAAGTCATAAAAATCCAATTAATATAATACCTTGAGTGGTCCAGGATTTTATATAAGTACTTTCATCAAATGAAATAAGTAGTTTTTTGATAGAAGTTATATCCATGGTTTCTCTACATTATGCAAACTTGAATACATGTGTACAACATCCTAACACTTGAAATTAGCTTGCATATTTAATTAGTTATCTAATAAAGACAGCAAGTCTTAGACTATAGTGTCAAAGGTGGATATAAAAAAAACCTCCTTTTCTAATTACTATTTTATTAAATGATGATGTTTCTGAAAAAAATTGTTTCATAAAGAAACATTCTTCTAAAACATAATGCCATATAATATTCTAGAACACCGAGGTGCTAAGTGATTTGCTTAAGGTCATCTATTGAAGACTGGACCCACTTATGGTTCCCAGACAATTGCACTATAGACTCTGATGTTGTGCTGCTTGCATTGGTAATTGTCAATAAGTTTTGAAAATTCCAGGATCCATCATCAGGGTCTAATGTAGGCTGTGATCTCCAAACTAAGTATCCTCATTGAACCATTTGAGAGAAGAATTAAGCTGACAGACAAGTCTCATGCTATTAAAAAATATTTCTAGTGCTAAGTACATTCTTATTTTTTTGCATGTGTCAATATTCACTAGATTCTACTTACTTTTGTCAATAGTAGCTGTAGTTTATTAGTTGTGCAATCAGATGAACCTCCTTTTTATAATCCTAACCCTACCAACTTCCTTTGGACCACTGACTTAACAATATTCAAGTGAGTATAATATTCTATAATTCATTAATCTAGATTTATGAATTAAAAAAATAATTAGAAAATTCAATTGAATTTGGAAAGGAATATGAGGAGTCATGTATTGTCATGAGCCATGTTCTGAACAGACTGCTTTATGGGACTGAGTGAGTCTTTGCTCTGGTCCTTGCCTTTTATTTGCTATGGTTTATTAAAGAGACAACTTTGTATAAGGAAATGATGGACTTGGGTTTTTCCTCTGAGCTTTTTCACATACTAGGATGTGAGGTAGGAAAATTACCCAGCCTACCTAAGCCTCAGTTTCCTAATCTGCAAAGTGGCAGGGTAATAATTGTACCTATCTCAGTTAGTATTAACTGAGATATAATAAATAAAACACTTAGGTCATTTTCATCCATATATCCAGTCTACAAACAGTAGCAACTAATAAAACACTTAGGTCTATCTAGCCAATAGTTAGTATTACTAACTAGGTATTTAGATGTATGAGGTCATTCAGATTACAACATTTTATTAGAGACACTGGTATTAATGTGCTTTAGACTGAAAATTGATTATAGGGACCAAGTTTCTAAATAATCGTGATTTGGGATTTATGATGTGAATTGGTAGCTGCTACCATTTTTGGGATGGAGTAAAGAACTGTCCAGTCTCTGTTATAATTGTCTAGTGTTTGAAATTTATATAAATATCAATATAATTAAAATTAGCTCAAATAATTCTTATTATCTTCTAGGCATGGCAGTCCCTGCTCTGCTTTTAGGTTGTTAAAGCCTGAATTATCCATGAGAGCTCATTTTGCACATAAGATTCATTGGACAGTAGTCTTGCTTTGGGTCTTAAACTAGATACAGTGAAGTCACTTGAGTATGAAACTCCTTAAAATCCTTCATTTATTTATCTATTATTTTTAGACATTTGGAAAAACATCGCTAATTTGGCAGGTTTTCTCATAAATGAGGTAATCTTTAAAATATGGCGCTGAAATGAAAAAAGAGGAGTCCCTCTGAATGTTGAGAAACTATCCCACCCAAATATCAAAGTTTAATTTCATCAGGGAAAACCTCGGTAGGATGTATTCAGTTCACTCCGATTCCATAGTGGGGTGCAAGAGGTTATTTCTGGGAGGGATCTTAGTGTCCACTCAGTAGAGCAAGCAGCTCATACACACAGGTCAATTTACTCACTATCAGATTGGATTTCTATTTTGTCTGCCAAGAATCTCTGATTCCTTTCACTATGTTGGTTCATAAGGGGTTTTCCTTAAGTTATATGAAGACTCAGTAGAAAAGATGTAAAAAAGATTGAAGAAAGACAAACAAAGGTCAAATGGTTATGCCCAATAAGAAGTGTGTTCACATATTATTCTATGCTCTAAACATCTTTATAGAGTGTTTTTGGAAATTGCTGCATTTGTTACCTTAAATATCTATAATTTCCAGGTCAGAGACTCTTTGTAACAACCCAAATCATCTTTATTTATCACCAGATTGCTTTGAAATTCCTAAATTCAAGTAGTTTTTAATTAACCATAAGTTATATGCATATTTCACATGAACTTCTAATGATATTTTAGAAGGGGAAGTCCTTTTTTTTTTCCTTGTGGTACTAGGTATTGGACCCAGAACCTCACACCCTGAGCCACTCTCAATATAGAGAGATGATTGAAACAGAAATGGGACCAGAATTGCAGTAGGTAATTATAGGTTTAAATGCTGCTATAGTTGTGTAAGTGTAAACATGGTGTTAAAAATACTATGACTGAAAAATACTATTTAGACATACATACATAATTTGTATGTTATGACAAAAGTAAATACATCTTTAGGTTATGTATTGTTAAAGGAATTAATAATGACAAACCAGTTAATTGTCTGTTCAGTCTACACTATTAATTTGCCCAATACCATGTTTAAGAGATGTCTTACAGAACAGGTATTTCCCAAAGATTGCCCAAGTTCTGGAATTAACAATGTTCTAAAGATTCAGAGTCACAGGTTCTAGAAATAGTGATTCAGTAAATGGGATAAGATCAAGAATAGGTCTTATTTAGAAGTTTCTAGAAAAGGTGAATCTGAGGTGCAACTGGGTTTAGCAATTCTGGATCTTGTCTTTTCCTAAAAATAATTCAAAAGTCACCTGAGCAATGTAGTTCAATAAAAAAAAAAAAAGCTATTTTTTTTTTTTTTAAGAATACAATTTAGATAGCTTAGAAAATCTACTTCAGGAGCTACTCAGAATGGTAGAGTAATAATTAATAGTGGCCAGTGAAGGTAGGATTGACATAATGTACAGGTGTGAGTGACATAATTATTTTCACTTATTTATTATTTTGTTACTTTAGAAAACAGTAACTGGTTCAATTGCTCCTTGGGAAAGTCATTTAATTTTTTTTGAGCCCTTAGTTTTCTGATCTGTTGGGAGTAGGTTGATCTTTTGATAGCATTCAGCAATGGTTCTAGAAGTCTCTGATAAAATATTTTTTAAAAACAGAAAAAAGGCAAAGTAGTGGCTGTATTTTCCTAGGCACATAAATTAACGGATTCATAAGATGATAACCTTACTCTGAAGAGGAGGTGTCTAAAAAAGGACGAGGAGGAGGGGGAGGTTAAAAACATAAGGAGCATTAACTAATATGCCAGGTCCAAAGCTCAGCATTTTGTGTAAATTATTAAATTTTAATCTACATGTGGACCCCAAGAGGTTAAGGAGGTGTATGAAATGAGAAAACTAAGACATTGCAAAGTTATGTTCCTAAGGACACTGGCTAAGGAGTGACAGAGCAGGAATTTGAACCAGCAAGGCTGACCCTGTGCTCTGGACTATATTATTTTCAGCCTCAAAAATACATTTCTTGGACAATGTAGATTGGGTTCCAAGACAACTATAGACACTCTCAAGTGTCTTCTTTAGATAGTTCTGCCTAATTAGAAAGAATTGGTGCTGCCGCAGCCTGTGGCCGCTGACACCCCTGCCTCCGACGCTGCTGCCCTCACATGGAGGTCTTGGGAGTGGGGGGCGGGGCACAGCTGCCCCTGAGGCTCCTGCTGCAAACGCCTGCATGTGTTTTCTCTGGTGCCACTGCGGCCTGTACCACCGCAGATGCCCAGAGGTTTTTTTTCTCTAGGACCGCTGGCACCACTGCCATCGCCTGGAGGTTTTCTCCCCGTGCACAGCTGCCCCTGATGCTGCTATGGCAATTGACTGGAGGTCTTGTCTCTGGGCTCTGCTGCTACTGTTGAGGTGTTGCAATTGCCCAGAGGTGGCTGCCCTGGTTGCTGCCTCCAAAGCATGGAGGTCTTTTCTCCATGTACAGCTGCCATCTACACTGCTGCCCCAACCACTGCTGCTGCCACTGACCCCCGACCTGCTGCCAATGCCACTGAAGACTGCAAGTGCTGCTGAGTCCTGCCTGCTGCCACCCACCCCTACCACTACTGCTTCTACCAGAGTTCCGTACCAGGGAAACTCCAGGTTTGGTTGCACGTGGTTGCATTCATTTTGAACACCGACCAGAGCCTGAGGTTTGGGATGTTGGTGGGTTTGCTGCTGTTGGGGCACAGCCAAGCCTGTCCCGGGACACTGACCAGGACCTGGAGGTTCAGTGTCGGAGTGCCTGGGGGTTTGGCTGTACTTGGGGTCTTCCTTCTGGAAGTACTGGTTGCAGCCATCTAGATACTCTTTTGCAGGATTGCTCATCCCTGGTGTTCTCCAAATTCTGATGACTTTGAGATCTTGGGACTGTGACATGGCTGAACAGAGACATATGGGGTCCAGATTGGTGGAAAAGTGACTCTGTCTGCCAGGGCCGATCTGGGCAGAGCAGTTTTGTGGGAAGTCAGAGACAGGACAGAGAAGCTTTTGGTGGCTGACAGAGACTGTTGTTCAATTTTCCACTGAGGTTTATTTTGTTTTTATTTTTTTCTCTCTGGCATTTCTTTCCTCCACATTTGGAGCAGGGTGTTTTTCATGCACCAGTTTGTTGAGGATGGTGTTATATGCATGGTGTTCTGTAGTTCTGTTATGTATTCTTACATTTTTAATTTTTTTCTCTTTGTATGTATTCTTACTCTCACTTGTCTATTTTCCTGGATTTCCTTTCTACCATTTCTTTACCTAATAGCCAATCTCTGTTGGTTCCTCTTCCATTCTTCCTGTGGATTTTTGCTTCTGACTTCTCTCTTTCTCCCTCATGAACATCATGTCCTGCACAATTTTCTGTTCTCTCTTTGTGCACTATTTGAGATTGTAATTCCTTTTGTCAAGTTTTCTGTTTATATTGTGGACAGTGATTGAGCTCATCATTGCTGTTTATAGCAGGAGGACAGTGTATGCCTTGGTGGGAACTATTAGATTTGAGGCTGTGTATTGTTTGTACTGAATGCTGTTGATGTTGGTCTCCCTCTTAAAGGTGGGATACTAGAAATCTTCAGGGCACTATAGATCTACAGGGTAGAATCTGTACTGCCTCACATCCATAAAACTAGATGGGAAAACACAAAAGCAACGTGAAGAAACAAGGAAACAAAGGGCTCCAAATGAGCAAAGATGCCCCAATAAGAGAATCTACTAAAAACACAGTAGAAGATATGTCATGAAGGAGTACATAGAATGTACATAGTTAATCTGATCTGCAAAGTAAAGGGTAGTGTAAAGAATGAAATCAAAGAAAAAATATAGGAAGTGAAAGATCACTTCAATAAAGAGTTAGAGATTATGGGGGGAAAAAACAAACAGAAATCCCCCAAATAAAGGCATCCATAAATCAAATTATAAATTCAGTGGAGAGTATCACCAACAGACTAGACCTTTTGGAAGATAGAACTTCAGAAAATGAAGATTTTTCTGAATATATACTATTTATTTACTATTTTCAATAACATTTATTATTGAAATATTGAAGTATTCAATAGTATTTACTATTGAAAATAAAGTTGACCATGTAGAGAAGATTGTAAAAATCCATGAACAGAACTTCCAAGAATTATGGGATAACATGAAAAGACCAAGTTTAAGAGTTATTGGAATAGATGAAGGAGCAGAGATACAAACCAAAGGAATGCAAAATGTTTCAATGACATACTATCAGAGAATTTCCCCAACCTAAAGAATGAAATGGAAAATCAAATACAGGAGGCTTACAGGACCCCAAATGTACAAAATTACAGCAGACCCATAGCAAGACAAATTATAATGAGAATGACTAAAAGATAGATTAAGGATAAAATCTTAAAGGTCATGAGAGAGAAAAAAAGCAAATTACATATAGGGCAAAACCATTTTGGATTTCAACTGATTTCTCAAGCCAGACACTCAATGTTAGGAAGTCAAGGAACAACATATTTCAAGTTCTGGAAGAAAATAGATGCCAACCAAGAATTTTATATCTAGCCAAATTAAGTTTCAGATTTGAACATGAAATAAAAACCTTCCATGATAAACAAAAGTTAAAAGAATTCACAATTCCTTTAACTTCAAAAAAATTAAAATACTTGAGAATCAATCTAACAAAAGAGGTGAAAGACCTCTACAATGAAAACCACAGAACACTAAAGAAAGAAATTGGAGATCTTAGAAAAAGGAAAGTCTTTCAGTGTTCCTGGATAGGCAGAATTAACATTGTCAAAATGGTCATATTACTAAAAGCATTATATATATTTTATGCAATTCCTATTAAAATCCCAATGACATTTTTTAAA
Organism: Sciurus carolinensis; assembly: GCF_902686445.1. NCBI lineage: Eukaryota > Metazoa > Chordata > Mammalia > Rodentia > Sciuridae > Sciurus > Sciurus carolinensis. The sequence continues at coordinate 64,282,329 of NC_062214.1, forward strand.
GAACTAGAAAAGGCAATCATAAGATTCATTTGTAAAAATAAGAGACCCAGAATAGCCAAAGCAATCCTTAGCAAGAAATGTGAAGCAGGAGGCATCACAATACCCAGACCTCAAACTATACTACAGAGCTATAGTAATAAAAACAGCATAGTATTGGCACCAAAACAGATGTGTAGACCAATGGTATAGAATAGAAGACACAGAGACAAACCACATAAATATAGTTACCTCATACTACATAAGGTGCCAAAAACATTCACTGGAGAAAAGATAGCCTCTTCAACAAATGGTGCTGGGAAAACTGGAAATCCATATGTAACGAAATGAAATTAAACCTTTATCTCTCATCCTGCATGAAACTCAAGTCACAGTGAATCAAAGACACAGACACTACAACAGAAACTCTGCAAGTACCAGAAGAAAAAGTAGGCCCAAATCTTCACCATGTTGGCCTAGGATCTGACTTCCTTAATGAGACCCCTAAAGCATAAGAAGGTAAATCAAGAATCAATAAATGGGATGGACTCAAACTGAAAAGCTTCTTCTTGCAAAAGAAACAATGTGAAGAGAGAGCCTACAGATTGTGAGAAAATCTTTGCCACATGCACCTCAGATAAAACATTAATCTCTAGAATATATAAGGAACTCAAAAAACTTAACACCAAACAAACAAACAAACAAACAAACAGAAAAACAAATAACCCAATCAATAAATGGGTTAAGGAACTGAACAGACATTTCACAGAAGAAGATATACAATTGATCAACAAATACATGAAAAAAGTTCAACATCTCTTGTAATAAGAGAAATGCAAATCAAAACTACCCTAAGATTTCAACTCACTCCAAATAAAATGGCTATTATCAAGAATACAAGCAATAATAAAGGTTGTGGGGAAAAGGTACACTCATACATTGCTGGTGGAACTGCAAACTGGTACAGGCACTCTAGAAAGCAGTACGGAGATTCCTCATAGAAGTTGGAATGGAAACATTTGACCCAGTTTTCTCATTCCTTGATTTATACCCAAAGGACTTAAAATCAGCATACTACAGTGACACAGCCACATCCATGTTTATAGCAGCTCAACTCAGAATACCTAAACTATGGAACCAACCTAGGTGCCCTTCAACAATTGGATGGATAAAGAAAATGTGGTATATATAGACCATGGAATTCTACTCAGCTTGAAAGAAGTATGAAATTATGGCATTATCTGGTAAATGGATGAAGTTGGAGCATATCATGCTAAGCCAATTATGCCAAATCCAAAAAACTGAAGACTGAATGTTTTCCCTGATCTGTGGATGCTAATTCCCCATAAAGGGTGGGGGTTAGGGAAGAATAGAGTTACTTTATTTTAAGTAGAGGGGTGTGAAGGGAAGGGACACGGTATAAGGCTGGAAACGATAGTAGAGTGAAGCAGACATTGTTGCTTCTTGTACATGTATGACTGCATGATCGATGTGATCCTACACTATGTACAATCAGAAGAGTAAGAAATTATACTCCATTTGTGTATGATCTATCAAAATGTATAAATGCATTTTACTGTCATGTACAGCTAATTAGAACAAATAAAGAAAAGAAAGAAGTTGGTAATTATTCATCCTGTAATTTCACCACTCCCCACATCTTCTATAATGCCTTTCTGATACACTCTGTGTGACATAGCTTACACAACTACAGGAGAGGATAAGGATCAAAAAACATGGCTTAGTGTCACTTTTCCAACATGATTCTAAATGCCCATCTTGTTATGATATTCTTTGCTGCCAAATGACTTTTAAATTTTTTCTAATTGTGAGGTACTATTTACCATGGTTAGATTGTGTGCTTGTTAAAAAGTTTCACAACTTTCCTTTTGATAGCTATGCTGAAATTATGGTTCAAATGATTGAGGAAGTAAAGACATTAACTAACATGGACACCATTAAAGAGGAAAAAATTATTATTTAATTAGATGACTACCCTTTCTATTGTTACTTTATTTTCAAGTTCTGCGGAAATAGCCTCCCTGCTGTTTGCAGTTTCTGGCTATCTTTATTCTCCTCATTATTAATTCCTTTTACTATTCTCTCTGCTAATCAGCCCATGTCATGTGTTTGGAAGCCTGGCATCTTTTGTACAGTCCCTTTTGGATTGCAGGGTTACTAGCATATCCAGGCAAAAACTCAGCCAGTAGCCAAGGTCAAGGGTATACCTTGTGAAGACCACCTTGCATCTCACATACAGTTTTATGCAATTGTTACATTTCAGGGTCAGGGTTCATTGAGAATTTCCATAAATCTGATGGGTAATGTGCCCAATGAGATTAGAGAGGGCTTCATGTGATCACGGTTAAATGAAAATATCTTATGTTAATTTCCTAGTACGAGCTTGAGGCAGATAGTTAATACTTCCTTGTGAAGATCTCGAGACAAACACAGGGAGGAAATATAAGCTGTTGTCTAAATAGGAATTTGAAGCATGTGGAGCTTCTTATAGAAAGAAATGTGGATGCTTGAAGAGCAGATTGGTAGGTTTGGGTTTTTCCCTTGTGTGTTCTAGATTATCTGTTAATGCTTAACCAAATTGTTACCCTAAAACACAGTTTTTACTTAAATCAATTTTATAGGTTGTATCTGTGTATGTAGATGTCAATGCATTCTTCAAGTTATTTTGTTGCAAAATAGAAAACCAAGAAGGACAAAGGAGCATTAATAAATGGAGAGCTGTTTACAGATTTAATCTCTACTTATCCATATATACATTTTTCATTTAAGCTTTGACCTGAATCAACCCAAATCAGAAGAGTGCATTTCAAAACCATCCATCTTGAAAATGATACAAAAATGTTGGCTCTGCTTATATTTTAAAATAAAATAACATTAATATTTTAAAGCACTTGCAAGAAAAGGAAAAGGACTTTAGAAAAAAGATGTGTCTGCTGTCCCCGACCTTCTGGATACTCAACACAGGTGAGAACACAAAGGTTTAGAATTAGACTTAAATCATCATGGAATATACTGAGACACCAGGATTGGTGACATTTGCCTGTAATCGCAACGAGTCGGGAGGTTGAGGAAGGAGAATCACAAGTTTGAGGTCAGTATGGGCAACTCAGAGAGATCCTGTCTCAAAATAAAAAAAAAAATAATAATAATTGGGGATGTATTTCAGTGGTAAAAGCCCCCTAGGTTCAATTCCCAGAACCACAAAACCAAACAACCAAAAAACAAAACACAAAACAAAGCAACACTAATGTGAATACCTCCAAATGTAAATATAATTGAAAACAGCAAATGCAGGGGGTTGAAACATTCATTGCCAATAATGGAGGAGGGTGTTTGTTACTACTGAATTAACATAAGGAGTTGTTAAACAATAGTGAAGTTTTAGAGAGATTAACATGGAGGTGGAGTCTTCCAGTGTGTATTTGAGCTGTTGGAAAATAAAGCTATAGGCAAGCTCTAGGTAGTGAGGTAGTAGAGGAGACATGTGGCATTGAAGAGCAAGATTTAATTTGTGGAGACATCACAAAGAGAAAACTTGATGACTACTTGAGATACCCATGATTTCAAGCCCTGGTAGCCAGGAGAGTGATGAGCACAAGTACAGAGACTGGGGGGTTTAGGGATAAATGGACAATGTCACAGGTGGGACTGGGGAGGAAGCAAACTTAGATGTGAAGCTGCTGAATTTCAAGTATGACTGGCATATCAGTTACCTTAAGGTGATTAAAATATGGAACTAATTAAAATTGTAAAGACCAAAAGGGACTGAGATCTAGGTCTCCCACCTCTAGACACAGGCATTTGTGACTCAGTGAGATTGAAGGAGAAACTGGAGAGCCATGCTCCTCACCCTGGCTGCACAAGGCCATCATCTGGATGGCATTGAAAACACTGATGCCTGGGATTCCTTTCCATGATTCTGATATACTTGGTCTGGGGTAGAGCCTGGGCATGAGGATTTTTAAACTCCCCATCTGTGTTCCTGCAGAAAAAAGATAAGACCACAGACTCAGCTCACTGTGAAGACTGAGAAGAAGAAGCTCATGCTGAAAATTCACCTGGTGCCAGAATCCTGGGACTGGGGCTTTGCATATCTGTTGCTTGTATAATTCTCACAGCTGTTCTCTGGTTCTCTGGGGGAAGTTTTACCTAATTCCAGCCTGAGATTCAGAAAGGAGATGTAATGCATAGCAGACCTCCTAGCTCTAACTCTCCAACCATGGTTTTTAAAGAGAATAAAAACGAAGAACAAAAATTGGCTGAAGTCACACCGCATATGTCCACAGCTTACTAACAGCACACATCAACTCTCCATAAAGCAAGACTAAATTTAGTGCTGTGCAACAATGTACATACATAGTCTAAAAATTATAGCTTTTCATTTTATTTATTCATTTTATCCAAACTTTTCATGTCTCACTCCGACAGAAGCTGCTTCAGTTTACATGCAATTCTAACCAATTTAGTAATTCAGTGTACCAGCTCAGTGAATGGAAACTAGCAATTTTGGAGGTGAGGGCACCCACAGAAGGACTCTATGAGATGATGATAGATAATCACTAAGCCAAGAGAAAGACTTAGAAGTAGCGAAGTGACATTTATTGAGTACCTATTTTGTGACAGATACTCTGAAAGGTGTTTAACATATCCCTTCACTTTTTTCTGCAATTAGAGGTATTGTCTGCCCAGCATATGAGCTCATTCTTCTTGTTTGGCATATCTCTGGGGTGTGGGTTGAAGAGTTAGAAGCCTGCTTTACATTAACTCTGAAAGGAGACAGTTTTCTCTCTTTGCTCTTTATAAGTCGGGTGACTTTCCAATGTCTAAGGCATAAGGTGTGAGAGAGAGACAAATGGCAATTATAAGTGTTGATGTCACAGATGTGCCAATATTGTGACATCAAAGATTTGATGTCAGTGTGCTCAGTGAGGTCTTCTAACTGGTCCAAATGGTCTGTATTGAGTTACCTGTTCCTTGATCTTGGTTCCTGTTAATTTTCTTTGTCCAGTTTTCCATTATTTCCTTGAATTACATGAGTTACCTGAGGATCTTGCTAGATGTTTATTTTCCACTTAAATTAGCCAGAGTCATTTTCTCTTATTTGTAATTAGGAATGCTGACTAGTGCAAATACTTGAGACAACTCCCAGAGATTTCTTTATCTATGTGCACTCTTATAGGTGAAAAAAAAGAAACACAGAGAGTTTAAATAACTTGCTTGAGATCCCAGAGTTGGAGAGATTGTAAAGTTAGGGTCTCCTGCCAGGTTTTTCTGGCATATGCCATTAAGGCATAAACAAGTCTAAAACATTAAAAATATGGGGACATCATTATGCCATTTCAGACATAAAGAAACAAGGTTCTTTTTACTTTAAGATATTGTTGGATAATAGTATAATTATTTTAAAGAAAATAGGAAAGTTTGCAATATAATTTTTAGATAACAAGTAAAAAATGTTTTAAGTGATCTTTTAAAAAATGTCCTTAAAGACAATTATTTAATTTTTTTTTTTTTTTTTTTTTTTTGCAGAGGTATACTGGGAATTGAAGTCAGGGACACTTGTCCACTGAGCCACATCCCCAGCTGTATTTTGTATTTTTATTTAGAGACAGGGTCACACTGAGTTGCTTAACACCTCGCTTTTGCTGAGCCTGGCTTTGAACTCCAGATCTTCCTGACTCAGCCTCCTGAGCCACTGGAATTACATGCCTGCGCCACCAGGTCCGGTGATTATTTGAAATCTTAATTCTTCAGTTATCTGGAAAATTCGCTTATACTGAACAACCTGATAAAAGGAAGCACACAATTTTCTTCCCCCAAGTGAAAAAAAGAATTCTCATACTCATAGATTTCTTGGAAGAGAGGCACTCTGAGGCGCCCTGGACCCTTTCCTGAAGCTTAAATCCATCTGAAAAGTCAGATACAGCATGGTGGTGCATAATCACCATGCTGTAATCCCAGGCTGAGGGAGGAAGATCCCAAGTATGTGGCCATCCTCTGCAACTTGGTAAGGCCATAAGCAACTTAGTGATTAAAAAAATAAAATAAAATGGACTGGGAATGTAGCTCAGTGGCAAAGTACCCCTGGGTTCAATCCCAGTATACCTCCCTCAAAAAAATGTTGGGTGCGGGGGCTTGGAGGAGAAGTGCCAACAGGGGTCAGAGTCATGCAAAGTAGCCCTTCTGTCATCCTGTGCACCTGCTCTCTCTGGCAGCCCTAGAAGCATTGTGCGTCATGTTCCCGAAACCTTCAGATTGTGATTACAACCGATTACACAAGATGCCATGTTTCCTAATCATATCCCTTGCCTTCCTGCGAGCAGCAGTGACACGGTTTGAAGGGAGAAGATCACAGCTGTCTTAAAACAACAACAACAACAACAACCACCAGATAAAGCAGACAATGTTGCAGGCAGATCATACACCAGAATGCAAAGGAAGTCTGGATTTTGCCTGTTCTCTGACCCAGCTTTACCTCCACCAATTCTCCCATCTCCAGAACCCCCAAGTCATACCAGGGGAGCCCAGCAGGTATGTCCCAGGCACCCAAACTTGCTGATTTATTTATTTAGTTAGTTTTTATTATAGGAGCTCTTGCTTCCTGTTCTGTTAAGTGAACATTGTCACTTTGGTAAATTTGGAGCTCATCACTGCCAGCATCCAGCGGCTCTTGTGAATCAAAGCAAAGCCCCCTCCCTGTTCTCCTCTGAAGCAGCTCTAAACTTCAGAGGCCACCTCTCTATTCTGCCACTCCGTTTTTAATCTGTCTTCAAAGAGAGAGCCAACTGTCTTGAATTAAACACCAGGCAGTTCTTGAAGTCATGTGTGATGAAAGTGATTAAATAATTAATTCAAACAAAGGTGATTTCTGAGTCGGGTTGGGGGTCAGAATGAAAAAAAAAATAGGCTTGATTTAAAGCAGCACTTACTCAGCGTGCTGTAGAAAAAAATATTGAATATGATATAAAATTACTATGCTGGAAATGATGAACCTGTTTCTTTAGTACCAAGCACTCTGACCTCTGGTTGTTCCTCCAACAGTCTTCAGGCTATTTTCCTTGCTCCAAGGCCTTTGGATCTTCTTTTCCCCTTGTTGAGGGAGCTTTCTCCATGATATTTATCAGGGTCACTCTTTTTAGACCTGTCAACTCTGCCCAATTGTCATTTCCCCAGAGAAACTGTCACTAACTGTCCTAGCTATAATGCTGCCCATCCTTCCACTTTCTCCTGTCTGTGCCTTCTTTTTATGTTGTTGTTGCTGGGCATTGAACTCAGGGGCACTCTACCACTGAAACACATCCCCAGTCCTATTTATTTTTAAAAAATTTGAGACAGGGTCTTGCTAAGCTGCTTTGGACCATGCTAAGTTGCAGAGGCTGGCCTTGTACTTGCAATCCTCTTGCCTCACCCTCCCAAGTTGTTGGGATTACAGGCATGTGCCTGACTGTGCTTTCTTTTTATTTCTTTATTATACCTATAATTGTCTGGCATTTTGCCATACATTAATTCTTTGTTTTATTTTCAACTTCCTCCATGAGAATGTGAGTACTGCAGGGACACATTCATTTACTTCTTTGATTGCAGCACTCAGTATCTTCTGGCACAGAGTTAGCAGCAATAAATAGTTGTTCAATGAATACTGAAGGGTAAGTGTCAATCAAAACTTAAGTCCTTCAACTTTTTTCTATGATCAAAATTTGGCCTCAAAATTGCCTTCGACAATGAAATGTATGACACTTAATTTGAAATAGTGAATGTCACCCAATAGAATCACATATTCAAATGTGGATACAACTCGAATTCTTAAAAACACAAAAATTAATGTATTCAAATAACTGTCAAGAAATGTTTATTGGGAGGCATGTATGACTTCCTTTTATGATTAAATACACCCAGGGAGGAGTCTACCTTCCCCTGTGCTTCACTGGTTGTGTATATCTGGATTATAGCAAGTGTTCTGAAATACACAGACTTTTGGAGGGTAAGTCACAGTCAATTTGATGAAGACTCGGTTATGTGCAGGGGGCTGGCCATGTCTGGCTATTGGATGTGATGGTTGGAATTGTTTGGTAATCCCTTGATCCTTCACCTGTCCAAATGGCAAGTGGGTAGGTGGGTTCTTAATGGTAATTATTCTGACCATCTCAACTCTCTTTTTCTAATCTCTGCTACCTCCAGAAAACAACCTGATGGATTTTTTTTTCTGGGATTCCAATCCTGATGATAAAGCTGAGTCTCAATTGTGTCTTAAATCAGATACTCTGACCAGTCAGGTAAGGGTGAATTATAGAGCTAGAGAACATCCCCTTTTTTTCTTAGTGAAGTCAACCAAGTGACATTTTATTTTATTTTCAGATGGCAGAGGACCAAACCAGTACCTCCTATGCTAAGCACATGCTCTGCCAATGGACTATACCCCTAACCCAAATGACATTTTATTCATGATTCTAAATAGCAGAGCAAGCATGAAAAAAACTTAGGTAAAAGAGTACTTACTTATATGGAGAAATCAGCCACTTACAGGAAAATGAAAATACAGGGCAATTTGATACTTCAAAGTCACTATCATACTTAAAGTGGACTTGAGCTTTGGGAGAAGCAGGAAGCTTGTATCACACTGTAGAGGGTCGTAGGAATCCATGCAAAATGTCTGAGATGCACTGCAAATTCAGGTATGGATAGGGAGATTTCACTATGGGGTAGGCTGGGGCCAGGGCAGAAGACAGAGCTGGGCATTGTTGTCATGGTTGGTGAGGGGGATTAACAGCAGTCCATAGTTATAGCCTTGGCTTTCAGATCAGCAGTGAGGAAAAGCCAGGTTTAGAGTCAGAGCTCTGGTAACCAGGAGGATGCTGGGAGGAAGGCAAATGTCCAAGGGCAGATGAAGTGCAAGTCAAGGAAACCAAAACCAGAAGTTATCACTACAACCAGCATGAGATGAGGCTAGACATCACAGCCATGGAAAAAGTGACCATGTCTGGTTCAGGGGAATCCTTGACTCTGGGGACTGAGACCATTTCAGTCTTCACTAGCTTTCAAAGCCCAGTAAAGTCAAAGCAAACGTAATACATGTATAGAGCAAATCTGTTAATCAAAATATCTGTTAATCAATTATCTGTTAATCAAAATAGCTGCTTAAATTGAATCTACAGGTGACTATTTCCTATGATGAATTAAAATATTATGTAAATATGGTTTTTTCAGTGTAAGAGGACATATAATAAAAAATCAGATTTAGATATATCTTGGTTGTACCTACAAATGCAATTAGAATAATTAAAAATTTCAAAACCAATGAATAAGCTTTGTTTTCAAGTCTTCTGTCTTTAGGAGAATTTCAGATGGAAGTAGTGTGGTTGGAAAGGACCAGAAATCATATGAATGCTATGATATATAGAGATATAATTGCTGTCAATGCAAGTAGTGTGGCTTTGCTGAGTAAAATAAGATGATTGCTTAGGGTTTTCCAAAACCCCCTAAAATTGCTTCTATACCACATGTAATCACATGTGGTATAAATAAAATCTGAGTCAAAGGAATGAGAAAAGATAAACATATAATTAAAAACAGCTCAGTATATACTTGGGCTCATTCATTTCCATGATGGCATCTGCAGTTTATGGCGCGGTTATAGACCTGCAATATATCGGCATTGACTGTGTGCCATAAAACACATCAATGCAGCTCAAGCCCAAATTATTATACACAAACAATAAATCCATCCTGTTAACAGGATAAATATGATAACTGTTGATAATGTTGGAAAGTGGCAGAACATGATCCCTGAGTAAATAGTTTTGCATTCTTAAGAAACAAAGACTACTTTAGCTTTTAGTGCCAGCCTCCCCTGACTTCTGTTCTCTTATCTGTAGTTTGCATTAAAAGACAGATTGTGGCCTTGAAAGCATCTACGGTAATACTATTTGTGAGTCTAATGAAAGACATCAGTTCAACCATGTATTTGTGAAAAGAAAATCTTCATACACCAAAGGTCAGTTTTAGTTGAAGTAATACAATAAACCAAAGTAAGGTTCTTTTGCCATTAAAATTGGTCATGGAACAAATCTTTGGCATTCTACACTTACCCTTGACTTCTGCCCTATATTTTGCAAGAAAGATAGTAATGGCATACTACAATATGATGATAGAATCACTATGGCTTTGAATATTTCTCCAGGAGACAAGTTACCCAAACAGATGAAAAATCTCAAATGTTGTTAGATGAGGTAATCTGATAAAATGCATCTGAAGATGGATTGAAAGTTAGTCTCTCTTCAGTAGTCTCACTTTGTCTTCTGAGAGGTCTTTTGAAAAAAATGTGGTTTACATCAGGACCTAGAGTTAATATGTGTTTGGGGTGAATTGTTAGAAAAACTCATTTTATACATGGTTAGTGTCAGAAAGTGTACCATATTCTCTTGTGTAATGAGTTATTGTGTGTTACACTACATCCAGGGGGAGAAAGCAGACAAGTATGTAATTTTTAAAAAATCAGATACTTATCCTCTTATGACTCTTATCTTATTTGGGATAGTCAACACTTTATTCTGTATAAATGTAAAAATTTGATTTAAACTGTCTATATGCAGGTATGTATATGTATATGTATCTCTTTAACTTTTGTCTTTGAAGACATGTAATCAAATTTTTGAAGTATAATTTAGAATTTGCATGTTATGTTATTATGGTATAGATGTGAGGTGCCCCTCAAATACTCATGTGTGAAACAATGCAAGAAAGTTTAGAGGTAGAATGATTAGGTTATGAGAACCTTAACCTAACCAGTGTGTAAATCCACTTGAATGGATGAATTGGCTGCTCACTATAGGCAGATATGTGATAGGTTGTGGCTGGAGGACATAGGTCTCTGAGGGCATGCCTTTGGGGTTTATATTTTGTCCCTGGTGATCAGGGTTCTCTCTCTGCTTCCTGGGTGCCATATCCTGTTTTCTGCTGCCACATACCAAGATGTTCTGTCTCACCTCAGGCCCACAGCAAGAGTCAGCTGCCTATGGACTGTGAAACTGTGAACACCAAATAAACTTTTCCTTCTAAAATTGCTCTTGTCAGGTCTTTTGGTCATAGTGAAGAAAAAGATGACTAAAACACATGTAATTTACATATAATAAAGTCACCAATTTTAAGAGAGAGTTTGATACATTTTCACAAATGCTTACTTTCTTTTGTCCACCACCACAATCCTGCTTTTGAACATTTTCATTAAACCAAAAGGTTCCCTCATACTCCAGTATTGTTAGTCTGCTCTTTTTCTAACCTGTGGTAAATACTGACATATTTTTAATATTTTATTTATCTTATTTAATTCATTTGTATGTGTGTGTGTGTGTGTGTGTGCTGTTGGGGATCAAACCCAGATGCCAGGCAAGAGCTCTGCCACTGAGCTACATCATTGCTCTGAATTTTATTTTTATTGTACATACTAACTTGTACAACATGACATTCTGATGTACATATACAGTTACATGATGACTACAGTTATACCAATTCACATAACCATCATTTCTTTTAGTTATCTTCTCCTCCCTTTTTTATAATAACTTAAAATCAACTCCATGGGCAAATTTTCAATGTACAACACAATATTAATTATAGTCTTCATGCTGCACATCAGAGCTCCAGACTTGCTCATCATATGGAACAGCTGCTTTGTACCCTTGGACCTGTTCTAGTCTCCCCTCTTCCACCTCTGGCATCCATCATTCTGCTATTTCTATATATTTGATTTTTTAAAGATGCCACAGATCTGAGAAATAAGGCAGTATTTTGTTTCTTCTGTGTCTGGCTTATTTTACTTCACATAATGTGTATGGAAATTGCAGAATCTTGTTTTTAAAGAAGGAAATATTTTGCTATATGCATATCTCACAATTTCTTTATGTAGTCAACAGCTGTCAATGGCACTCAGGTTGCATATCTTGGCTGTTTGGGACAGTGCTGCAATGACCTTTGGAGTGCTGATGTCTCGGTGGTACTAATTTCATTTCCTTTGGGTGTATAGTCAGAAGAGGGATTTTTGTGGTTTGACCTTTTTTTTTCTAATAGGGGTTTCCATACTGTTTTCCATAGTGACTGAACCAATCCATGTTCCCACCAGTGATATTTAAGGGTTCCCTTCTTCTCTACACTCTCACCAATTCTTTTATCTCGTTTTGTTAATAGCTAACCCAACGGATATAAGGCAATTTCTCATTGTGATTTTGATTTGTATTTCTCTGGTGATCAGTGAGGTTTCTGTCACCATAGTTTGGTTCTTTCTACAATTCCATATAAATGGAATGCAAGAGTAGGGTCACTGGGCCATGGGATTGATATTTGCACAAAATTATAGGAAAATGTCAAACCTATTTTTTTCCAAAGTGATTACACCATTTCATATTTCACTAGCAATAGATGATACTTCCAATCATTTAACATCCTTGCTAACTCTTGGTGTTGTTAATCTTTTAAATTTTACCTATTCCAATGCATGTGTAGTGGTATGTCTTTGTGGTCTTCGTGTACATTTCACTATGTGAATGATGTTGATTGTCTTTTCATGTGCTTATTTGTCATCCATATGTCTTCTTCAGTTAAGTTTTTTGAGTATTTTAAAATCATGTTGGTTGTTTTCTTACTACTATATTGTAAAAGTTCTTATATATTTTAGATAAAACTACTTTGTTACATATATGGTTTGGAAAATTTTTGCCTTAGTTTGTGGTTTGCCTTTTTATCAGCACATGTACTAACTCATTTATTTATTTTGTGATAAGGACCCTTAAGATCTATTCCCTTGGCAAATTCAAGCATACATTACAGTATTATTAAGTATAGTTACCATGCTATAATTAGATTGCTAGAAATTGTTCACCTTATAAATGAACATTTGTACCCTTTAATGAACAACTCCCATGTCTTCTCCCCCATCATTCTATTCTACTGCCCATTCCTTTAAGTTCAGCTTTTTGAGATTTCCCATACAAGATCATATAGTTCTTATTTTTCTTTCTCTAGCTTATTTCATGTAGCTTAATGCTCTCTGGGTTCATTCATGCTGTTGAGAATGGCAGGATCTTTTTTACTGTAACTATTAAAACATACTAATCGCACAAGTTATTAGGATTTCATCTTTTAAGTCTTTTGAAAAACATTTTAAAATATTTGATAGGACCTAACATAATTTTTTTTAGTAATTCATTCTTTTCTTTCCTATATTAAAAATATAGGCCTTCATGATTAGTTCTAATAGAATCTGTTTGTGTTGATATGTTAATGTTTGAGGTAGCAAGTATTGAGGTTTATTTTTTACATATGGTGGTCCAGTTGTTTGAAGGCCATTTGTTGAGAAGATTATCTTTTTGTGATCAACATGTTTTGGTATTTCTCCTGAAAATTAATTCATTTTACTTTTGAATACTTAGTTCAATTCCATTGAACTATTTTTATAGCCTCGTGCTAATACCACATTGTGTTGGTTATTGTGGTTTTGTAGTAATCCTTGAAAAAGATATAATAAGTCTTACAAATTTGTTCTTTTAAAGAAGTTGTTATGAGTACTCTTGGTCTTTTGAATTTACAAATCAGTTTTAGAATAATCTATTTAGTTCTTCAAAACTAATTCTTATATTTGGATTAGAAATTTCATTAAGCTTATATATAAAGTTAGGAAGAACTGACATATTAACAATATCAACTATATGAACTTGGCATATTACTTCATTTAATAAGGATTCTTTAATTTCTCTCAGTAATATTTTGCATGTAGTTTGTTAAATTTATCTCAACATATATGTTGTGATAAAGGTTATATTATTTCTTTATTTAGTTTACATGTTATTTTTAGTAGTTGCTATAGAGTTTATAGCATCCAACTTGATCTTCTCACAACTTGCCTTCAAATAATATTATACCTCTTCAAGTATAGTATAAAAATCTTAAAATAGTATGCTTCCATTTCTCTCTTCTTGTTCTTTGTGCAAGTGTCATATATTTTATTTTTACATGTTTTAATCCCAAAAATGCAATGTGTTTTAAAATTTGTATTGTCCAACATCTTTTAAAGAAATTAAAATGTGAGTGAAATTTGTTTTGTATTTACCTGCACATTTACGTTTGATCCTTTCCATTTCTTAATATACATCCAAATTTTCATCTCCTATCATTTTCCCTCTGCCTGAAGATCTTATTTTAATTGGAATGCCTAACTCTTGGTGATTGATTCTTTCAGTTTTTGCCTGTCAGAAAAATTCTTTGTTATGTCTTCACTTTTATAGATATTTTCACTTGGCAAAGAAATCTAGAGTGATTTTTTACTTTGAGTACTTTAAAAATGTTACTACAAAAAAAAGTTACTACATATAGCCTCTGATCGGCAGTCTGTTGTTTTGTCTTTCTTAATATTCTTCCTCTGTACATAACATCATTTTTCTCTAGTGGTCTTTCTGCACCTGTTATGGTTTGGATATGAGGTGTCCCCCAAAAGCTCATCTCTGAGACAATGCAAGGAGGTTTAGAGGTGAAATGATTGGGTTATAAAAACCTTAGCCCAATCAGTGCATTAATCCCCTGACAGGTATTAACTGAGTGGTAGCTGTGGGCTTGGTAGGTTGTAGCTGGAGGAGATGGATCATTGAGGGTGTGCCTTTGGGGGTATATATTTTGTATCTGGTTGTTGAAATCTGTTTCCTGATTGTCATGTCTTGAGCCACTTCTCTTCATCACACTCTTCTACCATGATGTTCTGCTTCACTTCAGGTCTCAAGGAATGGAGTTGACTGTCCATTCCTCAGTTCATATGTGGGTTACTTAGAATTGTATTGTAAAATTTCCAAATATTTTTCATATTTTGCAGATATTTGAGATCTCTGAAACTGTGAGCCCCCAAATAAACTTTTCCTTCTAAAACTGCTCTTGTGGAGTTTTTTTTGTCACAGTGGTAAGGAAGCTGATTAAAACAATACCCTAATATCTGTCTCCTTAGCTTACTGGGACCATTGGATTATTTGGTCCTCTTTCCTGTTTGTAGTCTGAAGGAAGGCTCTGGGTAATAAAGCTGGAGTAATGATAAGAGTTCAGCTCATTGGACATGACAGTCCTGGTTTACCTGTTGTTCAATTTCTAAAAGTCATTATTTCATATTTTTAGTTTGGTTTTCTAATTGGTTAAGGTCAGGAGGTATATGTAGTCCACTTTGTTCCATGAAATGAACAAAGTTCAAATGAAATGAAAGACGTCTCAGAAGACATAAAACAAAGTAACACTTTAATGAAGTATAACATGCATATAGAAAAGTTCTTGTAAATTTTCACTTCACTGGATACTCACAAATTGAGCATAAAAGTGTGACTAGCACCTGAATCAAGAAGTAGAAAACTAAGAGTATGACAATCATCTTCTTTTTCATCTCCTTCCTGTCTTATACCTAACCAAATATTAATCTTCATTTTCTAAAATTCATTTTTATTGTAAACAAATGGGATATACATCTTGTTTCTCAGTTTGTACATGAAGTAGAGGCATACTGTTTTTGTAATCATACATTTACCTAGTGTAATAGTTTTTGATTCATTCTGCTGTTTTTTTCCTCTCCCCCCACCTCTCCCCCCTCTTATTCCTCTATACAGTCCCTCCTTCCTCCATTCTTGCCCCCTTAACCTTCATTTTGACTTCTAATTACATAGATTGCAGTTTGCCTGGTTTTGAACTTTAAGTAAGTGGAATATGGCAGTATATACTTTTAGTAAATGAACTCTTGCTAAGTATTATGATTGTAAAGTTTTTTAAAATGTTATTTTGTGTAATGATAGATCATTTATTATCATTGTAGCACTGTTCCTCTGAGTGCATTTGTATAGTTGTTGGTTTAGGGCTGTGATAATAGTATGATCAGAACATTATAGGTTATATTTTTGGTGACCATGTGAAATACATAGACATTTTGGATGAACACATACCTAAAAGTTTAACGCAAGATCACTGTGTATACTTAGATTTAGTAGATGTTATCAAAGGGTTTTCTCAAGTATTGTACCCATTAATCTTTTTACCAGCAATAGGCAGAATTTCTGGTTATTTGGGGAAATTTTAATTAGTTTCTAACATACAGTATAAGTTCTCTGGCAATGCTATTCTTATTGAGAGATAAGAAAAGAGACCAAAACAAAAATTGTGGTTTGAACTGTGAAGTATAGATGATAGAAATATGCATAGATCAACCATAAGAAAGTACAGTTGAATTTGACATCCTCTTCATGAATATAGCACAGTAAATCACACCATTATGTATGTTCATAAGAATTGGGTCCTAATTAAAATAAAATATATTTTATGCTTGCATAATTATATCAAAATGGATTCTACTGTCATGTATAACTAAAAAGAACCAATAAAAAAATAAAACAAAAGAAGGAGGTATTTGAACTCACAGACAAGGAATATTGGCATAAGAAAGTGACTGAGATACAGTTGACATGACAAATACATATGTGGCTCAAACATGTAGAATCATGATCCAGCTGGCAATGAATTGATTTTTAAATATTATTTATTTGAGGTCCTGGGGATTGAACTTGGGGCACTCCACTACTGAGCTACATTCTTAGCACTTTTTATTTTATTTTGAAACATGGTCTCACCAAGTTGTCTAGGCTGGCCTTATACTTGCTATCCTCCTGCCTCAGTCTCCTGAGTCATAGGGATTACAGGTGTGCCCACCATGCTGAGCTCCAACTGTTAATTTATTTACCACTTTCAGATTTATTTCTGAGTGGCAGACCTTCTGTTGGAGTCAAAATGAAATAAGATACAGTCACAACTTTCAGGATGTTGGCAGATTATTGAGAAGGTCAAAAAGTGTGTAACAATGTTGGGTACAGTGTTGTGATATGGGTTATCTAAACATGACACGAGACTGAGGGTTAGTCTTAATCACCCAAGACTATTGTGTACGTCAAAATAATGACCCAAAGGTGTGAGATACTGGTTAAGGGAATTGCCCCTAGTGGTACAACATGTTCAGCTGGTTCCTACTTCCTCCTCCTATTCACCCCATGAAGCCCAGGGAAGCCAACAGTCAGTGACTTCCTTCCATGACCTGCATGGAATCAAGCAGGATTTGCTATGACTAGGTCTCTGAGCTTGTCTAAGTCTCTACCTCCATTTCCTCAGCAGAGTATTCAGTGCAACAGAAAAAATGCTGGAAAATACAACACTTTAATAAACAGGCATTGGGGCCAGATAAAGCAGGTTCACATTGCATTTCTTCCCTTTATAGCCTGCATCATTTTCATCAAATTCCCTAAGTTCTCTGAGTCTCAAACTTCTCATCTGTAAATAGAGATGTTATTAACATCATGAAATTTTTGAGGATTGATGACTGCCATAGAATAAACTTTCCTAAAAACCTGCTCTTTTTCATCTTTAAGCTCAGAATAGCCTCAATGGCATCAAAATCCTGGTAGGTAACTGGTATCCAGTGTGTTCAGACCTCCTGCCCCAAGCCCCGTATGAATGTCTAGAGAAGGTGAGTCTCCTGCTCATTATGGGGGAAATTGATGTAGCTTACGTGAGAAGATGGGAACATGGCAGGGACCATCAAAGCACCTTGCTTCCTATATTGAAATGCTTGGGGTAGAATTGGTTGAGATGAAAAGGTATTAATGGGTGAAGTGGGAACCTGGTATAGAATTTGAATGGATAGCTCAATCTCATGCTGTGAACCCCACTGGATGCAGATGCATCATGTGGCCAAGGTTCAGGTATTCTCTATTCCAAACTGAGATTCACAGTCTGACAATCATGATGTAACTATGGACATCCCATAGCAGGATATTTGGAATAGGAATTGTCAGAAATATTCACTAATTGCACCTACCTAGATATATATTGAGATATTTATTTACTTTCAGCAGCTGGAACATTCACAGAGCTTCCAGTATTTTTCTCCTGGATAAATGTATGAAGTAACTTCTCAGCTAATTTTACTCCAGTGTTATTCTCTCTAATAAGTTAATAAGTTAACTTATTCCCTCTAATAAGTTTTAATAAGTCGAAAGCAAAGAAATGAAAAAAAAAATAAAGGAATAATGAACTCAATAAACACTCTCAAAAACCTTTAGGGAGAGTTACTGCAGCTTTCTGTTTTTCTCTAAAATACAAATCTTCCTTAAATAAAGTGGGCTATATATTCAGCCGAGTGAGTCTATTATAGAATAATACCAGTAAGTCTTTTTGCATATTCTTTCACAGAAAATTCTGTTAGTGAAAAACTATCAGACCAACTGAAGATAAAAATAGATATTTTGAACTTTTGAACTTAAACTTTATAATCTTCAGGCTACAAAAAAGTTTTATGATATTAAATTTCCAAAATAGAAATTTTTCCAAATTCCAGAATTTTCTAGAATAAATAGGAGACCATGAGAAATGCTACAGAAATACTAAGCATGATACCATTTTAAGGTATTTAATATTCTCAACCATGAAAATAACTTTTTCCCTTAGTCATGGCAAATAACTATAATAAAGAAGGTTTATTGAGTGTTCTATCTTCACTAAGCATATGCTTAGTGTTTTAGGTGTGTTATCTCATTTAGTTCTCATGGAATCCTAGGAAATTTTGATAATGTAGGAGTCCTACTTTGTAAGTGAAGAAGCTGACCAAGGAGCTACAGAATCTTGACCTGGTTCCTTAGCTGATCAGTAACAAAGTGTAGACCTAAATCTGGTCTGTTTCACCACAAATCACCACAACCCAGGACTGGTGAGCATGGAGAAAAGATGGAACTCCTGTTACCTTTCTTTGACTTTCTATGAAGATC
Organism: Sciurus carolinensis; assembly: GCF_902686445.1. NCBI lineage: Eukaryota > Metazoa > Chordata > Mammalia > Rodentia > Sciuridae > Sciurus > Sciurus carolinensis. The sequence goes on from NC_062214.1 coordinate 64,301,144, forward strand.
CTACTTCTGTTCTGTCTCTCCTGTTATGAAGGATGTTGCAGAGGGTAAAGGAAAAGAGATCTCTGTTGAAAATTAACATGATGACTCTCACCCAAACTAGTGGGGTTGTCAATTTCCACCAACTTCCTTTCCTTCTCTTGCCCATCTAAGACCTCAGCAGGTCTTTGGCTTCTACCTAAAGCTACTGAGAAAGGTCCAGGTACTGCTGCTTTTAGAGATTATGGCATTTTATTTGGGGGAGGGAGCCTGCAAAACAGATATCTTCAGTAATCCTGGTGAATTTATTTTTATTTCATTATATTTTTTAAAAAATGTTCTTTTTAGTTATGCATGATAGTAGAACGTATTTTGACATTATACATACATGGAGTACAACTTCTTATTCTTCTGGTTGTACATGATATGGGATTACCTTGGTTGTGTATTCATATATGAATATAGTAATGTTGGATTCATTCTACTATCTTTCCTATACCCATTACCTCTCCCTTCCCTTCATTTCATTTTACTTTTTGAGTTGGGTCTCACTGTATTGCCAAGGCTGGCCTAGAACTCATAGGTTCAAGAGATCTTCTTGCCTTAGCCTCCCAAGTAACTTTGGATTACAAGTATGCGTCACCATGCCTGGCTTTCTCTGGTGAATTTAATATTTTGACAATAGGACATTTTTGCTTCGTAAAAATCAAAGGACCTTGATTATAGAAAAAACTTTGACAACATCAATTCAATAAAACTTAGAATTCTACTTCTCAATTAATTTAACTTATTGGAAAACAAATGGTATCCCAAGTATAGGGACATGCAGATTCATAGTGACTATTTCAACTGCAACATATAATGTGAACATATTTTGATGGTAATAGCCTTCATTTTTCCCACATTGAAAATTATCCACATAAGATTCCAATTATGACTGCGGTGTTGCAATAACAACAAGCATTTTGTAGGGTACTGGCTGTGTTCTGGGCCTGTCATAACTTTTGACACATTTACTTATTTAATGTTATGATGAACTTAATCACTTGTCTTTGGCTGCACAGTTATTTTTTTCTTCTGGGAAGGAGTTACTATTTTAAATCATTGTGGATGAGCACAAAAGCCTACCTATTAGAATGTTTATTTTAATTTTGTTTTAATTTGCCAAAAGAAATTATTATTTAAAGGTGAATTTTCTTGCCAGAGAGAGACATGATTTTGGAAATAATAATTGCCTCAGAGATCCTGTCCTTCCCCTTAATCATGAAACTGGACTGTGGTCATGTGGGGACATGAACATTTTTTGCATCCTGTCACTTTGAGGATCTGTGAAATTCCATATTAGGGTAAACAACTAAGCACAGAGCATCTCACTGAAGAAGGAAGGGTCTCCTTTTCCATTGCCATCCTAACAGAGGAACAACTGGGGATTAGTACTCCAAAAATGTGTTGTGTCAAAGGTTTCCAACTAATACATCAATGAAACAAGTATCATCTCAATTCTGCATATGGTATCATTTCTGAAAGAAGCATTGTGTTTAAGAATGCTTTGGGGTGAAATGAATACTTTTACGATGGCAGCTACCCTCCAGGTCACCTGCCAGGGTATTATATGCATATTATTACTTAACCTATGTTGGATGAAGTAGATTAGGAGAAATAGTTGTGCTTAATGCCTATTTGAGAGCACAAACTACAGTCTGCACCTGTTCTTTGGAGGCTAGGTACTGGTCAGTGTGTATATATCCATTAACCTACCACCTTGCTAGGCAAAGCCATCACAAAAATGGACTATGTTGAGGCTAGAAGTGAAGTTCAGTTGTAGAACCCTTGCTCAGTCTGCATAAAGCCCTGGGTTCAATCCCCAGTACTGGAAATAAAAAAAGTATGTTGAGGACTAACCCAGACTGGGCTTCATATTGTGATCTTCATATTGTGATAACTTTGGGTTATGAGGGATTTGGTTACCATGAGAATTTAGGAATCAGAAATTTTGCTTGGAAATGATCTTTCCATATTGGTAGATGTGGTAGATGTGGAAGTTTTGCATAATAAGTCTGTCATTAGATAAATGAGTAATGATAAAGAGGAGGGAAAGTCAATACAAGCTCTTATTATAGACTATTTTAGAAGATGTGAGGACCAGGCTTTGGAGGATAAAAGGACTTGGGACTAGGTCTGGGATTTTGGTCAGGTTGGGGGAGGGGAAACTGTAGAATGAGACAGTGGTCAGGAATACTTCCAGAGCTAGGTGGATAAGTACAACCACATGGTGCTGCATGCTATTGCTTCCAGGAGAAAAGCCTTGAATTTCCTCTACTGATAATAATAGTAATTACCTCCTTGGGTTGTTTTGAGGATTAAGGAACACAATCTGCTTCATATAGAGCAAGCATTCAAAAAAGGTTGGCTATTCTTATTTTTGGCTATTAGCATTTTTTTCAAAATTTCTGAAATTTTAAAATTTGTATTATGAGTTAAATAATATCATCAAATGTATCATCATGATTGAGATTTAAAAGATGTGAGCCTTTTTTCAATTTTGTCTTTAGCCCTCCTCAATTAATCATAGAGATAGAATATTAGATATATAGTTGCAATCCTCTGAATTACCTGACCCCTCCTCAACCCCTTTTTCTTCCTTAATAAATAATCACCACCATATTCTGCCATCTGATTTGTATACCTTTCTGTATTTCTGATTACCCCTGAAGTAATAGGTACTTCCTTCTAGCTTTTAACATGTTACATAAATGTTACTATTAGAAGCATCATTTAGTAACTTGCTTTCTCATTTCACCTAATATTATTGAGATGGACTCTCAGCTATACCTACTTTTTATAGTAAATAAAGCATCATGATATTGGCATAAAAACAGATGCATAGACCAATGGAACAGAATAGACAGTCTAGAAGTAAACCCACACATCTATAGCCAACTGATTTTTGACAGAAGTTTTATGAACATATATTGCAGAAAGAAGAGTTTTTTAGACACATGATGCTGAAAAAATTGGATATGCATGCACAGAGGAAAGAAACTAGACCCCTATATGTCACCAGTTACAAAAACAAATTAAAAAATGGATCAAAGACCTGCAACTATGAAATTACTAAAAGTAAACAAAGGGGAAATACTTCAGGGAATTGGAATAAGCAAGGGTTTTAAAAATAAGATCCCAAAGGCAATGCATGAGTGGACCTTTTCTCCTACATCCTTGCCAACATTAATTGTTACTTGTATTCTTTTCTGATTCATTGTATACAAATGGGGTACAACCTTCTTTTCTCTGGTTGTACATAAAGTCACACCGTTTGTGTAATCATATATGGTAATGATGTTCATCTCATTTCATTTTCTTTCCTTTCTCCCCACCCCTCATTTCCTTTGACATAATTCATCCTTCCTCCATTCTTCCCTTACCCCTTCCCCTTATGTATCATCATTCACTTATCAGAAAAATCACTTGACCTTTGGTTTTTTGGGATTGGCTTATTTCATTTAGCATGATATTCTTCAACTCCATTCATTTACCTGCAAATGCCATAATTTATTCTTCTTTATGGCTGAATAATATTCCATTGTGTATATGTACTACAGTTTCTTTATCCGTTTATCTCTTGAAGGGCAACTAAATTGGTTCCACAATCTTGCTACTGTGAATTGAACTACTATAAACATTGATGTGACTGTGTCACTGTAGTATGCTGATTTTAAGTCCTTTGGGTATAGGCCAAGGAGTGGAATAGCTGGTCAAATGGTGGTTCTATTCCAAGTTTTCTAAGGAATCTCCATACTGCTTTCCAGAGTGATTGCACCAATTTGCAACTCCACCAGCAATGTATGAGTGTAACCTTTCCCCCATATCCTAGCCAATACCTATTGTTACTTGTATTCTTGATAATAGTCATTCCAATTGGTATGAGATGAAATCTTAGGATAGTTTCGATTTGCATATTTCTTAGATGTTGAAACATTTTTACATATATCTAATGATTGCTTGTATATCTTCTTCTGTGAAGTATCTGCTCATTTTCCTTAGCCCATTTATTGATTGGGTTATTTATATTCTTGGTGTAAAGTTTTTTGAGTTCTTTATAAATTCCGGAGATTAGTGCTCTATCTGAAGTATGTGTGGCAAAGATTTTCTCACATTCTGTAGACTCTCTCTTCACATTGTTGATTCCTTTGCTGAGAAAAAAGTTTTTAGTTTGAATCTGTATCATTTGTTGATTCCTGCTTTTATTTCTTGTGTTTGGGAGTCTTATTAAGAAAGTCTGGTCCTAAGCTGACATGATGAAGTTTTAGTTGATATCTATAGATAAAATTAATTCATATAAACTGTCACATAGTATTTGAGCATATATCTAAACCACAGTTAAGTTTTCTTTTCCCCTGCTGATTGACAAGAATTTTTCTCCATTTAATTTTTTTAACAAATGATCTATAACATATCTCAAAAGAGCAAATAAAAAATAAAAAGGAACAACCACATTACATCCTACAAATATGTACACTCAGAAAAATAAGAAATTACACTGTTTTGTATGACTTTATCAAAATGTATCAATACATTTTACTGTCATGCACACTAATTAGAACAAATAAAAAAATTTTTAAAGAGGCTGAACAAGAAAAAATGATCTATAACAAGTGTCTTCATTTCTATCTTCCATGTATTCACATGTAGATTTTTTCTCTAGAGGGAATAGGCAGACAGAAATACTGGCTAGTGTATGTGCACATTCAGCTTCTCTGCATAGTACCACTTTTCTTCCCCAAGTTGTATAAGTTTGCCCTCTACCAGCATGATACTCTTGTTTTTCCTCATTCTTTCTAATATTTAATATTGTCAGAATAAAAATTTTGCTATTATGATGAGTATAATAAAATGATTTCTCCTTCCCCATTGTCATAGAAATGGATTGACTCTGTAGGTATAGAATAGGGGCCTTTGGAATAGAGCCAAGGATTTGAGGAGCAGGCAGGGACATAGGTCAAGTGTACCAGGATGAGTGTCCAATGGCTTGACTCATCAGCTTTCCAACTGTGCTCTTCTGGTCCCAGAGGATCTTTGGGGTGCTCTTGGCAGGTCTTGAGGGGGTTAGTGATGGGGCACAACAAAAATGGGGCTGACTGAACAAGTACTCTGAGCCTGTTTTCACCAAGCATGTCTGCTTATGTGATTTGATGGGTTTCTTTGGAAAATGTTATTTTCATTAAAAACATGTTTTTTATGTCAACATGTTTTTTGTTGTTTATTTCATTTTTATTTGTTTATTATGAGATACATGATAGTAGAGTAAAAAATTAACATTTCAAACACTTTCAAATTTTAATTTCTAATATTATACATACTGAAAGATATATCCTATAGAAACAAAAGCTCTGAGTGCTTAATATTTTTTTAAGAGTATGAGGGGTTCATGAGTCTAAGAGCCTGAAACTCTCTGATTTCATTAAAGAGAGCTGTAATTTATTGGCAGGTTCTTGGTGGCAGGAGATTGGGATCCTCATGTCAACAAGCTGGCTTTGGGTTGTTCTGAAGTGATGACTGTTGTTCAAAGGCACAGACTTCCCATATTGTGGCCTGGCCAAAAAGAGGAATTGGTGGTGATGGACATGAGGGATATTTCCAAGAAGAACATTCGACAGCAGCTCTGTGAGCTGTCAATGATGCCCCAGGGCATATCAAGGAAGAGGTGAGGCTGCCAGTGCAGGGTCATGCGGGTGAATTTGAAGCAGCAGGTATTCTGTGTATCTGTCCATGTCTGGTTGGGGCTGCTGGTAGGGAAGACATAGAGGCTTCTTTCCTGCATCATGACCTCTTTCAGTGCCTAGTGGGTAGCTCTACTGGGCTTAACTCCTTGTCTTAGTCTTTGACACATTTCTCCTCTGGACAGAATACTTTGTTGAAATCCCCAAGGTAGTGATGTTCCCAGAAACTGGTCAATAGCAGTGACAGTTTCTGTACCAGTTGAAGGTGAGGACCATTCTGAGATGTCCCTCTTTCTTCTCTCTCATGACTTTATATTTACCTGGTTTATACATCATTTGTCTGAGGATTGGCAAAACAGGGAAGATGCTGGCAAAGTTTCATCATCTACAGAATGAAGGAAACTCAGATGTGTGTGAAACTCAAAAAGGCAGGGTGACTTACTAACCTGGTCACTAAAAAAGTGTATCACATTGTGTGTGACACAATGCAAAAAGGCACCAGGGCTCCTTTCACAAATGCTCATTCTATGGGCACTTCCAGGATCCTGTGGCAGGTGCCTGGCAGCCTTTTGTTGGCCTCCTTGTCTCCCTGCTGTAGAGTTTCTTCCTGCTCACCACCACCATAACCAGGCACGTTAGTCAGCTTTTCATCACTGTGGCTAAAATACCAGACAAGAACAACTTAGAGCAGGAAAGATTCATTGTGACTTGGTTGACTCCAATGGTCTGGGCCCAAAGTGAGGCAGAACATGGCTAAAGTGTGTGGTGAAGGAAAGCTGCTCAGCTCGTGGTAGTGAGAAAAAGAAGCTGGGGAGAAGATAAACCAACTCTTCCAGGGTTGCCCCCATTGACCTACTTCCTTCAACTAGGTTTCTACCTTCTAGCTGTCCATTCAGCTATCAAGGATTAATCCATCATCCCTCCATTGATAGATTTGATGGATTAATCCACTAATGAGGTTAGAACCCTCATGATCCAATCATTGTCTAAATGCTCTTCCTCTGAACCTTAGTGCAATGGAGACTGTGGGACATTTCAGATTCAACCATAACACTGTGGTAAATTAAGGCAAGCTGTGAGTTACAAGTTTCCTGCCAGAAAATGGGGAGTGTCATCAGCTACCCGACATTTCTCTATAATTCTGGCTATAGACATTGTTTCTTCTCTTTAAAGAAATCATTTTATTATTTTTTAAAATACAATGTCTCACTGTCTCCCTAAGTTAGCCCCAAACTTCTGGACTCAAATATATTCCTGCTTATATCCCTGGGTAGCTACAAAGACAGGCAGGTGGTCACTGTACCTGGCATTGTTTATTCTCTTAATTAAGGATTGTAGTATATTGGGTTGGGGATATAGCTCGGTGGCAGAGCACTTGCTTAGCATGTGTGAGGCTCTGGATTCGACCCCCAGTATTAAGAGAGAGAGAGAGACAGAGAGACAGAGAGAGAGAGAGGGAGAGAGAGAGAGAGAGAGAGAGAGAGAGAGAGAGTTGTAGTATATGAGAGGTAGGCAGACATTATTAGTTACCAATCAATAGCTCCTGATTCTTTGGAAATGTCAAATACTTGCTTTCCCATGCTCCCCTCTATGGGCACATTCTACAGGGGAAGACCTGAAGAAAAGAATTTCTGTGGTTTTTTTTTTTTTTTTTTTTTTTTTTTTTCCTTTGGTGGGGAAGCTGGCAGGAGGAGGGATGGGGCATGTTGGACAGCTTCTGAGAAGATTTTTCTTCTTTTATCAGTCAGGGTCCCAGCAGGAAACGATGGCTCACTCAGACAAGGCAATTAAGGAGAATTTAATAAAGTGACTATTTACAAAGGTCTGAGTAGGGTGAGGGAGGCCTATAGGGATGGTTGAGGGAATTCACTGTATAGCTAGCATGGGCGGGAGCCATTACCACTCTGAGACTGAGCTGGGGATTGGGGAATGGGTACTAGAGCCAGAGAGATGAGCTCTGGCTGTCAGAGAGAGTTACCTGATGGAGTTGCAGTATCCCTGGGAGGTGGCCCAGCAGGGAGGGACCTAAAGTCTACTGGAAGTCAGCCCAGGGAGTCTACCCAGGTCCAGGGGGGTAAGCTTCCCAGCAGAGTAGACAGAAGAGGGTGGAAAGCAGACACTGAAGGAGTAAAAGAAAAAACATCCATGATATTGGAAGAGATAAAGAAGAGTGAGAAAGAGAATACTAATGAAGTTCTTTCCCCTAACCCTGTCCCACAGTATGTGTGGAGAACTGAGGTGGTGATTTTGCACCTATGCAGGAAGGTGGAGAGAATTTCTTGCACCTGGGACTCAGCATGCTGGGACAGTTGCCTTGGCCTTCATATCCTGCCTGGGGCTGAAGTGGGATCAGGGAAGCCAATTAAGAGGCTCTGCCTTGTTTAAATGAGAGTGGGTAAGGTAGGGGCAGGGTGTTTGCTTTGGAGATGGAGAGTGAGGGATAGGTCTGTGGTACATTTTGGAGATTAAGTATTAGGGGATAGAAAAGAAGGAGGAAAATTTGGTGATGCCTCAGTAATACCTTTGGATTGACAACTTCACCAAGATTTTGCCTGTGCATGTCCCTTAAACTAACGGTCCCCTTTAGTAATGGACATCACCTTTACACATGAGTTAAATCTCTGCTGGGGTTCTTTCTAATTTGAGCAGGAATTAGGTTAGGATCAAAGAATTTTTCACCTTGATGAGATTGCAAATGTTTTTAAAACCCACCCTTTTAAAAATTTTTTTACAGACTGCATTTTGATTTATTTTACACAAATGGGGTACATAACTTAGTTTCTATGATTGTGCACAATGTATGAATCTACGATGTGCAAGCCCACCCTTTTATAGCTGAGGAAAGTGAGGTACAGAGAAATTAAGAAGTGTACTTGTGGAACTGTGAATCTGAATTAAACAGGATCTCAGGACTGCTTTTACCTGTACAGAATCTTTTACAGGAATTTTTATTTTTAGTCCTAAATATGTATTTCCTAAACTGATACTTTGTTCCCAAGCAGGAAACATCATTATGATTTTAAAAACATGGAAAAACACCAACTCACAAAAAAGCAACTACTGAATCTTGTGAAGTCTCACCGAGTGTAACTGTGCCAGACTCTCCAAAAATGTTAACAATTTGCATTGATTTATTTATTCAGTTGTACAACTTGTAACAGTTTCACCAGCTGACCAAGGAAAGGGCAACAGCCTGTCCTATCTATAGATAATGTGAGAAAGTGGAAACATGTTGATTTCTCTTGTAACCAACTTATGCCAATTCCAGACACATTCCTTAGCCTGCATTTTCTTGGCCACGTCCAAAAGTTGAGATGTATGGCTTCAAATGGGGAAAAAAAAAAAAAAAAAAAAAAAAAAAAAAAAAACCAAAAAACTAAAACCAACCACTTCTTTGGCAGGGAATCACTCCCTGTATGGCTACTAAGTGAGTCTTATGCCAGGCTCAGTAGAGTCAGGGTAATTTTAAGATGGCTTAATCACATAATTAGATGGTCAGTAATAGTTATCATATTCAAATGAGCAATATACACTTAGTGTTTTTTTTTGTTTTTGTTTTGTGTGTGTGTGTGTGTGTGTGTGTGTGTGTGTGTTGGGATTCAATCCAGGACTTCATACATGGTAGGCAAATACTCTACCACTGTACTCCATCCCCAGTCCTGCTTGGTGCCTATATAGCTACCTCATTTGAACTTTCTTATAATTTGCTCAAATTTGCCTTCCATTGTTGCTTTTCATTCTCATTATGGGTGGAACGTATTTTTCATTCTGTTGATATGGGGTTTGTTAAGTAACTTGCTTTGATCAAAGGAAGTGGATGGAAGTGTCAATGTTACCCTTAGGAACTAAGGCCATAAGAAACTTCATGTACTCTCTTTATTCCACTTGAGTTTCTGACTTCTTCTATGAGAAGGATGTGATCCATGTAGTCACTACAACCTCCTGCAAGTGGGTCCCCAAATAAAAATACAGAGAGTAAATGTCTGCCTGACTTAAGGTCTAAGCTAGCTGAGCCCAGTCAAGACCGTCTGAGTAAAATGAACCTCATCTAGTCTACACCATGAATGTGAATTAACCATTGCCTTGTGAACCACTGAAGTTTGAGGATTGTTTATTTCAAAACACCACTGAAGGAACAGCTAAGCTGTGAAGTGTTTGCTTTACTTGTACATTATACTTGATTAAAAGAAAGTCTCTAGATGTTAATGATCTTCCTCACCTCACACCACTGGGAGTAGCTCATCAACTTCTTCCCTTTAAATATTGTGTCCTCCTTCCTTAAAAAACTATCCTTTTATCACTCCCTCACATAAAGAAGGGGCAGGGCAGGAGTTTTTTCATTTGTCCTGGTAGTTTTCTAATGTATTTTATAATTTTTATGCATTTTATTAGTTTTCTAATGTATTTTATAAATGTTTTCTAATTTATTTTATTAAGAGATACACACTGTGGCGCAAACTGAAGGAACATTAGGTGTATAGATTGAGATAAAAGATTACCTACATATTTTATGTGTCAGTTTTGTATTCAATTACATTAGGAGTCAAAGTGAAGAAGAACCTTTCTGTTTTGTGGAAATACTGAATTTCACTTTTAAAAATTAGCACCGTAGCTATTCAAATGCAAAATATCATTCAGAGAGGTGAATATTATTCCTCTTAGTTCATGAAATAAATTAAGATAGATGGGTGATTCACTTATACTTTTACTTGAGAGGAGGATAATATATTGATTTCCCCTCTCTTTCCTTTTAAATCTAAAGAAAAACTTTTAAAAAACAACCTAATTACATCACTCTCATTCTGAACTCTTCTGGAAATTACAGAGTTATCAATATTAAGTATGCTTTATACCAATTTGGACATCTATTTTGCTCAGATAAATGCCCCAATGCCACTCTGATTTTTATGTAATTGAGCTCTAAAAGGTAGTGTAATGTTGATCTTCTTATTAGCTTACACTATGTTAGTTGGGATGTAAAATGTGTCATGGGAACTGGACTGATTTTTAAAGGTGAAGACATTCACATAAGAAAATGGAAAGAAAGGGAAAAGGAAGGCTTCTCTGTCCAACTAGACAGGGGGTGCTGATTTTTTAAATAAATGTGGTTTCTTAGACTGTGGGAATTATAGGGAATTTCTAACCTGCTACCCACATAGAAAAGTGTCCTTCAGCCTCTAGGTGAAATTGCTTCATAACAATTCAAAAATGAACTGAGGCAGTACTGATCAGTTACATCAAGGACAACTGCACAGAACACCCTCACTGGAATTCTAGGGTTGTGCTGTGTGCACAGCGACCACAGCCCCAGCCCTCTGTTCCATCTCCTGTTTCAATCCCTCGGAGCAGTACATCAGGAGGAGAGGGAAGGTAGCCAGTTTCTGTACAGAAAACTTGTGCTTAATGGTTCTAGCAGAGACCTCTCATCTCAAGGGAAAAGAGAGTGGAGAAATCATCATGGCTGCAAGGAGAAGCAAAAGGCTGAATCCTCACGGTCGGCTGACTTTTAATCCTGACTCTGCACCATCTCATTAAGAGACATTAGGCAAAGCCTCCATTAACTGGCTCTCATAAAGAGGAGAGTGCCAAGAGACAGGAGGCTGACATGCACAGCCCTGGCTTTTGAAAAGGGGGAAAGGGGATTTTGCAAACTATAGACCTGTGAGCTTAATGTCAATCCCTATGAAATTCTAGAATGGATTATTAAGAGGATGGTTTGTGAGCCCTTGACAAAAGGAAGTGGTAGTCTTAGAAGACAGTGTGAATTTGCTGAGAATAAATCTTGCCAGATTAATAACTTCATTTTCTTTTAGGTTATGGTCACAAACTAGGCAGCTGAAGTGAGCATGGACTTCAGAAAGACAGTTGATGTAGTCTCTTAGGAGAGTCTTGAAAGTAAGAAATGCAGCATAGACAGTAGTGAAATTTGGGGCTCCAGGATTAATTGCTTTTTAAAGAGGGTTGTGCAAAGAAATATGGCTATTCACCTTGAAGGTGGTCTCTGGTAGTATGACACGAGATTGTTTGAATTCATGTACATAGTGAGGATATAGATCAGATCTAGTTTAGTTTCTGTTGTGAGAATAGCATTTGATCTAGAACTAAATATAATACTGAAACAAGGGGGGTCCTGGCCAGTAGAATCATTCCTTTGGGCTGGAGGAAAAACACATGAGCCATGCAAAGTTTATGGCAATCAAAGCTTGGGCCAGGCAGAGTGGGATCAAGTTCTTCTGTGGAGTGATGATTAACACAAAGGTAAGTAATGATTAGTGGACAGTCAGCATCTGTGGCTCCCAGCACTCATTTACTTGACTTTCTGCAAGAGCCCATGTTTCCATTTGAGAATCTACCTCATTCTTACTTTACACACATGTAGTTCATGCAGATATGGACATCTGGTTTCAAGAAATATCATGTGAACCAGGTGGCCAATGGAAGCACCCAATCTCACTGGAGACAGTGACTGGTTTAGAAGTGAATTCTTGAGGGGGCACCTTAATCAGAAACAATGGAATGTGTACTCCACACTTTTGATTGAGCTGTGTAAGAGTCAGATTTACTACTCACTCTGTCATGGAACACACTTTGATGTTGTGATAATGAGAATTTGGTGCCCTCAGCATCTAGCCTGTGAGGCTGAGGATGAAACCAGTATTAACCTGGTCATAGCCAAGAGGCATAATGAGACAAATTGTAATGGCATCTGAGCAGTGAATTCAGGACTAAATCTAGGACTTTGTTGTTTCTTTACTTTTTTCTATATAAATTCCTGTGTTGGATTTTCCTGTTATTTCTAACAGGGATACTGGTTGTAGTATCTTCTGAGCACATTGTCAGTGAGAATCAAGAAATGTGATGATAAAGCTATGACCAGTGGGAAGCAAAGAGATGTATCATCCTTATTCCCTTACTTAGTTCAGGGAGAATTTAGTCCCAAAGGGAAAGAAGACCCACAAGACAATGATTTCAGCAGAGATAATACTCTGTGCTCATCCCCTCCTGTGTCATTTTCCTCAAAAAAGGGATACTAAAAGTCTTCACTATTGATAAGTGTGATTCTTTTCCCAAGTACTAGCCACTATTCCAATGGAAGTGACGTGCATGACTTTTGGGAAGAAGAATTGAAAAGCAAGTGTGGGTTCCCTCTTTCCTCTCTTCCTGATTTAGTGAATGTGATAACCACATGTTGAATTGTACCACTGTAAGATGGAATCAGTCTGGAAGTGAACTCTCCCCTTTGCATAAGTGTGAAATTAATTTTCATGTGTTATTAATTGAGATTTAGGGGATTGGTTTGTCCTGCAGCACACACTAGCTTAATTCAAGCAATGTGACCCTCATGCAACTATCTATTAGACTTATGATCTATCAATCCCTGGTCTTGAACAGAAAGGAATTAATAACAGGGTGAAGTGATTAGAACTGGATGAAACTGGATGATCTGATTGCTTGGGTTCTGAGTAAGAAAATTTTTTAAAAGTCTCTTTATAAGGGTCAGGTTGATTCTAGAAGTAGAACTGAGGAACATCTGCTGATGGGAGTCAAGGGAGTTTCACTTTGTGGAAAAGAGGGCTTATGGAATTCATAGAAGTCTTCATTCATGGTCGGAATAAAGTTGTGGATGGCAAGCTTCTGAACTGAAGAATAAAACAAAGCCAGAAAGAATAATGACTCTTGCCCATTGTAGACTTTAAGATCTCCAAAGATCCTTGCAGGCTAGAACTAGCATAATTTACTAGTTTACACATTTCTGAAAGTTACTATTCTAGCACAGTTTGGGTTAGGAGCAGCCTATAAAAGTAGATGGAGGCACTTATTTCCCATGACTCCAGGATGAATCAGCAGGGTGAGTAGGCCATGAAAATCCTAATGCTATCCTATGCTGCATGAAGGGTAACATGGCACTTGCCAGACAGGATGTGCTAGTCTTACTCAACCGTCAGATCATATATGGGGGTTGTATTTCATTTTTGACTCCATACTTTATGAAAGACCTTGAAAAATTGCCAAACCCAAAAGACAAAAGTTTCAAGATGCTTGTTGGACATCTATCATTGAAATCTGTCAATTATAGGCTATACCCCTTAGAATTAAATAAATTAACTTTGTATCTAGGTTGGATCTTGAGACATGGTTCTTGCTCTGGAACAGTGTGTTTCTCAAACCAGTATCATCTCACATTATCACTCAAAGGAAATGCTAAGGAAACACTAAAAGGTTATTCATGTGTGTGTGTGTGTGTATGTGTGTGTGTGTGAATTTAGCTTGAAGGAAAAAGTCGTTAAAAAAGAGGCATAATTGCTGTCTCCAGATGGTTTCAGGGTTTCCAAATAAAAGATGGATTAGACCTGTTCTACAGGATCTCACAAGGCAGAATTTTAATCAAAGGGCAAAATTTCATTTTGCTTTGTAGAAGCACAAAGGAAATCATCTTATAATAGACATGACTGCTTTGGGCAATACTGAGCTCATCATCATTAATAGCATTCAAGTGGATGTTGAATGTGTGATTAGGGAAATAATAAGAGTATTATGGCTAAGAGTCTAAGGTTTAACATTTGAATTCCATCTCCTCTTGATTTGGCAAATCCTTTAATTTCTTGGTTTTCCATAAGTAAAATGGGTTAATAATACTGAAGTTACAGAGTTGGGAAGATAAGTGGCATGATGAGAAGATGACTGCTGAGCCACAGTGGCTGTCTAATGAATGCTCTAATAGTGGCTGTGATGCTTAGATTGCTACTGTGCAGTTGGTGGTAATGTTTTAATGGAGATCTGACCATCCGAGGGGCAAGGTCTAGGACAACACAACTTCTAAATTCTATCAATTCTGAACTCTAGGATTTTTGATTCTGGATTCAGCATGCTCATCTGTGATAAGGAAAGAACTCTTCTAAATCCTGAAAGTCAAGGTAACCCCATTGTTCACAGTGTTCTGCAAATGTACATCTCACACAAGATTTACACCCTACACCAAAAGTCCTTGCAGATGTGAGCATCCCTCTACAATGACTTTGATATGTCTAATGGAACTGATGGTAGACATTGACTTAGAGTCAAACTCTAAAAAACTAAGGTGTTTTCTTTCCCCATATTCTCCTTTAAATCTTGGTGAAGGACTTGAAACACTAAGTAGTTATCAGATCCCTACTGGTTTGGCCAGAGGGAATCTCTTTGGTCTAAGTTTATGATGGCTGCCCCAAGATAGATACAAGAGCCCCTAGTTAGTCAAAGAAGTTCTGCACACTGAAGGTAGATGCTTCAGATGGGAGAGCTCAAACTCAGTTTTATAGGAACTGACTGAAGAAAAGACCTCAGAATATGGATCTCCTCTGGGTGGTTTTCAACATTAACGATCTCTGCCTCAGTGACAAATAGAGTTTTCCAGTGATGCTGAAGTTAAACACCAGTGGTGGCAGATTTCAAGGTGCCATGTGTGTTATAACCAGTGGAAACTGAGGTTCACTAAATAAGCTTCTTTTATCATGCAGCACAATTCTGTAAATTTAAACTCTAGCTGCCAAACAACCAGCATTTCACATTGATCACACTACCCCAGATATTGACCACATCCTGAAGTTCCTTTCCCTGCAATCTTCTTCTTCTTCTTCCAGTTAAGCAATCCATAGGACTACCCAGTGGAGACATTTCCAGAACCCCATTGCAGGAGGAGTTGAATGAAAAAGTTTTAGATGAGAAAAGTTCTCTTTTTCCCATATGTTACAGTTTTCTTAGTCAATGGAGTAAAAAGTTCCTTCAAAGCTGAAACAAATTTATATGTTCTGACTTTTTCCCACTGATGAATCTTATGCATTTGTAACCAATCTGCTCCTTAATTAGGAAATGTCAGAACAAGGTCCCAAGAGCCATCAGTACCTAGAATTAGCAATAGATTTCTTAATACCAAAAGTTTCCTGTTCGCAAAGACTTAAACATATATCATGCCATATAGATTTTTTGTGTGTCTGTATGAATCACAGTTATGGAAATTTGCAGGCACAGAGTCAAACAATTCTCTTTTCACTGTGCTTTATAATTTTTCAAAGGTGGTTATTAATAGGTGTCAGAACAAGGGTAACTTTTTAAGCTCACAATCCCTGCAGCAACGCCTCCTGGCCCCTGATTGTTTAGGTCTGCTAATGTAACCACACTGGGAAATGTTTTAAATGCACTAACGCTTCTAATGCCATTTTCTCATCAAAATATTTTCCCTTGTTTGGTCCACTGAGCTAATGCATTTATGTGACACCTACATTAACACTGCAATCTCTTTGCACTTTGACCCCTTCCTTGTAGTCAAAGACATACTCCCACGTCAGAGAGTACAGGCTTCCGAAAAAGAGGGAGGCAATTAGGTAAAAAATAATACCTGGGTTTGATGGGTTTTGTTGGCTGATTAACCACCAAAGTGGTTTCTGAACTGTGTCATCTACTAGGCAACAAGTACGAAAATGAATTTCTGAATCCATACCTACATCTATATCTAAAGGAACCTGCATCCTAATCTCACATAAAGTCCTAGGACCCTGGACTTCATATCACAAGCTTTGCCTTACAGTTCCAGTAACCTAATTGAGTCAGGAAATAACAATGGAAAACACTTGTCTAGAACTGAAATACGATCAGATAGCAGATGTATTGGGAAATATAAGCCCTTCCCTTTCCCATTTACTTTGTGCTTGGCTTTTAAATGAATCTATGTTGGTATGGGGTGCTGGGATATTCCACTCAGTTTACTTGCTACAGGGCAAATGTCAAGATTGTCTAAAGACAGGAAAATACAGGAGAGAAACTGTTGGAGGTAGCAAGGAGAGGAAAAAGAAAGCTGGAAACTCATCATCTTCCAGTTTCCCATAGTTTAGTATCCACTGTGTCTCAGGGTTTTGGAAGTGCAAAGAAAAATAAGATGTAGACACAGGGATCCAAGACATGAGTCCAAAACAAACAAAAATAACAAACAAAAAAAATTCAAGTAGAACAGAGAATATGGAGGGTGGGAATTTAGAGGGAATGGGTAGGCATGGAGATTGTGGGAGCACTTGCCAGCATTTTGGCTGTAAGCTAGCACATTGACATCACAAGGTTGCATCCATTCATCCCAATGATGTGGTTGGGGACAAGGCTGGAGCAAGGTTTAGGTCAGGAGTTTAGGGGAGACAAGTTTCACAGAGTAATACATATTGGAGCCCAGAAGTATTTAGAGTTTAGAAGTATTTAGAGTATATAGAATTTGAACATGGAGAGAACTTCTAGGTTGAGAAAACTCTTGAGTTGGGAAGGCATTTGGGATACATGGAAAAAGTGACTATGTACTTGAAGTCTGAACATTATGAACAAAATTAATAGATTTTTGTTGAATGCCTATGTGGTAAGTACAAAGGGTTAAGTGAATGTTTTCTTTCCCATAATATTCGCCAGGAACTTAAACTTTAAAAAAAAGTGTTAAATTCTTTTCTGAAAACTGAATTATTAACATTCATGAACAACAGACATGACAAACCACCTATGAGACTTTATCAGGCATTTTCTGTAAAGTAGACAGCAGATTTTGAGAATAATCAATAGTCTTAACTAAGAGACCTTCGGATTCCCAACAGGAAAACATGATAGAGCAGAAATGTGATAGTTATTTGGTGAGTAAAGACCTGCTTTCATGCATTGTGTTTGGAGAGAGAATTTCTGAACAGAAAGGGCCTGGTAAGCTGAGAGCAAGGTTCTCAATGTATGGGAATGCTCTGTAGGCTTCAGTCTAACCTGGGAATGAGAACAACGATCCTTTGCTCAGGGGACTATTATAAGAACTGAATGAGAAAACACCTTGCCCATACCAAGTGCTCTATTGATGTAGCTGCTGTATTGACTATGTGTTGGTCTTTTCACACTTCTTCCTTCTATGTTGTCACTTACTGCCCCGTCTTCCTTTCCTTCAACCTCCCATCATGTCCTCCACAATGTGGGTACTTGGAATAACGCTGTACTGATACCTTGTGCCTCAGTTTGCAGGAAGAACAGGGACATTCTGCCCATTTCTGGATGTTCTGTAGTGCAGGGCAACCTGGAAGGAATGAGATACCTTTTACCTGAAGCATTGCTCACCTGCTCATGGTGTTCCTTTTGTCTAACAACCAGAGGAGAGAAGGAGAGCAAAACAAACTTTAACAAATAAAACTCAGGATTTTAGCTTCTGCCATTCTTTTTCTTAAAGATTACATATTTTTAAGTTTTTCTTTTTCCTTTTTTTTTTTAACATGATAGCATGTGACAATTGAGGAGGACTAGCATCTTATTAGAAAGGTGACAACCTTTCTTCATTGCTTCTTCAGATACTTTCTTTTAAAAGGAAATCAAACCAAGGATGAAATGTAGAAAGGTGAACTGACTGGGATAGAGTGTATACTTCTCACCCAGGGAGGGAAAAATGAAATGCGTGGAAGACAGGGCATTGGTAAACTGTGAATCCCAGAGCAGACAAAAGGGAGTTTCCCAAGTACATTTTTTTTTGTGTGATAGAAAGTAGAGTTTTACTGATAAGTAGACCAGGAAGCAAACACCTACTTTTTAGAAAAGATAATTTGCCCTGAAGCCCAAATTAGGGAAACTGGGTGCTAACTGTAGCAGGAGAAAATTCAGAAAAAATAATATATCTATATTATATCATTCTGTATGAGTTCCTTTGATATAAACTGTCATTTATATCATCTCCTGTGAATCTTCTAAACCTCTCTGAGATTAGTATTGTCTCTATTTCATAAATAAGGAAAATGAGGGGCACAGGTCTCATCTGGTTTGTCCAAAGCCATTCCGTTAGATGATAACAGAGACTGGAACTAAACTTATTTTTGTGGAACAGTTTGGCTAGTGAATTTTATTATTTAAATGTCTCTTTTTTGACAGTAAACTGGTACATCTTTGCACCCCCCCCACACACATCATGCATGTATCTCCAAATACTTCTCAAGCTCAGAGAAATTGAACAGTTACATCCTAGGACCCATTGTCTGAAATTCTACATTTGATTTTTTATCATGGACTAAAATTCTGACTAGTGTCATCCCAAATGCTGGAGAAGCTAAGGTCTTGCCTCTGAATGCCAGAGAGAGAGCTAATATTTACCACATATTTACTCTGGGTCAGCCACAGTTTATATTTTATGTGTATTAATTCATATAATACTCCAGGAAACCTAAGTGATGGTATTATCATCATCTTATTTCCTAGATGGGAAAAGAAAGCACAGAAATTTTAAATACATTGTTTAAAAGTCAAGTTGGAGGTGGAACAGGCAGATTTTTTCAGAGTATGTGATCTTACCTGCTTAGCTTTTTCCTACTAAACCAGAGTGCTGGTGATTTGATTAGGTTGCATCCTAATTCTGAGAGAAAGAGACTAGGCATGCAGTGGTGTAAGCAGATCCAAGTAAGGCACACCCAGGAAATAGAGGGTGAACATGAATATGTGGTCACAGGGTATTGGGTGGGAAGAATGGGCAAGTGTTCTAGCAAGTGGCACAGACCAACACATTCTAATCCACATATTCCTGTTATTCCTAGGACCACAATAAAGATATATTTGATTAATTTTGTTTGGTTCCACTGATACACACTGGAATTTTAGAATTTAAATGAAGGAATGTCTTAGAATAGTAGTCTTGACAGAGAAAAAAATTTGGGGCATTCACTGGAAGCTGTGATTATAAGTACACTATTCTTGCTTTGGGGGTCTCTGGCATTATGTGTGTGGGGGGACTAGAGCCCTTCCTGTCCCTCTTTGGCACCTACATAATATGTACCTGTCAATACTTTTCTAATTTTTTCCTTTTCATAAATATTCCTGGCTTTGTTAGAGGAACGTAGTTATGTGTTGCATACTTTCAATAAAAAAAGATTTACTTCCATTACATATGAGTTCGGAGCAGCATTCTATGACCTTGCACAATCTTCAGCAGCAAGGAATCAAGCCCTTTATATTATCTATTTAAGTCTTTAAATTTGGTATTTAGGTTAAATTCAAAATATGGTTCTTAGCATTATTCCAAGGTCACTATTCACGATGGAGAAAATGTTAAAAGCATAGAAGTAATGCATGAAAAATCCATTATTAAGAGCGGCACCCCCTTATCTACAATAGCAGTAACTTGAACATGATTTTCCTGCATTGTGATGACATACCATTGCCATCGTTGCTAAAGCTCTGTTCACGTTTCCATTATGTATCTCTATTCAGCATTTCCACCAGTTCATAATTCAATGCATTCCTGGGCTAAACTTTGGTGTATGGTAATCTCAGTTTTAGAACTTCTCTGAAGAAATTAAACACATGTGAATGAAAATGCACAGAACATCCTCTTTCTTGTGCACAGGGGAGCAAAACACCTTCTTGTTTGGGGGATTTGAGTGGGAAATTGATTTTTGTCTTTTAATCAGTTGTGACCAGGATTATAATGCTATTAATGCAGAAGCATGCTGAACTAATTAAGAACCAGAGAACTGGAAAGGATTCAGGTGGTGGCTGATAGGTGAGTTTATATCAAAGTCCCCCAGACGAATGGGGCACAATGTCCAAAGAGCTCTGGAAATTCACTGCACAATTGTTATCACTAATTGTTCCATTGCTTAACAATCCCTACCGTCAGGAATTTTTTCCTTATGTTTAAAGCAACTCCTTGCAGTTTAAGCCAATTTCCCACTGCTTTTAGGGGAAATGACAAACAGCTGTCTGACATCAGAAGAATGATAACTTCTTTTATATTTTTATACATCCCTCTTGGACCCCTCAGAGACTCAACCTTGCAAATAAATACACCCTGGTTTCAGTTTTAAAACTCTGAATCATGTGTCTATCTTATCACATATTATAACTTCATATTGGGGCCCTAATTTAATAATTTTATTGCATGAATCTGCCCTGCCTACTAATACAGAAATATTTCATGAATTTCACATGACTCATTCTTTTCTTGTTGTGGAATATAAAGTGTATATCATGACTTCACTTGAAATTGTATGTAAATCCCAGATCATTTTCTGCATGGTTTGTGAAAAGTTATTGGCTCTAAAATGTGCAGGTCTGAATGCTGACATGTGATTTTAACACATGTCTCTCTGATTTCAAAGCCCTTCCCACTGACCAGAGATAGCTCCACAATTTATATAAAATAGGGAGAGAATCTGGTTGCTAAGGAGGACATAGAGACCTGTCTTAAAGATGAATTCACTTAGTAAGTACATGGATTTTATATACATTGAGTACCTCATTAGCTGGGACTGGTAAAATAATTAAAATTACATGATCAGGAATAGGGGGAGCTAATATTCCTTAAATTCCTTCTAATGCTGTCACTGCCATTATCCTACAAATTTACAAAACCTCTAGTGCCTCTACATTGCCTAGAGGGGATAGTGATGAGTTGCAAGATAGTAAATATCTAGCAGCATTCCTAAGGCACTGAGAAGTTAAGAAACTTGCCCAAGGTCACAAAGCCAGTAAATAGTACGGCCAGAATTCCAAATCAGACAGTTTGACCTAGGAGTCTGTGTTCTTAGCACCCATCATGTGCCATCTACTCTTTACAGACATAAGGACAAAATTTAAACCAGACCAGTGACAGACTTCAGGGTAGCTCAAAGGTGCAGGACATTTAAGTGTTATGTCAGGAGAGATGAACTTTTAGGAAAGAGATCTAGAGTGATCCAAATCAGGAGAGAGGATTCTTTCTTAGAGTTCAACAATGAGACAAGAAGGAAACGAGTCAAAAGATAAGTCATGAATGCAACCGTCTGAAAGTACAGAACAGGAAAAAAGAGATGGGATGTCCAAGAAGAGGGAAGCAGAGTTGGAAACAATATTGGCTTGGGAACTGATTAGGTGACATGCCCCTTTGCCATGTCGACTTTGAATGGCTGGCCTGCTTGGCCATAACTTGGGTGGAGTGTATTCTTAAAATGAATTGCTGATTCATGCATCTGAGAAGTCTTTAGTATCTGGGCTACCTGGCTTCTACCCTTGGCTAAAATGTCCATTTGGTCATTGAGAAAGTATCTGGGGTCTTACAAAATGTGTGATCTAAAAGTTCAAAATGTCAAGACAAAAACTGGCCACAATAGGTCAGGGTAATTAACTGAATTTTCCATACCCATACTCTATAGGGAAAATGTGAACCTCAGCTTTTACAAAAAAAATATTGAAAATCCAAGTGAGGCATCAAAGTAGGAGGGAGACATCAACACACATCTAAAGTGTCAGGAAGAAGTAGAGTAATTAGGTCATTCTAAGCTTAGGTGGAGCCATTCGTCAGGGAGACTCCTAGAAAAAAGAAATTAGAAATACTGGATAAATAATACAATTAGAATGTACATTTAATAAAGACTCAAGTGGAGAATCACCTGGTTCTAGAAAGTTCTTCTTTTCTACCAAGAACAACTGGGGGCTTGGCAGGCAAGACATCTTTGCATGTTAAAATAGTGGACAAACTGAGGGACACTGTGCAGTGTTTGACTTTGCCCGTATGACATTGCAGCAGGGGCTCTAAACGGGTGACTGTGGGCAAGTGATGAAATGCCTTTTTAGCAATTGCTTAGCAATACATTGGTCATTCTACAGTGTCTCCTCATTTTCTTATTTTCTCAACACTGTTTTTCTGGAAGTGGGAGAGGAATGAGGAGCCATGATAGCAAGCAAGTGCAGAAGGAAGTACTCTGATCTTCATTTTTATGGAAATTGACTTTCTCTAGCTTCCTGTTAATGTCATAATTACTCATATTCTTAGGGCAGGGGTGAGGCTGGTAAGTCGTCTTCGCATGTTAAAAGGTGGACATACCAAGGGATCCTGACCAGGGGTGGGGCATAAGGAAGAAGGCAGTGGTAGGAAATGCAGAGTTCTTTCCAGGAGGAGGAGTGTCAGGCTGTGGTGTAAGCCATGCCATGCAGTGTGGCTGGGTTTCAGGTTACCTGCAGGAGTGGTATGTGCTGACTAGTGGTAGAGGTAGGTCAAGGTAAGTTAAACCAGAATTAACACTGAATTATTAATGACTGTGCTATAGGAGGCACACTACTGTTGAGCATAAAGAGTTGATTTTTCCCCACTCAATTCATGATATTTACATTTACCCTGTGAAGAAAAATTCATCTTGGGGATACTGATTTCTTTAAGGTCCCTTGAGCTCCTTGATATTCAAGAGTCTATTTTAGTTCAGAAATCTGTCAACAGGCTAACACTGTCCATAAGAAAGCATACCAGATGATTTCTACGACTGACCATTAGGGAGGGTGATTTTCCTCCTTTTTCCTGAGAAGTTCTTTGTTATGCCTGTACTACCACCTGGTCAAGGTGTCTTTCCTTCCTTAAGTCCTATCCTGAGGCATTTAAAACCAAATTTGGTTGTTCCCTTTCTGTTCTTGTTGCCTGCCTTACCAATACAAAGGTTTTAAAAAATCACTTTTAAATTTTAATTAACGTGTTAATTGTACATACTAATGAGGTTCAGTGTGATATTTCAATACACATGTACAGTGTGCACTGATCCAATTCCATTCTCGCATTATCCACCCTCTCCCCATCTTTCCCAGTCTCTGGTAATTGCTATTCTACAATCAAGTTGACCTTTTTTATTTTTAAAAAAAACTCCTGCAGATGAGTAAGATCATACTGAGGCTGTCCTCTGTGCCTAACTTATTTTACTTAACATACCTATCCTCCAGGTTCCATTCATTTTGTTGCCTATGACAGTTTCATTCTTCTTTTCAGCTAAATATACTCCATTGTTTAGATAACACCTTATTCTCTTTATCCATTCACCTGTTGATGGGTATCTCAGTTGATTCCATATCTTAGCTATTGTGAATACGTGGCAATAAATGACTGTGTGGGTATGCAAAGATTAGGTGTTTTTTGTTTAAGATTTGCTGATGTTTTGCTGACATCACTTTTGCACAGCATGTTTGGAATGAACAATGTCACTCATTCTTTGAAATCAAAGTTACAACTCTATACTAGTTTGGAGAGTTGAGGTTGTTCTATGAGGTTTTGTAGACTCTTGCTCCTCACTCCTTATCCTCCCTTCTCTAGAGCAGTCACGTTCTTGGCTTTTTTTAAAATATAAATTTATTTTTAATTGATCCATAAAACATGAAAGTTGAACATATTCTTTGGGCATCTTGTGATGTTTGATACATGTGTACATGGTGCATTGTTTAGATCGGTGGTAAACACATCCATCTCCTCAAACAGCGTGCTTTATGATAAAAACATTCAAAGTCCTTCCTTCTGGCTTTTTGAAATGTGTAGCACATTGTTACTCTCTGGTGTCACCCTGCTGTGCAATAGCATACTATAACTGCTTGCTCTTATATAACTTCACACCCATTGATCAGTCTTTCCCCTCCACCCTCCCTACTCTCCCAGCCTCTGCAAACTGTCATTCTGCTCTTAACTTCTATGAGATGGTTTTATAATATTCTACTTAGGAGTGAGATCATGCAGTACTCATTTTTTTGTGCATATATCATTTCACTTAATACAATCATCCTCAGTTATAGCCATATTGTCACAAGTGACGGGATTTATCCTTTTTAAAGCTGAATAGTAGTCCATGAGTTTAGGTATATCTCATTTTCTTTATCTGTTCATCAGTTGACAGACACTGAGGTATTTTCCATTTCTTGGAGATTATGAATTTTGATGCAATAAACATGGGCATGTATGGTTTCTTCTATAAATCAATTTAATTTCATTTGGATATATATGCAACAATGGGATTTCTCAGTCATATGGTATTTCACTTTTAGTTTTTTGAGGACCCTCCATACTATTTTCCTTAATGGTGTGTTAATTCATATGCCCACCAACAGTAATATACAAGAATTCCTTTTTCTCCACATTCACTTATTATCGTTTGTCTTTTTGATAATAGCCTTTGTAACAGCTTAAGGTGATATGTCACTGATTTTTATCTGCATTCCCTGATGATTAGTGATACTGAGCATTTTTTACCAGGCCATTTGCCAATCTTCTTTTGAGAAATGTCTAGGTCTATTACATTGGATTTTTTAATTATGTTGATAATCTTTCCATATCTCTAACTGTCATGATTAGTTTAACTACATTTTGATTTCTCAATTTTTAACTCAGCTTTCCCATATCTTCACACAAAATAGTCATTTAAACATTTTGGTTAGGTCAATATGCTGCATTCACACCCCTGAGACCATGAAGATACTCTTTTCAGGATGCTGAAAAGAGTCTGAAAAGAGTCCTTAAAAATTTTTCCTTTGCTGCTGAATCTGCCTCCGCCTGGTCTGTCGTCTCCACTTGGGGTTCAGCTGTCATGCCAGGATCTCCTATATTGTGACTCACAACTCCTCTCCTATGTTAGATCTTGTTTTCTCTCTTTCCCCTATCTCTCCCTTTCCCAGTTTTCTTATTCATTTTGGGGTGCACTTCCTCTAATAGCTTCCTGAGCAAGATATTGGAGGGAAAGTATTTTTGGGACCTAGAATGTCTGACAATGTTTACATTAATTCTTAAGTTCATTAACAAAGTTGTGTGAGGTGTGGAATTCTAGAAATTTTTTTCTCCAGTGTTGAGGAATTGTTCGTTTGACTTCTACCTTCTAGTCCAAAGTCATTCCAGTCCCTGAATTTTCATGTATGACTCATAATCTGCCAACCACTGTTGGTTGGATCTGATGTTTGTTACAGTATTCTAAAATTTCATGATGACATTCCAGAGTGTGGGTCAATTTGCATCTCCCTTGATTGGTGATCAAAGGGCCTTTTCTATCTGGAGCCCCAGATGTTAGTTCCAGAAAAATCTCTTGAATTATTTCATGGGTGATTTCCTCCTTTCTAATTTCTGTTTGCTCCTTCCCAAACTTCCATTTTTCAGATATCAATATTTTAAGATTTACATTGTACCTTCACATATAATTTCTATTTTCTATTTCTTGACATTTGGGTTTACTCTCTAAAAAGACATCTTTATTTTTTAAACTATCTTTTCTTTCTTTTCCTCCTATTACATTTTTAATTTCTAAAAGATTTTTCTTTTAATTCTTGTTTGATTTCTAAAATATCCTCTAAAAAAATACCATCCAATTTGTGCTTATTGTTGAATCACTTTCTCATTACTGTGGGGATAGGAATGATAGTGTACAAATACAAAAACTTCAAAAAGTTTTCTGTTCTTCCACATTGCCTTTTCTCTTTGTGAATTTTCACCTGTGTCTTTCATGGGGAGACTTCCCAGCGTAGGAATTTTTCTTGTATTTTTATATGCAGGAGAGAGGAATTCCCACTATGCAAAGCTGTGTGATGGTTTCTGATATCATGCAATCCCCCAATTGTTAGAGTGAAGGCTTGTGTTCCCACAAAATCCTGTACAGTGATGCTCATAAAATAACTTTATTCCTAAGAGTTCAAACAATCCAGGTGTCCTTCAACAGGTGTTTTAGTTAACTTTATTTTGCTGCTGTGGCCTAAAGACCTGACAAGAAAAATTTTAGAGGAGGAAAAATTTATTTGGGGGCTCATGGTTTCAGAGGTCCCAGTCTGTAGGCAGCTAGTTCCATTTTTGGGGGACCAAGGTGAGGCAGGATATTGTGGTGCAGGAAATCAATTCAAGACATCATATCAGGAAGCATAAAGAAAGCTGTGCTTAACAAGGACAAAATATATATATCTCAAATACATGCCTCCAGGG
This sequence comes from Sciurus carolinensis, assembly GCF_902686445.1. Lineage (NCBI taxonomy): Eukaryota > Metazoa > Chordata > Mammalia > Rodentia > Sciuridae > Sciurus > Sciurus carolinensis. The sequence goes on from NC_062214.1 coordinate 64,327,538, forward strand.
ACCAACCTCCTCCAGACACATTCTGCCTGCCTACAGTTACCACTCAGTAATCCCTATCTGGGGATTAATTCACTGACTGGGTTAAAGCTCTCACAACCCAATCATTTCACCTCCAAACCTTACATTGTCTCACACATGAGTTTTGGGGGGAGTAAATAAATGGTTAAGCAGGTGGTGGTGCATCTGCACCTTGGAATACTACTCAGCAATATAAAGGAACATATTCTTGATGTCCTAAACAACCAGATGAATCTCTAGGAATGTTACTGAGTGATTAAAGCAATCCCTTAAAAAGTCACTTACTACAGGATTCCATTTATAGAACATTGTTGAAATGAAAACGTTACAGATATTAACAGATCAGTGATTGTCAAAGGATAAGGAGGGAATAGAGGCATGAAGAAAATGAATGTCAAAAGTGCTTTTTAAAAAACAAGGAAAAAATGAGGGTTTTCAGAGACAAGCAGTAACAACACCACCACTGCACATAAACATACACATACAGAGAGAGACAAAGAGAGATAGACAAGAGAAAGGGAGAAACAAAGAGGCAGAAAAATTCTAAAAGCTAATCTGAGCCTGCCTCTTGGCAGCTTAAGTTTAGTGTGATGTGACCAGAACATTTAGGATCAATATTAGAATCTTGCAGTTTTTTATTTAGAAGGAGATGGTACTTTGTGACAAAATATCTTTTAAAAACTGTTCCTTAGAAGTCAAACTGCCAGAGTTTTGGAGCCACAAGAAAGGGGTCAGGTCAGGTAGGGACAGAGGGATGGGAACTCTGGTCCTGCAGCAGCCAGTACCAGAATCCCCTTGGATTCCATGTGATACCCATATGATACCCACCTCAAATATCTCCTGTGTTTCTCAACCGGAAGATTTTTTCCTTTACCTACTTCAAAGGCTGAAGTTCTGATCTTTTGCTGGGTGGGGAAGGAATAGTTCACATTAGAATGTGACAATGGGGAGGAGTTTGTGAATCTAACTATTTTTTAACCACACCCTCACACCCTCATCAGTCCTCCTAACTCTTCTTTGTAAACATTTCTTGGGATAGCACCATTCCTGAGCCTTTCAGGGATGCACTGCCTGTTTTTTCTTTTCCCATACACCATGAGCATTCTGTTTCCTGTCCACTAAGCCATTTCCACATTCCCATCTGTCTTTCAGCTCTGAAAATTTTGCTCCTAGTCTATCATCTTCAGTTCTTTCTGTTCTATTGATTTAAAACTCCACAAGACTTCCTAAAAAATATAGTTCTTTATCATCCATTAATGGAAACAGATAAAGGTGTTAAGTCCAGCATTCCTAACCTGAAGTCTATTGCTGTTCATCACTTCCCTTGGTTAGTGAGGCCAGCAACTAGAAGATGTGTGTGTGTGTGTGTGTGTGTGTGTGTGTGTGTGTGTGTGTGAGAGAGAGAGAGAGAGAGAGAGAGAGAGAGAGAGAGAGAGACTGAAATCCAGCATTTAGTAACTTATCTCAGGAATTGAAGGTGTGCTGTGAAGGAGGCATTATGTGTACCGTTGGCCATTGTGCTTCAATTTAGGGAAAACACAATGACTGCCAATTTCCTGGTGGCAGGTTTCTCTAGAAGATTTGAGTTTCCTGTGTATGGAAAAGCCTATTGGTTTTAAGAACAGAAAGTATTGATTTCCTGTAGCTAACTGTCTGGGTTCATAACCCTGCATTTGTTAGCTATTAGATGTGTTTCTTGGCAGCTTATTAGCTTCATTTGCTCCAGTTTCCTCCTCTGTAAAGTAGAAATAAGAGTACTTACCCTGTAGTGTTGATGTAAAATTAACTAAGTAAATAAAGATGCTTAAACAGAGCCTGGAACACAGTGAGCTTCATATAACTGTATCCAATTATTGTTTTGTTTTCATCTAGTGGTCATTTTCCCCTTGTGACTCCTGTCTGAATGAAGGAAGAGCAGTAGTTGGGATAGAGAGTGAGAAAAATAAAAGGATGCCCTGGTTTTGGGGCCAAATGTCTCCCAGATGTGGAGGAGGGGAAGGGGCTGGTTAATTGATAAGTATCAATCACTTGTTGAGTGTCAAGGTATTCTGCTTTCTGGGGATGCAGTAGTGAACAGAGCAGCAACAACCTCAGCTTTCTGGAACCCACAGCAAAGTTTCTATAGTTACATTGTGACTCCTGTAAAAACTTCTCCATGCTTCTTAAAAAATTTTTTACAGTGGTACTGTTGCAAAAAGCACAGAAAATCCTAGAGTACAGTTGCTAATGGGATCCCCAGTCTCAGGTGTTCCTTGAGGCTAAACTTCCTATTCATCCATTGGAAGTCAGATTATTTTGCTCTCTCTCCAATTTCCCTTCCCAAGTGCCGGCTTCAAACATCCGCTTCTGACATGTTTTGCATCCCTTCTCTGACTTAGTTCCCTCCTTGCTCAAATCCCCACAGCACCCTCTCTTCACACTCTTCATATCCAAGATGTCCTATCTGTAGGAGGAGAGTCTTCCAACATAGAGCCAAAACCCCTTTACCCTTGGCCCTGGCCTGAGGAGAGGAATTGGCTATACAGAGCCTGTTACCAATCTGGAAGGGAAGAATTGCATCTGGGGCTGTTCTCCAGGCTAATGTCCACCATCACATTCCTCACCAGGGAGCCTTGTAACCAACTTATTGACTTGCCCCCATCCCCTGAAAGATCATTATCATAAAGCAAACCTTTCAGAAAAGAAGCACATACCCTTCTAAGGAAGAAATGGTCCATGAATTTGGGCTGGCAACTTGTGAAGGAGGTAACACCACTTCCATATGTCTTCTACAAAGCCCCAGGAAACTCATGCTGCTCGCATCAGGACTCTGGATATTATATGATTTGTTGCTCAGTGGGAGGATATTTAAAATTCCTGAAGGAAAGTGCTTGGCATCAATAATCTCAAGTGTGTGCTACACGGTAGGATGGAGAGCAGAGAGCTGTTTTGCTCAGGGCTCTTGCTCCGCATGGTGTATTTTTCATGGCTGTGCAGCTGTTGCCCACATTTCCTGCAGCTCTATAGGACAAGAGACCCAAGGTGGTGTAAAGGAAGTGGGAGGATGGTATTTAGAGTACATCCCATGTCTGGAGCCCTCTGCTCTTGGATGCCTTCACAGCTCATTCCATGATTGAAGGGCACATAAGAGGCCACAATCAGTTTACCCATTTTGCTGAAGGAGTAATCTACATGTGGTTCCAGGCATGTGCTTCATATCCTATTGAAAAATGAATTGCATTTGTGCACACCTCTGAGTCTTCAGGAAAGTGCTATAATGGATGTTTGTCTATTGCCTCATCACTGGGGAAGTGCTGGTAAACAGTTGAGTTGAAGATCTTCAGGCATAATATCTAGTGGGGGAATGAGTAGAAAGTAGTAGATGAGAATTAATAACTGATACAGTCCTTATCTCTTCCTCTTTACGTTCCAGTTACTGCCATACCCAGCTACATATGGTACTGCCACTTCCAGCTATTTCTCTGTTGCTCTACCAGGCTATAGGGTTTTTGAGGATGGAATTACAACAGGTTCACTCTCATATGTCTTGAGAGAGTCTGGTTCTGAGCGTGCTCAATGAACAGGTTGTTAGCAATACTCAGAGTGGCTATGAGATCTTTTCATGTCCTGCAAAGAGCATTGAGCTAGGATTCCCTCCACATAGGTCCCAGTCTTGACTTAACAATTCATAAACTGCTAATTTGGGCAAGTCACTTCTCTTTAAGTCCTGGTTTGCTCTGCTGTGGAAATGAAAAAAGTGGTCCCTATGGTTTAATTCAACTCAAATATGCAGCAGATGAAGGAATTCGGGACCTGGTTTCCTGCAGGTCCTAATGTGAATATGTAAGTACTGCAGGCTGGCACAGTTCTCAGTCTGTACATCCAGGGGAAGAAGTAGAGTGGTGATGATTTAAATTCACACAGTGGACCCAATGGGAAGGCACAGTGTCACACTTCTGTTGCACAAAGTCAGTAGTTGTTAAAGATAATGATGGTCGTTAGCACCCAGCCTTCGGGAACACTCTCCCTGCAAGTTCCCAGCACAGGGCTGGATACAGGCTTCAGACTAACCCTCCAGTTGGATTGGCTTTTCTCTTGAGTGTGACTGAGGACTGTCTTCAAAATGAATTGGAAAATTACTTTCTCATCCCTCTCTCCCAGAAGCAGTCAACTGAGGTTCGGCATTCACAATATGCTTGTTGAATAATATGTGAGCCTGATCTGACAGAATTATTCTCCCTGGGCGGAAATGGACTCTGGCTTCCAACAGCACTTGCATCTCTTTCCCCTTCCAACCTGAATGCTTTCTTACACTGGTATCAGGGTTCAAGAATGAGAAAGTCACTTGGGCTTCCACCAACACGCCCACACCATCCGCTCTCTGGCCCGAGTGGAAGGCCCTGGTACAGCTCAGGCAATCATTTCGCACATGGAGGCAACTTTATAAGTCTCAGTTGTATCAATTAAAGCACAGCTATGTGAGGGAGGTTGCCTTTTCTTTCCAAGGTCTCTTACTGGGTGAAATATGGACTTCCCTGTGACTCTTTGCTTTCCTCTGGGCTCCTTCTGTGTCTCTCGTCTGTCTTGTGTGTGTGTTTCTGTGATTGCATGCTTCAATCGACATTTGAGTGATATGTCCCTTTGACTGGCCAGTCCTCTTTCCCATGGAACAGTGAACTCCTATGGGTAAGGAGTGAGCCTCATTTGCGTGAGCCTCTCCTGTGCCTGCCCCAGCTCAGTGTTTATTAAACCAAGTTAATACTTCATGCCACCCCATGATCATCTTCCAGATTGCACTGGGCTTTGAGCATCTTCTATCATCACCCTACTTTGCCTGTACCTCCTAATAATTTATATAACCGTATAAAAAAGAAATGCAAGAAAAAGAAAACAGCAGTGCTGCAAGCTCTCATTGTTGCTGAATGGGCTTGCTTTTGTTTTATCGAGTGTGCCTCAGGTGCCATCATGTGTTTCCACACATGGAGATTTTGTAAACATTTAATTTTCTATAGCTTGATCTTTACTGCTAATTTAAAAATGTTTTTTAGAAAGATCTTGTTAATCCAACTTATAGGTCCAATGCATGGAATATTCTTACATTTCTCTTTGTTATTGTAAAATATGGACATTTATTATAAGCATTTGAAAAAATTGAAACCAGTGGCACTTTTATTTTAGAGTGTCAGTTCCCGCCTCTAATTCAAAATAAGAAAGAAAAGTTGCATCAGGCTAGTCAGATTTGATGTGACCCAAATCTCCTCCATCTTAGCACAGCATTGTGAATGTCTATGCAGCTGATGCTGTTTGAATCCTCTTGCAGAGGTCTAAGGAACACATGAATGGAATGGAAAGGGGCACTGCACATTGGAATCCAGAAGGAGAGAAAGAGTTAAGTGACCATCACCAATTACAGCCTAGGAGGGGGTGATTAAGATCAGAATTGCAGGGAGGTTTTTAATTTAGCTGCCTAAAGCAGCCACCCCCAATTGCACCAAGCTCATCAGATCATACACCTGGCTCCATCCCTTCACCCTGCACTGCCACTCAGAGCAAATGTATCAGAAAGGGCACCAAATAGATTGTGTGGTGCAGCACCCTTTGCCTGCATGTTTACCAGAGCCCCTTATGTTTTATTAGAGTGAGCAGGAAGGGGCCAATCAAGTTTCAACTAAGCAAACTACGAAACTACACGAAGTTTGAAGTATGACTTGGTGCCACACACCCAATTTATGCAGTTCCTTTCTGTTGCCAACATGTATCAACACAGCTGTGAATGGTGTTAAGACACGGCTTTGGTTTGTGGCTCTCTGCACTTTCTTCTGCAGACATATCGCCCATGTCTTTTTCATACATTTCTTCTGAGGTTCATTCACCCTGCACCAATTTCTTTCTAATGCTATGTATAACACTGGATGGTAATGCATATCATACTGATAAAACGTGTGGTTGATGTGAAGGGTTACTTTGAAGATGTGTGCCAGTGAATGAACTTCCTTTAAACTATAATGACATAGCAGTGCCATTAGGGGAGAACGACTCTCTAGTAATAGTGCTCAGAGCTCCATCCATCTCTCCACTGCAAACAGTGTGCCTGGCACTGTGTGAGATGTTCAATTGTGTCACCTCTAATTCTGAGAACACCTGGATGTGGGTTCTTTTGTCCCCAATACACTGCACTTAGGAGAATAAAAAGGGGAAAGAGTGTTTGCCTATAAACATTCTCATGAATGTTATATACACTACTCAGGAGGTACACGTATTCAGAGGCCCACACATCCATTAATTATATATATAGGGCCAATATAATTGAACTTCATATTAGCATACACCCAGTATAAATATTTATAAATTAATGTTTAATTAACATGTTGGTTTAAACAGGTTTCTATTAGTAATATGTAGCTAATGACACTGTAAAGTTTCAGAACTGTATACTAAGTGATACTAAGTGTGTGTTTGTAAAGTTAATAAGCCTATCTTTCATTGGGAAAAAAATAAAAAGCTGACGTTGAAATAAGGACCCTGTGCACCATTTCTTATGGTTTTCCTGATAATCTATTCTTGAGTATGAATGTGGGCCCATAGTTAACTGTTCAAGGCCTCTTAATTAAATTACAAATAATGAAATATTTTCAAGATTCCTATTAAGAACATTTACTGATGAGTACAGTTTATTCTTTTTAGACTACAGCTTGACTTAATTCAACATTCTGATTACATTGCCCTATCATAGTAGGGTGGCCTCATCAAAATAATGATAATCCTCAATTCAGTACTTTGAAAACAGCCAACTTTTCTCCTTGTTTAATAGGCTCCAAATCAGTAAACTAAATTAATCAGTAAAGTGTTCAGCTCAAGTAATGATGTGTTTTCAATTCAAATTTTTACTTTGTAAATCTATCTATTCATCATGTGCTTTAAGGGAAGGTGCACAATGAGGTCATTTGACTTCCTCTCAACAAAATGCCTGAAAAGATTTGTTATTTCATCTAGTCTTTCTTACTTTGTTGTCAGGTAAAATATTTTCACCCTTTAAAAGCTAAAGATTTTAACTGCTCCTATTGCACACATGTACACCCCACACAAACACATGTATATGTGCACACACATGCATGTATATATATACACACATCACACACACCACACATACACACACACACACACACACACACACACACATACTCAAATAAAATCACTGAACATTTTAAAAACACCTGAGTAAAAAAAATTTTTTTAAACAACTGTACTATAACCTCAAAGAGTTTTAATCCTTTTTTATTTCAGGAAGCTCACTTGAGGCTTAATTGCCTTTTGTATATCTGGAAGACTCTATTCTAATTTTTTATTCTAGAATTTTCTCATTACTGACTATACAATCTGTTTCTGATCAAGTACCTCAGACCGGTTTACCATGAAAACTTCCTAACATGAACAACACTCAAAGAAAATTATTTTAATTGTTTTTAAAAAATTGTATTTAACTGGAATCTGAGCAAATACATTAGGCAATTTATGGTTCAAATTTATGTTGCTTTTTGACAAATCTAAAAATATTCATGAATCATAATCATATTTCTATGAACTATTTTTAGGGTATGATATAAAAAGGACCACTTAATTATTTCAATTTATCATGTGATGTATGCATATATAAGAAAATGTTAAAATAAAATCAAAATAAATAACACAAATTAAAGTTAAAAAAGAATGATTTTTGATCTCCCCCCTTCTTGCAATCACTATAAACAAAATACTGGTAATACTTTCACTATTCCAGGTCCTAGTTACAGTTCCTTAAGATTTTGAAAGGTTTAGAAAGAAATAGTAACTACTAGCAACTCCAAATAAGGAAAAATAGATCAAATTTTAATATAGCACATTCTTACTTAAATATTGAATTAAATGATTTTAAAGACTGGGATTCTTAGGAAAGGACAGTATAATAAATAATTCAAGAATGGCAAGATTATGTTTTACAGTATTTTAAAACAACATTATATCTATGCTTTAGTCCATTAAAAAATGAAGCAACTTGAATAATGGAATAAATAAACGTTTTTCATAGTTTAATGCTGAAGAAGCTTCATTTAAGAAAAAAACAGTAGTGTTATTTTTATGTTTTCTAGTATACTAAAATTAAAATAACTATGCCATTTCAATATAAACAATGAATCATTTATTTTCATAATTTAAATTTCAAGAATAGGAATTCTTTTGTTTGTCTTTTGTTATTGATATTTTCAAATAATTTTCTAATAAATTGAATGTTAAGTTAAATATCACATTCATATTTATTTAATTCTTAAGAAATTCATTTTCTTTAAGTTGTAGACCTAAATGACAGAGGATTCAGAATATTGTGTTTTATAGTTTTGTAAGTTAGGTTCTTGTCAATTATCAAACTGATTCCATTAAAATTAAATCAATCAAAACAATTGATTAAACCTGTAGTTCTATTTTAATAGTAGTAAACTAAATTATTATAATTAAAGTTTGACAATTACATTATTTTAATATTTTGCAACTTTATTTTCCCTTTTAAATATATTTTAAATAATATATTTTGATATTTAAAGAAATTAATTTTAGGCACATTTGAATATGTTTCTGATGGTGGACTATAATACAAGAAAAATAAACCTAATCTCAGCAGACCCAATAATTCTTACACAGACCATCAAAATTAGAGAATTTTAAGTGATAATATGCTTTTTATACTCTATTATAATTTATGAAAAAATCTCCTTCATAATTATAATTCCATGTAATAAAATTCAAGTACAATATATATTCATAGGGCAACAAGAATAGAGAGGTAATTTACAATATTTTAGAAATGGTTTAGCATCAATATTATAATAATCCTTTGGAAGTGCTTAGAAAAAAATGACTTATGGGTTGCAGTTTGAGTTTATAATGTGTGCTTTGAAATCATTTGTGATTTAAAAATGTGTTCTATTTTAGAAAATTGTAATGAAATATTACAGTTTCTATATTCAGTTTCTATAGTCCATAATAAATAATAATAATGATAAGTAACAAAATGTAGCAAAATTATTCAAGCACATCTTGATCCATTGAATTAAAAATAAGACATTTTAAGTAACAACATTAATAATTTTCTCATTTTTATCTTAGACGTATTTCTGCACTCTAAATCATTTTTGCACACCATATAGTATTTTTGGTTAATAAAGATTTAAAGACATTTTCAAACATATGATTATATTAAAATTCTATGCAAATATCAAGGCCAATAAGGAAATCAAGAAAAGGTTTGCCATTTTAATCTTGTTTATTCTTAAAAAATAATACTGTAGTGAAGAGTTTTGCTTGGAGGGAAAAAGTCCTGAGCTGAATAAAAGTAAATTTTTTGTTTCTCATTCATTCCCGTCAATATTGGCCAATGTGTATTTTGTTTGACTATTTGTTTTTGTTAGTGAAAGTATTTCATGAACATCTGCAAGATTCAGTTTAGTTTATTTCTTAATACCTTTGGAGAATTATTTAAGTATTTGCAGGCAAATAAAGCATAGGATTTTTAAAAATAGCTGTAAACATTCAACAAAAATGACAAATTTCTCTTCCTTTAATTTGTTGAATTTCAGTAATGTTAATTATTTTATAATACATTTTAAAAAGGCAAAATTTCCAAAGACAAATGTGCATTTTTTTTGCCACAGACCCTTCCTTGTTTCTTAATTTAAATTTTCTTAGCAGATAGAAATCAGTTTTCCTTGCAAGAATATATTTATAAGTACTTTTATTTTCTTTGATTGCCATTATTTACAAATCTCAAAGCAAAAGTAGTACAACAGGTAAATAACTGATCTTTTTGCATAACACATTTTGATAGCTTAATAATTAGATATCAACTTGATGAATACTAATCTAATATTCCAGAATATCTTAATATGTTTCACATAAAGTGAACATTCTATACTAAAAATAAATAGTATTGTCATCTTAAGACATTTTTCCTTATTTTTATATCACATCTATAAACTTTAATTTATATCTTTAGCTTAGGTTGCTAACAGCTTAATTTTTTTCACTAAAGTAATTAGTATAATTAATTAATTATTCAATGATTGAAATGCAGGTTAACCAACTTCCATATATAAAAGTTAAAAAAATGTCCTTCATTCAAACTGTGAACTCTAAGCCTATAAAACTCTTCAAAGAACCCCAAGATATCAAGCAATCTTTTATTTAGCTAAACCTACCCCCCACCTTCGCTCTTATTCATTCTTAAATACTCAGTATGCTCAGAGCTTGGAAAAAAGCTAGAAAGCCTTAATGGATCACTGATTTTAACTAAAGAGGTAGGTGCATATCCCTTATAAATGAATTCAAAACAATTTTTGTTTTATCATTAATAGTTTTCATCAAATGAAAACAAGCTTCTTAGTGTAGGGGAATAAAGTCTTGAATAGGGCACTTATTAGCATATCTTTTCTTTTAAATTCAAGGACAAACATTCTAAAACAATATCTATTACATGGGGACAATGTTGCAGTTTTTTTCCATTTTCTAATATTCCAGCAGTGGACTTCCTTTGAGCAAAGGGTAACATAACCAAAGTACAAAGTGAAGGACGCAGGAAAAACAGCAGGAACACATAAAATCAATTTAAGAAAAACAATATTTAATCTTGTCGTAGTTTAAAGCTAATGGAGTGAATGTGGTGTGGCCTTTCATTTTTCATGAGGTTTCTGTTCTCAGTGTAGGTTCTATGCCATTGAAAATGTATTTTTGAATAAAGAGAATGAGGTGCAAATTTGAATTTTGGGCTGGCCAATAGGTGATATATTTTAAAAATGTCTATATAATTTTAGCTAAAGTAATAATCAACAGCAAGGATAATGTTCGATGTCATGGTAAAGTCTTTCAAGATTAAAAAATAGATAAACCAGGTAGGGCTTTAGCTTTTTCTGCCTTAAATATCTGCATAATGTCTTTTAGAAGGCATATATCCTGTTAAATTTATGTCATTTTCTGTGAATAATTCTGAATGGCAAACATTTCTGTTAGTTTTCCCCCTAAGCCTTCAAAAATGTATGATCATTTGGAAACTGACAATGAAATAAATTATGTATCTTCACAAAAACAGGTAGGACAATTTCCATTTTTAGCTAAAAGAGGAACTTTAATAGCATGAAATCAGAGATGATAAAAATTACTTTATTTTTATGACAATGTTCATCCCCCCCCCCTTTTTAGAATAGGGTACTAAAAAAATCTTTAATTTTGGAAGAAGAACCAATCATCAAACAGGACTGTGATGATTTTGTGCAATATTGATTTTATAATCACATCTATGAGGACAAAAATTGATCTTTTAATGTGTGAATATAAGATCTTATCAAAAGAATATCTTTGCAATAAGTGCCACTGTTCTTTTAAAAAGTGTTTGCATATTAACTGTGTGAGATTGATTTAATTGCTGTATGTGAAAAAAACATTTTTATAAAAATCTGTAACTTGATTTTTTTCTTTGAATTAAAAAAATATTTAAAGCAGTATTATTGACCGCACTGATTAAAATAATTCTTCACCTATTTTCTTTGCCCTCTTTGTGTTCCTGACCTTGTTACCTTTTAGCATCTTGGTTTGGAAGTTTTGGGCTCTTTGATCTTTTGAATTCCTTATCTTTTAAATACATCATTCTGAGGTATTACCAAGTCCAACCAAAGCAGTAATCACACCTCAAGGAAGGAAGTGACAGTTTCTTTTTCTAACTTGTTCAGTGAAAACAGGTAAGGACATGGACAAGTGTATTATGACCCCAGTAGGTCAGTAGCTTTTGCATCTGACATCTGTCAGATAGAAACAAGCAAGAGATGCTCTTATCAATTACGGGAGATCACCGATAGCACTGGGAAGTTGGTATGATGAGAAAGGCTTCCATTTCTTTCTTTCTTTTTCCTTTTTTTTCTCTTTTTCTTTTTTTCTTTAAAGAAGTTATCTATATCTATTAGAAAGGACTGAGAAAAAGATTTGAAAATGCTTACGGGGCAAAACAAGAAAAAATACTAGAAAAATAGTGTTGGGAGCATCTCATTCATCCCTTTCCTTAGCAAATAGAGGTTTAGAGACAGAAAGCTTTCATTATCTTCTAAGGCTCCAGTTAGATAGCAGCATAGCATTACATGCCAGCAAAATTAAGCACCAGTACCAACAAGGATTAAAGATCTCAACTGTCCTGGTTACCTAATTAAATATCAACAGTTAGAATATTAAAGAATATCTTGAATCAAATAGAATTTATTTTTATATAATTTTTTCTAGAATCAAATTTTATTCCCTAACCTTGTTACTGAAAAGCTAGCAAGGCACATGGCAATTTTCTTCAGGTATAAAAGCAGATTTTTAGGGGAAGGAAACTCTTCTGCTAACGAAAGAAGGAAAATTGTGTAGTCTTTCTTTCTCTCTAATTTACATGATTTCTTTTAAATAAAATCATTTACTCAGTGACAGTAAATGCAACCAGCAGATGTTTGGTTATTTGTTGAGACAAGACAGTATATTAACTGATGGAAGTATCAATTGCAGTTATTAAAATAGATGCTACTTAGGAGAACTGTGGGATTCAGAAATAATTATTCATATAATTAGAAATTGGAAATGAGTCAACAGGAATTGTTTTGGAATAAAAAAGACATTTGAAATGACTTTAAGTATGGTTCTACCAAAGTATATCCAATACATGCAATATAAACATTAAATTTGCTGTTCCATTTCTAAGAACATACTGTGAATTTTGAAACATTGGATTTAGTGCAAATAGAAATCCTGGTAAATTACATGTATCCTATGGCAACACTTTACTTGAATATATTCAAGACTGGATATACTTCAAAATTTAATTTTTTCTCACTGACTTTCATATCCATTTGTTCAAATTGTTGTCTATTAGTTGATAGGACTAGTGTATAGATAGAAGACATTTAGCATCTCTTATTGTAGGCAATTATGTAATTCTCCCTCTTGCCTTTAAAAATATAGCATAGAAGAAAATATCAGGATAAGTAGTCATATGCTAAAGGAACTCAGAATAAATTATTACACAACATGAGAATAGGAACTCCTCTGTGAACATATTGTATCAAAATTAGCATCACCACGGAACAGTTACTTGGATTCAGCCCATCTGAAAGACTTGAAAACTACTTAGAATGTACTAACTCTATAAAACACACTGTCAGCATCCCCTAAAAATTCAAACAGTTTTGTTCATCAAGGATTCCATCTCCACATTAAACCACGGCCAAATCAGAAAGGCTATGATGCTGAAGCACCCCAAAACATTTGTTAAGCAAAGTCAAAATTAATGACAAACAAAATCAAGTTTTCTTTGTGGTTGATTTTCAGGCAGCTGCATCCGAATATAAAAGAGCCATCAAAGAAAGATATCCATTAATTATTAACTCCGAACAACTTCAGAAAGCAGAGCCCTTAAACCTCCATTGACATCATTCTGCCAGCCTCCTAATCTGTGCAAGTTGTTGGTAAGAGTTGCATTATACACAGCATGTTATCAATCCTGCCTTTAACAACTGCCGCTCCAGAGTTGTACACTGCCGCCTGGAAGACCACACGAGAGAAGCTATGATTTCTGCAAAGACATCTTTAAGAAACGTTTACAATCTCACATTCTGAATAATCTCCTGGGTTACTTTACCTCTCTCCACCACACAATAGGGTGTCAATAGCCTAATGGCAACATTCACCATGCAGAAACCCATCCAGTTTTTTTTTTTTTTTCTTTTTTTTTGGTAGAAGTAGAGAATAACTGATGTAATTAAAATGCTGTGTCACCCTATAGCTTAACCCAGTTAAATCTATAGATTATTCCTGGGCTTTTTCATTATAGAGTGGAAGAAAAGGCTCTCATATAAGTGACTTTGATAAAATGTGGAAGTATACCACGTTGCTATGCAAGCCAGTGAGATAATGTGGATTATTCTGAAAGACTGGTAGTGCTTTCGTGGATTTTGCATCAAAGTTAACTATTTTTCCATTTGTAAGTTGCTTTCGCCCATATGCAAATATTGAGTGAAATTTAATTTTGATGAAATACCCCTTAAAATATGTTAATATTTACGGTTTTACATTTAGATTTCTACTGTGACTTACAAAATTCCAAGGCCAAAATATAAAGAAATAATCATTTTTTGTTCATCTTGTCTTTATAATTTGGCGTCATTTTTGTCAACTGATTCACTATTGTGCAAGTACAAAGAAATAAAATGTTAATGTAGTATGTATCTGACCTCAGGTTGGTGGGAGATTTTTCTAAAATACCACAAAATGGAAGTCAAAATGAATATGTGCCTATCAGCTAAACTTTTGAATTTTGTGATTACTTTCTTCAGACTTATCTCCGTGGAAAGAAAGAGCTGTAGTACGACATGGAGGACCAATATTTTCAGACCCTTTAGCCTGTATCTCCTTTATCCTATCTCCATCTACCTTTTTCTTGTTCTGTCTTCTAAAAATCTTATCAGAGTACAGAGGAACAACATCTGATCAAAATAAATGTGTAACAGTCATTATACCTCATGGAAAATACCAGCACATGAGAATAAAAACATGAAAGCAATCAACAGTACCGAGGACAGATAACACACATTTATTAGAAGATCAAGTTGATTTATCATAAACGTCCCAAGCTTTCAGTTATAATCCATCTGACCACCCGCAAATTCTTCAGTTCATCACTTTATATCACACAACTAGAATGATTAGAAATCAAAATGTTAACTTTTCTAAACCAATCTAAAAAGAACAGGATGAGGAGAAGTGTGGATCTGTGTGATGATTCACATTTAAAGGTTTTATCTCTTTACTCTATTTGATTAAAGGCCTTGTATTGAGTTAAGCAGCAAATCCTGCAGAATAATTAGTGGCTGTTAGTTCCCCCCCACCCTGCCCACTGCTCCCCCCTTTTTAAATGAAAGCTTAAATGGGGGAAAATGGAATGTCAGTCAGAAACTGGTTCATACCAATCATAATAATTATAATCTATTAGAATTAAGCCATAATCATTAGAATTTCTTCTTTTCTCCTACCTTTGATGGCCTGTTTCATCTGTTTCATTAAAGCTGTAATTTTTACAGATGCTCTTGATGTTCCTATGTTTTCATCAGAGTATAAGGCAGCTAAAGGGAAAAAATAGCTCTTTGCCTATAGAAATATATGTTAATACATTAGTTACTTGAAGCAAGCAACTTTTGCAATATGTGTGTCTGGGTGTCTATAGTTGTCTTTATTTAGGCCTGTCCAGCATTTTGCTGTGTTCTCCTCTTGCTCGGCAGCTGGACCCTGACCTTCAAGTTCTTTTTTTTTTTTTTCCCTAAGAAAAAGAAAAAAAAAAAAAGAATTCTTTTCAGATTCCAAGTTCCCCCCTTCTTACCCTCCCACTGACACCATCCTATTCAGAACCGGAGATAACTTTATTCATCTATACATCATTGTATCAAATTCAATAGGCAAACTGCTTCAACATGCCTCAGAGCTGGACAGGACAGTTATGTCTTCATTCCCTCCACCCTCCCCAGCCAGCCTCCAGTGCAATGAGATTTTTGCCACCGTCTTTTCAGGCATGAAATGAGCACAGTTACGAAAAATAATTTCAAACAAGTGTTTTACTACTCTGTTGGGTCACTGTAGATATATTTTCCTGCAAACTCCTCAATTAGATGGAATATATTACCACCAGGCTGAGTTGCTTAGAATCCTCTCTAGATAATTCATGCTGGAAAGGAAGAAGGGGATCTGTTTATTCATTAAGTTCCTTAAACTGCTGATGTAGATTTTGATGAAAAATGTGCTTGCCTCGCAAGTGTTTGCGTTAGTATGAAATTAAGAGCGTCAAACCTTATAAAGTGACACACATGGTACAAATCACACAAAGAGCTGAAAGGAGAAATGCTGTTAACAACAACAATCGAAGCAAATATCGTGTTCTCAGAAAACAAAATATGTGTGTCTCCTGATCAATTTTGGAAGAGTGGAATTAATACTTTTCTTGTCTCCTTTCTCCCCTGTAGGCTCTCTGACACTAACTTTTGGGAGTTTGGAATTCTTAAAGAGAAAAATAGAACTTGCTTAATGTCAG
The DNA here is from genome assembly GCF_902686445.1 of Sciurus carolinensis. Taxonomy (NCBI): domain Eukaryota; kingdom Metazoa; phylum Chordata; class Mammalia; order Rodentia; family Sciuridae; genus Sciurus; species Sciurus carolinensis. Next base: position 64,343,658 of record NC_062214.1, read on the forward strand.
GAACATCAAATAAGTGTTTGATGTTGGATGCCCTTGCTACAAAATCAGCCTACTGTCTCTAGTCAGGAGGACTGGGTATAAGATTAGTTTTCGGGGTGGGAACTGGTTTGCATATGTGGATTCCCAATGAGGTAGTCAGCAGGCTTGAATAGGCAAAATAGTTCTTTTCTTCCAAAGGTGGATTTCTTTTTGAAACCTACATAAGGATTCTTTCTCAAACAAAAGTTCTTTAGAACTCCAACGTTTAAAAAACATCAAAAATCTTGGTCAAAATGGTTCTGAACTCAATTGCACATCCTCGTCCATTCCTAGGATTCTCCCCTCCCCCATATCAGAATGCAAAGCCTGAAAGAAAGTTGAATGATTAAAATTAAATAGAGCATCTAAAGTCCTTAAACCAGCTAGCCATTATAAAACATTCTAGATCCTGGAGATAGAAAAGGAGAAAGATCTTTTTAAAAGCAGAGTTACATCATTGACTAGGTGTTTTCTACTCTAGCTCCTATGTGTTTATGTAGCGAGTGTTACAGACATTTGGAAGGATTTGGGAGTTTCAAAAGAGAGAAGTTTATACATTAGTGCTGCAAGTTGCAAAACACTGTTGATATTCAAATGTTTATTGTGCAAAATCTGGGATAAGCTTCGGCATGAGGGCCCCTTTAAGTGCCTACAACTCCTGCTAATTCCCCTCAGCATTGAGGCGTGCACAAAGGCCTTTAATCCAATTCCACTTTTTTTCAGAAAGCCTATGCTATTTTCTCTCACATAAACTAACAACACTACCCCATCACACTGCAGAGTGGGTCAAAGAAAAAGCGCTCTCTGTTTATACTTCACCAACACTTTGTTTCTTGGGTAAGCATGGCATGGAACTTTAAGTGGTTCCCCAGGCCCCAGGACATCTTTAGGGGGGAAAAGACTTCACACGTGAAGGTAGTAATTTTTAACCACGAAAAATGTATTAGGGTGTTAGGCATTCTCCATATCTGTTATCTGTGAAAAGAAATTGATCAACTGAGCCACATTCTTGCACTTCTGATTTAAATGATAGAAGTCTGGCTTACTTTGATAAGGTAGCATGCACATTTTGATAAGGAGGTATTATTTTTCTCTAGCCTGCTAGTTTTCTCTCTCTCCCTCCTTTACTCCTCTGTATCTTCCTTTCTTCACCCTCTGTGTCATACCTACAGTGACTTTCATAATTTCCTGCAGGAATTTCTTAAGGTCACATAGGCAATATTCATTTCTTTTTTCTCAACTGCTAGTTCCTTTTATCAAAAATAATTCAGCCTAGATTTTAGACATTTTTTTTGTACCTGTAATTTTGGTGACCATTTCTAATTTCAGGTAGAAATACTGCTACAAAATAACACCTGTGGTTGGCAGTGGAAATCAGGCACTTGCTTCTGATTGTGACTATACAAGTGACCAATTACTCTAGTAATTAAGTAACTGTGGGTGCAATTAGAAATGACCATGATTTTGCCCCAGAACAGAATTATAGGGGTGGGAACGGTAAGCCAAAATGAGAGTGGGTATGAGTCGATTCAAGAGTTGTACTTTGGCAATTGGTGTCACCAAAAATCAAACCACACAGAATTTTGTGTCCTAATTAGAGAAAAAGATGTCTTGTTTCTATTGATTTCTATTCACCATGTCAAACCGATGAAGCACGTATTAGCTACTTTTGAATGTCTCCACATTTCCATAAAATCTATTGGAAGAAATTCTGGGGATAGATTCAAAGTTCCTGTGTTTAGACTCAAGGCAGCACAGAGCCTTATGTCTTTGTCCTGAGAGATTAATCTGTGTTTAATAAGCTTCTACAATTGAAAACAAGAAGATACACTTTCTATAGGACTTAATATGTCTTAAAGATGCTAATCTTTGCAGCAAGAGAAAGTTGCTACACATGACAAGATTAACATATTGGCAATATCTGGTAATTTCCTAATTCCAAACATTTAAAATGATGTCTCTCCTTGGCTATATCATAGTATCAGGGATCAATTTTCTACAAGGCTTTCTCATCTAAACCCTAAGTGGTTGGAAGAAGACATTTTCTATCAGGAATTTGGGTAAGATGATAAAGAAATCAAGTCAATGGTTTTTCAGAACCTGAATCAATCACATTTTAAAGTCTGGTACAAATTTTCTGTCTTTTGAGACTGTGTATTTACTGAAGCATAAGAACCATAATATACGCTCTACTTTTAAGATTTCTTGATGATTTTCTTATCTTCAAAATTATTTAAAAATACTATCAACTAGTATGAAATAAATAAAAGTCTGCAGGAAGCAACCTAATCATGGACAATTCAGACATCACAAGCAGGGCAAATCCCATTTGAATCTGGCCTGATATCTAACAGTCAGCTATTTCATTATCAAAATGAAATCACTTAGGTATTTAGAATGTTTTTACCCTTGTAGGCCAAAGACCTCTAAGAACATGGAAATGGATTTCTCTTTTTGCTCCTGAGGTCACAACTAGAGATGCATCTGTGTCCTGTGTGGCCAAATCTCTTCTTCTAGGAAGGGAGGACAGGATCACAGTTTTTCCTCTAAATGGCGGTAATGTAACTTTAACCCAGAAAACATGAACTGACACTCTTTCAGCAATAATACTTAAAGAACAAGGTTTTGGTATGTAACAAACTGTGATACACAGCCTTCTGTTGAATAGTTTCAAGCATGAGAAAACAATGGAAATTATAGTAGAACCTGATCTGGGTTCCAGTGGTCGTTTGGTCCCATGAGTAATTAACAACTATTTTTTTTTTTTTTTCTGAGACTTACATTAGTTGAGGCAAAGATCTGAATCAAGCATTTCTTTTCTCAGGGAAGAAAAGGAAGGCAGGAAGGAATGGAGGAAGGGAGGGAGGAAGACAGAAGACAAAACAACAGCAGAAACTTGAAGACAAAATTAGAAATATTTCATTGTTCAAAATCTCCAATAGAGAGTGACTGGAAGTAGTTTTGAGCTACTTTGTGAAGTCCTTTCCTCTTTTAGTAAATATCATCAGTTCCACTTACTCAAAGGAAAGGAAAAAAAAAAAAAAAGACCTATTTTAGATTCTTGTTAAATTCAAATCAATGAGATGAAATGAAGATGGAAGTATGAAGAGGGATTTTGGATGTCTGAGGTGACGTCACTTTAACCTCTGTACTCCAAATCTGAAACTCAAATGCTCTTGTGGCTGGCATAAGAGATAAAATAATATGGGGCCTCTGGTTGGACTGGCAGCCAACTACAGAATGCATGCCCTTTGAAAAATATGTATGTTTCTGTTTTTGTATTTTTTACTTAAATAAGGTCACTCCCCAGATGGGCCAAAGGACAGTACTTGTAAGTAGGGGAAAACCTTTGCATTTCTGAAATTCAAGATTTTTATGTATGAAGCAGTCTCTGACACACATACTCCCATTTAAAACAGTGGCCTGATTAAAACATTCTCCTACAGAAATGTAGCATTTATTTCCTTTAATCCAGCATAAAAATAGATCATATTAAAAAGCTAATTGATGGAATGGGCTTTGACTTACATCTGACAAACTGTGTAAGGAAGTTCTCATTCCTTTTCTTTTTGTTAATTTAATCTGACCCCAGCAGCCATCCTGCTGGACTGGTGGCCAGGAAGTCTCAGTGGATATGAGTTCTCTTTCCAACTTCCTCTCCATTTCCATGGTTGCCCAAGGTCCTGATATGTCACAGCACGGAAGCACTGGGAAGGGCCCTTTCGGGTGTCCACCACAGGTCATCAGGTCAGGCTTGGATGTTGACATACCCAGTGGCTCCCTCAGGGTCATTCATATCAGTGGCTCTATGGCTTTTACATCAGGTCTGGGCATGGGTAAAATGTGGGTAAGTTGGGAATCCCTTGCTGGGGTCTCCTCTGAAATACGGTTGCCAGCAAAGGAGAGTGGTCGGTTTCCCACATCAGAGATTCTTTTGCCAACATTTGACCCCTTTCAGCTCAGGGAGTTCTGTCTCATCCTTCCTACACTATATTATTCTTTTCCTTCTCTTTCCATAATACATAGCACGATATGTTCATGGGGTTCCAGGATTGCTGACTCTTAACACCTTCAGGGACAAACAGGAAAAAAATAAATAAAAGAAGAGGGTTAGGAACACAAGAGAAGGGGAGGGATGAAACTTTAGTAAGATGGAGGATAATCAAATGTCTAAAACTTTTCAAATTCAACTTAAAACTCTCTCTGTTTCACACATACATGCAAGTGCGTACACACACATGAGCTCACACACACACAAACATACAAGAAAAATCTCAGTTCATAACCCTTTGTTTAATCTTTTACAAAACATAGGAAGAACCCCTAAACATCTACTTTTAATTCTACAAAACTCCCTAAGGAAGATAAATCATAAAATACATAAGCCTGGAATACCCACTCTGATTGGACTGATGGTTTTGGAGAAATTCACAGGGAAATAACAAAATAAAATTTAGATAAGTTATTAGGCAGTAAAAAGTAATAATGGCCTCTGTTTTGTGTTAATACATGGTTTTAAAGACAACTGTTTTGTATTAACATGCTTATAAATTTTATTCAGTATGCATTTGGAAGTCTACTGTTTATTTACCAGGCTCTCTGGTGGGCATTGTGAAGGTTGCAAATACATGATACATCCAGGGAGCCTTCACTCTGAACTGGGGACAGTCACAAATGATCAGAAACCTTTGCAAAGCAAGCAATTAACATGCAGCCCTTAGTTCTTGAAACAAATGAGGGAAGCACTGCCATCATATCTGTTTTGCAGATGAGGAAACTGAAGCATAGTTCTAGAAAGCAACTTGCTTAAGGTCACAGAGTTGGTAAAGGGCAGAGTTAGAATTAGGTTGTTGGTTTGTCTGACCACAGTTCTTAGGGATTTCCATTATCCCATTGACTCTAATCTAATCCAATCCAATCCAGTCTAATCTAATTATCCATATCCAGTAATATTTATGGGGCTAGATTCTATTCTTCAAGATTTAGGATTCTGCCAGAGCCTGGAAAATAGTTATTTATCCAAATTTATGCTGGTGTGAAGGCAAATGTTCATCTTTCCAGAACCTTGGATGGACCCATCTGGAAGCCTTAGGGGGCTGTCAAAGCTGTCTCCAATTGATGATCTCTGGAGTCCTCACAGTTCCCTCCAAGCCACTCTCTTTTTCTAATCAAAACATACCAGCTCTATTCAAGGTGTGTGGACCAGCAAAAGCTCATTTAAACTCTCCTCTCAACTGCTTTATCCACCTTATGAACTCAAAAGGGGACAGGCAGAAAGGGGCTCACAAAAGCCTCTTCTCCCCTCTTCCCTGAAACCCTTGTAATAGGCTCATTAGGGGCCCGCCTGGGCTTGTTATAAAATCTATGGAAGCAGCCCGTAAGTAGCTCACTGTTTGTAACAGATAATATCAAACTGGAGAAACATGTAAAAGCACATACAAAAACAGTAAAATGAGATGTATTCTAATGATACCAGCCAAACAACCAGGGAGATAATTAGTCACTCCATGTACTTGGTTTGGGATCTGTAGCAGAGCTAATTTTATTTGAGTAACATGTCAACTTTTAACTTTGGTGTTTTGTGTATGGGGTAAATAAAAGATGTTCTGTAAGGATTCTGCATCATAGGAGACTAAATGCTGCTGTCTCATTATGGTAGCCATATTTAGCATTTATTAAGCATTGTTCATTCTTAAGCCTTCCTTAAAGGATGCTGTGGAGTATCTGATTATATTTTTCTTTCATCAGATATGAATTTATGTTATGTAAGCTAGTCTAATTTTTAATAAATTTTTTATAATAGAGAAATGCTATTTATGTGTTATGCTGTTCTGTTTATAATGCAAATGCTAAAATCCAGTTTCTTGACTTATAATTAACACTCATAGTCTGTCATGTTTTATGCACTACATTGAAATGGGTGGTGTGCACACATGTGGCAACTGTCAACTGCCTTCTGAGAAACTGCACCTCAAAGGGAGTCAGACTTTGAGGGAGAATTTCTAAATTGAGGAGGATAATTTGATTTTCCATTGTTATCTATGAAATAAACCTCAGCTTATGTAAAAGTATTATTATATTCATTTCACTGACTTCTGCTTAAGAAAAAAAATTCTCCATTCTTTAGAAAACTGCACAATACAACCTCTCTGAAAACAAAATGCTTTCCATGTCTAAAAATATAAAATTCATGCAAAGATATTTTTGTATTACCTTATCAAAGAAGAACCATGGAAGTGCTGGCATTATTGATGCAACATATGATGTGCTGTATATTTGTTGCTAGGCATAATTTAGGTCAGACCTCATTTATTTCACTAGTATGCCAGTTAACTAGATAGACACATGAACTTCAATCTTTTCCCACCATGGCCCTTCCTTTGACTCAATTTTAAGCCTTTAAAATTACTCTAAAGTTTAAATTTTCTCTCGATCTCTGATTTGGGCTTCTTGGGGTTCCAAGATTCCAAAGCTGAGAGGAGAAAATCAAATCTGAAGAGAGAGGCCTTACCCTGGACAAAGATCCCCAAATTCTAGGCCTTTCCCTGCCAAATGTAACTACAGGTTTATCACTTAAACTGTGTGTCCTTTGTTTTCTCATCTGTCAAATGAGAGGGATGGAAAAATATTTTCTATGGTGACTTCCAGCTCCTGATTCAACTCTTATAATGTGAAGCACGAAAGTGTATAGATACTCCATCTACTAGATCTATCTAGATTGAGGGAACTTATTAGCTCTATAATTTTGGAGAATACTTAGTAATCAGAAACAATATTTTGAAAGTCATAAAGCATCTTGCATCAGGTGATACAGGACAGTGGACAGATTCCTTCCTTTAAAAACTGTGATATGAACTTGGGTGCGGTATCACATACCTGTAATCCCAGCAGCTGGAGAGGCTGAGGCAGGAGTATCACGTGTTCAAAGTCAGCCTTAGCAAAAGAGAGGCACCAAGCAATTCAGTGAGACCCTGTCTCTAAATAAAATACAAAATTAGGGCTGGGGAGTGACTCAGAGGATAAGTGCCCTTGAGTTCAATCCCTGGTACCCCCCCACCCCCAAAAAGAAACAACTGTGATATGAAATAACGTCTTTTGTTTGTAATATAATCCAACTGGACAAAGTCCATTCACATCCAAGCAGCCTCTTTTGGACACTGGATGATCTTGTCAAGGTTAAGCATATACATATTCTTTTTTTATTTTATTTATTTCTTTTCTTTTTTTTCCTTTTATTTATTTTTATTGTAAACAAATGGGATACATGTTGTTTCTCTGTACATGAAGTAAAGGCATACCATTTGTGTAATCATACATTTACATAGGGTAATGGTGTTTGATTCATTGTGTTATTTTTTCCTCCCCCCTTCTCCCTCTATACAGTCCCTCCTTCCCCCATTCTTGCTCCCCTCCCGCCCCCCATTATGTGTCAGTGAGATAAGCCAATCTCAAAAAACCAAAAGTTTATACATATTCTTTGACCCAGTAATTCCACACAGCAGCACCTTTTCTACAGATACAAACATGTGCAAAGATGTGTGTTCACGGATGTGCACCAAAGCTATGGTTATGGTAATGAAGATTGGAAACAATCTACATATGTGTCAATAGGGAACTGCTTAATAAACCATGGAAATTACAATTAGTGAAACATGCATTGATCACTGAAGTGAGAAAAGCATCTCTATAAGGTCTGATAGGGAACTGTCTTCAAAATATATTGAGAGATACAAAGTTCAGAATTGGTATACAGAGCATTGCACCATTTAAAGTATATATATATGTATATACCCATATTATATGTAGATAATATCTCTAAAAGATTCCCTAAAATCTGGTAATCATGGCTGTCCGAGGCAAAAGGAGGGGATCTGAGGAATGATAGGAGGTCAGCTTACTGATCAGCACTGGTCAGCACTGGCTTGTACCTTTAAAAATCTGTACCATGTACCCCACTATCAGTTTTTGAAAAGGAAATGATAAAAGCAAATACTTAAGAGCCTAGTACCTACCAGGCATCATTCTAATGCCTGCAGATATTACTCATTGAATCTTTATCACCATATAAGATTAGAATTAGGAGATTAGTGAAATGAGGCCAGAGAAACGTGGGTCATTTGTCTAAGCTCATGCAAGCAACATGTGGTCTGTGAACTCTGGGTCCCTTGCACCCACTCACACACAAATGCAGGTGCGCACACACACACACACACACACACACACACACACAAGCAATCTCACCTGTTTGACTATCTTTCCCCATTATAAATGCCTCTCAGTTAAAAAATGACATTATGGTTTTTCACGTTGCAGAGCAGTTTTGTGATTGTCCGTGCTTCTGCTCCACCTCAAGGCTTAGTGGACCCATTTGGCCTGTGCAAGAACAGCTGAATCCACAGAGGAATGTTTCTGTTCCCTGTCTAATTCTTCCCTGCTTGGAGACTCTGTGTCTACTTATATAGTTAAAAGTTACTGTCAGGCCGGGGAGATAGCTCAGTTGGTAGAGTGCTTGCCTTGCAAGCTCAAGGCCTGGGTTCAATCCCCAGCACCACAAAAAAAAAAAAAAAGTTACTGTCTGGGCCAGGTTTGTGGCTCAGTGGTAGAGTGGTTGCCTAGCACGTGTGAGGCACTGGGTTTGATTCTCAGCACTGCATATAAATAAATAAATAAATAGATAGATAGATAGATAAAATAAAGCTCCATCAACAACTTAAGAAAAACAGTTACTGTCTGCTTGGTAAGATAATCCACACAAGTCCTTTCAAATGCTATAGTTCTCATCTCACACATGTGCACACCATTGTTTTCACTGAACACAAGTATTTCCACAATATCTTCCCCAATATATATTAGTTCAAGCACCCAGACAATTCTATAGACAACCTGCTTTCTCAGAAACAAATACACTTAATCATAAGTACAATTATATTTAAACTCCAACAATCTCCTGAAATTGGTGTTTCCTTCGTTCTCATAACCACCGTAAAGAGAACATCTCATTGTTTATAGCTCCACTGCTTATACCTTAATGGATATTAAAAACTGACTTTGTTAACTGATGAATACAGAACTCAGTGTATTTATCAGCAATAGAGGAAGGAATAAATGAGTTGTTTAATAAGGAAAGGTGCATTGGCCTTTATGGCCTTTACTTTACGAACTAGCTTTACATAGGGGAGACCCTTTCTCCAGTATATTTGATTCTTTGCCAGATTTTTCTTCAAGTTTCTGTTGTCTCTGCAGATCAACTTCTAAGTTCAGAGACTTACTTCATGCTGTTTCTCTCCACTAGGCAAGAGCACCATAGCTCTTAGATTTCTCACACAGTGTGTCTTTTTAAGTTATCTGTAGCTCAGTTTGACAGTATAAACAGCATATCACAACACCTCCAAATAGCCCTGAAGCCAGCAACCCTCAGGTAAGGGTCCAGGACCTCCCAGGTGGTGGCAATGAGTGAACAGCCTAAGAGAATGGACCCAGAAGAGTTCACAGCCTCTTATTTCAGAAATTACGTCGTTCACATAACACATTCAGTTGGGACAGATTGGCCTGAGAGTGTTTTGGAAGGTAGAGCAGAGGTTTGTTTGTTTAATAAACCTTATAGAAATATATTTTCTTTGGAGGAACTGTAAACCCCACTTTCTTTCCATCGCCTTCTACTCTACTTAAAGTATTTCATGAAATGTAGATCTCTTGAAGGGATTTATTCTTTTACCAGGCATGGCGTTTGGAAGTTCCTGGAATGAGCAGTGAGGTTTTGGATCTCATATCAAAGGGTTTAAAGTTAATGATTTTAAGTATGGTTGGATTTTATTGCTCCTCTGGTGGGCTAAAAACTTCAGCCACTCTTTGACCTCTGCTCAGTCAATTCAATTCCATCTAATGCTCTGTGACTAATATGGGGGATATTTAATCTACTTTGCCGCTGAAATTACTTTTAGACTCACTTTTTTTCCTTGAAAAACTTCCTCCTGAGAGAAATTGCTTATCGTAAGCTCTAAATATGTTGCATATTACAGAATACATTTTAAAAAGCTTTTCTTCCAGAGACAATGAAACCTTATCACTTATTTTGCTATCACATTACAAATGAGACAGGAAAAGTGATATTATTCTAGAAGGAAAAGTAGAATCAAAAAGAAGAATGAATGGCAACCTCCCTGATCCTGTTATTAACGTAGATATCAAAAGTAGTCATGTCTTAGTCAAATATTTCCTGCAATGTAATTAAACTGGGAGACAAAAATCAATGAAACAGAGGGTTCCTTCATCTAGTTCCTTATTAAGAATACATGTGGCTGCTTTTAAAGATTCATTTGAAGGTAAGCATGGTCTATGTCTCCACGAGCGAGACAGTGACTATCTTGGGCACCTAGGAAGTGGGGGTCCAAACACTGGCTGAATAGGTGTAAAGACATGATGTTTCCCCCAAGATCAGAGGGCCTGTGTCTAATCCTTCCTTTGTCCCTAATTAGTAGTCTGACTCCTGGCAAGTCTTTTAAATCTTTGCCCCAACAAGATCATCTGTAAGGTGCCTCTAGAGCTCCTTCTATATTGAACTTAGACCAAATAAGTGCTGACTTCCGGACTGGAGCTCTGCTGGAGGGGCATGGGTAGTGCCCCAGCACAACCAGGTTTAGCAGGAGGTGGGCAGGGTCATTTCTTTTTCAGGTACTGAAAATGCTTTCAGACTCTGCTTCCCACCATCAATCCCATTAAGTATAAAGCTATGATAAAGCCCTCTTCCCAGGGAAATTTGTATTTAGGCAGGGATCAAAGCCCTAAGCTAAGGAGTAGTTAGAGAAACTGGAAAAAGTCCTGGAGCTCCAGAGGTAAGTTTCCAATCCTGGTTTTACCATCCACTCATTTGGTGCCTTCAGTTCTCTGAAATTCAGTTTTTTTAAAGAGAATGGACTGTCATGATCTCTGATCTTTTAAAATTATAATTACTAGCATGTATTAATTGTACAAATTAATGGGATTCACTGTGAATTTCCAAACATGCATATTTTGTTCTTTATGTCTATTGACCCTTCTTCTACCCTCTCCATACGTCCCATCTCTTTTTTTTTTCCTGAACCCCTTCCCACTTGTCAATAGTCCCTCTTCTACTTTCAGGTCAAACCCCTTTTCCTCTTTCTTTCTCACATTTGAGAGAATACATGTGGTACTTGTCTTTCTGTGCTTTGCTTATTTCACTTAACATGCATTTTCCTGCAACTGAATGTATTTCATTTTTTATGGCTGTATAATGCTCCATCGTGTATATGTAACATATTTTCTTCATCCATTCATCTGTTGAGAGGCACCTAGGCTGATTTTATATTTTGGTTATTGTGAATAGTGTGCTACAGTACACACAGGTATGCAGGTATCTCTTTCATATGCTGATATAGACCCAGCAGAGGAAGAACTGGATCATATTTGGTTCCATTTTTAGTTTTTGGAGGAACTCCCCTAATGTTTTCTATACAGGTTATACCAATTTACACACTCCTATCAACAATGTATGAAGATTCTTTTTTCTTTTCATCCTCCCCAGCATTTGTTGTTGTTATTGATAATAATCATTCTAACTGGGGTGAGACAGAATTCCACTGCAGTTTCAATTTGCATTTCCCTAAAATAATTAGAAAGATAATGAGCGGTTTTTCACATATTTGTTGGTCATTTGTGTCTATTCAGATCATTTGCCCATTTTTAGATTGAATTATTTATTTTTGTGTTCTTAAGTTTTCTGAATTCTTTGTATATTCTGGATATTTTCTTCATCCATTCATCTGTTGAGAGGCACCTAGACTAATTTTACATTTTATATAAAATGTAAGATGAATAGTTGACAAAGGTTTTCTTCCATTCTGTGGGTTGTTTCTTTATGGTTGTTTCTTTGTTCCACAGAAGCTTTTTAATTTGATGTGTACCCATTTTTCAACTCTTGCTTTTGTTTCCTATACTTTTGGAGTGTAATTCAAGAAATCATTGCCTGTGCCAATATCCTAAAGTGTTTCCCCTGCTTTTCTCTAGCAGTTTCAGGTCTTATATTAAGATCTTTGATCCATTTTTCTTTTTGGGGTACCGGGGATTGAACTCAGGGACACTTAACCACTGAGCCACATCCCCAGCCTTATTTGTATTTTACTTAGAGATACAATCTCCCTGAGTTACTTAGGGCTTTACTAAGTTTCTGAGGCTGGCTTTGAATTCATGATTCTGGGATTACAGGTGTGCGACACTGCCTGGCCTTTGATCCATTTTGAGTTGATTTTTGCACAGGGTGAGAAATAGGAGTCAAGTTTCTGTCTTCTCCATGTTGATATCTAGTTTTCCCAGCACCATTTGGTAAAGAGGCTGTCTTTTCCTCCATGTATGTTTTTGGCACCTTTGTCAAGAAACAGTTGGCAGTAGATACACCAACTTACTTTTTCGTTCTCTGTTCTACCCCATTGGTCTATGCATGTCTGTGTGTGTGTTTAATGCCAATACCATGATGTTTTTGTTGTCATGGCTTTGTAATGTGTTTTGAAATCAAGTATTGTGATGCCCCCAGCTTTGCTTTCTTTTGCTCAAGATTTCTTTGGCTATTTGGTGTCTTTTGTGCTTCCATATAAATTTTAGTATTGTTTTCTCTTTTTTTTGTGAGAAACATCATTGGTATTTTGGTGAGAATTGAAATGAATCTGTAGATCACTTGGGTGAGTATGAACATTTAACAATATTAATTCTCCTAATCCATGAACATGGGAGCTCTTTTCACCTCTTAGTATGTTCTTCAATTTCTTTCTTCAGTAATTTCTGATTTTCATTTAAGATGTTTTTCACATCTCAGTTAGATATATTTTAGGTATTTTATTTTTTTAGATAATATTGTGAATCATGACAGTTTCCTGATTTCTTTCCTAGCAAGTTCATTACTGGTAAACAGAAAAATCTATTGGTTTTGTATGTTGACTTTGTATCCTGCTACTTTGTCCAGTAGTTCTCATAGCCATTGACTGAGTCTTTAAGCTTTTTCCATGTATAGAAATATACTATCTGCAAACAAGAATAATTTGATTTCTTCCTTTCTCATTTGTATGCCTTTCATTTCTTTCTCTTGTCTGATTGCTCTAGCTAAAATCCCTACTGCTATATAGAGTAATTATTCCTTATCTTTTTCCTCTTCTTACAGGAAGTGCTTTCGTCATTTAAGATGATGTTGGCTGTACATTTGTCATACATAACTGCTTTTATGTCAGGATTTGATTCTTTTATGCCTAATTTATTCCAAGATTTTTATCATGATGGCTTGTTGAAATTTAGTGAATCTTTTTTTCTGCATCTATTGAGATGATCATGTTATTCTTAATTCTATTTTTGTGCTATATTATGTTTATTGATTTGCATATGTTGAACCATCCTTGCATCTCTGGAACAGAAACAACTTGATCGTGATGTATGATCTTTTGAATGTTCTATTGAATTTAATTAGTGAGTATTAATTAGTGAGGATTTTGGCATCTATGTCCATCAGGGATAGCATTCCTTAATGTTCTTTCTTTGTTGTGTCCTTGTCAGTTTGTGGTAGCAGTTTGTGGTAGTGCTGGCTGTGTAGAATGGTTTTGGAAGAGTTCCCTCCCTTTCACACTTACAGAATAGTTTAAGAAGCATTGTTGTCAGTTCTTCTTTAAAAATTTGGCAAAATTCTGTAGTGAAGCCACCTGGTTTTGGGTTTTTCTTTGTTGGGAGATTTTAAAATTACTGATTCAATCTCACTACTTCTTATTGGTCTATTTAGAAAATCATCCTTCTAACTTGTAATATTGTGGTTATCTGGAAATAAGGGCCTTCCTTACACAGTGGAAGTCAGGGTCAGTTTCTTTCTTCAGGTCATTTTTAACCCCAACTCCTTCCCCAGTGACCTTATCCTAATGTGGTCAAGCATCATCTGGTGGTGTGTGCTGTGCTGAGAGAACGGACCTAGGTTCAGGTAAGCCACAGCCACAACTCTCTGCCTCAGTTTCATGACTCATTAAGTGAGGAAAGTTGTATGTATATTGTTCAGAAGTTATGGTGACAAAAGGAACCTAAGCAGTGTTCAGCATGATAGAGACTTGTCGAGTGTTAATTTCCCTCTGTCCATCTCTACTCTCCAATGTTATGCTATAGATATTATGATCTCTACCATTCTCTTCCGGAAAAGTATGATGGGGAGTGAGAGAAGATTGAATTACTGGCCCAAATTTTAACTCAGTTGGCCAACTACTATCACACTAATATTGCATAACAAACATCAACTAAATCTCAAGAATCATTTTCTTGCTCATGAATTTCTGGGTCAGTAGGGCTGTTCTCCTTGTGTCTCGCATTCTTCTATTGGAATCATTGAACAGTCAGGGAATGTTCTTCTCAGACAATGGTACAAACCAAAGGGGGAAAGTTCCACTGTGAAGACTCACTGTGAACTCTTGATTGGGTCAAACCTGATTACATTTCTAAACCCATATCCGAGAGACAAATATTAGACTCTGTTTTTGATTGGAGAAACTGATAAGTCATGTGGCTTTAGTTAATAGAATGTGGATGGGAGGGATTTGAAAAATTGATGAGAATATTCAAAATCCTCTCTTCTAGATATTTTAAAATATACAATACAACATGGTTAATGATGATCATGTTACTACTCAATAGAACACCAAAACTCATTCTATCTCATTGTGATTTTGTACTTATCCACCAATCTCTCCCTATTCCCTTTCCTCTCCTGCTCTTCCTAGACTCTGGTGGTCATTATGCTTCTCTCGACTTTTATGAGATCATCTTTTTACAAATGAGTAAGATCATGTGGTATTCATATTTTGGTGCCTGGCTTATTTCACTTTGCCATGTCCTCAAGGTTCATCTATGTAAGTTCATTTCTTAAAAAGAATGAAAGACAAAAGCATGTACAGTTGACCCCCTCTATCTGTGGGTTCCACACACACAGATTTAAGCATCTAATGATTGAAAATATTCAGAAAAATAGACTGTGTATTGGATGTGCATGGTCTTCTCCCCTTATTATTCCCTAAACAATATAGTATAACAGTTATTTATATGGAATTTACATTGTATTATGTATTACAAGTAACCTTGAGATGATTTGAGGTATACCTGAGAGTGTTATATGCAAATTATACACCATCCCTAAAAGGAACTTGAACATCAGTGGATTTTGCTATCTGCAGGGGTCCTAGAATCCATCCTTCTTGCATAATAAGGGACAGCTATACCTCTAGGTCCCATTTGAATATAAATTGCCAACTTGTGTTTTATGGTCTAGAGGCAGTGAAGGCATTAGTCACCAAAGGGTGAAGGTAGGGGTGCTTGAAGTTTGAGAAATAAATGGAAAGTAGGGATTTGGGTTCCCTGAAGATAAGAAGGAAGTTTGTGGTTTCTGAGAGTGCTAGAGATATAGCACCTGAGAGATTAAAGGACATTTTTTTTCTTTTTTTAATTATTTTTATTTAGCTTTTAATTTTTTACAGACTGCATTTTGATTCATTGTACACAAATGGGATACATAATTTCGTTTCTATGGCTGTACACAATGCAGATTCATACCATTTGTGTAATCATACATGTACATAGGGCAATGATGTCTGTCTCATTCCACCATTTTGATAGAAAGGGAAATAACGACAGGCTAAGCTAGGCATCATGGTGCTTGCCAGTAATGCCAGTTACTTGGAAGGATGAGACAGGAGGATCCCTAAGCAACTTAGTGATACCCTGTCTCAAAATTAAAAAAAAAAAAAAAAAAAAGGACCAGGGATGTGGCTCAGTGGTTAAGTACCCCCAAGTTCAATCCCTGATACCACCAAAAACAAAACAAAACAAACAAAAAACAAAGCACAAGAAAAAAGACTAGACATTACAAATATGGGCAGGCCTGAAGCTAATGGACTTCCTACTAATATAGAAGACTGGATAAATGGTGGGTGGGAAGGACTGACTAATCTTGCTCCCATTTATCTCAGAGTCTATTACAGTGCCTGGTGTATACTGTAAGTATTTGACAATTGATTTACTTGAGCTGTGCAGATGAATTAATGCAGCTCCCAAAGCAGTAATGATATTGATTTTGGAACACAATTCAGATATGCTACTAATGTAAGGGATTTCTGACATGGAAAAATATCCCAGTGTGGAGACCTCAGGTGGGAAGAGCAGGGAGCCCAAGGCAGGCACCAGGATAAGGATGAGAGCATGGGAGAGAAAGCTGGCCAGGTGAGCTCTGACCAGGTATGTTCTGAGGAGGGAATGTGGGGACAGCTTCTTTGGTCAGCAACAGTTCCCATCACAGTAGCACAAGTGCATCTCCTTAAGCTGTTGGCATAACTGCAGCATTATCTGTTCCTCAGAACTTTTTGTTAAAGGAATCATGCTGATTTTGCCCACGTACAGAGTTGTATATTCAGTTTATCAAGGTCTTTGCACAGTACAGCAGAGTAGTGGGTTCCCTGGCATGTCCTGCTTCAATGTGTCTTAGTTTCTTCATCTATTGTAGTAAAGATGTTGCAGTGCTGTTCTAGTCAGGGATTTCACTGCTGTGACTAAAAGATCCGACCAGAACAATGCGCAGGAGGAAAAGTTTATTTGGGGGCTTATGGTTTCAAAGGTAACAATCCATAGTCAGCAGGCTCCATTCCTTGGGGCTGAAGGCCCCAAACAGAAGCTCACATGGTGGTCAGGAAGGAAGGGGTGGGGAAAAGAGAGAGAGAGACAGAGAGAGAGAGATAGATAGAAAGAGAGAGAGAGAGACAGAGACAGAGACAGAGACAGAGAGAGTCCACTATCCAGATACAAAATATATACCCCATAGCCATGCCACCATTGAACCATTTCCTCCAACCACATCCCACCTGCCTCCAGTTACCACTCAGCTAATCCCACCAGGGATTAATTCACTGACAAGGTTAAGGCTATAACCCAAACATTTCTCCTCCAAACCTTCTTGTATTGTCTCACACATGAGCTTTTGGGGGAATACCACATCTAAACTATAACAAGTGCCTCCTACTTAATGTTGTCACAAGCATTAAATTAATTTCTAGTTAATAATGTTATCTTACTGGTAAAAATTTCTCAGACTATGCAATAGAAAAAAGCAACCTCACCTCAGCACCTTCTTACCTACTCCTTTCCTCTGCTTCATTTTACAACAGTGCTCTATCTTTTTTCTACTCCCGGGGTCTGAACCAATTGGGTCTAAGCACCAAAAGTGAGGAAACTTGGTCTATGGTATTCAGTACTGTGTCCCCAGAACCTAAGACATAAACCACATAGCAGATGCTCAATAAAACTTAGTGGTATGGAGAAAGAATATCCTTTTCAACAAATGATGCTGGAACCATTGACTATCCACATGCAAAAGAATGAATTTGGGGTCTATCTCATACAATATGCAAAAATTAATTGAAAATGACCAAAGTCCTAAATGGAAAAGGCAGAACTATGTAATTCTTCTTCTTCTTTTTTTTTTTTTTTTTTTGCAGTGCTGGGGCTTTGAACCCAGGGCCTTGTGCTTGTGAGTCAAGCACTCTACCCACTGAGCTATATACCCAGCCCAGAACTATGTAATTCTTGAAAAAAAAGGAGGCATGTCTCTGTGATTTTCAATTAAGCAACAGTTTAATATATATGGCACCAAAAGCATGGCAAATTAAAAAAAAAATGAACATCATCAAAATGGAAAACTTCTGTGCTTCAAAAGACACTATGAAAAAAGTGAAAAGACAACCTACAGAGTGGGAGAAAATATTTGCAAATTACATATATTCTGATGGTCTAGTGTTTAGACTATGTAAGAATTTCAAAAACAGCTTTTAGAATCCAATAACAAAAAGATAAATAATTTAATTTAAAAACAGATAAAGAAGTTTAATTGACATTCCTTCAGAGAAGATACCCAAATGCCCACTTGGCACAGGCAAAAACTTTGGGTGTGGCATCATTAATCATTAGTGAAATTAAAAAAAAAAAGAAACCAAGTGAGACAGTGGCATCTACCCACTAGAATAACTACATTAAGAATATTGTGGGTAGGAATGTAAAATGATAGTGACAACTTTGGAAAACAGTCTGACAATCCTTCAAAATGTTGAATTGTTACTGTTTGATGTAGGAATTCCACTTGTAAGTATATAGTCAAAATAATTGAAAATTGATGTTCGCACAAAATTTTAAATGAATGTTCACAGCAATATTATTCACCATAGCCAGTCCCCAGGTGGAAACAACTCAACCATCTGTCAAGTGACAAATGAATATACAAAATATGGTATATCCATACAATAGAGTATTATTTATCTCTTCAGAGGAAGGAAGTTCTGAAACACACTACATGTGGATATATATTGAAAACATAATGCTAAGCAATAGAAGCAAGACTCAAAATGCCACAGTTTGAATGATTCCATTGTAATGTTCAGAATGGCACATTCTTTTTTTTTTTTTTTTTTTTTTTTTTTAATTTTTATTTTTACAGACTGTATTTTGGTTCATTGTACACAAATGAGATACAACTTTTCATTTCTATAGTTGTACACAATGTAGACTAATACCATTCATTTAACCATACATGTACATAGGGTAATAATGTCTTATCTCAGTCTACTATCTTTCCTTCCCCGCAACCCTCCCACCCCATTTTCCTCTACACCATCCAAAGATCCTCCATTCTTCTCTTGCCCCCTCATCATCCTTCCCCCCATTATATATCATCATCCACTTATCAGAGGAAACATTTTGCCTTTGGTTTTTTAGGCTTGGCTTATTTCACTTAGCATGATATTCTCCAACTCCATCCATTCACCAGCAAATGCCATAATTTCGTTCTTCTTTATGACTGAGTAATTCCATTGGGTATATATACCACAGTTTCTTTATCCATTCATCAACTGAAGGGCATCTTGGTTGATTCCACAACCTCTTGAGCTACTATGAACATTGATATGGCTATATCACCTTAGTATGCTGATTTTAAGTCCTTTGGCGTAAACAGAGGAGTGGGATAACTGGGTCAAATGGTGGGTCCATTCCAAGTTTTCTGAGGAATCTTTATACTGCTTTCCAGAGTAGCTGTACCAATTTGCAACTCCACCAGCGATGTATGAGTGGACCTTTTTCCTCATATCCACGCCAACACTTATTATTGCTTGTGTTCTTGGTAATAGCCATTCTTTTTTTTTTTTTTTTTTTTTTTTTTTTTTTTTATTGTGAACAAATGGGATACATGTTCTTTCACTGTTTGTACATAGAGTAAAGGCATACCATTTGTGTAATCATACGTTTACATAGGGTGATGTTGGTTGATTCATTCTGTTATTTTTTTCCCCTTCCCCCCACCCCTCCCATCCCTCTTTTCCCTCTATACAGTCCTTCCTTCCCCCATTCTTGCCCCCCTCCCTAACCCTCACTCTAACCCTAAAACTAACCCCTCCCACACCCCATTATGTATCATCATCCACTTATCAGCGAGATCATTCTTCCTTTGGTTTTTGAGATTGGCTTATCTCACTTAGCATGATATTCTCCAATTTCGTCCATTTGCTTGCAAATGCCATAATTTTATCATTCTTTATGGCTGAGTAATATTCCATTGTATATATATGCCACAGTTTCTTTATCCATTCATCAACTGAAGGGCATCTAGGTTGGTTCCACAATCTGGCTATGGTGAATTGAGCAGCAATGAACATTGATGTGGCTGTATCTCTGTAGTATGCTGATTTTAAGTCCTTTGGGTATAGGCCAAGGAGTGGGATAGCTGGGTCAAATGGTAGTTCCATTCCAAGTTTTTAAGGAATCTCCATACTGCCTTCCAGAGTGGTTGCACTAATTTGCAACCCCACCAGCAATGTATGAGTGTACCTTTTTCCCCACATCCTCGCCAACACCTGTTGTTGCTTGTGTTCTTGATAATCGCCATTCTGATTGGGGTGAGATGGAATCTTAGGGTGGTTTTGATTTGCATTTCTTTTATTACTAGAGATGTTGAACATTTTTCCATATGTTTGTTGATTGTTTGTAGGTCTTCTTCTGTGAAGTGTCTGTTCATTTCCTTAGACCATTTGTCGATTGGATTATTTGTAGTCTTGGTGTTGAGTTTTTTGAGTTCTTTATAGATTCTGGAGATTAGTGCTCTATCTGAAGTATGATTGGCAAAGATTTTCTCCCACTCTGTAGGCTCTTTCTTCACATTGCTGATAGTTTCCTTTGCTGAGAGAAAGCTTTTTAGTTTGAATCTATCCCAGTTGTTGATTCTTGCTTTTATTTCTTGTGCTATGGGAGTCCTGTTGAGAAAGTCTGGTCCTAAGCCGACATGTTGAAGATCTGGACCTACATTTTCTTCTATAAGATGCAGGGTCTCTGGTCTGATTCCGAGGTCCTTAATCCATTTTGAGTTTAGTTTTGTGCACGGTGAGAGATATGGGTTTATTTTCATTTTGTTGCATATGGATTTCCAATTTTCCCAGCACCATTTATTGAAGAGGCTATCTTTTCTCCATTGCATATTTTTGGCCCCTTTGTCTAGTATGAGGAAATTATATTTGTTTGGGTTTGTGTCCGTGTCTTCTATTCTGTACCATTGATCTACCTGTCTATTTTGGTACCAATACCATGCCGTTTTTGTTACTATTGCTTTGTAGTAAAGTTGAAGTTCAGGTATTGCAATACCCCCTGCTTCATTTTTCCTGCGAAGGATTGCTTTAGCAATTCTGGGTTTCTTATTCTTCCAGATGAATTTCATAATTGCTTGCTCTATTTCTGCAAGGTACATCATTGGGATTTTAATTGGAATTGCATTGAATCTGTATAGCACTTTTGGTAGTATGGCCATTTTGACAATATTAATTCTGCCTATCCAGGAACATGGGAGATCTTTCCATCTTCTAAGGTGTTCTTTAATTTCTTTCTTTAGTGTTCTGTAGTTCTCATTGTAGAGGTCTTTCACCTCTTTTGTGAGATTGATTCCCAAGTATTTTATTTTTTTTGAGGCTATTGTGAATGGAGTAGTTTTCCTAACTTCTCTTTCTGAAGATTCATCACTTATGTATAAAAATGCATTGGATTTATGAGCATTGATCTTGTATCCTGCTACTTTACTGAATTCACTTATGAGTTCTAAGAGTTTTCTGGTGGAATTTCCTGGTTCCTCTAAGTATATAATCATATCATCAGCAAATAGGGATAGTTTGAGTTCTTCTTTTCCAATTCGTATCCCTTTAATTTCTTTGGTCTGTCTAATTGCTCTGGCTAGAGTTTCAAGGACGATATTGAATAGGAGTGGTGAGAGAGGGCATCCCTGCCTTGTTCCAGATTTTAGGGGGAATGCTTTCAGTTTTTCACCATTAAGAATAATATTAGCCATGGGCTTAGCATAGATGGCCTTTACAATGTTAAGGAACGTTCCCACTATCCCTATTTTTTCTAGTGTTTTGAGCATGAAGGGGTGCTGTATTTTATCAAATGCTTTTTCTGCATCTATTGAAATAATCATGTGGTTCTTGACTTTAAGTCTGTTGATATGGTGAATTACATTTATTGATTTCCTGATGTTGAACCAACCTTGCATCCCTGGGATGAAACCCACTTGATCATGATGCACTATCTTTTTAATACATTTTTGTATGCGATTTGCTAAAATTTTGTTGAGAATTTTTGCGTCGATGTTCATTAAGGAAATTGGTCTGAAATTTTCTTTCCTCGATGTGTCTCTGTCTGGTTTAGGTATCAGGGTGATATTGGCTTCGTAGAATGAGTTTGGGAGGGTTCCCTCCTCTTCTATTTCATGGAATACTTTGAAAAGTATTGGAATGAGCTCTTCTTTAAGGTTTTGTAGAACTCGGCTGAGAAACCATCAGGTCCTGGACTTTTCTTTGTTGGTAGGCTTTTGATGACTTCTTCTATTTCATTACTTGAAATTGGTCTATTTAAATTGTGCATGTCCTCCTCGTTTAGTTTAGGCAATTCATAGGTCTCTAGAAACTTGTTGATATCTTCGAAATTTTCTATTTTGTTGGAATATAGATTTTCAAAATAGCTTCTAATTATGTTTTGTATTTCAGTCGTGTCTGTTGTGATACTTCCTTGTTCATTCCGAATTTTGGTGATTTGGGTTTTCTCTCGTCTTCTCTTTGTTAGTGTGGCTAAAGGTTTATCAATTTTGTTTATTTTTTCGAAGAACCAACTATTTATTTTGTCAATTTTTTGTATTGTTTCTTTCGTTTCAATTTCGTTGATTTCAGCTCTGAGTTTAACTATTTCCTGTCTTCTACTACTTCTGGTGTTGGTCTGTTCTTCTTTTTCTAGGGCTTTGAGCTGTAGTGTTAGTTCATTTATTTTTTGAGTTTTACTTCTTTTATTAAATGCGCTCCATGAAATAAATCTTCCTCTAAGTACGGCTTTCATAGTGTCCCAGAGATTTTGATACGATGTTTCTTTGTTCTCGTTTACCTCTAAGAATTTTTTAATTTCCTTCCTAATATCTTCTGTTATCCATTCCTCATATAATAGCATATTGTTTAATCTCCAGGTGTTGGAGTAATTTCTGTTTTTTGCTCTTTCATTTATTTCTAGTTTCAATCCATTATGGTCTGAAAAAATACAAGGAAGTGTCTCTATCTTCTTGTATTTGCTAACATTAGCTTTGTGGCATAATATATGGTCTATTTTAGAGAAGGATCCATGTGCTGCTGAGAAGAAAGTGTATTCACTCTTCGTTGGATGGTATATTCTATAAATGTCTGTTAAGTCTAAATTATTGATTGTGTTATTGAGATCTAAGGTTTCTTTATTCAATTTTTGTTTGGAAGATCTGTCCAGTGGAGAGAGAGGCGTGTTAAAATCACCTAGTATTATTGTATTGTGGTCTATTTGGTTTCTGAGATTGAGAAGGATTTGTTTGACATACATGGGTGAGCCACTGTTTGGGGCATAGATATTTATGATTGTTATGTCTTGCTGATTTATGGTTCCCTTAAGCATTATGAAATGTCCTTCTTTATCCCTTCTGATTAACTTTGGCTTGAAGTCCACTTTATCTGAAATGAGGATGGATACCCCAGCTTTTTTGCTGGGTCCATGTGCATGGTAAGTTTTTTCCCATCCTTTCACCTTTAGTCTTTGGGTATCTCTTTCTAAGAGATGAGTCTCTTGCAGGCAACATATTGTTGGATCTTTCTTTTTATCCAATCTGCCAGTCTATGTCTTTTGATTGATGAATTCAGGCCGTTAATATTCAGGGTAATTATTGAGATATGATTTGTATTCCCGGTCATTTGACTCATTTTATTCATTTCTTTGCTTATTTTTGACACGACTTGGTTCCTCTTTATTTGAGAGTTCCTTTAGGATATCTCCTCCCTTTGCTGATTTGCTTCTTTGTTTTTCATTTCTTCTTCATGGAATATTTTGCTGAGAATGTTCTGTAATGCTGGCTTTCTTTTTGTATATTCTTTTAGCTTTTGTTTATCATGGAAGGATTTTATTTCGTTGTCAAATCTGAAGGTAAGTTTTGCTGGGTATAAGATTCTTGGTTGGCATCCATTTTCTTTTAGGGCTTGAAAAATGTTATTCCAGGCCCTTCTAGCTTTTAGGGTCTGGATTGAAAAATCTGCTGATATCCGTATTGGCTTCCCCCTGAATGTAATTTGGTTCTTTTCTCTCACAGCCTTTAAGATTCTGTCTTTATTTTGTATGTTAGGTATTTTCATTATAATGTGCCTTGGTGTGGGTCTGTTGTAATTTTGTGTATTTGGAGTCCTGTAAGCCTCTTGAACTTGATTTTCCATTTCGTTCTTCAGATTTGGGAAATTTTCTGAAATTATCTCATTGAATAGGTTGTTCATTCCTTTGGTTTGTTTCTCTAAGCCTTCCTCAATCCCAATAATTCTCAAATTTGGCCTTTTCATGATATCCCATAGTTCTTGGAGATTCTGTTCATGATTTCTTACCATCTTCTCTGTTTGTTCGACTTTGTTTTCGAGGTTAAATATTTTGTCTTCAATATCTGAGGTTCTGTCTTCCAGGTGTTCTATCCTATTGGTTGTGCTTTCTATGGAGTTCTTAATTTGGTTTATTGTTTCCTTCATTTCAAGGATTTCTGTTTGGTTTTTTTTCAATATCTCTAACTCTTTATTGAAATGGTCTTTTGCTTCCTGTATTTGCTCTTTTAACTGTCTATTGGTGCGTTCATTCAATGCCTGCATTTGCTCTTTCATTTCATCGTTTGCTTCCCTTATCATGTTGATTATGTACATTCTGAACTCCCTTTCTGACATTTCTTCTGCCATGCTGTCATTGGATTTTATTGATATAACATCCAGATTTGTTTGAGGCATTTTCTTCCCTTGTTTTCTCATATTGTTCAGGTATCAGTGGACTGCAGAGATGTTGCAGATTTCCTCTATTGACTTATAATGTCCCTGAAGATTGCTAGTGTATCCCCTCTTATCCTTCAGTAGCCTGAAGTCTTAGAGGAAGTTGATACTTCGGTGTTCCCCTAGGTAGCTGCCTCTCTAGGGGTGGTGGTCTTCAGGTGGGGTATATTCCCTGCTAGAGGGCAGAGGTGCCTCTACTTGTTGACCAATGGTCATCCAAAGGGGAGCTAGACTGCGGGCTAAGGCAATGCCTGTTTGGGCCTGTGTCTCTGGTTTTACTGTCTTTGTGGGAAAACCTCACTCGGCGGGGAAGACCCACCCGGTGGGGAGGTCTCACTAGTCCGTTCCCCTCCTAGAGGTTCTCCTCAGTCCACAACTACCGCCTGTGCAGGGCAGCCTTCCCAAGCAGCGTTTCCAGGGGCCTGGACCTACCTCCTGGGCTTGGGAGCCCTGCCCTTCGCAGACGAGTCTCCTTTGGTGGCCCCTCCTCAGAGAAGCTGCCCGAAGTCCTGGAACCTTCGCTCCACCCCTCAGCTGGTCTCTGTGTAGCTCTTTCAAGAAAAGGTGCTTAGATCCCCGGCTCGGACCGTGCTTTGCACCTAATCACTTGGCTATGCGACCCCTCCTCTGAAGAGTCACTTGGAGCCTCGTACATATGCTCCAAGCCCCAGTGACCCGTCACTCGTCTCTTCCTCCAGGCAGGTGTTCTGTGTGGGCGCTTGGAGACCAAGCCACTCACTGCGCACCTCCACCTCCTCAGGACAGCCCCCTCCCCGTTGTTCAGGCAGTTGCTGAATCCAAATAGTTCGCCACCCAACTCTTTCTCTGACAGCCCCCGGAGCCCTGGCAGATTGGTCCAAAAAACCAAAAAACCAAGCGGTGTGCTGCTCGGCCTCCTCTGCAAGGTCTCCCACTTTCCGAGCTCACTGTTCCAATGAGGGTAGATGTGTCTTGCTGCCTGGGCAGGGCAGCCTTCCCAGGGGCCCAGACCTACCTCCTGGGCCTGGGAGCCTCACCCTTCGTAGACGAGTCTCCTTAGGTTGTCCCTTCTCAGAGACGCTGCCTGAAGTCCTGGAACCTTCACTTCGCCCCTCAGCTTGTCTCTGTGTAGTTCATTCAAGAAAAGGTGCCTAGGTCCCTGGACCGGACCTTGCTATGCACCTAATCGCCTGGCTATGCGACCCGCCCTCTGAGCAGTCACTTGGAGCCTCGTACATATGCTCCAAGCCCCAGTGACCCGTCGCTCGTCTCTTCCTCCAGGTGTGGGCGCTTGGAGACCAAGGCACTCACTGCGTACCTCCACCTCCTCTGGGCAGCCCCCTCCCCGTTGCTCAGGCGGTTGCTGGATCCAAACAACTCGCCTCCCCACTCTTTCTCTGGCAGCCGCTGGAGCCCTGGCAGATCGCTTCAAAACCAAGCAGTGTGTCGCACAACCTCCCTTGCAAAATTCCCCGCTTTCCGAGTTCACTGCTCCAGCAGGGGAGGTGTGTCTTGCCGCCTGGGCAGGGGCAGCCTTTGCAGGCAACGTTCCCAGGGGCCCGGACCTCCCTCCTGGGCTTGAGAGCCTCACCCTTCGCAGACGAGTCTCCTTAGGTTAGAGAATCTGCCCGCGGTCCTGGAAACTTCAATCCGCCATTTTTCGCTCCGCTTCGCTGTCCGTTTTTACCGCTCCGGCGGGGGAGGGGCGACCCGCCGAGTCACTGTACTTCACAAAGTTCTCTGCGTTCCAGGGCTACTGCCCCTTCGGGGACGCCTCCCCTATGGGAGAAACTCCCCGGGCGGCTTTGAGTTGGTCCCAAGTCACTATCTCCTCTTTTGAATCTTGAGTCCTGGAGAACATGAAATGCAGCCGCCCTCTAGTCCGCCATCTTGAACCTCTTCCAGAATGGCACATTCTGAAAAAGAAAGCAGATTAATGATTTCTGGGTTGGGGGATGGAGGGAGGAAGTAGGAATGGAGAAGGACTGCTAATGGGTGTAGGAATTATTTTTTGGGCTGACAAAAATCTTCCAGAATTGCATAGGGGTTATGGTTGCACAATGATGTGATTATATTAAAACCACTAAATTGTACACCTTAAAAAGATGAATTTTGTGGCATTTAAATTATATCTCAATTTTTAAAAGTTAGTAGTGACTGCAGTAATTTGTTATTTGAAAATGCAACTTGGGAGCTAGGATGTGTGTAAGGAGATTGTGCCTGAGACTCAGGGAACTCTAAAAGAGCAAAATGGTAAGAGTTATGTGTTTGTTTCTTATCTCATCTAAGTCCCCTACATATAAAGTTTATAAATTTTTTGTCATCAAGAGACTTGGGACTCCTAGGAAGGAAACAAAGCCTGACATTGGATTGTTTCGCAAGGACGATAACACTAAAATTTTGCCTTCAGAAATACTATTCCATATTTCAGTCATGAAAGCACCATTATTTTATCTGTAAAAGATGCCTATTAATGCCGTGTCTACATCAGATTCATACATCAGGGAACACACAAGATCTGGAGTGGAGGATCTGAATTCAAGTTGTGTTCACATTACTAGTATAACACTGTTAGAGCTATTTAATTGTACTAAGCTTCAGTTTCCCCCTTTAAAATAATACGTGAATTATATCCTCCCACTGTCAAGTGAGACTGTGTAGTAGTGAAGATGCTTGAGTGCTGGTGACAGAAATTCAGTCAAGTTGGATTGAATACAAAAGGGAATTTTTTCTTTTTTTGATAAAACTAAAATTTCAGGGATTGGTAAATCTCAGACAATGATGAATGTATGAGTTCATATTTTAACAGTGAGGTTCATACTTGTCCTTCCTGTGCTGTGGCTGCTCTTTTCTCTGGGTTGACCTCACTTACAGGGGCTGTGCCTTGCTGGTGGTATGTGGTACCAACAGCCATCGCAGGTTCAGCAGCCATTGGAGAAGGAAGGAAAGAGAAATAGGAAACTCCATTTGCCATACCTCAGAACTAAATGGGAAGATATTCACCTTTTTCCTTTGACATGACTGAAACTCTTCTTGAATCAATTCTATGGCCCACGGGGTGTGATATGCTACTTATTCAGGATCCAACCATATGCCCATCTCCCTCTATGATGTACAAATGAGGGATGGTGGTTCCCCTTGGAAATTAGGGGTAATGTTAACTGAACAAGAGGGATGGATAACAAGTAAAGGAAATGGCAAGTGCTCTCTATAGCACTGTTTTTCCTTTTGGTCATTACCTAAATGAAAAAAATCTGTGAATTTACATGAAAACTTACAAATACACACAAATAAAAATCACAACAGAAAACCAACTCTATTGCATTCAACAGATTCAAGATATTTTCTATTCTGTTCCATTTTATTTCATTCTACACAGTTTTATCTTATTTCACTAAAAGTATAGCTTACTATTCAGTGATTTTATTTGATAACTTATAGATTTTAACCAGTTTTAAAAACACTTCTTTATAGGGAACATGTGTAAAAGTACACCATAATTAGCAAAGTGTTGTGGTTTGGATGTGAGGTGCCCCCAAAAGTTCACATGTGAGACAATGAAGGAAGGTTCAGAGGAGAAATGATTGGGTTGTAAGAGTCTGAGCCCAATTGGTGAATTAATCCCATCTGGGATTAATTGAAGTGGTAGGGTGTGGCTGGAGGAGGTGAGAATTGGGGTGTGGCTATGGGGTATATATTTTTTATCTGAATAGTGGAGTCTGTCTCTCACTCTCTCTGCTTCCTGATGATGTGAGTTGCTTCCCTCTGCCACACTTTTGTGCCATGATGTTCAGCCTCACCTCAAACCCATAGGAATGGAGCAGACTTCTATGGACTAAGACCTCTGAAATTGGGAGCCCTCAAATAAACCTTTCCTCCTCTATAATTGTGCTATCTTTTAGTCATAGCAGTGAAAAAGCTGACTAAAACACAAAGCATTATTTAAATATTAACACAACAATATATATCATTATGGAATCAGTGACATGATTTTTGCAAACAGACTGTAACAAGAGGCAAGCACAACTGATTTGAAACTAAAATTTGTTGGTGTACTATAAGGTGAGATAGATGGATTTTCCAAAGACTTATTTGTATGCTGAGTGTGTGCAGTTTCAAACATCTTCCCAGCTAATGACTGCTGTGAGTTGGATAAGGCAAGAATTTTCAGACCAGCTAGTGGTTCATTGCAGAGACAGATACCCACAAAAAAGAAAAATGAATAATTTGTAAAACTCAGACTCAAGAAAAGATCAAGGACCATAGTACATTTTATCTTTGTGTGCCTAATACTTTGATAATGCATATCACCCTTAGGCTTAAGTTTCACTTGTAAGTAAAATGGGTACAAAATAACAAGGACTTCAGCAAGATAGAAGTTGATTTCTTTTTCACATGAGTGTGGAGGCATGCTGTAAGGAGCTACTGTGAGATTCTTCTCCATGAAATCTGCAGGGACTTGGGCTTCTTTCCACACAGAGCACTGAAGGCCTAGAGGGTACCATTCTTTTCTTGTCCAGAAAGATGACTAAAGTCTCACTCATCACAACTGCAATTCCAGTAGCAGATACTGGAGGTGAAGGCAGAGAGATTATAAAGCCGAAGTTTGAACCAGTCAACTTTAAAAAAACATCCTAGGAGCCATCATATTCCTTTATATCTCCTTGGCCAGAATATGGTCAGAAGCTGCAAGGGAGTCTGGAAAAAATGCCCAGTTTAAAAACATAGGTTTCATTATTCTGCATAATAGTTCACTTTTTCAATGAAAGAGTCACCCCCAAACTCAGTGGCTCCCATCACAACTACTGCATTTAGTCCACAGTTCTCTGGATCAGCTAGGTAATTATTTGCTCTGGCCCAGTGTGACTGGTTTTGGTTGAATTTGCTAGTGTGTCATGGTCAGCTGGCAGGATAGTTTTGCACACTCATGTGGCAGTTGGAAAACAGGCTGTGAACTTTACTCGCCTTCAAATGGGTTCTCATCCTTCAGCAGGCTGCCTAGGACTCATTCTGTGTTGTCGCAGGGTTGCAAGGGCAACAAATGGGGGCAGGCCTCAATATACAAGCATGTTCAAACTTCTGCTTACAGCACATCTGCTGAAGTTCCATCGCCCAAAGTGGCTAAGCCTAATTCGGAAGGTGAAGAAATATAGTCCACTTATGGATGTAAAGAGAAGGATTTGTGACCATTTATTATGCTCTTTTACACAACAGCATAATAATTTTGTAGAACAATCAGCAGTCTTGTAGTTTACCATGAGAAATATTACACTATCTCCATAAGTGTCTATTGTTTCAGACTGGTTATGACTAACTTCCTGCATT
This sequence comes from Sciurus carolinensis, assembly GCF_902686445.1. Taxonomy (NCBI): domain Eukaryota; kingdom Metazoa; phylum Chordata; class Mammalia; order Rodentia; family Sciuridae; genus Sciurus; species Sciurus carolinensis. Next base: position 64,373,381 of record NC_062214.1, read on the forward strand.
CCATCTTCACCTAGGTGTGTCTCAAGGCATCTAAATTTCAGTAATTCAAAATGTAACTTCTAATCCATCTCCCACACAAAACATAGCTAAACAAGACTCACCCTCCTACAGTAGATGGCACATCATAATCTTCTAGTTTGTTGCTCAATCTAAATAGCTGGGAAGTCATCCCTGACCACTCCTTCTCTTTTAATTTTTCATATTCAAACCATAACCAAGTTCTATTGACTTCATCTCTTAAATCTCTCTGGCATCTACTCACATGTCTTCACCTCCATTCACATTATCCTGGTCCAAGTGGTCAGGCATCCATTCTTGCAGGAGCCATCCTGCAATCCATTTTTCTTATTGGGGTTGAAGTGATGAAAAGAAAATTTTATCATGTCATTCTCCAGTTTAAAATCTTTTGCTGTCATCCTCTTATTCTTTGGATAGAGATCAGTAATTGCCCTGGCCTGCAAGATCCTGCACGATCTTTCTCATACTCTTCTACCTGTCACTCTACTCACTGCTACATGGGGCCCCAGAGAAAGGCAAAATAATATAGTTTTAAAACAATAGATCATGACTCAAGCCTTGACCAATAGTCTCTTGGATCACCAAAATAATCACTCTTCAGGTAGTCAGACTATGTGTAACAGGATCAATATAGGTTCTTTACAATGAACAAAGGGAAGCATGTTTCCTAGTCTTTCCAATGACCTCTTCTTCCTCCAGGAAGGGACATAAGGAAGACCTCCTTTGATGGGTTGTGGTATTGTGGGAAGAAATTTCAGTGATACCTATTTATGATTATTGGTAATAGTTAACAGGGATGGCTGAGAATTTATTGAGAATTTATTTTACATATATAACTTAATTGAAGCCATACAGCAATCCCTTGAAGACAGGACCCTTGTCATTCCCATTTTGCAGATAACAAACTGAGAGGTAAAAATATTAGTTATCAGCTCAAGGACACAGGTAATATTGATCAGATACAGATTTCAATTATAGAAGAGTCTAACTCCAAGTTAAAAATTTTATCAACGTGCTTTCCTATACCTCTTGACTTTTGATAAAGTGCTAGGAAGCTGCTTCAGTGCAAAGGATGCCAACCACATGGGTCTGAGCTTTGATGGTATTATGATTTGGATCTGGAATTCCTCCAAATACTCATGTGCTTAAAGGCTTGGTCCCCAAAGCAAAAATATCTAGAAGTGAGACTCTCAGAAAGTGATTATATCAAGAGGATTGTCATATCATCAGTGGATTAATCCATTTGATGGATTAATAATTTGAGTGTACTACTGTAGGCAGGTGTGGCATCATTGAGGAAAGTTGGTGACAGAGGGTGTCCTCTTGGGACCATACCTTTGGCCCCTACCCCCCCTCTTTCTCTCTCTCTCTCTCTGGTTCCTAGCTGCTATGACATGAGAAGTTTTTCTTTGCCAGATCTTTCTGTCATAATGTTTACACCTTGGAGCCAGCTGGCCACAAACTGAGACCTTTGAAACCATGAGCCAAAAAAATCTGTCTTTCCTCCCCAAGTTGTTCTTGCCAGGTATTTGTCACAAGGACAAAAAGTTGACTAATACAGATGGAGATATTGAAAGATTCAGAATGAAACAACCAGAGAGGCTGATCTGTGCTGAAGATCAAGTGTGTGATGTCCCTGAGATAGAGATTGGGAGAATGCAAACACCAGGTCAAAACAGGAGAGCTGACTAAGAGGAGAATGAGGAGTATTCAGATGGGTAACTTGGTGAAAGAACAGATTATTCAATTAGTAAGGAAATTTTCCTGGGCTGCCAGAGTACTTTGGGGGCTTTCTTTTCAATGGTTTGGTTATCAGATTATCTTCAAAATAAATATTATGTAATGTCAGATATCTTAGTTCTGACCTATACCACCTTGACTGGGCTCATCTGTAAGTTCCCTGGAAAATAGGATTAACCAGCAAGTCTGCTTCTTTAGGTGTTAACTAATATTCTATAACTTATATAAAAGAAACTTAGTCCCACTTCAAAGCAAATTTTACAATGACTCAGATGGAATTTCTGATGTTTAGCACTACCAGAAAATTGTAAACCTACAGGAACAGTAAGTAGATGGAACTAAAGATGGCCTCAGAGTTTATTGCAAAAGCAACACAAATCTGCTAAAGACAATATGAGAGCATCACTGGGCTGGAAATTCAAATACACAAGAACACAACAGTCAAGATATGTAACCCCACATTTTGCAGAAATCTCATGATCCTACATATTGGGATGGTCATGCCCAAAAGATATCAATTTCAGATGTATTATTAGGCATGCATTCTCTAAAGTGAGGGACATAGGAGGCTTTTCTCATTCTAAAGTAGTCTGAAAATGGAAAAGCTATGTCTTTTTTTGTTTTTATTTTTATTTTAATGAGATTGATCTAAGTGTCCCTGATCATGTGAGAAGGGAAAAGAAAAAAAATGGTGTTGCTCATAGTGGAATACCAATATTGAATTTTAGATCCATTTTTCATTTTTTAGGGCCAAATACATCTGATATTTTGTTTGTTCTTTCTTTTAATATTTTTATTGGTATGTTATAATTATGCATAATAGTGAGATTCATTGTGACATATTTGTACATGCACATAGCATAAATTTGGTAAATTTTATTCCCCAGTAGTGCCTCTTCCCTTTCCCTCCTCCACTCTCCCTCAATCACCTTCTTCTACTCTGCTGGTCTACCTTCTATTTTCTTGAGATCCCCTTTTTATTCCTTTTTTCTCTTTAGTTTCTGCATGTGAAAGAAAACTAAAACTCTATCTTGCCATTCATCTTGTTCTGGGATGATTATTCTTCCCATTAATGATTATGAGATGTCATTGCAAAGAGATTATTGCTGGTTCTTTCTTAAATCCTTAGGTTAGCACATGGCATCTTTGGTATTTTTGTATTCCTTATTTTCTCATACATCCTGATAGTGTACTCGCTGGACAGAGCAAGAACTGAGAGAGAGAGCAAATGATTAATCAAGTGGGGTTCTTGGTTGCAACTATAATAAACCAACTCTGGTTAACTCAAACAGGAAGGGGTGTATTGGAATGATAATGGGTAATTTGAGAGCCAGGTTTGGGAAACATGCAAGAACAATGACCACAGGAGGAACCATGTGTCCTTCAGCCCTCCTGACCAGACCTTCAAAACAGCTAGCACCAAGGGTCAAGTTAAACTACATTCCTGCTGCTCCTGCATGAATAATGCCCTAAATTCTGGATTTCCATGTAAGAGCATTGATTTGGTCAATCTTTCTTTGTATACCACTCTCAGTGTCCATTGGACAGGGAGAGGTTACATTTGGACCCTTGCTGTCCAGAATGGGTGGCTGAATGTGCTTCCCACCAATGAGCCATCTCATGGGGGCTGTCCCTGAGTAGGAAGAGAGCTGTACAATAGGGTTGCAGGCAGACAGATTTACTGCTTTGCATTGATTTTGGTCTCTCGGTATCTCATAACCATGACTTGTGACAATCAGGATTTGTTTTCTGATAGCCTAGGAATCAGTGCTGTCCCAGAGTCTGAGATAGTAAGAAAGCAATTATGTGGGTACAACTAGGAGAGTAGGACTTCAGGGTATATCTTTTAGGCACTTCTTAGAAAACTGTTTTGTTTGTCAAAAAATTACATTAATTTTCCCTAGTATCAGCAGAAAGACTAGTGTTCAGCTCATTTTCTGTCTTACTGTAGCATGAAGCACTGGAATGCTATAATGTCATGTTCAACTTAGCCCTAAACCCAAATATCATAGATTCATTAGTGAACCATCTGATATTAAATGTTTCATTGATAGTCATACATCCCTAGGGAAGTTTTCTCTTAATTTATTAGGATGGTTACCATGCCTATTTTATTATATTTATTTATTGCAGAGCATTTCAATTCTTGTAAATCCAGGAGTATACTAATAACTAACTAGTTTCTAATGTGCAGAGTAACTAAATAATCATATAAATTAGTACATGAAAAAATAAAATACATGTAAAAAGTTAGTTCTTAACTACCACCAAACAGATCCAATCATACCTACATAAGGACTCATCCATTTTCCAACAACTGGCCAGGTATACACACTGTTCATTTTCTTTCTGGGCTTCCTTTTGCCCTGGATTCAAGTAGAGAGTCTGACTGTCATTACCATGTCCGATCACCAAAGTCTTGCCATGACAAAATATAACTTCCCAGCTTAGAGAAGAACACTGTATCATATTACATATAGCCCAGCCCCATGGTAAGTAGAATAATCAAAAGTTTTATACTTTTATTCCTGGACCTATGACTATCCTATATCACATGGTAAATGAGAACTTGCAGATGAAATTATAGTTGTAGACCTGAAAATAGGGAGATAGTGCTGTTTATTTGAATGGGCCTAATATCACATTAATCCTCTGTGGGTAGAGAACTTTCTCTTTCTGGAGCCAGACAGATGCTGCAGAAAGAGACATCAGAAAGATTCCAAGTGGGAGATCATTGCTGTTTTGCAGATGGAGGGATCTAGCCCCAGGGACTGGAAAAAGATGTCAGTTCCCAACTGACCACCAGCAAGGAAATGGGGAATTATCTTACACCTGCAGGGAGTTGAACTCTGCCAACAACATACATGAGCATAGAAGCTGATTTTTGGAACTTTCTGCTAAAAACTCACCTAGTGGACACCTTGATTTTGGCCTGTGAAACCCAAAACGGAGAAATAAACTGAATTCACATGGATCACTGACGTGTAGCACTGTGAGATAATAAATATGTTGTCTTAAAGTGATAAGTTCATGCTAATTTTATATGGCAGCAATAGGAAATTAATACGAATCTTCCCTTTGGACAATCTTTGTGGCAGAGCTTAAAAAGTCCAAAGGACCTTGAGGGACAGGAGAAGGTTCTGGATACACCCCACAGGGAGTGCGAAGCTGAAGTGATTTCTCAGGGACTCTTTGGGTAGAGTCTCTGGCACCAGGCAGATGCAGAACCTGAGGACAACCTCAGCCAGCTAGAACCTCCTCATTTGACTGTTCACCATGAGCTTCATGGTGATGAGGAAGGGGAATAGATGTCTCATTGAACAATGTGCAAATGCATCTTGTGAGTAAGGGGTGAATGCCAGGCTATAGGAAACAACAGAAGGTGGTTCTCTTCATGGATAAAAATCTGTCTGTGTATGTAAAATCTCGGGTTTGAAGGCTACATTCCTTGACCTAACACTGTACTCCCTTCTCTCTATCCTTTCTCCCTCTCTTTTGGGGCTAGGTATTACAAACCACATCTAATCTAGAACTTTAGCCATGATCGAAGTTCCTTGGGCTGTTGGACTGAATGATGCCACATAACTTACCAATGTTTAAGAGTTGCACAGAGGGCTCAGATGATAGCTCAAGAGACAATTTGTTTTTGGTTCACTTTCCCAAAAGTGAACAGAACTCCATTCTGTTTCACTGGTAGTTGAGGGAGAAGGTTGTTACTTGTGCTTAGATATAAATTGAACATTTCCAACATAGGTCCAATGGGTAATTTCTTTTACCAGTCCCAGTAAAACCACAACCTGGAAGAGATCTGTGTGTGTTTGGTTTAATTTTTTTCCCTTCATGTTTTCCAGAACTGAAGATGCATATGTTAATGAACTTATAAAACATATTTTATGTAGTTTATAGACCAATATTTCCCAAACTCTATTTTGATATAGATTTGTACCACAAGATTCTGAGAAAAATGGATTCCATTGTAGAATAACTTTGCTGAAGCTGCAGTTTTTGAATCTCATCTTGCAGATTTACTCTCGTATTATTATTATTATTATTATTATTATTTTTTTTTGCGGTGCTTGAACCCACGGCCTTGTGCTTGTAAGGCAAGCACTCTACCAACTGAGCTATATCCCCAGCCCTCTTGTATCATCTTATTAAAGGCTCTGAGAAGTCCTTTTGCTATGAAAAAAGTCTGTCTGTATAGATAGCAGTCCATTTGCCTGCCATGCTGGAGATGAGTCTCAAAGAAAAATGACAAAATAAAGTTGGCCTTAACTCAATAGTAAAGACCATATCGTTTTCCACAGCCTGTTTCTTCAACTTGGCAGACTAATAGATAACAGTTTAGGGATTTCATTAAAAAGAAGAAAGTGTGATGAGTAATAGTGACTGATGTTGTCTGCTGAAGAAGGTTAAGAAATCTTCCCATCAGAATCTCAGTGAGTTATGTTCACCTGGCATTAAGGCTACTTCCACATTCAAGTGAGGACTTCCTGTCTTAAAAGCAGTCACCTGGAGTACCACCTTTATGAAGCACCTGGATTAAAAGTACTTGGAAGTCGAAAAGTTATTCTTCACAAAGCATCAAATGGATTTCTCCCTCTTTTTTTTTTTTTAAATAAGGATAATCTATGTACTACACAGTAGTCATTTCCATTAAATAGCCAGCTTTAAAAGAAAGAAAGAAAGAAAAACCTTTGAAAACTTTACTTGCAGTATCGTTTCATTCTTTCTTTGATGTGTCTGGAGTGAGGAGAATACATTAATGCCTTTTAGCTTGGTAGCCAACTCTCTCAAATGTACGTAAATGGAAGAGGACTGGCTAGAGCACCCATTTCATTTTTAGAATTCTAATGTCAAGACTATTTCCACAAATGACAAAAATAAAAAAAACAAAAAACAAAAACAAAAACAATAGAAATAATGCTGAAGTTTTAAACAATATCTTTTTGGGAGTGATCAATTTCAATTAGATAGATACTGTCACACAGTGATTTCTTAGGAAGAGCAGGAATTGTCAATCCTCAGCCCAGACCATGGCTAAGATGATGGCCATGCAGGTCCCTGGCACCCAGGCTACAGATGAATCTCCGAGGAAAGTGACAGAAAGAAGTTAGCCTTGACTCTGCAGCAAAGAGTACACCCTCTTCATAGCCTGCACCCATCTTGACATGTACCCGCCGTCCATTCTCCTGTTATACAGAAATAGATTTTACTGGATCATGACTCCCCACTGGAGACATCTCAACCCCTTCGATGTTTAGACAAGGTTAGTGGATGTAAGTGCTGTGTGACACTCTTAGGTCTCGAACTCAGAACTAGAAACTGAGCTAGTTCCTACTCTCCCTGCCTGCCCTCAGATGTGCACTGTGTTTATAGGAATGACCCAGTTCCTGCAAGCCACATGGCAATGACATCTGAGGGGAGATTGATGCAGCAAGAGGAAAGGGTCCTGAGGCCACCTATGACTTTTGAAGAGGAGCTGTCCCTCTGTCTAAATCTTCCACCTCCAGAGTCACGTGAGAGGGAAGGAAGCTCCTATGTCATTCAAGTCACCAAGATACAGCATCTCCTTGTTCGCACTGTTTAGCCATTACCCTCCCCCAGGACAAGAGCCCTTCTGTTGCTCAGTGATTCACACAGTGGCCCCTTTACCTGGTCTATATGCTTTTGCTAAATTATTAATTTAAAAATGATTAAGCTGATACTATATTTAAGGTACTGTGTTCTGCACTGAGAATAGCCATGCCAATGACTCCTGGACATAATCCATGGGCCATACTTTGAAGTTTGGCCAGCACTAACTGTTCAAACCAGCTAATCTGATAGTCCTCTGTTAATGTGTGGCTACTGGTTCCAGGAACAGTGGATTCTAACCCTGGCCTTGTAGGCAATGTCTTCATGATGTGACAGGTGGAGAGATGCTTGGGTCCTAATGAGCCCTTGCTCTCCAAAACTACACCCAAAGCTATTGTTTCTCATCCTACAGGAATGGGACTCTTTTATACTCCTCCCTACAACCTGCAGATTTAGAAGATGTGTGTACATTTTGAGGAATCTTATGGTGTTTGTCCTAGTTTTCATCTTTAACAACTAGTTATAAGCAAGGTTTTGCTTTTCTTATTTTTAAGTAGCCAAAATGTTACTTAAATTAACTTTTTAAAAAGTCATTAATAAAGTTAATGATGACATAAATGTATGCTTTCCTCAGACTTCTCAGGCCCAGTAAAGCTTAGGAATGTAAAGCAGTGTTTAAAATAGGCACACATTCTCATATCTAACTTTTGATAAAGCTGTCTCTTATATGTCAGGATGTATAAATAATGCACATTTTTAAGTATGTTTTTATTCCTAGTTATTAAAGTCAACTAATTGCCTTTTAAAATTCCTGACTTAAAAAAAAAAATTCGGACTGAGGAAGATGAATGGCTATTACCATTCATTATTCAGTGACAGATTCTTTTATAAGGAATTTATGTTGTATTTAAATCTCACTAGATTAATAAAAACTTTATTTAGCAATGACTCCTGGGAATACACATGGAGATAGACCATGCTTTTCCTTGACTTTGGTCTCCTGGAACTGAGGGTAAAGAATCTTTCTCCTATAAATAACACCTCACAGGCACACATACACCTACACACAATTTTATAGACAGGCAGCTTGTTCACACAAAATTCTGCAGGGAAATAGAAGCTTTTCCTACCAGGCTGGTATAAACAGTGACAAATCAGGGAAAGAGCTAAACAAGCATTGTTACACTGTCTGTTTTATGCAACAGATGAGGACTCACTTATTTATTAGAAGTTTATGAATAATAATTTTAATTTTCTTTGAGGGATATACACTTAAAGCATATAAGCCATTTGTTGATCAGTCAACCAATGTCTAACCCAGCATTAGTAAATATTAAGTACTGTTCTGGATGCTGGGCCTTCGAAGTGAGCCAGGCTTTCCTTGCACTAGATCAGTAGGATTTTATTTTCTTGTGAATCAATTGTAGGGCTAAAAAAATAACATCATAAATGATTCTAAAACTACTGGTATCATATAGGACATCAATGGTCCTATACTAGTGTATATTTTTCTGTACAGAAATTGAATTTTGAGATACCTTGATATAAGTATTTTATCATCCTAATTACTTAAATTACCCACACAGTCTCTTTGTTCATCAGCCAGTTCCTACTCTCTTCTTCACCCTCTCCTCATTGCTCTCTCTTCCCACTGAAGTAGTAATCCCATAAAGAAAACATGGTCATTAAATAGTTCAATGACTGATTATAGTACTCTGGATTTTAGTTCTCTGTTTCTCATGGATACCTGTTGCTTTGGTGATAAGTGTCACCCAAAAGTCCATGGGCTTAAAGTAAATTCCCCAGCTTGTGACTCTACTGCAAGGTGGTAAAACCTTTTAAAGTCAGGGCCCAGTGGAAGACAGGTAAGTCACTAGGGGCGTGCTCTTGAATGGGGATATTAGGATCCCAGCCTGTTCCTCTCACTAGCTGCTTCCCAGCCATAACCAGGTGAACAGAACTCTTCTACAACATGCCCTCACCATGATGTACTGTGCTGCTACAGCCCCAGAGCAACAGAGCCGATCTACCATGCACTGGAACCTCTGAAACCATGAGCCAAAATACACTCGTCTTTCTTTTATGATGATTAGCTCAGGTATTTTATCATGATAAGAGAAATCTGACTAACATAGATATCTTGGTTTTGTACTATATTCAGAAATTTGACTATCTGAGCTGGGGAGTCTTACAGAATGTGAGTTCATGGGTTGTTCTCTCAGACCTGGACAGAGGTATAAGAGCTCAGAGGTCAGGTGGGAACTCCCTAAAGAGAACAAACAGCTCACACCTCTTCTGACATCTACGGCATCAAGTCCATTTATCCAGGGATGTGAAGAAAAGAGAGCAGAAAGCTCAGCTACTTCATAAAAATGTTCTGGTGCAACAAAGGCAGCAGAGTCAGATTCCCTGAATAAAGCTAATACATGCAGTAGGTGAGCAGGAAAGAGCAGGTCTCAAATGTTGGATGAACCCACCACACTTATCCTCGTCATCCCTTGCCCCCAATTCAAGCTCATAGTAAATTCCATATCTGGTGCTAAAGTCTCCTTCTATTCTTGTGAGAACTTTAACCCTATCTATACCATGATTTCCAAGCAATCTGCTTACTGGAATGAGGTTGCTTCTCATATTGAATCTCTAAAATACTACCAAAAATAAAACTTGTATCAGATGAGTTATTATCTTGGGGATTATAGCATGTCAGTAGGCGAGGTTTTACTGATGGAAGTTTCTTGCAAACAGTAGGTCATGTAGAGACAGAAGAGCTGTTGTAGGTATCATCTGTGAGATTTCTCTTGGCACTGACTAGGAGAGGGGGCGTTTTTAATTCTACACAATTGTTATTTGTTTTTAAGATGAAATTGCCCTTAAAATAGAGAAAAAGATGGAGCACATTTAATGTGAATACTCTTCCATCACGTTGGTTTTATGTTGCCTATTTACTTTCCCTCAGCACATGTGGCAGAGATTACTACTTGTCCAATATCTTCTCTCCTTGACCCTCAGTAATGGGCACACACCACCTGGAATAAAGACTTCATGTCCCAGCTCCTCTCGCATCTGGATATGGCCATACTGCAGAATTTGAACCAAAGGGATGTAAGCATAGCCACATAAGGACACTTGGGGTAGTGTCCTAAAAGGAAGAGCCATGCCCTCCCCCTTCTTTTCTGCTCCCTGTGGTTAGAATGTGAAGTGAGCCTTGGCTGGAGCACCCTGTGTGTGCCACTCCACATGTCACCCTAGTCATCTAGGATGAGCAGGCAGGAAGGAGTCCCTGATGACTTTGTGGAATGACTGTAGTAGAATGCAGAAACTGAATGAGTGTCAGAGAATAAAGCTGTGGGCTTCAGGCCACTATTAATTTGGGTTTTCTGTAGCATACAAAATACTTATTTCTACCTAACACTAAATGTGTTCCAGTCTGGACCTTATACCCAGAAGTGTGTCTCCTAGTCTCAAGGACAGGATTCTCTTTCACTGTAGTCTAATATGTTGGACTTTTTGAAATATCAATCTCTTAAGTGTTTGGTCTACGTTAATTAATCCTTCACACTCCTACTAATGGATTCTCTGATAAAATCAAGTTCCGATATATAAAATACAGTGAATTTTTGGATTGGAGCCTAAATTATGATGAACTAACTGACTTGAAAACCCCAATTTGAAGTAATTAGGCAGATCAGACTGTCATTACAATAAAAATAAAAATAATCCATCTAACTTCTGTATAAATACTAAAAATCAAACATGAATTTTTTTGCTTACCTGGGTATTACAGGTATATTTTAGCAATCTTGAAAAATACAGAAAAGTGTGAATCAAAAAGAAGCATCAACTTTACACAATACTAAAGAAATTAACCATTGCTAACATTTTTGGTATTTTTCCAGTTATATTTATTGATATTTATGCATGGTAAATCACATTATAATAAATCATACACAGTCCCAATTTGTAAATGGGGTGTATTCCAAAGTTAGTACCAAGTCAGCTAGTATTTTGAATATACCCTTTCACTAAACAATGTTTTTGATGGAATGATGTTCCTAGGCTTCATACTAGCAATACCAAATTGAAAATTGGGTAATGAAAAAGGACAAGTGTGTGTTCTACTTTTCTGAGCAGTAACCATCCTTGGGTTTAATTGTGAACAAGTTTTTGTTTTGGTACCAGGGATTGAGCACAGGAGCGCTTGACAATTGAACTACATCCTCAGGTTTGTTTTTGTTTTGTTTTGTTGTTTCTGAGACAGGGTCTCACTAAGTTGCTTAGGGCCTTGCTAGGTTGCTGAGGCTTACCTCAAACTTGGAATCCTCCTGCCTCAGCCTCCCACGTTGCTAAGATTATAGGTGTGCACCACAACATTAATGGTGAATAGGAAAAACTGATACTAACACCCACATTTATTCCTCTTCTTGCCTGACTTCCCCAGACTTCTGGGCTTAATGCAACAACACATGCAGAAGGCATCTGAGTTTCCACTGCTTAGTCGCATGTGTGCTACTTTTTGGTGAAGGAGAAACACTATTTCCTCTCATCCACCATACTGTTCAAGTGGAGCTGTCAGTTACCCTTCCCTGAAGTTACCCTCACAGTGTTCCTTCCTGACTCCCTGGTCGGATCATGGGGTCTAGGTACGAGTCAGGTTCATCAGTCTCCTGCCTGGTATTTCTGAAGAGGAACCTATAGGGAAGAACTTTCCCCTGAGATCACTGGCCCATGTGAAAGAAATCCTCTTCTGCCTTGTGCATTCACAGTAGTAATCCCAAACCTTTTCTCCATCCCAGCCATCTGAGTCTCAGTAACATTAAGGGTGTTTATTAGGTATTCAACAGCAATGCTTTTTCAAGTGTCTTTTTCAAGAACTACAGTCTGCCCTTTTATTTCATTCTGTGGTGTCATCATCATATTGTTGACTGGACGTTATTAATAGCTTTAGACTTTTTCCGTAATATAAAAGACATGTGGGGAATTTTGTTTTTTGTTGCTTGCATGAAGCTTCCTTCCAGACTGGGACTTTTATCTCTGCACACACAGGGGTTCGCTCTGCTGGCCTGATTCTTTTCTCTAGCCTCTATCCGTACTTTGCTCTGTGACTTCACAGTTCCCTTCACTAAAAGGGGGGTGTATTTCTTTTCTGCCCCTTGTCTGTGGGTCTGGCTCTGACTTTGTTTAGGTAAACGGAAGGCAGGGGTGATGGTGTGTCAGTTTACGTCTTGACCTTGAGCAGCCTTGAGTGTTTCCATTGGCCTCCCTGTGCCTTTGCTATCACTATGAGGAGTACATCTCTGGTACTAGATCATGGGTTTCAGGAGAAGGATAAGAAATGTGGAAGAACAACCTAGTTGAGCCCATTTTCCACCAGCTGACCCCTAAGTAAACCACTGAGGCACGAAAGTTAACAAATACAGTATGCAAAGTTTTAAAAAATATTATTTATTTTTAGTTGACAAAAATTGTATGTATTTGTGGTGTTCAACATAATATTTTGGTGTATTTACAAATTGTGGAGTGTCTAAATCAAGTTAATTAACATATTAGCACTTCATATGGTTACCCTTTTTTGGTGGTGGGAATACTTAAACTTTCTTAGATACTTTCAACTCTACAACACATTGTAATTAATAAGATTATCATATTGTATAACGGATATCTTAAACTTATTCCTCCTGTCAAAATAAAATTGTGTGACCTTTGGCCACTCTCTCCCAATCCCTCCCTCCCCTCCAACCCTGGCTAACCACTATTCCGCTCTCTTCTCTGAGTTCGATCAGTTCCTTCTTTCCTTTAAAAAAATGTATCATGTTTGACACTTCACATTTTAAAAACCTTGAACAATTCTAACTTGACAAGTTTTGTCTAGATCTTTTATTTGCTCTGATTTGGTGTAACTGAATCTTTCCCATTTAATTTGAGACCTATTGATCTTTTCCTCCAAGACACAAAACAATATACTTCTATCTATTTTTCTTTTCTTGAAGTATGTGAGGGGGTGAGGGTGAGCAAGTTCAGTGAGGAGTGTGAATGACCCTTGAAGGAGGCTCTAGGTTCTGCTCCCTCAATTGAATTTTGTTGTTGTTGCTGCTGCCTGATTACAAGTTCAATCTGCCTAGCTGAGGTGTGTCCTGAGGGACAACCTTCAATCCAATTTATTGTGGAGTCCTGAAGGATGTTGGTCCTGGCTGCTGGTTCCTCTCTTCTGAGCTCCTGTGTTGTAGGCATGTGTTTCTATTCTCAATGTTGAGCTATATATATAATATATAATATATTTCAACTCTCTCTGTATATATACTCACATGCCTTGATATATATAATATATAAATACATATCTATATATTAGCAATATTATTTGATATTATTTATATGTATCAATTTATATGTTAATATTTATGTACTACAGTATGACATATCAAAACATGTATACAATGTGTAATAATCAGCCAGATTGGGGTAATTGGTATATCAATAATCCTCAACATTTATCATGTCTTTGTTTTGGGAACATTCAAAATCCTCGCTACTAGTTATTTTTAACAATGTAAATAATTGTTGTCAGCCATAGTTACCCTACTGTGCGGCAGAGAATTAGAAGTCATTCCTCTGATCTCACTGCACCCCTGTATCTGATAACAATCTTCTGTCCATCCTTTCTACCCCACACCCTTCCTGGGTTCTGGTAACCACTATTCTGCTCTATTTCCATGGGATTCACAGTTTAGCTTCTAAGTATAAATGAGAACATGTGGTTTAATGTGTTTTCTTTGTCTTTTTCTTGAATATCTTCTCACCTTCACAGTGGCACTCTCTGTGGATTGCAGAGCAGAGGATGTGGATGAGAATCTCAGGTCTTTATTGCTCTTCATCCTCCATTGCAACAGCTCCGGAGGCTAATGGAAAGGTTAGAGCTGTACCTTGCTAGGTAGGGAGTTTCTTCCTCTGGCTGTCATGATGGGAGGCAGGTGGGATATGGCAGTACCTCTTCCTGTTTGTGGCTGCTGGAGAAATTACGTCCAGTTGTTTTTTTGTTTATGTTGCTCATTTGGTGAGGCATTGGGAGATGTTCTAGGGTTGGGCTTCACTTTCCCACTTCTCTTGGAGGAAGTCTGCCCGGAGTCAAAGTGAGACACACCTGTTTTCCAGCAGGCTGGAGACTGGCTGGAGGGATACAACTATCTATTGTCCTTCCTGTGGCAAAAGCTGGCAGCTTTATTTCTATTGCCAGCCCATCAGGCTCTGTCACATCACTGCTGAGTCCGACACTCTTATCACACATATTATGTACTCGGAACTTGGTGAGCGCAAATTCCACTCAATTTAACTGTGTTACTTTGGAATAGGATTTCTCCTGACCTGGAGTGAAAGTGTATTCATGAATCTGTTGATTTGAATCTATCATAGGAACAATATAATCCAATATTCCACATGTTCATTCAAGACTATAATGATTCACATTATCACTCCAATGGTAAAGAATATGAGAAATTTATGTCAAGATGAACCAACATTGAGGTTTTATTGTTAAGCTGGATCATGTGATTTTTATTATTGTTGTGGTAAGAATGTAGTATATGTGTGCATGTACCCATATACATATTTATGCATATATACATACACATATATATGCACACATATAGTCATCTCTTGTAATCTGCTGGGGACAGGTCTCAGGACTCCCTGTGGATATCAAAATTTATGGATGCTCAAGTTCTATATAGAATGATGTAGTATTTGTACATAACTTATGTTTATTCTTTCACATATTTAAATAATATTTGATGACTTATGATATCTAAAAAGAATGAAAATGTTATGTTAACTGTTATTATGTTGAATTGTTAAGGGAATAATGACAGTAGAGGCTTAGTTTTTAAAATATATTCCATCCATGGTTGAACCTGCAAATGTGAAAACTGGATACAGAGGGCTGTCTATATACAGATATGTAGCAGTCATTATGCAAATACGAAAAATTGTATTTTATTTTATCCTGAATTTCCCATTATTTTCTATTACTGAAAAACAAACTATTCCAAGACTGAGGAACTTACATTAATGACAATTATTTCTCATGATTTTGTGAGTTGACTAGGTGCTTCTTCTTGGCATGGTGTCACCCAGGTGGGGAGATGGCCTAAAAGTGCTGTAATGGCCTCATCAAGGTGGCTGGCAGGCAGTGCTGGCTGGGAGCTGCTCTATGGGTTGTCGACAGGGATCTCATTTCAGCTCAGGCTTCTTCATAGCATAGTAGTTGATGGGTAGTCAGACTTCTTGCACCACAGTTAGCTTAGAAGAGGGCAAATAGCAGAGACCTCAGGGATTTTTCAGCCCCTTAGTATGATATATCACTTCAGATAGCATATTTTATTGGTTAAACTAGGTCAGAGAGCCAGGAAAGGAAGGCATCAATACTGGAAGATAGGGTCAATTGGGGGGGGTCACTGAAGCAAATGCACACACATATCTATATCCATATATACATGGATATCTTTCTGTCATCTGTCTTCTCTATATCTGTATCTCCATATACTACACACACTCAAATGTGGTCTTTACTTTGTAGGACAAGCTTATTAAATATATTCAACATTTTATACTTGATCATATCTGAGAATGAAGGTTTGAAGTAGCCTCATACCACAGCATTTCAAAGGAAGAAAAGAACTTAGAGATCATCTGGTTAAACTCTCTTCTCAGATGAGAGAATGAATTCACTACTCAGTGCTATCTCCTTTAGACACAATGTCATTTATCCCGTTTCATGACAGTACTAGGCAACCATTTGCATTGATTCAGTTGTTCTGATATCATGGAATTTGACAGTCTGCAATAATAATGCTCCAATCAAGTGGTACATTCATAGTTTGATCATTTCTTGGAGGTCTTGTTAATGATCTCACATCTAAACTGGAAATACTACACAGGAAAACTCTGATTCTGGAGGCAACTAATCAGGATCAACTTGATGTCCATGGGCATTTCCTGGGAGAATAGAAGGCAGCCTACATGAAGAGACCTCAAATCTAACTAGGAAAGATAATTTTCTGTTGAGATATGAATTTGCTTTACTGAACAAGAAAAATAATATATATTTCAAAATTCCCAATTTTGGTCTTACTAGGTTGGAAGTGAATGTAAATGAGTAAGTCAATCTTTACTTAATGTATGTTAGTGCATTTTGAGCTGTATTCTGCTCAGTGATGCCCAATGTGCTAGTTTACAAAAAAAGGTATTTATGTTCCACAATAAGGGATTAGTTAGGTAATTATGGTATATCTACTCCATTTAACCTTATAACTATTAAAACATATTTTAGGAGACTATTAGATGCCAGAGTGAAATGCTCAGAATAATGCTAAGGGCAGCCTGACATACAGAGATGCACAGTATATCCAATGTTTAGAAAAATAATCTTTATGCATAATAAAAAATAAACATAGATATAAACAAAGCAGTAAAGAGAATTATATATCTGATTCTTAAAGCTGAAGTATTTTTTCTGTATTTTCAACTTTTTCCTAATTAATAGCTATTATTTGTTACCAATATGAAGAGGAAATTAAAATGATACTTAAAACTACAAACACCTATCTAATTAATCTGCATTTGTCTATGCCTTGTCTGCTTATGTATTTATTCAATATTTTCCAACTTTTCATCTTTCTATATTTGAAAGTGTTCCTAAAAGACAGAGGTAGTCACATAAAAATGTAAGTTTCTAAAGAAATACACTATGAGCCATAAAAATTCCAACAAAATACATTTCATTAAAATTTCCCCAGAAGACAAAAAAAGCTGACGCATCCCATTACTTGTCCGTGGCAAGGTTATGGGTGCATACAGAACCCCTGATCCTGACCCCTGCCTATAGCATTATAGCATAATGCCATTTGATCCCAAGCCATCTTTGATCAATGTTTAATGATCAGAGTTTATGTAGCAATCAAAGACATCATGAAACAGCAGATATTTATAGCTTATGGCCAATTGAGGCTCTGCAAAACAGCTTTTTCCACGGTGTGATACAGTTCAATTGATGCTATTGGCATTCCACAGCACACAGAAACATATCAAAGAAATTTGTTATGCTTTGAGCATGAAAGCGAAGTAAAACACAGATAATTTGAGGAACTAGAAAACTTATCAGGGATGGGATCCACGGCTGCCTGTCAGTTGGCAGACACAGTGCCACCGAGTGCTTGGCAGGACAGTGCATGCATGCAAATGTGGGCCATGCATAGCGACAGCAGGTTTTCCTCCAACTGGAGGATGTTGCTATTCAAGGGGGCTGATGAATGAAACCAGAATTGCATCAACCATAGGGGAAGGCGGACAGGAGCAGGAGACAGCTGTGCGGGTGACCGCTTTACAAGTAGAAGCTATCAATCAGAAGGCGTGAAAGGCCCAAATCCAGGGAAACCAGGATCCCACCCCCTTGATACCAATCCTAATAGAGTGCCAGTCACCGATGCAAATATGGGGACGAGGAGCATGATGACAGTTCCTGCCTTTCCTGCAGAATTAACTCAGCAAAAATTACCCCTTGTTCTCATTTATAGGCAATGCCCACATCATGCCTCAGAATATATTTATATAACAAAGGTTGTGGCTGTCCTATTTTGGAGCTGTTTAGGCCGGTTTGGGACATTTCTTCAGGTGCTAGAGAACAGATGGGTCTGGATTTTTCCCATCAGTCACTGATCTCAGGGTATCTATCCATGAACAGGAATTAAACCTTTGGGACTTGGGAGCCTGTTTCTAGGGGAATAGAGAGCACAGGAGTTAAGAAATTGGCATCAGGAGCCAGTGTACCTGAATTTATATGTCCAATATACCATTTAGAATCTGTTAATCGGGTTTTCTCATCTGTAAAATGGGTTGATAGCTAGTACAAATATTGAACTCTAGAGTAGGGTTGTCCAATCAAAACATTATGTCAGCTACATATGTTAATGTTTTATAACTATATTTTAAAAATATAGGGAAAAAGATATATAAAAATATTTAGTCCAACACGTCCAAGATATTGTTATTTAAACACATAACCAATAGTAAGACATTATTAATGAAATATATAATGTTTTGTAATAAGTCTTGGAATTCTGGAGAGTATTTTATACTTGAGCCACAAGTCAATTCAGATTAGCTACATTTCAAGCTTCATGTGAGGATAGTGACTATGCATATTGAATCTCAAAGCTCTAGATCACAGAAAACAGAATGTTATTTATGGACAGCCTTGAACTTCTGGAAAATAAGCCATGTAATAATGTCCCAGAGGTTTTACT